>NC_045430.1:142452924-143702924 GCF_902635505.1 Sarcophilus harrisii | reverse complement strand
GATAACAGAATGAAGCTGTTTGTCCTGAGGTCAGAGGCCAAAATTCAAGGTGATTTTCTCCCTAAAGGATTTTTAGAGAATTTGGGGGCTCCTTTGTCACCATTATTATGTTTTACAGATGAAGAAACTGAGACAAATATGGATTAAATGATTTGACGAGTCACACAGCTAATAATTGTCTGAGGCCACATTTGAGTTCAAGTCTTCCTGATTCCACTTCACCACTTAAATATCTCTACAGAATTAGGGTGAGGAGAGGCAAACAAGAAGGGGGTGCTATATCTAGGTGATATCTAATGAAGAGGTATTCATATATCATTCATATACTCATATATCAAGAACTATAATTTTATAATCCTATGCTTCAAGGCAGAATTATTGTTGACAGCTTCTATTGACAAGAGAGTCTCAAAATTCTCTAAAAATCCTTGAAGGAGAAAGTATCCTTGAATTCTGGCCTCTGGCCTCAGGATAAACAGCTTCATTTTGTTATCTAGGTGGGGCTTCTCCATTGAACTAGAGAAACACCCATTCACTTATAAAACTTTCTATTCAATTCCAGCTCAAACTCCACCCACCAGCCCTCATTAGGAGCAGGCCTTGGCTTGTAGCTAGACTTCTGTTATAAAAAGAGACAATTTAAAGCCCAATACTCACAGAGGACCAAACATGCCATGCCATGCCAGCCTATGCCATGCTATGCCAAGGAAACCTCTGCCTCCTGAAATAATATTCTCTTTCAGCCTTTTCTCTCTTTATCTCCCTCACCTATTTCCCTAACAAGACTTTACTCCACTGTTGGTACCTTGCCACTAAGGAATCCAGCCTTTCTATTCATGTATAGCAAAGGCTGACTTCCCAATGCCTATAATAAACTTCTTTTTATCAGTCTAGCTTTTTGTGTCCATAAATTCCTTTATGAAGGACCTCTGCACTGCTAGAAGGGGATTCCTACAACTCCCTACTTTGTGCAAATCCTAAAGGGGATTGAGGGGAGCCAAACCTCTTCATTTGCTTCCCTCAACCCCCAACCTGTCATTAACCTCATCATTTAACTCCCTGACCAGCAGGACCGCTAATCTCATCATTTGGTTCCCTGAATTTAATCTCATCATTATGACTAAATTCTGGAAGATCTCACCATCTATATCTTTGACAGTAAAAGCTAGATAAATACAGTTCATTTAGAAGTACAAAAGAAAATCTCAACTATTCTCAGTACCAATAACTTTCTTTTATACAAAACAACTCATTTATTTGTGCCTTCTCTTTAATCCCTTCATTATTTTGCCCTTTAATATATGTGAAATATTTTGAATATATATGTGTGTGTATTAAAATATAACTGCAAATAAATAATGCAGTAATAATTAATCTTTTCATTTTACTAAATAATAAAGAGAATTATATGAATCATATATGAATTATTCTTATACATGACAAATCTTTAGGATTATTTGGGTCAAAATGATGAGGTTTTGGATTTCTAGGTGAGTTTTGGCAGAGCACTGCCTGAAGCACTGATAAGATTATAATACCCCTGAGGTAAACAGGGAAGGGTGCTGATAGTATCTTCTCAGATTTAAATAAACCTTTTGTTCAAGTGGAGTTTTTAAGCAACCCTATTTTACAACAACCAATCAGAAAGCCAAGCTATAATGACATCTCCCTTCCCCTCACTTTAAATTTCCCCTATAATCTGCCTATGGTCTACCTCACTTTTGCTAAAATCCCTTTTTAGTCCACCAGGTTCTGCCTCATGTTGTCTTTTTTCTCACCCCCTACTTCCATGCCTCATGATGTCTTTCTTTTTGTTATAGCTAACTCTTTTAGGATGCTAAATCCCTTTTATGGTTAACCCACCTGTCAATCCCCTTCCCTTGCTAAGAGTTTTTGGAGTTAGTCTGCTAAATTCCTATATGGATTTAGTCTACTAGCCAATGGAGTATTTCCATCTCAAGGCATATTCCTTTTCTCTTGGTTAGTTGTGAGTTCCAGTAGGGAACTTGTCTTTTCTCTTGCTAATTGTTAAAACCTCTTTTCTTGGTAATATACTATTCTGTCTATTGCTCTTCTAAATCTGTTTCATATTTGCCACTCCTATTTTGTCACTTCATTTTGTCTGTAACCTCTTATGGTGAATAAAAGACCTTTTGGTAAAGGGAATGCTATTGTGAATTCTTCATATGTGACTTGTACCTTACATCTCATATTTTGAACTAGGAATTTCAACAAAACCAATTTTTTTACTTTCATATTTACAGACTATAACATGAAAAGAAAACTGTATCCTGAACAAGAATTCTTGTCCATCACTATCTTGATAGTCAAACAGTTACCAGAGGTTCAAGAAGCCACAAGTCTTAAATAGCCTTCTAGTGTAAAGGTTCTGGCCACTCAGATCCTTATTTGACTAGGATATTAAATTTAACAAGCAAGACAAAGACATTTCATATTCATAAGCAAAATGTTTTTTTTTGTTTTTTGTTTTTTTGTTTTTTAATTCTCCATATGCATCAAGTTAATATGAGAAGAGACAACAGGCATCTAATTCAAACTTTACACCAGTGGTGTCAAACTCAAATAATAATTGAAGCCATTAAATGTATATGAAGATCCCAGCAGGTAGTATACTGACTTTGTGAATCACCTATTAGCTATTGTATTTTCATGTATTTTTAAAGTTATTTCCCAATTACATTTTAACCTGAGAGCCTTACTTTGTAATATTGTGGTAGTACTTGTATAATCTTAGATAAACTACTGAACCTCCCTTATCCCCATTTTCAAGATCCAGATTTTTCTAGTAAAAATAAAGGAATGGAATAGAAGATCTATCATGTTCACTTCAACCATAATATTCCATATGAACGAGATGAGGTGAGATCTTTCAAGACAGTTGTGAAAATCGAGTAAGGCTTCCATCTATTTCAAAGTTTGAGTAGGCCTGAAGAACTTTAAGCATCAAGTCAAGGGCATACTTAAGTTCCCTCCCTGCTATCCCCTAAGGGCATACTTAAATCCCCTTGTTATCCTCCTATGACATCAGTGTCTTTCTGTTAGGTCAAATATGGGCAACTATGTACTTATTGGTCAAGTTCAATTTCTTGGGTAGTTCCCACATTTAGAATGTAAGATCCTCAGCTAATAAGGATGAGGGTCAGTGGTGGGAGGGGGTATTTGCGTTAGGGATAAAAAGTGTTGACCCTGCCCCCTAAGGTGCTTCCTCCCTTCAATTGTCTGCTCCATGGGTGGGACGCCCGATTCTCAAGAACATATAATAAACTTCATTTTGCTTCTAGATATCTCTCCAGCTTTTTTTATTAAATGCTGTACCACACACATATATCTAGGCAAAAGCAATAAAAGATTGTTCTTATTTGTTCTTTGTTCTCCAAGAAGGCCATAACATCAGGGATGTGATGTCATGGCATTTCAGTGAATTGGATTTAAGTGAGAGTGGGCTATTCAAAGTCACCATCCTTATTTTCTCCTCTGGAAAACTGGGATCATGAGAACTGGAGATGGATCCCAGTGCTGGGCCTTTTTAAGCTAAAATCTTTAATAGGTCTCAGTTTGATTGAGCCAATGCCTAATCTGTGATAAAGGTTAGGTAAGAAAACAAGCAGAAAATGGCCCTTTTTGCCAAGTCAAAATAATAAGAATCTGGAAAGGGAAAAACCTCAGGGTTGTGGGTCAAAACAGAAGCAGATGCTATTTAAATTCTCTGTGTCTCTGTAGCTCTCTCTCTCTTTCTATCTTGTCTCTGTCTCTGTCTCTATTTCTTTCTCTTTTTTTCTTACAGTTTCACCAAAAATAGATCCCTAGGCAAGTCCCACTTAGTCAGTATTTAGACTTTGGCTCAGAGTGAAGTAAAAAACCATTGGTTTTGATTGTTTTTGTTTTGCCAGAAAGCCTAAGAATCTTCTCCTTTCAGCCCCATTTTTTTTTTTTTTTTTGACTCAGTAAAAGGGGCTATTCTCTGTCTCTTTTCTTATTCATCTTATCAATGAATGGGTGTGGCCTCAATCAAACTGGACTTGTTAAAGACCTTAGCTTAAAAAGGACTAGGTTTCCCAGAGCATCCAGGGTCATCTCCAATTGTACTGATCTATATCTTGCCACTTGACCCGAAAGACTCTTGAGGTAAAGGTAAAGCTGGTGACATTGCACAGCTTTCCCTCGCTTAAAAGTAAAAGAGAATTTTTTTAGGAGAAAGCAGAGCAATTTCTTCTCTCAACTTGCAGCAAAATTATCTAAGTATGCAAAGTTTGATTTTATAGGTCTTCCTACACCTGTCAGCCACATCTTGGTAGATTCTCTTCTCTCTTTTAAGAATGCTTATGTAGCTTTTTATTTTTCCAAAGTTTCAAGCTGAGATATTTTACACAGGAATTACTCCATGTTTTAATATTTCCTTTCTCCTTTTTTCCCAAACTTCCATTTCCCAACTCAGCTAAAGGGAAAGAAATCTGATTAAGTAAGGTATTGACTCATGGACCTTATCTTTCCCATGGCTATATATATATATATAAAAGTGGAACATTTTAATTCCAATTTATGGAATTAGAGACTCAATTCCAATTTCCTGTTGTAGATTCACTTGCTATCTCTCCAAATGCTAGATGATATCTTGGCTTTTCATATTTTTTTAGGTACTAAATACAAGTTTTTCATTATCATAACAAAAGCATAACTGATAGAAAATTTTGTTATCAATTAACAAGTATAAGAAATGAATATTTCTCTCATAACTGATTATTGTTTTAGAACCAAGGTTTTCCCCCTTTCTACTTTCCCATCTAGAAATCAACCAATGTGGGAAATCCCTTTTAAAGGTTTATCCAGGTCAAGATCTGATCAGACAGTAAAAGAAATTTAAGTATAGATTAATGGGTACATTTTGGCTCATTGTGATTACTCAGATAGTCCTGGGAAAAGGCTGATTTTCCCTATTACAAGACAGGTATAAAGAAAACTGAAATCCCTTCAAGCAAGATTTGATAGACTTAATCATGTACCCCACAACCTTCATTTAACACCTGTATTTGTGTTAACCAATCCAAATTGATTGCCTCCCCTCAGAAAACACTTCCTTTTTAAAGAGTATAAAAGATGTTAAGAGAGGTCACATGACATTCCTTTTATTAATAACTTGTTGATCTTATTAATTAAATGATTAAATTATCCAGAAACTATGTCTCAAAACTTTTAATCATCACACAGGATATCTAATGATACTATTAAACTGAGAAAGTGTTATTGTTATACTTCTATCTTTTAGAGATATTATAGAAAGAATAAAAAAATGTATCACATATGTATGCTTATATTAATATACATATGTGATACACATATATGCTATATGTGTTATGCACATGTATATGATACATATACATATAGGTCATCATAAATAATTTTTAAAATAGTTCCCAAAAGTTCTTCCAGCTTCACAGCTTTTACAATTGAGAGGTAGTATGACATGGAAGAAAGAATGTTGGCTTTGGTGTAAACTTGGGTTTGGATTCTCTTCTGTCTTTTCCTATTTTTGTTGATTTTTGGCAAGTCTCTTGAGTTTCAGTATGCTTCTAAGTAAAATGTTGGCCCTGGTGTTGACTAAGGTTCTTTCCAAAACTTCATCATAATTTTTAACTTAAAGTTTTGTATAGAAGGGGAAAATAAGGCAATTTTAACAATTTTGATTGAAGTCCCTTGAATAGTATCTCATACTTTAATATATTTAAAAAAAAACATTGATACAATATTTGCTTCAATTATTTGTGAAAAGCAAAATATGTTACAAATAAAAAAGTCATTGTGTTGAGGTTATGAAATGCAGTCAGACTCTTCTTGCACACAAACACCTGAATAATGGGGTTAGCAAGCAAATGATGTATAGGGTGTTATTAGGATTATGAGCCAGTGTCATGAGTCATCCCAAAAGTATTTGCAAACATAGACCTCCAAATAAAGGAGCAAATATTTTATTATGTTGGAAAGAGCAGGCTAAATTACAAATAAAGTTAGTAAGAAAAGAAGCTTTTAGCACTTAACAAGAGGAAAGACAAGTTTCCTAATGGAAGGGAAGATGCCTTTAGGTGGGAGTCTACCACTTACCGTGTGGCTAAATGCATAGAGAAGTTAGCAAAGATCTACAATATGAACACATATTTTATGGAGGAAATATATATATATATATATATTTATTTATTTATAGAGGAAATAAAAAATATAGAGGAAATAAAATCTTGTAGATCTGATATCATAACTTGGCGTTCTGATTAGATATAGTAAAGGTCAGTTTTCTAGAGACCTCTAAGTGGGGTGGGATTGTAATAAAATGGGCAACACACACACACACACACACACACACACAGATACACACACACACACACACACACACACACACACACATACCTCTTACTAATGTTACGTCATATGCAGACCTGTTTATATTAATTCTCTGCTCATGTTCAGAAGTCTTTTATTGTTTATTGTTTAATTTTTTCCCCCTGGCATTTAAGGATCTCTACAATTTTATTTCCCTCTAACCTTAATCTTGATTTGATCTTATTATCTATCTATCAGACAACAGCAACAACAAAAATTTTAAAAAAGAATAACACCTATGTGCTAGATACTATGCTAAGCACTAAGGATTCAAAGAAAGAAAAAGTAAAACAAAACCAAACAAATCAATTTTCTTTTCACTATATATTTCAAACAAAGTAGACTACTCTCTGCGTTCTGAAAATGCCACCACCCCTTCACTTTCTATCCATCACTCAGGAATCTCCTCCTCATCCTCTACCTGTTAAATTCCCATCTATTCTATTTAATTCAATTCATTTAATTACTATCCATTAACCCCAATTCTATGCCATGTCCAGTCTTGCAATGAAGCCTTCCTGATCCTAACAGTCAGGAATGAAATTTGTTCTCTGCCTTTACAAATTCTTTGAATATTTCTCTTGAGCACTTACCACAGAATCATAATTGAAAATTGAAAGGAATTTTAAAGATTATCTAGGCCAACACTCTCTTTTTGCAGACAAAGAAATTGAATTCTAGAGAAAGACTCATAAGTGTCCAAGGCCATTTAAATCAAAGTAGGATTTGAAGGTTGGGACTTTCTCTCCAAATACCATACTTAAATACCACGAATTTAGAATTCATGGGGATTATATCCCTTTTAATGGAATACAAACCATATGAATGAAGGGACTGACCAAATATAGACTAAATTTTGAATTTCCCTTAGAAACAGAACAATACTCTTGCACATAGTTGTTTTATAAATATTCCTTTAACCAAATTATGGATTATGTATCTTAAAATTCAGTTTCTACTGAGTGAAATTGTAATGCCAGAGAAACTGAGCCAGACAGAGATTAGAGACCAATTTAATACTTTATTAAATGGAGAGATATACTAAGACCAAATGGATCCATGGTTGGTCCCAGGGCTGACCAAGACTATCATCTCAAAGAATCCAGCCCCGAGTATTGGGACAGCAAGATTTTTATAGGATAACAAGAACAATGACATAATAGGGGAGGTACCTGTATGGGGACAACCTAGTTGGGGGAAGCACCTAGGATGACAAAATGGAGGGAGGTACTGGAGAGGTTACTGATATTCTAATGTCTAAAACGGATAGATCTTTATCCTGTCAAACATTAAGAATGAATGATTATAGCCTATAGATATAAAACCTTTACCTCATCAAACACTAAGAGGGAAAGGTTATAACCTGAGGCAGAGTAACTAAATAGGACACTTGGAGAAACTGGGTCAGGACATTAAAAGGGAATTGTGGCATAACAAAATGAGCAGAACCAGGAGATCATTATACACTTCAACAACAATACTGTATGAGGATGCATTCTGAGGAAGTGGATATTTTCGACAAAGAGAAGATCTAATTCAGTTCCAATTGATCAATGATGGTCAGAATCAGCTATACCCAGAGAAGGAACACTGGGAAATGAATGTGGACTACTTGCATTTTTGTTTTTCTTCCCAGGTTATTTTTACCTTCTGAATCCAACTCTTCTTGTGCAACAAGAGAATGGTATGGTTCTGCACACATATATTGTATCTAGGATACACTATAACATATTTAACATTTATAAGACTACCTGCCATCTAGGGGAGGGGGTGGAGGCAAGGAAGGAAAAAAATTGGAATAGAAGTGAGTGCAAGGGATAATGTTGTAAAAAATTACCAATGCATATATTCTGTCAAAAAAACGTTATTAAAAAAACAAACAAACAACAACAAAAACAACAACAACAAAAACACCTCAGTTTCCTTATCTGTAAAATGAGAAAGCTTGACTAGATGATATTTCAGGTTTTTTCCTCCATGAGTCCATTCAAATATTCATTAAGGACAGAATGTGGGAAATCAGTATTTTCATGGATGAAAAGAAATTGACTATATAAAACTATTTTCAACAGAGAAGGCCTGATCTTGGAAGCACTATAAAGGTAATGGGTGTTAAAGTGTGTCAGTGTAGGGAGAGGTAAAATAGTTGAAATGGTCAGAACATAAAAAGACAAAATTAGAATATTTCAAAAATAAACTTTGCTTTGCTATTTTTGCCTAGGCTTAGGCCTTGCTTGAAGAATTTAATTCAGTATTCTATCTGAACTACCAAGAGATACCTTTGTATTTTTTTCCATTTTGGGATTTTGCTTTATTGTATCTTCATTTCTCATAAAGTCATTAGCTTCCATTTGTTCAAATCTCATTTTTAAGGAATTATTTTCCTCAGCGAGCTTTTGTACCTCCTTTAGCATCTGGCCAATTTTGCCCTGGAGACCTCAGGGTCAGCCAGAGTCAGGATAAGCAAAAGTCCTTGGTCTTTAAGGGGAGGAGTGAAGGAGACAGACAAAACTGCCAGGAGTTTTGCCCAGCATAGCTCCTAAATTCTGGAGTTCAGAATCTTCATACTTTTCTCCTCTCCATCCTGTGGCCAATTGAAGTTCTCTCACCTCTCTCACTCCACCCCCTAATCCTTACCTACAATTCTCTTAACCCCAAGCATGGAGCTAGCATTAACTGAGAGAAGAGAAATTCCAAACATATGCTAATAGAGTTATTGTCCAATAGGCAATTAGCCTTAAGTGCTCTGTTGTCTGATTCAAACATACCTTTTAAGAGTTTCAGCCCTTTACACTTGGAGGCTTTGGATGTAGGAGCTTTGATCATTATCTTCTGAATGTGTGTTTTGAACCTCCTTATCAGCATAATAACTTTCAATGGTCAGAAAATGTTGTTTTTGTTTTGTTTTCTGCTCATTTTCCTAACCTATTGCTCTACTTTTAACTCTTTTGTTAAAGTTTCTAGGGTGGAGGGTGCACTTTCTCAAGCTTCAGGGGTATTATGTAGCTGTTTTCAGAAATCCTTCTCGGGACTTGACCACAAGCACTCTTTTCTGCCCTGTCCCTCTGTAGCTGTAAGATCTAGTGTGCAAAAGCAACAGTCCTTCCTCAGTGCTAATAAAGAGACCTCGTGTCAGCTGAGACCTCTGGAAGCTGTCACCACTACCACTGCCCATGTCCATTCTTGGTGGGGCCTTTCACCTCACTGATTTCTAAATCATCTTTAGTTCTTTAGTTTCTAAATTATCTTTAGTTACGGTTCCAGTGCGGGAACGGTACTGGCCTGGCCTGTACCAGGACTGCACATTGGACTCCCACTCTTGTGCCATAGACATTTCCTGATGACCTTCTAAATTTTCTTTGGCTAGAAAATGTTTTATTCTGTCTCTTCATATGTTCTGACCACCCTAAAATTGTTTTACAGTCATTATTTAAAGAAATCTAGTGTGATCTAGAGATCTGGTGAGTTCCTACTTCACCATCTTGGCTCTATCTCTCAGGAGATAACCTTTCTAATGGTGGATGTGGTAAATCAAATGACAGCACACTGAAGGCAGGGTCATGTAAAATTATACAATACATTTTCATAAAGTCATGTTGTAAATAGAAACATAGAACTTCCCCCTCAAAAAAAAGTCCTTTCTTTGGATATGGATAGCATTTTTCATTGTAAGTCCTTCAAAATAGTCTTAGATCTTTGTATTGCTGAGAAAAGCAATGTCATTCATTGCTGATAATCCCACAACTTTACTTTTTCTATGTACACAGTATATTTCACTTTGCTTGAACTCATGGGGGACTTCCATTTTTTTTTTTTTTTTTGATAGCTCTGCTCATCATTTCTTATAGAACAATAACATTCCATCACAATCACACACCACGATTTATTCAGTCATTCACAGTTGATGGACATCCCCTCAATTTTCAATTCTTTGCTCTGAGAAGAGCTGCTATAAATATGTTTGAACATATAAGTCCTTTTCTTTAATTTTTTTTTTTTTTAAATTCATGCCTAGTAGTAGTATTGTTAGGTCAAAGAACACACAATATTTTGAATGTCAAATTCTAGGGGGATTAATTCCAGTGCAAAAAAACAAACAAACAAAAAAACCCAAACCCCCAAACCGTAGGCTTCTTAATATTAACCAAGAACAAAATCATACATGGCCAAATAAGCTTAAGACTTTCAAGAATAACAGCATCCTCATGTTACTACCACTGCTTTCAACCCAATCCCTACAGTATCATTCAGGATCTCAGCACTCACAAATACTGAAGACTCAGAAAAGAACATTTTCTATGAAATTCCTTGGTACCATCAAATGATTCAACATCAGAGAAGTATATATTTTATTTTATAGTAATTTATATTATAGTATTTTATAGTAATTTATAGTATTTTATAGTAATTTAAATTTTGCAATTATATGTAAAACCAATTTTAATATTCATCTTTATAAAATTTTGAGTTTGAAGTTTTTCTTCCTCCTTTCTTCTCCCTTTCCTAAAACAGTAAGCAATTTCATATGCCTTATTCATATGCAATCATCTAAAACATATTTTCATATCAGTCATGTTGTTAAAGAAGAAAAACAAAAACAGACCTAAAAGAAAACACAATCACAAATAAAATAAAAATAGTATGTTTTTATCTGCATTCAGAGTCAAACATTTTTTTTTCTCCGTATATGGTTAATATTTTCTATCATGAGTCTTTTGAAATTGGCTTGGATCATTGTATTGCTGACAATAGCTAAGTCATTCACAATTGATCATCTCACAATATTGTTGTTACTTTGTATAATATTCTCCAGGCTCTACTCATTTTACTTTGCATCAATTTATATAAATCTTTTCAGGTTTTTCAAAATTAGCCTGTCCATTATTTCTTATGGAATAATGTTATTCCATTACATTTATACACCATATCTTGTTGAGTCATTCCCCAAATTATGAGCATCCCCTCAATTTCCAATATTTTTCCATCACAAAAGAGCTGTCAGATGCTTCTCCTTTTCCCATTTTCTGATTTCTTTAAGAGATATACCTAGTAGTAGTTCAGCTGAATCAAAGGTGCTATATGCATAGTTAGATTACCTTTGGATGTTGTTCCAAACTGCTTTCCAGAATGGATGGATCAGTATACAACTTTAACAATACATTAATGTACCAATTTCTTCACATCCTCTTCAACATTTATCATTTTCCTTTTCTATCATGTTCATTATTTTGAGAGATGTGAAGTAGTACCTAATTTTTTAATTTGCATTTTCCTAATAAAAAATGATTTAGAGCATTTCCTCATATGACTATATATAATTAGGATTTCATCTGAAAATTGCTTATTCTTTTTTTTTTGACTATCATATCAATTGGAGAATGACTTGCATTCTTATAGATTTGAGACAGTTTTCTATATATTTTGGAAATGATGCCTTTATCAGAAACACTGGCTATAAAATTTCCCTAGTTTGTTTGGTCATAAATTCTTCCCATCTCTAATGATATGACTGACACACTATTCTTTGCTCTCCTAGTTTGCTTGTAGTATCACATTTTATGTTTAAATCACAGACCCATTTCAAACATATCATAATACAGGGTGTGCAAGTTTGGTCAATGCTTTATTTCTACCATACAATTTTCCAGTTTTCCTAGCTGTTTTTGCCAAATAATGAGTTCTTGTCCCAGAAGATGGATTCTTTAGGTTTATCAAACAGTAGATTAATATAGTCATTTACTACATTGCATTGTGTACCTAGCCTATTCCATTGATCCATTATATTACTTTGCCAGTACCAGATCGTTTTGATGACTACCATTCTATAATACAATTCTACAGTTAGATGACTGTCCTTTGCATTTTTCCTCATTAATTCCTTTGGTATTCTTGACATTTGTTCTTCCACATAAATTTTATTATAATTCTTTCTAGCTCTACAAAATAAAATTTTGGCAGTTTGACTGGTACAGTACTGAAGAAGTAGATAAATTTAAGTAGAATTGGCATTTTTATTATATTAATTCAGTCTACCCATGAGCAATTGATATAGTAGTTTCTCAGTTGTTTACCCAAGGATTCTCTGAGTATACCATCATATCATATGCAGACTGGTAGTTTTATTTACTCATATGCCTATTTTTATTCCATCAAGTGATATTTCTTCCCTTAATGCTGAAGTTAACATTTCTGGCACAATATTAAATAATTAGGGAAGTAATGAAAATAATGGAAGAAGAGTTTCACCTCTAATCTTATTAGAAATGCTTTTAGAGTATCCCCATTACAAATAATACTTGCTGATTAGAGCTGCATAGCATTTTAAGAAAAACTCCATTTATATTTCTGCTCTCTAGTGTTTTTAATAGGAATGGATGCTATATTTTGTCAAAAGGTCTTGCTACATCTATTGGAATAATCAGACAATTGTTATGAGTTTTGTTATTGATATGATCAATTATATCAATGTCTTTCTAATATTGAACCAGCCCTGCTTTCCTCGTATAAATCCCACTGGATAAGATTTATATCTTGCATGATCACTGTCATAGTGGACTTCCAGGTTCTATTTTTTATGGAAATTCAAAGGCAGATCACCTTCTAACAATATTGACCAATACTCCTTTATTTCAGACAGTCCAAGAATCTCAATATAAATATATATAAAATATATAATATATATATAAATATATATATATATATATATATAATAAATATATATATAAATATATATAATATATATAAAATATATAATATATATAAAATATATAAAGCTTTACACATCTGCTCAAGCTTTATGTTTGCAATTTGGGATAACAAAAGAGGAAGCTAGGAGCATAGTAAAACCCTGTACAGCTTGCCTTCCTTTCCACTCTCCTATGCTTCTTCCAGGGAAGAATCCTCATGATTTGAGATCCAGTGAAATTTGGCAAATGGATGTGACCATTTATCTTTTGGCCATCTTTCTTTTATGTGACCATAAATCTTTTGGCCATCTTTCTTTTATCCATGTTGTAGTAAACACCTTTTCAGGATTTACTTTTGCAATACCAGTAGCAAAGGAGATGGCCCGAGTGGTTACTGAATTCTTACATAAGCCTTTGCAGCTATGGATGTGCCACAAGCAATAAAAACAGATAATGGATCTGCATATACTTCTAAACATTTTGCACCCTTTTGTGCACAGTATCAGATTTCACACACCACTGGCATACCCTTCAATACTCAAGAACATGCAGTTGTAGAGAGGAACAGAGACATTAAGACGCTCCTCCAAAAACAAAAGAAAGGGGGAGCCACAGATAACACTAGAGAATTCCCTTTATATTATTAATATTTTTGATTTTTGATGAAGATGCACTGGCTTTGATTGACATGTTTCATAACCCACCAGAAGGACTGTCCAGTGGTAGCAGCTCCAATGTCTTTAGGCAATCACCAGGTGATGTGGAAAGATCTGGAAAATGGTGAGTGGAAAGGGCCAGACAGATTAACTGCTTGGGGCAAAGGTTTTGCTTGTGTCTCTACAGAAAGAGAAGGAATCTGATGGGTGCTAATGAGCTATACCTGCCTTGTCCATCGAAGAGTGTTGGAAAAAGAGAAGACTGAAGAAACAAGGAAGAAGACTCAGGAAACACCAGGTGGTTCCATCTCTGACTATGTCAACCACTGAAAGAGCATGGCAATTAACCCTATGTATATGGCAATTTACTTATTAACATTGTCATACCATAAAAAATAATTGTCAATGAGACTGATCCAGGATTTCAAAACCTACAAGAATCATTGGATTACCTGACACATGAAGTGATGGACAATAGATGGTTTTGCACTATCTCTTGTAAGAGATTGTTTGTTGTATTACTACTTGCTTTTCTGATATTACTATTTGCCTGTATGATTTCTCCCTCGCTGGTGAATTTAAGCACTGATGTATACCCACTTCAATTAAAACAAAAGAAAGGGAGAGATGTAGAGGGCCACAGATACTGGGGGAACTCTGGCTGAGGTATAAGACCCGTCAGCCCAGAGGGAACTTGTGGCCAATGTCTCCTTGGGCTCCCCATCTCCCCTAAGGGTTATCGGCCTTCCAGAGAAGTCAGGGGTTAGTAGCAACCTGTGTTGTTTAAAGCAGAGTGATACCAACTGGCAAAAAGTCCTGCATGTGCAGTATATAGTTAGTGCATATGCAATGTTGCTACAGTTATGTAAGGATATCAAGGTATATAAGGCTGAGAGAATTTGAAATAAAGAGACCATCCACATGAATCTTGCCTTTTCACTCCTCTTCTAAGACCAAGGACTTGGGCTAGTTCTGAGATCCTCCAGAAAGCTAGTCTGGACACAAACATAAGTAGTTTATACAGTATTGAAATGAATTGTTTCTTTAAACAATGTTTGGTAGAAATGACTTGTGAATCCAACTGGACCTGGAGAATTTTTCTTAGAGAGTTCAATGATGTTTATTCAATTTCTTCTTACATAAGTCTATTTATTTATTTTTTTGGTAAAAATTGGTAAATATTCATAATTTCATTTAGATTGTCAAGTTTATGAGCACACAGTGGAAAAAAAATAACTCCTAATAATTGTTTTAATTTCTTCTTCATTGGTGTTGGATTCATCCTCTTCATTATTGACACTGGTAATTTGGTTTTCTTTTTTCTTTTTCCTTGTATTCAAATTAACTATAATGACTTACAATTTTATTGGCTTTAGTTTTATTACAATTCTATTAATCTCTGATATTCAGAATATCTAATTGAGTATTTAATTGGGCATTTTAAATTTTTTCTAGCTTTTTTAGTTGCAGGCCTAATTCTTTGATCTTTTCTTTCTCTATTTTATTCATGTAAAAATTTAGAGATATAAAAATTACACTGAGAATTGCTTTGGTTACATCCTCTAAGTTTTGGGATATTGTCTCATCATTCCTTTCTCTTGGTTGAAATTGTTGATTAATTCTATGATTTAGTGTTTGAGTTACCCATGCTTTGGGATTAGATTATTTAGTTTCATTAGTTTTTGGCCTACTTTACCTGGCTCTTTATTACATGATCTGAAAAGGATTCATGTAAGTCTACCTTTCTGCATTTGATTATAAGGGTTTTTATGCTATAATACATAGTCAATTTTTGTATAGATATCATGTACTGTGGAAACAAAGGTATATTCCATTCTATCCTCATTCAGTTTACTCCAGGCATCCATCATCTCTAGCTTTTCTAAATTCCTATTAACTTTCCTAATTTCCTTCTTGTTCATTGTATGTGTACATGTGTATGTGTTTATGTGTGTGTTTAGTTTTGCTATTTCTTTGTAATTTTGCTACTACTTTGTGGGCTGAGATATTCTGTAGAAGATAGGTTTCCTTCCTTATCTCCTTTTAATTATATCTATATTTTCCTTTTCCTTTTTCTGTCAAGATTTTTACGCCTGTTACTACATACAATTTTGTACATATAGGTCTTTTTCCGTTTTGTATGATCTCTTTGGGATACAGGCCCAGTAGAAACAATGCTGAATCAAGGGGTGAGTACAATTTGATAGCTCTGTGGGGATAGTTCCAAATTGCTCTCCAGAATAGTTGGGGCAGTTCACAACTCTACCAGCTATGTATTGGTGTCCCAGTTTTCCCAACCAACATTTATCATTATCATTTCCTGTAATCTTAGCCACTCTAAGAGGTGTGTAGTACCACCTCAGAGTTCTTTTAATTTTTATTTCTCTGATCAATACTGATTTAAAGCATTTTTCATATGACTATAAATGATTTTAATTTCTTCATCTGAAAATTGTCTGTTCATATATTTTGATCATTTAACAATTGGAAAATAGCTTGTGTTCTTATAAATTTAAGTCAATTATCTATATATTTTAGAAATGAGGCCTTTATCAGAACCCTTGAAAAGAAAACATTTTTTTCCCACTTTATTGCTTCCCTTCTAATCTTGTCTGCATTGACTTTGTTATCTTCTTCTGAGTTATTGTCTTGATATTCTTGTAACCATAGTAGCTTTTTATAGTCAAGTTCTTTTCTTTTTATATTTTCTCATTTTCATAACATATTTCTTGACTTGGATCTTTTATTAAAAGTTGGCTTTGCTCACCTGGGAGTAGGGTGGTGCTTTGCTAAGCTTTAGGGTTTATGTTTGAGTTTTTTATTTGAAAAGTAAAATGGAAAATTGTTTCCTTTCATCTTTTTTTTTTTTAGATTCTGTCACTTCAGAATTCATCTAGATGTTTGATTTAACATTGTTTCCAAGGGAAGCTGGACAGAGCACAGGCCATTTCCTAGCTTCTCTCTACCATCTTTGCCCCTCTCCCTTTCAAATGTGCTTTTTAAAAAAAATAGGGTGTTGTATTTTATCACTAAATTTTTTTGACATCTATTGGGATCATTATACGATTTTTATTTGTTTTGTTTCTGATATGATTAATCTATTATGCTGATAGTTTTCCCAAAATTGAAACAAGCCTGCATTTCTGGTATAAATTCTACCTAGTCATATAACATATAACAAGATATTTGGTAAGTTTCTAGATTTTAATCTATTCTTCTATGCACTTCTGTTTTATGAGAGAATTCATCTCATTCACATTCACATTTAATGATTATTGTGTATTTCCCTTCATTTTAGTTGTTCCTTCTTTTTATCCTTCTCTCTGTCTATTCACTCTCCCCTCACCAGCATATTGCTTCTGACTATCATTTTCCCCAATCTGTTCTCCATTCTATTAGTCATCAACTCTTTACTTAAAATACTCTCTCCAACTACTTCCTGTAGAGTAAGAGATATTTTTTTTTATACTTAACTGACTATGTGTGTTACTCAATCTTAGAGCCAGTTCCTTTCCATCTTCATCTTTCCTATAATAGGTCTTTTATGCCTCTTCATGTGAAATAATTTGCCCTTTGAAAACATTTTACAGTCAAAGTTTCTGATAAAGGCCTCATTTCCAAAATCTATAGAGAATTGACTCTAATTTATAAAAAATCAAGCCATCTCAAAGGATATGAACAGACAATTCTCAGATGAAGAAACTGAAACTATTTCTAGCCACATGAAAGCATGCTCCAAGTCATTATTAATCAGAGAAATGCAAATTAAGACAACTCTGAGATATCACTACACTCCTGTCAGATTGGCTAGAATGACAGGGAAAGATAATGCGGAATGTTGGAGGGGATGTGGGAAAACAGGGACACTGATGCATTCTTGGTGGAATTGTGAATACATCCAGCCATTCTGGAGAGCAATTTGGAACTATGCTCAAAAAATTATCAAACTGTGCATACCCTTTGTGCACAAATGTTTGTGGCAGCCCTCTTTTTAGTGGCCAGAAACAGGAAACTGAGTGGATGCCCATCAATTGGAGAATGGCTGAATAAATTAAAGTATATGAATATTATGGAATATTATTGTTCATTAAGAAATGACCAACAGGATGACTTCAGAAAGGCCTGGAGAGACTTACATGAACTGAGAACTGATGCTGAGTGAAATAAGCAGGACCAGAAGATCATCATATACTTCAACAACAATACTTTATAATGACCAATTATGATTGACATGTATACTTATACTGTATTTAATTTATACTTTAACGTATTCAACAAGTATTGGTCAACTTGCCATCTGGGGAAGAAGGTGGGAGAAAAGAGGGGGAAAATTGGAACAAAAGGTTTGGCAATTGTCAGTGCTGTAAAATTACCCATGCATATAACTTGTAAGTAAAAAAGTATAATTAAAAAAATCTTTAAAAAAAGAATTATAGCCATCCACATGCAAAAAAAAAAAAAAAAAAAAAAAAAAAGAAATAATTTGCCCTTTTACATTTGCCCTTTCCTTCTGCTCCTAGTGTAATCCTTTCCCTTTATTTAGTTATTTTTTATGTCATCTCCTAAAAGTCACCTTATATCTGTATGTTCTAAGTATACTCTAACTTTACCATTAGCTATGCACTTTTTAAGAATTACAAATATTAAACTTATTGGATTGGATTGGACTGAATTATATCCATTGAACAATGGAAGAAGGAATGTTATGTCTATAACATAAAATGTCAACAAATATATTTCTCTGAGTCTCATAAAATGATGAAAGCTATTTCCCTTCTTATGCTCTCCTATCTAGAAATCATTTTAACTCTATGATAGATAATGGACTTTTAGGAATGTCACTGGGAATTCATTTAATTGTTCAAATCTGTTATCTCTTGAAAGGTTATCTTAAGAAATTAAATTAAATTAAAAGATAGAAAAAAAGAATTACAAGAAACATCTTCCCATACATTCATCTAAATAGTTTAACTTTATTGAATGCTATATGTTTTCTTTCTTCTTTTTTTTTTTTTATTTTAATGATTCTCTTGATATTGAGAATCAAACCTGATCTTTTCCTCAGGAATGTTAGAAAACCTTGAAGAATTATGTTCAATTTTGCTGGTTAGGTGATTATTTTTTGTAATCCTAGCTCCCTTGCCTTCCACAATTTAATTTTTGGTCTTTTAATGCTGTAGCTGCTAAATCCTGTGTAATCCTGATTGTGACTCCTCATTATTTGTATTGTTTCTTTATGACTCCTTGCAACATTTTCCTGAACCTGGGAGTTCTTAGAATTTAGCTATAATGTTACTTGCTGAGTCAGGACGTGTTGTTGACTTGGCAGGATGTTTTCTCTCCCTTAACTACATTCCACTTTTATCCCAGTGAAACAGACCTTCCCTGTGGGCCTTCCAAGTTTCTTGGGTAGGGAAAACCTGTTTTATCCCTTCTTTTTGCTGGTTCTGAATTACAGAATTTATTTGAAGGTGTTTTTTTATAATTGTTTGGAGTTAAATAGGGGAGAGCCTGATTTTCTGTTTGGTTTTGTTTCTTTCTAAAGATAATCTCATTAAAGTTGATGCACTGCCATCCACCTTGCTCTGCATTTGGAGAACCACTGCTCTTTTCTAACTGATTTGTAACATCTATTATTATTGTATCAATTTGTAAAAATGGGAGTTACTTGAGACTTCCCACTTCCTTTTCCATCTGTATCACTAGATGCTAGCACAGTTCTTTGCACATAGCAACCTATTAATTAATTAATGGTGTGTGTGTGTGTGTGTGTGCGTGCAGGCATTCATTCCTTAAATTATTTTTCAAAAATAGATGATTTATTGTCAGAAATGGAGTTAGGGTAGCATTTATTGAGCGTGAGGTATAATAGCTAGTTAGCTCAAATATTGGGTTGCTACTCTCAATGAGATAGAAAAACCTAGAGAAATTCTCCCAATGGAAGATTTAAAGTAAGACAAAAACAAAAATATTCTGATAGAGTCAGCAAGGATTCTGAACTCCAGATCTTAGGAATAACAATGCTTTTAGCCCAATGTCCCAACTCCACATGCCAGGAAGCAACTTGTGCACAGATATAACCTCAAAACAGTTTCTTCATATGCTATAATCGCAACGAATCCACAAAAAAGTTCTTGTGCTTAGAGCTCTTGTCAAATGCTTTAGTGTGAGAAACTTACAGAAAGGTCTTCATTGGAAATGAGATTAAGGAACAGACATTCACATAATTTGTCAGTCTACTCCAAGAACCCTAATAGCTTTATATCTCACTTGCAGCTGGATCGTTTCACAGATGTTGCTTCTCTGATTAGAATGTGAGCATTTGAAAGAAAGGGATGTCTTTTTTGGTTGTACCCCCAGCTCTTAGCTCAGTGTTCTACACATGCTGAATGTTTACTAAATGCTTTATTCATTCACTAATCCTTTTTTTTTTTTTTTTTAAATAGAGAATCTATACTGACTCAATCTGCAGCTAAAATATTTTAGGTTTTCATAAAAAATAACTTTTTGTTTCTTAACTATATGTGTCAGATTAGATAAAATGTGGTATTATGTAATAACTAACCGACTGCCAGTGTCCTTAAGACAATATTAAATTAATTATTCTGGGAAACTCAGTTGGCACACTTTATATTGGTTTAATTAATTGGCAGTACAGGCTAATCTCAACTGAGAGGCAGTTTTTTTCTCCTTTTCAAACACATTTTAATACAATTATATAAAATTGTAGTAAATGATTTACTCATTTTAGAGAAAAAAAGTGGATAGTTAACATTTGAATCAAATAAAAGATAGAATTAAGCACATTATTTCTGAAATATTGTTTCTACACTAAATACCAATGAAGTTATTTTTATTTCTCCTTTCTAAGTTAAGAAAGAAATATGATTTAACCTCTTAATAAGTCATCTTAAAGTTATTATTGATATGTAGCAATTTATTCTCATTTAAAAAAGAAAGGCCTATAACTTCCAAAATGTTTCTATTTAAGAGGTACCTGATATAGTGAATAGAATCCAAAAAAAACCAGTATGTTTCATTGTGACATAGACATTTTGTAATTGTGTAACCATAGATAAATCACAACCTCTCTGAATCTCAGGGTCCACAAATGTAAAAGTAATACCACTTAGCTCATAACATTTTTGTGTAATAAAATGTTTTCTGAAAATTCTCTCCTTACCTTACAGCATTCTATACATGTAAGCTTTTTGTCAGTGTGGTCCATTGGAAAGAATATTTGCTCTGAGGTCAGAAAATCTGGATTCAAGTTCTGTCATCTGTGTCCTCTCAGGAAAGTCACTTAAATTCCCTGAGCCTTAATTCCCTCCTCTGAAAAATTTGAGAATTTTTATCCCGTGATATCTGATTTCCCTTCCAAATATAGATCTATGATTTTATGCCTATTTTGAATAAATTTTAATTTTGGCATTTTATTCCTTTAATATCTTACTGGCATTATGATCTCATAAGATTAGTATGGGTTCTACCTCCTGAAACACTCATCTTAAGCAATTCCAGTCTTTGTTATGAAAGTCATGGAATTATAGGTTCAGAGCTTGGAAGAGCCTTTAAGTCAATACCATGTTTTTAGAGTTGAAGAATCAGATTTAGAAATATTAAGTCATTTGTCCAGAATTGCTCACATAGTAAATGATAGAGACAAGAACTGATCCTAGGTCTTCTTCCTCTACATCTTGTATTCTTTTCACATTTGTCCATATCTTTCAATAAATACTTGATGGAGGACTTTCATTGTTTTTTCTATTATTTTTGAGTGTACAAATTAATCATCCAGATTCTTCATGTTGTGCCTCTCTTTTGTCATCTAGTCAGCATGTCTATTTTCCAACTTTAAAATTTATTTTGTGATGTCTTTTAAATCACTTCTCAATTTTAAGTTCACTTTTAAATCCATATTCTTGTCTATTTATAGTGGTATACTAAAATATAGGAAACATATAGATGTAGATTAATTTTATATGTTTATTTGCTTTTACATATGTAAAATATGTGCATGAGTATTGTGTTAGATAAAATCTTTGAACTCCCAGCCATGTGCAGTCTATCTTGATAATTTGTTATTTTGACCCTCTCTGGGATTTCTATTGGAACCTTTTCTAAACATTAAAATAAAACTCTACTCCCAATATGAATATAATATAACAAAGGAAGAAAAAAATTAAACAAAACTACCTGAAATATTAGAAGCGGATCTTATTTTTCAGGTGTGCATGGATATCTGATTTCTTTTGACTGACCAAATTTTGACTGACCAAAAATTGACCAAAACAATTAACACAATACCCATAAGAAGTCTTTATAGAAAAACACTACAAATAAGGAATTTCTCTTCTAGTTTGACTTCAACAGGCCATTTTCTTTTTTTTTTTTTTTAAATGCTGTAGCAGGAAATTTTGGTGCCTAGAGCAGGTTATTTAATTATGTCCTCCAATAAACTTTGCAATTGTGCAAAAATAGAAAAAAAAATAATTAAGAAAAAATCAGTTGACTAACATTTTCTATGTATTTGTGTTTTCCAGGGAGTCTTTCATAAATTTAACGTGGGTAGAAGATAGATTATATGTGAAGAGACTTTAAGGCTACATTTGTGCATTAGTCACTAAAAAATAGTACAGAAATATTTTATACTTTCTATATTTGTCAGGTGTATGCTAATGAAAACATGCTTCACTTAAGTGCACTAATGCATCATTTTTATGGAACTATAAATAAAAACAATTACTCCTGAAAAAAATAGAAATTATGTTAAAAAAGTAACTAAAACATTCATGTCATATGATCCAGAGATTCTATTTTTACCCACGTATTCTAAAGTGGTCTATGATAAAGAAAATTCCAAGATTTATTTAACAGCACTTTTTGTAAGAGAAATAAATATATACATATATAAGATGTATAAATATATTCTTGAAAATATTAAAGCAGTATAGAGATATTATTTATTTATATAATCAGAAGTTTTGTAGATCCATGTGCCTATAACACTGAAAAACAGCAGGCAATTAATAAATACTTAATTTTTCATTGTTTCATGGATTTAATGGACAAACATAAAAACAAACAAACAAACAAAAATACTTTCATCCATAACTAGCTAGCTTGCTAATTATGGGCCTCAGCATATTTATCTAGGTTAGTCCTTGGAAAGCTGACATAGTTTCCAAAATACAATATTGTTTAGCATTCAATAATTCAGGGCCATCTCTATCTCCATAGGGAGGCACTTATAATGAAAATACACAAAAAATGGTTGATTTTATGTGAGTGGGCAAGATCCAGATTAGAAACTGCCCAGTGACATCCATCTAAATCCAATCTATAGTAGTCAGTTCCACAAGAAAGTCTTACTTTCTTCAAGTCATATTATTGCTATTTCTAAAAAGATCTAATCATATGATATAAAATAAAATAAAACCTCCAAATATTCTCTATTGACCATAGAATAACTTACTCTCATTGACAGGTGTTTAAAGGTTTCCATTATTTTCTTCCTAAGTGCCTCTCCAAGTTTATTTGGCTTACTCTCCTTCATTCACTTTATGTTCCAAATAAATGCACTTTTCCAATGTCAGAGAAATAAGAATTTCATTGATTACCTCTCCATCTGTTTTCCTTGTTTTTTTTTTTTAATGTATTCTTCTGACATCTATACCTCTTAGACTTCCCAGTATCCCTTAATTCATAGAAAGAGAACAGGCTTTGAAATCAGGAAACCAGAATTCAAACCCTACCTCCAGCTGTGCGATATTGAGAAAGTTATTTAACCATCTCATCTCATTTATAAAGTAGAGAAAAAAGTGACTTCCTTACAGGGTTTTTATGCTGAAATGCATTAATATAATAAAACCATTTGGAAAACTTAAACTGCTATGTTAATGCTAGTTATTATTGTTGTTAATTCTATTCTCTTCTTCAAATTATCTTTAATTCATTTGTTTGCATGTTGCACTCCTTGTTATATTACAAGATTCCTAATATTAGGATGAGTTTAATTTTTCTTTTTTCCTACACATCTAGGATGGCTTCTTGCACAAAGTCTACATTTGATAAAAGCTTGATAAATTGGATCCATAGTTTATAATTAAGAAAATAAAAAGAGAGAGAGAAGTCATGGGATCATAGCTTTGAAGGTAGAAGGAACCTTAGAAGCCATCTAGTTTTTTTTTCCTTTTACAGATAATAAAATGGACTTGCAGGAAAGTTCTGTGCTACATGAAAGGAGGAAATGTAAAGAAATATTTATTGAACTGAAATAATGAGAAAAATTTGAGGAAGATATTTTTAAGCAGCACATATCAAGAAAAATAAAGTTAGATCAAAAAAGAAGAGAAGCACCTTTCATTTGTTTAGTGCTATGTTCAGGCTTACAAAAAACAATCTTAACATACAGTATCTCATTTACTCATTCTTGAAACTCTGTATGGCAGATAGTAGAGAAGGTGTTGTTACTGATATTTTGTACTTGAGGAAAGAACAATAGTTCAGAAATCACTTGGATTCCAGGCTCTAATATCTTGCAGGCCTGAGTACCAATAAAAAATTCAGATTGTGTCCTTGTTATTGAGAAGAATCAGAGAATTCTCCATGCAACCAGCATGAGCATCCCTTTGGAAATATGAACATTAAACCTTAAGACTGGTCACAGAGTCCTTTAATCACTAGAAGAAGACTAAGGATCATTGAAATGACATTGTGGGAAACTTTACACTATTAATGCCCTGGTTATTTGGATTTCAAAGTAGGAGGTAGTTTAACTTTTTAGGGCTATCAGGTTTACAGTGAGCTCAGTGCTACCAACTGAATAAGAAAATTTATTAACTAAACCATTTGGTGCCAGATAAAAGCAAATGTAAAATTGAAATGTGCTTCACAAGATTGTTCTTAAACTCTAATCTGCCATTGGCAAATAAAGTCATCCAGGTGAATCTTTGCATTGATATCAGAGATCACATACCACACTAGTTGAACCTCTGATACTTTCTCTTCCCTTCTTTAACTTTCCAAATGAACAATTCCCAATTACCCTCAGCAAGAGGAGAGGGAGAATTCCTAGAGCTAATTCATCAAATCTAAATTTCCACTTAGGTCAAGAATCTTCTCAAAAATTTTCTATTAATTCTTTAGCTAATATTGCTCTTGAAATATTGCAGAACTGAACCAAAAATTAGACATGCTATGAGTAACACAGAGTAAATTGGGATTGTGGTTTTCCTTGTCTGACATTAATTTCTGTTCATTCAAATGATACCTCTATTAACTTTGTTGGTAACTACCTCATACTTTTGAATTTAATTCAACAATAAAGTCCTTAATGTGTACAGAAGACTATGCTAATCTCTACTGGGGATTAAAGTTGAGCTAAGGATTTAGTAAGATAAAAATTCCAATAATTATGATGATAATTTAAAGGGGATAAAAAAATAAACCTCTAAATGATTAACTGTTATACTTTTAGTAACTATGCTTGTGAGGTTCTAAGACACTTAAGTCAGCACTTTCTTTATCCAAATATTTTCATCTTTATCCTGGCCATTTTCCACTCTGCTGGCAAACAATACTCCTCCTAACTTTTACCTTTTTCCTTTTCCTTTTAGGAATTGTAATCACAGAAAACTACCATTTCCTCATGAAAGGACATGTCAGTAGACTCCCCAATAAGTACTGTTGAACTCCTTTCCCTATAGAATGTAAATCTTTAAAGACAGAGAATATCTTGACTTTTTGTTTTTGACATACTATTTGATAAATATTTTTCTGTGATAACTGTGTATTTTAAAATCAGCTTCTCTTCTTTTTTGATCTAACATTATTTTCCTTGATATGTGCTGCTTAAAATATCTCCCTTGAATTTTTCTTATTTGAGAAAAGTCAGGAATTCAGGCTAAGGGAAAATCTTGGATCTTTATTCTTTGCAGAGGTGAAGGGGAGATGGCAATAGCAGAGCAGTCCCGACACAAACCCAACTAGCAGTCTCTCTGCCTCTCTCTCTCCACCCACCAAAATCATCTCTACATCATTTCCTATACAACACATCAAAACTTCCCAGAGAATGGGCGGGGCCATTCTTTCTCCAAGAATATATTAATAGAGTATCTTCCAATTGCTATTTAGCCTCACGTGCTTGGGACCTCAGTGCATCGACTGGAGCTTCCGCCCATTGCATTTTTAATTCATTTATTCATTCATAAAGGGGTACAACTAAGGTGTCATGGGATATTGCAGGAGTTATTACTGATCACTTACATGATTTGTATTCAATGAAGTACAGAATAATATGTAATTAAAGCTCCTATTTTATAACAATATTTTTTTTTCTAAATCTAAATGTAAAATTTTATATTTTGTCCTACTAGATTTTTCATTTTACTTTTAAATCAGTTCAGTCTGCTGGGATCTTTCTAAATTTGGTTATGCCATTTTAAGAATGTGATTTATCCCAAATTTATGTTGTCCATGTATTTGACAAATATGTCTGCTATCTGAGACATGGATAATTATTATGAACAGAACGGATTTGAGAACAAACCATAAAAGTGACCTTCTTTGTTAATTTCTAAGTGAGTCACAGTAAAAGAAGTTCAAGTAAGAGAAATATGGATATAAATGTAAGAACTGACTTGAAAATTTTTAAGGAAAATATTTGATTGATAAGGTTGGATTCTCCCCATAAACTCTCCATAATTAAAATGATTACTAATTTTCCTGATCAAAAATGTTATTTTTTACTAGCATATGATATCAACATCAAAATTTGAATCACAACTTTAAGTGACAGGCATCATGCGATAATTTCCCATATATTCACCTCTGGAACCTTATCCTCAATTCCTAGCCATTTCTTTTTGAAATAAAACTTTGAAATGGGATAATAATTCCATAATTAAGGTATATGAAAACAGACATAAATATTATTGTCCTTCCTTATAGTATGTTCACTACTATATGCTACATTTTAGCAATGGACTAGGAGAAAATGTTAACTGCAAGGCCTCAGAACTACCTTTTCCTTAGCAAGTGCTAAATGGAAATTCCAAATTTCTCACTTGCCTTAGAATGCACTGACTTTATCTCACCAGTTGTCACAGAGGATCATGAAACTTTGACCTGTAAAGGACCTCTGCCAGAAAAGAGTATTTGCTAATAACATGCTGAAAAAGTGAGAAACCAGTTTTGTGCTTGAAGACCTTCAGGAATAAAAAACTATCAAGACCTCTCAATTCTAACTGTTAGGAAGTTTTTCTTTTTCTTTTTCTTTTTTTTTTTTTTAATTTAATAACATTTTATTGATAGAACCCATGTCAGAGTAATTTTTTACAACATTATCCCTTGCACTCACTTCTGTTCTGATTTTTCCCCTCCCTCCCTCCCTCCACCCGCTCCCCCAGATGGCAAGCAGTCCTATACATCTTAAATAGGTTACAGTATATCCTAGATACAATATATGTGTGCAGAACTGAACAGTCCTCTTGTTGCACAAGGAGAATTGGATTCAGAAGGTATAAATAAGCCGGGAAGAAAAACAAAAATGCAAGCAGACATTTCCCAGTGTGCTTTCTTTGGGTGTAGCTGCTTCTGTCCATCCTTGATCAATTGAAACTGAGTTAGATCTCTTTGTTGAAGAAATCCACTTCTATCAGAATACATCCTCATACAGTATCATTGTTGAGGTATATAATGATCTCCTGGTTCTGCTCATTTCACTTACCATCAGTTCATGTAAGTCTCACCAATCCTCTCTGTATTCATCCTGCTTGTCATTAGGAAGTTTTTCAAAATATCAAGCTTAAATGTATTTCTTTGAGAATTGATGCTTATACCTCTTCGTTTGGTCCTCTGAGAACCAATTAAATTGGTTTAAATTTAAATTAAATTAAATAAATCTAATCTCTTTTCTATTTAACAACTCTTCCAAAACTTCAAAACCTCATCTATAGCACCCCTATTGAATTTCTCTGCTCTAAATAATCCTAGCCTTTTTTTTTTAAACCTTTAACAAGGACTCGATCATTTACTATCCCTGTTGGCACCCTCTGCTTTCTTTTCAGAATATAAATAGCATATATATATTGCATGGGTAATTTTCAATATTGACCCTTACAAAACCTTTTGTTCCAACTTTTGCCCTCCTTCTCCCCCACCCCTTCCCCTAGATGGCAGGGAGTCCAATACATGTTAAATATTTTAAAGTATATGTTAAATTCAATATATGTATACATATTTATATAATTATCTTCCTACACAAGAAAAATCAGATCTAGAAAGAAAGAAAAAAACCTGAGAAGGAAAATAAAAATGCAAGCAAACAAAACAGAAAGAGTGGAAATGCTATGTTGTATTCTACACTCTGTTCCTACGGTTCTCTCTGGGTATATTTGGCTCTCTTCATCACTGAACAAGTGCAATTAGTTTGAATCTTCTCATTGTTGAAGAGACCCATGTCCATCAGAATTGATCATATAATCTTGTTGTTGCTGTGTATAATGATGTCCTGGTTCTGCTTATTTTACTTAGCATCAGCTCATGTATGTCGCTCCATGATGTTGAAATCATCCTATTTGTTATTTCTTACAGAAAATAATATTCTTTAATATTCATATAGCACAATTTATTCAGCCATTCTTCAACTGATGGTCATCCATTCAATTTCCAGTTTCTAGCCACTATCAAAAGGGCTGCCACAAACATTTATGCACATATAAGTCTCTTTCCCTTCTTTAAGATTTCTTTGGGATATAAACCCAATAGTAACACTGCTGGATTAAAGGGTATGCACAGTTTGATAACTTTTTGAGCACAGTTCCTCTAAAGGGCTGAAACTCTTAAAAGGTATGCTTGAATCAGACAACTGAGCACTTATGGCTAATTACCTATTCAACAATGACTTTATTAGCATATGTTTGGAAAAATGTCCTTTCTCACTGTTAGGTGCTGGCTCAGTGTTTGGTGTACACAGATAATCCTGGGCAAGGATTAGAGGGTGGGGTGAGACAAGGAGAAAGGTGGAGATTCTGGACTCAAGAATCAAAGAGAGATCCTTGGCAAAACTCCTAGCAGTTTTGTCTGTCTCCTTCACTTTTCCCCCTAAAGACCAAGGACTTTTGCCTATCCTGACTCTGGCTGATCATGAGGCCTCTAGGGAGCTAGGCCTGATTTTACAGTTACGAATTGCTTACAGAATGGGTTGGATCTGTTCTCAATTCCACCAACAACGTATGCATGTCCCAGTTTGCCCTCATCCCCTCCAACATTCATCATTATCTTTTCCTGTCATCTTAATCAATTTAAACTTCATATAATCAAAATTATCTATTTTGTGATCAGTAATGGTCTCTAGTTCTCATTTGATTCCAAATTCTTTCCTCCTCCACAAATCTGAGAGGTAAACTATCCTCTGTTTTTCTAATTTCTTTATAAAATCATTATTTATGTGTAGATCATTAAGCCATTTTGACCTTATCTTGGTATACAGTGTTAAGTGTTGGTCTATGCCTCCTTTCTGCCATACTAGTGTCCAATTTTCCCAGCAGTTTTTGTCAAATAGAGAATTCCTTTTCCCAAAGCTGGAGCCTTTAGTCATTGACTATTTTATTCTATTAATCTAACCAGTTCCACTGATCAATTTTTCTATTTTTCTATCAAATTGTTTTGATGACCACTGCTTTATAATATAGTTTTAGATCTGGTACAGCTAGGCCACCTTCATTTGCTTTTTTTCTTCATTAATTCCTTTGAAATTCTTGACATTTTGCTCTTCTAGATGAATTTTGTTGTTATTTTTTCTAGGTCAGTAAAATAGTTTCTGGGGGTTTGATTGGTATAGCATTAAATAAATAGATTAGTTTGGGGAGTATTGGCATCTTTATTATATTCCCTCCACCTATCCAAGACCACTTGATAATTTTCCATTTGTTTAGATCTGACTTTATTTGTGTGGAAAGTGTTTTGTAGTTTTGCTCACATAGTTCTTGACTTTCCCTTGGCAGATGGATCCCAAAATATTGTATACTATCAAAATTTATTGTAAATGAAATTTCTCTTTGTATCTCTTGCTGTTGGATTTTGTTAGTGATATATAAAAATGTTGTTGATTTATATGAATTTATTTTTTATCCTGCAACTTTGCTAAAGTTGTAGATTATTTCTAATAGTTTTTTAGTTGATTCTTGAAGGTTCTCTAAGTATATTTTTATATAATCTGCAAAGAGTGATAATCTGATTTTCTCATTACCTATTCTAATTACTTTAATCTCTTTTTTTTCCCTCTTCTTATTGCCAATGCTAGCATTTCTAATACAATATTGAATTGTTGTTGAATATTGTTGAAATTGGGAAACCTTCTTTACCCTTGATCATATTGGGAATGGTTCCAGTTTAACCTCATTACATATGATGCTTGCTGATGGTTTTAAATAGATGATACTGACTGTTTTAAGGAAAAGTAAATTTATTCCTATGCTCTCTAATGTTTTTTCTTAGGAATGGGTGTTGGATTTTATCAAATGTTTTTTCTACATCTATTGAGATAATCATTTTTTTGTTAATTATTGATATTGTCAATTATGCTAATTGTTTTGCTAATATTGAACCAGCCCTGCCTGCATTCCTGGTACAAATCCTACTTTGTTGTGGTATATTATCCTGGGGATGATTTTCTGCAATCTCTTTGCTAATATTTTATTTAAGATTTTTGCATCAATATTCATTAGGGAGATTGGTCTATAATTTTCTTTCTCTGATTTCATCCTACCTGGTTTATGTATCAGTATCATGTCTGTCTCATAAAAGGAATTTGGTAGGAGTCCTTCATTCTCTATTTTTTGAAATAGTTTATATACTACTGAAGTTCATTGTTCTTTAAATGTTTTCTAATCCCATCTGGTCTGGGGATTTTTTTGGGGGGATCAGATTAATAGCTTGTTCTATATTTTTTTTTCCTAAAATGGAACTATTTAAACAATTTACTTCTTCCTCTGTTAATCTGGGCAAGCTATATTTTTGAAGGTATTCATCCATTTCATTTAAGTTATTAAATTTATTGGCATAAAGTTGGGCAAAGTAATCGTAATTATTGCTCGAATTTTCTCTTAATTAGTGAAAATTTATCCCTTTTCATTTTTGATTAACAATTTGATTTTCCTTTTTCTAATTACATTTACCAAGCATTTATCTATATATATTTTTTGTTTTTTTATAAAACCAACTCTTAGTTTTATTTATTAATTCAATAGGTTTTTTACTTTTAATTTTATTAATCTTTCCTTTTTTTATTTAGAATTTAAAGTTTATATTTGATTGGGGGTTTTTAATTTGTTCTTTTTCTAACTTTTTTAGTTACAAACCCAATTCTTTGATCTTCTCTTTCTCTATTTTATACAAGTAAGCATCAAGAGATATAAAATATACCCTTACCACGTTGGCTGCATCCCCTAAATTTTGGTATGTTGTCTCATTAGGAGTTACTATTTGTATTTGGTTGTATTTTTATATTTTGTTAAACTTTTTTTTTTCATTTACATTTTAATTGGGTTTGGCCATAATGAGAAATGTTATTGGCCTCATGCTCAAGTATGATGCTGCTGCTGAAGGTATTTAACAATTCCTAAACATTAGAGTTATGCAACAGTGGAATAAATTTCCTGACTACATAGCCCATTTCATCATTGTGTTCTACAAGGAAAAGCAGGGCAATAACATCAATATTATATTATCATAATTAATTATAATATTTTATATTACATCATACAATATTAATAAGTTATTGTTATATCAAAACTTTATTATATTATTACAATGTACCAAAACATACAACACTAATAAATTAATAAATAATACAATATTAATGAATTATATAATATATTATATTGATATATTTATATATAATATATAATAATATATTATATTATAATAATATAAGAAGGATTCCTTGTAAAGTGAGAACTGAAGTAGATGGTTTCTAGCTATTAGATTGCATAATGCTATAATGTACTGTCATAGGTATCTTGATATTTTCATAGTTTCTAGTTTTATGAAACATTTTCTCTTTGACCTAAGAACTTAAGAAATTATTAAATTTCTTGGAGTTTTCACTTTGTTATCTCCTTCAAGAAGTCCAAGCCTGAAATAAGAGTCCCGTGTACATGAAAATATTCACATCAACACTGCTCATGATAGAAAAGAGCAGGAAATTATGTAGATATTCAATATTAGGGAATAGTTGAACAAATTGTACATGTAAATATAATAGAAATGATAGTTTCATTCATAGGTTCAGAATAGAAAGAGGCTTTGAAAGTCACTGAGCCCATCTGCAAGATGAATTCTCTGTACAATATGTTTGACAGGAAGATAGTTTTTGCCTATATTGATAGGGCAATTTTTTTGGTGGATTACTTCATTGAAGGATAAATTTATTTTTTTTTTCTGTATTTTGAGGGGAAATATGCCTGAGTCCAAAGATAGCAATAATTAATTTTAGAGAGGTTATGTGAAGGGAGGAATGCAGTTGCATTATTTGTGTTATTGTGGATCAGAATAAACATTTTGGAAACCAATTTACAATTATTTAAATAAGTGAAAAAAGTGACTATAGCTTTTATCCGAGAGGTCCCATGTGTAGGCAATCCAAAGGCCATAGAAAATAGAAAAATCCCCATATGTTCAAAAATACTCATAACAGCTAATCAGTAAAAATAGGAGGAGGAAGTAAATTTCAATTAATTGGAGAATGGATAAAGAAATATAATACATGAATATAAAGGAATATTGTTGTGCTTTAAGAAACAGCATACATGATATATAAAGAGAATCATGGATAAAATTACATGAAAAGATAAACAATTTAATAAGCAAATCAAAGAAACCAATATAGAGTGGTTTTGATAACAATAATGCAGGTAAGGATACCAACAACAAAGTAATTAAAATTGAATGTTATAAAATTAACCACACAAAAAAAGAAACACAACCATAAAGAAATATGAAATGTATCCCTACTATACTGTTTCCTAAACATGGAAGGTACAGGCATGTAGGACATTACATATATTTTCATTCTTTTGGGGGATACAGTGATTGATTTTATTTTTTTGTAATCTTATTCTTTTATTTATTTTTTCCTTTAAAATTATTTTTTTAAGGGACAGCTTTCTGGAAAAGCATAGGAAAGGATTACTGGAGATAAATTAACTGATATAGAGTAAACTACAATAATATTTTTTTTAAAAAAATAAATGTGTCTGAAATCCTTGTTTATACCTCTGATATTAAGTGCAAAAACACAAGTATTTCTGCCATTCAAAATCCTTTAATTCTTTAAATATGATATACTAATTACAAATTTTCTAAGATATACAATATTATGTTCCTTTAATTAGTTTGAATGGTGTCCAGATTTTTTATAATCATACTCATCACCCTATTTGGATATATTCCAGTTTGGCATTGTTGTTACCCACCTGTCTATCTTTAGTTTTATTTACAGGTTTTATATAATTGTTGAAGTGTCTTGAATAATTCATATTGTCTGCACACTCAACCTAACTTCAATTTCTCTTGGGTTTCTTACCACTGAACAAAAGGTCACCCATTTTAGGATTGTGATTTTAAAGGAGTTAAAAATAAACTTCAGTTTTAGATAATACTAGAATATACTATGACTTTTCAGAATTAGCAAAGGTAACAAAAACCTCTAAATGCTACCCCGAACTTTAGTCTCATGTTACTTTTTTAATATCTTGTCTCCTTCATAAAATCACAGTCTCAGTCATTTTGACCTCAAAAAGAAATCACAGATCCCAATCCATTCTACTTTTATTGCTTTAAAAATAATTAATTCATTTATCATTTTATTTTAATTTTACATCCATGTATTTCTGAATAAAACACATGACATTTGCCACCCTTCAAGGTGCCTGCACTTATAATGAAGAAAAAAATGAAGAGAATACAGTTTAATTAAATGATTCAATGATTCAAAAACATAAACCACATATGCCATATATGCATGTATATATATATATATATATATATGTGTGTGTATATATATATAGAGAGAGGGAGACAGTGGAGACAGAGATAGAGGCAGAGACCCAGAGACAGAGACACAGAGAGACAGAAACAGAAAAGGAGAAAGAGTTCATTTTATTTTTTTTTAATTATTAAAGATTTTCATTTTTTCAAAATGTGTATAGCTAATTCTGTAGCATTAGCCCTTGCAAAACCTTGTGTTCCAGTTTCCCTCCCTTTCTCCCACCTCTTTCCCCTAGATGGCAAATAGTCCAATATATGTTAAACTTGTAGGAAATATATGATAAATCCAATATATGCATATGTATTTATGAAATTATTATGTTGTATAAGAAAAATCAAAGCAAACCAGAAAAGAAAAGAAAATGCAAGCAAATAACAACAAAAGGAGTGAAAATGCTATGTTTTGAACAACACTCAGTCTCCACAGTCCTCTCTCTGGATATAGATGGCTTTTTTGATCACAAGACCATTGGAACTGGTCTGAATCATCTCATTGTTGAAGAGAGCCACATACATTAGAAGTGATCACCATATAATCTTGTTGTTGCTGTGTACAATGATCTCCTGGTTCTGCTCATTTCACTTAGCAGCAGTTCATGCAAATATCTCCAGGCCTCTCAGAAATTATCCTGCTTATTGTTTTTTATATAACAATAATATTCCATAGCATTCATATACCATAATTTATTCAACCATTCTCAAAATAATGGACATCCACTAGTTTCCAGTTTCTTGCCACTACCAAAAGGGCTACCATTAATATGCTTGCACATGGAGGTCCCTTTCCCTCCTTTAAGATCTCTTTGGGATATAAACACAGTAGAAACATTGCTTGGTCAAAGGGTATGCACAGTTTGATAACTCTGTCCACATTTCCAAGTTGCTTTCCAGAATGGTTAATCTGTTTACAATTCCACCAACAATATATTAGTGTCCCAGTTTTCCCATATCCCTCCAGCATTCATCATTATCTTTTCTAGTCATATTAGCCAATCTGAGAGGTGTGTAGTGGTATCTCAGAATTTTCTTAATTTGCATTTCTCTGATCAATAGTGATTTAGTGCACCTTTTCTTATGACTAGAGATATTTTCAATTTCTTCATCTGAAAATTGTCTGTTCATATCCTTTGACCATTTATCAAATGGAGAATAACTTGGATTATGAATTTGGCTCAATTCTCTATATATTTTAGAAATGAGGCCTTTATCAGAACACTTGAACATAAAAATGTTTTCCCAATGTATTGCTTCCTTTCTAATCTTTTCTGCATTAGTTTTGTTTGTACAAAACCTTTTTAACTTAATATAATCAAAACTATTTTGTGATCAATAATGATTGAGGAGTTCATTTTCAAAGAGAAAGTTTAATGATTTTAATTATAGACCATTCAGGGATTTTATATATATATATATATATATATATATATATATATATATATATATATATATAGTGTTATTTGCTTTCTTTCTTTCTTTTCTTTTTCTTTTCTTTTTTTTTTTGCATTGTAGATTACTACAGTGTCTGTATGTGTGTGTGTGTGTGTGTGTGTGTGTGTGTGTATGTGTGTGTATCATCTTCTTTTTCTTTCCGCATCAGTTCCTTTGTCTTCCTATACTCTCAATTTTTAAAACTACCATTTCTTCCATGTTTACATGGTACATGACTGTAATAGAATATTGTTGTTCTATAACAAATGATTAACAGGATGGTTTCAGATGCAGTTTAAATAAATTAATGCAAAGTGAAAGGAGCAGAGCCAGGAGAACATTGTTCATAGTTAAAATTAATATTGCAAGGATAACTAACTATGAAAGACTTAGCTGCTGTAGTGAAGAGAATGATCCAAGATAATTCCAAAGAACACAAAATGAAAAATGTTATACACTTCCAGAAAAAGAGCTGATGAACTCTGGATGCAAATATTTTCTCTCTCTCTCTCTCTCTCTCTCTCTCTCTCTCTCTCTCTCTCTCTCTTTCTCATTGTTCTTATACACTAATCATGGTGCTTTCCAAATAGTAATCTTTGAATAACTATTACTGTTTCTAAAAGCTGATAAATGATCGGGAAATTTATATAGTGTTGCTTCTTTTTCTAGCATTTAAAATTTTTATTTAAGCCACATAAAAATATAATTACCAGGAACTTCAATTTTCCATTCTTCATGAGAGAATAATAACTATAATAATTCTGTTATTGAAAGTTAAATAAAAATTACTATCTACTTTCCATTTCATATTTTAGCTACTGATCCCTTTTATTTTTACTATCCATTTGCTATTTATGCTGCTTTTCAAAATCTAGCAGTGTGAAAGACAAAGAGTAAGGTGCATTTTCTCTTTAAGTAAAAAAAAAAACATTCTTTCTTTTATCATTTAAAAAATAAATTTAATTATAAAAATATCTTACTGTTTATTTAATACTTAAAGTCTATAAGGCCAGATAGATGGTTTGATGCATAGAATACTGAATTGAAATGAAAAAGATGTGTCTCCATTAGTTCAAATTTGACCTTGAACATTTACTAGCTATGTGACTAGCAGTCACTTAACCTTGTTTACTTCTATTTCCTCATCTACAAAATGATGTGGAAAAGGAATTAGCAAACCATTTCAATAGATTTGCCAATTAGCTGTACCAGATTTAAAATTATATTGTAGAGCATCAGTTACAAAAACCATTTGGTATTGGCTAAGGAATAGATTAGTTGATCAGTGGAATAGGTTAGGTCCAAGGGACAAAACAGTCAACAACTATAGTAACCTAGTGTTTGACAAACCCAAAGACCCCAGCTTTTAGGATAAGAACTTACTGTTTGACAAAAATTGCTGGGAAAATTGGAAACTAATATGGCAGGAACTAGGCATTGATCCACACTTAACACCGTACACCAAGATAAGGTCAAAATGGGTTCATGACCTAGGCATAAAGAATGAGATTATAAATAAATTAGAGGAACATAGGATAGTTTACCTCTCAGACCCGTGGAAGAGGAAGGAATTTATGACCAAAGAAGAACTAGAGATCATTACTGATCACAAAATAGAAAATTTGGACTATACCAAACTGAAAAGATTTTGTACAAACAAAACTAATGCAGACAAGATTAGAAGGGAAGCAATAAACTGGGAAAATATTTTTACAGTCAAAGGTTCTGATAAAAGCCTCATTTCCAAAATATATAGAGAACTGACTCTAATTTATAAAATATCAAACCATTCTCCAATTGATAAATGGTCAAAGGATATGAACAGACAATTCTCAGATGAAGAAATTGAAACTATTTCTAGCCATATGAAATGATGCTCCAAGTCATTATTAATCAGAGAAATGCAAATTAAGACAACTCTGAGATACCACTACACGCCTGTGAGATTGGCTAGAATGACAGGGAAAGATAATGAGGAACGTTGGAAAGGATGTGGGAAAACAGGGACACTAATACATTGTTGGTGGAACTGTGAATACATCCAACCATTCTGGAGAGCAATTTGGAACTATGCTCAAAAAGTTATTAAACTGTGCATACCCTTTGATCCAGAAGTGTTTCTACTGGGCTTATATCCCAAAGAGATTATAAAGAAGGGAAAGGGACCTGTATGTGCATGAATGTTTGTGGCAGCCCTCTTTGTAGTGGCTAGAAACTGGAAACTGAGTGGATGCCCATCAGTTGGAGAATGGCTGAATAAATTGTGGTATATGAATATTATGGAATATTATTTTCTGTATGAAATGACCAACAGGATGATTTCAGAAAGGCCTGTAGAGACTTACATGAACTGATGCTGAGTGAAATGAGCAGGGCCAGGAGATCATTATATACTTCAACAACAATACTATATGATGACCAATTCTGATGGACTTGGCCATCCTCAGCAATGAGATCAACCAAATCATTTCCACTGGAACTTAACCAGCTATGCCCAGCGAAAGAACTCTGGGAGATGACTAAGAACCTTTACATTGAATTCCCAATCCCTATATTTTTGCCCACCTAATTGTACAATATTTCAGAGTCTGATTCTTTTTGTACAGCAAAATAACGGTTTGGCCATGTATACTTATTGTTTATCTAATTTATAGTTTAATATATTTAACATCTACTGGTCATCCTGCCATCTGGGGGAGGGTGTAGGGGGAAAGAGGGGAAAAATTGGAACAAGAGGTTTGGCAATTGTCAATACTGTAAAGTCACCCATACATATAACCTGTAAATAAAAGACTATTAAATAAAAAAATAAAAATAAAATAGCTGTTGAGAAAAAAAAAAAAAGATTTGCCAAAAAAAATCCAAATGGAATCAAAAAGATTTAGACATAACAGAAAGAACTTTTGAACAAGATTTCTAAATATTTTATACAATATTATATGTGTGTATTATATAATTTCTTTCTCTATACATATTTATATATAACACTAAAATATTAAACTGCACTAAAACTTTGAGAATATTGTGTATACACATATAGTATATTTTTTGTTCTCATAATAACCTAAGGAGGTTAATTTTATATTACCCTTATTTTGCAGGTAAGGAAATCAAGGCTAAGGGAAAATAAATGACTTGCTCAAAATCATGTACTAGTTTTTGTGTTAATGTTGGAGGCATTGTGCTAATCAATTTACAATCATCATTTCATTAGATAATCACAACATCCCAGGGAAGTAGGTACTTTTATTATTCACATTTTACATATGAGTGTAATGATAAAAAACAAGTGACTTGCCCAGTGTCACATGTCATCTGAGGCAGGACTTGAATTCAATGATTTTAGGCTCAGTGCTCTATCCATGGTACCACTTACCTGCCCCTACTGACTATATAGATATTTTCTAAGCAGCAGTCAAAAACAGAAAGATATTGGCAGAATACTAATTAAGGAGAAAAGAAATTCAGAGCTTACACTACCTGAAATGGGAGGCAATAAAACGTGATACAATATTCACATCTTCAGAGTTTTACATTCATATGTGCAGAGTATGGATAATAATGAAAGAGATTAAAGACACATCTTATTCCCAAGAATCAAAGGCATGTTTTTCTATGCTAAAAGTGGAATGTTTTATAAATGTTTGACTTGTTTCCATTATTAATCAGATAAATGCAAATTAAGACAACTCTGAGATACCACTACATACCTGTCAGACTGACTAGAATGACAGGGAAAGATAATGTGGAATGTTGGAGGGGATGTGGGAAAACAGGGACACTAACGCATTGTTGGTGAAATTGTGAATACTTCCAACCATTCTGGAGAGCAGTTTGGAACTATGCTCAAAAAGTTATCAAACTGTGCATACCCTTTCATCCAGCAGTGTTACTACTGGGCTTATATCCCAAAGAGATCATAAAGAAGGGACCTGTATGTGCAAGAATGTTTGTGGCAGCCCTCTTTGTAGTGGCTAGAAACTGGAAACTGAGTGGATGCCCATCAATTGGAGAATGGCTGAATAAATTGTGGTAAATGAATATTATGGAATATTATTGTTTGGTAAGAAGTGACCAACAGGATGATTTCAGAAAGATCTGAAGAGACTTACATGAACTGATGCTGAGTGAAATGAACAGGGCCAGGAGATCATTATATACTTCAACAACAATACTATATGATGATCAATTCTGATGGACCTGGACATCTTCAGCAATGAGATTAACCAAATCAGTTCCAATGGAGCAGTAATGAACTGAACCAGCTACACCCAGTGAAAGAACTCTGGGAGATGACTAAGAACCATTACATTGAATTCCCAATCCCTATATTTTTGCCCACCAGCATTTTTGATTTCCTTCACAGGCTGATTGTACAATATTTCAGTCTGATTCTTTTTGTGTAGCAAAATAACGGTTTGGTCATGTATACTTATTGTGTATCTAATTTATACTTTAATATATTTAACATGTACTGGTCATCCTGCCATCTGGGGGAGGAAGTGGGGGGAAGGAGGAGAAAAATTGGAACAAGAGGTTTGGCAATTGTCAATGCTGTAAAGTTACCCATACACATAACCTGTAAATAAAAGGCTTTTAAAATAATTAAAAAAAGAAATGTTTGACTTGTTTCAATGATATTTTCCTTCTGCAAACATGGAGAATATGATAAAAGGAATCTCAGGCTGAGACTCAATTCTTAGTAATCATTAGGTACTTGTTTCTGAAGTAAAATATGGGACCTCTCAGATAATGAATGGTTTTGATAAAGTTCATAATGAATAAGAAAGGGAAACAAAAATAAATTTTGGCATTTTCTCCAGATTTGGGAAGAATGAACTTTAAAGGACTTAGAAAAAAGAAAAATAGGATGTCATAATCTAAAATTCTACAAGGGAACCTAATACAAAACGGGATAGGTTTCAAGGACAAGTATTTGAGGCTATACACAAGAATTGCAGTCTTGTAATGATCATGTTTGTAACTCTTAAGATCAAAATAACCTTGGGTTTTCAATTACATAATTTTTAGTTAGGACAAAGGTGCAAAAAAAAAGATCAAAGAAGAGACAGGACTACAGCACATATGATAGTAGAATGTAATAAATGATTGAAAGAAGACATACTTTTTCCAAGTCTTTTTGTTGTTGTTGTTATTATTAATTAATTAATTTATTTACTTTTTTTCTGAGACAACTGGAGTTAAATGACTTGTCCATGACCACACAACTAGAAAGTGTTAAGTGTCTGAGGCCAGATTTAAAATTAGGTCCTCCTGAGTTCAGGGCTGGTGCTCTATCTGCTACACCAACTAGCTGCGCCTGTTTCAAGTCTTTTATTTATTTATTTATTTATTTAATCATGGAGACAATATTCAAATGGAGGAGGACATAATGGAAAGTTGAAGAGCAATTATTTATAGCTGATAAAAAGCTGAAGGGGACAGTTAACTGATTGGATAAGAGATATGGAATCAAAATAGATCTTGGTCAGGCTAAAACACTGGCCTATTTTTAATGAGATGAAGTTTAATGTGTGTAAATGTAACATCTTACTCTTGGGTTTAAAATAAATCTGCCTTACATGAGGCATAATTAGCCAGCAGTCTGTATGAAAAATATATTTTTTTAATTCCTTTCTCTAGGTCAAGCTAAATTTTAGTATTGGGTTTAGTTCTGGGCACCAAATTTTGAGAAGAATATTGACAAACAGGATAGAAATCAAATGATGAATGACCTTAAATACATGCCTGAATTCAAAGGAAGTGCAGATGTTTAGCCTGAAAAAGAGAGGGCTCTAGGGAAATGAGATGACTGTCTTAAACAATCTGAAGAGCTGTATTATACTAGAGAAAATAAATTTGTTTTTTTTGGCTTCAGTGACAAGAACTAAAAGTCATGTTTGCAAGTCAAAAAGATACAGTTTTAGGTCTGACCTAAGGAAATATTTAACATAACTTTCCAGAAGTAGAATTGACTGCTTCAGAAGGTAGTGGTTACACTCCTCATGGGAAGTCCTCAGGCCAGTGGTGGATGACTACTTTTCAAACATTTATTTCAATAGGTATTTATTAAGACTTACTCTATGCTATATGTTGGAGGTAAAAAGAAAAAAGTCATTATCTGGCCAAAAAAAAATTCACATACTACTAGACAGATACAACATGAACATGATTACCGAAAATAAATACTAGATGAATACAAAATAAATGTGAAGTAATTTTATAAGGAGGTACAGGAGTAAAGAAAGGTTTCTTATAAGAGGTGACACTTGTGATGTATCTTGGAGGAATGTAGGATTTCTAAGAGACAGAAGTCAATAACCTGGGAAAAGGCACAAAGTTAGAAGATGAAATATTGTATATAGAAAATGGCAAATTGTCTAGTTTGCCTTAAACAGAAAATGGCTTGGAAAGAGGGCTTGGTGTGATACCAATTCCCTAGGAGGTTCAGGAGGTGGAAAGGGAGATGTTAGTTACCCTTTGTAAATTGCTATAGAAATTAATTGCTATAGAAAAATAGGCTGTAGGTATATTGTGAAGAATATTAAAGACACTTGTGATGTATCCTAGACTCAAGAAGGAGTTTCTGAAACTTCTTGTTTAGAGAAATAACATGATCAGAATCATTTCCACCTGTGTTGAATATGGATTGGAATAGGGAGATGCAAAATGCAGGGAGGTTAATTAATAGAATATTAGTATACCCCAGAAAAAAAGTGATGTGTCTAACTAGAAGGCTGAGGTAAGAATGAGGGGGAAAGGGCAAGTGCAATTGATGCTTCTCTTCAGCAGTGTAAAATAGTGGCTTGAATGCTAGGATTGTCTTACATTGACATTTATATAGCCATAGCCTAGCATAATGCTCAGCCTATAGTAGGCCCTTATTTTATTGTTGCATTATTAAATAATTGGTTAATAATTGGTTAAGAAACACAGATGCTTTATGGGAGAATAGTATATATATATGTATATATATTTATATATATACATATATATGCTTCAAATAACATATAAATCTATGTCAATATATAAAACATGTTGAATAATATATTATATTATGAAAAATATAAAAGAAAATAAAATTATATAAGTATACGCACAGATATGTATATATAATTGAATTTTGAAGACAAAAATCATGAAGAGTAACTTCTCCTACTTCCCACTTCCTGAACATCCTTGGAAGTTGCTATTGGCAACAGAATGTTATAATAAATGATTTGACCCAGATGGTATTTCCTTTTTCCTAGTCAGTGTACAAGATCATCATAAATGTTAGATTCAATATGATGCTGATTTTGTTGGTTTGTATAAGAATCCTATGATTTTCTCAGGAAAAATATTTTGAGGAAAGCTTCTTCAGAACAAATAAATTTTCATGGTACATGTTATAATGGAACAAATTGAGACAACTATAAAGTAAGCTCATTTCATTGAGGAAAATAAAAGAATCTCTTTAATCACTTTCTCAAACCATATAGGCAAAGGCACCCATAGAACTTTCAAACCACCTGTTTAGAAATTTTGTGAATACAAAACTATCTTTTAGAAAGCAAATTTGTGTTATGTGGCCTTAAATACAAAGATGTGAATTATCTAAATTTATACTATTGGCAAGTAAATGTGGCCCATCTTAAATATTATGGATTAAATATTTGGATTAAAAACAACTCTTTAGTTACTTTACAAATAGTACTAGATTGTCAATAATAGATGTCAGAAAAAATAATTTATTCTTCAATTCAGAGCAATTTGCTCTTTGATTCAAATATAGGATAATATGCATTTGTAGCTATATTTTTTCTTTAAAAAAGTGTTGTTATGAATATAAAAGTGATTGTGAGAGATCTGACTTCAAATGCAGTCTCTGATATTTACTTCTAGCTTGATCTTGGGCAAAATAACTCAGTTCTTTGAAACGCGGTTTCTTTATATGTAAAATGAACATAACAATTTCTATATAGCTTATCAAATTGTACAGATCAAAGGACATGCTATGAAAGCTCATAACAGTTCAAAGAGTTCTTATATAAATGTAAATTATTATTTCATAATACATGTATTAAAGTATGTCATGTTAAGAAATAATTTGTTACATATATTTTTTTTAAATGAATAAGCATTTATTTACATGGTGATGGGAAAATATTGAAGGCAAAAGGAGAAGGGACAACAGAGGATGAAATGGACAAACAGTGTCATGAGAAGAACAAATATGCACTTGGACAGATTTCCAGAGATAAGGAGGATAGGTGTTCATGAGGTCACAAAGAGATATAATTCAGCAACAATCTTTTACTTGCCTTCTCATCTTGTCCAAGTATTGAAGAGAAAACCAAAAACCTTATACAATATGTGTAAGCAAGGAATTAAATTCCTATATCTAAGTATCTAAATGTATTTAGAGATCTCAAATATGAGAATTTATTTTTAATAATTATATATATAAAGATAATATAGATGTACTTGCATTATTTTAGATATTTTAGATGTTGATATATTTCATGCATTTTATTATATATATATATATATATATATATATATATATATATATATATATATAAATGAGACAAATATGTATGAAGCAAATACATACATATATATATATATATATATATATATATAAAACTTACACAGGTCTATTTATATAATTATACATGCAAAAATAAAGCAATGAAGAGAGAGAAATTATGTGTGTATACGTGTGTGTGTGTGTGTGAATGTGTTTCTCTTTTTGCATCCCTTAGCTCTCTGACAGGAGAGGGGCATTCTTCAACATTGGTCCTATGGAATTGTGATTTGTCATTTTGTTCATCAAAGTTCTTAGATATTTCAAAGACATTCATTTTAAAATGTTTTCGAGAGACAGTGTTTTCCTGGTCTTCACTGTGTATCAATTCACACAATCTATGGTTCCTTGGTACTTGAAGTACACATTTCTTTATTCTAGCGTTTGTTGTTTTGTTTATTGTTGTTGTTTTTCATCTGGAAACTGAATTTTGACTGTCATTTCTCATACTTTGTAATTGGGAATTTCAGGAGCTGAATAGTGGATTTTTTTCTATTTTCACTTTGCCCTCTAATTCTAAAAGTTTTGTACACTTTTTAATGATTCTTGAAACATCATATCTAGGCTCCCTCCCTCCTTCTCTCTCTCTCTCTCTCTCTCTCTCTCTCTCTCTCTCTCTCTCTCTCTCTCTCTCTCGATTTTGGAGGGGATGTTAGAAGTTTTGGATGTTTCAATTAATCAAAAGTTTATTAAACTATCTATTCTTGAGTGGTTTTTCAGGTCACTCTTTTTGTATGAGAAACTTAAATTTTCTCCTTTTAAAAATATCATGACTTTTAGAAACATTTTTAAGGGTAATTAATTTCTATTTCATTCAAACTTTCAAGGAATGTATTAATTGAGTGCAGGTTGCACAATTTTTATAAGTTGTTAATTTTCTTTTTAAGTCTCTCCTTTTTAGCTCTCTCTTTTTTATTTTTAAAAGTTTTTTAGAAAATCCTTTCTGAATTAAATTTATGTTTTTGTTGTTTGAAGTTTTGATTATTTTCCTTTTCTTGTTTAATTTGTTTCTTAGGCATCCCTGGAATCCTAAAAGTTTTTCATTTGACTCATTCTTGTGCTCCCTCTAATTCCCCCTCTACATACCATCCCAAATCAATTGGCTTTAAGTGATTTGCTCAGGATCATCCAGGTATAAACATCAAGTGTCTGAGGCTACATTTGACTTCAGAGATGGTCTATATCCACTAGGCCATCCAGCTATTATTGCTTTATTCATTCTTATACTTATTTAGAGATGTTCACAAATTCTTGAAAGGATCTGCTCTGAACAAATCAGCATTGCTGGCTTAGCTGAGAGCACTAGGGATTGACCCTCTAGAACTCTATCACTAAAGCCTGCTACTGTTATTCTAGACTAAAGTCTATCTAATACTTCCAGAAACCTTTGTTCAGAAGTCTTAGCATTGAGTCTAGATTTGTTTTCTCTTTGAGATCCTATACTAAGGGAGGTTAGTCTAAAATCAGTTCAAGATACTTCCTCATGATTGACCTATTTTAGAGTTATATCACATTCTTATTCTAGGTCTTTCTGTAAGACACTAAACCACTGGCCTTGATCTGGAACTGACACCAAATATTTTATCAGCTCTGGTCATTCTTATTTTGCTGGCCTACCTTGGAACGTTGGGCACTGAACCTATGAACACAACTTTCTTAAATTCTAGAGTTCTTGACTTGGTCATTTGCTTGTGAATTGAATTTGTGATCATAGGCTGTAAAAATAGCATTGTAGCTTCTTCAATTTCTCAAACTACTCTATCTGACTTTTTTCTTAAATCTTTGCTGCAGCAGTTTTTTTTTTTTTTTTTGAAGAGCTGGCATGTGCTTCATCCTTCTGCTATACCATCTTCTTTTTATTTCCTCATTCTAATTTTCAAGGCTTTTGGTACTTGGACAAGGTTTTGAATCTTTTGGGTTAAGCTGATAATCTTCCTTCAAGTCTTTCCTCTAATAATCTCATTTTTTCTTTCCTCTTTCCTAGCATTCTTATTTCATTTATAATATTATTTTTAACTCTTTAAAAAATTCCTTTCTTCATATCTTCCAGGAATTCTAGTTAAGTCTGTTGTTTAACTTTTTCTTCGAGGATTTCCTTACAAGTAATATAGATTTAATTTTATATTCTGGGTTTATATAATCTTAGAATCGTGTTATTCTTTCGTGGTAGAAATTTTTTTTAATCAACTTATTCTTTCAGACTTACTTTCCAAATTAAGACTTCTATAAAGACCAGATTTTGTTCTATATATAATAGAAGACCTTGAAAGTCCTCAAACTATATTAACTTTGGTCTTGCTTTTCATGGATTAAATGATGAGTTCTTTATATATAACAAGAATAGATCAGTCAAGGGAGCTCTAAACTTTCAGTAGATTCTAAGTAGTCTCATATATGGCATTATATGTTCATTCAAGATCTATCCAGTTTATATCCATGATAGAAGCCATATATTTAGAGTGACTCAATAATAATGCTAATAAAAATGCTTTGTATCTTCTTAGTAGAGAAATAATTTCAAAAATATTTTCACTTTCTATATTTTATTTTCCTCATATATTTTAGTTGTAAAATGATGACACATATAGACTTACATGTTTAGAATTCTCTTCCAAAATTTTGTTAGGCATTCAATGAATTGAATATCAGTTTCTTCTTCTCTGGGTTGGGGGTCAATAGGAGTAAAGGTCAGATGATTGGTTTGAACCTATAGATTCCCATAGTCAGGCCAGGGGGCAGGAAAAAGATAAAGGAAAATTTTCAAATTAAGTATCAAGTGCATCATTAGATAAGTTTGCCATAAAATGAAGCAAATGAAAAAATGCAACAAGTCCACACAAGGGAATTTGACAGCAAGAAAAGTTGAACTCAGTGCACTGAACTGGGACCCTAAGACTAGAGTCCTTATGCTAGAAATACAGTAGATTACAGATTAAGTATATAAGTCAAAAGGAAGAGAACTGTAAAGGAGACATGAAAACAAATGCTAAAGGAAAAAGATAAGAACCTATACTTAAATAAGGCATAAAATAGGTACTTACATAGAATATATATACATGCATATTATAGAATACACACATATACATATGTATGTGTATTATATATATATATATATATATATATATATATATGTATATATATATGTATGTATGATGCTCCATGAATACAACTGTATCCCAAAATCATTTAAGATTAATTAGATTTATTTAAATTTGATGCAGTGAATATTATATTGATGACTTTATAAGGGAAAGATATTATATTGGATACTAAGATTCAAAGGCAAAAATAATATTCCTGTTCAGAAAGCAAAAAATTACCTCATTAACTAATAAATAAATTCATGGCAAGTTGAAGAGAAAGAATCTATAGCAGTAAGGATAACATCAACATTGATTAAACAGTTATGACATGCCAAGAATCAAAGCTACAAAGACACAAATAAAATGCTTATATTCAAGTGCAGAGAGCATAAAAAGCTTTAAAGAGAAGTCAGCAACTGAGCTGAACATTAGAGTATCCTGTGAGGCAATGGTAAGGAGGGAGTGCGATTTAAGTGAGAAATGTAATGCCAAATGTAAGCAGAAGGACATTAGTAATTGCTTGGTTGGAATATACATTCTTTGGAATAATAAGAAATTTATCTTGAGAGGTGAATTACTGAAAACCTTATATCTGGGTGAGGAGCTTGAATTTTATCCTAAAGACCGTAGAGAACTTTGGAAGATTTGTGAATACCGGAATAACATGGCCAGATTCATGTCTTAGAAAGATTATTTTTGGAAGATTTCTGGAAGATGTATTATAGAGGCAAGAAAGTAGAAGCTGGTGGGACAAAAAAAGAGATTTATTGATATAATTTAAGTGAGAAGTTTTTGTGAATGGGCAGAAGTAGACAGTTAAGATGATGTGGAAGAAGATGGAATGTTAATATGGTGAACTCTTGTCAGTACATGACTAATAGGAATTCCAGAAGACTAATAATTAAACATGCTATCCTCCCTCTGACACAAAGATAAAGAAATTAGAATGTAAAGTGATACATTTTTATTTTTTGGACATGTACAATGTGGAATTTTTTTTAATTAACTCTACTTGATTTATTTTTGTTGTTGTTATGTTTCCCACACTCTCAATACAGGGATAGATAGATAAGAATAGAGTAAAATATGAGAAGGTGGATTTTATTTGATTAATTTTTTTTCAAAACTCTTTTTTTAAAATAGAGCAAAGCCCAGCAAAAATGCAATGGTGATGGATGAACTATTTAAATATGCATATTTATCCATTCCCAATGTATCATGGGACATGTTAGGAATGGCTAGTAATGATGAAATTCTCAAGGCACAAGAAGGTAACTCTTGGAGAACCCCAGGTTTTTGTAAACACCTGAAGTTAGAAAGAATATAAAAGGAAACAATTTGATAGGAAGAGCTGTTAATTGATACTACATGGAAATATGTTTGTTAAAGCTAATGATATAAATTATTCAGGAAGGAATTTCATATTTGATAATTTCTGGAAAAAAATTGGAAAATGGTTGGCAGAAATTATGTTTGAACTAATGTTTTGCACTACATGCCATAAATATCTCCAAATGGATGTTACCCAAATATTGAAGATGCTAACATTAAAAAAAAGAAGAAAACCATATCAAATAATTGTCATAGTTATTACAAGGGGCAGAATCCTTATCAATCATGAAGGAATATCTTGAATCACTAATAATTAGACCAAAAAATATGTGGTTTTACTTCAAATTCAGCAAATTATCAAAAATAACAAAAGATGGAGAATAGTCAAGGTTGATCAGGTTGTACATAGAAAGGTAGATTAATACACAGGTATTAGCTATGAATTGTTCTAAGTGTTCTGGAAAATAATTTGAATTGTGCTAAAATGTCATTTAAAAGGCTATATTCTTTGATCCAGAAATCCTACTATTAAACATACATCCCAAACAATTCAAAGATAAAAAGCCACCCAATTATTATTTGAAGTATTTATTTTTGCAGCAAAGTATAGAAAAATGGTAATGTCTATAGGAAATAGATAAAATTATTGTAAAGATTTGTAATATTTTAGGCAATAAGATATTATATAACAGATATTAAGAATACAGAAAAGTATACTTAAAGTAGAATAAAGCTTGCAAACTAGGAAAAATATAGAAAATGATTACGACAATAAAAGTTAAATTTTTAAAAATAACTGAATTATATATAATTTTAATGTTCAGAATTGGCTTTAGAGAATAGATGCAAAATGTACCAATTTTCTTTGGGGAAATGGAGAACTTTGGGTATAGAATACATCATATTATCAGACTCAGTTGAACGTTTTGCTAACATTGTGGAAATGCTTTCCTCTTCCCTTCTTTCTCTTTTATTCTTTGTTACAAAAAATTGATTTCTGAGAAAAGAAGGTGGATATATCTAGATGTAAAGACTATGTCAAATAACCAATATTTCTTTTTACTTCTTTCCACCGACTTTCTTTCTTTTTTTTTTCTTTTTTTAATTATTATAACTATTTATTTACAAGACATGTGCATGGGTAATTTTTCAGCATTAACAATTGCAAAACCTTTTCAAATTTCCCCTTCCTCCCCCCCCCAATACATGTTAAATATGTTACATATACATAAAACATAATACATAAATATGTTACATAATACATAAAAAATATATGTTAAATAATATATATATATATATATATATATATATATATATATATATATGTCTATACAGTTATTTTGCTTTACAAAAAGAATCAGACTTTGAAATAGTGTACAATTAACCTGTAAGGGAAATCAGAAATGCAAGCTGACAAAAATAGAAGGATTGGGAATTCTATCTTATCTCCCAGAGTTCTTTTGCTGGATGTAGCTGGTTCATTCGTTACTACTCTATTGGAACTGATTTAGTTCATCACATTGTTGAAGAGGGCCAAGTCCATCAGAATTGATCATCATATATTGTTATTGATGTATATAATGATCTCCTGGTCCTGCTTATTTCGCTCAGCATCAGTTTGTGTAAGTCTCTCCAGGCCTTTCTGAAATCATCCTGCTGGTCATTTCTTACAGGATAATAATATTCCATAACATTCATATACCACAGTTTATTCAGCCATTCTCAAATTGATGGATATCCATTCAGTTTCCAGTTTCTGGCCACTACAAAAATGGCTGCCACAAACATTCTTCCACATATAGATCCCTTTTCCTTCTTTAAGATCTCTTTGGGATATAAGCCCAATAGTAACACTGCTGGATCAAAGTCTATGCATAGTTTGATAACTTTGAGCATAGTTCCAAATCGTTCTCCAGAATGGCTGGATGTATTCACAATTCCACCAACAATGTATCAGTGTCCCTGAATAACCAATATTTTTAACTTAAAAACAGTGAGGACATCAGGGGTTCCAATAAAAATGAATAAATACAATAGTTCCAGAAGGCATAGGAGATTGCTGGGAAGGTAAAAAGATACTAGGTGAAAAGCAATTCTGTACTATAAGATTTAGGGAACAGAAGATGGGGCCTTAGTAGCAATGGTAATTATAGGTGATCAGAGCAAGGGTTCAAAGTGTTAAATGTCAGTGGTAACCAAAATAGTTGTGTGGTGGAAGACATAGTGAAGGAGATTGATCCTAGAAAAGTATAAAGTAGTACTTTCTGTCTCAGCCAACAACCCCTGATGCTCATAATCATGTAGTGAAAAAGGGTAGAACATCAACTAGCTGTATTTCTGGAGAGTTTTAATTTTCAGTCTTTTTTATCACAAATAATTCATCTTGCTTTGCCATCAATGGATCTTATAATTTTATTATTTTACAGAATCAAACATTTTTAAAAATAACATCAAATTTTGAAGATATTTTAGGAGTCTCATATTCCAATCACCCTTTTATCAGGTGAGAAAACCAAAGTTCAGAAAGAGAAAATCCTGGTCTAAATCATTGTGGGTTAATGCTGCAGCAGATTCCAGGTCAGGATTTTTTTTTTTTTTTTTGCTATTTTGTTTCTCTTACTTCTTTTTAAAAATGGGGAATAAGAATTCCCAGCAAAAGCAGTCTCAACTTTATGGATAACTTCTGTCTCATTAAACTTAAATGTCTTTTCATCTTCTCCTTCCCCAATTCCTTTCCTAGCAAATCTTTCCAAACTGTCCTGCCCTCTTAATATTTCCAAAAACACTTTTTAGTCCATATCCACAGTAAGTTTTTTAGCTTATACAAGAGAGCACCTTTTAAAGAATTCTAGCAGAGTTTCTGATTTTCTCTGAACAGAGAAAGAACAAGAAAGTTACAATATTCTATATTTGTAAGAAATGGAATGGAAGAGTGTTAGAATCCTTACAAGGTGTTAAGTCACTAGAATTTGTAGAAACAAGGCTTATGTTTACATCTTTGAGAGTTCACACATTAGCTCACACATTAGTTCACAAGTTTGGGAGATTTCAGGATTCAGTATGAGATTCACAAGTTTACACCTCCCACAATCCCACTCTCCAAGGAGGAGTCAACCTTTGGGTCCATACCTTTAAGAGATCATATGTAAGAAGCTCTTAGAGCTTCAGTCGAGAGACTTGAAGAGATTGAGAAAGCAGGAGTCAATTGAGGGGATTGAGAAGCCAGGAGTCAAGAGTTGAGCTAGAGGCAGAAGCTTGCAGAGGCAAAGGACAAGCAACAAGAGTTCTTGGAACCAAGGAAAGCTTACCAGGCTATTTTGGAAGAGACAATAAAAAGACAGCTCATTTGAGCTGATTATTACTTTGAACTGAAACAAAGACTGCCTCCAGAAAACCTCCCCAAGAAACCTGTTCCCAGAGAATGATCATATTTTAGAAAAGAACAACACTACAGAACAGTTCTTAGATTTTATGTGATCAAATCTTTTATTTTATAGGTCATGGGATCAGATAATTACAGATGAATGTGACTTTCAATAGTACATCACAATAGAGTACCAATTCTGAAGTCAGGAATACTTGAGTTCAAATCTGGTCTTAGACACTAACACTTCCTAGCTGTGTGACCTTAGTCACTTAGCTCCAATTGCCTCAGAAAGAGAAAATAGCATATCAAATGACCTCATTTTATAAATAAGGAAATAGAGTCCCAGAGAGATAGATGAAGTGACTCCACCTAATGTAGTAGAGTTTGGGCTTAAGCCCATGTCTTCTGATTTAGTTGTACTGCTTATTTCATAGTATAAGAAAAAGTGTTTAAATGATATCATTTGCTCATACTCACACAGTATGTTAGAAAGAAGAAAAAGGAAGCTAATTCTAATTCCAAACTGTCTAGCTTTATAAGATAACTTCAAAGAATTAAAGTTTTGTTTCACTATTTCTCTATATACACCTTTTTACCCAGTCCAACTGTGTAATTTTGTATTCCTTGAGCATTCCTTGTTCACTTTTGTGGCCTTGCTCATTTATTTCCTTTGTTCTCTTCTCCATCTTCAGTGAGAATAATCCTCACAATACAAAAATGCTTCCTCTACCATGAAAACTTTCTTGACCTGCCACCTGAGAGTTATCTTTTTTCCTCTGAATTACTATAACACATTGACCCTCATTTTTTCTCCTCTAAAGTGTTATAAAGCTCTGATCCTCCAATTGCATATTTGCTTTATGCTATCATTCTGTGTACCTGTTCTCTCCCTTAGGAAATTATGAACTCCTTAAAGCCTACTAGTATTTCTTTATAATCCTCAAGGTACCTGAACAGGTACTTATTTGTTTGTTAGTTTGTTTGTTTAAATGTGCTATAACTTTAACATCTTACTCATTGACTCACTGAATATGAGATTGCTGAAAAAAGTAGTATGAATATTTATACTTCTACAAGCGATTGTATATACCACATGTATATATTTACATATTTATATGTCTGGACAGCATTTCAGAGAAACTCATGGCTTGTCTTATTGAATGTGCTTACTATATTAAAAGACAATAAATGCCCTTTCTGCTGCTGCTGCTGCTTCTTCTTCTTCTTCTTCTTCTTCTTCTTCTTCTTCTTCTTCTTCTTCTTCTTCTTCTTTTTTTTTTAGGTTTACCAGTTAGTCTTTCTTTAAAAAAAATTCTTTTACATCTATCTCCTCTACTAAAGCAACAATGCAAAGTAAAGGATAATAAATTTGAAGTCAAGATATTTGGCTTAAAATTTCATGACTTACTCAATTTCTTGAACAATGTTGGTAAGCCTTTTTTAAACTTTTGTGTCCAGCTTCCCCACCTATAAATTGAAAAGGTTGATGATTTTTTTTTTACCTTCTCATGAATGTCATCTATAAGAAACCAAAGGATTGCAATCTGTTTGCTTGTAGGCACTGAACACCCTGATGAACTCAGTTTTTTTTTTTTTTTTTTTGTGTGTGTGTGTGTGTGTGTGTGTGTGTGTTTGTTTTCTTTCTTTCTTTCTTTTCCTTTTGAAGTATTAAGGGAAGCATATTCATGGTGCTTTTTGCTGTTCTTACTAGTTTGGGCAGCAGAATTCTTGCAAATATTTTGCAATAAATTTAAAAAGTAGTAGTGGTCTCTGAATTCTAAAATTTTGCATTTTTTTCTTTTAGTGCTACTATTAACACTTTTTATTTTGCACATATGCATGTGGCCCTGATGATTTCTCCTTTTTGTATCTGATATTGAATACAGTGGCTAAATGTTTGCTCAGCAAATTTTCAAGTCTTGTAGAATTAAAGAGTAAAGCCATCTGATTCAGGACACTTTTTTATTCCAAAATTTGATCATAATATTCACTTTTTGAGCCATGATAACCTGTTCCTCTCCTCATATATTGCTATTTGCTATACACTGGTCTCTTCCCCATATCTCTTGCTGATCTTGAGATAGGTATATAGATACAACTCTATATTTTCTTTGCATATAATATTTTCATGATTTTATACTCTTAAGCCCTGTTGTTGTTCAGTCATGTTCAATCCTTCAAGATCCCTTGGATCATAACACAGCAACATTGTCTGTGTAGTTTTCTTAGCAAAGATACGGTAATCGTTTGTTATTTCTTTCTCCAGTAGATTAAGGCAAGGAGAGGTTAAATGCTTTACCCAGAGTTATAGAGCTAATAGTGTCTGAGATTGAATTTGAAATGAAGTCTTCCTGACTCCAGATCCAGTGCTCTATCCACTGAGTTATACATGTGTAATGGTACTCACATTTTAGTCATAGACTATATAGATTGTTTTTCTTGAATGCATATTTGTTAATAGTTTTGTCTTTTATGTTCCTTTTGATTTGTGGGTAGGAAAGAGAAAACAATGAATTCTTATTAATTGAAAAAAAATAAAATTAAAACAATCAAAACTATTGCTCATTTGTGAAATTGTACTGCACATTTCAACCAATTTGTACTCATAACTTAGGTTCAAGTGTGAGCTTTGACACCTACCAGTTCTGTTACTATGGGCAAGTCTCTGAAGGCCTCAGAGCTTCACTTGCATGGTCTATAGCAGGACTCTTAAACTTTTTCCACTTGTGACCCCTTTTCACCAGATAAATTTTTACATGACCCCAGTATATAGGTATATAAAACAGACACATAAATCAAACATTTATTGATAAATTACAATTTCAAAACTCCAACATATGGAATCAAAGCCACAATTTAAGAAGCTGGCATCTATAGCATTGTGGTTACAGCACTGCTGCTACTTAACTTTATCATAAGCAAAGTTGTTTTTAAATCCCTCAAATGCCACCTAAATGTGAGCTATTATTATTCCATTCTTCTTGCATGCTCTAAGATGCCTAGAGGCAGTGCCTTTATTCTTGTTCAGACTTATCTTTGTTCCCTCATTCTGATCCTGTCTCTACAGATTTATCATGTTTTCCTTTGATTTTTATATTTTACTCCAATTGGTTACCCTCGCTAATTCTGTCTATATTCTCAACAATTGTTTCTGTAAATAGAAATATCCATATTGCCCTTTAAATCTTTGACCTGCCTCAGTTTTTATAAGATTTAAACAATAGCATTAAATCAGATACACTTATTTGCTACTTTCCATTGTTTTCTAACTGAATAAAATATAAGGAATCTTTACTCTTGGCAGTCTATTGGAAAAGACTATACATTTCTTGGCACTTTTCTTCTGATACATTCTCCAAAGTCTGCCTGATTATTCTGCTCATCTGATATTCATTCCTAGCCCTGTGATCCCAGGACTTGAGAGGCAGTCTTTATCAGTTCTCTCCTTGGCTTATAGCTTCTTCCATCAATTCCTCTATTTTTTGTACTGTTTTCCTAAATGTTGCAGTGTTCTTCATGGTCCTTTATTGTAATCCATGTTGCTGACTTTCGAGTATTCATTATAGTTGCACAGGTACACAAAGAGGTCTGAGCAGAAAGTGAAACTCACTGGATCCTTAGGACAATCTATAAATTTAGTTGAATGTATATTGTTATCCTCATTTTACAAAAGGAAAAAGATATAGAATCAAGGATTGTGGACAAGAATGATCTTTATTGATTGACTATAATAAAGTTTTACAAGTAGATAATTATATAATTATATAGCTTTATATACTATAAGCATTTATATATCTCCATAGATAGTTCTGAAGTTCCATCTTCCTAACTTTATTTTTATCTATATATTTCCCAATCTATGATAAGTAATGGGACAGATAGGTGACATAATGGATAGAGAGCTTGCAATCAGGAAAACTAATATTCCTGAGTTCAAATCTGGCCTCAGACATTCACTAGGTGTTTGACTCTGGGCAAATCATTTAACCTTGTTTGCCTCAGTTTCCTCTACTATAAAATGAGCAGGAGAAGGAAATAGCAAACCATTCCAGGATCTTTGCCAGGAAAGCCCAAATAGAATGACAAAGAGTCAGACACTTCTGAAAATTGACTTAACAGCCGTACCACAATGAAAACAAATAGCATGTTCTAATGGCAAAGTATTCATTTTGTCTTTAGATGATCCTGGGTTAGGAGGGTCAAGTAAAAGATTCCTGCTGGCATGTGGGTTTGTTATACATATTTGTGAGGCTGATGAAATAGAGTAGAAAACTTAGTATTTGATGACATCTTGAATAATACCAGTAATTAAATTCATAGATATTTTGTCTCCACTGTCACCCTATGATGAATAAGCTATTGATTAACTTACAAGCGTGAAATGAGAAATGTCATTTGCTATGAATTGTTGACAATTCTATATTCATTTTCTATGGCTGCATGGTATCTACCTTGTTTTTAGGAACTATGTCAACATTGTCAGGAAATGGCTAAAATGAAATTTAAATAATTTAATTCAAAGAATTCAGGAGAGTACATTGAATTGATTTCAATTTTTCCCCCTTTTATTAGCTTACACTAAGGTTAAGTTAAGGAAAACTAGTTAAGGAAATTAAGGAAATACTGAAAATATTATTTGGGAACATGTTACATATAAGGAGCTATATGGTTTGTAATGGGCCTGGAAATTAAGAAAGAATAAAACAGATCAGGCAACACTAATGCTGTCATGTTTCATCTTAAAGCTTCAAAGCCTTTGGATGATTATGATGAGCAAAGACTAAAAGCACTTAAAATCAGAGTAGAGGACACAGAAAAGGACATCAGTCAAATGTGCTTTTATATACAGGGATATCAATCAGATTTAAATCCCCTAACAAGGAAGAAAAGCTATCAGAGGTAATAACATCTTCTTTGTCAATAGCACTTGGCTTTAACTTCATTTAAATACTCACAGTTACTTTGATTTATATTCAAATGTCAGTAAATTTTACCATATCATATTTATGATGATTTGACTGTTTTGTGAATATGAATTTCCCCTATCTTCTTCAAACCTCATGTATTTAGAAATGCAAATGGAACCAGTAAAAATGCTTTTTGAATTTGAAAATGAATTTTTAGCTGATGTTGCTTTTACCACATTGATATGAGCAAGTTTTGGCTATTTGCTTTAATAGTATGCATTGTCAGTTTGTGGTTTGACCTCTGAGGTAGCTATAAAATGTTAATTTGTCATCCAGCATGTTTTTTTTTTCCTGCAACAACATGAGGTTATGTTCATATCATTTTATAAGTGTTACTTTTCTTTACCAAATGCAAAAGTTTAAGAGTAATTCTTTGCTTTTGAAACTGTTAATAGGGCAAAAGTATAAATAATCTTTGCATGTGCATGGTCTTTTTTTCAAAGGAAACTATCTATCATCAAAAACCAGACTAACTATTGAGAATATACATGATGTTATTAAAAAAAAAAAAAAAAAAAAAACCTTAAGTAAATTCTCAGGTTTAGTGCCCAAATGGTTTGGTTAACATAACAAAGAACAAAAATAAAAACAAAACAAAACAAAAAACATTGTTCAATAGCTACAGATTATTGTTCTAAATGAAAGAAGTCATTTATCATCTGGGAAGGTAATTTGATATAGTGAAAACATCACAGGATTTGAAATTTGATGTTAAAAGATCTAATTTTGAATACTAGCTGTAAGCACTTTCACAAGTTACTTAACTTTTTCTGGGCACCAGTTACCTTCAACTACCAAAGGATGGTTTTAGACTAGAAGATTTCTAACTCTATGGTCATATAATCTCTCCCTGTTTTGATGATTTTTTTCAAACTTTTTTTTCCTCATCTCTGATATCATAATTTTTTTTTAAGTTTCCTCACTTAAATTTTTTTTAGCTCTATTTAAATGTCCCAATACTTTCTGTGATTATCTTCAACTTCAGTTCTTCAGAGATAATGATATCCAATTACTCACAATCTGGTGACTCAACGTACTGTATCACCAGAATATAGGAATTAGAACTTCAGGTCATTATAAACTGTGAAATTTCTCAAAAACTATTCAATTAAGAGTTTTCTTTTTTCAATTCCAGCATCAACTGATTGTCCATTTCCAATGTTCACATAATTATATAAATTGTTAAACTAATATATGCTGTTAATAAACATTCTTCATGCACATTTTTCTCTATATATCAGTATTTGAGCCAAAATCTTTTGAGTAATGAAGTATCTCAATTATGCTACACTATGTTCTGGGGCTTGATGTAAGCAACATAGTATGACTTATAAATAGATACATCTGATAAGATTTATCATCTATAGGGTATGTGAATGTGTGTGTGTGTGTGTGTGTGTGTGTGTGTTTATGCAATTTGTGATTTGTAATGGACATCTATGATAGGGGCATACCTTACTGGTGACTACATGACTATTTATTTATTCTCTTCTAAATAATAGAAGTTAGGTCATTAAATTTAATTTAGTTTTGTATCTTTTATGCTTTTAACAAATTCATGAATAACAACAACTTGGAAAAGAGATATTGAGGTAGCATTTTGTTTTTATTAAAAGCACATGCTTTCTGTTCAAAGTTAGCAAACATTGTGATTATTAAGATAATGTAGAATGTCACTTATAAACTCTCTGTTGTCTTAGTTGAGAAAGTCCTAAATACATTTGAAGATTATTTGCTCCAAATTTTTGTAAGAGACGTATAAGCATCTTATTTAGTAATAATTAGATACATGATTTTTCCTAGTCTTTCATATTATCCCTTCCTTTAAATTCTTCAAGAATCAATCTCTAGGTAATTTCAAAATTGTGTTGTCTCCAAAATGGAGCTTCTCTGAATATAGCTAGTATAGTTTATTCATTTTCCTCGTTTTTGTTGTCATCAAATACTCTTTCACACAGTGCAATTAGATTTGTCCTGTTTGAAGCCAAATGTCATGGCTCTGCTGATATTGAATATAAAAGTTTGCTATTGATATTTAAAGATATTTTACACCTTTTTGTCCATTTCTTGTCCTCTCAGTTTGACTTGGTTCTTTTGTTCTCTTTAAACTTATTTTTTCTTCTGCAGCATTTCTTTTTAAAGTCACAATGTATATAATGTTTAGCTTCTTCCATATCATAATTGACTAATGGAATGAGTGTGTGTGTGTGTGTTTGTGTGTGTGTGATAATCAATTTAACAAATGCCTGTTAAATATGGGCACTTGAACCCTTGTCTTACTGATTGAATCCCATTTTCTATTCAGAATGCCATACTGCCAGTCATTTTAAAACATAAGATTAGAGAAATGTCAGATGGCAATCTTAGAGGTCATCTAGTCAAAACTATACCTGAAAAAGTTCTCACTTGATTCCATTTCCAACCAGTGGTTATATTACTTTTTCTAGAGGACTCTGGGTCAGGGAGTAGAGAGACTCAGTACTTCTTAGAGGAGTCTACTAATCTTTTGAATATTGCTAATAGATAGAAAGTTGTTTTTTTTTTCCCTTATATCAAGCTTAAATCTATTCCTATACACATTCTATTCATTACCTATTATTTTATCCTTCATAGCCAAGCAGTTCAAATGTTAATTCTCCTTCCATATGTTATTCTTTTTTAAATACTTGAAGACAACCTGGAGAATTTGCAACTGATAAATATTCTCTTCTATAAAATATTTTCAGTTTTAATGGGAATGGCATGAATGATGTATTCTGGTTGACTCTCCTACTTATAAATTCCTTCCTAAAATGTGGTTTCCAGAAGTAACCATTATATTCTAGCTTTTGCCTTACCAGGGTGGATAGAATACAGTGGCATTATTCTCTCCCTTGTCTTGGTTGCTATACATCTATTAAAGCTGCTTTAAATCACATTAGCTTTTTTATCTACCACTTAACACTTTTAATTCATATTGAAGTTGCCATCCACTAATGAGATCATTTTCAAGTTATATTATAAAAATAACAGTATCTTTTGAACCAATGGTCCCAATATTATAAATAAAGATTCATATTATCATCCTAAACCAATATTTGAACTGTCTGAAATATATGTAATATAATTTATGTGAGACAGAAAGACAAAGGAAAGGAGGGAGGGATCTAAGAAAGAAGGGGATGAAAGGGAAAGGAAAGAAGTGTGAATAATTGAACAAATGCATAGCATTTGACTTAAATTTATTGAAGTGTAAGCCCAACTTGGTGGAAATAACACTGATTTAGAACCAGAAGATTCAATTTTAAATGATGAGAAAATATTATCTATGTGAACCTCAGTATATGACTTTGCCTCTCTGCCTCAATTTCTTTGTCTAAAAATGGTATTTTTATAACACACATATCTTTATAACACACATAACTTTTATACATTTATTGTGAGTAAAGTACCATGTAAACTTTTAATTATGATATAAAAGTGATTATATTATTTTGTACATTTGTCATAATTACCACCATTGTCATTTAGCTTCTTTTCCTTAACTGTTTTGGCTAGTAGAATATCACTGTATATGGGAGTCTTTAAGCTTTCAATGCAAATCACATGTTATAAAATACCTATGTGCTCTATGAAGTGGGACTTTTGTGGCATAAACATGTATTTAACTTAAAAAAATTATTATATGCATGTCCCTTATTTTGCTTCATCCCATCTATCCCCACATTGCAATAGCTTTCCACTTTTTCCTAATGCTGAGACCATTTTGCCATCCCACCCTACACCACAGAGTTGTCTGAAGGACTTTTATGAAAGTTTCCTCTTTTCCTTCAGCTACCTGTTGTTGTTGTTGTTATTACAATTGTGTCCACTTCTTTTGACTTTATTTTTGTGCCTTTCTTGTCAAAGATACTGGGAAAAGAGTCATCATTGCCTTTTCTACTTCATTTTACAAATAAAGAACTGAGACAAAAAAGGATTAAATCATTTGTCCAGAGTCATATAGTTAGTAAGTGTCAGACCAGATTTGAAATCAGGAAGATGAATCTTCCTGATTTCAGATCTGGTACTTTTCCATCATGCCACTTAGCTGCTGCCAGTCATATCTACAGCTATGAAAATGCCATATCTCTGGAGGAAATCTTTTAAAAATTTGCATTTAATTTTAAATGTATTATGTCTTTACTTCTCACACAAATAAAGTCAGATCTTAGCAATTGGAAAAATATTAATGGCTCATAACCAGGAATGCTCTTTTATTATTTGGTCTACACTACTTACCTTACAAAACAAACATGGGGAAGCATCTATAGTCAAAACAGCAAATATATAGTTTGCATTGAATTAACTATAATGAGATATATGATAAAATGTTTAATGATTGAGTAAAAACATTGAGGGAAATGTTTAAATATATATATATATATATATATATATATATATATATATATGAACTTTAAAAATATATATGAACTTATTTTTTGGGAAGACAAATTAATAACTATTTTATGCTCTTGATTTTTAAATGAAATAAATTCAAGAATATAATTTCTGATGGCTGACTTTTTTTCAAAGAACAGTTACATTATTTCTTCTTAAATTTTACCATTTCCCAGCTAAAACCATTAAAGGATCACTTTTAATCAACTCATCCTTTCCTATTATCAAAAATTTTCTTTTTTCTTTTATGCATATCATTAAATGATCTGACCAAATGTGATTGTCATAAAATACTATCTGCTATAAGAAATGATGAGCAAGATGCTCTCAGAAAAAAATTGAAAAAATTTACATGAGCTGATGCAAAGTGGCATGTATTGTGTACAAAGTAACAGCAATATTTTTAGATGATTAAGAGTGAATAATTTAGTTATTCTTCACATAGATAGATAGATAAGTAGGTAGATAGGTAGATAATGAACACTGTATTTACTACCTCCATAGCATATAATTGTGCTGCTTTTAGGAGTCTTTAAAATGATAGCTATACTGCTGTACAAAAAATGGCTTAGAATTGTTTGAATAATTGTAGAGAGCAATGAAACTTTAGGAAATCAAGCTAAAAAGCAAATACAATGTTTGCATCAATAGATGAATACAGCATATTTTCTGAAGTGTTATATGTATAATCATACTTGCTAAAATTTAGAAAGCTAAAACTGGAGGCATGTAATTGCTTGTGAAGGTAGAAATGACTCTGTGATAAGAACAACTCCAGTTGTTCCAATTCTCTCTCTCCCCGACTCATTTTCACACTTAATTCTATTTTTCTCTCTTACCAGTACCAATTCTCCTTCTATTCTTCATTTTTAACCCCATTCTTTTCTTTCTTATTTCTTAATGTGTAGAGGGCTGGAAAGATTGAAGAGGGTTGGAATCTGAAAAGCTGTACTTGAATCTAAGACAGCAGTGTATTTAAGGCTAAGTACCTACTCAATGTGAGATAATGGCTCTACAAAAATGTACTTAGATGATATAGAGATGTGATGGCTCTCCTTGGGATTGGCACCTGCTGAATGTGTTGTGGTGAGGTAATTGTAGGGAAGGACTGGAGGGCTGAGGGAGAGAGTCAGAGTCTCTCTGCCACAGCATGCTCATCAGCGAAGACTTCAGGCTCTACATTTGAGAGTCCAGGATCCATCTTTAATGAGCTATGTGGCAGCTTGTGATAACCACGCATTTTAAAATCAGCCAGAGTCAGGAATTCAGGTTAAGGGAAAATCTTCAATCTTTATTCTCATTAGAGGTGAAGAAGGATTGAAGGTGAAGGGGGATCGGAGGTGAAGGGGGGATCGCGATAGCAATGTGTGCAGCTGAGTCAAGAAGCCAGACAGACCAGAAACCAGCCAGCTGTCTCTTCCAGCCTCTCTTCCTGCCCCTCTGCCTCCACCCACCAAAATCGTCATTTCTTATACAACACATCAGGACTTGACAAAGAGTGGGCAGGGATCATTCTTTCTCCAAGCATATATATTAATAGACTATGGTCCAATTACTATTTAGCTTCACATGCTTGGGATCTCAGTGCATCAACTCGAGCTGCATCCCATTACAGCAGCTTACCTGCCTCCTTTACTTCTCCTCCTAAAGACCAAATACTTTGACTGATCCTGAAGCCCTCCAGAGAACTAGCCCAGACATTATATTAATGACTTCTATAAAATCCTCTTCATGGCACTTGATTTTCAGATATTAATTTAAAGTTAATCTTAAGTAGGTCAAGTAATGCAAAAAGTGTTTGTGTCCTACAGCTCTCCTTCCCATCCTTCCATTTATTGTTCCTGTTTTTTTTTTTGTTTGTTTGTTTGTTTGTTTTGTTTTTATTGCACTGTCTCACTGTGTGACTAAACTGTATTTCATTTAAAAGATTTGAGATTTCCAATATTGATTTAGGAATGGAATAGAAAAGTAAGCAGTTATGGGCTAAGTTCTATACTAAGGTCTGAGATTACAAATATTAAAAAAAAAAGGTCTCTACAAATTATCTTACTTTCTAATTAGGGAAGAGAGCACATATAAAAAGCATTGTTATGGAGGATATTGTAATATGCTGATATATGAAAAATGACATTTGCAGCACAGTGGCTAAGGCCTACTGGTCTTTTGTCTTAACAAAAGGATTGTTTGTCCTTGATGACTCCCTGGTCATCCAAGATATGTGTGGTAGGAAAAAAACATCCTAATAAATACTGCTCTCCTCATTCCAGTTAGTCTATTTTTCCTTTCATAGGTATTAAGACTATCTTTAAGTCACAGTTAGCTTAGGAGACAAGAGGTTAGGCTGCAAACAATAGTTACTAATCATCCAAGTACAGAGAATCCACAAAAACAAAACAAACAAACAAACAAAAAAAACTTTAAGAGTTCTCTGAAACTTGCTTGGTAAATAATAATGGATAAGTAGACTAGCTGCTAAAAAGCTCCATTCTGTTAAAGTGTTTTCAGTGCCTATCTCTAAATAAATGTATTTTTGTTAATTATCTATATTCTTGTTTGGATACACCTCATTAACCTAAGATGGAACTAGCCATAAGGAGCCTTTAGAGAATACTAGAAAAAGAAACTTTACTATGTAGATGAGGTAGAATATTCTGGTTTGATAACACGACCTTGTCTTTAAAATTGATAAGACCTAATTGTTATTTTTTGCCTTTCCTTCCTGCTGTGTCCAGAGGAGGGTAAGGATCATAATTCACCCAAAGCTTGAGTACTACAAACTAAATAGGTAAGGAAGGAAGGACTTCTTTTCCTTGTTCTCCCTCTTTTACTTTTGATCAAAGAAATTGGATTGCAGGCTTATATTTTATTTTCTGTTTTGTGTATTTTCTTCAAATTCAGGAACGGGAAGTGATCTGCACAGACTCAGGAGTTTAATTCATGATTATCTTGTGTTAGGTGTTAGGACACAGATGGGATGCTATGGCCAAACCAATATTGGAGACATAAAAAGCTAGATAATGCTTGACACTGGAGCTTATAAAGGACTTTTAAACTTGGAAATGGGATTGTTCTCTTTAGGAACTGTGTCTAATCCCATTTCTCTCCACAGAGAGTATGATACAAAGGCCATGGTTTATTTGTGAATATGACTTTTGAAGTAAACATTCCCCATGAAAGCTCTTGTATTACATATTGATTGAACTACAAATGTCTCATTTTCTTCCAAATACCTGTCAAAACTTCCACAAGACTGGTCTGAGTCTGGTCTAGGCCCAAAACACATTAGAAAGAGCCACATCCATACTGCTTCCAGAATCCTAGAGAGATTCAACCCACAATAGCTGGGAAGGGGAGAGTTTGGTAGAAAATGAGTAGGAATAAGATAAGCCTATTTTAGTAGTGGGGCAGCAAAGTGGCACAGTGGATAGAGTGATGGATCTGCAAGCAGAAAGACTCATCTTCAAACTTCTACCTTATATTCTGGCCTCAGAAACTTACTAGAAGTTTGATCCTGGGTCAGTCCCATAATCCTGTTTGCCTCAGTTTCTTCACTTGGGAATGATTTGGAAAAGGAAAGAGAAAAACCACTCCAGTATTTTTTGGTGAAAAAACTCCAAGTGGGGTCACAAAGACTTGAATACAACTGAAAAACACCTGGGAAAGAAATGTAATAAAGAGGCTCAGTTCTGGTAGACTTGGCCCTCTGGCATTTAATGATGACATCTACATGAAAACAATAAAAATATTTAACTTTTACATTTTATTATATTTTCTTACTGAAAGAAAATTGAAGTATCTAAAGTTTGGAATTATAACTCTACTCAAAGGATGTGGTATTTCATTTTCTTCCCATAAAACCTAGATAGGACATCCTAGTTGTTACGCTTTCAAAGAAATATATTTTGGAAATGTGGTATAATATTCTATATTTGTGTGGGTATATGCTCTGTCTGAATGAATCATTTTTTATGCCTTTTCTACTATGTAAATGGAAGTAGGTCACTCTATTGTACAGTATGCTGGCCCAAAGTGAGAATGAATTGAAAAGGAAATTCATTCCACAGCATAGGTCTAGATAGCATAAACTGAACTAGACAATCATTACATCAGAAATCATGCTTCAAAAAATAAATAAACTTATTTGTGCTTGATGAGAAACAGCATGTGCTAAATTGACTTTTGTATTATTAAATATCTCCACACAGATATCTATACACAGCAATCTCTCATCTACATATATAACTAATTCTCTCACATACAAACATGCTTTTAGATATAACATGTGATTATAACATATGCATAGATAATTTTCAGCATTCACTCCTGCAAAACCTTTTGTTTTAAATTTTTTCCCCTCCCTTTACTCCAACTCCTCCAGAGATGGCAAGTATCCAATATATGTTAAACATGTGAAATTCTTCTGTTTCTATACATGTCCACAAATATCATGCTGCCCAAGAAAAATGTGAAAGAAAACAAAATGCAGGATGGCAGAGCCAAGATGGCAAAGTGGACACATGTTTGTTCTGATCTTCTCCTACAACCCTCAGACTATTTAGCAAATCTAGCCTCTGAATTAGTTCTGGATGGAAGAATCCACAAATATTGAAAGTGCAACAAATTATCAGCAGAAGATAATTTTGAAGACTGCCAGAAAAGGTCTGTTTCTATTAGAAATGGAGGAAGGCAGGCCAAGCGCAAGAAGACTGAACACAGACCTCAGTGCAGACAGGGGAGAGCTAGGGTGGTGCAGACTCCATGCATCTGCAAGGCTGTGGAGAATCTATGAGGAGGAATCTACAGGAATCTACAGCTGTGTTGGCTACCCTGCCCTGGTTGCAAGCCAGTAGATCAGCAGAGAAGTTAAAAACATCCAACACAAATACAAAAGATCAATAGGGAACCCCAAACTGTCAGAATCTCACAAGACTTGGCTGTGCCCACCCAGCACCAGAAGTGAGTCAGCGCTGGCCCAATGCCGCCACTTGTAAAGGAAGCTTGGAAAACCTCCCCTGCCCTCACAAAGTCCTTAATGTTTAAAAAAAATGAGTAAAAAAGCACAAAGAACTCTGATAATATACAGTTTTTATGCTGAAATAGAAGAATAGATTTCAAATCCTGAGGAGACTAAAAGCAGATTGTCTCTAGAAGAAGCCCAAAAATCTAATATAATCTAGTCTCCTAGACCTAACACAGCTCTCCTAGAAAAAATTTAAAAGGATGTTAAAAGAGAGCTAGAAGAAAAATGGAGAAGAGAAATGAAAACTTTGTAAGAGAGTTTGGAAAAGACATATAACTTATTAAAAGATAAATTTGATAAAATGGAAAAAGAAAACAACTTCCAGAAACACAGAATTTGCGAAACATAAAAAAAGAAAATAATGCCTTAAAATAGAATTTGTGAAATGGAAAAAAATAACTCCTTAAAAAACAGAGTTTGTGAAATGGAAAAGTTTTCCATAGAACAAAACAACGCATTTAAAAATTCATTTGGACAAATTCAAAAAGAAATAGAAAAAAGCAAAAGAAAATAATTCACTAAAATTCAGAACTTAAATGGAAATGAATGACTCAATGAGAAAACAAGAATCAGTCAAATGAAACCAAAAAAAAAAAAAAAAAAAGAAAGAAAGAAAGAAAGAAAAAGAAAAATATAGAAAAATGTAAAATAGCTAATTGGGAAAACAACTGACATGGAAAATAGATCTAGGATTAAAAAAAAAAAAAAACAAGGATTATTGGACTCCTTGAAAACCTTGATGAAAAAAAGAGCCTAGACAGTATTTTCAGGAAATCATCAAAGAGAACTGCCTTGATATCACAGAATCAGAGAATAAAACAACCATTGAAATAATTCAGCAAACACCTCCTGAAAAAGACCCCAAAATTAAAACTCTAAGGAATATTGCAAATAAATTTCAGAACTATTGGACCAAAGAAAAAGTACTACAAGCAGCCAGAAAGAAACAATTCAAACACAGAGGAGCCACAATAAGGATTACCCAGGACCTAGCAGCTTCTGCTTTAAAGAATTGAAGGGCCTAGAATGTGATATTCCAAAGGGCAAAAGAACTTGGAATGCAGCCAAGAATAAATTACTCTGCTAAATTGAGCATTTTCTTTCAGGAAAGAAGATGGGTTCAATAAAACAGGTGAATTCTATTTATTTCTGATGAAAAGACAAGGGCTAAACAACAACAACAACAAAAAAATGACCTCCAAATATAGAACTCAAGTGAAGCATAAAAAGATAAAAAGAAAAGAACTCTTGAGACGTGTATTTCTGTTATGGATATACATAGAGAGTGCATGGTGCATGTATAATCTGATTTTACTGTTATACTATAAAAAAAGAAGTTGGAGGAAGAAAGGGAATTGTACTGGAAAAAAAGGGAAAGTGGAGGGAAAATGAGGAAAATTACATCTGAAGAAGAGGCAAAGAAAACCTATTATAATTGAGGGAAAAAAGGGATGGAGATGAACATTATGTGAATCTTACTCTTACTCTCATTAGATTTGGCTCAAGGACAGAATATCAGACATACTTTCTTTCACAGAAAAACTTTTCTCACCTTAGAGAAAAGTGGGAGGGGAAGAGAAAAAGAGAAGGCGTAAATAAATATAAATGAAAATAGATATAATAGGGGAAAGGTATAAGAAAGGGGGAGGACTGCTTGAGGCAAGTAGTTCTCATAAGTAAAATACTGGAGAGAAGGGAAAGGGAAATGAAAGTGAAAAGCATAATTTGGGGTTAGTAAGATGGAAGGAAATACAGAAATAGTACTTTGAAGCATAAATGTGAATGGGAAGAACTCTTCCATAAAGTGTAAGCAGATAACAGACTGGATTAAAAGCTAGAGTCTTACAATATATTGTTTCCAAGAAATACATTTGAAGCAGAATGATACATACAGAATAAAGGTAAAAAGCTAGAGCAGACTCTGTTATGCTTTAGGTGAAGTAAAAAAGAAGCAAATTTTGATTTAATTAAAAGAGATAAAGAAGAAAACCATATCTTGCTAAAGGGTACCATAGATAATGAAGTAATATCAATATTAAACATATATGCACCAAGTGGTGTAGCATCTAAATTGCTAAAGGAAAAGTTAAGAGACTTGCAAAAATAAATAGACAGCAAAACTATAACAATGGGAGATCTCAGCCTTGCTTTCTCAGAACTAGATAAGTTAAACCACAAAATAAATAAGAAAGAATTTAAAGAGGTAAATAGAATACTAGAAAAGTTAGGTATGATAGATCTTCAGAGAAAATTGAATGGGGACAGAAAGGAGTACACTTTCTTCTTGGCAGCTGATAGTACCTATATAAAAACTGACCATATATTAGGTCATAAATATCTCAAAATCACATGGAGAAAATCAGAAATAGTAAATGCATTTTAAGAACACAATGCAATAAAAATTACTGTCAGTAAAAGACGAGGGGAAATTGAGCAAAGAGTAACTGGAAACTAAATAATCTCATCCTAAAGAATAAATGGGTGAAACAGCAAACCATAGACATAATCAGCAATTTCATCCAAGAAAATGACAATAATGAGACAATATACCAAAATTTGTGGGATGCAGCCAAAGCAGTAATAAAGGGAAATTTTATACCTCTAAGACACTTACTTGAACAAAATAGAAAAAGAGAAGCTTACTGAATTGGACTTGAAATTAAAGAATCTAGATAAAAGAATAAATTAAAAAACCCCAATCAAATACCAAAATTGAAATTCTAAAAATAAAATGAGATATTAATAAAATTGAAAGTAAAAAAAAAACTATTGAATTAATAAATAAAACTGAGTTGGTTTTATGAAAAAAAAAAACCCAACAAAATAAATAAACTTTCATTTAATTTGATTAGAAAAAGGAAAGAGGAAAATCAAATTGTTAGTCTCAAAAATGAAAAGGAAGAACTTTCCACCAATGAAGGAGAAATTAGAGCAACAATTAGGAGTTAGTTTGCCTAACTTCATGCCACTAAACCGAAGTGAAATGGAGGAATACCTACAAAAATATAGATTGCCTAGATTAACAAAAGAGAAGATAAATTACTTAAATATTCCCATTTTAGAAAAAGAACTAGAAAAAGCTATTAATCAACTCCCTAAGAAAAAATCCCCAAGACCAGAGGGATTTACATGTCAATTCTACCAAACATTTAAGAAACATTTAAGAATAATTAACTCTACTATAATTAATAATTACTACTATAATTAATAATTAATACTACATAAACTATTTGAAAAAAAAAAAACAGAGAATGAACGACTCCTACTATATTACTTTCATAACACAGACATGGTACTGATACCTAAACCAGGTAGGATGAAAACAATCTCCCTCATGAATATTGTTGTAAAAAATCTTAAATAAATATTAGTAAAGACATTACAGAAAATCATCCAGAATAATACAACATGACCATGTACGATTTATACCAGGAATACAGGGCTTGGTCAATATTAGGAAACCTATTAGCATAATTGACTTTATCAATAACCAAATGAACAAAAATCATATAATTATCTCAATAGATGCAGAAAAAGCATTTGATAAAATCCAACACCCATTCCTAAAAATATAGAGCGTATAGGAATAAATGGACTTTTCCTTAAAACAGTCAGTAGCATCTATTTAAAACCATCAGCAAGCATCATATGTAATGAGGATAAACTGAAACCATTCCCAATAATATCAGGGGTGATATTACCTGCTATTACTATTGCTATTAAATATCGTATTAGAAATTCAAGCCTTGGCAATAAGAGAAGAAAAAGAGATTAATGGAATTAGATTAGGTAATGAGAAAACCAAATTACACCACTTTGCAGATGATATGATGTTGTAAAATCAACTAAAATGCTATTAGACATAATCCACAACTTTAGCAAAGTTGCAGGATACAAAATAAATCCACATTAATCCTTAATATTTTTATACATCACCAACAAAACCCAACAGCAAGAGATACAAAAAAATTCCATTTTATATAACTATATATAGTAAAAAATATTTTAGAATCTATCTGCCAAGGGGAAGTCAGGAACTATATGAGTAAAACTACAAAATACTTTCCACACAAATAAAATCAGATCAATACAATTTGAAAAATATCAAGTGCTCTTGGATAGGTTGAATGAATATAATAAAGATGACAGTATTATCTAAACTAATTTACTTATTTAGTGCTATACCAATGAAACATCCAAGAAACTATTTTACTGACCTAGAAAAAATATCAACAAAATTTATCTGGAAGAACAAAAGGTCAAGAATTTCAATGGAATTAATGAAAAAGAAATGAAGGTGGCCTAGTTGTCCCTTATATAAAACTATATTATAAAGCAGCAGTCATCAAAACCATTTGGTACTAAGAAATACAGCAATCGATTAGTGGAATAGGTTAGGTTTACAGAACGAAATAGTCAATGACTACAGCAATCTAGTGTTTGACAGACCCAAAGAACCCAACTTTTAGGACAAGAATTCACTCTTTGACAAAAATTGCTAGAAAAATTGAAAACTAGTATGGCAGAAACTAGGCATTGACTCACAACTAACACTGTATTATCAAGATAAGGTTGAAATGGGTTCATGATGTATACATAAAGAATGATATTAGAAACAAATTAGAAGAACATAAGATAGTTTAACTTTCAGATCTATGGAGGAGGAAGGACTTTGTGAACAAAAAAGAACTAGAGATCATTATTGTTCACAAAATAGATAATTTTGATGTTTATTTTAAAAGTTTTTGTACAAACAAAACGAATGCAGACAAGATCAAAAGGGAAGCAATAAACTGGGAAACACATTTACATTCAAAGGTTCTGATAAAGGCCTCTTCTAAAATACATAAAGAATTGACTCAAATTTATAATAGTTCAAGCCATTCTCCAATTGATAAATGGTTAAAGGATATAAACAGATAATTTTCAGATGAAGAAATTGAAACTATTTGTAGTCATATGAAAAGGAGTTCCAAATCACTATTGATCAGAGAAATGCAAATTAAGACAATTCTGGGATACCACTACACTCCTCTCAGATTGGCTAAGATGACAGGAAAAGGTAATGACTTGTGTCAGAGGGGATGTGGGAAAACTGGGATAGTGATACATTGTTAGTGGAATTGTGAATGAACCCAACCATTTTGGAGAGCAATCTGGAGCTATGCTCAAAATGTTATCAAACTGTGCATTCTCTTTAACCCAGCAGTGTTTCTACTGGGCCTATTTCACAAAGAGATCTTAAGCAAGGGAAAGGGATCCACATATGCAAAAATGTTTGTGGCAGCCCTTTTTGTAGTGGCAAGAAACTGGAAACTGAATGGATGCAAATCAATTGGAGAATAGCTGAATAAGTTATATGAACTTTATGGAATATTATTGTTCTGTAAGAAATGACCAGCAGGATAATTACAGAGAAACTTGGAAAGATTTACATGAACTGATGCTAAGTGAAATGAGAAGAACCAGGAGATCATTATATGCAATATGTTGTTTATACTATGTTATGGAATACACAATGTGTTGTGTATAATATGTTATAGAATATAATATTCACATACCATAACTTATTCAGCCATTTTTCAATTATTCAATCATTTTTCACATGTAGGTCCCTTCCTCTCCTTTATGATTTCTTTGGGATACAGGCCTAGTAGAGACATTGCTGGATCAAAGTATATAAACAATTTGATAGCACTTTGGTCATAGTTCCAAATTACTTTTCAGAAGGATTGAATCTGTTCACAATTCACAAACAATTTATTAATATCACAGTCTTCCAACATCTACACCCAACATTACTTATTATCTGTTCCCATCATCTTAGCCAAGATGACTGATATGTATTGGTAGCTTAAAGTTGTCTTAATCTGCATTTCTCTGATCAGTAGTAATTTAGAGCATCTTTTCATATGACTAGAAAATGTTTTTAATTTCTTCATCTGAAAATCTTCCTTTGACCCTTTATCAATTAGAGAATGGATTAAATTCTTATAAATTTGAGTCAATTCCCTACATATTTTAGAAATGAGACTTTTATCAGAATATTTGAATGTAAAAACATTTTCTCAGTTTATTGCTTCCTTTCTAATTTTGTCTGTATTGGTTTTCTTCATGCAAAAACTTTTTAACTTAATATAATCAAAATTCTCCATTTTGCATTCCATAATGTACTTATGTTCTTCTTTGTTTGCAGTTCCTTCCTTTTTCACAGATCTGAAAGGTAGACTATCCTTTGTTCTTCTAATTTACTTATAATATTACTCTTTATGTGTAATGTTTTGGCTAGCTTTCTGGAGGTCCTTCAGACTGGCCTTGGGCTCAGCAAAATAGACACCATACAATAGTCAGGAATAGAGTCTAGCATCTTCATTCTGGCCCAGTCTTGATCTTGGTGCAGGAATATAGGAGGCAGGAGATCCACCAGGCGAATGGTCAGAAATAGAATATCCCATTTCGAATCCTTTTCAGACCTTAAATACCTTGGTATGATTACATCATTACAACACACTATGTATATATGAATTAGAGAACCATTACATCACCATGCTAAGTACTAAGTATATGTATTTTAGAGAAGGATTATCTCATCAATTCCACTGAGTTAACACCTTATTGTAAGTATCTTTGTTTTAAATATACTTCTCCAGGGTTTTAGCCCTCTACATTTATGTATAAATGCTGAACCTATTTTAACCTTATCTTGGTATAGAGTGTTAGGTATGGGTAAATGCCTAGTAATTGCCCTACTAATTTCCAATTTTCCCAAAAATATTTTTCAAATAGTGAATTCTTATCCCCCAGAAGCTGGGGTCTTTGAATTTAAAAATCATTAGATTACTATAGTTATTGACTACTATATCTTGTGAATCTAATCTATCCCATTGATTGACCATTCTGTTTCTTAGCACCAAATAGTTTTGATGACTGCTGCTTTATAATATAGTTTTTAACTACAGCTAAGTCATCTTCATTTGTATTTTTTATTATTTCCTTTGAAATCTTTGACCTTTTGTTCTTCTAGATGAACTTTGCTATTATTTTTTCCAGCTCTATAAAATAGTTTCTTGGGAGGTTGATTGGTATGGCATTGAATAAATAGATTAATTTAGATATTATTGTCATTTTATTATATTAGCTTGGCTTACCTATTGTAAAGGGCTGAAACTCTGAATAGGTGCACTGGGATCAGACAACCAGAGTACTTAAGGCTAGTTACCTATTGGACAATACTCTATTAGCACATGCTTGGAAAATGGCCCTTCTCACTATTCTGTGCTGGCTTGATTTTTTGGTGTATACAGATAATCATAGGAGGGATTAGGGGGTGGAGTAAGACAAGCCAGAATCGCTTTGAGGAGAATGAGGAGAAGGGAGGTCAGTAGGAGTAGAGCTTGTGGCAGTTTCATCCATCTCCTTAATTTTTCCCACTAAATACCAAGGACTTTTGCTGATCCTGACTCTGGCTGATCCTGAGGTCAACAGGCAGCTAACTCGGTCCTCACACCTATGAGCACTTGACATTCTTCTAATTTGCTAGATCTGATTTTATTTGTGTAGAAAGTGTTTTGTAATTGTGTTCATATAGTTTCTGACTATGTCTTGGCAGGTAGACTCCCAAGTATTTTATATTATCTACAGTTATTTTAAATGTAATTTTTCTTTTTATCTCTTGCTATTTGACCTTGTTAGTAACAAATATAAATCCTGATGATTTATGTGCTTACAGTTGTGCATTGTTCTGGTAGTTCTAAGCATACCATCATATTATCTGCAAAGATTTATAATTTGTTTTCCTTATTACCTACACTAATTCCTATAATTTATTTTTTCTTGCCTGATTGCCAAAGCAAATATTTCTAATACAATATTGAATTGTAATGATGATACTAAACAACCTTATTTCACCCCAGTCTTACTGGGAATGGTTCTAGTTTATCTAGTTTACACATAATGCATCCTGATTGGTTTAAATAGATGCTATTGATGATTTTAAGGAAAACTCTATTCCTATACATATATATGGATATATACACATACACTTGCATGTATACATATATGTATATATGTGCATATACATGTATACATATACATATATATATATATATTTTTTTTTTAATTTGGGATGAGTGTTGGATTTTGTCAAATGCTTTTTTTCATCTATTGAATTAATCATATGACTTTTGTTAGGGTGGTTACTGATGTAGTCAATTATGTCAATACAGTCAATTAATGTTTTTTTTTTTTTTTTTTTTTTTAAATATTGAACCAGCTCTGCATTCCTGGTAGAAATCCTATATAGTCATGGTATATTATCTGTAGGATAACTTGCTGTAATCACTTTGTTAATATTTTATTTAAGATTTTTGCATCAATATTCATTAGGAAAATTGATCTATAATCTTCTTTCTTTGTTTGGTACTCCCTGGTTTAGGAATCATCACCATATCTGTGTCACAAAAGGTATTTGCTAGGGCTCCTTTTTTCCCTATTTTTCCAAATAGTTTGCATAATATTGGAATTAATTGTTTGGTGAATGTTTCATGGAATTCACATGTGAATCCTCCTATAGCCCTGGTGATTTTTTTCCTTAGGGAGTTGATTAATAGCTTGTTCAATTTCTTTTTTTCTAAAATGGGATTATTTAAGTAATTTATTACCTTATCTATTGATCTGAGAAATCTATACTTAGGTAACTATTCATTCATTTCACTTAGATTAACATATTTATTGGCAAACAGTTGGGCAAAATAGCTTCTAAATATTCCTCTAATTTCCTCTTCCTGGGGGGAAAGTTCACTCTTGTTATTTTTGATACGAACAATTTTATTTTCTTCTTTGTTTTTTCTAATAAAATTAACCAAAGTTTTATCTATTTTATGGGTTTTTCATAAAATCAACACTTAATTGTGTTTATTAGTTCAATTATTATTAGTTTCAATTTTATTAATCTTCCTTTTATTTTCAGATTTTCAAAGTTTGTCTTTAATTGGTAGTTTTTAATTTGTTCTGTTTTTAGCTTTTTTAGTTGCCTGCCCAATTCATTGACCTTCTCTTTTTCTATTTTATTCAAGTAAGCATCTAGGGACATGAAACTTTCCCTAAGAACTGCTTTGACTGCATTCCATTAATTTTCATATGTTATCTTACTAATGTCATTCTCTTAGATGAAATTATCCATTGTGTCTATGATTTGTTGTTCATTTACTTAATCATTCTTTAGGATCATGTATTTTTTATTACATCATTATCTGAAAAAGATGCATTTATTATTTCTGTCTTTACCACATTTTATTTTGGGGTTTCTATGCCTTAATACATAGCAAATTTTTGTGTAGGTTCCAGGTACCCCTGAGGGAAACAAATACTCCTTTGTGTCTTCATTCAATTTTCTCTAAAGGTCTCTAACTTTTCTAAAATTCTATTTATCTCCTTAATTATTTTTTTTTATTATTAAAGCTTTTTATTTTCAAAACATATGCATGGAGAATTTTCAACATTTACCCTTGCAAAATTAAATTCTTTTCCTCTTTTCCCCCACCTCTTCCCCCTGACACCATGTAATCCAATATGTGTTAATCATATGAAATATTCTATACATATTTATACAATTATCATGTTGCACAAGAAAAATCAGATTAAAAAAAGGAAAGAAATAAGAAAGGAAACAAAATCAAAGCAAACAACAACAGAGTGAAAATACTATGTCTTCATCAACATTCAGTTCCCACAGTTTTCTCTCTCGGTGCAGATGGCTCCCTTCATCAAAAGACAATTGGAAGTGAGCAGAATCATCCCATTTTTGAAAAGAGCCTCGCCCATCAGAACTGATCATTGTGTAATCTTGTTCTTGCCATTTAAAATGATCTCCTGGTTCTGTTTATTTCATTTAGTATCAGTTCATGTAAGTCTCTCCAGGCTTCTCTGAAATCATCCTGTTGGTTGTTTCTTACACAAAAATAATATTCCATAACATTCATATACCATAACTTATTCAGTCATTCTCCAAGTGATGGGCATCCACTCAGGTTCCAGTTTCTTGCCACTACAAAAAGGGCTGCCACAAACATATTTGCATATGTGGGACCCTTTCCTTCCTTTATGATTTCTTTAGGATACAAGCCCCCCGGAAACACTACTGTGTCAAAGGATATACCCTTTGGGCATAGCTCCAAACTACTCTCCAGAATCGCTGAATCACTTCACAACTTCACCAACAAAGTATTATTATTGCATTTTCCCATGTTCCCTCCAACATTCATCATTTTCTTTTCCTGTCATCTTAGCCAATCTGAGAAGTGATTTAATTTATTTCAAATATATTTTGTTGAGTGATTTATCTAGTTTTCAGACAGCAAGGTTGAGATTCCCCACTAGTATAGTTTTGCCGTTTAATTCTTGCAACTCTCTTAACTTCTCCTCTAGGAATTAGGATGCTATATGCCTTGGTGCAAATATGTTTAATATTGATATTATTTCATTATCTATGTGACCCTTTAGCAAAATGTAATTTCCTTATCTCTTTTAATTAAATCTATTTTTGCTTTTGCTTCATCTGAGATCAGGATTGCTACACTTGCTTATTTTTTTTTTTTTTTTTTTTTTTACTTTAGCTAAAGCATAATAGATTCTGCTCCAGAATAATCCATTTTTATTTTATTCTCCATGTATCACTCGGCTTTAAATACGGTTTTGGTAAACAGCATATTATAGGATTCTAGCTTTTAATCCTGTCTTCTGTTAATCCTGTTCCATTTTATGAGAGAGTTCATCCCAGTCACATTCATAATTAAAACTACTAAATCGATCTTTCCTGCCATCACATTTTCCCCAAGTTATCTTTACTTTGCCTCTTTCCCTCTTCCCCAGTATTTTGCTCCTGACCACCACTTCCTTTTACAATGCCTCCTCCTTTTTTATATCTTTCTCTTTCTATTTTGGTTCTTCCTTCTATTAGCATCTCTCTTTCCTTTTCCATTTCTCTTTCTACTTCCTTATAAGGTGAGCCACTACAAAAAAGGCTGCCACAAAAATTTTTGCACATGTGGGTCCCTTCCCCTTCTTTAAAATCTCTTTGGGATATAATTCCAGTAGAAACACTGCTGGATGAAAGAGTATGCACAGTTTGGTAACTTTTTGAACATAGTTTCAAATCGTTCTCCAGAGTGGTTGGATTTGTTCACAATTCCACCAACAATGTATCAGTGTCCCAGTTTTCCTACATCCCCTCTAACATTCATCATTATCTTTTCCTGTCATTTTAGCCAATACGAGAAGTGTGTAGTGGTTTGTCAAAGTTGGCTTAATTTGCATTTCTCTGGTCAATAATGATTTGGAGCATCTTTTTATATGACTAGCAATAGTTTCAATTTCTTTATTTGAGAATGGTATGTCATATCTTTTAACCATTTATCAATTAATTTGGAAATGAGGCCTTTATAAGAACCTTTGTGTAGAGGGCTGAAACTCTTGAGTTGTTGCACTGATGTCAGTTCAAGCACTTAGGGGTAATTACTGATTGGACAATACTCTATGGGCATATGTTTGGGAAATGGTCCTTACCACTACCCTGTGCTGGCTCAATGATTTGTGTATACAGAGGATTGGAGAAGGGAGTAGGAGGTAGAGTAAGACTAGGCAGAGCCACTTTTTGTAGTAGACAAGAAGATTCTGCTTCTATCCTGTTCAATCCTGCGTCTAAAGACCAAGAATAAAGACTAAGGACTTTTGCTTATCCGATTCTAGCTGATTCTGGGGTGTCTGGGGTGCTAGTGCAGTCATCACAGTTTGAATGTAAAAATGTTTTCCCACTTTATTGCTTCCCTTCTAATCTTGTCTATATTACTTTTGTTGGTAGAAAACATTTTTTAACTTAATATAATCAAAATAATCTATTTTGTAATCAATAATGATCTCTAGTTCTTCTATGGTCCCAAATTCCTTCCTCCTCCATGGGTCTGAGAGGTAAACTATTCTATGTTATTCTACTTTATTTAAAATATCACTTTTTATGTCTATATTGTGAACCCATTTTGTCCTTATCTTGGTATTCAGTGTTAAGTGTGGGTCAATGCCTACTTTTTGCCATATTAGTTTCCAATTTTCCCACCAGTTTTTGTCAAATAGTGAATTCTTATCCCCAAAGCTGAGGTATTTAGTTTTGTCAAACACTAGATTGCTACAGTTACTAATTATTTTGTCCTGTGAACCTAACCTATTCCACTGATCAACTAGTCTATTTCTTAGCCAGTACAAAATGCTTTTGATGACCTCTGCTTTATAATATAGTTTTAGATCTGGTATAGCTAGTTCACCTTTATTTGACTTTTTTTTCCATTAGTTATTTTGAAATACTTGACCTTTTGTTCTTCCAGATGAATTTTGTTGTTATTTTTTCTAAGTCAGTAAAATAGCTTCTTTGGAGTTTGATATAGCATGAAATAAGTAGATACTTTAGGTAGTATTTTATATTTTTATTATATTCACTCGGCCTATCCAAGAGCACTTTTCACTTTTCCCCTCCCACTTTTCAATAAGGTGAGAGAAGGTTCTCTGTAAACCAAATATGTCTAATATTTTTTCTAAGTCAAATCTGATGAGAGTAAGATTCGCATAGCGTTCATTCCCCTTCCTTCTTTCCTTCAAATACAATAAGTTTCCTTTGCCTCTTTGCAAGATGTAATTTTCCTCTTTTTTACCTCCACTTTTCCATTTTTTTTATACAATCTCCTTTCCATCTCTAGTTCCCTTTTTATAACAGTGAAATCAAATTATACATATACTCTCTATGTATACCCACAACAGAAATACAGTTCTCAAGAGTTCTTTTTACCTTTTTATGTTTTTCTTGAGTCTTATATTTGGAGATCAAATTTTTTCATCAGAAATAATTGCAATTCACCTGTTTCATTGAATGCCCATCTTCTTCCCTGGAAGGAAATGCTCAGTTCAGCGGGGTAGTTTACTATTTGACTGCATTCCAAGTTCCTTTGCCTTTCAGAATATCACATTCCATGCCCTTTGATGCTTTAAAGTGGCAGCTTCTAGATTCTGAGTAATCCTTATTGTGGCTCTTCAGTATTTGAATTTTTTTTCTGGCTGCTTATAATATTTTTTTCCTTAGTCTGCTACTTCTCAAATTTAGCCACATTATTCCTTGGAGTTTTAATTTTGGGGTCTCTTTCAAAAGGTGTTTGATTAATTCTTTCATTGGCTATTTTACCATCTGATTCTGTGACATTTGGGCTGTTCTCTTTAATGATTTCCTAAAAAATAGTGTCTAGGCTTTTTTTTTCCATCATGGTTTTCAGGGAATCCAATAATCCTTATATTATCTGTCCTAGAGCTATTTTCCAGGTCTGTTGTTTTCCCAAATAAATATTTAACATTTTTTTCTATTTTTTTTTTTGGTTTTGCTTGACTGATTCTTGATGTCTTGAGTCATTCTTTTCCATTTGTTCAGTTCTTAAATTTAATGAACAATTTTTTTTATTTACTTTTTTTTAAACTTCTTTTTGTATTTGTCCAATTGAGTTTTTAAATGAGTTGTTTTGTTCCATGGAATTGTTTTTCCATTTCACAATTTTTTTAAGGAGTTATTTTCTTTTTCTAATTCACAAATTCTTTTTTCCTGGGTGTTCTTTACCTTTTCAATTTCACATATTCTGTTGTTCAAGGAATTGTTTTCTTTCCCTAATCTATCTTTTATATGCCTTTTCCTTTTTTTTAATATTTATTTATTTTTTTATTTAATACCCTTTTATTTACAGGTTATATGTATGGGTAACTTTACAGCATTAACAATTGCCAAACCTCTAGTTCCAATTTTGCACCTCTTACCCCCACCTCCTCCCCCAGATGGCAGGATGACCAGTAGATGTTAAATATATTAAAATATAAATTAGATACACAATAAGTATACATGACCAAACTGTTATTTTGCTGTACAAAAAGAATCAGACTCTGAAATATTGTACGTTTAGCTTTTGAAGGAAATAAAAAATGCATGTGGGCATAAATATAGAGATTGGGAATTCAATGTAATGGTTTTTAGTCATCTCCTAGAGTTCTTTCTCTGAGCGTAGCTGGTTCAGTTCATTACTGCCCCATTGGAAATGATTTGGTTGATCTCCTTGCTGAGGATGGCCAGGTCCATCAGAACTGGTCATCATATAGTATTGTTGCTGAAGTATATAATGATCTCCTGGTCCTGCTTATTTCTCTCAGCATCAGTTCGTGTAAGTCTCTCCAGGCCTTTCTGAAATCATCCTGTTGGTCATTTCTTACTGAACAATAATATTCCATAATATTCATATACCACAATTTATTCAGCCATTCTCCAACTGATGGGCATCCACTCAGTTTCCAGTTTCTAGCCACTACAAAGAGGGCTGCCACAAATATTCGTGCACATACAGGTCCCTTTCCCTTCTTTGTGATCTCTTTGGGATATAATCCCAGTAGTAACACTGCTGGATCAAAGGGTATGCACAGTTTGATAACTTTTTGAGCATAGTTCCAAACTACTCTCCAAAATGGTTGGATTCGTTCATAACTCCACCAACAATGTATATGCCTTTTCCAAACCCTCTTGCAATGTTTTCCTTTCCTTCCCCCATTTTTCTTCTAGCTCTCTTTTAATATTCTCTTTAATTTCTTCTAGGAGAGCCTTGTGTGGTGGGGACCAGGTTATATCATCTTTTGGGGCTTTATCTGGAGACAATCTGCTTTTAGTCTCCTCAGGGTTTGAAATCTCTTCTCTTCCACTAAAGACACTGTCTATAGTTAGAGCTTGCTTTGCCTTTTTACTCCTTTTTCTTTTTAAGTTGGAATCTGCTTTTAGAGCAAGGAAGTTCCAAGCTTCCTCTACAGACACCAGGAAGCAGCAGTGGCTACCCTGGGATCACACTGAGTCACTCCCAGGGGTGGATGAGTTTGGCCAGGTCCTGTGAGACTCTGGTGCTTTGGGGTACACTCTTTATCTTTAGTGTTTGTTTTGGATGTATTATAATTTCTCTGTTGCTCTACTTGTTTGGAATCAGTGCAGAGTAGCCAACACTCTGGTAGAGTCCTCCCCATAGATTCTCCACAGTATGGAGTCTGTACTGTTCTGAGGAGAATGCAATTTGCCCTGGGTCTGCTCAGTGTGCACTGGCCTCTGTGCTCTGCCTCCTTGCCAGAGCCTGGCCACCTCCTCCCCTGTCCCACTGAAACATACCTTTTCTGGTGATCTTTGAAATTATCTTCTGCTGGTAATTTGCTGCACTCCCAATATTATTGGATTCTGTCAGTCCAGCACTATTTTCGAGGCTGAATTTTGCAATTAGTATGAGGGTAGTAGGAGAGCTCAGAAAGAAATGTGTGTCCTCTCCTCCATTTTGGTTCTTTCTAGTGAATTCTTTCAATGGTTCTAGGATATCAGGGCAGCATTCCTTGATTATTTCCTGGAGGAGGATGTCCAGACTTTTTTTTGCATCATAGTTTTCAGAAAATTAATGATTACTAGACTCTCTCTTAGATATATTTTCCAGGTTAGTTCTCTTTCCATTGTGGTACTTTACATTTTTTTTTCTATGTTCTTTATTGGGGGGTTTGTTTGACTTATTTTTTGATATCTCATTGAGTTATTAACTTCCATTTGTTAAATTATAATTTTTAGTAAATTATTTTCTTCATTTCACTTTTTTACTTCCTTTTGCATTTTCCCAATTGAATTAGGTGTTCTGTTCATTGGATTTTCACAAATTCTGTTTTTCAACAAGTTTTTGTTGTTGTTGTTGTTGTTTTGTAAGGAGTTATATGTTTTCCATTTTGTCATACCAATTTTGTAAGAAGTTTCCTTCAATTATTTCTTTGTTTCTTTTGTTTTCCAGATTCTCCTGCAAAGTTGTCATTGCATTTCCTCATTTTTTTCTAAGTTTCTTTTAAAAACCTTTTTTAATTTTTCCAAGAGAATCTTGTGAGATGGGGATCACCTTGTATCACTCTGGAGTTTCATTTGGAGATGACTTGCCTCAGCATTTGATGTGTGTTCTTCTCTTTCTCCATAAAAGTTATCTATGGTCAGAGTTTTTTTGATTTTTTTAATCACTTTTTTATTTTTTTTTTTAAATTTGAAGTCTGCTCTTAGGACAAAGGGGAGATTATATTAAGCTTCCTCTAAAAGGTTTTTTGTTGTCCTGGGCTGGTTCTGCTTATTTCCTCCCTGTGCTGGGTGGCTGTGGCAAAGATCTATGTTATTCTGGGGTTCAGAAGCTCACTCTTTGCCATTTGTATTTGTGTTGGATATCTCACAGCTAATCTGCTGATCTACTGTCTTCTGAACCAGCAGAGTAGCCAATCCTGATGAACTTTGGCTAACAGCCTCCCAGAAGATTCCCCTGTATGCAAACTTGCCCTTAGTTCCTGCAGTGCACCTGTGCTAGATCCCCTCTCCTTCTGTACACTCTCCCCCTACCTAATTGAAACAGACTATTTCTGAAGTTCTTCCAAAATAGTTTCTGCTGGAAATTTCTTACACTACAAATATTTGTGGGTTCTGTCAATCCAAAACTCAATCCCGAGGATTGTTGTCATGTTGATCTGAGGAATGCCAGGAAGAGCTCTGATAAAGACTTGTATACTCTTCACCAACTTGGCTCTACATTCTAGAAACATAATTCTCAAGAAAATTTAAATTTTATCTTTTGCCAATAACGTTTTTTGACTGAAGGAGTAGAGAGGACATCTTTCTAAACATATTCCTAGATGGTCATAGTCTATTTCCACATCTAGGATTCTAAAAGTTTAATTTTAATGAATAGGATCATAGATTTAGAGCTCAAAGTTCATCTAGTAGAAAGCCTCTCACACAGGGAAGGAAATGTAATCCCAAGGAAGAGTGTGATATATTAGTGAGAAGAAGAGAGAGAGAATGAGGTGGTGGATGAGGAATGTAGTAGCAGCAGTAGCTATATAAGCAACAGCAGCATCATTTAAATTTTGCAAACATTTTACAAATAATAACTTATTTTATTTTCATAACAATCCTAAGAGGTAGGGAGCACTATGAGGCTTACTTAACATATGAAGAAACTGAAGCAGATAGATATTAAGTGGCTCATAAGACAAAAAGAGCTAAAAATCTGGATCTGAATTTAATTCAGGTCCTCCTAGTTCTAGATGCAGTGTGACTTGACAAATGTCACAAAATAGTAATAGTAGTATTTTTACTTTTCTTTCCTTTTTACCTTCCTTCTTCTCTCTGCTTGCTTGCTTACCTGCTTGCCTGCTTTCTTTCTTCCTTGCTTACTTCCCTATTGCTTTCTTTCTTTCTTTTCTTTTTTTTTCCTTTCTTTCCCTATCTTGCTCAAACTAGAAGTTAGTGCAATGGTGCATTATAGGATAATTTACATTTCTTAGGCAAACTGGTGGCTCCTGTTCCTGGAGTCAGGATATTGGTGGTTAACCTTAAATAGATACCTGATCAGTTTAGCCTACTAAAGCCTGGAATTACAAGAACAAGTAATCTAGTTGAAAATGTATTGGAATTGCTGAATAAATTGCGGTATATGAATATTATACAATATTATTGTTCAGTAAGAAATGACCAACAAGATAATTTCAGAAAAGCCTGGAGAGACTTACATGAACTGAGGCTGAGATGAGTGGGACCAAGAGATCATTATACACTTCAACAACAATACTATATGATGATCAATTCTGATGGGCTTGGCTATCTTTAGCAATGAGATGAACTAAATCAGTTCCAGTGGAGCAGGAATGAATTGAACCAGCTACATCCAGTGAAAGAACTCTGGGAGATGACTAAGAACCATTACATAGAATTCCCAATCCCTCTATTTTTGTCCACCTGCATTTTTGATTTCCTTCACAGGCTATTTGTATACTATTTCAGAATCTGATACTTTTTATATAGCAAAATAACTGTTTGGACATGTATACTTAATAATTTTGTATTTAATTTATACTTTAACATATTTAACATGTATTGGTCAATCTGCCATCTGAGGAAGGGGGTGGGAGGAAGGAGTGGAAAAATGGAACAAAAGGTTTGGTAATTGTCAATGCATATAACTTCTAAAGAAAAAGCTATTATTAAAAAAAAGTGTATTGGATTTGAAATCAGAGGACCCAGATTCAAATCCTGACTTCCCTACTTACTATCTAAATAATCTTTCTGAAGTTATTTAAACTTTCTGGGCCTTGGTTTTCAAATCAGTAAAATCAGGGACATGAGATAGATGATGCAAAAAGTGTATAATTATAATTATAGCAACATATTCACAAATAATATACTAAAAAAACCTTTATGTGTCTTATTTATTATTATCCAATGGCAACTCCTTGGAAGAGAAACTTTATTATTATTATTATTTATTTTAGTCTATTTTCCTAGTGACATGCAAAAGTAACAGAATGAGGAAAAGGAAATTTGAGTTCTTTACCATATCGTGGATCAAGTCACTAAATACTTCTGCATTACATCAAAAGATTCTGAGAGTATATGAGAATGTTTTTCAAACTTCAGATCTTCCTAATATTTTTCTTTAAAATGTTGTTCATTTGGGGGAATAATTTTTCAAAAAGTATCTTTTTGTTTGATGTACCCACAAATAATCTGAAAACTAAAATTCTAACAAAAAAGTTACAATCTCTAAAGTATTACAATCAGGAAGATCATGAAAAAAACTCATTTATCATCTCAGAATCTTGGAGCTGAGGAACTGGAAAGAAAAAATCCTAGATATAATCTAAGGATCTTAGATATCACCTATCATTTTTTATATAGGGAAACAGGAAAAAAATGATGTAAAATATCAAAACTGGATAAAACAAGAGATCAAAAGAATAAGATGAAGCTAATAGGGATGTGTTACAATAGGAAGAAGAAAAAGAAGAGATGCAGCAGAAGGAGGTAGAGGAACAAAAGGAGGAAGAAGAAAGGGAAAAGAAGGAGAAAGAAGAAAAAGAGAAGGAACAATAAGAGTGGGAAGGGTAGTAAAAATGTATTAAGTGTCTGCTTTGCCTCAAATGCTGTGTTAGGCATTTGGGATATAAAAAGAAGTAAAAGACAGTCTCTGATTACAGGGAGCATATAATCTAATGGAGGAAACAACAAGCAGAGAAATGTGTACAAATTATATGCAGGATAAATGGGAAAAAATTAAGAGAAACAAGTTGATAAAGTGAATAGAAATTGGGAAAAGATTGAAGGCAAGATGGTGAATTGAAAGCCACAACCTAATTGAAATATTTTAACATTAGCCTTTAAAAAAACTTTAAAATAAAGATTTAAATCAAATTTTGGAACCACAGAGTCAATGAAAGGTCAGAGTGAGACATTTTTGCAGGCTAAGTAAATTTAAAAGATCAGCAGAAATATCTGACACCAGAGGCCTGATTAGGGTCATGATCTGTCCAGAGTATATACATATGACAGCAGCAGCAGTTGTCATAATATCAGCAGTAGCAGCACTGAGAGCTCTCAGCACAGTGACATTAAGGAGGTCAGACAACAAATCAGAAAGAGATTACACCTGGCAGTGAGTCCACTTGAATGACAACTCTATTGCACATAAGTAAAGTTGTTGGTAGCAATCTAGGGTGGGGAGAAGCACTTGTGGCTGCTCATATATCAAAAACAGAGAGAAACACTACAAAGCTGGCTACAAGGGAGAAAGGGCCCTTCCTGGATTAAGACCAAAACACAAATCAAGAGAACAAGTGATCAAACCTTTCCCAGGATCACATCTTCTTGGAAGCATGAAAAAGTTCTAGACTCCAGAATTATCTTGAAAACAGCAGCTAACAAATTTGAGGCATGATAAACTGCTTCCCCAAAGGCAGGTAGCAGAGACCAACTTTAATATAAAAATAAAAGTCAAGAAATAGGTTAGAAAAATTATTAAATGACAAAAAAATAAACAAACAAACAGAAACTTGACCATCAAAAAGCTACTACAGCAGCAGGGAAAACAAAAGCACAAACTCAGAGATCAAAATTATCTATAGTCATATGAAAAAAATGCTTTAAATCAAAACTGATTAGAGAAAAGATACATGCTGAAATGGAAAAGGGAAAATATATACATTAATGAGCTGTTGTTGAAAAAGTGAAGTGATCCAATTATTTTAGAAAACAATGTGGAGCTGTCCTCAAAGAACTTTAAATTGAACACACTCTTTGACATAGCAATAGTACTCCTACTTCTACATCACAAAAAGATCAAAGAAAAAGGAAAAAGACCCATATGAACAAATTTATAGCACCTTTTTATGGTGATGAAGAATTAGAAATTGAGGGAATACTTATCAATAGGGGAATGACTAAAAAAGTTTTGGTATATGATGTGATGGAATATTATTGTTCTATAAGAAATGATAAAGGGTGGGGGATGGTTTCAAAAAAAAAAAAAAAAAAAGAACAACAATATAACCAGATTGGCTAATTTGATTAAAAAAAGGAAAACAATGGATGTTGGACAGGATGTGGGAAAACTGGGAAACTAACGCACTATTGGTGGAATTACGAACTGATCCTACCATTCTACAGAGAAATTTGGAAGTTTGTCTGAAAGGCTTTAAAACTGTGCATACCCCTCGATCCAGCAATACCATTGCTAGGTCTATATCCCAAATAAATGACAAGGGAGGCATATTTGTACGAAATATTTATAGCAACTCCTTTTGTGTTGGCTAACAATTAGAAATCAAAGGGATGCCAATCAATTGGGGAATGACTATCCAAGCTGAAGTATATGATAGTGATGAAATATTGTTGGGCTATAAAAATTGACAAGTGGGATGATTTCAGAAAAACAAAATTGGAAAAATGTACAAGAACTGATGCAAAGTGGCATGAACAGAACCAGGGGGATATCGTACACAGTAACAGTAATATTGTACAATGACGAATTGTGAATAATTTATCTATTTTCAGCAATATAATGATCCAAGACAATCTTAAAGAATGAATGATGAAGTATACTGTCTACCTCCAAAGAAAGAACTGCTATTGTTTGAATTGAAACACTTTCATTCTTTTTCTTTATTTGAATCTTCTTGTACTATATGACTAATGTAGAAATGTTTTATAAACCTGAAGGCATAACATATCTAACTGCTAACCATCTCAAGGAAGGAGAAGAGCAGTTAGGGAAGAAGGGATAGAATTTGCAACTTAAAAGTTTCTTTTTAATATTTGAAATTGTTTTAATAGGTAATTGGGGAAAATAAAATAAATAAATGATCCCTTAAAAAAAGAAACCAAGAACTATAAAAGAGTTGCAAAATTAAGAGAAAAACCAGGAGATCATTGTGCATAGTAACAGTAATGTTATAATATTGATCAGCTATGAAATATTTGATTAGTCTGATCAAAACAAGACAATTTCAAAATATTCATGATAAACAAATGAAAAAAATGAAAAAAAAAACCAACTCCCTCTCCCTTCCTCTTTTCTCCCCCCCTTCCTTTCCCCCTTTTCTTCTTTTCCCTCCCTACCTCTCCCCCTCTCTATTTACATACACACACACACACACATACACACACACACATAAACAAATATGGCCATTAATTTCTGCATGATTTCACATAGTGATTGAAATTATACTTCCTGCCTTCTCAATGGGTCAGGGATAGGAGTAGAAGAAAGGAAAGAACTTAAAACAAAATTTAAAAAGCAAAGAATATTTTTAAAATAACTTTTTATTGACAGAATATATGCATGGGTAATTTTTTACATTATCCCTTGCACTCACTTCTCTTCCAGCTTTTCCCTTCCCTCCCTCTACCCTCCTCCCCTAGATGGCAGGAAGTCTCATGCATGTTAAGCATGTTAAATTATATCTTAAAAACAATAGATGTGTGCAGATCTGTACAGTTCTCTTGTTGCACAAGAAAAATCAGATTTAGAAAGGTAAAAAATAACCTGGGAAGAAAAACAACAATGCAAGTAGTTCACATTCATTTCCCAGTGTTCTTTTGCTGTGTGTAGCTGGTTCTGTTCATCACTGATCAATTGCAACTGAATTGCATCCTCTCATTCCTGAGGATAGCCATTTCAATCAGAATTGATCCTCATATAGTATTGTTGTTGAAGTGTATAATGATCACCTGGTTCTGCTCATTTCACTTAGCATCAGTTCATGTAAATCTCTCCAAGCCTCTCTAAATGCATTCTGCTAGTCATTTCTTACAGAACAGTAATATTCCATAACATTCAAATATCACAATTTACTCAGCCATTCTCCGATTGATAGGCATCCATTCAATTTTCATTTTCTAGCCATTATAAAAAGGGCTGCCAAAAACATTTTTGTACATGCGGGTCCCTTTCCCTCCTTTAAAATCTCTTTGGGATATAAGCCCAGTAGTAACACTGCTGGATCAAAGATCTGTGCTGGATCTGTGCTGGATGCACAGAGTGATAACTTTTTGAGCATAATTCCAGATTGCTTTTCAGAATGGTTGAATTCTTTCACAACTCCACCAACAATGCATCAGTGTTCCAGTTTTCCCACATCCCCTCCAATATTCATCATTATTTTTTCCTGTCATCTTATCCAATCTGACAGACGTGTAGTGGTATCTCAGAGTTGTTTTAATTAAGCAAAGAATATTTTAAAATAAATAAAAACTTTAAAAAAAAAAAAAAAACAGAGAGAGATAGGGAAAACCTTCAAATAGAATACAGGATTTTTGTTGAGGCTTAAAGGATGTAAGAGTAGCCAGTAGAATGAGATGAAGAGGGAGATTATTTCAGGTATGGAGAACAGAGAAAATTCCTAGAGCATATATGCTTGAATTAAAACAAAATTTAAAAAAAATGAAATACCAATTATGGGAGACATATGGCAATAGGTTCTACGGAAAAGACCTAGCATTTTAGATTGATTATATACTCTATTTGTGCCAATAGTTTGACATGGCAGCCAAAAAATAGCTATCCTAAGATTCCCTAAGAGTTGCTTAATGTGAAAAAAAAAGAAAATATAAGAATCACTAAACTTTTCTTGATAAGACACCCTTGGAATAATATGTTCAGTCCAGGCAGCAGAACTGATGATAAGCTAGAAAACTTCCAGCAAAAGAGAAATAGCATGTCAATGGACCTTTAGATTAAATCATATGAAAACTGACTGAAGAAATGGGATCTTTACCCAGAGAAGGAAAAGAATTAAGCAGAATCTATCTGTCTTCAGAGGTTTGGAAGACTGTCAAACTTCGCATTTTTGACCAAGTAGGCAAAAACTCAAAGTAACAAGTAAATTCTTAATTAAGCAGATACAGTTTTTTTTTTTTTTGTTTTTTTTTTTTAAGAATATTGTTCTCCATCTGCTAGGGTCAGCTTCCTTGCCTCAGGATAGATCTGTCACTTCTTACTGCTCATATTTCTTAGACTAATAAAGAAGAATGATAGTTTAACAACAATGATCTCCACAGAGGCAAAGTTTCTGGGAGCACTTACTTATATCTCACTTTTCTACTAAGGAGGCCTTGACATTAGACTTATTCATAGAGTCAAACCAGGCTAAGTCCTGGAGGACACTACACTTTAATGAGAGAAGTTTGCTTCCTTTTTCTTACAAACAAGTTTATTAAATCCCATATGCTGCATTGCAGAGAAAAATTGCTGAAATATTAGATTAGGGATCATTTTTAAGATTTCCCCACAGGAGGAAGGAACTAGGAAGAGAAGGAAGTGGATAAAAGCAAGGAGTAGGAAGAGGAAGAGAAGGAAGAAAAAGAAAATGAAGAGGAGGGGAGGAATAGTAATAATGATAATTATGATTATGATGATCATGACGACGAATAGTTTTTATATAATGCCTCATTTCAGCACTGAACTTCACAAATATAATTTCATTTAATCCTGGGTAAGTAGGTACTATTATCATTCTTATCTTACAGATGACAAAACTGAAGCAAACATTAGCTATACAATTTTCCCAGAGTCACAAAGTTAGTAAATGTCTAAATTCAGAATTTAACTCAGGACTTATTTATTCCAGCTTCGTGTCTATGCATAGCACCATTTAGCATTTACAGTAGAAAAGCAATTTAATGTTCAATGTGAATCAGGTATATGACAGATATTCATTTTCCACAAAGAGAAATGTTAAAGGACATTAAAATACATAGTATTCATTGCCATGTCTGAAATAAACAGTAATTTTGAACAATTATTGTTGTTCATCCTTCATTCTCTAAGAAAATCAAAGACCTTGTGAGGGTGATGTCTTGAGTTTTGCATGAATTAAATTTAAATGAGGCAGAGTTGCACAGCCATCAACCTCATGAGTCATGAATTCAAATGCAAAGGTGGATCTTGACCTTTTAGAATCTTAGTTTGTCTGAGGCAAGGTCCATAACAATTGCTAGGAAGCTGTCACAAACAAGAGAGAAAGAGTTTCTGTGAGAATTAGGTATTTCATTTTCTACCTCAGTTTGTATTGTTCTTACAATTCCCAGTCCATATCGTCTATCAATCAAGGCCAAAGTTTGGGCTCATTCCCTTCCTAGTGTTAATTTCCTTCAATGAAGAAATATTTTAAATTGGAGGAGTTATCCTTGGACTCATCCAGCTTTCATATATGTGTTTCTTGCTCTAGCGGCTACATAGAACTGATTACCATGGAGTCAGAATAGGGGAAAGGAGTGATAGCACTTATTTCCTCAGTCCCACAATAGAAAATATCTGGAAAACATATCTACTTGCCATTACAGAGAGTCAAAGCAATAAAGACAAACCAAGGACAGAACCACTTTCTTTTTTAAACGTCTACCTTGAGCACTTCTTGCTCAATAGAAAATTGTGTTTCATCATCTCAAAGTTCAAATCCTAAGACACTGAATCATACTTGCTGAAAATCAGACAGGGGTTTCTAATATTCAAAACACTTAAACTGTTTTCCCACATGGGTGAATTAAGAAAATCCTAAATACAAATCTGTTCAGCTTTTGTTAATTGAGTTTCCTCCAAAAATGGAGGCTAGAAAACTTGTTTCTAAAACTGTGATATTGTGGAATAGAAATGTCTTGAAGGACCGAGGGAATATGTGCAGAGATTCTATAATTAGTTCTGGTAGGCCAACCAAGTTCTAGGAGACCAATTCACTGGTTGTGGACACATTTAAATAGCTTCTTCTTTTCCCCCTGAATAGGAACAGGTCAGGATTTCTCAGAGGTTGTAGAAACTTAGCGCTAAGTTTCAGGAAGTCATGTGATCCCTATTCTCAGAGGGTTGCGGGGAAGAAAAGGTCAAACCAGAGATCTGAACTTCAGGAAGTCACACAATCCCAAGGATGTAGATAGCATTGTTGACCATTGGTCAATGATTACTTCCTTTTCAATAATCCATTCTTTGTTTGTGTCATATGCCACATACCATGCTAGACTGTCCAGGTGATGTGTTTGAGTTGCTCCATGCAAGAACTGAATAAATGTTTTTTGTTTGTATTTGGAGATGCCTTCAGGTGGTCAGTTTAGGTAAGGGGGGATCTAGCACCCCATCCCACATAGTTTATAGGGGCTTGTTTCAGGATCTATGACTTTCCAAAGAAACATTTGGGATTCTAATACAAGGGTAGGTACTGGGTTGAGAAATTATCTTCAACCATCCTTGAGATGGGACTCCTAGCCTCTCTCTAAATGAAGTATGGGTCCAAGGCAGAGGCACATGATAAAAACAGAAAGCAGAAGGAAAGTCTCTGAAGAAGCCCAAGAGGGAGAGAAAAGTCAGGTAACTTATCCATGGGTAAAGACTTTGTGTGAGCACTGCCTGTGCCCTTGGGCTGTCATAGTTTGAATGGGACCCATTGAATGGTATCATCTTAGGGAAGGGATGATTCCTAGTAAACTAGAAGGGTGTTCTGATAAATGGCACAGAGCAGGAACACGTTGGATGACTGCTGAATGGGGGTGACCTCATCAGTCTTAAGAATCTGAGTCCCCTCTACATTTATAGGATCACAAGATTGGAGCTGCTTTTTCCAGAAGGAAATGGGGAAAGAGCAGTCCAAACCCCGAATCTTTGGGGAAAAAAATCTAAAATACAACCAGAGAGTACACTTGATAAAAATTTGCTGTTTTGTGTTGGAAAGGTCCAGTTCTCTTCTATGTAATTTTTGTATGTGTCTGTTTTTGTGCAGAATGTCTATGTCATGTCTGTTCTGTGAGCGAGATTTTGTTACTTGGACTAGTTAAAATGCAGCCAGCAAGAAGGAAAAATAAAAACAAAAAACAAAACTTTTATGCCATAGTTAGAGCACTGGGAAAGATTTCTTTTTTTTTTTTTTTTTTTTTTTTTTTTTTTTTTTTTTTTTTGTGATTTACATGGCTTTATTTTACTCTTTTTTTTATTTTTTTTTTTATTTAATAGCCTTTTATTTACAAGATATATACATGGGTAACTTTACAGCATTAACAATTGCCAAACCTCTTGTTCCAATTTTTCACCTCTTACTCCCACCCCTACCCCCTCCCCTAGATGGCAAGATGACCAGTAGATGTTAAATATATTAAAATATAAATTAGATACACAATAACTATACCTGACCAAAACGTTATTTTGCTGTAGAAAAAGAATCAGACTCAGAAATATTGTACAATTAGCTTGTGAAGGAAATCAAAAATGCAGGTGTGCATAAATATAGGGATTGGGAATTCAATGTAATGGTTTTAGTCATCTCCAGAGTTCTTTTTCTAGGCATAGCTAGTTCAGTTCATTACTGCTCCATTAGAAATTATTTGGTTGATCTCCTTGCTGAGGATGGCCTGATCCATCAGAACTTGGTCATCATATAGTATTTTGTTGAAGTATATAATGATCTCCTGGTCCTGCTCATTTCACTCAGCATCAGTTCATGTAAAGTCTCCAGGCCTTTCTGAAATCATCCTGTTGGTCATTTCTTACAGAACAGTAATATTCCATAATTTTCATATACCACAATTTATTCAACCATTCTCCAACTGATGGACATCCATTCAGTTTCCAGTTTCTAGGCACTACAAAGAGGGCTGCCACAAACATTCATGCACATACAGGTCCCTTTCCCTTCTTTATAATCTCTTTGGGATATAATCCCAGTAGTAACACTGCTGGATCAAAGGGTATGCACAGTTTGATCACTTTTGAGCATAGTTCAAACTACTCTCCAAAATGGTTGGATTCGATTCACAACTCCACCAACAATGCATCAATGTCCCAGTTTTCCCTCATCCCCTCAACAATCATCATTATTTTTTCCTGTCATCTTAGCCAATCTGACAGGTCTGTAGTGTATCTTAGAGTTGTCTTAATTTGCATTTCTCTGATTAATAATGACTTGGAGCATCTTTTCATATGACTAGAAATAGTTTCAATTTCTTCATCTGAGAATTGTCTGTTCATATCCTTGACCATTTTCAATTGGAGAATGGCTTGATTTTTATAATTAGAGTTAATTCTCTATATATTTTGGAAATGAGGCCTTTATCAGAACCTTTGAGTGTAAAAATATTTTCCCAGTGTGTTGCTTCCCTTCTAATCTTGTCTGCATTAGTTTTGTTTGTACAAAAACTTTTCAGTTTGGTATAATCGAAATTTTCTATTTTGTGATCAGTAATGATCTCTAGTTCTGCTTTGGTCATGAAGACCTTCCCTTCACAGGTCTGAGGAGGTAAACTATCCTATGTTCCTCTAATTTATTAATAATTTCATTCTTTATACCTAGGTCATGAACCCATTTTGACCTTATCTTGGTGTGCTGGCGTTAAGTATGGATCAATGCCTAGTTTCTGCCATATTAGTTTCCAATTTTCCCAGCAATTTTATCAAACAGTAAGTTCTTATCCCAAAAGCTGGGATCTTTGGGTTTGATCAAGACTAGGTTGCTATATTTGTTGACTGTTTTATCCCTTGAACCTAATCTATTCCACTGATCAACTAATCTATTCCTTAGCCAATACCAAATAGTTTTGGTAACTGCTGCTCCTATAATATAATTTTAGATCTGGTACAGCTAAGCCACCATCATTTGATTTTTTTTCATTAATTCCTTGAAATTCTTGACCTTTTGTTTTCCATATGAACTTTGTTGTTATTTTTCTAGGTCATTAAAATAGTTTTTGGGAGTCTGATTGGTATGGCGCTAAATAAATAGATTAGTTTAGAGTAATATTGTCATCTTTATTATATTTGCTCGCCTATCCAAGAGCATTTAATATTTTCAATTGGTTAGATCAGACTTAATTTGTGAAAAGTGGTCTGTAATTTTGCTCATAAAGTTTCTGATTTTCCCTTGGCAGATGAGATTCTAAATATTTTATATTATCAGTAGTTACTTTAAATGGAATTTCTCTTTGTAACTCTGACTGTTGGATTTTGTTAGTGACATATAAGAATGCTGATGACTTATGTGGGTTTATTTTATAACCAACAACTTTGCTAAAGTTGTGAATTATTTCTAATAACTTTTTGCTAGAATCTCTGGGGTTCTCTAAGTATACCATCATGTCATCGGCAAGAGTGATAATTTGGCTTCCTATTGCCTATTCTTATTCCTTTAATCTCTTTCTCAGCTCTTATTGTATAGCTAGTGTTTCTAATACAATATTAAATAGTAACGTGATACTAGGCAACCTTGTTTCCTCCAGATCTTATTAGGAATGGTTGCAGTTTGTCTCCATTACATATGATGCTTATTGATGGTTTTAAATAGATGCTGCTGATTATTTTAAGGAAAAGTCCATTTATTCCTATACTCTCAAGTGTTTTAATAGGAATGGATGTTGGATTTTCTCAAATGCTTTTTCTGCATCTATTGAGATGATCATATGGTTTTGTTAATTTGGTTATTAACATGGCCAATTATATTGATAGTTTTCCTAATATTAGACCAGCCCTGCATTCCTGGTATAAATCCTACTTGATCATAGTGTATTATCTTGGAGATGATTTTCCTGTAGTCTTTTTGCTAATATCTTATTTAAGATTTTAGCATCAATATTCATTAGGGAGCTTGGTCTATAATTTTCTTTCTCTGTTTTCAAGCCTACCTGGTTTTAGGTATCAATTACCATGTCTGTGTCATAGAAGGAATTTGGTAGGACTCCTTCATTCCTATTTTATCAAATAATTTATATAGCATTGGGGCCAATTGTTCTTTAAATGTTTGGTAAAATTCACATTTAATCCATCTGGTCCTGGGATTTTTCTTAGGGGAGTTGTTTAATTGCCTGTTCTATTTCTTTTTCTGAAATGGGACTATTCAAGCAATTGCTTCCTCCTCTGTTAGTCTGGGAAGTCTGTATTTTTGGAGGTAGTCATCCATTTCACTTAGGTTATCAAATTTATTGGCATAAAGTTGAGCAAAATAACTCCTTATTATTTCTCTAATTTCCTCTTCATTGGTGGAAAGTTCTCCCTTTTCATTTTTAAGACTACTAATTTCATTTTCCTCCCTCCTTTTTCTAATCAGATTTACCAAAGGCTTATCTATTTTATTGGCTTTTCATAGAACCAACTCTTAGTTTTATTAATTAGTTCAATAGTTTTTTAAATTTCAATATTTTTAATTTCTCCTTTTAATTTTAGAATTTCCAATTTAGTATTTGATTGGGGGTTTTTAATTTGGTCTTTTTTAGTTTTTTAGTTGCAAGCCCAATTCATCAATCTTTTCTTTCTCTGTTTTATTCAAGTAAGCCTCTAGGGATATAAAATTCCCTCTTATTACGGCTTTGGCTGCATCCCACAAATTTTGGTATGATGTCTCATCATTGTCATTATCTTGAGTGAAATTATTAATTGCATCTATAATTTGCTGCTTCACCCAATCATTCTTTAAGATGAGATTGTTTAGTTTCAATTACTTTTGGTCTATTTCCCCTAACTTTTTGTTAAATGTAGTTTTATTGCATCATGATCTGAAAAGAAAGCATTTACTATTTCTGCTTTCTTGCATTTAATTTTGAGGTCTTTATGTCCTAATATATGGTCAATTTTTGAATAGGTTCCATGAACTGCTGAGAAGAAAGTACATTCCTTTCTATCTCCATTCAATTTTCTCCAAAGATCCAACATACCTAATTTTCTAATATTCTATTTTCTTCTTTAATTTCTTTCTTATTTATTTTGTGGTTTGATTTGTCTAATTCTGAGAGTGCAAGGTTGAGATCTCCTACTATTACAGTTTTGTTGTCTATTTCTTCTTGCAACTCTCTTAACTTCTCCTTTAGGAAGTTGAGTGCCATACCACTTGATGCATATATGTTTAATATTGATATTGCTTCGTTGTTTATGCTACCCTTTAGCAGGATGTAGTTTCCTTCCTTATCTCTTTTAATTAGATCAGATTTTTACTTTTGCTTGATCTGAGATAAGGATGGCTACCTACTTTTTGACTTCACCTGAAGCATAATAGATTTTGCTCCAGGCTTTTTACCTTTACTCTATATGTATCCCCCTGCTTTAAATGTGTTTCTTGTAAACAACATATTGTGAGGGTTCTGACTTTTGATCCAGTCTGCTATCTGCCTCCTCTTTATGGGGAGTTCATCCCATTCACATTTCAGTTAGAATTACTAAATCTGTATTTCCTGCCATCCTAATAACCCCAGATTGTGCTTTACTTATTCTTGCCTCCCCAACCCTGTTTCCTCCTTTTTAAACTTATGTACCCCTCTTGTATCATGATACTTATCTTCTTTATAATCCTCCCTCCCCCCTTTGAGGTCTTCCCCCTTCCTTCCCTTATTACTCTTTTTCTTTTCCCTTTTCCTCTCCCCGTTTTTAATGAGGCGAGAGAGAATTTTTTCTGAAACAAATGTCAATTATTTTTTCTTTTTGAGCCATCTCTGATGAGAGTAAGATTCACACAATGTTCCTCCCCCTCTCTAAATTCCCTCAGATATGATAAGTTTCCTTAGCCTCTTTGTGGATGTGGTTTCCCTCTTTTATCCCTCCTTCCCACCTTATTCTGCCATCATCCCTTTTCCCTATCTACTTCCCTTTTTATGTTATATCAGTACAATCAAATTATACATTATTCTTTTGTATATCCACAACAGAAATACAATTTTCAAGAGTTATTTTACCTTTTCTGCATCTCTTGAGTTCTATGCTTGGAGATCAAATTTTTGTTTAGTTCTGGTTTTTCTTCAGAAACAAATGGAATTCATTTGTTTCATTAAATTCCATCTTCTTCCCTGGAAGAAAATGCTCAACTTAGCTGGGTAGTTTATTCTTGGCTGCATCTCAAGTTCTTGTACCTTTCGAATATCATATTCTAGGCCTTCTTTCCTTTAATGTAGAGGCAGCCAGATCTTGGGTGATCCTTATTGTGGCACCTCGGTATTGAAATGGTTTTTTTGGCTGCTTGTAAAATTTTTTCCTTAATCTGATAGTTCTGAAATTTTGCCTAATTTCCTTGGGGTTTTTATTTTAGGGTTTCTTTCAGAAGGTGTTCGATGAGATTCTTTCAATGCCTATTTTACCTTCTGATTCTATTACATCTGGCAGTTCTCTTTGATGATTTCTTGTAAAATAGTATCTAGGCTCTTTTTTCATCATAGTTTTCAGAAAGTCCAATAATCCTCAGATTATCTCTCCTAGATCTATTTTCCAAGTCTGTCGTTTTGCAAGTAGATAATTCATGGTTTTTCAGTTTGTCATTTCTTTGTTTTGTGACTGATTCTTGCTGTCTCAATGATCATTAGTTTCTATTTGTTCAGTTCTAATTTTTTAAGAATTATTTTCTTCATTAGCTTTTTTACTTCTTTCTGTATATGTCCAATTGGTTTTGAATGTATTGTTTTGGTCTGTGGAATTTTTCCATTTCACTAATTTTTTTTTTTAGTGAATTATTTTCTTTTCAATTCACAGATCCTACTTTCTTGCGTGTTCTTTGTCTTTTCCAATTCACGGATCCTACTTTCTTGTGAGTTCTTTGTCTTTTCCAATTCCACAAATCCTACTTTCTAGTGAATTCTTTATTTTTCAATTCACAATTCTTACTTTCCTGAGATTTTTTTATTTTTCCAATTCACCAATTATGTTTCCTGCACTTCCTGGGAATTTTTAACTTTTCAATTCGTATTTCAGGAAGTTGTTGCTCTCTTGTAAAGGCTTCTCTTTCCTTTCCCCATTTATCTTCTAATTCTCTTTTGAGACTTTAATGGTCTCTTCTATGAGGGGCATCATGTAAGGAGGACAGTCTGATGCTTTTTGCTGTTTGAGGTTTCTTCAGGTTTGCTGACCTGCTCTTTTCTGCATAGAAGCTGTCGATCATTCCGTTCATCTTTTATTCATGTTTTATAGCCTTTAGGGTGGTCTCTAAGCAAGGGGTTACCAGCTTCCTTTGCAGAGCAGGGAGAGATGTAAACCGATTTCCGCTCTGAGGTATGGGAGTGCTCTGGTGAGGTTTTCCTTCCCCAACAGGAAGTGGATTCAGCACTGGCCGAGCTATCAAACTGCTTAGTAGGGCTGAGTGGGTTAGCGATTGCCCTCGGCTAGAGACTAAGGGGTGAAAGTGTCACTGCCCCAGGCCGGAGCCTCTTGTGGGACTGTGAGTATTAGCCGCTGACCGCAGACCACAGACCGCAGACTGTAGACCGCAGACCGCCAGGAACTCTGCCCCAGTGTCTCTGCCCAATGCAAATCGGCCCTGGAAAAGCTCTATGGCCCCAAGCCGAGCTCCCCACTGTGCAGATTGGAGGCTAACCCGGGCTGTGTCCTCCTGCGGTGCAGGATCACAACTGCCCTAAGGAAAAGCCTGTACTGCGGGTTGGGGTTGCAGGCTTGTGCTGAGATCTGTGCCTTCACCCTTGGTTTGAGACTCTCCTTGGAACCTAATTTCTCTCCCCGTCTCCGCCGATCTCCCCCCTGGCCCCGGAACCAACCTTTTTTGGCGAGACTGCAGATTTTCTTTGGCCGGTGAGTTGTTCTACTTCTTATCTTTACGAATTGGAGCAGTCAAGACTATTTTTGAGGCTAGGTATAATATTGATAAAGAGGGTAAGAGAAGAGCTTAGAAAGTCGCGTGTGTCTTCTCTGCCATCTTGGCTCCGCCCCCGAAAGATTTCTTAACAACCTTGACTCCCACATTAAAAGGAAAAGCTTGACTCTTTCCTATGCACCCCACCCAGCTCTGGCTAAGTGGAGGCTACAGAAATAAAGTTAACTAATTTCTTAAAGTAATGTTTGGGGAGTTTGGCGACTGGTCATTTCAAGATTTCAAAACTGCTTAGCATAAAACAAATGATATATGAGTGTTAACTTCTTTATTGTACAAAATTCCTTCATATTTGATAACTTAACATGGGTTTTTAAATGTGACTAACATAGAATGTCTATGTTGAGATAAATGATTTTTTTGTGTGTGTGTACATAAAGTAATTTGGAAGCAAATTCAACTAAATTAAGGCCTCCTGAGAATGAGGAAGATAATCTCTTTCTCTTTCTTCTCTCTTCCCTCTTTCCCTGACTGCAGCAGGGATACATGGGAAGGGGAGGAGAGGTAAAGAAGTAATATATACTCACTCTTCAATGAAATTTATTATTTGAGATCTGATAGTAAAGGCAGTTTTAAAGGGGTTATGATCAAAGCCCAGTAAAGAGATATGTAAAGTGTAACCTATTTGTATTGATAGTATTAACAGAAGAATAAAGAGTTAGGGAACTTTAGGTAAACAGACAAACAGTTTGCTACTACTTTAAAGACTCTAGCACTAAACAGCCTGCTTTTGAGTTGTTGAATCAGATTTCTGAGGACCATGACACTTCTACCCTTGCATGGCTCACAAAAGAGAAATGGTTTGTGTTAATTGAAAAAAATAACTAAATGGCAGTTCAGTTTGTCTGGAACATTTAATTAAAATTTATGGAATCTCTTAAACTAAAGTTAAGTCAAGTTTAAAATCTGTTCTATCTCAGTTTGAAGAATTGTTTTGTATTCTCTCTAAAACAAAAGGGAAAAATTCTTTAAGGGAATCGAAATCCTCCCTGATAACTTCCAAAGCTCAACAACATGAGGACAGAATAAACTTTAAAAAGGCAGAAAGTTTATCTATCCTTGCTAATCCAATTTTATTATGCTTTGTAAATGTAATTTAAGGAATTAAGTATTTTCATCTTTGCTAGAAAATTAAGAGGAAATTATAGCTGAGACTATGTGGCTATTAGGAAAAATCTAAAATTGATAAATGAGTTATTTGGAATTATTGTCATCATATTAAATGTAAAATTGGTAATTGCTATGTATGGAACAAGAGGGATGGGGTGAAAGCCTTATCAGTTCACCTCCAGTGTGAGGGAGTGAAGTGCTTTTATCTCCCTTCACAGATTGAAAGGGAACTATCAAACAGTACATCTCAGGAAAACACTAAGAATAGTTGAAGTGGGCAACAACAATCTCAGCCCCTTCTTTTGGGTCTTTGTCAACTCCCCCTCCCCCATTACTAAGATTGCCAGTTTTCTTGAAACCATCAGGGTTAAGAAGGTCATCAGCCCTGAGAAACGAGCCTATTTATAATGTATAGTTTCTAAACAAGAAATGTATCTAAACAAGAAATCTATATGTTAAATAAAAACTCCTATATGTGAAAGTCCTCATAAATTTTAAAAAATTATCTATCCCTATGCTGTGATTAGAAGAATTTGGTATTAGAGATAAAATATCTTGGGACTATAACTGATATTTTTTTGAGTTTTGATTTTGATTGCCTGATCAGTAGCCCACCATTCCAGAGAAATGCCATAAGTTACTCAGAAGAATACCTTCCTGAACTGTCACAGGTGGACATCTTATCCGGGCAAGAGTTAGAAGGACAACCTCAGAGTCTGCTCAAGGTGGGATCTTTCTGACTCAATTTCCCAGTTTTGTTTGTTTCCTACCTGATTATTCCTGAGTCAGAATATAAATTGAAATTATTGCTTCATGATTGGCTATCAAACATCTAAGAATGCTTTATGCCATCTTGTATGGACTCTCAGTCTGAAGCCTAAAGGAGCTGTTTTGATGTTATTATAATCATGTCCCTGCTTTTTCCTCTTATATCAAATTTCTATAATCAGAGCAAATGATTAAATAAACCCAGGGGACGCAATGATTTCTGCCTTAGATCTTAAAGATGCTTTCTTTTGCATACCATTGCATAAAGATGCACAATTTATTTTTGCCTTTAAAGGGGCAAATGGATATGGCATGTCCATAACATGAAGGTAGCTCAGGGCTTCTGTGACAGCTCCCATATATTTCCACAGGCACTGGCTATCCAATATGTAAATGATATCTTGATCTGCAGCCTAATCTGAGAGGCTACTTTAGATGCAGCCGTGAAAACCTTTGACTTCCAGGCCCCAGCAGGACTATGAAGTTTTTTGTCTAAAGGCTCATATTGCTTATCAGTCTGTTGAGTATTTGGGCCATGAATTAATTCCCAACACCTATCTGCCCACAGAATTGAGAAAGCAGACAATCTCACCATTCCCTGAACTTTCCTCAAAGAAACAGCTGTGTGCTTTCTTGGACATGGATGGAGTTTGGTTTTTGTCAAGCCCATCTATGATTTTATTCAAGGCCCTGGCATAATTTGCCTTAAATAGGCCCCAGTCAGGGCAAGGCTTTTAAAAAGACCCTAAAAGCTAAATTAATCTCTGCCCCAGACTAAAACTTAACTAAAGTCTTTTACTCTATATGTTGATGAAAATGGCACCAGGTCCTAGAGTTCTTGATCTAATCTCTGGGACCCTATGCCAGACCCCTTGCTTACTTCTCAAAGAAACTTTGTGTCTTTAGGGTGACTCTTCTGCATTAGAGCAGTGGCTGCCACAGCTCTTCTAATTGAAGAAGCCTCTAAGCTCACCCTAGGAAAATCATTAAACTCCATACCATGTTCAGATCATTTTTTCTCTCACCAGAGTTTTAGAACTGGAGAAAGGAATGAGAGTGAACATCTATACCGATTCCAAAAATGTCTTTCATGTTTTACATTCTCATTGGGCTATATGAAAAGAAAAGGGATTTTTGCCAACAAAATAAATAAATAAATCCCCCATTAAATATGCAAGAGAAATTCTACAATTATTGCAAGCAGTCCATGGACCTAAAGAGGTTTCTGTTATATTTTGTAAAGGACATCTGAAGGGAGATTTACTTCAAGCCAAGAGAAACAGGCTGCCCTGTTTGCTACCAGTTTGCCCCTGACCATGGCACCTTTAATTCCCAAGTCTCTGACTCTTACACACTCTCATAGCTTTCAGGGACAAGCCCTTGCTAAAGAAAGGAAGTACAGGCTTTCTCCTTCTGGGTGGTTTCAAACACCTTCAGAAAGTATTCAGAAGATCAGTATCTAATCCCACAGGCCAGAAATGGAAATTTCTCTTTGTCCTACATTAAGCTACTCACTTGAAAAAAAGAAGTCTCCAATCCCTATTGAAACCTGTTTTTACTGGTCACAAGCTGGAAGAAACAATTAGACAGGTTTGCCAGGCTTTCTCAGTTTGTGTCCAAGGAAATCCTGAAAGGGCTGTTAACCTTCCCCTCCCCCCCCCCCCCCCCCCCCCCCCCCCCGCTCTTGAAGCCCATCCAGAGGAGAAGCCCATACGTAGGGAAGGATTGGCAAATAGATTTTACATATATGCACTTTTGCATAGGCTTCAAACTGCTTTTGGTTTTTATTGACACCTTTACTAATTGGGTAAAAGCCTTCCCTTGTAAGACTGAAAAGGCTCAGAGGATTTTGTAAAAGTTGATCAAACCCATTTAAGATTAATTATTAACTCCACTCTGCATGTCATCCTCTCTACCCAATTGTTAATGCCTTTTGAACAGTATGGTGCTTGCACTCTAGACCACCTGAGTACTCCTTTCACTTTGTGTAGGGCCACAGTGTTCCACCCCTTCCCCTTACTCTTGTAAGGAAACAAAAGCAGTTTTTTTGGAGAAATTTTCTTTGGTATTTATTCTAGGAAAAGTTGTCTGGATGTGAGGCATTTATGACAGCCTCATCTCTCCCTGCCCCCAGTCCTTCCTGTAGTTATAGTCCCTAGTACCCTCAATATTAACTCAACTTTTGTTTATTATTCTTTTTTAAAATTTGGTCCCTGCAATTTTAATCTGCTTATGAAAGTTGTTTCTTCCAGACTCCAAGCCATGAAATTCCAAGTATTCGGTCAACCTGAAATCTCCTGATAACTGATTCTGACATTTAGCAGTGGCTGCTGCTGATACTACATACAAGTGATGTATCTTCTCTTCTCAGTCTGGACTCCCACTGGGTAGGATCAGCTCTATGCCTCTTGTTAGCCCAAGGCAGCTCCAGCTTCATCTCTTTGCCCCAAGTGAATTTGGATCTGGACTGCTTGAGGTGGGAATGATGAGATAATGGCCCTGAGGCCACCAGGCCTTCACAGTGCTGTTATTCCACAGATAACACTACTTGCCAGACTCCAATCTGTTGGTGTGTGATGACAGGGTTTCCAAGACAAATGATGGGAGTTGGTGGAAGCAGGATCTCTGGTTCCTACTCATTGTTTTAAGCATCACTATCCTATCATCTGCTTGCTTACCTTTTACAATGAAGTAAATCACTAGTATAATTCAAGATTTCTTAGCTAAAATGGTTTTTGAAAACTTCCACTGATGTATAAATGATGGTTCTAAATGGTAGAAGGCAGGTCACAGTTGATACTGAAGAGAGGGGCCAGCCTGAAGACCAAGATAACAAGGATGTCCTAGTGGAAGAAATATATTAGGATTGGCTTGAAAAATCTTCAAAGGTTTGAAATAAAGAGGAAGGACTGCATGGGACCAGTGAAAATTTCTCAGAGGCTGTAAGACCTTAGACCTAAATTTCAGGAAGTCATGTGTTCCCTATTTAAAGAGGGCTGTTGGGCAAAAAAGGTCAAAATCTAGGTCTAAGCCTCATGAAGTCACATGACCCCCAGGAAGTAGACAACATTGCTGACCCTTGGCTTCCTTTTCAGTCCATCTAATGAATTTAAAAATCAACAAGAGGGGAGGGTGCACCAATGTCTTTTCTGCCATATAATTCATTTTCTGTTTCTGCCATGTGCCACACACCATGGTGGACTGTCCAGTTGATGTGCTTGGATTGCTACTTGCAAGGATATAATAAATGCTTTCTGTTTGTATCTGGAGATGCCTTCAAGTAGTGAATTTGTGTAAGGGAGTGTCTAGCATCATGCTGCTACCCCATTGATACCCCACCCCACTCTTGCCTCATTATGTGACATTAGCTCATGATCTGACGAAAGACTATGTTGTAAGGAAAAGGCTAGGGATATACCTCCCTTAAGATCATGGGTCCCCAATCTTAGCCCTTGCTCTCTTCTTTTGTTTTGTTTTATTTTGATTCTGTTTTAGATGAAGGGAAAACAGTCTCTGAGACCTTCTGAGTTTCAAGAGGTCCTTAGCACTATATATCAGTATTCCAGAGTCCAGTGAGTACTTTGCTCTGGCATTCCAGGTCAGGTTTTGCAACAAAATGTGCATAATATAGAGCTGATCCATTTGTATACATCTTAAAAAGACACTAAGATTGTACAGTTAATTGAGCTAGGAGGGAGAAAATGAGTGATTTGAATTGTTTATGAGAAATAATAAAGCTTTAAATGTTTCCAAGTATCTCTACAAAAGGCCTTGTTTTAGGCCAAGATGGCAAAAAGGCACAAGTGATTTCCTAGGCTCTTTGATACCCTCACAACAAACATTAAATTCAGCCTCAAAAATAGCTCTTGACCAGTAAAACTCATGAAGACTACAAGTACAACAACTCACCAGCTGAAGATAACCAGGAATTTTGTCAGAAAAGATTTGTCCTGAGGGGCTGGGGAGAAGATCAGCACAAGCAGGAAGAGAACTAGAGGCCAGCATATTGTGCAGACCGGGTGGGAGTGGTCTCTGTGGTTAAACAATTACAAAGAGAACACTGGCATAGACTGATTTCTCTGCCCTGTTTGCAAAACAGTAGATCAACAGAAAATTCAAAGCCACTCTAAAAAACACAAGAGTCTAACAGAATCTGGCTTTACCCACCCAAAACAAACTGGAAGTGACAGCACAGATCACAATACAACCTTGCAGCCCCAACCCACAGTACAGGGCTTTTCCTTGTGGCAGTTGCAAACCTGCACAACAGCGGGGCACAGCCCGGGTCAGCCTCTAATCTGCACAGTTGGTGGGGCTTTGGCCTGGGGTAGTGACACTTTCACTGCTTAGTCTCTAGCCTTAGGGCAGTCGCTAAACCACACACGAGGGCGCTCCACTAGGCACTTCCATAGCTTGGCCGTATTCCTAAAATATGAATTAGAAAAGGGAAAATATTCCCAGGAAGTGCAGAGAAACAGAATTTGTGAATTGGAAAAAGTGGAATAGGTTAGGTTCAAAGGACAAAACAGTTAATAACCTTAATACTCTAGTGTTTGAAAAAACCCAAAGACCCCAGCTTTTGGGATAAGAACTCACTGTTTGACAAAAATTGCAGGGAAAATTGGAAACTAGTATGGTAGAAACTAGGCATTGACCCACACTTAACCCCGTACACCAACATAAGGTCAAAATAGGTTCATGACCTAGGCATAAAGAATGAGATTACAAATAATTTAGAGCAACACAGGATAATTTACCTCTAAGACTGTGGAAGAGGAAGGAATTTATGACCAAAGAAGAACTAGAGATCATTACTGACCACAAAAATAGAAAATTTTGATTATATCAAATTGAAAAGTTTTTGTACAAACAAAACTAATGGAGACAAGATTACAAGGGGAGCACTAAACTGGGAAAACATTTTTGCAGCCAAAGGTTCTGATAAAGGCCTCATTTCCAAAATATATAGACAATTGAATCTAATTTATAAGAAATCAAGCCATTCTCCATTGATAAATAGTCAAAGGATATGAACAGACAATTCTCAGAAGAAGAAATTAAAACTATATCTAGCCATATGAAAAGATGCTCCAAGTCATTATTAATCAGAGAAATGCAAATTAACACAACTCTGAGATACCACTACATACCTGTCAGACTGGCTAGAATGACAAGGAAATATAATGCGGAATGTTGGAGGGGATGTGGAAAAACAGGGACACTGATACTTTGTTAGTGAAATTGTGAATACATCGGGCCATTCTGGAGAGCAATTTGGAATTATGCCCAAAAAGTGATCAAACTGTGCATACCCTTTGATCCAGCAGTGTTACTACTGGGCTTATATCCCAAAAAGATACTAAAGAAGGGAAAGGGACCTGTATGTGCAGGAATGTTTTTGGCAGCCCTCTTTGTAGTGGCCAGAAATGGGGAACTGAGTAGATTCCCATCAATTGGAGAATGGCTGAATAAATTGTTGTATATGAGTATTATGGAATATTATTGTTCGGTAAGAAATGCCAACAGGATGATTTCAGAAAGGCCTGGAGAGACTTTCATGAACTGACACTGAGTGGAATGAGCAAGACCAGGAGATCATTATATACTTCAATAACAATACTATATGATGATCAATTCTGATGGATGTGGCCATCTCCAGCAATGAGATGAACCAAATCAGTTCCAATGGAACAGTAATGAACTGACTCAGCTATACCCAGTTAAAGAATTCTGGGAGATTACTAACAAGCATTACATTAAATTCCCAATCCCTATGTTTTTGCCCACCTGCATTTTTGATTTCCTTCACAGGCTAACTGTATAATATTTCAGAGTCTGATTCTTTTTGTACAGCAAAATAATGGTTTGGACATGTATACTTATTCTGTATTTAATTTATACTCTAATATATTTAACATGTATTGGTCATCCTGCAATCTAGGGAGGGGGTGGGGGAAGGAGGGGACAAATTGGAAGAAAAGGTTTGGCAATTGTCAGTGCTGCAAAATTACCCATGCACATAACTTGTAAATAAAAAGCTATTAATTTTTTTTTAAAAAAAGCCTTTTTTAAAAGCATGTAAGGTTGTGGAGTATGGAATATCATAGTCTGTATAGATATTTTAACTATGTATAATTTCTTTGCAATGTATATTTCATTCAAAGGCTTTTACTCTTTCATTTTTCTTCCAATGGAGTGAGGTGAGGTGGAATTACAAGGGATAAAATAGCCAAAAAAGGAAGCAGAGAGTCACTGTGTCATTTTATAAAATAGCTTTTTATTTACAATTTATATGCATGGGTAATTTTACAGCATTGACAATTGCCAAACCTTTTCTTCCAAATTTTCCTCTCCTTCCCTCCACTGCCTCTCCTAGATGGCAGGATGACCAATGCAGGTTAAATATATTAAAGCATAAATTAAATACAAAATACGTATCATTGTGTCATTTTTAAAAAAATATAAAACCGAAGGAAGTCTAGAAAGAAGAACTCTACATAAGCAGTGCAGCTTTGAAAGTTTTCAGTGTATCTTATTATATAATTTAAAAGAAAAGCAAGCCCTTTGTATTCAAGATCTGTAGTTTCCTGCACAATCATCTTTTTCTATTCTATTATTTATATTTGTTATAAACACTTGTAATTTCCTGTACAATCTTCTTTTTCTGTTCTACTATTTATATGTAACTGGTCATTCAAATTGGCATTAGTAAAGTTAAAATTAAATCAATACAAATCAATATATTAATTAAATTTAATTAAATAAAATTAAACTTAAAAGTGAAATAAAAAAATAAAAATAAAAGGAAGAGTTAAAGAATTAAAGTTGCAGGTAGTACAAAAGGCAATGAAGATGTGCATGGAAAATGTAGTAGATAGCAGTATATCACTAATAAAGGACAAAACCCGAGAAATACCAGAAAGTATCAGAGAATTACTGTTGTTGTTTGGGCCATCATATCTAGGAGATGATGCCATGACATGCAAGTGAGTTGGACTTAACTGGAGGAGCACTGTGCAAAGTCTCATTCTCTCCTCCAGAGCTATCTGGGTCCAGTGGCAAGATATAGTTTAGGTGACTGGAGATGGTCCTGGATGCAGTGGTAGATCTTGTCTTTTTAAAGCTAATGAATGAAAAAGAAGTGGTATTGTCATGCAACAACAACAAAGGTAACTTGTAGATAGCCTAAGGAACCATTTGTTGCCATGCCATCAAATAATCTAGGGAAAACCTATATCAGATTAGGTCATCCTCAGTGAAGTACATTACAGTAAAGAGTCACAAAAAAACAAGATGTTATGAAGGGATTGTGAACTGCACTATTGAAAAAAGCATTCACATAAATAAGATCACAGATACTTCAATGAATTTGATTTTTAAAAAATTCCTTATCAGTTATAAGTTGCCCAAATGCTACAGGTACATGGTGCTTCATTAAAGGCTAACATCTCCAATTTAAGTTACCCATTATATGTAATTATGTCTGGTCAGATTTCTTTAAGACTGTGCACATCTATGATTTTTGTGGCTGTTGTTTTTCAAAGAACCAGGATTTAAATTTGTGAATTTTCATTTGACTTAGATTTTCAATCAGTATAAAATAGAGAATGTTATAAAGAAAAAGCTCATTCAACTATACTTCCCCCCTACTACCTACCTTAAGTTTTGTTTGTTCAGGTTAAGAAACCTGGGGCAAGGCAGACAGCTGTACAGGGAAGATTCAATGTTCACCCAGCTGTCCACAAGAAATTTTAATTATTCCTTTAGGATATTTGCAAAGATGCAATATGTTTCTATGGGGCTGGTGAGTCTTTGGTAGCAGAAATGCAGATCTCTTGATATATCTGCTATTATATGAATGAAGAATCAAAGCATCCCTGTGACAAAAAATAAAAGACTGAGTTAGGGATGGATAAAAGAAGAAAGAAACAAAATCAGAGAGAGCCAAAAAGAAAAGCATCACTGAAATTAGGCTTCAGCACTAGTAATATCTTTTTAAAATTAATTTTTATTTTCCCCACTTACATGTAAAAATAACATTATTTAGTTATACATATACATTCATTTTTTTAAAACATATTTCCTCTGAATCATGTTGGGAGAGAAAAATCAGAACAAAAGGGAAAAACCATGAAGAAAAAAGCAGAAGTAAAAAAGGGAAAATAGCATGTGTAGATTTACATTCAGTCTCCATAGTTCTCTCAATGCAACCTGTATGGGTCTTTGGATCCAAATTTTTTTGGGATTGTCTTAAATCACAGAATCACTGAGAAGAACCAAGTCTGCCATAATTCAATCATCTCATAATCTTGCTGTTGCTGGATAAAATATTTTCTTGATTCTGCTTGATCCACTCAGCTTCAGTTCATGTAAATCTTTTCAAAAAAGCAGCTTGTTCAGTATTTTTATAGAAGAACAATATTCCATCACTTTCATATACCATAACTATTCAGCTTTTCTCCAATTGATGGGCATCTACTTATTTCACAATCCTTTGTTACCACATAAAGAGATTTTATAAACATTGGTGTGACCTTTTCTATCATCTATGGTTTCTTTGGGATACAGACACAGTAGTGGCACTGATGGATTAAAGATATAAACAATTTTATAGTCCTTTGGACACAGTTCCAAAATTGTTCTCCAGAATGTTTGGATCATTTCTCAATTCTATCAACAATGAATTAGTGTCCCAGTTTTCCCACATTTCTACCAGATCTTTTCCTGTTAACTTACCCAATCAGAGAGGTGTGAGGTGGTACCTCAGAATTATTTTGATTAGTATTTCTCTAATCAATAGTTATTTAGAGCATTTTTTTCATATGACAATAGATAGTTTTAATTTCTTCATCTGCAAATTGTCTGTTCATATCCTTTGACCATTTATCCATTGGGAAATGACTTGTATTCTCATACATTTGACTTGTTATGTTCACATTTTAGAAATGATTTAAGACTGCGTACATCTATGATAATTTTTTTTGTTATAAAAAAAGAAGTTAAATTTGTGAATGCTCATTTAATTTAGGCTTTTAAATGAGCATATTATTTTCCAGTTTTCCAGCAGTTTTTGTCAAATAGTCAATTCTTATTCCCAAAACTAGATTTTGGGGATTTAACAAATTCTAAAGTACTGCAGTCACTGATTATTGTGTCATGTATATCTCACCTTTTACACTGCTCCACCACTCTGTTTCTTAGTCTGTACCATGTGGTTTTGATAATTCTTATTTTATAATAGAGTTTTAGATTTGATATCACTAAGCCACAAATCTTTGTTTTTTTTTTCATTAATTACCATCATATTTTTGATCTTTTGGTCTTTCAGATGAATTATTTTATTACTTTCTCATTCTATAAAATAATTTTTTGACTATAATATATAGTAGTGGTCATCAGAATCATTTGGTATATCAGTGGAATAGCTTAGGTTCATAAGACACAAGTCAATGACTATAGTAACCTACTGTTTGGTAAACCCAAAGAGCTCACTTTTTGACAATAATTGTTGGGAAAATTGGAAATTAGTTTGGCTAAAACTAGGCATTGACCTACATATAACATCCTGTACTAAGATAAGGTAGAAATGGGTTCATGATTTAAACATAAAGAGTGATGTTGTAAGCAAATTATAAGAACAAAGGATAGTCTAATTCTCACATCTGTGGAGAAGGAAGGAATTTGTGGCCAAAGAAGAAATAGAGTACATTATGGAATGCAAAATGAATAATTTTGATTATATTAAGTTTTTAAAAAATTATACAAAGAAAACCAATGCACACAAGATTAGAAGGGCAGTAAAAAACTGGAAAAAATGTTTACATCCAAGGGTTCTCATAAAGGGCTCATTTCTAAAATATATAGAGAACTGAGTCAAATTTATAAGAATTCAAATCATTCTCCAATTGATAAATGTTCAAAAGTTATAAACAGGCAATTTTCATATACCACAATTTACTCAACCATTCTCCATTTGATGGGCATCCATTCATTTTCCAACTTCTAGCCACTACAAAGAGGGCTGCCACAAACATTTTGGCACATACAGGTCCCTTTCCCTTCTTTAGTATCTCTTTGGGGTATAAGCCAGTAGAAACACTGCTGGATCAAAGGGTATGCACAGTTTGATAATTTTTTGAGCATAGTTCCAAATTGCTCTCCAGAAAGACTGGATGTGTTAACAATTCCACCAACAATGTATGAGTGTTCCTGTTTTCCCACATCCCCTCCAACATTCCACATTATCTTTCCCTGTCATTTTAGCCAATCTGACAGGTGTGTAGTGGTATCTCAGAGTTGTCTTAATTTGCATTTCTCTGATTAATAATGATTTGGAGCATATTTTCATATGGCTAGAAATAGTTTTAATTTCTTCTTCTGAGAATAGTTTGTTCATATCCTTTGACCATTTATCAATTGGAGAATGGCTTGATTTCTTATAAATTAGAGTCAATTCTCTATATATTTTGGAAATGAGGCCTTTATCAGAACTTTTAACAGGCAATTTTCAGATAAAGAAATTAAAACCATTTCTAGTTATAGGTGTTCTATGACTAGAGGTCTTCTAAATCATTAATGATCAGAGAAATGCAAATTAAGACAACTTTGAAGTACGATCACAGAACTCTCAGATTTGTTAAGATGACAGAAAAAGTGGATGAAGAATGTTGGAAGGGATGTGATAAAACTGGGACACTAATATAGTGTTGTTTGAGTTGTGAACTGATTCAACCATTCTGGATAGCAATTTGGAACAATGCCCAAAGAGCTATCAAACTATGCATACCTGCTGATCCAAAAATGTTTCTATTAGATCTGCATTCCAAAGAGATCATTAAAAAAGGGAAAAGGACCCACATGTGCAAAAATGAGTAGCCATTTTTGTAGTGACAAGAAACTGGAAACTGAGTGGATGCCCATCCGTTGGAGAATGGCGGAATAAGATATGATATATGAATGTTATGGAATATTAGTTTTATAGGAATCAATGTACATAATGATTTCAGAGAGCCTGGAGAGACTTACATGGAATGACTCAAAGTGAAATAAACAGAACAAAGACAATATTGTATATAGCAACAACTAGATTATACAATGATCGATTCTGACTGGCATGGCTCTTTTTCTGGGTGATTCAGGGCTCCTCAGGAGGAGGATTCAGACTCCCAACGGTCTTGTTAGGAATGGTCTTGTCAGGAAGAGAACCATCTATACCCAGAGAGAGGATTATGGGGACAAAGTGTGGATCACTACAAAGTAATTTCATTTTTTTCTGTTGTTGTTTACATGTATTTTACTTTCTTTCTTAATTTTTTTTCCTTTTTGATTTGATTTTTCTTGTGCAGCATGATAATTGTGAAAATATGTATAGGAGAATTGCACACGTTTAACGTAGATTACTTTCTATCTAGGGGAGGAGGTGGGGGATAGAGAGGGAAAAACTGGAATACAATGACTTTCAGGAGTAAATGTTGGAAATTATCTATTCATATGTTTTGAAAATGAAAAGCTTTAAGAAAAAAAGATTTATATTAGCTATCTGATAAAATTTGTGAATTAAGTTTAAATAGACTGAAATAAATTGATTGACAAAATAAAATAAAATGTTTTTGAGCAGTTTGATTAGTATAACACTGAACAAGTATACTGATTTAGATAGAAATATCATTTTTATTATATGAGCTCAGGCTATCCATGAACAATTGATATTTTCCCAATTGTTTAGATCTGATTTTATTTTAGTGAATTTTTTTTTCTTTTTTTATGGGAGAGGGGGGAGTAGTTGTGTTCATATAATTCCTGCATTTGTTTTTACAGGTAGTACCTAAATATTATATTTTGTCTACAGTTATTTTAAATGGAATTTCTTTTGCTAAATCTTGCTTCTGTGCTTTGTTAGTAACATAAAAAACACTGATGATTTGTGTTGGTTTATTTTATATTCTACAACTTTGATAAAACTAAAGATTCTGGAATGATTCTCTAAGTATATCACCATATCATCTATAAAAAATGATAATTTTATTTCCTCATTATCTACTATAATTTGCTTAATTTTTCTTTTTAGGATATAATCTCCTTTTCTTTTTTATGTTTTGGTTCTTCCTGGTTTAGGTATCACCACCCTATTTGTATCATATCAGAAGTTTGGCAGGATTATTTCTTTGCCTATATTTGCAAATAGTTTACAAAGTATGGGAATTGTTCCTTACATATTTGGTAGAATTCACTAGTAAATCCATCTTGCCCTGGATAATTTTTTCTTAGGAAATTCACTGATGGCTTGTTCTGTATCTCCTTCTAAAATGTGGTTAATTAAATTATTTTCTCATCTGTTTATCTGGACAATTTGTATTTTTGTAAATATTAACTTGTTTTAAATAGATTCTTAGATTTGTTGACATACAGTTGAGCAAAATAGCTGCTAATTATTGCTTTGATTTCTTTTTCATTGATGGTACATTAACCCTTTCATTTCTGATGTCAGTAACTTGATTTTTTTCTTTCCTTTTTCTAAACAAATTAACCAAAGCTTTGTCTACTTTGTTGTTTTTTTCCATAAAATCAAATCTTGCTTTTATTAATTAGTTCAATAGTTTTCTTATTTTCAATTTTATTAATCTCCCCTTTAATTTTTAGTATCTGTAATTTAGTATTTAATTGGAAGTTTTTTTAAATTTGTTGTTTTTTTTTTTCTAATTTTTAATTGCATATCCAATTCACTGATCTCATTTTTCTTAGTTTTATTTATGTAACTATTTTAGAGATAGAAAATTCCCCCTAAGAACTGTTTTGGCTGGATCCTATAGGTTTTAGTATGTTGTCTCATTATTTTTATTCTCTTGGATAAGATCATGGATTGTTTTTATGATTTATTGTTTGATCCATTTCTTCTTTAGAATTATATTATTTAATTTTGAATTGGTTTTTAGGCTATTTTTCCCTGCTCCTTTATTGGATGTGATATTTTTTTTTACATTGTGATGTGAAAAGCAAGTACTAACACTTTCTTCCCTGCATTTTATTGTGAGGTTTTTATATCCTAATAAATTTTCAATTTTTGTGTTGGTGCCATGTACTGTTGAAAAAAAAGTATATTCCTTTCTATCCATATTCAGTTTTCTCCAGAGGTCTAGCATATCTAAATTTTCTACGATTCTATTAGTTTCTATTCTATTAGTTTACTTCTTGTTTATTTATAATTAAATTTGTCTAATTCTGAGAGGAGAAAGTTGATGTCCCCCATTAATATAGTTTTGCTATATATATATATATATATATATATATATATATATATATAAAGATGGGACAGAAATTATGTGTATATATATATACACATATACACTGTCCCATCTTGCCCTCTGTCAATGCTCCCTTTTATCACTCCTCCTCTCTTCTTTTACCCTTTCTCCTATTGTTTCTGCCCTTCTTTCTGCCCAGCCCCTTCTTCAGTCAATTTTTGTCCTTCATTGTTTATGTCAATGACTCTTTCTTACATACTTCTCATTTCTTTTCCCAATTTTTCTTCTACCTTTCTTATTTGCCTTTTAAAATATTTTATGGGTACTTCCATGAAGCCTCTTTGGGCTTGAGAGCAATTCATATCACCCTGTGATATTTTCCATGAGGGCATTCTGCCCTCTTCTGAAATTGATTTTTGGTCTTCCTTTTCACCATAGTGGCCTTCTACTGTTAAACCTTCTTTTCTGCTTCTTGCTCATTTTCTTTCATTCTTTCTTTTTTCCTTTTTTTTTTTTTTTTTTTTTTTTTTGCCTTTTAAGGATAATCTCTAATCCTGGAGTACAGGGAGACCTGCCCTAATTTTCTTGTGCAGTTCTGACTCTTGGCTTTGTGAAAAGGGACCACTTGTGGTTGGTGTCATGATAGTGGGTAACCCTATCTGGTCCTTCCAGGCAATAGTCTGATTTCCTGCTCAGGTGATTTGCCTTACCTACTGAAACTGGAAGGCTGCCATATTGGTCTGCTCTGCTACTGAGCTAGGACTAAGAGTTACAATTGTTGGTCTGCTGTGATAAAGACCCTGTCACCAGCTTTCTCAGACACCATCTGCCCTCACCTCAGGGAGAATTACCTTTCTTGAATTCCTGACAATCTATCTTAAGCTGGAGTGATTTCATTTTCTCACACTCTGTTCAGAAACTGTTTCATGTGGTTTTTGAGGTAAAATGGGAGAGCTTAAGCAGTTTTACTCTGCCATCTTAGACTCACCTTACTTTGTGTGTTTTCATTGTATTTTAGGCTCACTATAATTATGATGCTTTTAAATCTTTTTGTTATAATGATTTAAAAACCCTTTGTGGTACTGTGTAACTTTGGATCATCAAATTCATTGCAAAAATTTCCAAAAGAACCAGCCTAGTCTTCTTTTTTGTCAATTTTGGCCTAGTTTAAAGTGTATCCACCATATCTAACTGAAATAAATACTAGTGGACTAACTCAGTGTACTGCCATACAACTACATATCACTCTGTGTGCTATATCTTAATGATTTAAGTATGATATGATTTAAATATGATCTAAGTGATTCACATTAGGAAAAGACACTCTCAATCTTATTTTGGATGTCTCATGAAGAATTCTGATAGTTTCAGAATTTATTTAATTGTGAACTAAATTTACTTACATTTCAGTAATTTAGCTTATAAGGAAAATAATTTTATTTTAGGAAGAATTTGAACTATACATAAATTTTAAACAAATGTAGTAATCACTTTAAATGTTTAATAAATAAAAACATTATTATACTAAAGTATACATATTAATTAAAATTGCTATTAATCTATACAAATATCTACACATACACACAATCACATATATATATACTTTGTATATACTCAATAGGTTCTTTTCTCTTTAGTTATATTCTCTTTCTCTCCTCTTTTTCTGGCTGTGTGTATGTGTATATATATATATATATATGTATATATATATATACATATAAATATATTTTACATTTTCATGCATATGTAAATATGCATGAAAATGTGAAATGTGAAAATCTTAATATTGAAGTTTAAAATTGGTTATCTTTCTTCCAAAATCTATTAAGATTTCCTTGTTTTATCAGTAATGATACTTTCCCCCCCTACAGTCATTAAGTCTTAAAATCGTTGATTCATCTTTACCTTTTTTGCTATATCTTGCTCCCTACACTACTGGTTTGTCAATCAGCCCCCAATTGCATAAGCCACATTTATAATGTTTCTTATATTCCTTCCTTCTGTTCTATTCCCATTGACACTATTATAATTGAGGTTTTTGTTACTACTTTAAAGCACCTCATCACTGGTCTTCCCTTCTCTTTCTATAGAACCATCCATGAATATTCATGTGAATTGTCAACACTACACCTTTGTTCCTATTTTTCTTTTACAATAATGCCATACACTATTTTTCCCTATAGCAAATTCCCCTACCATTCAAGTACCTTTAGTCATCCAACAATCTTTCTTTGATCATGGTAATCTCTTCTTCCACTGAGCTCCTATTGCATTTATTACTTTTAGCAGTTATCTTGTCACATAAAACATGCTAAAAACATATGTTTTTATATATCTTTTAGTTTGCAGAGATAATAGAAAATTCAGTGTGGCATAGTGAGAAAGACTTGAACTTAGTATATATTTAGAGATAAAAGAGGCATAAAAGTTTACATGGTTTATTTCCCTTGTATTATAGTTTGAAAAAAAATACCTTAGCCTTAAAGCAGTTATGACTTTTTCTAAAATCAAACAAATTACAAATAATAGACTTGGATTTTCAGTACAGTTTGCTAAACCAAATATCCTTACCACTAACCTCAGTTCAAATCCCAGCTTTTTCTTTACTGTTATGTGACTTGGGGAAGTCATTTAATTTCTTTAAGCTTTATCTTCCACATGTGTAAAATAGGTTGTTATTTGTGGGTTTATTTCATAGGGTTCTTATACAGATGTAGCTTTGTAAAGTACAAAGCACTATATAATTGTGAACTATTATTATTTACAAGTCTATCTCCCTAATTAAAGGTGAGTTTATTGAAGAAGCTACCATGAATATCATATTCATGACTCAATATGGAATCCTATCACAATACTTCAATGTAGTGATATAGCAATAATATTTTTAATACATAATTTTAGAAGGAGTTTTTTTTTTAATTTTACTTTTTATTTAATAAAAATAATGTTCTTTTCCTGCTAACTATCCTTTTTGAACAAATTACAGGGTCATGCAAAATTTATACATTTGTCATGTTCAAAAATTATATCCCATGCTGTAGCTTTAGTCTGTATTCTCTATACAAGAAGGACGATAGTGTACTTTATCATCAATCATCTGGAGTTGTGGTTGTCATGATATTGTTACTTAGATATTTCAAGGTTGTTTGTCTCTACAATATTTTTATTTTTATTTATTTTTTTTTTATTTAATAGCCTTTTATTTACAGGATATATACATGGGTAACTTTACAACATTAACAATTGCCAAACCTCTTGTTCCAATTTTTCACCTCTTACCCCCCCACCCCCTCCCCTAGATGGCAGGATGACCAGTAGATGTTAAATATATTAAAATATAAATTAGATACACAATAAGTATACCTGACCAAAACGTTATTTTGCTGTAGAAAAAGAATCAGACTCTGAAATATTGTACAATTAGCTTGTGAAGGAAATCAAAAATGCAGGTGTGCATAAATATAGGGATTGGGAATTCAATGTAATGGTTTTTAGTCATCTCCCAGAGTTCTTTTTCTGGGCATAGCTAGTTCAGTTCATTACTGCTCCATTAGAAATGATTTGGTTGATCTCGTTGCTGAGGATGGCCTGATCCATCAGAACTGGTCATCATATAGTATTGTTGTTGAAGTATATAATGATCTCCTGGTCCTGCTCATTTCACTCAGCATCAGTTCATGTAAGTCTCTCCAGGCCTTTCTGAAATTATCCTGTTGGTCATTTCTTACAGAACAGTAATATTCCATAATTTTCATATACCACAATTTATTCAACCATTCTCCAACTGATGGACATCCATTCAGTTTCCAGTTTTTAGCCACTACAAAAAAGGCTGCCACAAACATTCGTGCACATACAGGTCCCTTTCCCTTCTTTATAATCTCTTTGGGATATAATCCCAGTAGTAACACTGCTGGATCAAAGGGTATGCACAGTTTGATAACTTTTTGAGCATAGTTCCAAAGGAGTTTGAAAAAAAAAGAGATCTATTTTGCCAGTGTTGACTTAAAGATTGCTAACAAATATCTAAGAGGAGAAGCCTAAGAGTCAAAAGGCAAAGCAATCCAAGAGTCTATGAAAAAAAATAGCAATAGATTTATACATTTTGGAATTTGCCTAAAAATGACTGAATCTCTGGAAAATGATGAAGGTCACCAAATGAGAAACTAAAAAAAAACAAAAACAAAAACAAACAAAAAAAAAAGTCTAAAAGAAAAGCTTTGAATGCAATACATGATTAGAAAAGACAAAATAGATTATAAGCCATTAAGTAAGAGTAATCAGAAAAGTGAGAGAAGAAGTAGAAGTAGTATAATGAAAGCCATAGTAGAAGAGAGTATCAAGAAGAATGAGGACTAAATCCCATTATCATTTGTTTTAAATTTTTAAATTAAAATCTTTTTCAGATATATTTTTCTCCTTTTTATCTTCTCATAGAGAAACAAAATTAAATAAAACAAAGAAACAAAAGCTTGTACCAAATATTCTGAGTCAAACAAAGAAAATTTCCATGTGGACTATGCCACCCCCCAAAATATGTCTCAATCTACATCAAGTCCATTCTAGAATTGTAGCACATTTTCTTTTGTGCCCTCTGGAATAATGGTTATTCTTTATATTTCCCAGAGTTCGCAGGTCTTTTTAAGTTGCATATCTTTCCAAGATTGTTATTATTGTTTTAATCTCCTTGTTCTGCTTAATCCACCCTATTTTGATTTATATGTCTTCATAGTTTTATCTGAAATTGTCCTCTTCATTTCTTACTGTACAACAGCATTTAATTATATTTTATGTCATAAATTGATCATTCTTTAATTGGTGCTCCCCCCACTTAGATTCCAATTCAGAACTCATCACTAAACTTATCACTAGGTTTTACATTTAATCATTGTTAATCTTGAAATGACAATAATTCATTTCACACAATGCTAAAGGAGAGGTAAATTTTGAGATGTTTTTTAAAGAAAAAAGTGTTTCAGAATGTCAAGGGTAAATAACAGCCTAATAGTGAAAGCTCTGGCAGGACTAAGTGAAGGGATTGGAATTAAAGAGTGGATTAAACTGTTCACATTTCTAAGTCATGAAAGAAGGAAGCATATAGGAGAAGATTAAAGAGGTGGAAAGGAACAGAATGAGCAACGGAATAAGCTCCATAATGAGTATACAGCTGAAAGGTTAACTTTGACAAAGAGGAGTGCTACCTCATTTTTACAGATTATAGAAAAAAAGGTAATGACAAGTAAAAATGTAAAGTTGGAAAGCAAAGAGTTGCTTTATGGATAGCAGAATATTTTTTACTGGAAAAGATGAGGTCATCTTTTAAAACAGAGTAGGTTGCCAATAGGACAGAAAATTTAAAAAAAAAGAACAAGAAATTTAGAATATCTGCTGAGGGGATCATAGTAGAAGACATTAGAAAATTAAAAAGGACCATGAGAATTCAGCTGATGGTATCTATCAAAAACCTGATATTAGTGGAGTCTAAGTTTATGAGTTTCTACTTTCTAGATTTAACCAATTAAAAATTTAGATTTATAATAAAATATCAGAAAGATAGAGTGCTTTGGCCATTCTAACATTTGAAATATATATCTGAATGAAATTTTATAGCAAATGCACAAATAATAAAAGAGTCTTCAGTATGATTTTTCTGAGTAATTGAGCTGTATAGCCAATGTTTATTACTGTTACTTCACATACAAGATTAGTTATAATGAGAGAAACAATTTATATGTATTTTTGTCATGATTAAGTTATGTAATCAGCATTTGAGTGGGAAGACTCTTAGGAATAACAAGCTAAATCTTCTTTTTCTTTTAATCACTAATGGAAATAAGGCAAATCAGAACTCTTTTTTAATCATAATATTTCTAAGCAGAGGTTGATAAATATAATAGTTCTGAACTCTATTTCTAATATTCTATTAATAAGTTAGTTCTATATTGTTAGAAATCATGAATATCTTAGATTTTTGAAAAAAGTGCTCCTTCCCCTGAACCTCTTGCAAATATCTGTAGTATAATGGTCTGAATGATCAAATTAAAATTAAAATGGAGAAAAGTCATTATTTCTGGGTGACTGAATTCAAAGAATTCCACTAGCCCATTAATGTGAAAATAAACACTCAGATATACACACATACATAAAAATTCAATATCTAGGCATGATGCATGTTAATTCTTTTCTGCCTGGCTCTTTGTTGGCTTTGTACATTTCAATTTAAGGCTTTGGAATGAGCTCTGTGAATTTTAATTTATGTAAGAGTTTCTAAATTCAAGCATCATGATAGAACAATTGTCACCATTTACATATTATTTTCATGGTATTTTTTTTTCATATCAATATGATCGTCTAAGGAATTCTTCCTGGGAATATGGTTGACTGGAATTCTAGTAAACTAAGTATAAGGACTGATCATAGTTCCACTTCTCATAAATCACAGATTCTCCAAAAGGGATTTCAGAAGTCATACAATATCATTCCTACCCGAGGCATGAGTCCCATCTAGAGGATGCCAGATAAATGATCATCTAGACTGTACTTCAACATCTCCAATGACAGAAAACTCATTTCTTTGCAATTCAGAATCTATAAAAGCTGAAATAAGAAAATAGAGTATGGAATAGAATAGAATAGAATAGAAATAGAATATCCCTGGCCAAAGAACTAGGGAATACACAGATATTCGAAGTTAATATGACATTATATATCTATTTAGATACAGATAGAGAAATACTTATCTCTATAGCTCTATATAAATATAGATATATTTATAACAGATATCATCAAGGACAAAGTGACTCCAAGATAATTTGTGAAATAGGCAGTGTTTTCTGTTATGGCCTCCAACTTCCCCTTGTGTCTTTTCCAATATCTCTGGCTTTGTTTAATTTTTCCTCTGCTCCCTAAATGACCCATAGGCACCTGTTCTATGTCTCATTCTTGCTGTCAACTGATTTTCAAATAATATTAGCCAGTTAAAACTCAAGGGACAAATTATCAACTAGGGAACCACTGAATTTTTAAAGGTACTTTTAGACAGAGAAACAACTTTAAAATCTAAAGAAATTGAGCTATAATGTGGAATGACAGGAAGAGTACAAAATAGCAAGTTATCTACCCACCAATTGCATTATAGACTTAGTATGACCTTGTTTCCCTAATATGGCAGAAACTAGGCATTGATCCATACTTAACGCCGTACACCAAGATAAGGTAAAAATGGGTTCATGACCTAGGCATAAAGAATGAAATTATTAATAAATTAGAGGAACATAGGATAGTTTACCTCTCAGACCTGTGGAAGGGGAAGGTCTTTATGACCAAAGCAGAACTAGAGATCATTACTGATCACAAAATAGAAAATTTCGATTATACCAAACTGAAAAGTTTTTGTACAAACAAAACTAATGCAGACAAGATTAGAAGGGAAGCAATAAACTGGGAAAATATTTTTACAGTCAAAGGTTCTGATAAAGGCCTCATTTCCAAAATATATAGAGAATTAACTCTAATTTATAAAAAATCAAGCCATTCTCTAATTGAAAAATGGTCAAAGGATATGAACAGACAATTCTCAGATGAAGAAATTGAAACTATTTCTAGTCATATGAAAAGATGCTCCAAGTCATTATTAATCAGAGAAATGCAAATTAAGACAACTCTAAGATACCACTACACACCTGTCAGATTGGCTAAGATGACAGGAAAAAAATAATGATGATTGTTGGAGGATGAGGAAAACTGGGACATTGATTCATTGTTGGTGGAGTTGTGAACGAATCCAACCATTTTGGAGAGTAGTTTGGAACTATGCTCAAAAGTTATCAAACTTGCATACCCTTTGATCCAGCAGTGTTACTACTGGGATTATATCCCAAAGAGATTATAAAGAAGGAAAGGGACCTGTATGTGCACGAATGTTTGTGGCAGCCCTTTTGTAGTGGCTAGAAACTGGAAACTGAATGGATGTCCATCAGTTGGAGAATGGCTGAATAAATTGTGGTATATGAAAATTATGGAATATTACTGTTCTGTAAGAAATGACCAACAGGATGATTTCAGAAAGGCCTGGAGAGACTTACACGAACTGATGCTGAGTGAAATGAGCAGGACCAGGAGATCATTATATACTTCAACAACAATACTAGATGATGACCAGTTCTGATGGATCAGGCCCTTCTCAGCAACGAGATCAACCAAATCATTTCTAATGGAGCAGTAATGAACTGAACTAGCTATACCCAGAAAAAGAACTCTGGGAGATGACTAAAACCATTACATTGAATTCCCAATCCCTATATTTATGCACACCTGCATCTTTGATTTCCTTCACAAGCTAATTGTACAATAATTCAGAGTCTGATTCTTTTTGTACAGCAAAATAATGTTTTGGTCATGTATACTTATTGTGTATCTAAGTTATATTTTAATATATTTAACATCTACTGGTCATCCTGCCATTCAGGGGAGGGGGTGGGGGGGTAAGAGGTGAAAAATTGGAACAAGAGGTTTGGCAATTGTTAATGCTGTAACGTTACCCATGTATATATACTGTAAATAATAGGCCATTAAATAAAAAAAAAAAAAGAAAAAAAAATAAAGTAATCCTAAACCATAAAAAAAAAAAAGTATGACCTTGTTTCCACTTGGAAAATATGGAATGATTGCTTATTTCTCTTTATTCTGCATAGGAATCATGAGTAGTTCTTTTAGTATTCATTCCAGTTATGGTAGAAGTGTCAAATAATCAACCTTTATTGAGAAGAAAGCAAAGGAGTTGATTTGGGTGTTGTTTGTGTGTACTGATTTGATCTATTGTGACTGTTTCCTTCAGATAATGATGTTTTCCCCTAAACTTAGCTTATGGAAAAATTTCTATAATTTGAGAAAATTTCAGATATAAATATCATCACCTTTCCTCTCTTTGGATGATTTTTTCATATTTTCAATTATTACTAGGTCATATCTTTTAGTCTTAGTCTCTTTAGTCTCTTTTGTCCACTTTCTTGCTCAAAAAACTCTCCTAGATACTTTGGTAATATATTTTGAATAAAACTTCTTTTTATAAGTCTAGATCTATACAGCTTCACTAATGGAGAATGTTATATTGCCCAAGTCATTTATTTGCTATTTAGTTATTTTCCAATAGCATCCTCACTTTCTCATCCCACACATTACTACGATACAGTGTTTAATAAAGAGAATGTCTAAGTTTTTTGTGGCAAGATTGAGCTGAGCAAGTGTACTGAATTTTTTTTTTAAAAAGAAAAGGATGCATCAAGAAAGTGCAGATTACTTGTTGAACATAATGACTTAGAAAAAATAATGGTAGCTATTATATAATTGGCTGTGTTTTATAGTGAATTAAATCATGTTTAAAATATGTGATGCCAAACAATGGCTATATCAGGAAAAAACAAATATTAAACTATGTCCTTATTTAGAACTTTGTGCATGACCATGACTAATGAATTTGAATTTCCACATGTAAGTTGTATGTATTGTTAATGTAGGCTAAGTGTCTGCCCACACTGGTCTTTTTAAAATACAGCTCTTGCATACACAAATGGGTATTTCCTGAGTTTCTTGTTTCCCTCCCCAATGGAGATGGATTACTGCCTACAGGAAATTAGGACATGAGGCTGTCTGTTCGCAGTGGCACCAGACTAGAATAATCACTATTTTTCTCCCCCTGTATTCCACAAAAAAAAAAAAAAAAGTTAGCCTCTAGAAAGTAATTTTTAGACTCAAACTTCTTTCTCCCTTAATGGAGCAGGAATATCTTAAATTGACTTCAAAGGCCTGTCACCTTTATCACAAAATGTCAGGTAAACAAGAAAAATTAAATATAGTGAACAAATAATTTTATCTAATTTGACAGGAAACGAAAATTAAAGATATATAGATTTTAACATACATACCAATGCAAAGAATGAAGGAGTTCTACCACTGGGAGTAGGAAGAGGAAATCTAAGGAAAAGATGAAAAAGAGGGATGAAGAAAGGTTCACAGACAGAGGGCTTCAGAAGAAAGGATGGAAAAAGAGAAAGAAGGATGAAAGGAAAGAGAAGAAAGATGAGGAAGAGAGAATCCAAAACAGACCCATTTTAACCTTATCTTGGTATAAAGTATGAGATGTTAGTCTATGCATAGTTTCTGTCATACTGTTTTCCAGTTTTCCCAACAGTTTGTGAAATAGTAGATTCTTAGCCTAAAAGCTGAAGTTAGAGGGTTCATCAAAAAGTAGAATTACTTTTTTTTTTTATTTAATAGCCTTTTATTTACAGGATATATACATGGGTAACTTTACAGCATTAACAATTGCCAAACCTCTTGTTCCAATTTTTCACCTCTTACCCCCACCCTCCCTAGATGGCAGGATGACCAGTAGATGTTAAATATATTAAAATATAAATTAGATACACAGTAAGTATACATGACCAAAATGTTATTTTGCTGTACAAAAAGAATCACACTCTGAAATATTGTACAATTAGCTTGTGAAGGAAATCAAAAATGCAGGTGTGCATAAATATAGGGATTGGGAATTCAATGTAATGGTTTTTAGTCATCTCCCAGAGTTCTTTTTCTAGGCATAGCTAGTTCAGTTCATTACTGCTCCATTAGAAATGATTTGGTTGATCTCTTTGCTGAGGATGGCCTGGTCCATCAGAACTGGTCATCATATAGTATTGTTGTTGAAGTATATAATGATCTCCTGGTCCTGCTCATTTCACTCAGCATCAGTTCGTGTAAGTCTCTCCAGGCCTTTCTGAAATCATCCTGTTGGTCATTTCTTACAGAACAGTAATATTTCATAATATTCATATACCACAATTTATTCAGCCATTCTCCAACTGATGGACATCCATTCAGTTTCCAGTTTTTAGCCACTACAAAAAGGGCTGCCACAAACATTCGTGCACATACAGGTCCCTTTCCCTTCTTTATAATCTCTTTGGGATATAATCCCAGTTGCAAAATGGTCAAAGGATATGAACAGACAATTCTCAGATGAAGAAATTGAAACTATTTCTAGTCATATGAAAAGATGCTCCAAGTCATTATTAATCAGAGAAATGCAAATTAAGACAACTCTAAGATACCACTACACACCTGTCAGATTGGCTAAGATGACAGGAAAAAATAATGATGATTGTTGGAGGGGATGCGGGAAAACTGGGACATTGATGCATTGTTGGTGGAGTTGTGAATGAATCCAACCATTTTGGAGAGTAGTTTGGAACTATGCTCAAAAAGTAGAATTACTCTAGTGATTTACTACTGTGTCTTATATGCCTGAACTGTTTCATTGATTCACCATTCCATTTTTATCCAATACACATGCTTTTTATAATTGCCACTTTATAATGTTTTGGATCAGATATAGCTAGGATACCTTTCTTTGCATTTTCCCCATTAATTCACTTACTATTTTGACCTTTTATTCTTCCAGATAAATTGTATTATTGTTGGCTAGCTCTATAAAATAATTTTGTGTAGTTCAATTGGTATGACATTGAATAAGTAGTTTAATTTAGGTAGAACTGCTATTTATTATTATAATTACCTTGACCTGCCCATGAGCAATTGATATTTTTTTCCAGTTGTTTAGATCTGTGAAAATTTGATCTGTGACTATTTTGGAATACATTCATATAATTCCTATGTCTTCCTGCACAGCAGACTCCCAAATATTTTACATCATTGACAATTATTTTTAATATATTTATTCTATTCAGACAGCCCATTACACAATTTCATTTCAATTGCAGTAAAATTACAATCTTTGGGTAACATTCACTTATGTGGCCATCAAATATAGGCCTGCAAGTCATCTACCTGCAAAGAGCTTTGTTACTTAGATGCATCTGTATAGAATTAGATCCTTAGCACCATCTCATCATCTTAAAGCAGCAATGAGAAGCCAAACATCAACAAGTAGAATCAAAAATTGGAGTGAGTAGAGTGAAAATGTTATTTTTTTTTAAATTCCCAATTACAAAAGACTCCAAACCTTAGATGAAAACATCCCAGTGGTAAATATTTTTTTCTTTGTGTTTTTCTAGAAAGGTACATTCCACAAGACAGTTCTGCATATTTTTAGATTCTTCTTTTAGCTAATAGTGGATAGTATACTTAATTTAGTTAAGGAATATGGGGAATACAAATTTTCTGGTCTAGAGATTTCTAATTGGATACTCTTATTAGAGCTCTAATATTTGGGCTAGCTCTTACCACATGATCAAGTTATTGTCAAAGCAATATTCAAATGTATTAAATCTTTTTGAGATCTATTTTGCAAGGGCTTTAAATGCAAAGATAATTTCCATAAATGCCCTTACCTGGAGATGCAATTCTGCTTTAAACACCTGCTATAAGACTACTCCAGAATGCCTAAAAAGAGGCTTCCAGAGACCTGAAGGATTGCATTGGGATTGCCTGTAGAACCACAAAGCTGAATGAGATGTCTAAGCCCTCAGATATGATGAACTGATGAAATCCAGAGTGGGAATGGATCATTGATGAACAAAGAGCTGGTACTTCACTCTCACTCCTTCTTCATGAACCATTCTTTGTAAGATCACCTTGTCAAAGGGGACAGCCCCAACAGCTCCTGTCAATTTTGTCATGTTAAAACATCTACATATCATAGTTAAAAACCTATAATGAAATGTTTGTCATAGTACTTAGCAATACATTAAAAAGAATGTGTATGTGTGTGGGGGAGGTGGTGGTGGGAAATTGATTTATTTGGCTATATACTGTCAGGAGGAAGAGAAATAGAATGATGATAGTAAAGCAGGAATCCATGACCTGGAACAGGTAAGTCCTGTCTGATGTAGGTAATGGAATTATGTGGTGTTCTCTTCTTTTTTATAATATGATCGTTCTCTCTGGGAACAGGTTTCTTGGGGAGATTTTCTGGAGGCAGCCTTAGTTTCAGTTCAGAGTAATAATCACCTCAACTACAGCCGGGTGATAAAATCCAAATGTTTATTTTCTCCTTCCTGATTCCAAGAGCTCTTGCAGCTTGTCCTTTGCTTCTGCTTCTGCCTCAACTCCAACTCGTGGCTTTCAATAATCCGAAGTGACTTCTGGCTCTAGCTCAACTCCCACTTGTGGCTTCTTCTTAACTGACTCTGACTGGCTCACTGAAGCTCTTTTTATGCTCAGTGTAAAAGGTTGACTCCTCCTCCGAGAGAGTGAGATTGTGGGTTTCTGACTTGTGAATCTCATACTGAATACAGACTTGTAATTCTCCCAAAAGTGTGAACTCTAATGAGTACTTAAATACATTAGTGAGCTAGAGAATTTGCTAAGTACCATGCCAAATTAGGCAACTGACATCACTTTGTATGGATTCTACCAGAATTACTTTGTGATAACATTGCTTTGGGGTTACTATCATGTTTGGATATAGATGTTGGGAAGGAAATACAAAGATAGGGGAAGAATGGTGGTGATCCATTTGAGTAGGAAAGTGCAGATGGATACATTAAGCCTAGATTTGGGAGATAGCCATAGGTCCCTGGATTCTGGGTACAGGATATTGGGGTATCAGGGATCTGCAGAGTGTTGTTTGTTACCTCCTCACTGGGCTGTGTATGAGAAGTTGGCATAGTCTGTGGCATCTATGCCATTGGGTTTGGGGGAGTGTTTTCAATGGGCTCTTTGTGGTCCATGTTAGTCAAAGGGGTATCAGTGAAAGAAAGGGCATAGAATCTATCCTGATAGACATTCTGACTTCTCTCTTAATCTTTCTTGTCATCATGAATTGTTGAAGGCTTTCCTGGGGCCGACAACTGGAGTTGTTTTCCTTAGTCCATAATAATGGATTTAGGGAAGTGGTTTTGTCTGAGGCTTCATAGCCTGTAGGCTCAGCATCATGGACTTCACGATCATGGCCTCTATGTCCTAGGTGCCTTCAGACATGTATAAAAAGAAGGGCTTTTCCCAAGGGATGGGGTCACCCTGTATCTTCTGATTGGACTCCTGAATAGTCCAATACAAGTCTTCTAGAACCAGCATCATTTACCGACTTTTCTTGCCTAAAAGCCTAGAACATGATTCATTATATAACTCAGAGTCTCTTCCTGGCTGCCCTTAAAGCCTGGATATCAGAGTGGGCCCACACATCCAGAACTAATGGATTCTGGGTCCTAGGTGTCCCCTTGGGGAACAGAATGTTGAGACCCCTTCTTCTAATGGCTGAAGATCTTGCAGGGACTCCCATTTCTACTCTTCCCTCTTGCCCTTTAGGAACAGAACAATTTACTTTTTCAAGCTCCTCTGCCATTTCTGGTGACCCTTTATCCTTGCAGAAAGGGGCTGGAGCTGGTCCTGCTCAAGTAGTCTTCTCCAACCAGGAGTTTCTCAGACTGAGTTCCCTCAGGCTTATGTAGGCTCTAAAAGAGGGTGCCTCTTGCTTGGTGTTAAGTGCTCTTGTTCCAGTTTCCTCCTTATTCAGGGATTCCTACAATTATTTTTAATGGAATTCTCTACCTCTTGTTACTGGATTTTCTTAATAATATATTGTAATGATGATGATTTATGTGTGTTTATTTTGTATCCTGCAACCTAAGTAAAGTTGTTAATTGTTTCAAGTTGTTTTTAGTTGATTCTTCAGGATTCTCAAAGTATACCATCTTATCATCTGCAAAGAGTAATAGTTTTGTTTACTCACTGCCTATTCTAGTTTTTCAAATTTTCACTTCCTATTTCTGAAGTTAATATTTCTCATACAATAATGAATAATAGTGATGAATATTGGCATTTTTATTTCAGCCATGTTCTTATTGGGAAACAAGGATACCAATAATTTTCCTAATAACGAATCAGACCTGCATTTTTTGTATAAATCCCAATTTGCCATACCCAACTAGAGATCTTTTTTTCTAGTATTTTCTTTAAAATTTTTGTGATCAATATTCATCAGAGAAGTGGAGTCTGCAATTTTTCTTCTCTCTTTTGGAACCTTCTGGCTTGGATATCACACTATATTTGTTTCTTGAAAGGAATTTGTTAGGACTCTTGCTTCATCTATTTTCCCAAATAATTTATATAGAATTGAAATTAATTGCTTTTTAAATGTTTGCTAGAATTTGCTTATAAATCCATCTGGCACTGGAGACTTTTTCTTAAAGATTTTATTGATGGTTTGTTCAATTTCTAAAATGGGATTATTTGAGTATTTTCTTTTTTTATTTTTCTGGACAATTTATATTCATTGTAAATATTTATACATATCACTTAGATTGTAGCATTTATTGGAATAAAGTTGTGCAAAACAGCTCATAACTATTGCTTTAATTTCCTCATTATTGGTGGGAAATTCATCATTTTCATTTTTGATACTGATATTTAGTTTTTTCTCTTTTTCAAATCAAATTAATCAAAAATTGCCTAATTTATTGGCTTTCCCCCCATAAAACTAGCTTTTAATTTTATTAGCTCAATAGTTTTCTTACTTTCGATTTCATTAATTTTTCCTTTGAGTGTCAAAATTTTTAATTTTGTATTTAATTGGGGATTTTTAATTTTATCTTTTTCTAGCTTTTTTAGTTGCATGCATTCATTGATCATTGAGAGATTTAGAGATATAGAGATATTTAGAGATTAAAAAATTTTCCCTAAGAATCGTTTTGGCTGCATCCCGTAAGTTTTTGCTTTTCCTCCTACTTTTCCTTCCCCTTTTTCTTTCCTTTCCTCTCCAACTTCCCTATGGGTTAATGCAAATGTCAATACTGAACTGAGTGTTTATCATTCTTTTTTTGAGCCAAATCAGATTAGAGAAAGATTTAAAAAATACTCACTCCTCCCTGCTTTTTCTCTACTAGAATATCTTTTCTGCCTCTTAATGTGATGTAATTTACCCTATTTTACTTCTCTCTTTTCTTTTCTCCCACTATCTTTTTTTACCCTTAAATTTTTTTTATGTCATCATATCAAAGTCAACTTATTCTCAAATTTTCTATGTATACACTTTCTTACTGCCTTAACAGAGATACACTTCTCATGAGTAATAACCATCATCTTCTTATCTAGGAACCAGTTTAATCTAATTGAATAAAACTTTATTTCTTTTCTATTTATCTTTTTATTCTTCTCTTGAGACTTGCATTCAAAATTCAAAGATGATCAAATTTTCTGTTCCGCATTGCTCTTTTTATTAGAAAAGTTTTAAAAACTCTACTTCAATGAACATCCATCTTTTCCCCTATAAGATCATGCTTAATTTTGTTGGATAGTTGCTCCTTGATTGTAACCCAAACTTTTTGCCTCACAGAGTATCATATCCCAAGTCTTCTGATCCTTTACTGCAGAAGCAGTTAAGTATTTCTTTCTGCCTGCCTGAAGTATTTTCTTTTTGACCTGATAATTCTGGGATTGGACTACAATATTCCTTATAGTATTTATTTTGGGCTTTCTTTCAGAAGATCATTGGTGGATTTTTAAAGTGGTTATTCTAGCTTCTGTTTCTAGGTTATCAAGGCAGTTTTCCTTGAAAATGTATTGACAGATGTTGTTAAGGTGCTTTTTTAGATTATTGCCTTTATGTAGTCTAGTAATTCTTAAATTGTCCTTCCTGAATCTATTTTTGGATCAATTGCCTTTCCAGTGAGTTATTTTATATTTTCTTCTATGTTTTCATTCTTTTGATTTTATTTGGCTGATTCTTTATATATATATATATATATATATATATATATATATATATATATATATATATATATATATATACACATTATATTTCTATTTTTGTGAACTTACTAAACATCAACAAACTTCAACATGTTCAGAATGATTGGGTGAAGCAGCAAATTATAGATACAATTAATAATTTCACTCAAGATAATGACAATGATGAGACATCATACCAAAATTTGTGGGATGCAGCCAAAGCGGTAATAAGAGGGAATTTTATATCCTTAGAGGCTTACTTGAATAAAACAGAGAAAGAAAAGATTAATGAATTGGAGCTTGCAACTAAAAAACTAAAAAGACCAAATTAAAAACCCCAATCAAATACTAAATTGGAAATTCTAAAATTAAAAGGAGAAATTAAAAATATTGAAAGTAAAAAACTATTGAACTAATTAATAAAACTAAGAGTTGGTTCTATGAAAAAGCCAATAAAATAGATAAGCCTTTGGTAAATCTGATTAGAAAAGGAGGAGAGAAAATGAAATTAGTAGTCTTAAAATGAAAAGGAGAACTTTCCACCAAAGAAGAGAAATTAGAGAAATAATAAGGAGTTATTTTGCTCAACTTTATGCCAATAAATTTGATAACCTAAGTGAAATGGATGACTACCTCCAAAAATACAGACTTCCCAGACTAACAGAGGAGGAAGTAAATTGTTTGAATAGTCCCATCTCAGAAAAAGAAATAGAACAGGCAATTAAACAACTCCCTAAGAAAAAATCCCCAGGACCAGATGGATTTACATGTAATTTTACCAAACATTTAAAGAACAATTGGCCCCAATGCTATATAAATTATTTGATAAAATAGGGAATGAAGGAGTCCTACCAAATTCCTTCTAGGACACAGACATGGTACTGATACCTAAACCAGGTAGGCTGAAAACAGAGAAAGAAAATTATAGACCAATCTCCCTAATGAATATTGATGCTAAAATCTTAAATAAGATATTAGCAAAAGACTACAGAAAATCATCTCCAAGATAATACATTATGATCAAGTAGGATTTATACCAGGAATGCAGGGCTGGTTCAATATTAGGAAAACTATCAATATAATTGGCCATGTTAATAACCAAATTAACAAAAACCATATGATCATCTCAATAGATGCAGAAAAAGCATTTGATAAAATCCAACATCCATTCCTATTAAAAACACTTGAGAGTATAGGAATAAATGGACTTTTCCTTAAAATAATCAGCAGCATGTATTTAAAACCATCAGTAAGCATCATATGTAATGGAGACAAACTGCAACCATTCCCAATAAGATCTGGAGTGAAACAAGGTTGCCCACTATCACCGTTACTATTTAATATTGTATTAGAAATGCTAGCTATAGCAATAAGAGCTGAGAAAGAGATTAAAGGAATAAGAATAGGCAATGAGGAAGCCAAATTATCACTCTTTGGCGATGACATGATGGTATACTTAGAACCCCAGAGATTCTGCTAAAAAGTTATTAGAAATAATCCACAACTTTAGCAAAGTTGCTGGTTTTAAAATAAACCCACATAAGTCATCAGCATTTTTATATATCACTAACAAAATCCAATAGTCAGAGTTACAAAGAGAAATTCCATTTAAAGTAACTACTGATAATGTAAAATATTTAGGAATCTATCTGCCAAGGGAAAATCAGAAACTTTATGAGCAAAATTACAGACCACTTTTCACACAAATTAAGTCTGATCTAACCAATTGGAAAAATATTAAATGCTCTTGGATAGGGCAAGCAAATATAATAAAGATGACAATATTACCTAAACTAATCTATTTATTTAGCCCTATACCAATCAGACTCCCAAAAAACTATTTTAATGACCTAGAAAAAATAACAACAAAGTTCATATGGAAAAACAAAAGGTCAAGAATTTCAAAGGGAATTAATGAAAAAAAATCAAATGATGGTGGCTTAGCTGTACCAGATCTAAAGTTATATTATAGAGCAGCAGTTACCAAAACTATTTGGTATTGGCTAAGGAATAGATTAGTTGATCAGTGGAATAGATTAGGTTCAAGGGATAAAACAGTCAACAAATATAGCAACCTAGTCTTTGACAAACCAAAAGATCCCAGCTTTTGGGATAAGAACTTACTGTTTGATAAAATTGCTGGGAAAATTGGAAACTAATATGGCAGAAACTAGGCATTGATCCATACTTAACAGCATACACCAAGATAAGGTCAAAATGGGTTCATGACCTAGGCATAAAGAATGAAATTATTAATAAATTAGAGGAACATAGGATAGTTTACCTCTCAGACCTGTGGAAGGGGAAGGTCTTTATGACAAAAGCAGAACCAGAGATCATTACTGATCACAAAATAGAAAATTTCGATTATACAAAACTGAAAAGTTTTGTACAAACAAAACTAATGCAGACAAGATTAGAAGGAAGCAATAAACTGGGAAAATATTTTTACAGTCAAAGGTTCTGATAAAGGCCTCATTTCCAAAATATATAGAGAATTAACTCTAATTTATAAAAAATCAAGCCATTCTCAATTGAAAAATGGTCAAAGGATATGAACAGACAATTCTCAGATGAAGAAATTGAAACTATTTCTAATCATATGAAAAGATGCTCCAAGTCATTATTAATCAGAGAAATGCAAATTAAGACAACTCTAAGATACCACTACACACCTGTCAGATTGGCTAAGATGACAGGAAAAATAATGATGATTGTTGGAGGGATGAGGAAAACTGGGACATTGATGCATTGTTGGTGGAGTTGTGAACAGAATCCAACCATTTTGGAGAGTAGTTTGGAACTATGCTCAAAAAGTGATCAAACTGTGCATACCCTTTGATCCAGCAGTGTTACTACTGGGATTATATCCCAAAGAGATTATAAAGAAGGAAAGGGACCTGTATGTGCACGAATGTTTGTGGCAGCCCTTTTGTAGTGGCTAAAAACTGGAAACTGAATGGATGTCCATCAGTTGGAGAATGGTTAAATAAATTGTGGTATATGAAAATTATGGAATATTACTGTTCTGTAAGAAATGACCAACAGGATAATTTCAGAAAGGCCTGGAGAGACTTACATGAACTGATGCTGAGTGAAATGAGCAGGACTAGGAGATCATTATATACTTCAACAACAATACTATATGATGACCAGTTCTGATGGATCAGGCCCTTCTCAGCAACGAGATCAACCAAATCATTTCTAATGGAGCAGTAATGAACTGAACTAGCTATGCCCAGAAAAAGAACTCTGGGAGATGACTAAAAACCATTACATTGAATTCCCAATCCCTATATTTATGCACACCTGCATTTTGATTTCCTTCACAAGCTAATTGTGCAATATTTCAGAGTCTGATTCTTTTTCTACAGCAAAATAACGTTTTGGTCAGGTATACTTATTGTGTATCTAATTTATATTTTAATATATTTAACATCTACTGGTCTTCCTGCCATCTAGGGGAGGGGGTGGGGGGGTAAGGGGTGAAAAATTGGAACAAGAGGTTTGGCAATTGTTAATGCTGTAAAGTTACCCATGTATATATCCTGTAAATAAAAGGCTATTAAATAAAATTTAAAAAAAAAAAAAAAAAAAAAAAAAACTTCAACATGTTCTTGCAATAAAAATAGAAAAAAGAACATTATACATGACATAAATATCTATTATATTACCTTTGTAAAAAAACATAACCAAGGGGCAGAACCAAGATGGCAGAGAGCAGACCTATAGCTATGCAACTTCTTCCAAGCTTTCTTCAAATTAACATCAGATTAAGCCTCTGAACTGGTTTTAGAAGGATAAAACCCACAAATATTTGTAGTAAAACAAATTTGCAGAAGAATATAATTTGGAAGAACTTCAGAAAAGGTCTGTTCAGTCAGGCAAAGAGAGAGGCTATTAATATCAGACCCCAACAAAGTGATCCTGGGGCAAGAAGCTGGGGTGGGGATCCAGGGTGTTGAAGCATCTGAATCTATCCTGAGGCTTCTAGGCTGCTAGCTGGTGATTTAGCAGAGTTGCTGCAAGACACCCAAAAGCAAATAAAATAAACAAATTGTGAGCCTCTGAGCCTCAGAAAAACACAAGACTTGGCTAAGCATTCCCAGCACTGGAAGTCAGTCAGCAGTACTGGCTCCATAGCAAACTAAAGTAGTTGTGACTCTGTGGCCTTAAGAAAAGACCTCATTTTTTTTGAGCAAAAATGCAAAAGTAACCCTGAACATAGCTCTCCCCCCATGGTCTTTTTTTTAATTAAAGTTTATAAGGTTATATTTGCAATATATATGCATGGATAATTTTTTAGCATTAACCCTTGCAAAACCCTGTGTTTTAATTTCCCCCATTCCTCCAATTCCTCCCCTAGATGACAAGCAATATGTTAAACATGATAAAAAACATGTTAAATCCAATGTATGCATACATACTTATACAATAATTTTGTTGCACAAGAAAAGTCAAATCAAACAGAAATAAATGAGAAAGAAAATAAAATACAAGAAAACAACAACAAAAAAAAGAGTAAAAATGGTATGTTGTAAACCATACTCAGTTCTCACAGTCCTCTCTCAGGGTGTAGATGGTTGTCTGTATCACAAGATCATTGGAGCTGATCTGAATCTTCTGATTGTTGAAGAAAGCCACATTCATCAGAATTGATCATTGTATAATATTGTTGCCATGGACAATTACCTCCTGTTTCTGCTCATTTAACTTAGCATCATTTCATGTAAGTCTCTTCAGGTCTCCCTGAAATCATTCTGCTGATCTTTTTCTTTTGAACAATAGTATTCCATAATATTCAAATACCATAATGCATTTACTCATTCTCCAACTGATGGGCATCCACTCAGTTTTGAGTTTCTTGCCACTACAAAAAGAGCTGCCATTTTTGTACATGTGAATCCCTTTCCCTACTTTAAATTTTCTTTGGAATATAAACCCAGTAGAAACACTGCTGGATCAAAGGGTATGCACAGTTTAATAAATCTTTGGGCATAGTTCCAAATTGCTCTCTAGAATGGTTGGATGGGTTCACGATTCCACTGACAATGCATTAATGTCCCAGTTTCCCCACATACCCTCCAAAAATTGTCATTATCTTTTCCTGTCATCTTAGCCAATCTGAAAGATCTGTAGTGGTATCTCAGTTGTCTTAATTTGCATTTTTCTGATTAATAGTGACTTAGAGCATCTTTTCTTATGCCTAGAAATGGTTGCAAATACTTCATCTGAAAACTGTCTATTCATATCCTTTGACCATTTATCAAGTTGCACTTGAATTCTTATAAATTTGAATCAATTCTATATATATTTTAAAAATATATAGAGAATCTTTATCTATCAGAATTGAATGTAAAAATGTTTTCCCAGTTTCCCCAGAAACTTCTCTTCTAATCTTGTCTGCATGGGTTTGGTTTCTACAAAAAAATTTTAAATGAATATAATCAAAATTATCTATTTTTTTTGTTCAGTAATGATCTACAGTTCTTCTATCTTGCTAATTACTTCCTCCTTCACATAACTGAGAGGTAAACTATCCTATTTTGTTTTAATTTGCTTATAATATCATTCCTTAAGACTAGGACATAAATCCATTTTAACCTTATCTTGTCATATAGTGTTAGTTGTGGCTCAATGCCTAATTTCTGCCATAATAGTTTCCAATGTTCCCAGCAGTTTTTGTCAGATAGTGAGTTCTTATCCCAAAAGCTGGAGTCTTTGGGTTTGTCAAACACTAGATTACTACAGTGATTGACTATTTTTTTCTGTGATCCTACTCTATTCCACTGATTGACTACACTGTTTGTTAGCCAGTACCAAATGGTTTTGATTACCATTGCTTTGTAATATAGTTTTAGGTCTAGCACAGCTAGGCCACTTTCATTTGCATTTTTTTTCATCAAATTCCTTGAAATTCTTGAAATTTGTTTTTCTCCCTGATGAACATTGATATTATTTTTTCTAGATCTACAAATTAATTTCTTGGGAGTTTGATTGGTATGCCACTAAAAACGTAGATTAATTTATGTAGTATTGTCACTTTTATTATATTCACTCAGCCTTCCCATGAGCATTTGATATTTTCCCCATTGAGTTTATTTGTGCAGAAAGTCTTTTGTAGTTGTGTTCATATAGTTCAAGACTTTGCCATGGCAGATAGACACCCAAATATATTTTTTTTAATTTTTAATTTTTTTAATTATAGTTTTTTTATATACAAAGCATATGAATACATGAGTAATTTTTCAACACTGACCCTTGAAAAAACTTTTGTTTCAACTTTTCCCCTCCTTCCCTCCACGCACTCCCCTAAATATCAGGTAGTTCCATTCATGTGAAATATGTTAAAGAATATGTTAAATGCAATATATGTATACATATTTATACAGTTATCTTTTTGCACGAAAAAAAATAGAATTTAGAAAAAAACCTGAGAAGGAAAACAAAAATTCAAGCAAACAATAACAAAAAGAGTGGAAATGTTATATTGTGGACCATACTTATTTCCCAGTGTTCTTTCTCTGGGTGTAGGTGGTTCTGTTCATTACAAATCAATTGGAACTGATGTGGATCCTCTTATTGCTGAAGAGAATCATGTCCATCAGAATTTATCATCATATACTATTGTTGAAGTGTATAATGATCTCCTGTTTCTGCTCATTTCACTCAGCATCAGTTCATGTATGTCTTTCCAAGCCTTTCTATATTCATCCTGTTGTTCATTTCTTATAGAAAAATAATATTCATAACATTCATATACCACAATTGATTCAGCCATTTTTCAACTGATGAGCATCCACTCAGTTTCTTGTCTCTGGACACTACAAAGAGGGCTGCCACAAACATTCTTGCACACAGAGGACCCTTTCCCTTCTTTAAAATTTCTTTGGGATATAAGCCCAGTAGTAATACTGCTGGATCAAAGGGTATGCATACTTTGATAACTTTTTGAGCATGGTTCCAAATTGCTCTCCAGAATGGCTGGATGTATTCACAATTCCACCAACAATGTATCAATGTCCCAGGTTTCCCACATCCCATCCAATCTTCCACATTATCTTTCCCTGTCATTCTAGCCAATCTGACAAGTATGTGGTGTTATCTCAGAGTTGTCTTAATTTGCATTTCTTTGATTTATAATGACTTGGAGCATCTTTTCATATGGCTAGAAATAGTTTCATTTTCTTTGTCTGAAAATTGTCTGTTCATATCCTTTGACCATTCATCAATTGGAGAATGGCTTGATTTCTTATCAGAACCTTTGACTGTAAAACTGTTTTCCCAGTTTATTGTTTCCCTTCTAATCTTTTTTTGCATTAGTTTTGTTTGTACAAAAACTTCAATTTGATATATTCAAATTTTTCTATTTTATGATCAATAACTATTTCTAGTTCTTTTTTGGTCATAAATTCCTTCCTCTTCCACATGTTTGAGAGGTAAACTATCCTATGCTCTTCCAATTTATTTATAATCTCATTCTTTATGTCTTGGTCCTGAACCCATTTTGATCTTATCTTGGTATAAAGTGTTAAGTGTGCATAAGTGCCTAGTTTCTGCCATATTGATTTCCAATTGTCCCAGCAATTTTTGTCAAACAGTGAGTTCCTATCCCAAAAGCTGGGGGTGTTTGGGTTTGTCAAACATTAGATTATTAATGTTATTGGCTGTTTTGTCCCTTGAACTTAACCTATTCTACTGATCAACTACTGCTGCTTTATAATATAATTATTTTCTCTTTGAGCCAACTCTGATGAGAGTAAGGTTTACACAATGCCCCCCACCTCTAAATTCCCTTAGATATGATAGGTTTCCTTACCCTCTTGGTGGGATGTAGTATCTCTCTTTTTATCTCCTCCTTTTTTTTTTTTTTTGCCACTATCCTCTTTCTGTTTCTACTTCCCTTTTTATGTTATATCAGTAAAATCAAATTATATACGTAATCTTTATGTATATCCACAGCAGAAATACAATTCTCAAGAGTTCTTTTTATCCTTTTCTGCTTTACTTGAGTCCTATGGTTGGAGATTTAGATGTTTTTTTTTTTTTTTTTTTTTTTTTTTTTTTTTTTTTCCTTAGAAAGAAATTGAATTTATCTGTTTCGTTAAATGTCCATCTTCTTCCATGGATGAAAATGCTCAGGTTAGCTGGTAGTTTATTCTTGGCTACATTCCAAGTTTTTTTGCCTTTTGGAATCTCGGATTTTAGGCCCTTTGTTCCTTTAATGTGGAGGTAGCAAGATATTGAGTGATCCTTATTGTGGCTTCTCCATATTTGAAATTTTTTTTCTGGCTGCTTGTAATATTTTTCTTTAGTCTGATAGTGCTGAAATCTGGTCACAATATTCCCTGGAGTTTTTATTTTATTTTCAGAAGGTGTTCAATGAATTCTTTCAATGCCTATTTTACCTCCTGGTTCTATTACATCTGGGCAGGTTTCTTTGATGATTTCCTCTAAAATAGTATCTAGGCTCTTTTTTTGTCATAATTTTGAGGAAGTTCAATAATCCTCAAATTATCTCTGCTAGATCTAATTTCCAGGTGTGTTGTTTTTCTAAGTAGATATTTAATGTGTTTTTTTCCCTAATTTTTCATTTTTTGGTTTTGCTTGATTGATTCTTGATGTCTCAATGAATCATTCATATCTATTTGTTTTTTTCTGATTTTAAATGAGTTATTTTCTTCACTAGCTTTTTTTTTACTTCTTTTTGTATATGTCCAATTGTGTTTTTAAATGAGTTGTTTTACTCTATGGAATTTTTTTCCATTTCACTAATTTTTTTTAACTAAGTTATTTGCTTTTTCAAATTCACAAATCCTACTTTCTTGGGAGTTCTTTATCTTTTCCACTTCACAAATCCTACTTTCCTGGGAGTTCTTTACTTTTTCCAATTCACATTTGAGGAATTTGTTACTTTCTTGCATAACTTCTCTTTCCTTTCCCCATTTTTTTTCTTTTTCTCTTTTAAGATTTTAATACTCTCTTCTAGGACAGACTTGAGTAATGGGAACCAGGTTAGATCCCCCTTTGGGTTATTGTCTGGAAACTGTCTGCTATTAGTCTTGGCATTGAAAACTTAATCTCTTTTGGTATACAAGCTATTGATTGACCTTTTGATTTTTTACTCATTTTTTTTAAAGCCTGTATGGTCTGCCTTCAGGGCAAGGAACTTATCAGCTTCTTCTGCAAAGCAGGGATAGGTGTATGACAGTAACTGTCCTGCCAATGGGATGCAAAGAGTAGTGAGGTGCGGGAGTGCTCTGGGAAAAAGTTCTCCTCTAGAAGTTACTCAGGTCTGAGTATCACAGATGAGCTGCGGAAGTGCCCAGGGAAGAACCTTGCTATGCAGATTAGTGACTGTCTTGGGACTAGAGGCTGAGCAGCAAAAGTTGCATTACCCCACTCCAAAGCCCTCTGTGGGGCTGTGAATATTAGCAGTCGTCCAATGAATAGTCCCACACATCACCAGAAGTGGCTCTGTCCAGGGAAGCAGAGTTATGCTACAGAATTTCTATTTTCCCAGGCCAAGTGCCCCACTGTGCACATTAGAGGCTGCCCTGGGCTGCTCTCCCATGCTGTGCAGAATTGTGACTTCCCCAGCCTGTTCTGCAGAATGCAGCTGCACAGCTGTGCTGTGGTCTGTGCTGACTCACTTCCAGTTTTGGATGGGTATAGCCAGATCCTGTTAAGTTCTAGCATTTTTTATAGTACTCTCTTCCTTTGGCTTTAATTTCTCTGCTGGTCTACTGCTTTGCAAGCAGATCAGAGCAGTTAGCCTATAGAAGAGTCATCTCTGTAAATTTTCTAAACACGGAGGCCAGTCCTGCCCAATGTGCTCAAAATACTAGCCTCTCCTATTTCCCTGCTTGTGCTGGTCTGTTCCTGCCTCTCAGGACAAACCTTTTCTGGCAACCTTCCAGATTATCTTTGGCTGGTAAATTGTTGTACTTCCAACCTTTGTGAATTTTACCAATCAAGCACTATTTTTGAGGCTAAATTTAATAATTGGTAATGAGGGTATGAGAGAGATCAGAAAGTCATGTGTGCATTCTCCACCATCTTGGCTCTACCCTCCAGATATGGCTTTTTTCAACAATGAGATGATACAGGCAAGTACCAATGATCTTGTGACAAAGAATACCATCTGGATTGAGAGGACTGTGGGAACTGCGTGTAGATCATAGCCTAGTATTTTCAATCTTTTTGTTGTTGTTTACTTGCATTTTACTTTCTTTCTTATTTTTGCTGTTTTTGATTTGGTTTTTCTTGTGTAGCAAGATAATTGTATAAATCTGTATGTATATATTGGATTTAACATATGTATTTTACTATGTTTACCATGTATTGGATTACTTGCTATCTAGGGAAAGGAGTAGAGGGAAGGGAGAAAATTGGAAAACAAGGTATTGCTAGATTAAGGTTGAAAAATTGTCGATGCTTATGTTTTGAAAATTAAAAAGCTTTAATAAAAAGTAAAAAAATCAAACAAAACAGATCAATACATTGAATTTATCTGTACAGATGTCTATGTTTCATAGTGCATCCCCAGGTTAAAAGATAATGATCATACTTCATTATTTTGACTGACAATATTTTAGAGTGTCAGTAGTTTCCACTTGCCTAATTCTAATGTTTTTTTTATTAGTTATTTTTACTAATTCTAATTTTTATGGAATCACTTTCTTCAGTTAGATTTTTTATATTTGGGAATCTATCTACCAAAAGGAAGTCAGGAATTATATGAGCAAAATTACAAAACACTTTCCACATAAATAAAGTCAGATTTAAATAATTGGAAAATTATTAAGTGCTCTTAGATAGGCCGAGCAAATATAATAAAGATGACAATCCTATCTAAACTAATCTATTTATTTAGTATTATACCAATCAGAATCCCAAGAAACTATTTTAATGGCCTAGAAAAAATAACAACAAAATTCATATGGAAGAACAAGAGGTCAAAATTACAAGGAAATTAATGAAAAAAAATCACATGAAGGTGGCCTAGCTATACCTGATCTAAAACTATATTATAAAGCAGTGATTACCAAAACCACTTGGAATTGGCTAAGAAATAGATTAGTTGATCAGTGGACTAGGTTAGGTTCACAGGACAAAATAGTCAATAACTTCAGCAATCTAGTGTTTGACAAACCCAAAGATCCCAACTTTGGGGATAAAAGTTCACTATTTGACAAAACTGTTGGAAAAACTGAAAATTACTATGGCAGAAACTAGGCATGAAGCCACACTCAGCACTGTACACCAAGATAAGATCAAAATGGGTCCATGATTTAGGCATAAAGAACGAGATTATAAATAAATTATAAGAATATAGGATAGTTTAACTCTCAGAGTTGTGAAGGAGGAAAGAATTTATGACCAAAGAAGAACTAGAGATCATTATTGATCATAAAATAGAAAATTTTGATTATATCAAATTAAAAAGCCCTTGCACAAACAAAATTAATGCAAACAAGATTAGAATGGAAGCAACAAACTGGGAAAACATTTTTACATTTAAAGGTCTAATAAAGGCCTCATTTCCAAAATACATAAGGAATTGACTCTAATTTATAATAAATCAAGCCATTCTCCAATTGACAAATGTTTGAAGAATATGAACAGACAATTTTCAGATGATGAAATTGAATCTGTTTCTACTCATATGAAAGGGTGTCCCAAATCACTATTCAGAGAACTGCAAATTAAGACAACTCTGTGATACTACTATATACCTGTCAGATTGGCTAAGATGACAGGAAAAAATAATGATGAATGTTGGAGGTGATGAGGGAAAACTGGGACACTGATGTATTGGTGGAGTTGTGAATGAATCCAACCATTCCAAAAAGTTATCAAACTGTACATATCATTTGATCCAGCAGCATTACTATTGGGCTTATATCCCAAAGAGATCCTAAAGAAGGGAACGGGACCTGTATGTGCCAGAATGTTTGTGGTAGCCCTGTTTGTAGTGGCTACAAACTGGAAAATGAATGGATGACCATCAATTGGAGAATGGTTGGGTAAAGTATGGTATATGATTGTTATGGAATATTATTTTTCTCTAAGAAATGACCAGTAGGATGAATACAGAGAGGATTGGAGTGACTTACATGATGAGCAGTAGCAGGAGATCATTATACATTTCAATAACAATAATTTGTGAGGATATATTCTGATGGAAGTGGTATCTTCTACAAAGAGAAGATCTAATTCAGTTCCAATTGATCAATGATGGACAGAATCAGCTACACCCAGAAAAGGAACACTGGGAAATGAATGTGGACTACTTGAATTTTTGTTTTTCTTCCCAGGGTATTTTTACCTTCTGAATCCAATTCTTCTTATGCAACAAGAGAACTGTATGATTCTGTACACATATATTGTATCTAGGATATACTGTAACATATTTAACACGAATAAGACTGCCTGCCATCTAGGGGATGGGGTGGAGGGAGGTAAGGGAAAAGTCAGAACAGAAGTGAGTGCAAGGGATAATGTTGTAAATAATTACCTATGCATATGTTCTGTCAATAAAAAAGTTATAATAATAATAAAAATTACTGATATAGAAATATTTTACATAATTGCATTTGTAAAATTTATATCTGATTGCCTATCATCTCAGGGAGTAGTAGAAGAGTGATGATTGGAAGGATGGAATTTGGACCTGAAAACTTGAAGTATTTTTCTTTTAACTGTGAGTGGAGATGGGGATGAAGTTAATATGATCAGCTGAACCTGATTAAATTTCCATAGAAGTAATCTGAGTGGAGAGGATCAATGTCTCATTCAAGATCATAGCAATCGTAAGTAACTAGTAAGAATTTGAACTAAGCTATTTTAATCAAATTGCCAAGGAAATACTTTATAGAGTTAGAAAAAATAATAACAAAATTTATCTGGAAGGACAAAAGAACAAGAGTCTGAAGGGAATTAGTGAAAAAATACAAAGAAGTGTGGCCCAGCTGTACCAAATCTAAAACTATATTAAAAGTAGCAGTCATCAAAATCATTTGGCAATGGCTAAGAAATAGAGTAGTGGATCAGTGGAAAAGATTAGATTCATAAGACACAATAATTAATGATTATAGTAATCTATCATTTGATAAATCCAATAATATTGTAGAAACTAAGAATAGACCAACCCATATACCAAGGTCAAAATGAGTTCATCATTTAATAATGGAGTGTTCTATTATAAGAAAACTAGGAGAACAAAGGATATTGTAACTGTCAGATATATGAAGAAGACAGGATTTTATGACCAAATAATAACTAGTGAATATTATGAAATGCAAAATGGAGAATTTACATTATATTAAATTAGCAACTTTTTGTACAAACAAAAGCCATGCAGCTAAGATTAAAAGGGAAGAAAAAAGCTGGGGAAATTTTTGTATTCAGTGTTTCTGATAAAAACCTAATTTCTAAAATATATAGAGAAATAATTCAAATTTATAAGAATATAAACCATCTCACAATTGATAAATGACATTCCTCAAATTGATAAAAGACATTAAGCAAATTCTAATCAAAAAATTGCTCTAAATAATTATTGATTAAAATTGCAAAGTAAGACAACTCTGAGATATCACTTCTTACCTTTCAGATTGTCTAAAATGAAAGAAAAAGATAATAAATTGTGGAGGAGATGGGGGAAACATTTTTTCTGGAGTTATGAAATTATGCAACAGTTCTGAAATGCAATTTGGAACTATGCCCAAAGAGCTGTGTATACTCTTTGATCCACAGTGTATTTCCTGGGTCTCCATCCCAAATAGATCATCAAAAAGGGAAAGGACCCAAATGTGCAAAAATGTTTGTAGTAACCATTTTTGTAGTGGCAAGAAACTAGAAATTGAGTAGATGCCTATCAGTTGGGGACTGATTGAATAACTTACAGTATATAAATGTAATGAAATAGCATTGTTCAATAAGTAATGATGAGCAGACTGATTTTAGAAAAAGGCCTGGAAAGACTTACATGAATAGATGTTAAGTGAAGAAGCAAGATAACATTGTACATAGCAATGAGAGTATCTAATGATTAACTATGATAGACTTGGCTCTTTTCAAGAATGAGGTGATTCAAGGTAATTCCAATAGACTTGTGTTGGAAAGAGCCATCAACATCCAGAGAAATAACTATGGAGACTGAATGTGGATCAACTCATAGTATTTTCAATTTTATGTTGTTGTTTGTTGCTTGTGTTTTTTTTTCTTTCTCTTTTGATCTCATATTTCTTGTGAAGCATGATGAATATAGAAACATGTTTAGAAAAAAAACTGCACATGTTTAACCTAGAGTAGATTTCTTGTAAGGGGGTGAGAGAGAGAGGGAACATTTTGGAACACAGGGCTTTGCAAAGGTGTATGTTGAAAACTATGTTTACATGTATTTGGAAAAATAGAGTTATTGTGAAACAAAAAAGAAGAATTTGAACAGAGATCTGGAGGCTTGAAATTCAGTGCCTTTTTTTTACTACAACATGCTGATTTCCAAGATCCTTTCCAACTCTAAATCTATGATTCTGATTCAAAACTCTTCAGAGGATAGTGCCTGACTGTGAATAATGGAATATTACCAATTCTGAAGAATCAAAATTTCCCATCACCCAAAATGTAGTAGAAAGGCAAATATAGAATATTATCAAAATCAACTTTTATGCAAAAGTAAGAAGCACCTTATACTGGACATATAGTAAGGAAAAGAAAGTGGGCCAATCATTCTGGAAGGACAAAGGGAATCTAATTGCCAAAATGTTTCTCTAATATACACTGAATGTCAAGAGAGATAAAAGAAGACCTTATAATGCTGAGTAGATTCTATAAAGAAATACATGTTCACATATGGAAAATAATAACACAAAATACAGAAGTATAGGGAGATGAAATACAAATTCTGCCATCAAAGGAGTTGCTTATATCACAGATTCTATCAAGAACTGACATAACTTCCACACAACTTAAATGTTTTGTGTATGAAACTTCAGATAAACTCTAAAATGTTTCTTTGAACTCTTCATATAATTTGTTTTAAAATTTTAAGTATTCAAAGATACATATGCATTGAAGCATGAATACATCTAGGCTACCATCTACATAAGATAAAAATAAACACATTATTAACTATACTTTTATAATACACATACACACATATACAGACACTCTATACATCTTCTGTTAACGTAAATTATTCATCTAATTGTCATCTTTCTCCTTGATCAGAAATGTGAGAATAAACAAAAAACAAAAAAACAAAAAAACATGAGCTTCATGAAATTTAAATATATCCAGAGAAATTGAAGCAATTAATGACTGCCACCAAGGCATTTCTATTACTATTAGTTTGCAAAACTGGTCAGCCTACTTGCTTACTGGAGTTTTCTAACTCTAAAAGATGTCTCTTAACTTTCCTGGGCCTCATCTGTAAAAGAAGATAATTAAGTTTTTGTAGTTACATATATGCACACACACACACACACATATATATATGTGAATACATTGATATATATACACACATACATATGTGTGTGTTCACATGCATGTGTGTATCTATGGGTATTCATATATACAAATGCAAATACTATCTTGTGTTGTATGGCAAATTAAATTGTGTAGTAGGTTGTGCATATCTTATTTCATTTGATCTGTATGATCTTTATACTACCTCAAGATAGTATAATGTGAGAGAGACTGACACAAGATTGCTCAGCAAAGTCTGCCCTCATCAGAGAAAGTTCTGTACTCTATGAGCAAAGCAGAATTGAAGTACTTAAAAAGAAACATGAGATGTACAGATTTAGAGAAGTCACCCAAATGTTCACAAGGATTACTTGTGCCCAACCTGTGGCTGATATTTCCATGATTATACTGGTATGATTAACCACAGTCTAATTTGTTTCTAACATACTGAGGTCATTTTGGTTCTCTTTGAGAACAAAGGACAGCACCAACCAACAATTATTATCTTCCTTATGTAGATCAGGTGATTGGATCTGACAGGATTTAATGACCAAGAGCACACATCTATCAATGCTCTAAGGAAAAATTTGAATGCAAGTCTTTTTAGCTGAAAGTAAAACACTCTAACAATTCAATTATATTGGCTCTTCTACCTCTAAATCTTATTATCCTATAATAGAAGTTCTCATAAATTTGTAAATTAAAAGCACAGTTTCTGTGTTTGCAAATTACTCATCCTACTTGCAGAAGCAGTGAACATCTTGGCTTCTTGATATACAATAGAATAGAGGACTTACCATGGACTCAGGAAGAACAGAATTTGAATACTTCCTAAAACAGTTTCTAACTATATGAATCCAGTTTTCTTATCTGTAAATTGAAAGTAATGATATTATCTAACTCATAGAATCTTTGTGGAGTTCAAATGAAAAATATGTGAGGTTCTTTGCAAATCTAAAAAGAACATATAATGCTATTATTAATTATATAGCCCTATTGTCACATACACATATGCAAATATTGAATATAAACTAAAAAATGAGCTTTAGTATCTTAGTTGTGATTTTCTTTGATTAATAATGAGTTTTGAAAGTTTATTCCTCTTAATTATCTAAAAGAATGAATTTACTTCCCAGATGAAAAGTATACTGCACCTTAATCTTCCTGCTTATATATTGATTTAATTCATTTATATGAAAATAGTTTGGTCTTCTTAAATACATCCATAAGTCATATTCTATTCTTTTATATATCCTTGAAGAATTCATAAAGGTTTGCATCATTCCATTTTCTTTCTGAAATCATATAGTGCTATATAAACATGAAAGTTCTACTAGCAGGAATTTTTACCAATATAAAGCCAATCATGCAACAATCATTTATTAAGTGCCTGCCCACAAGGAACTTACATTTACTATATATACATACATCTGTGTGTGTGTGTCAGTGTGTATATACACACATATATTTACATAAGAATATTCAAAATCTTAAAAAAATTAATTTTGAGGGATAAGGCAATACTGACAAAATAAATCACAAAAGAATTCATAAAGAAGGTAACATTTGATTTGAGTTTTAAAAGAAATTCATTATTTTCAAAAGTGCATGTAAAGGAGGATTGCATTTCATGTTTGAAAGACAGGCAAGCACAAAGGTACAGAATTGGAAAGAATGTAATGTATGAGGAGAAATAAGAAAATCAGCTTGTTATGGGCATAAATATATATAAAAGATAATTTGAATATGTAGATAGATAACACTAAGTTTGAGATGTCCTCCCAATAGAAAAATGTCCATAAATATCACAAGGATAGTCATGACATATCCTTGCCATAATGGCAAGTTGGAATGATTTAATAAAGTTGAATCAAACAATTTAAAAGATTTCATCTTCCAATTTTTCAATTCTATTTATTTTTATTTTTGATGAGGCAAGTGGGGTTAAGTGACTTGCCCAGTATCACACAGCTATGAAGTATTAAGTGTCTGAGGCTGGATTTGAACTCAAGTCCTCCTGACTTCAGGGCCAATGCTCTACTCTATCCATTGTGCCATCTAGATGCCCCCAATTTTTCAATTCTAAATTTCCTAAAGATACAACTGTCACTTAACTTTTACCCTATTATTGCATTTCCTCCTCTGAAAGTCAAGACATAGAAAATGATATCACTTAATCATGTATTTAATAAATACTTAAGACTAATATTTGCTTTGAATTTTAACTTTTTGAGACACAGAATGCACCAACTATTCTTGAGAGTGAATTTTGTGTTTGTTGACATTTAGGACAGCTCTATATTCATCCATGACATGTCTAAATGTCTCTGAAAAAATATAATTATGAAAAATATTATTTTTGGATGACCTAGCTTATATATATCCTATCACTTACTTATAAATAAAAAGACTTAGATGGCTTTTAATTTGAGGGACAACAGGAAGGGGGCAAAAAGGAAAGCTTATAAATATTTTTGGTTTAGGGATTTTTTTTTAATGTTTCAAAACTCAGTAAAATTGGAAAAAGGTAATTATTTGGACCTTGATGTAGACTGTCATTTACAATTCTACTGTCATATCCATTCTAATAGCCCATATCTTCATGGTGCTCTTTCTGAGACTACAGCATATTAGCCAATTCAAAGGAAAATTTTTGAAGTTATTATGAATTTAATATTGATAGATGATTGTCAGCTAATTGAAAATTATAAGCACTTTTTACAGAGTGAAGAGAAAGCAGCTTCTATTCAATGAGATAGATATTCCTGACAAAATGTATGTAAATGTATGTTAATTAGCACTACCAGTACAATATTTTCAAGACAGAGTGAACTGTTTTAAAATCTGATTAAATGCTGAATAAGCAGTATAAAAGGTCATTTGAATGTAAGTTTCTGGGACAAAATTCTAATAGCAGATAGGAAACCCCCATTAATGAATCATGTATAATTTCAGGTGTTATTTAAAATCAGAAATTCATTTTAATCAGGGTTTCCCCCTCCCCACGTATGAATAAGAAAAAGTGGCACATTAGTAGCATTCTAATACTATTTTTCAGTATTTCAAAAGCCTAAAAATTGTAGAAAGGGTTATTCTCCCTACTGCTAAAGATAACATCTCTGTGCATTATAAATAATGACCCTAATATTTATATAGCATTTTGACTTTAGGCACTTAAAGGTTTACAAAGCAATTTTTTTTCTAATAACACATAAACACATATATAGTATGTATATATGTGTATGTATACACCACCAGTTCATTAGATTGATTAAAAGTCTAATGAATTTTAATTGTGCTATGCATTGGGGATTCAAAAAGAAAGAAGGTGCCTGTCCTTAAGGAACTTAAGATTTAGTGGGGAGAGACAGTACTCAAAAGTCAACTAAAAAGGGGTTGAAGAGTAAATGGAAAATGTCCCTGACAAGAAGCTTGTTAAGAGAAGTTAAATAAGCCCCCAAATAGTGAAGTCAAGTGAAAAATGATTGCAACATTATATATATATTGCATCTTAGGATATTTTATATTTTGTAAATAATGTATATGTGATAGTATGTGTCCAATGGAGCACCAAAACTGTGTACTTATGTTTTATTAAATCTGCAAATACTGAATTTTATTTGCAAATACACTATTATCCTTTGAAACTATTAGGTTAACAATGGAGCAGTTAGGCAGCACATGGATATTGTTCTGGGTTTGAAGTCTGAAAGACTCACCTTCCTGAATTCAGACACATAATAGCTGTCTGATCCTGAGCAAGTCACTTAATCTTGTCACTTAACTTCAGTTCCATGTTTGTAAAATGAGCTGGAAGAGTAAATGGCAAAACAATCCAGTATCTTAGTCAAGAATATCTGAAAAGCAGTCATGAAGTCATACAATGACTATACAATAATAACAAAAGGTTAACAATAAGCATTTCTTCTCCTAAGTTCCAGTGTTTGTGAGTGTACGTGTGTGTGTGTGTGTGTGTGTGTGTGTGTGTGTGTGTGTATTGGAAGGCAGAGAAATGTTATAGAAAAAGAACTGAAAGGAGGATGTGATTAAGAGAAATCTGTCCCTTGTATCTGGATATTAGGATCATAGGATGTTAGATTTACAGCATGAAAGAGAACTTTGATGGCAACAAATACAATCACCTCATTTTAAAGATGAATAACTAACAACTCACAGTGAAAAACGTATTTGCTCAAGGTCACATAGAGCATCACAAGAAATCAATTCTAGTGCCATGGTCAAAAGAAGTAAGTCTTGATCCCTTTTCTGACATTTACTAACTGTATAACTTTGTGTAAGTCAATTAGCTTTTCTAGGTCTCTTTTTCCTTAACTGTAAAATGGGAATTTTGGATCAATTAACCTTTGATGTCCCTTCTACCTCTAAATCTGTTATAATACTCCTAAAAATAGCAAAGTTAGGATTAAACCCTGCCTCCAAATCCACTGTGGCTCCATTATACATTGGTGTATTTCCTGCCTAGACATTTGTCAGGAGCTTGCATACATGAGTAACTATCATTTTCAGTAAAAGTCTAAATTTAGATTGTATGTGTAATCTGAAGGTACCCCCATGAGTAATCTTAATACAATGAAATAGGAAGACTATAGTTTTAAAAGTCAGAACTATTAATTTTGTTATTGCTTTTAATCTGGATTTGTGATTTTCATTGGTATATTGAACCTACTGGAAAAAAAATTCCCTTTACCAAAGTATATCAATACCTTCCAGACTACTTAATAGCCTTATAGAATTGCCTGGGGCACTGGGAAATTAAATAACTTGCTCTGGGTCATATCACAGGACTGTCACCCTATATCTTACCAGCTCTAAAGCCATTTCTTTAGGCAAGATGCTTCACTGATTCTCATAGTTCTATTAAAGTAATAATTCTAATAAGAAAATAAGGCCCTTTTCTTATTCAATTCTACAAATGGTTCATCAGTGATTTAAGACCTTCATCCTTTTTCTGATACATCACTTATTTAGGATGATGATCCTGAATTCTTAGCTTATGAAAATAGAGTAAAAACTGTTGTAGGCTCCACTGTTCCAGAAAGACTTTGAGGATGAGCCTGGTAATTGACAGTAGGTTTACTATTTGAGGAACAACTTAGCTTTATCTGTAGAAGCTCTTAACAAATCTCATCATATCTACCTTCACAACATAGCTCCCATCTGTCTCCTTCTCTCTACTCAAATGGCCACTGTCCCAGTTCCAGGCTCTCATTACCTATATCCTGGATATTGCAATAGCTTCTTAATTGGTCTCCCTGACTCAAGTTTCTTCCCATTACAATCCATCCTCTCTGCCGCAGCCAAAGTGATTTTTCTAAAGTACAGGTTTGACCATATAATTCTCTTATTCAATAAACCCAAATGACTCCCTATAGTCTCTAGAATCACATTTAACTCCTCTGTATGGCTTTTAAGGTTCTTCATATACTGGCCCCAACCTGTTATATACATTTCCTCCTCTTCCCACCATCTGTATTACAGTCATATTGGCCTTCTTGTCCCTCACAATGGGATGGTACTAGCCAAGTATAGACTGCCAGTCCTCCCTCTTTATCATAAACCCTAGGCCCCATTCTATGATATTTTTTTCCCTTTCACCATTCTCAATATCACTAAAGAGATATGATGCTGGAGAGGAAAAGCAAATCTTAGTCTCTAAAAAATTCAGTCACTATTTGAAGACTTTTAGTCCCCCTCAAAGCAAATCTTAGTCTCTAAAAAATTCAGTCACTAGTTGAAGACTTTTAGTCCCCCTCTTGAGGCAAGCCATATCTATCCATTAAGGCAACCTACATTTATAATGGCTTACAAATTCCTGGATTGAAGCAGGCTACTGAATCTATGCTTGACAAAGAATAAACACTTTGTAAATGCATTTATTTTTTCATTCATTCCCCAATGCATGGATATGCATCCATGTATCCATGCAAAACCTAAATAAAGCTCTTGTAAATTCTTATAAAGATGCTACACAATGAGAATGTGCCTCTATCAGAATACTTAGGTTAATGTGCTACCTTTTTGTGACTCGGGACAAGTCATTTAACTTATTATGATCCCAGAAGATTTTCTAAATTATAAATTGCAAAATGGTTGCAAAATTATAGGTCTGGAATTCAAAACAAAACAACAAAAAATTACACTCTTCAGTTTCCAAGGCATAAAAATTTTCCACAATTAAAATAGTCAAAAATCAATAATTATATATTAGAAACAAAAATTTGCACACACTACACAATAATTTGTAGTAGGTTAAAGGTAATTCACCCAAAAAAAGTCTTTGGTCATTACATAGTCATCAATCAACTATGTGATTCAACTATGAATTGGCTAGATTTAACCAAATCCCTCAAAAAACTGGCTGATGAACCTAGCAGTCTCATCCAAAAGTTGACGAAAATGCTCCTATTTTCAAGACTTACGAAAGATTGAAAGATGTGTTAGAATTGAGTCAAGAAGGTGGAATGAAGAATCACAATGAACAAACTTCCCCTAAAATCCTCTCCTACAACACAACTGCAGAGAATAGCCAATAAAATTCTGAGCAGAAAAAACATGGGAAGTTTAGAAAGTCAGAGATATAGAGAAAGTGGATTAGTGACTGGTCAGGAGTGAAGGATACTGAAGGTGAAGCAGAAGTGGCACAAGCTATGGGCTTTGGAGGCAACAGCTGCAGCAGTATCGATGAAAACATGTGGTCACCCAATGTATAGATATGGTATTGGGAGATTCCAAAGGACTTTGAGATTGTGTTATCACATCACTTAGGAAAAGATGTCATTTAGTAGCCTCATATCCTTTTACCCAGTTTTAGGTCACAGATCTAGGGCAGAGAGAAGGATTGACAGTAAGTAGCATAGATCTTTGTAAACAATTAACAGCTTCAATGAAGTTTTAGGATATAAAATAAACCCATATAAAACATTAAAATGTTTATATATGTCTAAAAGATTCCAGTATAAAAAGATAGAAAGAGAAACTTCCTTTAAAATAACTGGTTAATATAAATTATTTGGGAGTTTGCCAAGATGAATTAAAAAATTATGTGAACAAAATCATTAAACAATTTTCATACAAATAGAGATGTAAACAATTAAAGAAATATCAATTGCTCATTGGGAGGATGAGCCTAACAAGAAAAATGCCAAACACCTAATAAATTTACTTAGTCTGTGCCATAAAAATCAAACTACTAAAGAATATTTCATACTGTAAGAATAAAAGGTCACAAATATTAAAGAAAACAATGCATTAAAAGACAGCCTAGCACTATCAATTCTCAAAACTATATTTTAAAGTGATAAATATCAGATCAATCTGGCATTGGCTAAGAAATAGACTGGTGGACTTCTTCAACACAGTAGGTACACAATACATAGTAGTAAATAACCATAGTAATAAAGTGTTTGGCAAATCCAAAGATTTAAGCTTCTGGGTCAAAATCTCAATATGACAAAAATTATTAGAAAAACTGGGGAGGGGGGATTAGGCAAAGACCAATATCTTATACTGTGAAGCAAGATAAGGTAAAATGATTCCATGATTTACACATAAAAGATGATAACATAAATAAATTAGCAGAGCATGAACAAATTTATCTTTCAGATCTATGAATACATGGAGAGTTTTGATATATATGTAGAGAGGGGCGGAGCCAAGATGGCAGAGAAGACACACGGGACTTTCTAAGCTCTTCTCTTACCCTCTTTATCAATATTATATCGAGCCTCAAAATAGTCTTGACTGCTACAATTATAAAGATAAGGTAGAACAACCACCGGAAGAAAATCTCCCAGTCTCCCAAAAAGGTTTTCGGGCCAGGGGAGATCAGCACAGGGAGAGAAATTGGTTCTAAGACTCAAACCAAAAGTGAAAGCACAGATCTCAGCAAAGCCCGAGCCCCAACCATCAGTCAGGGCTTTCCTGGGACATGGATCCTGCAAGGAGGACACAAGCCGGTTAGCCTCCAATCTGCCCAGTGGGGAGCTCAGCTTGGGCAAAGAGCTTTCAGGGCCGATTTGCATTGGGCAGAGACACTGGGCAGATTCCGGCCGTCTGTGGTCCTGCAGTCTGCTGTCTGTGGTCTGTGGTCTGGCAGCTAAACTCAAGTCCACAAGAGGTTCCCCGGGGCAGTGACACTTTCACCCTTGTCTCTAGCCGAGGCAATCACCAACCCACTCCAGCCCTACTACAGTTTGATAGCTCGGCCAGTGCTGAATCCACTTCCTGTTGGAAGGGAAAACTCACCAGAGCACTCCCATGCCTCGGAGCGGAAATCGGTTTACATCTTTCCCTGCTCTGCAGGAAGGCTGGTAACCCCCTTGCCTAGGAGACCTACCCTAAAGGCTTTTAAAACATGAATAAAAAGATGAAAAAACGATCGACAGCTTCTATGCAGAAAGAGCAGGTCAGCAAACTTGAAGGACCTCAAACAGCAAAAATGCATCAGACTGTCCTCCTTTCATGATGCTCTCAGAAGAGACCATTAAAAGTCTCAAAGAGATTAGAAGATAAATGGGGAAAGGAAAGAGAAGCCTTACAAAAGCAGCAACTTCCTGAACACGAATTGGAAAAGTAAAAAACTCAGGACAGTAAGAATTGTGAATTGGAAAAATAAAAATTCACTAAGTAGGATCTGAATTGGAAGAAAATAATTACTAAAAAAAAAAATAGTGAAATGGAAAAAAATCCAAGACCAAAACAATACATTTAAAACCCAAATGGACATATACAGAAAAGTGAAAAAGCTAATGAAGAAAATAATTTTTAAAAATTAGAACTGAACAAATAGAAACTAATGATTCATTGAGACAGCAAGAATCAGTCAAAAAAACAAAAATTGACAAACTGGAAAAAACCATGAATTATCTACTTGCAAAACGACAGACTTGGAAAATAGATCTAGGAGAGATAACTGAGGATTATTGGACTTTCCTAAAACTATGATGAAAAAAGGCCTAGATACTATTTTACAAGAAATCATCAAAGAGAACTGCCCAGATTTGGAATCAGAAGGTAAAATAGGCATTGAAAATTCATGAAACCTTCTGAAAGAAACCCTAAAATAAAACCCCAAGGAATATTGTGAAAATTAAGAACTATCAGATTAAGGAAAATTTACAAGCAGCCAAAAAAAAAACATTTAAATACGAGGTGCCAAATAAGGATCACCCTAGATCTGGCTGCCTCTATTAAAAGAGAAATAAGGCTGAAATATTATCGAAGGCACAAGAACTTGGGATGCAGCCAAGAATAAACTACCCAGCTAAGCTGAGCATTTTCCCAGGGAAGAGGATGGACATTTAATGAAACAAATGAATTCCATTTGTTTCCTGAAGAAAAACCAGAACTAAATAAAAATTTGATCTCAAGCATGAACTCAAAGGATGCAGAAAAGGTAAAATAACTCTTGAGAATTGTATTTCTGTTGTGATATACAAAAGAATACATGTATAATTTGATTTACTGATATAACATAAAAAGGGAAGTAGATATGGAAAAGGTATGATGGAGAATAAGGTGGAAGGAGGGATAAAGAGGGAACCACATCCACAAAGGCCAAGGAAACTTATCATATCTGAGGAATTTAGAGGGAGGAGGAACATTGTGTAATCTTACTCTATCAGAGTTCTCAAAGAAAAAATAATTGACATTTGTTTAGAAAATTCCCTCCGCCTCATTAAAACGGGGAGGAAAAGGGAAAAGAAAAAAGAGTAAAGGAAGGAAGGAAAAGACCTCAAAGGGAGGAGGTTATAAAGAGGAAGCATCATGTTACAAGAGGGGTACATAAGTTTAAAAGGGGGAAGAGGGTTTGGGGAGCAAGAATAAGTAAAGCACAATCTGGGGTTATTAGGATGGTAGGAAATAGATTTAGTAATTCTAACCGTAAATGGAATGGGATGAATTCCCCTAAAGAGAGGCAGATAGCAGACTGGATCAAAAGTAGAACCCTACAAATATGTTGTTTACAAAGAAACACATTTAAAGCGGGAGATACATATAGGAAAGGTAAAAGGCTGGAGCAAAATCTATTATGCTTCAGGTGAAGTCAGAAAAGAGGAGCCATCCTTATCTCAGATTAGAAAGTAAAAATTGATCTAATTAAAAGAGATAAGGAAGGAAACTTACCTGCTAAAGGGTACACATAAACAACAAACAATATCAATATTAAACATATATGCACCAAGTGGTATGGCATCCAACTCCAAAGGAGAAATTAAGAGAGTTGCAAGAAGAAATGACAACAAAACTGTAATAGTGAGATCTCAACCTTGCACTCCTCAGAATTAACAAATCAAACAAAACAAATAAGAAAGAAATTAAAGGTAAATAGAATATTAGAAAATTAGGTATGTTGGATCTTTGAGAAAAATTGAATGGAGATAGAAGGAATATACTTTCTTCTCAGCAGTTCAGGAACCTATTCAAAAATTGACCATATATTGGACATAAATACCAAAATTAATCAAGAAGCGAATATAAATGCTTTTTTCAGTCATGATGCAATAAAACATCAACAAAAAATTGAAATAGACCAAAAATAATTGAAACGAAAATCTCAATTTAAAAGAATGATTGGGTGAAGCACAAATTATAGATACAATTAATAATTTCACTCAAGATAAGCCAATGATGAGACATCATACCAAAATTTGTGGATGCAGCCAAAGCCTAATAGGGGAATTTTATATCCTTAGAAACTTTGAATAAACAGAGAAAAAAGATTAATAAATTGGCTTGCAACTAAAAAAAAAAAAGACCAAATTAAAACCCAATCAAATACTAAATTGGAAATTCTAAAATTAAAAGGAGAAATAAAATATTGAAAGTAAAAAAACTATTGAACTAATTAATAAAACTAAGAGTTGGTTCTATGAAAACCAATAAAATAGATAAGTTTGGTGAATCTGATTAGAAAAGAGGGAGGAAAATGAAATTAGTAGTCTTAAAAATGAAAGGAAACTTTCCGCAAAGAAGAGGAAATTAGAGAAATAATAAGAGTTATTTTGCTCAACTTTATGCCAATAAATTTGATAACCTAATGAAATGGATGACTACCTCCAAAAATATAACTTCCCAGACTAAGAGGAGGAGGAAATTGTGAATAGTCCCATTTCAGAAAAAGAAATAGAAAGCAATTAAACAACCCCTAAGAAAACCCCAGGACCAGATGGATTTACATGTGAATTTTACCAAACATTTAAAGAACAATTGGCCCTAATGCTATATAAATTATTTGATAAAATAGGGAATGAAGGAGTCCTACCAAATTCCTTCTATGACACAGACATGGTACTGATACCAAACCAGGTAGGCTGAAAACAGAGAAAGAAAATTATAGACCAATTCCTAATGAATATTGATGCTAAAATCTTAAATAAGATATTAGCAAAAGACTACAGAAAATCATCCCAAGATAATACACTATGATCAAGAGGATTTATACAGGAAATGAGGCTGGTTCAAATTAGGAAAACCATCAATATAATTGGCAATGTTAACCAAATTACAAAAACCAATGATCATCTCAATAGATGCAGAAAAGCATTTGATAAAATCCAACATCCATTCCTATTAAAACATTGAGAGTATAGGAATAAATGGACTTTTCCTTAAAAAATAGAGATCTATTTAAAACCATCGTAACATCATATGTAATGGAGACAAATTGTAACTATTCCCAATAAGATCTGGAGTGAAACAAGGTTGCCCACTATCACTGTTACTATTTAATATTGTATTAGAAACGCTAGCTATAGCAATAAGAGCTGAGAAAGAGATTAAATGAATAAGAATAGGCAATGAGGAAACCAACATCACTCTATCGATGACACTGATGATATAGAGAACCCCAAATTCTGCTAAAAGTTATTAGAAATAATCCACAACTTTAAATTGCTGCTTCAAAAAACCCATAAGTCATCAGCATTCTAATATCATTAAAAAATCCAACAGTCAGAGTTACAAAGAAATTCATTAAAGTAACACTGATAATATAAAATATTTAGGAATCTATCTGCCAAGGGAAAAATCAGAAACTTTAGGCAAAATTACAGACCACTTTTCACAAATTAAGTCTGATCAACAATTGGAAAAATATTAAATGCTCTTGGATAGGGCAAAATAATAAAGATGACAATATTAACCTAAACTAACTATTTATTTAGCTAATACCAATCAGACTCCCAAAAACATTTTAATGACCTAGAAAAAATAACAAAAAGTTCATATGGAAAAACAAAAGGTCAAGAATTTCAAGGAATTAATGAAAAAAAATCAAATGATGGTGGCTTAGCTGTACCAGATCTAAAATTATATTATAGAGCAGCAGTTACCAAAACTATTTGGTATTGGCTAAGGGAATAGAATTAGTTGATCGTGGAATAGATTGGTTCAAGGGATAAAACAGTCAACAAATATAGCAACCTAGTCTTTGACAAACCCAAAGATCCCAGCTTTTGGGCATAAGAACTTACTGTTTGATAAAAATTGCTGGGAAAATTGGAAACCAATATGGCAGAAACTAGGCATTGATCCATACTTAACGTCACACTAAGATAAGGTCAAAATGGGTTCATGACCTAGATAAAGAATGAAATTATTAATAAATTAGAGGAACATAGGATAGTTTACCTCTCAGACCTGTGGCAGGGGAAGGTCTTTATGACCAAAGCAGAACTAGAGATCATTACTGATCACAAAATAGAAAATTTCGATTATACCAAACTGAAAAATTTTTGTACAAACAAAACTAATGCAGACAAGATTAGAAGGGAAGCAATAAACTGGGAAAATATTTACAGTCAAAGGTTCTGATAAAGGCCTCATTTCCAAAAATATAGAGAATTAACTCTAATTTATAAAAATCGCATTCTTCAATTGAAAATGGCGGATATGAAAGACAATTCTCAGATGAAGAAATTGAAACTATTTCTAGTCATGAAAGATGCTCCAAGTCATTATTAATCAGAGAAATGCAATTAAGACAACTCTAAGATACCACTACACACCTTGGATTGGCTAAGATGACAGGAAAAAATAATGATGATTGTTGGAGGCGATGTGGGAAAACTGGGACATTGATTCATTGTTGGTGGAGTTGTAACGAATCCAACCATTTTGGAGAGTAGTTTGGAACTATGTCAAAAGTTATCAAACTGTGCATACCCTTTGATCCAAGTTTACTTACTGGATTATATCCCAAAAGGTTATAAAGAAGGGAAAGGGACCTGTATGTGCGGAATGTTTGTGGGCACCTTTTGTAGTGGTAGTAACTGGAAACTGAAATGGATGTCCATCAGTTGGAGAATGGCTGAATAAATCGTGTATATGAAAATTATGGAATATTACTGTTCTGTAAATGACCAACAGGATGATTTCAGAAAGGCCTGGAGAGACTTAAGAACGATGCTGAGTGAAATGAGCAGGACCAGGAGATCATTATATACTTCAACACAATACTAGATGATGACCAGTTCTGATGGATCAGGCCATCCTCAGCAACGAGATCAACCAAATCATTTCTAATGGAGCAAATGAACTGAACTAGCTATACCCAGAAAAGAACTCTGGAGATGACTAAAACCATCAATTGAATTTAATCCCTATATTTATGACACCTGCATTTTGATTTCCTTCAAAGTAATTGTACAATAATCAGATCGATTTTGTAATAAAATAGGTTTCATTAATTTAATAAATTCCTGATATTTAATATTTAACATTGTCATCTGCATTTGGGAGGTGGGGGGCAAGAGGTAAAATTGGAACAAGGTTTGGCAATTGTTAATGTTTAAAGTTATCCATTATATCCTTAAATAAAAGGCTATAAAAAAGAATTTCAGGAAAGTAAAAAATCAAATGAAGGGCTAGACCAGATCTAAAATTATATTATAGAGCAGCAGTTCCAAAACTTTTGTATTGGTAAGAATAGATTAGTTGATCGTAAATAAGATTAGGTTCAGGATAAAACAGTCAACAAAATAAACTAGTTTTGACAAAACCCAAAGATCCCAGTTTTGGGATAAGAAACTGTTTGATAAAATTGCTGGGAAAATTGGAACTAATACCAGAAACTAGATTGATCCTTACTTAACGCCGTACCAAGATAAGGTCAAAATTTCAAGACCTAGGATAAGAATGAATTATTAATAAATTAGAGGAACAAGGATAGTTATCTCAGACCTTGGAAGGAGGTCTTTTATGACCAAAGGAACTAGAGATCATTAACTTCACAAATAAAAATTTGATTAACCAACTGAAAATTTTGTACAAACAAAACTAATGCAGACAAGATTAGAAGGGAAGCAATAAACTGGGAAAATATTTTCAGTCAAAGGTTCTGATAAAGACCTCATTTCCAAAAATATGAAATTAACTCTAATTTATAAAAAAATCAAGCCATTCTCCAATTGAAAATGGTCAAAGGATATGAACAGACAATTCTCAGATGAAGAAATTGAAAACTATTTCTAGTCATATGAAAAGATGCTCCAAGTCATTATTAATCAGAGAAATGCAAATTAAGACAACTCTAAGATACCTACACACCTGTCAGATTGGCTAGATGACAGGAAAAATAATGATGTTATTTGGAGGATGCGGGAAAACTGGGACATTGATGCATTGTTGTGGAGTTGAACGAATCCAACCATTTTGGAGTTAGTTTGGAACTATTAAAAGTTATCTGTGCATACCCTTTGATCCAGCAGTGTTACTACTGGATTATATCCCAAAGAGATTATAAAAGAAGGAAAGGGACCCTGTAACGAATTTTGTGGCAGCCTTTTCGTAGTGGCTAAAAATGGAAATTGAATGGATGTCCACAGTTGGAGAATGTCTGAATAAATTGTGGTATTGAATATTATGGAATATTACTGTTCTGTAAGAAATGACCAACAGGATAATTTCGAAAGGCCTGGAAAAGACTTACGAACTGATGCTGAGGAAATGAGTAGATGAAGGAGATCTTATATACCAACAACAATATATATGATGACCAGTTCTGATGGACCAGGCCATCCTCAGCAAGAGTCAACCAAATCATTTCTTGAGCGTAATGAACTGAACTAGCTATGCCCAGAAAAAGAACTCTGGGAGATGACTAAAACCATTATATTGAATTCCAATCCTATATTTATGCACACCTGCATTTTTGATTTCCTTCACAAGCTAATTGTACAATATTTCAGAGTCTGATTCTTTTTGTACAGCAAAATAACGTTTTGGTCATGTATACTTATTGTGTATCTAATTTATATTTTAATATATTTAACATCTACTGGTCATCTTGCCATCTAGGGGAGGGGGTGGGGGGGGGTAAGAGGTGAAAAATTGGAACAAGAGGTTTGGCAATTGTTAATGCTGTAAAGTTACCCATGTATATATCCTGTAAATAAAAGGCTATTCAATAAAACAAAAAAAAAAAAAAAGATATATATGTAGAGTACAACCTGTAGAGAAAATAAATGGAAGCAAAATAAATAATTTAATTTTGATTATAAGAAATGTTTTCACAGAATCAAAACCAATATGCCCCAAATTAGAAGGAAATCTAGAAACTGGGTGGGAGGGGGAGTTACAGGAAGTTTTCTGTGATAAAGCCTTTTTTCTAAAATATATAGGAACCTGAGCGAAAATCATAAAAACAAGAGGTATTCCTCAATTAATAAATATTCAGAGGACATAAACAATGAGTTTTCAGAAGAAATAATATCAATTATCGTAGAAAAAGTGTTTTAAATCATATGAAGCAGAGAAATGCACATTAATGCAACTCTGAGGTACCATCTCAAACATTACAGGTTAGTTAACATGACAGAAAAAGAAAATGACAAAAGTGCTGAAGATTTTTGAAAACTAAGTACACTAATGCACTGCCACTGTTTTTGTAAATTCATCCAACCATTCTGTAATACAATTGAGAACTAAGCCAAAAGGACCATAAAGCCATTCTTACCCTTTGACTCATCAGTGCTATTGTTAGTTCTATATTCCAAAAAGATCTAAGAAAAAAAAAAGGCTTGGGACACATATGTGCAAAAATATTTTAAGGAGCTTTTTTGTGGTAACAAAGTAATAAAAACTTCAGGAATGTTCATCAACTGGGCAATAGTTGAACAAACATAGTAATGTGATGGAATATTATTGTGCTAAAGAAATAATGAAAAGAATTGTTTCAGAAAAAACTAAGAAGACATATGCAAAATTAAGTGATTATAATGAGGAAAACAACCTCATAATACCAGCTGTAATGAAAATCAACTGTGAAAGACTTAGTAATTCTGAATAATAAAATAATCATTGCAATTCCAAATGACAGATCATGTAAAATGCTATTCACATCCATATAGAGAAAAAATGCCCTCTGGATATAGGTGAAGAATATATATTTTTTTCTTTTTCTTTTTCTTGCCTCTTTTATTCTTAAAATGGCTAATATGGATTTTTAAAAATTTAATAGCCTTTTATTTACAGGTTATATGTATGGGAAATTTTACAGCATTGACAATTGCCAAACCTCTTGTTCCAATTTTCCCCTCCTTCCCCCCAATCCCTTCCCCAGGTGGCAGGATGACCAGTAGATGTTAAATATATTAAAATATAAATTAGATACACAATAAGTTTATATGACCAAACCATTATTTTGCTGTACAAAAAGAATCGGACTCTGAAATATTGTACAATTAGCCAGTGAAGGAAATCAAAAATGCAGGTGGACAAAAATATAGGGATTGGGAATTCAATGTAATGGTTTTTAGTCATCACCCAGAGTTCTTTTTCTGGGCATAGCTGGTTCAGTTCATTGCTGCTCCATTGGAACTGATTTGGTTGATCTCATTGCTGAGGATGGCCAGGTCCATCAGAATTGGTCATCATATAGTATTGCTGTTGAAGTATTTAATGATCTCTTGGCCCTGCTCATTTCACTCAGCATCAGTTCGTGTAAGTCTCTCCAGGCCTTTCTGAAATCATCCTGTTGGTCATTTCTTACAGAACAACAATATTCCATAATATTCATATACCACAATTTATTCAGCCATTCTCCAATTGATGGGCATTCACTCAATTTAATATGGATTTTTTGCATGATTTCATATATATATATATAATGTGTCTTCTATTTTTGCTTTCTCAGTGGGTATGTGAAACAATGGAGGTAAAAAGAGAATTTGGAACTGAAAAAAATCAAAAATTGAATCTGCTTGTTTTATTTATAGAGGTCATCCATATTAATTTTGACCACTGAAGTTTATTAAGTAACAATGTTGTAACTCTTACATCACTGATCTATATTTAGTTATCTCTCAATGGCAATTAGATTAACTAAGAGTTGCATATCATATTAAACACTATGATGTAATTTGACTGATGGTATGATCACATGTTGGATTATTGTAATAAATATTAAATTACTATGATTATTAATCTTTGATTTATTTGTACCCAGTTATATTTTTTTTAAAAAAATAAATATTTGTTTTTAATTTTTTTTAATTCTAGGATTTCTCCCTTATTCCAATGCACAATTAAGGAACCACATGGAAAGTTATGCAAAATATTTTCATAAAAGTCATGCTGTGAAAGAATATATATGTGTATATATATATATATATATATATATATATATATATATTTCTCCAATCCTAATAAAAATAAAGTTAATAAAAATGAAGATAATAAAAAAATGAAGATAAGTAAAGTTAGACACACAGAGAGAGAATACTTCAGTTTGTATTCAGACACAATCAGTTCTTTCTTTTGGTATGGATAGAATTTTTCATCATAAGTATTTCTGAGTAGTTGTGGATCATTGTACAGCTGAGAATAGCAAAGGCATTTACAGCTGCTCATCCCAGAACATTGGTATTACTTTGGATATAGTACATTTCTTTTTTTTTTTTTTTTTTATTTAATAAGCCTTTAATTTACAGGATATAACATGGGTAACTTTACAGCATTAACAATTGCCAAACCTCTTGTTCAATTTTCACCTCTTACCCCCACCCCTCCCCTAAATGGAGGAAGCCAGTAGATGTTAAATATAAAATATAACAGATACACAAAGATAATGACCAAAATATTATTTTGCTGTACAAAAGAATAACTCTGAATTATTGTACAATTAGCTTGTGAAGGAAATCAAAGATGCAGGTGTGCATAAATATAGGGACTGGAATTCAATGTGGTTTTAGTCATCTCCCAGAGTTCTTTTCTGGGTATAGCTAGTTCAGTTCATTACTGCTCCATTGAAATGATTTGGTTGATCTCGTTGCTGAGGATGGCCTGATCCATCAGGACTGGTCATCATCTAGTATTGTTGTTGAAATATATAATGATCTCCTGGTCCTCTCATTTCACTTAGCATCGGTTCTGTAAGTCTCTCCAGGCCTTTCTGAAATCATCCTTTGGTCATTTCTTACAGAACAGTAATTCCATAATTTTATATACCAAATTTATTCAGCCATCTCCAACATGGACATCCATTCAGTTTCCAGTTTCTAGCCACTACAAAAAGGGCTGCCACAAACATTCTGCACATACAGGTCCCTTCCCTTCTTTATAATCTCTTTGGGATATAATCCAGAGTAACACTGCTGGATCAAAGGGTATGCACAGTTTGATAACTTTTGAGCATAGTTCAAACTACTCTCCAAAATGGTTGGATTCGTTCAAACTCCACCAACAATGAATCAGTGTCCAGTTTTCCCCATCCCTCCAACAATCATCATTATTTTTTTCCTGTCATCTTAGAATCACAGGTGTAGTGGTATCTTAGAGTTGTCTTAATTTGCATTTCTCGATTAATAATGACTTGGAGCATCTTTCACTATGACTAGAAATAGTTTCAATTTCTTCTTGAGAATTGTCTGTTCTTCTGACCATTTTTCAATTGGAGAATGGCTTGTTTTATAAATTAGAGTTAATTTCATATATTTTGAATGAGGGCCTATCGAACCTTTTGACTGTAAAAATATTTTCCCAGTTTATTGCTTCCTTCTAATCTGTCTGCATATTGTTGCAAAACTTTTCAGTTTGTATAATCGAAATTTTCTATTTTGTGATCAGTAATGATCTCAGTTCTCTTTGGTCATAAAACCTTCCTTCCACAGGTCTGAGAGTAACTATCCTATGTTCCTCTAATTTTTAATTTCATTTCTTTATGCTGGTCATGAACCATTTTGACTTATCTTGTTCAGCTTATATGGATCAATGCCTAGTTTCTGCCATATGATTTCCTTTTCCAGCAATTTTATCAAACAGTAGTTCTTTCCAAAGCTGGGATCTTTGGTTCGTCAAAGACTAGGTTTATATTTGTACTGTTTTATCCTTGACCTAATCTATTCCACTGATCAACTAATTTCTTCCAATATTAAATAGTTTTGGTAACTGCTGCTCATAGTATAGTTTTAGATCTGGACAGCTAATACCATCATTTGATTTTTTCATTAATTCCTTGGAAATTCTTGCCTTTTGTTTTTCCATATGAACTTTGTTGTTATTTTTTCTAGGTCATTAAATTAGTTTTTTATCTGATTGGTATAGCTAAATATAGATTAGTTTAGGTAATGTATCTTTATTTATTTGTTTCGCCCTATCCAGAGCATTTAATTTTTCAATTGTTAGATCAGTAATTTGTGAAAGTGGTGTAATTGTCTCATAAGTTTGATTTTCCCTTGGCAGATAGATTCCTAAATATTTTATATTATCATAGTTCTTTTGGAATTTCTCTTGTAACTCTGACTGTGGATTTTTATGATATATAAGAATGCTGATGACTTATGTGGGTTTATTTTTAACCGAACTTGTAAAGTTTGGATTATTTCTAATAACTTTTTAGCAGAATTCTGGGGTTCTTAAGTATACCATCGTCATCGGCAAAGGTGATAATTTGGCTTCCTATTGCCTATTCTTCCTTTACTTTTCTCAGCTCTTTTGCTAGCTAGTGTTTCTAAATTATAAATGTACGGTGATATGGGAACTGTTTTCCTCAGATCTTATTGGATGGTTGCAGTTTTCTCATTAATATATTTAGATGGTTTTAAATGTGCTGATTTTTGAAAGTCATTTTTCCTTTTAGGTTTTTAATAGGAATGGAGTTGGTTTATCAAATGCTTTTTTGCATCTATTGAGATGATCATATGGTTTTTGTTAATTTGGTTATTGACCAATTTATTGATAGTTTTCCTATATGAAACCCTGCATTCCTGGTAAATCCACTTGATCATATTAAATTCGGAGATGATTTTTGTAGTCTTTTCTAATTTTTTTAAATTTTAGCATCAATATTCTTAGGGAATTGGCTATATTTTCTTTCTCTGTTTTCAGCCACCTGGTTTAGGTATCGTACCATGTCTGTGTCATAGAAGAATTTGTAGGACTTTCATTCCTATTTTATCAAATAATTTTATAGCATTGGGGTAATTGTTCTTTAAATGTTTGGTAAAATTCACTATAATCCATCTGGTCCTAAGGTTTTTTTAGGGTTGTTTAATTGTGTTCTATTTCTTTTTCGAAATGGATATTGTAAAATTTCTTCTTCCTCTTTAGTCTGGGATCTGTATTTTGGGTAGTCATCATTTCATTAGGTTATCAAATTTTTAAAAGTTGAAAATAACTCCTTATTATTTCTCTTTCTTTCATTGTGGAAAGTTCTCTTTTCATTTTAGACTACTATTTCATTTTCTCCTTTTTCCTAATAGATTTACAAAACATTATTTTATTGGCTTTTAAGACCAACTCTTAGTTTTATTAATTGGTTCAATATTTTTACTTTCAATATTTTTAATTTTAATTTTAGAATTTCAATTTAGTATTTGATTGGGGTTTTTAATTTGGTCTTTTTTAGTTTTTTTTAGTTGGCCAATTCATTAATCTTTTCTTTCTCTGTTTTTTTAAGTAAGCCTCAGGATATAAAATTCTTTGTTACCGCTTTGGCTGCATCCACAAATTTTGGATGATGTCTCATCATTGGTCATTTCTTGATTGGAAATTAATTGTATCTATAATTTGCTCTTCACAATCATTCTTTAAGGTAAATTGTTTTATTTCCATTACTTTGGTTATTTCCTAACTTTTTGTTGAATGGTTTTTTGATCATATCTGAAAGAATCTTTATTTTCTCTGCTTGCATTTAATTTTGGTCTTTATTCTAATTATGGTCAATTTTGAATAGGTTCATGAACTGCTGGAAGAAAGTATTCTCTTCTATCTCCTTCTTTTCTCAAGATCAAATACTAATTTTCTAATATTCTTCTTCTTTAATTTTTTCTTATTTGTTTTTGGTTTGTTTGTCTAATTCTGGGAGGAAGGTGGATCTCCTACTATTACAGTTTGTTGTCTTTTCTTTGATCTCTTAACTTCCTTTAGGAAGTTGAGTGCCTACCATGGTTATATGTTTAAATTATTGGTTGTTTTACCCTTTGCAGGATGTAGTTTTCCTTATCTCTTTAATTAGATCAATTTTACTTTGTTGATCTGGAGATAAGGATGGCTACCTCTTTTGACTTCACCTGAAGCATAATAGATTTTGCTATTTTATTTTACTCTTATGCATCCCCTGCTTTAAATGTTTCTTGTAACAACATTAAGGTTCGACTTTGATCAGTCTGCTATCTGCCTCTTCCCTTTAGAGTCATCCATTACATTTACGGTTGAATTACTAAATCTGTTTTCTGCCATCCTTAACCAGATTGTGCTTTTACTTATTCTTGCCTCCCTCTTCCCTTTTTAAACTTATGTACCTCTTGTATCGTACATCCTCTTTATAATTCCTCCTCCCCTTTAGTCTTTTTTTCCATTATTTTTTTTTCCTTTTCTCTCCCGTTTTTTAATGGGTTGAGAGAATTTTTCAAAACAATGTCAATTATTTTTTCTTTGAGGCAACTTGAATGGGAGTAAGATTCACTTCCCTCTCTAATTCCTCAGATATGATAAGTTTCCTTAGCCTCTTTGGGGATTGTTTCCCTTTTTATCCCTCCTTCCACTTATTCTGCCATTCCCTTTTCCATATCTACTTCCTTTTTATGTTATATCAGTAATCAATTATACATGTATTCTTTTTATTCCACAACAGAAATACAATTCTAAGGTTATTTTTACCTTTTCTGCATCTTTGAGTTTCTATTCTTGGAGATCAAATTTTTGTTTAATTTGTTTTTTCTTCGAAACAAATGGAATTCATTGTTTTATTAAATTCCATCTTCTTCCCTGGAAGAAATGCTCACTTACTGGGTAGTTTATTCTTGGCTGGTCTCAGTTCTTGTGCTTTGGATATTATTCCAGGCCTTCTTTCTTTTAATGTGAGAGCCGACTTGGGTGAAATCTGATGTGGCCCTGGTATTTAAATGGTTTTTTTTGCTGCTTGTAAATTTTTCCTTAACTGATAGTTTGAAATTTGGACTATTCCTTGGGGTTTTATTTGAGTTTCTTCAGAAGGTGTTGATTAATTCTTCAAGTATTTTACCTTCTGATTCTATTACCTGGGCAGTTCTTCTTTGAGATTTCTTGTAAATAGTATCTAGGCTCTTTTTCATTGTTTTCAGAAGTCAATAATCCTCAGATTATTCTCCTAGATCTATTTTCAAGTCTGTCGTTTTGAAGTAGATAATTTGGTTTTTCAGTTGTCATTTTTTTGTTTTTTTGGACGATTCTTGCTGCTCAATGATAATAGTTTAATTGTCGTTAATTTTTAAAAATTATTTTCTTATTAGCTTTTTTTTACTTCTTTCCTGTGTCCAATTGAGTTTTGAATTATTGTTTTGGTCTGTGGAATTTTTTCCATTTCCTAATTTTTTTTTTAGTGAATTGTTTTTCCAATTCACAATTTTTTTCCTGACTTCTGGAATTTTAACTTTTCTAATTGATTGGAAGTTGTTGCTCTTATGAAGGCTTCTTTCCTTTCCCCATTTTCTTCTAATTCTTTTGGTTTATGGCTCTTCTTGAGACATTTAAGGAGGACAGTCTGATGCATTTTTGCTGTTTGGGTCTCTTCAGTTTGCTGACTGCTCTTTTTCTGCATAGAAGCTGTAGTTGTTCTTTTCTTTTTTTATTCATGTTTAAAGCCTTTAGGTAGGTCTCTGGCAAGGCACTTCCTCTGCAGAATTTAGGGAGATGTAAACCAATTTGCCTTGAGGTATAAATTGCTCTGAGGAGAGTTTTTCCTTCCCCCAACAGGAAGTGGATTCAGCATACGAGCTATCAAAACTGCTTATAGGGCTGAGTGGATTATCCTGCCCTCGCTAGAACTAATTGAAAGTGTCACAGCCCAGCCGGGCCTCTTGTGGACTGTAGATTGCCTTAGCGCCAGACTAGAATGCAGACAGCCAAACTCTGGCCAGTGTCTCTGCCGATGCTCGACCTGGAAAAGTTGGCCCAAGCCGACTCCCCTGCGCCAGATTGGGCTAACCCGGCTCGTCCTCCTGCTGAGGATCACGATCCCCAAGGAAAAACCGTACTGGGGTTGGGGCTGGTGTTGCAAAGATCTGTGGCCACCCTGTTTGAGACTCTCTCGAACCTAATTTCTCCCGGTTGGCTTGATCTCCCCCTGGCCCCGGCACCTTTTTGGCGAGACTCAGATTTCTTTGGCTTGATTGTTCTTTTATCTTTACGAATGTAGATCAAGACTATTTTTGAGTTGGTAATATTGATAAAGGGTAGAAGAACTTAGAAAGTTGTCTTTCCGATCTTGCTCCCTGGTTATGTATTTCATTTGGGTTTTATAAGACTTTTCAGTCATCATCTTTTTTCCTGAGATCTCCGTATCATTTCCTATAGAACAAAAATATTAAATCACAAACACATACTATACTTTATGGAGCCATTTTCCAATTAATAGACATCCCCTCAGTTTCTTTTTTCTTTTTTTTTTTTTTTTGAAGTGAACTGTTATGAATGTTTTTATTTATAGGTCATTTTCCTTTTTCTTAAAAAAAAACAAACCTCTTTTGGTATTATGTTTTAATAGTGGTATTATTATGTCAAAGGATATACACAAATTTATAGTCCTTTGGGCATGGATCATACTTTTAAAAATCATTTATCATTGAGGCAAGGATATTTTTTTTATAGATTTGATTCAGTTCCCTCCATATTTAAGAAATGAAGCCTTATCAGAGAAACTTGCTTCAAAATTCTGTTTATAATTACTATTGCTAAATGTATTTTAGAAATACATTTATTCACTTTCTCCCTTTACTCTACTTCTCCATTGACTACTCCCTCCCCATTATGCCCTCCTTTATCACCATTCTTCCTTCCCATACCACAATCTCATTCGATTTTCCTACTGGGTAAAAGATTTCTATACCTCTATTGAGTATGTATGTTATTTCCTCTTTGAGCCAGATCTGAGGAGAATAAGGTTTCTACTCATCCCTCCTCCCCCAAATCCCTCCTTGTAAAAAGCTTTTTCCTTGTCTTTTTTTCAAAATTTCCCATTCAATTCAACCAGGGCTGAGGCTGCACTGGTATGGCTTTTGTTGGGATTGCCATCCAAAGACCTTTTATGCTGACCTACCAAAGTTTTTCTTGGTGTCTCTAAGGTGAGAAGACCACTGCTACTGATTCAGAGATCCCTTCCTCATTCATTGTGGCTCCCTGGCTGGGGCTGGGGACTGTGCTTGCATGGCCTTCACCAGGACTGCATGCTGCACACTCCACAGACCTTCTCTGCTGACCTTCTAAGTTGCATCTATTGAGTTTATCATATGATTTCTATTGATTTTGTTATTGATATGATTGATTGTGGTAATAATTTTCCTGATATTGAACTTGCCCTGCATTCCTGGTATAAATCCCTCTAGACTACAGTGTATTATCCTGCTGAGATGTTTCTGTGTTCTCTTCGGTAATATTTTGTTTGAAATTTCATGGGGGAGATTAATCTGCAATTTTCTTTCTCTGTTTTGGCTCTTCCTAGTTTAGGCATCAATACCATATTTTGTCATAGAAAGAATTTGGCAGTACTTCTTTACCTATTTTTTTCAAATAGTTTACACAGTATTAGAATTGATTTTTCTTTAAAGTTTTCATAGAATTCAGTTGTGAATTAATCTGGTCCTGGAGATTTTTTTTTTTTCTTAGGCAATCCATTAATAACATTTTCAGTTTGTTTTGTTCTAAAATGGGAGTATTTAAGTAATTTATTTCCTCTTTTGTTAATCTGTGAAATTTATATTTTTGTAAATATTCATCCATTTCAGTTAGATTTTCAGATTTGCTGCCCTACAGTTGGGCAAAATAACTCCTAGCTATGGCTTTAATTTCATAATCATAGGTGGTAATTTCATCATTTTCATTTTTGATATTGATGATTTTTTTTCTATTTAAATAATCAGTCTATCTATTTTGTTGTTTTTTTTTCACAAAACCAACTCTTAGTTTTATTTATTCATTCAACTATTCAGTTTCAGACCTTCAAATTGGATATTTAATTGAGTATTTCTGATGTTATTTTTCTAGCATTTTTTTTAGTTTTATGCCCAATTCATTGATCTCCTCTTTCTCTATTTTGTTCATGTAGCTATTTAAAAATATAAGATTTCCCGTAAGAACTGCTTTGGCTGCATCTCATATTATTTGCTATGTTGTCTCATTATTGTCATTCTCTTGGATGAAATTATTGTTTGTTTCTGTGATTTGCTGTTTGATCCATTCATTTTTAAGAATTAATTTAATTTCCAATTGGTTTTCAGTATATCTTTTCCTACTCCTTTATTGAATATAATTTGTACTGCCTTGTAGTCTAAAAAGGAAATATTTACTATTTCTGCCTTTTTTATTTTTGCTGTATTTGATTGTGAGGTTTTTATGCCTTCATATATTATCAGTTTTTGTGTAGGTAATGAAAGCAATACACACATGAGGATGAACTATTTAGAAAAACTAGAATCCATTCTGGGAATTCTTCATCTGAAGAACAGTTTCCTAGATCAGGCCTTTAGGTGCTCAGTTATTAATGCCCTCCCCATCAGTTTGTATTTACATCACATATATGCCTGTTTAATTGTCCATTTACCTATCAAAATCTTACTCTATTAGTATGTGCATTCCTTGAATGGAAGAATTATTCCCTCTCCCCATCCTTAGCCTTTATTTCAGTTCCTTACACAAATGATTATTTAATAAATACCTATTGAATGAATGAATTATTATACAATTTCCAAAGCTTTAACAGTAGCTTCCATGGCTTCCTTCAAGTTTCAATAGAAGTTCTACCTTTTATAATCTTCCTTAATTTTAGTACTTTTCCTCTGAAAGAACATCAAATTTACCCTATATAGATAGATAAATATAGATATAGATAGCTTGTTTATACATCATTGTTTGCATCTTGTCTCCTCATTAGTTTATGAGCTCCTCAAAGGCAGGAATTACTTTTTTATTTTGTTTTGTTTTTTGCCTTTCTTTAAATCCCCAAAACTAAGCAAAGACATTGGCATATGGTAAGTACTTAATAAATACTTATTTATTAACTAAGTACACAGCTCATATTTTGATGATTAATCTTTTTATAGATCAATTGCCATCCTTACCATAAACTAAGCGACCCACTAAAAATCAATCCTATACTGGAAGTAGGTAAAATGTAATTTTTTTTTTCATTTTTCTCAAAGTTACCTTAACTTTGTACTTCATCTGGTAGGTTTGTATGGATTTTTGGAAGAACCAAAGTAAGCTACAAAAATCAGGAGAGAAAACTGAGAAAAAATGTATAGTGTTTACACTATAGACAAATGAGTTCTTTATGAACTCAAGTAATCTGATTCTGCATATTGTTTCCCTGGATACAGCATAAGCATTTTAGGCTTGGAACTATTTCATTTCAGATGTGGAATCCCTAATACATGTAACAATGTCTAGTGCAGAATGGGGGCTTGATAATATATTGATAAATATCTACAACACAGCTTTGAAATTCCCTTGTAAAGAGATATATACTAATATTTTCTCTATCACTTAAAAACTATTGAGAAATGGAATTTCATCTATATGAATTGGTAACTGGAGGGAAATATACTATATTCTAGGATGGGATAATTCATAAAGTAGAAAGTTGTCATTTTCATTATTAAATTTTTGTCCTTGTTTCCAAAAATAATTCTATTTATTGTTTGTTATAAGACTGCACACACACACACACACACACACACACACACACATAATATGAAGAGAAGTATGTTTCCATTTAAAACACCTTGTAGTGTTGTTCTATTTTGAAATATATCTTCTAATTTTTACATTGTTACCATTACAAACAGAGAGGAAGCAAATTGAGTATAGATAAAATACTTTATGAATTTTAAATTCAATTAAACATATTTTTTCTCAAGAGAACCTTCATTATATAAATTTGAAATCAAAAATTTGTTCTTCCTTAGTCCTTTTCCTCCTTTCCCCTTCCCTCTACTCTCACCTTATTCAGATATTGAGTTTTTCATGTAGAGCTTACTTTATTTTGATCATGAAGGAAAGAGATAAAGAAAAGATTATCAGATGCCTCACTCTTCATTGATATTAGTTATTTTGTATTCATATATGACTTTTATTCCTAGGAATTTGAAATACCTACACAGAATTCATATTGTCCCATTTTCAAAACTCTTCATTGACTTAGCAAACATATCATTTAGTCATTTTTCATCAAATTTCCCAATTCCAAATAATTTTAAATTCCAAATCCAAATCCAAAATATTTTAATATAGTGAGAGAGATGACACTGATGTTTCATTTATAATGTTCTCATGTCTTTAGATAACTCCTCCTGGTTTTTGGAGCACTGAATTGCTCTCAGAAGAACTGTAGAAAATGACTTTCTACACTCTGCATTTTTTCCTAAAGAGCTCTTTATTGCAAATAAGAAAATTTAAATCATTACTCATTATTTAGAATATTATACATGCAGGTCATCATTAATTTACCAAAAAAAAAGCAACTTAAAATATGTTCAAGATACTAAATCAGAATTCTGAAATTTAATGGAAATCCAAATGTTAAGACTTACTAGGTTTATGGTAGGAAATGATCTGACAATTTGTTATGCAGACACATGCAAGGAATAATGTTTTTCTTAATATCTTTCACAAATGTTGGCCTCAAGATAGTACAATAACATAGTAATGTGTGGGATGAAATACTTTAAAATGTGATGAGTTGAGAGTACAGGAATATATTTAATGAAAAATTTTCCCTTTGAGTTATTTTTGTTTGTGTGCCTGCCCCCAAGCATCTGGAGTCCAAAGTGGGTCTGTTTTATTTTGTAAAAAAAAAAAAAAAAAAGACTGGAGAATCCATTCATTTTATGTCCTGTGGGCAAAGGTAATCAGACAGTAATCATAGTTTATGCTCTTCCTATATAAGAAATGTGTATGAACTATCCTAATGATGTTTCATTTGTATCTATGGTGTATTATTTTTCTCATTTCCTCTGAAATGTTTCACAATTCCAATGATTCTGACACCTGAGCACATTCTCTGTCACATGTGGGAATGCATTGCTTCTATTAAACTGTCCAACAAATGCAATGTCTTGATCTGGAGCTAGATGTTTCTATTTGGCTTTGTTCCTACATTTTTTTTTTATTTGCACCTTCCACATTTGGGAGAGAAAAACAAAAACAAATTGGAGTGTAAAACAGCATGATTAAGGTGACTCCTTAGCATGTCCTAAGCTTCAGCACAAGAATGTTGTTAATTTTCTCTGAAACAAATGGAGGAGGTACATTAAAAAAAAATGCTATTGGCAGCTGAAGTCAGTACCAAAGTAGACTGGGCCAAATGAAAATCAAATCTCATACACTAATAAGTTCATATAGTTAGAAAGGACATTAAAAGGCCTTTAGTACAACCTCCTAACCCACAAAGAAAACTATTCTAAAATTCCCCTGATAGTCAGGAGTGTATCTTCTACTTGAACAATTTCAGGAGTAATTTGATACCTCAAAAGACATCCTGTGGCATTTTTTTTTTTTGCAAAAAAACCTTTGTTCAGAGCACTCTTATTGTTTATATATCAATGGATAGTAGATAGATAAATAGATGATAGATAGGTAGATAGGTAAATAGATAGATAGATAAATAGACAGAGGGATAAATGGATGGATGGATGGATAGACACACAGACAGACAGAGAGCGAAAGCACATGCCTATCTATTTATCTAAACATGTAAAAGGTTAACTAATGAACAAGGGAGGAGTGGGAACATAGAAGATAGCAAGATTAGAATACAAGGAGAGGTGAGGTATTCTGAAGCAAAATTATATATATATATATATATATGTGTGTGTGTGTGTGTGTGTGTAACATTAGTTTGCATCTCATTTTTCTTTCTACATAAAAGTTCAATAGGGTTTTTTTTAAATTATATATTCATTTAAAATGTAGTTAATAAATGCTTGGGATCTGGATGCTGAGGTACAATGACAAAAAAAGGGAAGAGTATCTAAGATCCTTAATAGCTCTAATGATCCTACAATCTGCACCTTTTCGGAAACTTAGATTCTCAGACACTTACCCTGAATACTGACACTTTAGCATCAAAAAGCAGAGGGCAAGGGGGTCTTTAAGACCTCAAGTAGTACTTTCTCTCCCATACCTGAGCTCCACAGCACTGAAGTCCAGCATAACTTGAGCCTTTCCCAAAGGCTTATCTGTCAGGGAGAGAGTCTTCTGGGTTTTAAGTGATCTAGATCAGTTACTGAGCACTTTCTCTTTTAGCAAACTTGTACCATAGACTAGCCTAAAGCTTTCTTAAGAGAACAGCTTCATACCCTTTGATCCAGCAGTGTTTCTACTGGGCTTATATCCAAAAGAAATCTTAAAGAAGGTAAAGGGACCTGTATGTGCACAGATGTTTGTGGCAGGTCTCTTTATAGTGGCCAGAAACTGGAAACTGAATGGATGCCCATCAATTGGAGAATGGCTGAATAAATTGTGGTATATGAATATTAGGGAATATTATTGCTCGGTAAGAAATAATCAGCAAGATGATTTCAGAAAGGCCTGAAGAGACTTTCATGAACTGATGCAGAATGAAATGATCAGGACCAGGAGATCATTATATACTTCAACAATACTATATGATGGATGATCAACTCTGATGGACGTGGCCATCTCCAGCAATGAGATGAACCAAATCAGTTCCAGTAGAGAAGTAATGAATTGAATCAGCTACACTCAGTGAAAGAATTCTGGGAGATGACTATGAGCCATTACATAGAATTCTCAATCCCTACATTTTTGTCCACCTGCATTTTTTATTTCCTTCACAGGCTAATAGTACACTATTTCAAAGTCCGATTCTTTTTGTACAGCAAAATAACTGTTAGGACATGTATACTTATATTGTCTTTAATTTATACTTTAACATATTTAACATGTATTGGTCAACCTGCCATCAGTGGGAGGGGATGGGGGGAAGGAGGGGAAAAATTGGAAAAAAAGGTTGACAATTGTCAATGCTGTAAAATTATCCATGCATATAACTTGTAAATAAAAAGCTATTTTAAAAAAATTTAAAAAGAAAACAGCTTCACCTTTCTGGGTTGTCCTATATATCACTAACGAAACCAGAGTCCAAGGTGGGTACAGTCCCAGAATTAGGAGCAAATCCAGGCCTAGTCTAGCAGAGAAAGCTTCTTTCCTACTTTCAGAAGTATCCAGCCTGCAACAGGAGCTAGAGCAAAGCTGTGGAGGAAGAGTTACAAGCAAAATACAGTCAGCAGTCGCTGATGCCGATGTTAAGAACCCATCTTGGGAGTAACTCCAGAGCTCAGAAATGGAGTAAAAGAAATCTTACAATGCTAAAAGAAGAGAACAGTCCTGGGGTTTTAAAGACAAAAGTAAGCTCCCAAGCCAGGAACCAGTACTGGAGTAACCTCATGGATCCTTGAAGAAAGAACCTACTTTAGCCCATCCTTCATACTAAAGAGTAAACAGATCCTACCTACCCTCATTACAATATAAAAATGAATACTCTAATATGTTTTGAAACACAACTATAGGTAAAAAAATATCTAGTGAAATTCACAACAAATTCAGTTAAAACTTCAAAGGAAAAAAATAGAGGAAAAAAACATGCCCTAGTTATAGGGAGTGTAGGAGAACTTAGAAGACTTCAAAAAATGTTCAAGATAGATGGATGAAAAAGACAAACAACTATCTGGTCAAAAAATGTGAGAAGAAATTCAAATTTTCTTGTAAGATATTTTTGGGAAATTGTTTTGTCCAGTTATATACTAAAAACTGATAGGTCAAAGAAAATAAATACTTCAGAAATATAAAATATTAATAAGAAAGTATTATTTATTTTTCCAATATGGATTTTTAAAAATAATACTTTCTTCTTTTGTTATTAAAAACAGTATCAAAAATACATTTAACATAACATGAATGAATTCAAAATAAAATAAAACAAATAAACTAAAACTTCAGGACCAGATACATTTGTAAATGATTTCTATCATACTTTGTAAAAATGATTAATTACAATACTATATAAATTTTGTAATATTCAAGAAAAATCTATCTTTCTAGTTGTCTTCTGATTTTAAAATTTTCTTAATGCTTAAACTAATGGTGTAAGAAAATAGACAATTTTCCAAGGAATAACTACAAGCTTCCAATAATCATATGAAAAATTGTTCTAAATCATCAATAATTATATAAATGCCAATTAAACTTGAGGTTCTACCTCACACCTATCAGAAAAGTAAAAATGACAAAAAAAGGAAAATGACAAAATATTGGAAAGTCTATGGTAATATGTATCTATTTATGTTATAGGCGCTTTATATAAAGGAGGTGTGAAATTATACTAAGCATTCTGAAAATCAGTTTGAAACTTTGCATAGAAATTTATCTAATTATGTATATATCCTTTAATCCAGTTATATCACTACTATATCTATAACCCAAAGAAACCTCAAAAAAGGGGGAGAAGATCTTGGCGCACAAAAATAGTTATAGTAGCTCTTTTCATTGTAGCCCCAAATTGAAAACTAAGGTTATCTTTCTATTGGGTAATGGCTAAAGAAAGTGTGGCTTATTAATATATTATATATACCATAGAAATGATATAATGGAAACTTGAGAAACATATATGAACTAATTTAGAGAATGGTGAGTACAACTAGGAGAAAAATCTATATAATGATAATATATAGAAAAACAACCTGAAAAAAAAAAAAAAAAGCTTTGGACCATAGTCAGTAGTCAATACAATGATAAACCTTATGTTTAACAAGATGAAAATATTGCACTCTCTTCCTGAAAGTGGTGATAAATTTAAAATGAAAAAAGGATACATCATTTGTTGAATAATGAGTTTTTCAGATTCATTTGATTTAATTTGCTAAAGATGGGGGAGTCATGAAGTAGTGAGAGAGATAGATTAATTAATAAAAACAAATGTTACCTGAAAAATAAAAAAATAGACATTAGCGGAAAAAATGTTCTGAAAGATTGACCATGGCAACAGTTGAGTTCCAATTAGGATGTGTCCTGAGGAAATTGAGGAAGGAGAGGTACAGGGGAGGGGGAATTACATTTTAGGTATGGAGGACAAACAGTGTAGAAAAATATGGAACATACTACAGAAGCAATAAGAAATTAGCCAATTTGGTTGAATGTAGCATACTTGAAAGAGTAATGAGGGGAAAAACAGGCTGATAGCATACTCGAAAAAGTAATGAGAAAAAAAAGGCTGAAAAAAATAGACTGCAGCTAGACTGTGAATAGTTTTAAATTCCAAACTAAAGCTTTTATTCTATTTTCCAATTGGGAGTCACTAGAGCTTATGGAACATGATAGTGACATCCAGAATTGTGCATTAGCAATTTCTATTTTACAACTACATGGAAGTTGAATTGGAAAGAGGTGATACTACATATAAAGAGACTTGTTAAGTTTCAATTTGCAATAATAAGAGATAGTAGTGATGAAATCATGAATTATGATGGATTTGGATGATTAGGAAAAATGAAAGAGATGTTATCAACACTAAAGTAACATAGTTGGCAAGAGATTGAGTATAAGGATTGAGGAAAAGGGAAGAGTTGACGTTATTGGAAAGATTATCTTGCCCTTAACAAAAATAAGACAGTTAGGAAGAAGAAAGATTTTAGAAGAGGAAAAATTGTTTTCTACTATGTAGCTTAAGATACTTTAAAACCATCAGCCGAAAATGGTCAACAGACATTTGATAATGTGACAATGGATTCAGGACAGAGATCATAATGGATATATAATAGTCTTAGAGATATTTTCATGTAGATAGTTGAATGTGGTGAAGTCACTCAGAAAGTCAAATGGAATTATGTAGAGTTAACACAGCTTAGGACAGAGACTTGCTAAGAGGAACCTAAATGCGGTACAAAATTCAGAGCTTGGATGCCACACTGGCCAGTTAGTTAAAAGTCAGTTCCCTTGCTTCCATATCAGCTGCTCGTGACTTTCCATGAGGCTCAATTCTTCCCTGTACAATCTCCCTATTCTTTATTACCATGGAGAAAAGTGAGACCTTATACTCCCAAGATTTAAAAAAAAAAATTATTCCGTTGTTATTGTTTTCCTGTTCCCCAAGTTAGTTTAAGGTTCATTAAGAGAAATTTCTTTGCCAGGAGAACCAAGCTGAGTATAGTGAAAAGCAGAATAGCATCTGTGAAAGATATTTTTATTTATTTTTGTAATATCATAGCAAATCTGTTTAAATTTTCTTAGTGTAGTAATATATGTGTAAAATACACACACATACATATATATAAAATACACACACACACACACATATATGTGTATAATTCTCCCCTGAATCTTCTCTATGTGTATTTCTATCCCTGTCTCTCTTTTGCTGTCTCTTAGATTATTTGTAATTCAAAACAGAAATAAATGTCCAATAGTGGGTTTGTGGCTAACATATATGCCATTTCAATTTAACAAAATACTTTAATGTTAAACATTAGCAGATATGATAAATTTGGGCAGATATTGATGAATATAAAGGCAATAAAGCAAGGTCAGAATAAATATGTAAGGAGATCATGAACATATTAAAAGGAAAATGCTTATTTAGAAAGATGAATGCATAGATCATATAAAGGGGGTGTAAAATAGTAAATAATTAGCAATTATAAGTTTATTATTGTAGAAAGTTGTCTTAAAGTATATTTTTGAAAGAACATGAAATCTTATTCTGATATCTCATTGTAATATGGAGATAATGTTGGGTTCTCTCAAATCATGAAAAAGGAAGGTAAATATTGCCACTTTAAGCAAAGCTCCAAAAATTCTTGTACTATTTGTTTGATCATATTGGAGACAAGCATTATCATAATACTTTTATGGTGATGAAATTTTTTTAACATTAATAACTCTCAATGATATGGACTAAGTTGTAGACAGATTGAAATCTGCATTGGAGGAAAAATTACCCACAGGAATAAATCACATATCCTTAAAGAATAGAAATAATTTGTAGACGTCCTTTGTTTTTACTGTTATCTAAAGAGCCAAAAGTTTTTTTTTGGTACTGTTTATTTTTTAATATACATTGCTTTATTAATCATGTTCAGAGAGAAAAATCAGAGCAAAAGGGAAAATCTATGGGAGAGATTAAAAAACAGAAAAAAAAAAGAGAGATGAACATAATGTATGATGATTTACATTCAGTGGTCTTAGACCTTTTTTCTGTATGCCTCTTTATATTTAATTGTAAGGTATATGTAATTGTAATATTTAATTGCCCTCATATATGGTCAATTTTTGTATAGGTGCCATGTAATGCTGAGCAAAAGCTATATTACTTTCTGTCACTTTTCAATTTTCTCCGGAAGTCTCTCATATCTAGGCTTTCTAGGATCCTTTTAACTTTCTTAGTTTCTTTCTTATGTATTTTGTGGTTAGATCTGTATGATTCTGAGAGGGTAAGGTTGAAGTCTCCCACTATAATAGTTTTGCTGTCTATTTCTTCCTGCAACTTGCTTAACATCTTCTCTAGTAATTTACCTCTTCTTCTACTTCATAGATAGATGCACTTTGTATCATCACTATTTCATTGTTTATTCTACACTTTATCAATATATACTTTCCTTCCTTATCTCTTTTAATAAAATCTATTTTTACTTTTGCTTTATCTGAAATCATAATTGCTAACCCTGTTGTTTTTTTTTTTTTTTACTTCAGCTGAAGCATAATTCTGTTTCAGCCTTTTACCTTTATTCTGTATGTTTCTCTTTGAGTTAAATACGTTTCTTGTAAGCAGCATATTGTAGGATTCTGTTTTTTTTTTAATCCACTTTGCGATTTGCTTCCATTTTTTTAGATTTCTTTCTATTCGCATTTACAGTTATGATTACAGCTCCATAATTTACCTCCATCCTGTTTTCTCCCCTGTATATAATTTGTTCTCTCCTTCTAACCTCTACTTAGTCCTATAGATTTTTTACTCACCCCATCCACTACCTTATCTCCTATCACCCCCTCCCCTCTTTTCTTTGTAATGAATTTTTAACACACTCTACCCACTACTTTCTCTTCTATCATCCCTTCCTTTCTATTATTTTTTTTCCTCTTTCTCCTCCTACTTCTTTATAAAATTAGATAACTTTCTATGTTCAACTGAATGATTAAGTTATTCCCTCTTAGAGCCAAAACTGATGAGATCAAGCTTCAGACAATGCTCATCCTTTTCCCTATTACCCTTACATTTACCCTACCAATAGGTCTTTTGAACTTCTTGGCTTATTGTCTCATTATACCTCTCCATTTATCTTTGTCCACTATGATCCTTCTTTCCACCCTTAAGGCTTTTCTTTTTGAGTCCATTCACAAACACATCCTTAGTTCATGTGATGTCCCCCTTTGTCTGCCCCAGTAACAGATTCCATTCTCAAAAGTCAAATAAATATTTTTAAATAAAAATGAAAGTCATTGATTCATACTTATCTCTTATAATAACAATTTCCCCCCACATACACATGTTATTCTTTTTTTAAAATTAAATGTGTTTGTGTCAGGAATATTTTAATCTTATACAAATCCCATTTCTCATAGGTTAACTTTCTTTGGAGTAAATTATACGAAGAGATCCTACTTAATTTTTCGGAATTCTTTAAAATCCATTTCTCTGAAATTATATGGAATACAATCGCAAATGGTGGTCTTTTCCTCCCTTAGCTAGCATGAATTCTGGTTTTGATTTGGTAAGTTTCCCCCAAGTTCCTATAATTTTTATTTACATTGAAAATTCTTCCTAATAGGTAAGAACAAAATTAAGAAATATTGCATTTGTTATATCTTTTAACTTTTAATTTAAATTTTTAACTTTAACTCTTAAACCTTAATAATTCAAGGGAATTCACTAATTTATTATGAACCATAAGATCTTAGATTTAGAGTTGTATGGGACCTTAAAATTCCATATATTTCAATCCTCTCATTTCAGAGATGAATAGACTCAGGGTGTAAAATGACTATCTTTATGTCACAAGAATAGTAAGCAGTTGAGGCAAAATTTGACCAGTCTTCTAATTGCAAATTTAGCACTCTTCCCCTTATATCAAACTCTTTTTTTTTCTACTGTAGTTTGAGAGGAAAAAAAAAAATCAGTAACTTTTTTTACTTAATTTGTTACCCATATCTTCTATATGATCTGATGGCCTGTTGTATATCTCACCCTCTCTACAATATCTCTTCTGTTTGTCCCTCCATGCATCTTCATCTTAATACTGTACCTGTAAACCTCCACTCCTACAGTCTATAGATTTCTTCAAATGAATTAATGTTTTATATACATATAATATATATATATATATACAGAGAATTAGAAGATCTTTTATTTTAAAAGGTCAGATCAACTAAAAAAGTTACAACTTTAGTTGATCTGACCTTTTAAAATAAAAGATCTTCTAATTCTGAGTCACACCATCTTTAGAATAATGAATCATGAGTTATATTCACATAAGGTAGCTCAGAGATACAGTGGATGGTCTCAGGAAGACCTGAGATTAAATCCTACTACTAACACTTATTAGCTATGTGACTCTTAGCTATCTTCCTCTGACTTAGTTTTCTCTACTATAAAATCAAAATATAAATATAATCAATAAATATATCAAATATAAAATCAGAAAAGCAATTATTGTGAGGGTGAAATGAGTTAACATATGTAAAACACTTTGCAAACATTTCACTAATATGTAAATGCTGTTATTATTATTATTGTCATTCTTATTGTCATAATTATTATTGTAATCAGTCCAATTTCAGTGTTGCCTTTGAGTTAACATTTATCTTTTTACATTATTATTATTATGATTATTACAAATCATTACAAAATTACATTATGATTATTACATTTTACATTATGATTATTAAGGCATTAAGGTGTTGTACCCACTTATTTATAAGGTTGGGAAACAAAGAATTTAATGATTGTCTCTCTTCTAGGATGTCATCTACCACAAATTACTAGGCATTATAATCTTCCCAGGTCCTGCTTAATGATCTCAGTAACAAATAGCTATGTGGGGTCGTTTTGTGTTTTCCCCCACTGCATTTTCAAATTAGAGCTTTCTTGAGTAAGAAATACTTTCTTTTTATTTGTTCTTAAAACAAATTTTAGTTATAAAAATGTTTTTCCAATAGCTATCATAACCTTCAATTTTATATATCTGAAGTTATGATGCAAAATCTGGATATTGACTTCAAAAATGAGAAATATATGCAGGGAGATCATTTAGTTATTATGATAGTACTGGAGAATGATGATTAAGGTGTAATTCTGGTAATGATAGTCCAAAGCAAAAAAGAGACTGACAAAATATATTGTAAAAGTCAAATTAATAGGATTTGGCATCTGTCTGGATATAGGAATGGGAACAGAATGGGAAAAAATAAAAGATAATTCCAGTGATTAGGGCTAACAAAATAATATGGGCAAAGAGGATATTAAAGAGAAGTGATGCAGAATGAGAGAGTGGAAGAGTTGATTCATGAGCAATATTTTTTTAATCTGCTGAGCCATCCCAAACAATGAACATACTCAGCAAACTGGGAATAGCCTGGCATTTGACTCAGAGGAGTTCTTTGTTTGCCTTACAATAACCCAAATCTTACAGTTTATCTAGTGAATGAGTCCCAGGAGGTAATGAAAATCCAAATGTTTTGCAACAGAACTAGAAAATTTCTTGACATATGAGACATTAGCTGCTATGTCTTTTGGGAGGGAAAACTTATTAAAAAACATTTTATGTTCTTAGATTTATAATATTTATACATTCTTCTAGTGGGATTAAATGTATTACTTAAAATAATGGAATGCAAAGAAATTAAATTAGTTAAGAGCAAGAGGTTCCACTCATATAGGAATATAGCAAAAGTACAGCCACATTCAGAAATAATTACAGATGTCAATTCTAGGTTGCACAATCATACAATGGCACCAATTAGCTGGTGAGTACCCAGAGGCAGCTCATCCAGAACATTTAAGGCTGCTATTTCATTCAATGTGAGGATTCTTTGAAGAAATTAGGAAAAATAAACTTGGAAAAGATCAAACTATCATCAAGTACTTGAATGTTTATCTTATTTAATTTTAATTAAATTTCTTTAGTTTGGCCCCAGAGACAATATGCAAATCTATAACCCCAGAGACAACATATCAGTTTATGTAAAATGTATAGAAAATTAATACAAAGCAATATGGAGACATTAGCAAATGGCTTCCTACAGAAGGTAGCAGTTATGTTTACTTTTGAAAAAAATTCAGGATTGCAAGAAGCAGAGAAGGGGAGTTCATTTAAAGAATAAGAGATAATTAGTGCAAAGAAAGAGTGATCAAAGATTAATTGTAATGTATAAGAAATACTAAAGCTAGTTTCACTTGACCATAGAGTATATGAAGCAGGTTATGGTCCCTTTAAGAAACTAGTCCTTTCAGACTGATTTATTCCTTTCTGATTGAGATTACTGCCAACCCCTCCTAACTGATGCATTATCAGTTTAAGAAGCTAGGACCTTTGATTCACAAATCCTGATTAAAAGCACCCCTTTGAATTCCAATAGGAGAGCCGGGCTTGTCCTAGCCCTTATGGGATCTGAGCCAATTTGGGACTCAACCCACAGGCCCCTTTAGCTAAATCTCTCATTATAAAAGAGAAACTAAAATCCTCTCTTGGCAGATGATCCAAACATCTCCATATGCCATGCTTGGGATCCCAAGGACTCTCTCTCCACTAGAATATTCTTTCTGGTGCCCTCTTCTCTTTACCTAATACCTTTTACTAACTAGACTTGAACCTTACTTCCATTCCCCATAATAAACTTCTTTTATCAATCTAAGTTTTTGGGTCAGTACATTTCTTTACAAGGGACTCTTGCACCACCACTAAACCTCATTTAACTCCCTACCCTTGTACCAAATCCAGGGGGGTTGCAGGAGAGCTCTATTTGACTCCCTGTACCTCGAACCTACCACTATACCCGAATTTTCATTTGGGTACCCCAAAATTTAACCTCAGCATTTTGGTTCCCTCTAGACCTCATCATATATAAGGGAATAATGTGTAATGAATTTGGAAAAGTAAGTTGGAGCCTGGTTGTAAAGAATTTAGATGCCAATTAGAATTTATATTTCAGCCTGGGAATAATTAACCACCATCATTTAAAAGTATATGTACTGTCTTAGGTTGGAGGAGTTATCCCTCAATAGAGATAATAGAGAAAATATTGGATGATGCTTCATCAGATTTGTTGCAATAGGATTTCTTTTCCCATTATATGTTAGACTAGATGATTACTGATTACAACTAAAGTTCTGAAAATCTCTGATAATTTCTGAGAATATTTGGAATAGGTCTCAAAGATTTGAGTATGAAATCATGTAACAATTTAATGTAGTCTCTGTGTAAGCTAAGGAAAACCCTTATTCTGGTGCAGTATGGCTGGCATTATATTATGTTTATAAAGACCAATAAAAAGGTTAATATATTATGTAATATGTCACACTCATTGTGCCTATAATTCATGAACAAATTATCACTACATAAAACTAATGACATGTAAATGGAATAAGAGTACAGTGGATAGATGACTTGTCATAACATTATGAACACACATCCTACCACTGACACATACTAACTGTGTGGTCATGAGCAAAAAACAAATTCTCAACCCTTCCTCTTTCAAGCAATTCTTTAAAACTGTTAATTTTAAAGAGATTTGTTGACAGGTTTCTGTGAAGAAAGTTTTGAAAGAGGAAGCTAACTTTCAAAGAAGTATGTGATGAACAGTGGAACAGATTAAATTCATAAATCACAATAAACAATGACTATAGTAATCTAGTATTTGATAAACCCTAAGACTTCAGCTTCTGGGATAATAACATATTATACAACAAAAATTGTTGAGGAAATTAGAAAGTAACATGGCAGAAATTAGGTACAGACCAACACTTAAAACTCTATACCAAGATATGGTTGAAATGCGTTCATGATTTAGACATAAAGGATAATACTATAATCAACTTAGGAGAACAAGGAATAGCCTATCTCTCAGATATGTGGAAAAAGAAGGAATTTATAGCCAAAGAAGAGCTAGAGAACATAATGAAATGCAAAACAGATAATTTTGGTTATATTAAATTTAAAAGGTTTGTACAAATAAAACCAATGCAGTCAAGATTAAAAGAGAAGCAGAAAACTGGGGAAAATTTTTATATACAAGGTCTCTGATAAAAACCTCATTTCTAAAATATATAGAAAACTGACACAAATTTATAAGAATAAAAGCCACAGCCCAACTGATAAATGGTCAAGGAATATGAACAATTTTGAGATGAAGAAATTAAAACCATTTCTAGCCTTAAGAAAAAAATGCTGTAAATCACAATTAATTAATAAAATGCAAATTAAGACAACTTGGTACTACAACTTCATACCTCTCAAATTGGTTAAGATGAAATGAAAAGATAGTGAAAAAAATATTGGAGAGGATGTGGGAAAACTGGGACATTAAAACATTGTTGGTGGAATTGTGAACTGATCCAACCATTCTGGAAAGCAATTAAGAACTATGTCCAAACTGTGCATATCGTTTGATCCAGCAGTGTCTCTCCTGGATTTGTATCCCAAAAAGATTATAAAAAGGGGAAAATGACCCACCTGTGCAAAAATGTTTGTAGCAACCATTTTTGTAATGGTAAGAACAGGAAACTCCATTGATGTTCATCAGCACATCTAATGGATGAATAAGTTATGGTATATGAATGTAATGGAATATTATTGTTTTATTAGAAATGATGAGCAGATTGATTTCAGAAAAGCCTGAAGAGACTTATATGAACTGATACTACATAAAGTGAACAGAAGCAAGACAACATTGTACACGGCAACAAGATTATTTGATGATCAGTTGTGATAGAACTAGCTCTTTTCAACAATGAGATAGATGATTCAGAGAAATTCCAATAGTCTTGTGATGGAGAGAAGCATCTGCTTTCAGAAAGAGGACTTTGGGGACTGAATTTGGATCATAATATAGTATTTTCACCATATTTTTTTGTTGTTTGCTTGCTAGCTTTTTTTTTTTCTTTCTCATTTTTCCCCTTTTGATCTGATTTTCCTTGTGCAGCATAAAAAAAATGTGGAAATATGTTTAGAAGAATTGCACATGATTAACATTTTATTTCTTAGATTACTTGTCTTGGGAAGGGGGAAGAGGAAAAGGGAGAAAAATTTGGAATACATGGTTTCGCAAGTGAATGTTGAAAATTATCTTTGCATATATTTTGAAAAGTAAAATTTTATTGTAAAAAAAAAACATCAAAGAAGTAGGTGTTAAATGACTAATAATATATTTTTTAAATGGATCTGTGATTTCATCTCTTTGGATATTCTTTGTAATGATGCAGATCAAAACTTATTCATGTCTGCCCATCATGAATGACTCTTGTCATGTTTCCTGATAAATTTACCATAAGTGAACACCCAGTGTATCTAAGAATTTTATGAACTTTCTCCTGGGTAGCTCTGGAAAGTGTGTGTGTGTGTGTGTGTGTGTGTGTGTGTGTGATACATACATATTTATCCATACATCTATCTATCTATACATATATATTTATCACACTGTTTTGAGAAATCATTTTTTTCAAAATTATCAATAAGCACATTAATATCTTTTATTCTTTTTTAAAATATTTGTATGATGGTGTAGGTGTAGCCTGCTATGGAATAGTGCTTACAAAAAGCTCTCTGTTTGTTTTAGTAAAATCATGAAAGATGTCCTTGATGAATCTCAGGAAAAATTTATACATAGATGCTAAGAAAAACACTTAAGTTGATTATTGATTCATCTGATGGTTATAGAATGCTGGACTATGTCTGGAAGACCTGAATCGAAATCCAGATTTAGACACTTACTAGCCATATGATCCTGAGGAAGTCACTTAATCTATACTTATTTCTGTTCTCTCAATTGTAAAATGAAGATAATAAAATAATTTACATTATAGAGATATTGTGAAGTCATTTTATGTGAAATAAGATTTAAAAAAGAATACTAAGCCCAATGCCTAGCACAGGGTGGGTTTATAGAAATACTCATTCTTGTTGTTGATATTTTTTCCTTTGCCTATATTTTTACATGATAAAGCCTAGTTATTCCCAAAGTTTATGGCATTGTTTGCTCCTTCTAAGGCCTTTTGAATTGATCCCTACATAACCACATAACTGATTTGCTTCTCACTTGTATCTCTTCTAAGTACAATTGGTCTAATTCTTTTTTTTTTTTTTTTTATTTAATAGCCTTTTATTTACAGGATATATACATGGGTAACTTTACAGCATTAACAATTGCCAAACCTCTTGTTCCAATTTTTCACCTCTTACCCCCCCCCACCCCCTCCCCTAAATGGCAGGATGACCAGTAGATGTTAAATATATTAAAATATAACTTAGATACACAATAAGTATACATGACCAAAACATTATTTTGCTGTACAAAAAGAATCAGACTCTGAATTATTGTACAATTAGCTTGTGAAGGAAATCAAAAATGCAGGTGTGCATAAATATAGGGATTGGGAATTCAATGTAATGGTTTTTAGTCATCTCCCAGAGTTCTTTTTCTGGGTATAGCTAGTTCAGTTCATTACTGCTCCATTAGAAATGATTTGGTTGATCTCGTTGCTGAGGATGGCCTGATCCATCAGAACTGGTCCTCATCTCGTATTGTTGTTGAAGTATATAATGATCTCCTGGTCCTGCTCATTTCACTCAGCATCAGTTCGTGTAAGTCTCTCCAGGCCTTTCTGAAATCATCCTGTTGGTCATTTCTTACAGAACAGTAATATTCCATAATTTTCATATACCACAATTTATTCAGCCATTCTCCAACTGATGGACATCCATTCAGTTTCCAGTTTCTAGCCACTACAAAAAGGGCTGCCACAAACATTCGTGCACATACAGGTCCCTTTCCCTTCTTTATAATCTCTTTGGGATATAATCCCAGTAGTAACACTGCTGGATCAAAGGGTATGCACAGTTTGATAACTTTTTGAGCATAGTTCCAAACTACTCTCCAAAATGGTTGGATTCGTTCACAACTCCACCAACAATGAATCAATGTCCCAGTTTTCCCACATCCCCTCCAACAATCATCATTATTTTTTCCTGTCATCTTAGCCAATCTGACAGGTGTGTAGTGGTATCTTAGAGTTGTCTTAATTTGCATTTCTCTGATTAATAATGACTTGGAGCATCTTTTCATATGACTAGAAATAGTTTCAATTTCTTCATCTGAGAATTGTCTGTTCATATCCTTTGACCATTTTTCAATTGGAGAATGGCTTGATTTTTTATAAATTAGAGTTAATTCTCTATATATTTTGGAAATGAGGCCTTTATCAGAACCTTTGACTGTAAAAATATTTTCCCAGTTTATTGCTTCCCTTCTAATCTTGTCTGCATTAGTTTTGTTTGTACAAAAACTTTTCAGTTTGGTATAATCGAAATTTTCTATTTTGTGATCAGTAATGATCTCTAGTTCTGCTTTGGTCATAAAGACCTTCCCCTTCCACAGGTCTGAGAGGTAAACTATCCTATGTTCCTCTAATTTATTAATAATTTCATTCTTTATGCCTAGGTCATGAACCCATTTTGACCTTATCTTGGTGTACGGCGTTAAGTATGGATCAATGCCTAGTTTCTGCCATATTAGTTTCCAATTTTCCCAGCAATTTTTATCAAACAGTAAGTTCTTATCCCAAAAGCTGGGATCTTTGGGTTTGTCAAAGACTAGGTTGCTATATTTGTTGACTGTTTCATCCCTTGAACCCAATCTATTCCACTGATCAACTAATCTATTCCTTAGCCAATACCAAATAGCAATTGGTCTAATTCAAATGTTTTTCTCCCTGTTCTTTTCTTTTTTCTTTTATATATGCATATCAATATTTGTGCTCTTACAAATATTGCAAAAGTCCTCTCAAAGAATATAAAAGTTCTGAGAACCAGAGTGCTTCAAGCACTCTAAAGCAGAAATTCCTAATCTTTTGGGGGCAATAACTCTTTCTGGCAGTCTATGAAGTCCTTAGACCTATTCTCTGTATAATGTTTTTAAATAACTCAAGGAAATACTAAATTTTATTTTGAGGTTGATGAAAATAAAGATGCAATTTTTTTCCTATCCAAATTCTCAGACTCACTGATATCTATCCATAGACTCCAGGTTATGAACTCTACTTCTGAAGGAACCAATAATTTTATAGTATTTCTGAGAACCAGAGTGCTTCAAGCACTCTAAAGCAGAAATTCCTAATCTTTTGGGGCAATAATTCTTTCTGGCAGTCTGTGAAGCCCTTAGACCTATTCTCTGTATAATGTTTTTAAATAACTCAAGGAAAACTACACACCTGTCAGATTGGCTAAGATGACAGGAAAAAATAATGATGATTGTTGGAGGGGATGCGGGAAAACTGGGACATTGATGCATTGTTGGTGGAGTTGTGAACGAATCCAACCATTTTGGAGAGTAGTTTGGAACTATGCTCAAAAAGTTATCAAACTGTGCATACCCTTTGATCCAGCAGTGTTACTACTGGGATTATATCCCAAAGAGATTATAAAGAAGGGAAGGGACCTGTATGTGCACGAATGTTTGTGGCAGCCCTTTTTGTAGTGGCTAGAAACTGGAAACTGAATGGATGTCCATCAGTTGGAGAATGGCTGAATAAATTGTGGTATATGAAAATTATGGAATATTACTGTTCTGTAAGAAATGACCAACAGGATAATTTCAGAAAGGCCTGGAGAGACTTACACGAACTGATGCTGAGTGAAATGAACAGGACCAGGAAATCATTATATACTTCAACAACAATACTATATGATGACCAGTTCTGATGGACCTGGCCATCCTCAGCAAGGAGATCAACCAAATCATTTCCAATGGAGCAGTAATGAACTGAACTAGCTATGCCCAGAAAAAGAACTCTGGGAGATGACTAAAAACCATTACATTGAATTCCCAATCCCTATATTTATGCACACCTGCATTTTTGATTTCCTTCACAAGCTAATTGTACAATATTTCAGAGTCTGATTCTTTTTGTACAGCAAAATAACGTTTTGGTCATGTATACTTATAGTGTATCTAATTTATATTTTAATATATTTAACATCTACTGGTCATCCTGCCATCTAGGGGAGGGGGTGGGGGGGTAAGAGGTGAAAAATTGGAACAAGAGGTTTGGCAATTGTTAATGCTGTAAAGTTAGCCATGCATATATCCTGTAAATAAAAGGCTATTAAATAAAAAAAATAACTCAAGGAAATACTAAATTTTATTTTGAGGTTGATGAAAATAAAGATGCAATTTTTTTCCTATCCAAAAAAAAAATATTTGTGCTCTTAGAATCACAGTGTAGTACCTCTACTATTCTTGAGAGTAAGAATATATTATTATACAAACGTAGTTATTCTTCATTTCTTCTTATTTCTTTACCTCTTTCCATTTTAATCATTAAGTGTTATTGAGATGACTTTGTCTAGTTAGATTTTTCATTGAGATATTTAAAAAATGATTTTATTTTCTACTAATTTGCTTTACTTTATGAGTAACATTGCTCATTTTTTCAATTTTTTACGATATTTTACAAATAACTTGGTATGGTAAATTGTTGTTGCCTACAATGTTCAGGCTAGTTTTCTAGAGGACCTTGAGATCAGCCCAAGTCCTTGGTCTTAGTGGGGAAATAAATGAGGCAAGAGAACTGCCAGGAGAATGGTCAAAAATGGAATGTCCCATTTCCAGTCTTTCTTAGCCCTTATATACCTTAGTACAATTACATCATTATAGCATACTGAATATGTGTGAACTATTATTCTAATGTTGATATTTCTTCCTTTGCCTATATTTTTACATTGATCTAGAGAGCTATTACATCACCATACTAATAATTAAGTATATGTATACTAGAGAACAATCATCCCATCGATTCCACTGTGTTAATACATTGTTGAAAGTATCCTTGTTTCAAGTATACTTCTCCAAAGTTCCAGTCCTCTACAGTTGCTCATTTCCATTTGACAAGTAAGAGAAGTGTTTTCAGACTAAATGGTTGCACAATTTTAGGCATTTTTGATCTCTTCCTTCTGAAACTCATTTACATCAATCTAATATTTGTATGAAATTAGCATTTCTTCTGCCTATAACAGTTCTCCCATTCCTATCTTAGTTTTTTCATCAATAACTTGATTCAGTAGTTCAGATAAAGTTGTTTAAATGTCCATTGTTTTCTTGCTTTTTGTACTTTCAGCCTTTAGTAGTGTGATCTTGGCTATTAATATCTATGAATTTAAATTGTTCAAAGGAGATTTAGGAACAATTCCCACATTGTAATGCTGTTTTCCTTATATAAATACAATGAATTGTTACTTCATAATCACTACTGAAATTTATTGATCTTACCAAAGAAAGTAGTCATCATATGTAGACATGAGCCTTTTATGGAATCTATTCTAATTAGAATCCTCTTATTTTATTCCTGATCCAAATAGTTCATTACAGGTATAATTTATCTTAAAATGTTTATGTTTACATTAACTTATTAATGCATATTTTACAAAATATTCTCATCATTACCCATTCCTATCTTTGGACTGAAGTCACTGAGTATCAAAGTACATGTTGATTTAATTTGGAGTTCTTATCAAGATCCATACTTCCTTTTAACTGGTACTTTTTCTATTGCCTAGTTTCATTTATGGTAAAAAGGCCAAGATTTGATAATTCAGTTATTCAAGCAGCATGTCTATTCACTGATCACTGGATAATTATATCACAATCAAAGTGTCAATCAGAATTGAGATCCATTTTATATTTTCCTTTGTTCCAAGAATTGCTGTGATCAAAGAAATAAAACTAATTAGTAATAAGTATCCTTTTATTTATTGAAGGAGGTGAATTTAAAGCAGATTCATTCTTCTGTAAGCACTGTATTGGGAACTATTCTACCATAAGAGAACCAGTCAGAGCTTGAACTCCACTAGCAAGAAACTAATGCCACCTAAATAAATGAAATATCAAAGTAGGAATAAAAGCGAGGGGCAGTTAGTTCTCCTTTAATATGTAAGTTCACTTTAGAAGCAATCTTTAATATTTAAGTCTCTATGAATAGATATTATTTGGGGGCAGCTAGGTTCCACAGTGGATAAAGCACCAGCCCTGAAGTCAGGAGGACCTGAGTTCAAATTTGGTCTCAGACACTTAATGCTTCCTAGCTGTGTGACTCTAGGAAAGTCAATAGATGTTATTAGACTTCTAATTGTGGCCATTGTGGTTCATTTCCCATAGTTGCCTGTGGAATTCTAGCAAATCATTTCACTTCTCTATGTCTTAGGGAAATCACTAGGATTTTATTTACTAAATCATAGATGTGTTTTCAAATTTGGGCTCCTCACATCAATAAATTGATATATTCTTTGTGCAAGAAATCTGTTGGAAAAGTTAGAAAAGACATTTATGTATGTGTATCTAGGTTGCACTAACAAATAGTTTTTTTTTTAAGCAATAAATTCACATCTGTAAGATCCAGCAAAATGCTAAGTACTCAAAATAAACTCAAGATAAGAAGGAAATGTATTTTAGGGGAACATTATTCAAAGTAGCCATCCATATAAATAAATTCTAGACATGAATGACTATGAAAGTCAGCTATTAGGAGAACTGTTTATATGAAGGATTTTTTTAAATAGTGCAATGAATAGAATTAAATCAAAGTCAATCACATCATAAGCTACTGAAATGTAGAGTCCTTGGCAAAATATGTCATTAAATGCCTATAGGTAACATCTCTTTACAATAATCTGCAGAAATGATTAGATTTGAATGGACAAAAGTATCTGATCAGCATTATTTTCTCATATGTAAACATTCAATTTAAAAGATAAAACAGCACTAATAATTTTCTAGGCTTTATAATAGGTTCAGAAAATAAATCAATAGATTTGATAAGAGTTGGAACCATAAATCTTCATACAATTCTGGTTTTCTAAATAATTTCTAGTCTTAAATTTGGCTTCACATTGCAAATTTAGTTTCTGATTTCTCCAATTAGTAAACAACTTTTTTATATCTTTGAAACCAGAAAGTTGAGGTTTAGACTCTGCTTCTGGCACCAAACAGGTATATAAAACACAATAAATTGCTTAGTCTTTTTTGAGCTTAAGCTTCTTCATCTGTATCATAGGAATAAAAGCTATTTAATTTCACTCATGAATTAATGATGAGACAGGAATTGTAAAATGCATACATTTTGCAAACAAATTTATATAACCATGTGACTGAAAAAAGTCATTTAAACTTTCATTTTTTTTTTAATAATAAAAGCTTAAGCACAGTGGTTTGTATTTATAGCTCTTCAGTTCAATCGTGTCTGACTATGTGATCCAATGGACAAAGTCCATGATGCTTTCTTGGCAAAGATACTATAATATCTGGCCTTTTTCTTCTTCATTGTGTCCCCATTTTACAGATGAGGAATTAAGGTAAATAAGGATTAAGTAATAACCAGAATCACACAGCTAGTAAGTATCCAAAGGTAAATTTGAACTCAGGTTTTTCTGAATCTAGGTGCATTGCCCTATCTACTGTACCATGTAGTGGCTAGTTTGTTCCTCAATAGGAACTCCCTAAAGCTATAATTTACAAATATGTCCAGAAATATCCATCTATCCACATATATGCAAGTGTGTATATTTATATATTATATAAATTGGCAAGATATCTATATTTTACATACATATTTTATCACTTCTAACACTGCCTCACTGAGAATTGTGTTTTCTACTACAAAGAGAAATTCTCACCATTTTGACTTTGCTTACTAAACATCCATTCTTATAATTATAAAGATGGTTCAGCAAATATAACTGTAGTTCCATGGGAATAACTACAAATAAATTCAAAGACAAATAGGATGTTAAAACTTCTATTTTCCATGCCTTTAAAATTGCTTTATTGAATCCTGATTAAAATTTCCAACATTTAAATTTGGATAGGTATCTTTATTTGAAAATAGATAAGGAGATTATTATTATTGTTGTGTCTCTGTCTACTACTTGAACCTAAGGATTTATATGTATATGGGAGGAAAAAAAAAAGATCTACAAATTCTTGAATCTAAACTTGGACACATTACTTGGCTTCAAGTCTTATAAATTGGCACTTAGGAGTCAGACTCAAATTTCATGACCCTCTTTACCATAAGCTGATCTCCAGGCTGCCACCTATAAAATCATGATCACATTAGTGTACTTATCCTTCTCCAAGCCATTGAACTTCTATTTCCTATAAAGAGTCAGCTGTGCCCAATAAAAGTAAACATTTATCTTTGTAATGACAATCATTGAGTTCCTTGGTAGAATAGTACAACTTACAATAAGCATCCCATGTCAACAAATTCTCCTTGTGACTCACACCACTATTGAAATTTGGAAAGGGGATTTTTGTAGCCTTCTCAAGGTAGAAAATAGGGAAACCTAGGGAAAAGGATGAAGGTCAAAAGTAACAAAAGTAAAACATAGCATTAAATTAATATTATTTCCTGAAATTCTAAATTTAATTAAAAATACTTTGGGGATAATTTTTTCTTAATAATGAGCATATACTGTTAATTGAATGAAACTGGTATATAAACCATAGTCAGGATGGTTTTTTAAATACTATTTATTTTTCAGTTTTGTTTTTAATTAAATATAGGTAAAATGATATCAACAAACCATTGATTGCCAGTATGAACTGACAGAATTTACTGGATCCTGTATTCTGATATAACGAAAGAGTCAACTCTATTTCCTATGTAATCGTAACTGCCCCAAATCATGATTTATGTTACCACAACATTTTTAAACTTATTAACTATGAGATTATGAGAGATTATGACCTATACATCTTACTCATTTTTATAATGCTTAATACTCTAAGAGTATAATAAACCCACGAAGAATATAATAGATATTTGTTTTATTAATAAATGAAAAATACTTCTTTGACATTCCAAATCAATACTGTTCATACCAACAATGAGCCTTTTCCCCATTACTCCCTCTATGAGATATATATGATATAAAGTATTTATACACATATATACATATATTATATAGTTATATATAAAATGGCCATTTAGATATCTGTTGAAATATAATTAATAGATTTATTATGTCTTTTTGATCTTCCTCGTTCTGATGGCAAATTCCATGGAATTATTGTGACTTTTTTTGGGGGGGAGGGGGTGCTGATGGGGTTGGTTCAATTTTATCTGCAAATCTGGAACTGGAGGACCTGAATTTATAGGTCAAATCTCCTTCATCACAGTAGTGAATACAAGGATAATTCCCTATTTTATGCCTTATATTTATTATTATAAGGTTATTGACCAAGTTGTTTTTATTATTTTATCTCAAAGAATATTGAATGATGGGGCAGCTAGGTGGTACAGTGGATAGAACACTGGCCCTGATATCAGAGAGAATTTTGAATGATCCTGATACATGAATGAGAGTCACCTTATTGTAAAAAAACAAAAAACAAAAAACAAAACAAAAAAAAAAAACATAGGGTATGTTTTGTTGTATCAAATCCAATGCTTTCATATTCAACTAAGAAAAGCATAATGGAATTTTATATTTTCTACATTAATTTGGTTTGGTTTTGATTTGATATTCTTTTTTCCTCTCTTTTTTAATGAACTAAAGAAAATAAGAAGAACAGAATTTAAAAAGACAGAAAAGGAAAATAAAAAATCAAAACAAAACATTATCCTTAATGCAGCAGAACATGAGGAGATTCAAAATATATAACAAAAAATTTCCATTTCAAGAAAGCATACAATAGTAGATATTGAATTAATGACTGTTCAACTTTTCTTTGCTTCCTTGTAGGTTATTTTTTTTTTTTGTTCTCTGCTGTGTAGTTTTTGCTTTATTCATTTCCCCCTCTTTCTTCTATCCCCCTACCTTTCCCAATCAGACTACAGTCAAGCACAGATATATTTATATATACCTATGAACACACACATACTATATACACATATGTACACACATATTCACACCCATACATATACATATATCTATACAGACAGACATACTTACATGCATATATAGTCACATATACTGAGGCATATGCATATATTTATATCTATATGTATATATATATATATATACACACGCACATATAAGAATTTGTACATATGTAAACATGCATCTAAAACAATATTAATGTGGTGACATATAATGTAGATTTTTCTCATGATTTAATTTTTAAATTTGCCTAAGATCAATAATTGCTAATGCTACTTTTTTTTTCTAATAAATTCTGATTCTTGCTATAGTGTTTGTGCATATATCTTATTTCTTCTCTCTGCTAACACTTGCACTTTTAATTTTGCTCCTCAACTTGTCTTGTTATTACTTACTCCCATCCATATATCCTTCCCTTATCTTCTATCCCTACCCTCTCCTTACTTTTTTATCCTATTCCCATTAATCTACACACCTTATCCTCCTCCTATTAATCTAAATACACTTTTGCACTCCACCTTATTTTATGCCACCCTTTCCCCCCTCTCTTTATCATTTTTCCTTTGATCTAAATCTTGCCCCACTGCCATAAATCTATACATTCTTCTATACAACATCTTATATAATTCTCTCACCTTGATTTCTTTATAGATTTTGGAGAGAGCTATATACGTCATGGTGTGTGAGTGTGTGAGAGTGTGTGTGTGTGTGTGTGTGTGAGTGTGTGTGTGTAGTGTTCCCTGTTTAACTCAAGATTTTCAGAAATATGAGCCCTCCTCTCCCATCTAATACCTGTTTCTGTTCTTCTTCTGCACCTCATCTGTATAACATAATTACTATTCTTTTTTTTTTACCTTTTTTCTAGACAGTTTTAATTTTTAGAATCAGGTCATACTCAGCTCTGCTCCAAACTTTCTTTTGAATTATTCAATTGCTGATGTCAGTCTTAAATATATTGTATACATTTCCATGTAAAACATATAAATAATTTGTCTGAGTCCCTTGACATTAATCCATGATATTGGCTCTCATATGTTACTTTTTCTATTAAGATCATGTTTGATTGTAACAAAATCCCCCAAATCTGCAGGTTCAGTGACTGTCCATTTTTTCTTTTAACATTATATATATTTTTGCTGGATGTGATATGTTTAGCTTCAGTTTTAGTTCTTTTTATTCCCATTATATATTCTAGAACTTGCAGTTTTTTTTTTTTTATTTTAGCTGCTGATAAATCTTGTACAATTCTAATTGTATCTCTAGCCTATTTACAATTTTTTAAAATTTGTTTCTTGCAAAATATTTTCTTTGACCTGGGGCTTTTCAAAATTTGGTAATAATATTTCTACGCATTTTCCAAAAGGATTCCTTTGAGGTGGTGATTGATAGCTTTTGCTATTACTACTACTACTACTACTACTACTACTACTACTTTCTTCCTATCACTCCAGCATAATTTCCTTGGATTATTTCTTGCATTACTCTTAAGTTTTGTTTATTTGTTTTGAGAGGTTTTTTGGTTGTTGTTCACAGCTTTCAAGTAGTCCAAACTTATTCAGTTCTTAAGATCCAGATTTTTCTTGTAAGATATTTCATATTCTGTTCTTTTTTCATTCTTTATCACTGATTCCCCTTTGCCAATTCTAATTTTTAAATAATTATTTTCTTCTTTAAGAATGCACATTTCTTTAACATGTATAAGACTGTTTGCCATCTACGAGAGGAGGTGGAGGGAAGGAAGGGAAAAGTTGGAACAGAAGTGAGTGCAAGGGACAATGTTATAAAAAAATTACCCATGCATATGTTCTGTAAATAAAAAGCTATAATTTAAAAAAAAGAAAGGAATCCACATGTCTTTTTCTAGCTATTTATTTTCATGATCTTCTCATTTTTCTTTGATGGTTTTAAATTATTTAGTTTTTAGGTTTTCCTCAGTCTCTCTTATTGAATTTTTAAGTTATGGGGGGTTTTTGTTTGTTTTTGTTTGTTTGTTTTACCTTTTCTCTAAAGTAGGTAGACACTTAACATTACTCTTTGAGATAGAAGAGATTTTTTGGTAAATTTCACTGTCTTCCTCTGAAGATAAACCTCAGTCCTTCCTATTCTCATAGTAAGATTCTATGGCTGTATTATTTCTTCTTTGCCTATATTATTATTATTCATGAGAAATATTAAAGTAAGCACCTCTAATCCTGGGAAGTTGGGGATGGTGCCACTAATTTCTCTTCAGTTCTCCCCTCTGATATAGAACCCTAAACCAAAAGTTCCAACTCTTTTGAAAGTGACTGTAGCCAGCAACATCCCTGCCCCTCTGCTTCTGCACTCACCAGATGGGCTGGTTCTTTTCTGTGCAGCGACCTGTCTCAATAGCACAGCTGAGTCCAATATTCCTAATCATTTGAGGTTCACTCAATCTTCCCAGACTCAAAGCCTAGATTCCTTACACAGTCCAGGAAAGGTCCCAAGATTCCAGCTGAGCCTCTAACCAAACCCAGCTAACCAAAGGATTTTCCATATGCTGTTTCTGTGTAGTTAGCCTGGAGGTTTTTGCACTTCACACTGGTTAAAATCCAACCTAGAGTCTTTCTTGGGGGTATTCTTGCATTATTCTAAAAGAACTTCTGTTTTGGCTCAAGTACTCTTTATTTTCCCCCAGGATGTCCTTACTCTGAGATACACATTTGTTCTGCTTGTGGGTAAAATCTGTAGAGCTTGAATTTTTCTTTCCTACTTCACCATCTTCCCAGAACCCTCCCCCATTATGTTTTTTTTTTTCTTTTTCCATTCTTTCTTTCATTCTATCTTATTTGAGTTTTAAATAAAAAATAAGAATTTTAGCTAGGTTGCAGGATATAAAATAAGCCCATATAAATCATTGGCATTTTTATATATTATTAACAATGCCCAGTTACAAGAGATAGCAAGATAAATTTCCTTTAAAATAACTGTTGACTTTACCTTCCAGGAGAAATCCAGAAACAATATAAACACAATTACAAATCACTTCACACAAATAAAATCAGATCTAAATAACTGGAAAAAATCAATTGCTCATGGGTAAGCCAAACAAAATTAAAATGACTATGTTGGGGCAGAGCCAATATGGTAAAGAAGGCACACACAACTTTCTAAGCTCTCTGATATCCTCACGACCAACATTAAATTCAGCCTCAAAAGTAGCTCTTTTGACTGGTAAAATGCATGAAGACTAGAAGTACAACAACTCACCAGCCAAGGATAATCTGGAATTTCTTCAGAAAAGGCTTGTCCTGAGGTGCCAGGGAGAAGATCAGCGCAAGTGGGGAAAAGAACTAGAGGCTAACATATTGTTCAGACTGGGCAGGAATTGTCTCTTTAGTGAGAAAATTATAGAGATGACACTGGCATAGGATTGCTTTGAAAAACAGCAGAACAGCAGAGAAATCAAAGCCACTCTAAAAAACACCAATACCTAAGAGGATCTAGCTTTATCCACCCAAACTCAGAAATGACAGCATAGATCACAGTACAACTGTGCAATCCCAAACTTTAGTACGGGGCTTTTCCTTGGGGTAGTTAGGAACCTGCAGAGCAGGGGGGCATAGCTTGGGATAGCCTCTAATATGCATAGTGGGGGGCTCAGCATGGGGCAATATAATTGCTGCAGCATGATTAGCTTTGGGACAGAGACACTTTCTGTTTGTTCTGTTTGGGGATATTCCTGGCCAGCTGCTAATATCCACAGCCCAAGGGGTAGAGGATGGGGGAAGGAGGGAGGATTGGCCTCAGGTAGTGACACTTTCACTGCTTAGTCTCTAGCCTTAGGACAGTCGCTAAACCACACAGCAAAGGTTCTCAATTGGGCACTTCCATAGCTCAGCCCACTGAATCACTTCCGGTTGGGGGGAGGGAACTTGTGCCCAGAGCACTTTCACATCTCACTGCCTCAAGCCTGTTTACATCTTTCCCTGCTTCCCAGAGGAAGCTGGTAACCCCCTTGCCCTGAAGGCAGAACCTAAAGACTTTAAAAAATGAGTAAAAAAATTAAAAAGAAGATCAAAAAGAGTAGATTTGCAACCCCAAGGAGACTAATATCAAACAGTCTCCAGATAATACCCCAAAGAAAAATGTTACCTGACCCCTTTTAAATAATGCTCTCCTAAAAAAGACCATTAAAAGTCTCAAAAGAGAGTTAGAAGAAAAATGGGGAAAGGAAAGAGAAGCTTTGGAAGAAAGCACAACTTCCAGAAATGTGAATTGGAAAAGGTAAAAAATTCTCAGGAAGTGCAAGGCAACATAATTTGTGAATGGGAAAAAGTAAAAAAAAAAATCTCAGGAAAGTAGGATTTGTGAATTGGAAAAAGAAAATAATTCACTGAAAAAAAAAATAGTGAAATGGAAAAAAATTCCACAGAGCAAAACAACTCATTTAAAAACTCAATTGGACATATACAAAAAGAAATTTTTAAAAACTAATGAAGAAAATAACTCATTAAAAATCAGAACTGAACAAATAGAAATCAATGATTCATTGAGACAGCAAGAGGCAGTCAAGCAAAACAAAAAAAAAAAAAAGAAAGAAAGAAAGAAAGAAAAAGAAAAAAAGAGAAATTGAAAAAAAAAAACATGAAATATCTATTTGGAAAAATGACAGACCTGGAAAATAGACCTAAGAGAGATAATCTGAGGTTTTTCAGACTTTCTGAAAATTATGATGAAAAAAAAAGAGCCTAGATACTATTTTACAGGAAATCATCAAAGAGAACTGTGCAGAGGTAATAAAATCCGAAGGTAAAATAGCATTGAAAGAATTCATCAAAAACCTGAAAAAGACCCTAAAATAAAAACTCCAAGGAATACTGTGGTCAAATTTCAGAACTATCAGATTAAGGAAAAAAATATTACAATCAGCCAGAAAAAAAAAACAATCAAATACTGAGGTATCACAAGAAGGATCAATCAATATCTGGCTGTCTGCACATTAAAGGATCAAAGGGCTTGGAATCTGATATTCTGAAAGGCAAAAGAACTTGGAATGCAACCAATAATAAACTACCCAGGCAAGTTGAGAATTTTCTTCCAGGGAAGAAGATGGACAATTAATGAAACAGATGAATTCCATTTGTTTCTGAGGAAAAAAACCAGAACTAAACAAAAAAATTGATCTCCCACCATAGGACTCAAAAAAAGCAGAAAAGGTAAAAGGAACCTTTGAGAATTGTATTTCTGTTGTGGATATACAAAAAAGAATACATATATAATTTGATTTTACTGACAAAACACAAAAAAGGGAAGTAGAAATGGAAAAGGGATGATGCCATAAAAGGAGAAAAAGGGGGATAAAAGGGAAACTACATCCCACAAAAAGGCAAAGGACATTTATCATAACCAAGGGAATTTAGAGAGGGGGAGAAACACTGTGTGAATCTTACACTCATCAGAGTTAACTCAAAGAGAAAATAATTAATATAATTGTATTACAGAAAATCTTCTCTCACTTCCTTTAAAATGGGGAGAGGAAAGGGGAAAAGGAAAAGAGTAATAAGGGAAGGGTACAAGAAAGGGGAAGAGATTCAAAGGGGGGAGGGAGGGATTCTAAACAGGGTAAGTGGCATGATAGAAGTGGGGTACATAAGTTTAAAACTGAGAAAGAGCATTGGTGGGGGTCAAGTAAAAGAAAAGCATAATCTGGGGAATAAGATGGCAGGAAATACAGAATTAGTCATTTTAACCATAAAAGTGAATGGGATGAAATCTCCCATAAAACAGAGGCAGATAGCAGACTAGATCAAAAGTTGGAACCCTGCAATATGTTGTTTACAAGAAACACATATAAAGCAGGGAGATACATACAAAGTAAAGGTAAAAGGCTGGAGCAGAATTGATTATGCTTCAGGTGAAGTCTAAAAAACAGGGGTAGCCATCCTTATCTCAGATTAAACAAAAGCAAAAATTGATCTAATCAAAAGATATAAGGAAGGAAACTATATCTTCCTAAAGGGTAGCATAGACAATGAAGCCATATCAATACTAAATATATATGCACCAAGTGGTATAGCATCTAACTTCCTAAAGAAAAATTTAAGAGAGCTGCAAGAAGAAATAGAAAGCAAAACTGTAATAGTGGGAGATCTCAAACTTGCACTCTCAAAATTAGATAAATCAAACCAAAACACAAAAAAGAAAGAAATTAAAAAGGTAAATAGAATGTTAGAAAAATTAGATATGATAGATCTTTGGAGAAAATTGAATAAAGACAGAAAGGAATATACTTTTGTCTCCACAGTTCATGGAATTTATACAAAAAATTACCATGCATTAGGACATAAAGACCTCAAAATTAAATGCAGGAAGGCAGAAATAGTAAATTCTTTCTTTTCAGATCATGATGCAATAAAAACTACATTAAACAAAATGTGAGGGGTAAATAAACCAAAAAGTAATTGGAAACTAAATAATCTCATCTTAAAGAATAATTGGGTGAAACTACAAATTATAGACACAATTAATAACTTTACTCAAGATAATGACAACAATAAGATATCATACCAAAATTTGTGGCATGCAGCCAAAGTGATAATAAGAGAAAATTTTATATCCTTAGAGGCTTACTTGGATAAAATAGAGAAAGAGAACATCAAAGAATTGGGCTTGCAACTAAAAGAGCTAGGAAAAGACCAAATTAAAAACCCCCAATCAAATACTAAATTTGAAATTCTAAAATTAAAAGGAGAAATTAATAATATTGAAAGTAAAAAATCTATTGAACTAATGAATACAACTAAGAGTTGGTTTTATGAAAAAATGAATAAAATAGATAAGCCTTTGGTAAATCTGATTAGAAAAAGGAGAGAGGAAAATCAAATTAGTAGTCTTAAAAATGAAAAGGGAGAACTTTCCACCAATAAAGAGGAAATTAGAGAAATAATGAGTTACTTTGCCCAACTTTATGCTAATAAATTTGATAACCTAAGTGAAATGGATGACTATCTCCAAAAATATAGACTTCCCAGATTAACAGAGGAGGAAGTAAATTGCTTGAACGGTCCCATTTCAGAAAAAGAAATAGAATAAGCTATTAATCAACTCCCTAAGAACAAATCCCCAGGACCAGATAGATTTACGTGTGAATTCTACCAAATATTTAAAGAATTATTAGTCCCAATGCTATATAAACTATTTGAAAAAAAATAGGGAATGAAGGAGTCCTCCCAAATTCCTTTTATGAAACAAGACATGATACTGATACCTAAACCAGGTAGGCTGAAAACAGAGAAGGAAAATTATAGACCAATCTCCCTAATGAATATTGATCTTAAAATCTTAAATAAGATATTAGCAAAAAGACTACAGAAAATCATCCCCAGGATCATACACCATGATCACATAGGATTTATACCAGGAATGCAGAGTTGGTTCAATATTAGGAAAAGTATCAGTATAATTGGCCATATTAATAAATAAACAAAAACCATATGATCATCTCAATAGATTCAGAAAAAGTATTTGATAAAATCCAACATCCATTCCTATAAAAGCACTTGAGAGTATAGGAATAAATGGACTTTTCCATATAATAATCAGTAGCATCTCTTTAACACCATCAGTAAGCATCATATATAAGGGGGCAAAGTGCAACCATTACCCTAAGATCAGGAGTGAAACAAGGTTGCCCACTATCACTATTACTATTCAATATTGTATTAGAAATTCTAGCTGTGGCAAGAAGAGTTGAGAAAGAGATTAAAGGAATTAGAGTAAGTAATGAGTAAACCAAATTATCACTCTTTGCTGATGATATGATGATATACTTAGAGAACCCTGGAGATTCTACTAAAAAGTTATTAGAAATAATACATATCTTTAGCAAAGTTGCAGAATACAAAATAGACCCACATAAGTCATCAGCATTCTTATATATCACTAACAAAATCCAAAAGTTAGAATTACAAAGAGAAATTCCATTTAAAGTAACTACTGATAGTATAAAATTCTTAGGAATCTGTCTGCCAAGGGAAAATCAGAAACTTTATGAGCAAAACTACAAAACACTTTCTACAAAAATTAAGTCTGATCTAACCAACTGGAAAAATATTAAATGCTCTTGGATAGGGTTAGCAAATATAATAAAAATGGCAATACCACCTAAACTAATCTATTTATTTAGTGCTATACCAGACCCCCAAAAAACTATTTTAATAATCTCAAAAAAAAACAACAAAGTTCATATGGAAAAACCAAAGGTGAAGAATTTGAAAAGAATTAATGAAAAAAAATCAAATGAAGGCGGTCTATCTGTCCCAGATGTACAATTATATTATAAAGCAGCAGTTACCAAAATCATTTGGTATTGGCTAAGAAATAGATTAAGTTGATCAGTGGAATAAGTTAGGTTCAAAGGAAAAACAGTCAATAACTTTAATACTCTAGTGTTTGATATACCCAAAGACCCCAGCTTTTGGGATAAGAACTCAGTGTTTGACAAAAATTGCTGGGAAAATTGGAAACTAATCTAGCAGAAAGTAGGCATTGACCCACACTTAACATCATACACCAAGATAAGGTGAAAGTAGGTTCATGAACTAGGCATAAAGAATGAGGATACAAATAAATTAGAGGAACACAGGCTAGTTTACCTCTCAGACCTGTGGAAGAGGAAGGAATTTATGACCAAAGGAGAATTAGACATCATTACTGATTACAAAATCAAGATTTTGATTATATCAAATTGAAAAGTTTTTGTACAAACAAAACTAATGCAGACAAGATTAGAAGGGAAGCAATAAACTGGGAAAACATTTTTGCAGTCAAAGGTTCTAATAAAGGCCTCATTTCCAAAATATATAGAAAACTGACTGTAATCTATAAATAATCAAGCCATTCTGCAGTTGATAAATGGTCAAAGGATCTGAACAGACTATTCTCAGATGAAGAAATTGAAACTATTTCCAACCATATGAAAAGGTGCTCCAAGTCATTATTAATCAGAGAAATGCAAATTAAGACAAATGAGATACCACTACACAACTTTCAGCCTGGCTAGAATGACAGGGAAAGATAAGGTGGAATGTTGGAGGGGATGTGGGAAAACAGAGACACTAATACATTGTTGGTGGAATTGTGAATATATCCAATCATTCTGGAGAACAATTTGGAACTATGCTCAAAAAGTTATCAAACTGTGCATACCCTTTGATCCAGCAATGTTACTACTGGGCTTATATCCCAAAGAGATTTTAAAGAAGGGAAAGAGACCTGTATGTATAAGAATGTTTGTGGCAGCCCACTTTGTAGTGACCAGAAATTGGAAACTGAGTAGACACCCATCAATTGGAGAATGGCTGAATAAATTGTTGTATATGAATATTATGGAATATTATTGTTTGGTAAGAAATGACCAACAGGATGATTTAAGAAAGGCCTGGAGAGACTTAAACTAATTCAAGCTGAGTGAAAAATAGGGAGACAGTGTTTTCCTAATTAAAAGTCTTTAACGGCCTTCATAACTGTGGGTAATTCTTCTGAAAATTATTACCACAGAAGCATTCAAGCTGTTTTGCCCGTAATTTGCCAAGTGTCATTTTAACCATATCAGTAATTCTGTGTGGCACCAATGTCTCTTTTTTCTGACAAAATATTATTTATTAACATTTAATGCAATCTTATATAATGCAAGTAACCTTTTTATGTTACAGAACTATATTAAGAAAGATTTTATAAATGTGGTTTTATTAAAATTTTTATTCCTAATGAATTCTTAACATTCACTTCCAAAACAGTTTCAAATGATTATATTTCATTTCTTCTTTAGCTAAAAATATTTATGGAAATAATATACTTAGGTATTTCATTTCCATCAATAACAGAACTTCTAAATCATAGTATTAAGTATAGTGGATAATATTAGTTAAATTTGGACTTTTTATTTTATGTTTTTGTATTTCTTTTACTTCAATTTTACCTTTTGTCTTTGTTTATATTCATTGTATTTGTTCCAGTGAGAATTTCACTTTAAATTGTCATGCATTTATTCATCATGAAAAATGACTAGTTTATTTTTTTAAAGTGGCAGTTTTAGGGAAAAAAAAACAGTTTTTAAAATTATACTTGTAAAAGTGTAGCTAATAATGGATAATGTGAATAATAGAGGATAATAGCTAAATTTGGACTTTTTATTTTATTTTTATATTTCCTTTAATTTTACCTTTTGTCTTTGTTTATATTAATTATAATTGTTCTAGTGAAATTTACTCTTTAAAATCATTATGTATTTATTCATCATGAAAAAAATGCCTGGTTTACCTTTTAAAGTGACAGTTTTAGGAAAAAATACAGCTTTTGAAAGTATACTTATAAAAGTGAATCATGTGAAAAATATAACTATTTTCTTTTAAAAGTGGATATCTATGAGAGTTTAAAAAATATCCAATAATCATAGCCCTTGTGACTGACTTGTTTCTCATATCCTAAACACATCAAGAGGTGTGCCTAGATTTTGGAACATTCTCACTTAGGATCACACATCCTATTGTGTGATTTATTTTAGGATATTTTAGGATTTTATTTTTTAGGATAAAACCTGATGAATTTAACGAATTCTTATTAGCCATAGTATCTCTGATTCTTCAGAGCTCTTAATCTGGGATACATGAATTTTAGTTTATTTCAATATGACTTTCCTTTATAATTCTAAGAATTTTTTTTTATTTACTGACAATATTTTAAAAAGGGTCCATCAGTTTCAATAGACTACCAAACCAGTCCATTATACAAAAAAAATTAAGAAGTCCTATGAGAAAATTATATTTCACATTCATTAAAATACCTTTTGTATCAGAATTTAAAAGTAGGTAAAATATGTCAAGCTGATTTGGATATTGGTAGAGAACATATATAGCATGGTTCTTAAAGAGGGGTAAAAATTGAGGAGTCTAGATAGATAGATAGCTGATAATAGTAAACAAACCTCAAATCATAAAATTTTTAAAGTTAGAAAATACCCTAGAATTTTCTAGGTCAGTAATTGGTTTTTTTTTTTTTTTTTTTTTTTTTTTTTTTATAATTCAAGAATTCTGTAGGAGAGGATGTTGCAATTATTATTGTTGCTACTTTTAGTCATTTCAGTCCTACTTAACTGTTCATGAGCCCATTTGGGGTTTTCTTGGCAAAGATACCAGCATGGTTTCCCATTCCTTTTGCAGTTCATTTTATAGATGAGGAAATTGAGGCAAATTAGATTAAGTCCAAGGTCACATAGCTGGTTTCAGAGGTTAGATTTGAATTTAAGTCTTCCTGACTATAAGTCTTGTACTCTATTCACCATACCATCTAACTATGTAATGCAACATTCTTCTATTTTTTTAATCAAGAAATTTATAATAATAAACATTATAACTAATGAAATTATTGGTTGATGAAAAGCAGGGAGTCCTGGTAACTAAAAAATAGGTTAAAAAAACCCAACCCTATTCCATTATACATTTAACAGAAACAGGCATAGGATTGATCAATGGGGTCATTGCAGGGATTATCACCAAAATGAAATTAAATAAGAAAAAAAAAATAAAGCTATTGAGTTAGTATGAGAATTCTTTAGCTCCCATCATAATTCAGCTGAAATGTTCCCTGTTTTATTCAAGACAGTTCCTGATTCCCTTAACTTGTAAGCAATCCCCCCTTCTCAAAGTATTATATTGACTAATGTGCTTGTGTATGTGTGTATTTTGGTCATCTATTTATATAATATATTCACCAGTAGAATTTAATTCCTTGAAAGAAATGATTTATTTTTGTCTCTATGTGCTCATCTTATCACAGAAGTAGGCTCCAACAAACCCTAATTATTGACAACTTGATTATAGATAGATAGATAGAGATATAAATATAGATTACTTAAATCTGAGATTTCAATAGTGTGTGAACATTCTTCAACTATGTACATCCCAACCCCTCTACACCTGTGCACCCTTCTGAAAAGCCTGCTGAGGATATCTGTCAATTGATGTAGAAACTTTTATCTTGTTTCTTTAATACTATAGGAATGCCAGTACTGTAGTATTATCACCATATGGATAGTTCACTTATTTTGTTAATCACATATAATTATTTCTGCTTATTTCTCAGGTACAAGTCACCATTAATAATGGGATAATCCTATTTATTAACTGTGATGCATCATTCCATTGTCTTTTGGGTCACCTATAATTCTTCTATGATAAGCACATTCCAAAATCACAATCATCAAATGCTTCAAAACCATGATCTCATGGATGTGGATGTTCCAGCCAATGATGCAGATTGAAATCCATCCAAACTTTTTAACCTAACAGGATTTATTTTTCCACATGAATTATACATAAAACATATACCCAAAGTACTGGAGGCTTTCTTCCATGTTATTAAACTTTATGAGAATACCTTTTATTAGTTTATGACCCTGGGAAATTTATCTCCACTTGTAAAATAATATTTGTCACATATATATATATATATATATATATATATATATATACACACACACATATAGGTGTGTGTATATGTATATACATTCTACAGAGATGCCAGAAGGGCTAGTGGAATTATATAATGTACTTGGTAAATATAAATCACTAGTTAAATTTGATTTCCTATTTTTCATTAGTTGTCCATAATAATCTCAGCCAATAAGAATTTCTCTGTATTTCTCTATGTGATTTATTGTGTTCTACAAATCATATTCCACTGTCTCCCTTTAAAGGTCACTCTGGATTCTTATGTTTAAATAAATGTTTATTTCATTAAATATTTCCCAATTACATGTAAAATTAGCATTCATTTAAAAAAAGTGTTAGTTTTTTTTTTCCTCTAGTACTGTTCTCTGTTTAATAAGGCAAGTAATTTGATATTGATTATACATATTAAAATGAAAAACTTATCAATGTTATCCATGTTGCAAAAGAAAATAATTAAAAAAAACAACTAAGTTAAAAACATGTTTGAAGTTTATTTTAGAGTTTATTAGTTCTCTCTCTGAAAGTGGATAATATTTTTCATCATGGGTAATTTAGAATTGTCTTGGATCATTGTCTTGATCAAAGTAGTTTGTCTTCCACAACTGATCATCCTTACAATTTTGTTGTTACTTTATACAATATTTTCTTGTTTCTGCTCACTTCACTTTGCATGAGTTCATATAAATATCACCATTTTGTTTTTCCTGAAATTATCCTACTCATCATTTCTTTAACTAGTGTTCTATCACACCTATAAATTTATTAGCATTACCTCAATTTCCAATTTTTGTAGCCACAAAATAGCTGCTACATATGTTTTTGTACAAAAAGTTATTTTTCATTTTTGTTTATCTCTTTAGGATACAGAATTAATAGTGATGTTGCTAAATCAAAGAGAAAACACAATTTTAAGGCTCCTTGAATATAATTCCAAATTATTCTTCAGGAATTGTTGGACCAGATCACAACTCTACCAACAGTGTGTCAGTGTCCCAATTTGCTCAAACCCCTTTGCCATTTTCCTTTCTATTGTTTTAGCCAAAATGATAAGCATAAGGAAGAATCTCATATTTTTTTAATTTGAATTTATTTCTCTAATCAGTAGTGATTTAGAACTTTGTTATGTGAAAATTCAGAGCTTTGACTTTAAAAAAAAAACTATTCATAATTTTAATCATTTATTAACTGGGGAATGGTTCTGATTTTTTTTATAAATTTGCTTTAAGTTCCTATATATTTCAGTAAATAGGCCTTTATTAGAGAACTTTATTGCAAAAAAAAAATCCCACACTCCAGTTTTGCTTCTAATTTTGTTTACATTTTTTATTTGTGACAAAGTATTTTAATTTCATGTAATCAAAATTAGTGATTTTATATCTCATGATCCTTCCTATTTCTATCTCTAATTTGATTATAAAATTTTCCCATATCTATGATAGATACATTTTCCCATACTTCCTTTACTTAGTTTTTATATAACCTTATATTTCTCAATCGTGTAATTACTTTGATTTTATCTTGGTATATGATTCGAGAGCTTGGGCCAAGCCTACTTTATGCCAAATTGTTTCCTGGTTTTCCCAGCAATTTTTCTTAAATGATTAGTTCTTATCCTTGGATCTTTGGGTTTATCAAGTAGAAAAGACTGTGTTTTTTACCACTGTGTATCATATATATCTGATCTATTCCACTAATTCAACACTCTTATTAGTTAGCCAGTGCCAAATGGTTTTGATGATTACCATTTCCTAATACATTTTGAAATGTGTTAGTACTAGGTACTTTCCTTCACATTTTTAATGCATTTTTATTTCCTTGTTTCCAGGTGAATTTTATTATTTTTCCTACTTCTAATCAAATTAGTTATTAGTTTGATAGATATGGCACTGAATAAGTAAATAAACTTAAGTAGAATTGCCATTCTTATTATTTTAGCTCAGCCTATTCATGAGCAATTAATATTTCTCCAGTGTTTAGATCTGTTTTTATTTGTGTGAAAAGTGTTTTGTATTTTTGTTCAGGCAATTCCTTGATTTGACTTGCCATTAGACTCCCAAGTATTTTATAATGCCTTCAGGGATTTTAAATGGAATTTCTCTTGTTGCTGGACTTTCTTGGTAATATATGCTGTTATTTTATGTGACTTTATTTTATATCCTGCAGATCTGCTGAAGTTGTTAATTGTTTCAACTATTTTTAAAAGTTTATTCTCTTTAAGTGTACAATCACATTATCTACAAAGAGTGATAGTTTTGCTTCCTCATTGTTCATTTTTTCTTTCAGTTTCTTTTTCCTTTTATTATTTATTTGACTAATATTTATAATGCAATATTTAATAATAGTTGTGATGATGAACATTTACTTCACCTCTGATTTTATTGGCAATGTTTCAAGTTTATCCCTTTTACAGATAATGCTTACTTTTGATTTTAGAAGATAGTTCTTATTTTTAGAAAGATTCAATTTATTCCTATGCTTCCAAGTGTTTTGATAGGAATATGTATTGTATTATGTAGAGATTTTTCCTATATCTATTGATATAACCATACTGTTTTATTGATATGATAAATTATGTTGATTGTTTCAATTATATGAAAACCATCTTACATTCCTGGCAAAAATCTAACCTGATCATAGCTTATGATCTTTTTGATATATTGCTCTGATTTTTCCTTACTAGCATTTTATTTAAAATGTCTGGGCTGCTATTCATGAAGAACATTTGTCTATAACTTTTTTATGTTTTTATTCTCCTTCATTTAAACATCAAAACCATATTTGTGACATAAAAGGGATTTGGGATGATTTATTTTAACATTTTCCTCCATATAGTTTATGTAGTAGTAGGATTTAAATGTTTAATAGAATTAGCTTATCAATCCATCTGATCCTGGGGATTGTTTTCTTAGGGATCTCAATGAAAGCTTATTCATGTTCTATTTCTAAGATATGTTATTTACATATGTTCTTTTCTATTCTATTAATCTGATCAGTTTATATTTTTATAAATATTCTTCCATGTCTCCTAAATTGTCAGTTTCACTTGCATATTACTGGGCAAAATAAGTTCTAATCACCCTGGATTCTTAACAACATGTCTATAGGGCACAAGCTGTGGCAGAGAGGTTTTTATTAAAATGCTGGCAATAAACTATGCTTTCTGAAATTGATGATTTGGTTATTTACTCTGTTCATGGAAGTTCATGAGAAAAATGTTTCAAAATTATTCTTAGCCTAAATAACACCTTTCTAATTTTCCAAGTATCATGGCAAAGTGTTAGCAAAAGGACAGAGCATAAGACCACATCATTTTAGGCCATCTGCAAATATGAACTGTTCTTGGATCTCTAAATGTGAGATACTTATCCAGTAAGCAAAAAGTACATATTAATCCTAGAAACACTGAAACATAACAATATTGATATTTTTTTGTCATAAAATGAAATTTTCTTTGTCCAACTTTCCAATAAAGAACTCAAATATCAAAGTTTGTGTTAATTTCTTGGACTGCCAAATAAAAGAGATTGTCAAGAAGAAACATTATGCCATATGATATCTAATCATAAAATATTGCTATAATCTTGTATTGCTACGAAGATGAGAATGATAAAAATTGTGGCTATAGAGAGAACATCTATTGAAAAACAAAGAGACAAACAAATTCAATGAAGAACATGTTAATACACTCTAAATTAATTAGCACATATTTTCATATTTCATGTCTTTAATGTAAAATTTGGCAAAGAAAATAATATCCTTGAATACTTTGAAAAATATGTTTCAAAAGTATAGAATTATAGAAACCAAAGCTTATAAAGTATACAGAAATCTTATATGTATATATATATATATATATATCACAAATACTTTCTTCCAGTCAGAAGGTGCCAGGCATGAGAAACACTAAATGACATCATAGAAAATTAAAACCACTTCTATTTAACACAAACACACAAACACACACATACAAAACAATCAGATAGCAATCTACAAATCATTCCTGAATTATTTGTCTGTGAATAGTCAGATCATTAACTTATTATAGAAAATATTTTTAAAAATTCATTTCCAAATTAGAAAGTAAAAAGAAAATGAAAAGGTATGATATGCAACTGGTATGGTATGCAATTTCTCATTGATCCCCTCAAATGAGAAAATTGATAAAAGAATGATATTAACAAAAATTGTCATCCTTTCTTCTAGGAGCTTAACAAATGTATATTACTCATCACAGTAAGAAGACTAAAAGAACTTAGAAATAACTTCTTCTAGGAAATACTTGATCTTCTGGCGAATAGCCAGAGTATATCCTAACATAAGTAATTTTCAAAACTATATGGAGAATAGTGAAGATTAAAAGCAATATTATCTTATAAAACACTGACAAACGGTAAAGGTAGTAACAAGCTTGGCAAGAGATACAATAAAGCCAGATCATCCTCAAGGATGACTTTAGAAAGAGAACACACACAAACACACATGCACAATTCTTCAATATTTCTAAAACCTCTTTTAATAATCATACTGATTTAATCACCTTTGGATTGAACATTAGAATGTTTTATGTTCATATGCCAAAAATTCCTGAACTTTAATCATACTTAAAACATATTTGTGCTAGAACTGACGTAGCTTTCAAGCACTGATAAATAAATTCAATATGTATCTTAAAGAAAGGGGTACACAAATTTTTTAGAAAGTTCAGACTTTATTATTATTAAAAATTACAACTAAGAGTACATAGATAACTACCAAGTTCAATGCTACAAAATTTTATGAGAATTCACACACGTAAATGCATAATTATATGTGTAATTCACCAATGTAAATTTGAGTTAAAAAGGCAATAAGTAGACTTTTGCAAATAACATTTTACGAAACCAATCTTAAAGAGTTAGAAAAACCAAGATTTCACTATTCTTATTACTTGTTGACAACAAAAACAATTTTATTTTGTACAATAAAATCCAATATTAATGCATCTCTTCCACCATGGTCCCAAAACACACACACACACACACACACACACACACACACAGAATATCACCAGGTTTATATTGAATAAATACTGTGATACCATACATGAATTTGTCTCAGAATAAAATATGAAGAAACAATTGTGCAATGCATTTAATCATCTTTAATCTTTTCCCTAAATATTCACATTATTAATATTGGTAGTCTTCAAATAATGCTGTTATTATATCTTTAAATACAAGACTCTTAGAAAAATGAAAGCTTTAGATCATCCAAAGGTAACAGATAGGTGCATGTTAGCTATGAGTAAAGTGAAACATATTACAACAAATTGTTGTTCAAGAGAAGTAATTTTAAGTTATGTATTAAATATTTATGAATAAAAAATAAAACAAAAGAATGACCAGAAAGTAGCCAATAAAATGGCCCCATTGATATCTAAATAATGTCAAAAGAAAGAAAAGAAGCAGCACCCTACCCTCCACTCTGCCATGTATATACGTATGCTCTTTGGAGGATTTATAAATGAGAGACAGGAAGAGAAGAGATTAAGATGGCATAGAGAAGTTGTTATCAACACCCTGAAAGATGGACTGACATAAATAACATCAAAGTATTTCAATGATATGTACTATGAAATTTTAGTATACTCACTTCAGTATTTAATTATACATTATAGATACTATTCTCTATTTCAATTCTAGATATATTTAAGATTTATGAATTGCACCAGATCATGATTATAAGTATTTCAAGAAGAAAGAATATCGTGATGTCTTTTATTCCCCACATATTAGTATAGCCTCTTAAAAGCAAAGTTCATTTTCTTTGCAATCTTGCAAAACTTTGCACTATATTAAGCACATAGTAGGCAATCAATATCATTTAACTGACTCATTATATGTCACAGCAATATGAAGCTGGTATGGATTTGACCTGAATTTTTTCAACTAAAAATGAAATTTCCCCTGATAGCAAAAACACAAAACTGAAAACTACTTGAGGCCAGAAACTATTTTATGTTTCATCTTCATATATATCATATATATACTGCCTAGCATAGTTCTATGCACACAATTGACAATACATATTTATTTAGTTGAAGTGAATCAAATTGAAATATAGGTCAACCTTCCTAAAACTTGCTGCTGCTCTTAGCAGTTGAAACTAAGAAAATAATTTTCACTAGCATATTCCCAGGCATATATGTTGACCTCAATTTGAGGAAATACATTTTTTTTTCACTTTGAAAGAATAGCTTAAATACCTTGCTGTACAGTAACCATTGAAGACATTCTGATTTCAATAATTCTCTTTTTTTATTTATCTCCTAGCTCATTTGCTTGCTTCCATTCATTTCATTCATAACCAAGATATTACCCTGCTTAATCTTCTCTTCTCTCCCAGCTCCTACATTTTCAGCTTCTTTTTGTGTGTTGCTTTTCCCCTATTAGATTGTTTTTTTTTTTTTCTTTTTTTTTATTTAATAGCCTTTTATTTACAGGATATATACATGGGTAACTTTACAGCATTAACAATTGCCAAACCTCTTGTTCCAATTTTTCACCTCTTACCCCCCCCCCACCCCCTCCCCTAGATGGCAGGATCCCCTATTAGATTGTAAGCTCCTTTGGGGCAGGAAATATATTTCTTGTTATTTTAATGAATATTTTATTGAAGTCAGGGATTGTTTCACTTAGCATTCTTCCAACATCTAACAATGTGAAACATAATAAACAATTAATAATTATTTGATTATAAATGTTATATCAATATAAATTAATTTAAATTACTTTTGACCAAGAAATTTAGAGAATAAGATGACTTCCTTTGTATTAACTTTTTTCTTGATTTTAAGATAGTGTCTGATATCATAGAAAAAAAAACAGAGCCTCAAAGGATGCCCTCAAGTATTGATTTCAAGAGAGAAACAAAGCAAAGGACTTTGAGTTCACCAAATTTGTTTCTAATGATATGAAAGGCAAAGGGGCAGTAAAACATACTAAGTTAAGAGAAGAATTTTAATCAAGTAACATCTGAATTTGACTTCCATTTCTATCATTTTCCCAGCTGTGTGGCTATGATCACTTAAAAAAAATCTCTTCAAGCTTCAATTTTTTCATTTGTATGACAAATTTATATGCAGCCTACTACAAAGGGGTTTTAGAAGAAAAACATTTTAAACCTTTAAGGACTATGGAAATGTAATCTACTACAAAGTCCTTTATATAGAGTCTATGCTAATGATAGCACTAGAATCCTATAGAACTTCCTTAAAGAAATGAATAACAAAACATGCTCTGACAATCCACATTGAAAGGACATCAATTATATTTTTAAAATGTTGGTCATCCAACAAGATGATTTCAGAAAGGCCTGGAGAGACTTACACGAACTGATGCTGAGTGAAATGAGCAGGACCAGGAGATCATTATATACTTCAACAACAATAATATATGATGACCAGTTCTGATGAACCTGGCCATCCTCAGCAACGAGATCACCCAAATCATTTCCAATGGAGCAGTAATGAGCTGAACCAACTACTCCCAGAGAAAGAACTCTGGGTGATGACTAAAAACCATCACATTGAATTCCCAATCCCTATATTTATGCCCACCTGCATTTTTTATTTCCTTCACAAGCTAATTGTACAATATTTCAGAGTCTGATTCTTTTTGTACAACAAAATAACGGTTTGGTCATGTATACTTATTGTTTATCTAATTTATATTTTAATATATTTAACATGTACTGGTCATCCTGACATGTGGGGGAGGGGGGGGAAATTGGAACAAGAGGTTTGGCACTTGTTAATGCTGTAAAGTTACCCATGCATATAACCTGTAAATAAAAGGCTATTAAAAAAATAATAAAATAAAATAAAATGTTGCTCATCACACATAGTTCAAAAAGGAACATAGAAAGAAACCGAATATATATTTTGACACTATCTTATTAAAATATCTATATTTTTCCTTTAATTTTTTAATCTTTCACTTTTAAATCATCTTAATTTATAAACATGATCCTCCCCATTCTTACCAGAGAGCTCCATATAATAAGAAATTAAAAATGGAAAGAAAAAAAGTTTAGTAAAACAAACTAACACATCAGCTCAGATGGACATTATGTGAAGTTTTCTATCAGGAGACCTGTGGTCTTCTGCCTCTACCAAGAATAAAGAAAGGTACCTTTTTACCCCCTTCCTTCTTTGGGAATGGCCATGGTTATTATAATCATATAGCAATAACTGATGAGATTTTCATTTACAATTTTGTAGTCATTGTTTATAGTTTTCTTATATCTTAGTTAATTTTTCTTCAAATGATACAATTCTTATCATATTACTCAGTATCATTTCTTTTAACTGAGCAATAATAAATTACAATTGTATACCACAACTTGCTTCTTTATTGACATCTATTTTGCTTCCCTTCCTTTTCTATTACAAAAAGTATTGCTATGAATATTTTGTCATATATGACAATTTTTTTTTACCTCAAGTTATATGTCTAGTAGAGGGCTCTTTGCGTAAAGAACTATGGCATTTTAGTCATAGCACATGTTACAAATTATTTTGTAAAATATTTGAATCAACTCAGAGTTCCAGGAATAGTGGATTGATTTTTGCCTGTATTTCTACATCCCCTGCAGTGTTTTTTTTTTTGTATTTTGTTTCAGATTTCTTTCATCTTTTCTAACTTACTAAATGTGAGAAAAAATAATGTAAGGTTGATTCTGTATATTTTTCTAATGGTCAGTGATTTAGTGTATTTTTTGTATAGTTATTAATAGTTTGCAAGTCTTCTTTTATGATTGTTTGACAACTGAACATCCCTTGAGTTTGCATCAATCAAGAATGTCATTTGGTCTTTAAAATTTATATTAGTTCCCTGTACCTTAAATATTAGAATTTTGTCAGAGATATTTGATGCAATTTTCCCCCTCAATCAATTAATTTCCTTCACATGCTAATTGTACAATATTTCAGAGTCTGATTCTTTTTGTACAGCAAAATAACGTTTTGGTCAGGTATGCTTATTGTGTATCTAATTTATATTTTAATATATTTAATATCTACTGGTCATCCTGCCATCTAGGGGCGGGGGTGGGGGGGTAAGAGGTGAAAAATTGGAACAAGAGGTTTGGCAATTGTTAATGCTGTAAAGTTACCCATGTATATATCCTGTAAATAAAAGGCTATTAAATAAAATAAATAAATAAATAAATAAAAATAAAAAAAAAATTTCTTTGGGATATAAGCCCAGTAGTAACACTTCTGGATCAAAGGATATGTACAGTTTGATAACTTTTTGAGTATAGTTCCAAATTGCTCTCCAGAATAGCTGGATGTATTCACAATTCCATTACCAATGTATCAGTGTCCCAGTTTTCCCACATCCCCTCCAACATTGCGTATTATCTTCCCCTGTCATTCTAGCCAATCTGACAGGTGTGTAGTGGTATCTCAGAGTTGTCTTAATTTGCATTTCTCTGATGAATAATGACTTGGAGCATCTTTTCATATCTCTAGAAATAGTTTCAACTTCTTTGCATGACATCCTTTTAAAAGAAAGGCAAAGTATTTGAAAAAATAAATTTTCTCATTATATGGAATCTAGTCATATTTCATTCTACTTCTGACCACACTTAAGAGAGTGTCTTCTAACAAAATAATATTTGTTTTAAAATTATAGTAAATGTTTTGTAATCAAAGGAGATCAGTATAAAATGAAAACAGTATGGAAATGTATGATTGCATTCATTCCTTTGGCAAAAATGCCAAATGCATACACAATGTTGTCTTATATGTAGATTCTTTTCCACTTCCTTCACATGCTTGCAAAAACAGTTTGAACTCTTCAATTGATTCTATAATAGGCTAACAGAACCTTAAAGCAGGAAAAATCATCTATCCAACTGATTCATTTTGCAGATGGTTGAGGAAATTGAGAGGGGGAAAAAGTGGTAGTATATTATCTTTCCTAAGCAGGACAGTAATGGCCCCATTTTTAATGTAGTGAAAAACAGTTAGGCTTGGTCTACTACTCAGCAAAGATCAATTGTTCTTCTGAATTGGCTCTGGGATGATGGCCTGTTGCAATTCTGTTAAGCACTCAGATGCTAAAGAAGCTTTGTTTCATATAAAGCATACATACTGCAGAGGTCAGATATCCTTTGCTCAATTAATTGTGGCATATCAATTACATAGGCAAACTTCTTTTCAGTTACTTTTATCAGAATTAGCTAAATTTCTTCTCCAGCTGCAATGTGTAATGATTTGCAAATAGCAGGATATGAAATGTGTACCTAGTGTTCCCAAATTATTTCTGTTCTGCATAACACATGAATAAGAGTGAGCATATCTGTAAAAATTGTGAGGCTAAGAAAATCTGTTGCTGTAAGGCTGCGTCATAAATTTAAAATTGAAAAATAAAAATGTTTATTAGATGAATTTTAACGGACAAGGATAAATATCATCATAAAAAAGATACACCTAACAAAATGCCAGGTAACTAGAAACTAATTAATCTACAGTTAAAATTAACCAGATAATTTTCACTTTTCTTATTCCATTTTTAGAAGAAAAGGAGAAATGCTCATTAAAAATATAATGGTGTCAATGAATAAGAATTAAAAAAAAAAAAAAAAAAAAAAAACAAAGAAAATTTTATAGGTTCTGTCCTAAAGATGACATTGAGTTAATGAAAACCTCTGTATGTTATACATTATTAGTCTTATTTTAACAGTCTCATATCTGAGACACTGTAGTTCTTCAATCCAAAGAATATCACATTTCTTATAACATACTTCTTGAGGCAGAAAAGCAAAATCCATCTCACAAATATTTTCAATATATGCTGTTGAACTAAAGAAGAGGATATAACTTTTCAATTGCATGAGATTGTAAGTTTTGCAAGTCTTGGCCATTCCACCAATTAGTAGAATGATTTTCAGCTAATCATTTAACCCCTTTGATTTTTTGAAAAGGGAAATTTAATTAGGCTTAATTTTGCTCAGCTACAAAATGATCTGGTTAGACTAGCTGCTCTATAAGGTTTCTTTCATTCTGAAATTCTATTGTATTGATTAGATTAAAAGGGAACTTTCAGTTAACTAGAAATTCAGTTAATGACATTTCATTTTTCTTAAGATAAAAACAACTCACATTTATGTAATTCTTTACAAAAAAATTTACTAACAAGCTAGTAAGCATCAAAGCTTTCTTGAATGAAAATTAAAAGCTGATTAAGGATAATAATAGAATTATAAATATATGTATACATATATATGCATATCTATGTATATCAGGTTGTATAATTATTCTTGTTTGTTGCTAAGTGGTTTCAGTCATATCAATTCTTCTTGACCTCATATGGGTTTTTTTTTTTTTTTTGAATAGATACTAGAGTGCTTTAGCTTCTCCTTCTCCAGCTTATTCTTTTAGATGAGGTAATTGTGGCAAACAGGATTAAATGACTTGCTCAACATCACCCAGCTAATCTGAGGACAGATTTGAACTCATAAAGATGAGTCTTCCTGACTCCAGACCTGGTGCTCTATCCACTGTGCCACCTACTTATATTGCATTATATCATTACCTCAAAAAACCCTGTGAAGGGGGTAGAAGTCAGTCAACAAGCATTTGATAATCATCTATTATGTGTTAGACTTTATGTTAACACTCTTTATATAGGAGTGTCAAAGGATAGTCCCTTTTCACAAATAGCTTATAATACAATATATTATGTAACATGGAAATATCTATTTACAAATTTGATATATACAGGATGAATTGGAAATAACAGAGGGAAGTATTGAGGAAGTCTTCCTGTACAAAATGAAATTATAGGGAAATCAAGAGAATAGATGAGGAGGGATAACACTAAACAATGGGAGCTGTAAGTGAAAATACTCAGCCAAGATATGGGATGTGTAATGCTAGGAATAGGAAGGAGGCCAGTGTCACAGTTTGTAAAATACAATGGTAAGAATGTAAAGCAAAAGAAAACTGGAAAGGTAGAAAGAGATCATGTTTCAAAGGACTTTAAAAATCAAAGATTTATACTTGAACCTGGAAGGCCACTCAAGTCCCTGGAATAGGAGAGTGATATGAGTGACATCCTCAGATTTTACCTTAAGAAATATCACATTGACTTCTGGCCAAGATGGCGGCGAGGAGGCACACAGCTGTGTAAGCTCCACATTTTCTCTCAGAATCCATCTCATTACAAGCCTCTGAATTAATGCCTGACTGAAAAAAAAACCACAAATAATTACCAAGAGAAGACATCCTTGAGATTCGCCAGGAAAGTTTGTCTCTGATTCTTCTCTGACAAAATGAGCAAAAAATTGTAAAGGACCTTAACGATTGACAGCTTTTAAACGGACAGAGAGAAGACTCTAAACCCTGAGGAGACTAAAGAGAGACTGTCTCCAGGCGAATTCCCAAAGGAGGAGATCATCTGTTCCTCAGCACAGATGAATCTCATAGAAGAAATTAAAAAGGCTTCACAAGAGAGCTAGAAGAAAAATGGAAAAAGGAGAGGGAGGCTTGGCAAGAGAATCTGGAGAAGTCATCCCACTCATTTAAAGACAGAGTGGATAAAGAAATCAAATCCTTGAAAAACAGAATTAGTGAACTGGAAACAGAAAATAGCTCTCTAAAAAACAAAATGGGTGAAATGGAAAAACATTCCACAGAACAAATTGGACAATTAGAAAAAGATATAAAAAAGCTAAATGAAGAAAATACTTCATTGAAAATCAGAATTGAGCAAACAGAATTGCATGACTCAAGGAGACAAGAAGAATCAGTCAAGCAAAACCAAAAAAAAATCAAACAATGGAGAAAAATGTGAAATACCTTCTTGGGAAAACAACAGACCTGGAAAATAGGTCTAGGAGAGACAATCTGAGAATTATTGGACTCCCAGAAAAATTTGATGAAAAAAAGAGCCTGGGCATTTTTTCCAGGCTATTATCAAAGAGAACTTCCCAGAAGTCATAAAAACAGAGGGTAAAATAGACATTGAAAGGATTAATCGATCACCTACTGAAAGGGATCCTGAAATCAAAACGCCAAGAAATATCGTGGCCAAATGCCAGAATCCTCAAACAAAGGAAAAAAGACTCCACCCGGGTAGAAAAGCCCAATTCAAATGTAGAGGAGCTACAATAAGGATCACCCAAGATCTAGCATCATCCACATTAAAAGATCGAAGGGCCTGGAATATGATATTCCAAAAGGCTAAGGAACTTGGTATGCAACCAAAAATAACTTACCCAGCCAGAATGAGTGTCTTTTTCCAAGGAAGAAGATGGTCATTCAACAAAATAAGTGAATTTCACCTATTTTTGATGAAAAAATCAGAACTTAAGAAGTTTGATCTACAAATATAGAACTCAAGAGAAACCTAAAAAGGTAAAAAGAAATCTTGGGAACTATATTCTTTCTGTAAAGATGTATAAAGAATACATGTATACCCTGTTCTAGAAAATAGAGTTGGAAAGGACATTGTACCAGAAAAAGGGTAAAGTGGGGGTAGGGGGTACTATATCTCATGAAGATGTGAAGACCGCATATTTTTAAACCAGCAGGAGTCAGGAATTCAGGTTAGGGGAAAACCGTCAGTCTTTATTCTCAGTGAAGAAAGATCAGAGGTGGAAGGGAATCGGCAATAGCAATGTGTGCAGCTGAGTCAAGAAGCTAGCTAGACCAGCAGCCACACGACCAGCAGCTAGGAGTATGGAACCCAGGCCAATCTCCCTCAGCTTCTCTTCCTGTCTCTCTCTGCCTCCACCCACCAAAATCATCATTTCCTATACAACACATCAGGATTTGCACGGAGAATGGGCCGAGGCCATTCTTTATCCAACCATGTATATTAATAGAGTATAGCCCAATTCCTATTTAGCCTCACATACTTGGGACCTCAGTGCATCAACTCAAACCTCAGCCCATTACATGAAGAGGCAAAGGAAACCTATTATATCTGAGAGAAAGAATGGAGGGGGATGAATATAGTGGGTATTTTACTACCATCAGAAGTGGCTTTAAGAGAAAAAATTTTAGACATATTCAATTTGTGGAGAAACTTCTCCCATCTCATTGGAAAGTGAGAAGGGAAAAGTGAAAAGGGAAGGAATAAGCTAAGCAGAAGGAAATACGGAAAATGTGAGGGAAAGGAGTAAGATAGGGGGAGGAGCTCTAAGGTGGGGAAGAGGGATACTAAAAAGGGAGGATTGTGAGAAGCAAGTGGTGCTCACAAGTTTAATACTGGGAAGGGGGATAAGGGGGAAAGAAGGGAGAAAAGCATAAACAGGGGTTAACAAGATGGCAAATAACACAGAATTGGTAGTTTTAACCAAAAATGTGAATGGGGTAAAGTTCCCCATAAAGAGGAAGCAGTTAGCAGAATGGATTAAAAGCCAGAATCCTACAATATGTTGTTTACAGTAAACACACCTGAAACAGGGAGATACATACAGAATAAAGGTAAAAGGTTGGAGCAAAATGTACTATGCTTCATGTGAAGTCAAAAAAGCAGGGGTACCCATCCTGATCTCAGATCAAGCAAAAACAAAAATTGATCTAATTAAAAGAGATAAGGAAGGGCACTATATCTTGCTAAAGGGTAGCAGAGATAATGAAGCAATATCAATATTAAACATATATGCACCAAGTGGTGTAGCATCTAAATTCTTAAAAGAGAAATTAAGAGAGCTGCAAGAAGAAATAGACAGCAAAACTATGATAGTGGAAGATCTCAACCTTGCACTCTCAGAATTAGATAAATCAAACCACAAAATAAATAAGAAAGAAGTCAAAGAGGTAAATAGACTACTAGAAAAGTTAGATATGATAGCTGGAGAAAATGAAATGGAGATAGAAAGGAGTACACTTTCTTTTCAGCAGTTCATGGAACCTATACAAAACAGACCATATATTAGGACATAAAAACCTCAAACTCAAATGCAGTAAGGCAGAAATAGTAAATGCATCCTTTTCAGACCACGATGCAATAAAAATTACACTCAACAAAAAGCCAGGGGAAAGTAGACAAAAAAAAAATGGAAACTAAATAATATCATATTAAGAATGATTGGGTGAAGCAGCATATCATAGACATAATAACTTCACCCAAGAAAATGACAATAACGAGACATCATACCAAAATGTGTGGGATGCAGCCAAAGCAGTAATAAGGGGAAATTTCATATCTTTAGAGGCCTACTTGCATAAAATAGAGAAAGAGAAGATCAATGAATTGGGCTTGCAACTTAAAAAGCTAGAAAAGCAACAAAATAGAAACCCCCAGTCAAACACTAAACTTGAAATTCTAAAAATAAAAGGAGAATTAAAAAATTGAAAGAAAAAAAAAACTATTGAATTAATTAAAACTAAGGTTTTCATGAAAACCAAAAACTAGGTAACCCTTAGAAATCGTTAAAAAAACAAAGGGAAAATCAAATTGTTGTCTTTAAAATGAAAAGGTACTATAAAAGAGGAAATTAGAGAATAATTAGGGAAACTTTTTAACTTTTTGCCAGTAAATTAACAACTTAAATGAAAGGAAGAATACCTTCAAAAAATTAGTTGCCCAAATTAAAAGGAAAGGAAATACCTAAACAGTCCCATCTTAAAAAGAAATAGAAAAAGCTAAACCAACTCCCTAAAAGAAAACCCCAGGACCAGATGGATTTAATGTGAATCTCCAAAATTTAAAGAACAATTAATAATGCTATAAAACCATTTGAAAAAAGGGATTGAAGGACTCCAAACCCTTTTTATGATACAGACATGATCTGATACCAAACCCAGGTATTGAAACAGAAAGAAAAAATTGTAGACCAATCTCCTAATAAAATTGATGCTAAAATTAAAAAAAAGAAAAATAAGAAAAAATCATCCCCAGGATAAACAATACCAAGTAGGATTTTTCCAGGAATGCAGGGCTGGTTAATTTAAAAACATTAGATAATTGACATATCAATAATAAAAAGAAAAAACATATGATCATCTCAATGATGCAGAAAAAATTTGATAAAATCCAACATCCATTCCTAATAAAAAACATTGAGGTATAGGAATAAGTGGATTTTTTCTTAAAAAGTCAAGAATATATTTAAAACCATCATAAGCATCATATGCAATGGGAAAAAACTGGAACCTTTCCCAGTAAGTTCTGGAGTGAAGCAAGGTTGGCTGAGAAATGGATTAGCTGATCAGTGGAACAGGTTAGGTTCACAAGACAGAATAGTCAACTATAGCAATCTAGTATTTGACAAACCCAAAGATCCTAACTTTTGGGATAAGAATTCATTATTTTACAAAAACTGCTGGGATAACTGGAAATTAGTATGGCAGAAATTAGTCATGGACCCACACTTAACACAGTATACCAAGATAAGATAAAAATGGGTTTATGATTTAGATATAAAGAACGAGATTATAAACAAATTGGAGGAACATAGGATACTTTATCTCTCAGATTTTTGGAGGAGGAAGAAATTTGTGACCAAAGACGAACTAGAGACAATTATTATAAAATAGTTTTGATTACATCAAATTAAAAAGCTTCCCAAAACAAAACTAATGCAAACAAGATTAGAAGGGAAGAACAAACTGGGAAAACATCTTCACAATTAAAGGTTCTGATAAAGGCCCATTTCCAAAAATATAAAAGAACTGACTCTAATTTATAAGAAACCAATCCATTCTCCAAATTGACAAATGGTCAAAGGATATGAACAGACAATTTTCAGATGATGAAATTGAAATAATTTACCACTCATATAAAAGAGGTTCCATATCATTATTAATCAGAGAAAATCAAATTAAGACAACTCTGAGATACCACTACCACTTGTCAGATTTTAAGATGAAGGAAAAAACAATGATGATTGTTGGGAGGATGGGGAAAATGGGACACTGATAATTTGTTGATGGGTTGTAACGAATCTAACCATTCTGAGAAAAAATCTGGAATTATGCCCCAAAATGTTATCAAACTCTGAACCCCTTTACCCAGTAGTGTTTCTACTGGGCTTATATCCGGAGTGTAAAGAAGGAAAGGGACCTGTATTGCCAAATGTTTGTAGCTCTGTTTTAGTGGCTAGAAACTGGAAAATGAATAGCCTTCAATTGGAGAATGGTTGGGTAAATTGTGTATATGAATGTTGAAATATTATTTTCTGAAGAAATGACAAGGATGAATACAAGAGAGGTTTGGAAAGACTTACAAAAGGATTAAGTGAAATGAGAGAAAGGAGACTTATATACTTCAACAATGATACTGTATATAGATGCAATCTGATGGAAGTGGATTTCTTTGACAAAGCTACCTAATTCAGCTTCAATTGATCAATAATTGACAGAAGCAGCTACACCCAAGGAAAAAAAAACATTGGGAAATGAATGTAAACATTTTGCGTTCTTGTTTTTCTTCCCAGGTTATTTTTACCTTCTGAATCCAATTCTCCCTGTGCAACAAGAAAACTGTTTGGTTCTGCACACATACATTGTATCTAGGATATACTACGACATATTCAACATGTATAGGACTGCTTGCCATCTAGGGGAGGGAGTGGAGGATGGGAGGGAAAAATTGGAACAGAAGTGAGTGCAAGGGATAATGTTGTAAAAAAAATTACCCTGGCATGGGTTTTGTCAATAAAAAGTTATAAAAAAAATAAAAAAATAAAAACCTGAGGAGACTAAAAAAAAAAAAAAAGAAATAAAGAAATATCATGTTGACAGCTAGAGGCAGAGAAAATAACCAGTAGGCCATTGCCATTTGAGTCCAGACATGAGGTGACAAAGTCTTGAATCGAAATAGTTACAGTATTAGAGGAGAACAGAGAGTATTTGAGTATCTTTATTTTCCAGATTTAAAAAAAAAAAGATTCATACACTTGCTTAGTATCATGAAGTTAGTAAGTGTCAAAGGAAGAATTGAACCCTATCTTGCGTCTTGTGACCAATAAAAGTATTCTTTTTTTTTTTTTTTTTTTAATAGCCTTTTATTTACAGGATATATACATGGGTAACTTTACAGCATTAACAATTGCCAAACCTCTTGTTCCAATTTTTCACCTCTTACCCCCACCCCTCCCTAAATGTCAGGATGACCAGTAGATGTTAAAATATATTAAAATATAACTTAGATACACTAATAAGTATACATGACCAAAACATTATTTTGCTGTACAAAAAGAATCAGACTCTGAATTATTGTACAATTAGCTTGTGAAGAAATCAAAAATGCAGGTAGGCATAAATATAGGATTGGGAATTCAATGTAATGGTTTTTAGTCATCTCCCAGAGTTTCTTTTCTGGGTATAGCTAGTTCAGTTCATTACTGCTCCATTAGAAATGATTTGGTTGATCTCGTTGCTGAGGATGGCCTGATCCATCAGGAACTGGTCATCATCTAGTATTGTTGTAGAAGTATATAATGATCTCCTGGTCCTGCTCATTTCACTCAGCATCAGTTCGTGTAAGTCTCTCCAGGCCTTTCTGAAATCATCCTGTTGGTCATTTCTTACAGAACAGTAATATTCCATAATTTTCATATACCACAATTTATTCAGCCATTCTCCAACTGATGGACATCCATTCAGTTTCCAGTTTCTAGCCACTACAAAAAGGGCTGCCACAAACATTCGTGCACATACAGGTCCCTTTCCCTTCTTTATAATCTCTTTGGGATATAATCCCAGTAGTAACACTGCTGGATCAAAGGGTATGCACAGTTTGATAACTTTTTGAGCATAGATCCAAACTACTTCTCCAAAATGGTTGGATTCTGTTCTACAACTCCACCAACAATGCATCAATGTCCCAGTTTTACCACATCCCTCCAACAATCATCATTATTTTTTCCTGTCATCTTAGCCAATCTGCAGGTGTGTAATGGTATCTTAGAGTTGTCTTAATTTGCATTTCTCTGATTAATAATGACTTGGAGCATCTTTTCATATGACTAGAAATAGTTTCAATTTCTTCATCTGAGAATTGTCTGTTCATATCCTTTGACCATTTTTCAATTGGAGAATGGCTTGATTTTTTATAAATTAGAGTTAATTCTCTATATATTTGGAAATGAGGCCTTTATCAGAACCTTTGACTGTAAAAATATTTTCCCAGTTTATTGCTTCCCTTCTAATCTTGTCTGCATTAGTTTTGTTTGTACAAAAACTTTTCAGTTTGGTATAATCGAAATTTTCTATTTTGTGATCAGTAATGATCTCTAGTTCTGCTTTGGTCATAAAAGACTTTCCCTTCCACAGGTCTGAGAGGTAAACTATCCTATGTTCCTCTAATTTATTAAAAATTTCATTCTTTATGCCTAGGTCATGAACCCATTTTGACCTTATCTTGGTGTACGGTGTTAAGTATGGATCAATGCCTAGTTTCTGCCATATTAGTTTCCAATTTTCCAGCAATTTTTATCAAACAGTAAGTTCTTATCCCAAAAGCTGGATCTTTGGGTTTGTCAAAGACTAGGTTGCTATATTTGTTGACTGTTTTATCCCTTGAACCTAATCTATTCCACTGATCAACTAATCTATTCCTTAGCCAATACCAAATAGTTTTGGTAACTGCTGCTCTATAATATAATTTTAGATCTGGTACAGCTAAGCCACCATCATTTGATTTTTTTCATTAATTCCCTTGAAATTCTTGACCTTTTGTTTTCCATATGAACTTTGTTGTTATTTTTCTAGGTCTTTAAAATAGTTTTTGGGAGTCTGATTGGTATAGCGCTAAATAAATAGATTAGTTTAGGTAATATTGTCATCTTTATTATATTTGCTCGCCCTATCCAAGAGCATTTAATATTTTTCCAATTGGTTATATCAGACTTAATTTGTGTGAAAAGTGGTCTGTAATTTTGCTCATAAAGTTTCTGAATTTCCCTTGGCAGACAGATTCCTAAATATTTTATATTATCAGTAGTTACTTTAAATGGAATTTCTCTTTGTAACTCTGACTGTTGGATTTTGTTAGTGATATATAAGAATGCTGATGACTTATGTGGGTTTATTTTATAACCAGCAACTTTGCTAAAGTTGTGGATTATTTCTAATAACTTTTTAGCAGAATCTCTGGGGTTCTCTAAGTATACCATCATGTCATCGGCAAAGAGTGATTATTTGGCTTCCTCATTGCCTATTCTTATTCCTTTAATCTCTTTCTCAGCTCTTATTGCTATAGCTAGCGTTTCTAAAACAATATTAAATAGTAACGGTGATAGTAGGCAACCTTGTTTCACTCCAGATCTTATTGGGAATGGTTGCAGTTTGTCTCCATTACATATGATGCTTACTGATGGTTTTAAATAGATGCTGCTGATTATTTTAAGGAAAAGTCCATTTATTCCTATACTCTCAAGTGTTTTTAATAGGAATGGATGTTGGATTTTATCAAATGCTTTTTCTGCATCTATTGAGATGATCATATGGTTTTTGTTAATTTGGTTATTAACATTGCCAATTATAATGATAGTTTTCCTAATATTGAACCAGCCCTGCATTCCTGGTATAAATCCTACTTGATCATAGTGTATTATCTTGGAGATGATTTTCTGTAGTCTTTTTGCTAATATCTTATTTAAGATTTTAGCATCAATATTCATTAGGGAGATTGGTCTATAATTTTCTTTCTCTGTTTTCAGCCTACCTGGTTTAGGTATCAGTACCATGTCTGTGTCCTAGAAGGAATTTGGTAGGACTCCTTCATTCCCTATTTTATCAAATAATTTATATAGCATTGGGGCCAATTGTTCTTTAAATGTTTGGTAAAATTCACATTTAAATCCATCTGGTCCTGGGGTTTTTTTCTTAGGGAGTTGTTTAATTGCCTGTTCTATTTCTTTTTCTGAAATGGGACTATTCAAGCAATTTACTTCTTCCTCTGTTAGTCTGGGAAGTCTGTATTTTTGGAGGTAGTCATCCATTTCACTTAGGTTATCAAATTTATTGGCATAAAGTTGAGCAAAATAATTCCTTATTATTTCTCTAATTTCCTCTTCATTGTTGGAAAGTTCTCCCTTTTCATTTTTAAGACTACTAATTTCATTTTCCTCCCTCCTTTTCGAATCAGATTTACCAAAGGCTTATCTATTTTATTGGCTTTTTCATAGAACCAAATCTTAGATTTATTAATTAGTTCAATAGTTTTTTACTTTCAATATTTTTAATTTCTCCTTTTAATTTTAGAATTTCCAATTTAGTATTTGATTGGGGGTTTTTAATTTGGTCTTTTTAGTTTTTTAGTTGCAAGCCCAATTCATTAATCTTTTCTTTCTCTGTTTTATTCAAGTAAGCCTCTAATGGATATAGAAATTCCTCTTATTACCGCTTTGGCTGAATCCCACAAATTTTGGTATGATGTCTCATCATTGTCATTATCTTGAGTGAAATTATTAATTGTATCTATAATTTGTGCTTCACAATCATTTTTAAGATGAGATTATTTAGATTCATACTTTTTGGTCTATTTCCCCTAACTTTTTGTTGAATGTAGTTTTGTTGCATCATGATCTGAAAAGAAAGCATTTACTATTTCTGCTTTCTTGCATTTAATTTTGAGGTCTTTATGTCCTAATATATGGTCAATTTTGAATAGGTTACATGAACTGCTGAGAAGAAGTATATTCCTTCTATCTCCATTCAATTTTCTCCAAAGATCAATATACCTAAATTTTCTAATATTCTAGTTTGCTTCTTTAATTTCTTTCTTATTTGTTTTGTGGTTTGATTGTCTAATTCTGAGAGTGAGTTGAGATCTCCTACTATTACAGTTTTGTTGTTCTATTTCTTCTTGCAACTCTCTTAACTTCTCCTTTAGGAAGTTGAGTGCCATATCACTTGGTGCATATATGTTTAATATTGATATTGCTTCGTTGTTTATGCTACCCTTTAGTAGGATGTGAGTTACCTTCCTTATCTCTTTTAATTAGATCAATTTTCTTTTGCGTGATCTGAGATAAGGGATGGCTACCCTGCTTTTTGACTTCACCTGAAGCATAATAGATTTTGCTCCAGCCTTTACTTTTACTCTATATGCATCCCTGCTTTAGATGTGTTTTCTTAAACAACTATGTTGTAGGGTTCTGACTTTTGATCCAGTCTGCTATCTGCCTCCTCTTTATGGGGAGTTCATCCCATTTACATTTATCAGTTAGAATTACTAAATCTGTATTTCTGCCATCCTAATAACCCCAGATTGTGCTTTTGATTCTTGCCTCCCCCCAACCCTCTTTCCCCTTTTTAAACTTATGTACCCCTCTTGTATCAGATACTTATCCTCTTTATAATCCCTCCCTCCCCCTTTGAGTCTTTCTCCTTCCTTCCTTATTACTTTTTTTTCTTTTCCTTTTCCTCCCCCCCCGTTTTTAATGAGGAGAGAGAATTTTCTCTAAAACAAATGTCATATTATTTTTTTCTTTTGAGTAACTCTGATGAGAGTAAGATTCACACAATGTTCCTCCCCCTTCTAAATTCCCTCAGATATGATAAGTTTCCTTGGCCTCTTTGTAGGATGTGGTTCCTCTTTTTTATCCCTCCTTCACCTTATTCTGCCATCATCCCTTTTCCATATCTACTTCCTCTTTTTATGTTATATCAGTACAATCAAATTATACATGTATTCTTTTTTGTATATCCACACAGAAATACAATTCTCAAGAGTTATTTTTACCTTTTCTGCATCTCTTGAGTTCTATTCTTGGAGATCAAATTTTTGTTTAGTTCTGGTTTTCTTCAGAAACAAATGGAATTCATTTGTTTCATTAAATGTCCATCTTCTTCCTGGAAGAAAATGCTCAGCTTAGCTGGGTAGTTTATTCTTGGCTGCATCTCAAGTTCTGTGCCTTTCGGAATATCATATTCCAGGCCCTTCTTTCTCCTTTAATGTAGAGGTAAGCTCAGATCTTGGGTGATCCTTATTGTGGCACCTCGGTATTTAAATGGTTTTTGGCTGCTTGTAAAATTTTTTCCTTAATCTTATAGTTCTGAAATTTTACCACAATATTCCTTAGGGTTTTATTTTTAGGGTTTCTTTCAGAAGGTGTTCGATGAATTCTTTCAATGCCTGTTTTTCCTTTTAGATTCTATTACATCTGGGCAGTTCTCTTTGATGAGTTTCTTGTAAAATAGTATTAGGCTCTTTTTTTCATCATAGTTTTCAGAAAGTCCAATAATCCTCAGATTATCTTCCTAGATCTATTTTCAAGTCTGTACGTTTTTGTGAGTAGATAATTTGTGGTTTTTCAGTTTGTCATTTTTTTTGTTTTTGCTTGATGATTCTTGCTGTCTCAATGAATCATTAGTTTCAACTTGTTCAGTTCTAATTTTTAAAGAATTATTTTCTTCAATAGCTTTTTTACTTCTTTCTGTATATGTCCAATTGAGTTTTTGAATGTATTGTTTTGGTCTGTGGAATTTTTTTCCATTTTCACTAATTTTTTTTAGTGAATTATTTTTTTTCAATTCACAGATCCTACTTTCTTGCGTGTTCTTTGTCTTTTCAATTCACGGATCCTACTTTCTTGTGAGTTCTTTGTCTTTTCAATTCACAAATCCTACTTTCTAGTGAATTCTTTATTTTTTCAATTCACAATTCTTACTTTCCTGATATTTTTTTACTTTTTCCAATCTCGTATTTCAGGAGTTGTTGTCTCTCTTGTAAGGCTTCTCTTTCCTTTCCCCATTTATCTTCTAACTCTCTTTTGAGACTTTTAATGGTCTCTTCTGTGAGAGCATTATGTAAAGGGAGGACAGTCTGATGCATTTTGCTGTTTGAGGTCTCTTCAGGTTTGCTGACCTGCTCTTTTTCTGCATAGAAGCTGTAGATTGTTCTTTTCATCTTTTTATTCATGTTTTAAAGCCTTTAGGGTAGGTCTCCTAGGCAGGGGTTACCAGCTTTCTCTCTGCAGAGCAGGGAAAGATGTAAACTGATTTCTGCTCCTAGGTATGGGAGTGCTCTGAGTGAGAGTTTTTCCCTTCCCCAACTAGGAAGTGGATTCAGCACTGCTGAGCTATCAAACTGCTTAGTAGGGCTGAGTGGATTATCGATTGCCCTAGGCTAGAGACTAGTAGTGAAAGTGTACCGCCCCAGGCGGAGCCTCTTTTGGGACTGTGAGTATTAGCAGCTGACTGCAGAATGCAGACCGCCACAAACTCTGCCTAGTGTCTCTGCCTGATGCAAATCGGTCCTGGAAAGCTCTATGGCTCCCAAGCCGAGCTCCCACTCCATGAGATTGAGGCTAACCTGGGCTGCAGTCCTCTTGCCGTGCAGGATCACAACTGTCCAAGGGAGAAGCCCATTCTGCAGGGTTGGGGCTGCTTGCTAGCTGGAGATCTGTGCCTTCACCTCGGTTTGAGACTCTCCTCGGAACCTAATTCTCTCTCCCGCTCTGCGCGATCTCCCCTGGCCCCGGAACCAACCTTTTTTGGTGAGACTGCAGATCTTCTTCGGCCGGTGAGTTGTTCTATTTCTTATCTTTACGAATTGTAGCAGTCAAGACTATTTTTGAGGCTCGATATAATATTGATAAAGAGGGTAAGAGAAGAGCTTAGAAAGTCGCTTGTGATTTCTCCGCCATCTTGGCTCCGCCCCCAATAAAAGTATTCTTAATAGCTTCACCACTCTCAATAACAATAAGTGTAATAATAGGGGATATGTAGTTTCTGATTTATCAAATGCTTCCCATAATAATTTCATGTGATTGTCACAACAATTTTGTAATTAGATGATACAAGCATTCATATCCCTCTTTTACAGTAGAGTCACAGAAAGAAAAGTAACTTTCTTAGGGTAACATGTAAACTTAGAATGCTGCTTTAAAGCATGTAAAATTAAATTCTAAGAATCACAAAGGAAAATAATTATATTGACGTGTGTGTGTTTGTTGTGTGTGTGTGTGTGTGTGTGTGTGTGTGTGTGTATGTACAGTTTTATCCACATTTGTAAATTCTGCTTCAGTGGAAGAACTTGACTGGAAACCTATTGTCTTTCCTCTGCACCAATGTTGACTTGACTACATCACAGGTCACCTCTAGTTTTCTGATTATTTGAAGCATTTTTCTCTGCTAACCATTAAATCATTCATCAAGCTCACTAAACATTGGGGAAAACATAATTTCTGCCCTTAAAGATGTAGCATGTTACTATGGTGATACTTTCCATGTTCTTGTTTGTCATTTGAGCACCGTGCACAATATGTAATGAATTACTTCAATATTGGCAAGATTGTCACAAGGATTGTTGCACTGACAACAAGGTTTGGATTGAAAGCAGAATGCAAATGCTTGGATCTTGACAAAACAAGCTTTTCCAAAATGTATTGTTTAGCTGTTGCTTTTCCATTCACATTCTGTTTCCCCTCTCAAAATCAGAGTTTTCATTTTATTTTTAATTTATGAAATAAAACAAGCATTTCTATAACATAAATTGAATACATGAAGAAATGATTACAAAACTGTTTCTTAACATTTTTTCTATTCATCTTATAGCTGTGCCTAAAATGCAAAAATAAATAAATAGACAATTTGACAGAGAAATAGACAGACAGAGAGACAGATAGACAGACAGACAGAAAGACAGAGAGATGCCTTTTAAAAGCTTCAGGTCTGGTGCAGTTGTGGGGAGTAAGGTACTAGGGTAGGGTACTTGTGTAGGAGCACTGACCTGGTTAACAGATGTATTCTGAACAAAATAAATTTTGCACCAAAGTATAACAACAAGGAAATCAATGAGGATATCAGAGAAAAAAAAATGAGTAATGGTTCCAAAGAAGAAATAGTGCAATACACTTCCTCAGCAATAGCAGAAAAGTGAGAGTATATTAGGAAAGATGACTATTTCCATATACAATATCTAATTTTGATGTTTCTGTTTAATTGTTTCTCTTTGTCATTAGGGAAGGTTCAGTGAGGAAGACAAACATTTTACATCATAATGGTGTTGATGAGCATAGAAACATCAAGAAAACATTGTTTTAAAAAAAGTTGTTTTGTGGAAATGGGTATTAAACTAATCGCTATTTATGGGCATTATTTATATAACTACTTGTGACTAATTCCCCATGCATGTTATTAATCAATGCACTAATAATACTTTGTTACTATTTTAGTAAATAAATGTATTTGGGATAAAATAATTTTGAATCATGAACTTTATTTCATATGTCCTTCAATTCCTGAGATTTAAGATGAAATATAAAAATATAAACAATGATATTAAATTAAATGAATCATCAGTACAAATATTTGAACCGAAAATGGACAATAGTCCCAAAATTCAATAGCAAGAACGTTTGTATTCCTTTGGTGAATGAACACTTTAATTGCAGTATAAAAAATTGTCAGTATCTTTACTAATATTCATCTATCTAAAGGCCTTCACAATTCATTATTATTTTAATAATTTAATCAATTTTGTCTCCTGGACCTCATTTCTTCATTAGAAATATGAAGAAGAAAAGGAACCTCCCATTCAAGTCTATTATTATATTCTCTGATTCTAAGAAACTAGAACTATAATGTGGTAATAGAGTAATTACATATTTAACCTATAAAGTAGGGGAAAAAAACTATCTCTGGACTTCCATAATTCCATAAAGATTCCATAATATTAAAAATACATATTGACCCTGACATGGAAGAGTCATTTTAAATCTATATTTTTGATGGATTTGTACTAGGCATACACTTACCAAAAAGGAAAAACATAAGAAGTCAAAAGATTTGTGATTTAACAATACTGGAAATGTAGCATCAAATCCAGTTGAGTTGACTTAAATAATAAGAATGTCACCTTTTTCAAAAAATATGGAAGGAAGAGTGAAACTTTAAATAATAGATGGGCTTTGCCACAGAGATATTAAGTGAAAAATTTACCTTGTGTGATATTTTTGCTGCAGCAGTTGTTGTCTTTGATAAATGATGCTAGTAAATCAGTTTTAATGTGGCATGGTCCCAAATGGCATATAAAGTGTAAGTGCTTCTGATGAATTTTATAAATGCCAACTAGCAGATGCATTTGGTGACAATTAGCATTTCATATTAAACAAAAATGCAGAAATTGAGCCTATTGACCAAGGGGTAAAAATGAGGAAAAATGTTCATTCAGGTTTCTGCAGATGGTATGTTCACTGAAAAGAAACAAAAATCTTGGCCTTCAACAAGGATAAACAAATTGGTAACTTGTGTTGCTCTTTTGTTGTGTTATTCCATTGGGTTTATGTATTCAAATGATCCTCTGGGATAGCTTGACTACAAGTACTGACAAATGGATCACTTCCCAATTCTGCAAAGGAATCAAATACTTGTAGAGCAGTCATATATTGCCTTATATTATCTTCTGATTTCATTAAACAATCTTTAAAAACACAGGGTATTTCCATTTAAGTTCTAAGATATAAATATTTTACAGAACAGGTAGACATTATAATTTTTGCATGTCAATAAGGTTAAATATAACTAGGGAATCAAGACTGTAAATCATTTTTTAGAAAAAATAAACTTCCTATTGCACTTAATTTAATACAACAATTATTTTTATCATATATGACACATGTTTAATTTCGTACATGTGAATTATCCCCATTCCTCTTTTTCTTTTCAACAAGTATTGATTCATTAATTTAGGTTTTCCTTACCTTGAAACTGATTCAAATCTTCAGGAAATTGGAAGCTGGGTCTCTGAGAGTTTGCTGTAGACTCTAAATTCATTACTCTCTAACCAAAATGGTGATGAACTTCCTCAAACTTAGGGATTATGATCTGCAGATGTTAGGCACATAATCAGTCACAAGTCCATCCTCAAACGTCTCTAACTGATTGCCTTTGAAAATCTCAGGGCTACCCCCATGTCTAGCCATGCTATCAGAGTAGAAGATAATTTTCTTTGAGAGGCAATATGATATAATGGATTGATAACAAATCAGCAAGAGTTGATTTATTTCCCATCTATGATCCAGACAGGTTCTGTGCCTTTGGACAACAATTTAAGTTCTTAGGATGTCAGACTATTCTCTAGAACATAAGGTTCAGAGAAATGAATGATTTGCATCATAAAGGGAGTTTCTACATAATGAATTTTCCTGAACATAATGAATTTTCCTGATTGCTTCTAGGCTATTTAAAAAAAATCTGTAGGTTGAAATCAAAATCTGCAACCTTTTTGTTTTGATTCAGATTTCCAATCTTATTCCACATCATTTGCCATTACATTTGTCTCTTGATATCTTAAGAAATAAAGTCATGGACAGTGCAAAGGCTGGGATAAAAGTACATGTTGGGTACAATGAAATATATTACCAGCAAAGAAATGTTCAGGTAAAAAGCAGCAGGTAAAGCCAATACTGTCACCCTCTTGGAAGTTCATGACCCTAACTGATGAGTGTGTATGGATGATGCTTCCCTTCTTTTGAGTGGACAAAAGTTCCACAGAAACTCAATCTCTTTTGGAGACATAATATTCTTTTGAAATTTCTTTGACAAAAATACATAAAATTTTAAAAATTTAATTGTTTTCCCCTGGCTGCCATCTCAGTGGCTTACCCATATCCTTTGCTAGTGGCCTCAAATTTATTAGGTCTACCTAATTCAGTGAATTATTCTTTAATAAATAAACTCTTACCCTTATTAAATATATGATTTCTGAGCTACCATACAGTTTACATAGGGCTAAAAGAGAAGAGTGAGCAGGTGTTTACAATTATCAACTGTTTATTCATATCCCAGATCTCTGATCCTGAACTGTCCAGGGAGGAGTGCAACAAGAATAGTATTAAAGAGATTGATAGCCAGGAAAGGAGCAGTCACCCAGTATTTGTAAATCTTAGGGAAGGATTCAAGAATGTTACATCCCCATAAGAATGATTTCACTGTACAGAATGAAAAGATATGGATAGATAGTAATCTGCAGTATTGAAGGTATTCCCACAATGCAATCACAGATCAAAGTATTGACATATATTTCTGGGGGGGGGGAATAAAGGCAATAATTTCACAACATTTTTAAAGTAGGCACCTACTATATATAAGGCATAACTATACTGAATGGTAGAATTACAAAGACAAAAATTGAGTGACCCTTCTGCTCAAGGAGCTTAAAATCCACTAAAGGAATACAACATATACACAGAAAATTCAATACAAGGTATATATAAAACAGGAAGGATAATTAACAAGTGAGGTCATGTATGAGACAATTTTCATATTGTAGATGTGCCTTGATTGTTCTTTGAAATTTGTTAAGACTTTTATGTGTTGGATATGAGTCTGCAGAGCATGATAGACATTTAAGCGGGACTTTGATTGTCATATGCAGATAATTAGGCCAGTATGGAAATATGTGAAAGGGGAAAATGCAGGATAAGACTAAAAAACTATGTGGGAAGCAAATTGTAGGGGCTTTGAATTCCAAGCTGAAGCTTGTTTTGTTTTTATTTTAGATTAGAAACATAAGGAGGCAATCAAAGATTGTTGAAATATGTAAGAAATAGGTTCTAGGATTATTAATTTGGAAACAATATAAAAGGTACATTAGAAAGAGAAAGACTGGAACTAGCAAGACTTACGAGAGAATTGAATCATCTTAAGTGTTAAAGGGATGAATTAGGGAAAAGACTGTGTGAGTGGAATAGATGTGAAAATTATGTTGGTCGAATCAATGAAAGTTAGCAATCGATTGAGTATAGGGAGAGGGAAGAGAGACAGAAAAAGAGAGACAACCAGAGAACAGACAGAAACAAAGAAAGAGACAGGGTGGAGGAGAGAGGGAAGGAAAAAGGAAAGGCAGGAGAGAGGGAGGAAAAGATAAAGTATCAAAGATTACTTAAAATATTTGATCTGGAAAGATGATAATGTGAAAGATATAAAAAGGTGATTTTGAGCAAGAATAGGTTTTGGAAGGGGGACAAAATTCTGTTTTTATATGTTGAGTTTAAGATGCCTGGTATTTATCTAGGTGATGTTCAAAAATCAATGGCTGATATGGGAGTTCATTTGAGAGTTTAAGAGAGTCATTATGGTATGATCTTTAGTTTAGAGAGGCATTTTCATAGAGATGTTAATTAAAATCATGGGAACTTATAAGCACCAAAGGAGAGAACATAGAGAGAGGGAATATGCCACAGATGAGCAACTGATCCATATTAGTCAAGTGATTTTCCTTAATAGCAGTTGTAAACACATAAAAAATAATGAGTATAGACCATAAAAGTTAACCTTACATTTAGTCAGAAAAGGTTATCTAATTATGGCTTATAACTTAAGGTATACTTAAAGCACCTTTAACTAAGAATCTCATTCTTACTAAGACATCATCTTACCTGGAATTCCTTATGCTGCTATCATTCTTTAAGGACAAGTTATTAATCACATTCCATAACCATATATGAAAATTTGATTAATAACTGCCACCACTTCTTATTATTTAACTAGAGCAAAATACAGGACAGTAAGGCTATTTTCTTCTTCTGGCCTATTAAATGTATACATACCTAAGGCTCCGAAGATGGAATATAATAAATATATAGATTCATTGTAAATAATCTTACATTAGTCCTTCCTTTCTTAGTGCCTCTCCAATGTCAATATTCCTATCCATAAAATTTATTTTGTACTTTCTATGATTATATGTAAAATTATATGTTATTAACTAATTCACATACATTATAATATGTAACCTTTTTTTAATGTCAGGGATAACTTCATTTTTCCTTTGTATGAATATTTGTTATTATATCATTATATTATTGAATGGTATCTTTGCCATCATCTTTTAGTTTTATTTACTTAAAAAAATTCCTATTTCTTACCATTGAATTTTATTTTCAATTAAAAATAATACTCCATATAACTTTCTTTAAAATTTTTTGGTTGTTTCTCTAAAACTGTATGAATTATTTAAATTTTTACTAGCTCATTTTAAGGATATAAATTTAATTATTATAGCATTAACTTTTATTTAATGCTTTACTTTATTATTTCTTCATGATATTATGAGGCATTCTTTTATTTACACATTTAATCATCTGCTTTTTCTGTGGTATTTTCCTCTTTACAATTTATTTCTTCATTGACCAATATCTAACATCCTATGCCAATATAAGGTCAAAATGGGTTCATGATTTAGACACAAAGGATGATACTATAAACAAACAGGAGAACAAGGGATAGTTTACCTTTCAGATACATAGAGAAAGGAGGAATTTATGGCCAAAGAAGAACTATAGAACATTATGAAATGCAAAAAGGACAATTTTGATTAAATAAATTGTAAAGTTTTTGCACAAACAAAACCAATGCAATTATGTTTAGAAGAGAAGCAGAGGGCAGAGCCAAGATGGTGGAGAAGGCACATGTGACTTTCTAAGCTTTTCTCATACCGTATTACCAATTTGTAAAATCAGCCTCAAAAATAGTGCTTGACTGGTAAAATTCACGAAGATTGGAAGTACAACAACTCACCAGCCAAAGATAATCTGGAAGATCTCCAGGAAAGATTTGTCCTGAGCAGTGGGAACAGACCAGTGCAGGCGGAGATAGAATGAGAGGAAACCAGGAGCTGGGGTGGCCTCCATAGTTGGAAGATTTACCGAAAGCTCTCTGCAATAGCCTGACTGCTTTGCTTTGATTGTGGATTTGGGGACCAGCATAAAAATTAGAGCCCAGGGTAGAGGGTACTCAAAAGGACACCAGAGCCTAACAAGATCTGGTTGTCCCACCCAGGACCGGAAGTGACTCAGTGCAGACCATAATACACCTCTGCAGTGGCATTCTGCAGCAGGGGCTTTAAAATCCGCAAAGCAGGGGGCACAGTCTGGGGCAGCCTCTAATGTGCACAGTGAGGGGCTTAGCCTAGGGCAGTGGAATTTCCCCAGCTCAACTATACTCCCCAGGTAGAAACACTTCCAGTGTCATGAAGGATAGGGCAACTGCTAATACACAAAGTGGGCTTTTGCAGGGGGGCAGTGACACTTTCACTGCTCAGTCTCCAACCCCAAGGCAGTCGTTAATCCTCACAGTGAGGCTCCTTGCAGGTCACTTCTGCAGCTCTTCCTGTGATACCCAGGCTAGTCACTTCTAGGTGGAGCTTTTCCCAGAGCACTCCCACAGCCCAAGCCTTTCTTTGTAGCCCATTGACAGGACAGCTACTATCCATATACCTATACCTGCTCTGCAGAGGAAGCTGGTAAACTCCTTGCCCTAAAGGCAGACTCTAAAGGCTTTAAAAAAATGAGTAAAAAAATCAAAAGGAGGATTGATAGTTTCTGTACAGAAAGAGAGCAGGTTTTCAATCCTGAGGAGAATAATAGAAGATAGTCTCTAGACAATATCCCAAAGTAGGATGTTATCTGCTCCCCAACACAAAAGGCTCTTCCAGAAGAAAGTATAAAAAATCTTAAAGGAGAACTAGAAGAAAAATAGGAAAAAGAGAAGCTATACAAGAGAGCAACAACTTCCTAAAATGTGAATTGGAAAAGGTAAAGAATGCCTAGGAAAGCAGGATTTGTGAATAGGAAAACATTAAGAACTCCCAAGAAAGTAGGATTTGTGAATTGGAAAAGATAAAGAACTACCCAAGAAAGTAGGATTTGTGAATTGGAAAAAGAAAATAACTCAGTTAAAAAAAAAAAAAGTGAAATGAAAAAAAAAAATTCCATAGAGCAAAACAACTCATTTAAAAACTCAATTGGACATATACAAAAAGAAGTAAAAAATCTAATGAAGAAAATAACTCATTAAAAATCAGAACTGTTAATATATTTAACATCTAATGGTCATCTTGCCATCTAGGGGAGGGGGTGGGGGGATAAGAGGTGAAAAATTGGAACAAGAGGTTTGGCAATTGTTAATGCTGTAAAGTTACCCATGTATATATCCTGTAAATAAAAGGCTATTAAATAAAAAAAAAAAAAAAAAAAAAAAAAAAAGAAAGCATTGCCTAGTAAAATGCCTGGCACCTAGTAAGTTCTCAATAACTGTTAGCTTGACATTAAAGAAATAACTTGTATTATAAGTTTATAAAATGAGTACATGTGGAAGTGCTCTTGAAATCAAAACTGTGAGTTTCTCCTCTCTAGGGTGCTATTGTGTTCCAAAGATGGTGTATTTTCTTTTTATCTACTACTGTTGTTAATTTATCCCTGCAATGTACAAATCTCTTGTTAAAAAAAAAATCAGAACTGAACAGAAATGATTGATTCATTGAGACTTCATTGAGACAAAAAATTTTAAATATCGACTTGGAAAACCAACAGACCTGGAAAATAGATCTAGTAGAGACAATATGAGGATCATTGGATTTCCCAAAAATTATGATGAAAAAAAGAACCTACATACTATTTTATAGGAAATCAACAAAGAGAACTACCCAGATGTAATAAAATCAGAAGGTAAAATAGGCAATGAAAATATTCATTGAACACTTTCTGAAAAAGACCCTAAAATAAAAACTCCAAGGAATATTGTGGCAAAATTTCAGAACTATCAAACTAAGGAAAAAATATTACAAGCAGTCAGCAAAAAAATCAAATACCGAGGTGCCACAATAAGGATCACTCAAGATCTGGCTGCTTCCACATTAAAGGATCAGAGGGCTTGGAATTTGATATTCTGAAAGGCAAAAGAACTTGGAATGCAGAGAAGAATAAACTACCCAGCTAAACTGAGCATTTTCTTCCGTGGAAGAAGATGGACATTTAATGAAACAGATGAATTCCATTTGTTTCTAAGGGGAAAAAAAGCAGACCTAAACAAAAATATTTCATCTCCAACCATATGACTCAAGAGAAGCAGAAAAAGGTAAAAAGAATTCTTGAGAACTGCATTACTGTTGTGGATATACATAAAGAGTACATGCATAATTTGATTTTGCACATATAATTTAAAAATGGAAGTAGAAATGGAAAAGGGATAGTGGCAGAAAAAGGGAAAAGGAGAGATAAGAAAAGGGAAACTACATTCCACAAAGAAGCAAAGGAAACCTATCATGTCTGAGGGAATTTAGAGAGGAGGAGGAACACTGAGTAAATCTTACTCTCATCAGAGTTAGCTCGAAGAGAAAATAATTAACATATCTATTTTACAGAAAAACTTCTCTGATCCCATTAAAAAGTGGGAGAGGAAAAGGTGTTGGAATCTTTACAAAGTGTTAAGCCATTGGAGTTGATTTAATCTTAGAAAGAGTTATTTTGGGCCAGAACTTGAAACAAGGTGCTAAATGGAACTGATTGAACAATGCTTGTGTTCACACCTTTAGAAAGCTCATAAGTATCTAAGTACTCAAGGGAGTTCACACATGTGAGAGGATGCAGGGCTTAGTAGGGCTTAGTCCGAATTCACACACCTCCCTTATGGCCAGAAGGCGGAGTTAACTTTTGGGAGATCACATATATAGGGAGCTTTTGAAGCTTGGGCCTAGTTCTTCTTGTGGGACTTAGGAGACAGACTCTGGAAGAAAGCCTACAAGTCCCATCTTCGAGGCAAGAGAGATCCATTGCATCTTCCAACTTGGTGCTGGCTGGAAGCTGAAGAAAGCAAAGGCAGAAGCCAAGGACAAAGCTGCAAGATCTCTTGGAGCCAGGCAGAGAGATAGGCTTCAACTAACCGTGCTAATTTGGAAAGAGAAATAAACGTTTGTATTTTTACCAGCTGGCTGCGATTTTGGAGTAATTATTGATTGTAACTTAAACTAAGACTGCCTCCAGAAAACTTTCACAAAAAAAGAAAAGGAAAAGAGTAATAAGGGAAGGGTACAAGAAAGGGGAAGTGATTCAAAGGGGGGAGGGAGAGATGCTAAAGAGGGAGACCTGCATGACGCAAGTGGTGCCCATAAGTTTAATACTAAGAAAGGGGGTAAAAGGGGAAAGAAAAAGAAAAGCATAACCTAGGAATAATAAGATGGCAAGAAATACAAAATTAGTAATTTTAACCATAAATATGAATGGGATGAACTCTCCCATAAAGCAGAGACAGATAGCAGACTGGATCAAAAGTCAGAACCCTACAATAGGTTGTTTACAGGAAACACATTTGAAGCTGGGAAGTACATACAGAGTAAAGGTAAAAGGCTGGAGCAGAATCTATTATGCTTCAGGTGAAGTCAATATCTCAGATCAAGCAAATGCAAAAATTAATCTACTCAAAAGAGATAGGGAAGGAAACTATATCTTGCTAAAGGGTAGCATAGACAAGGAAGCAATATCAATACTAAACATGTATCCACCAAGTGGTATAACATCTAACTTCCTAAAGGAAAAGTTGAGAGTTTCAAGAAGAAATACAAAAACTATAATAGTGGGAGATCTCAACCTTGCACTCTCAGAATTAGATAAATCAAATCCCAAATCAAATTAGAAAGAAATTAAAATGGTAAATAGAATATTAAAAAATTAGGTATGATAGGTCTTTAGAGAAAACTGAATGGTGACAGAAAAGAGTATAGTTTCTTGTCAGCAGTACATGGAACTTATACAAAAATTGGTCATATAGTAGGACATAAAGACCTCAAAATTAAATGCAAGAAGGCAGAAATAGTAAATGCTTTCTTTTCAGATCATGATTCAATAAAAACTACATTCAACAAAAAGTTAGGGGTAAATAAACCAAAAAGTAATTGGAAACTAAACAATCTCATTATAAAGAATGATTGGGTGAAACAGCGAATTATAGACACAATTAATAATTTCACTCAAGATAATGACAACAATGAGACATCATACCAAAATTTATGGGATGCAGTCAAAGCGATAATAAGAGGAAATTTTATATCCTTAGACGCTTACTTGAATAAAATAGAGAAAGAGAAGATCAATGAATTAGGCTTGCAACTAAAAAAGCTAGAAAAAGACCAAATTAAAACCCCCTAATCAAATACTAAATTTGAAATTCTAAAATTAAAAGGAGAAATTAATAATATTGAAAATAAAAAAAAACTATTGAACTAATAAATAAAACTAAGAGTTGATTCTATGAAAAAACCAATAAAATAGATAAGCCTTTAGTAAATCTGATTAGAAAAAGGAGAGAGGAAAATGAAATTAGTAGTCTTAAAAATGAAAAGGGAGAACTTTCCACCAATGAAGAGGAAATTAGAGAAATAATAAAGAGTTACGTTGCCCAACTTTATGCCAATAAATTTGATAACCTAAGTTAAATGGATAACTACCTCCAAAAATATAGACTTCCCAGACTAACAGAGGAGGAAGTAAATTGCTTGAATAGTCTCATTTCAGAAAAAGAAATAGAACAGGCAATTAAACAACTCCCTAAGAAAAAATCCCCAGGAACAAATGGATTTACATGTGAATTCTACCAAAAATTTAAAGAACAATTGGCCCCAGTGCTATATAAATTATTTGATAAAATAGGGAATGAAGGAGTCCCACCAAATTCCTTTTATGACACAGACATGGTACTGATACCTAAACCAGGTAGCCTGAAAACAGAGAAAGAAAATTATAGACCAATCTCCCTAATGAATATTGATGCTAAAATCTTAAATAAGATATTAGCAAAAAGACTACAGAAAATCATCTCCAAGATAATAGACTATGATCAAGTGGGATTTATACCAGGAATGCAGGGCTGGTTCAATATTAGGAAAACTATCAATATAACTGGCCATATTAATAACCAAATTAACAAAAACCATGTGATCATTTCAATAGATGCAGAAAAAGCATTTGATAAAATTGAATCCATTCCTATTAAAAACACTTGAGAGTGTAGGAATAAATGGACTTTTCCTTAAAATAATCAGCAGAATCTATTTAAAACCATCAGTAAGAATCATATATAATAGGGAAAAACTGCAACCATTCCCAGTAAGATCAGGAGGGAAACAAGGTTGCCCACAATCATGAATACTATTCAATATTGTATTAGAAATGCTAGCTTTGGCAATAAGAGTTGAGAAAGAGATTAAAGGAATTAGAGTAGGCAATGAAGAAATCAAATTATCACTCTTTGATGATGATATGATGGTTTACTTAGAGAACTCCAGAGATTCTACTAAAAAGTTATTAGAAACAATCCACAACTTTAGCAAAGTTGCAGCATACAAAATAAACCCACATAAATCATCACCATTCTTATATATCACCAACAAAATCCAAAAGTTAGAGTTAAAAAGAGAAATTTCATTTAAAGTAAATATTGAGAGTATAAAATACTTAGGAATCTGTCTGCCAAGGGAAAATTAGAAATTTTATGAGCAGAACTACAAAACACTTTTCACTCAAATTAAGTCTGATCTAATCATTTGGAAAAATATTAAATGCTCTTGGATAGGGACAGAAATTATAATAAAGATGACAATACAACCTAAACTAATCTATTGGTTTAGCGCTATACCAATCAGACTCCCAAAAAACTATTTTAGTGACCTAGAAAACATAACAACAAAGTTCATATGGAAAAACAAAAGGTCAAGAATCTCAAGGGAATTAATGGGAAAAAAATCAAATGAAGGTAGCTTAGCTGTACCAGATCTAATATTATATTATAAAGCATTGGTTACCAAAACTATTTGGTATTGGCTAAGAAATAGACTAGATGATCAGTGGAATAGGTTAGGTTCAAAGGACAAAACAGTCAATAACTTTAGCAAGCTAGTGTTTGACAATCCCAGAGACTTCAGCTTTTGGGATAAAAATTTACTGTTTGACAAAAATTGCTGGGAAAATTGGAAACTAGTATGGCAGAAACTAGGCATCGACCCACACTTAACACTGTACACCAAGATAAGGTGAAAATGGGTTCATGACCTAAACATAAAGAATGAGATTATAAATAAATTAGAGGAACACAGTCTAGTTCATCTCTCAGACCTGTGGAAGAGGAAGGAATTTATGACCAAAGAAGAAGTAGAGATCATTATTGATCACAAAATAGAAAAGTTTGATTATATCAAATTGAACAGTTTTGTGCAAAGTAAAATAATGCAGACAAGATCAGAAGGGAAGCAATAAACTGGGAAAATATTTTTACAGTCAAAGGTTCTGATAAAGGACTCATTTCCAAAATATATAGAGAACTGACTCTAATTTATAAGAAATGAAGCTATTTTCCAATTGATAAATGGTCAAAGGATATGAATAGACAATTCTCAGAGGAAGAAATTGAAACTATTTCTAGCCATATGAAAAGATTCTCCAAGTCATTCTTAATCAGACAAATGAAAATTAAGACAACTCTGAGATATCACTACATACCTGTCAGACTGGCTAGAATGATAGGGAGAGATAATGGAGGTGACGTGGGAAAGCAGAGACACTAATATATTGTTGGTAGAATTGTGAATACATCCAACCATTCTGGAGAGCAATTTGGAACTATGCTCAAAAAGTGATCAAACTGTGCATACCCTTTGATCCAGCAGTGTTACTACTGGGCTTATGTCCCAAAGAGATTTTAAAGAAGGGAAAGGGACTTTCATGTTTATGACAGCCCTCTTTGCAGTAGCCAGAAACTGATAACTGAGTCGATGCTAATCAATTGGAGAATGGTTGAATAAATTGTGATATATGAATATTATGGAATATCATTGTTCTGTAAGAAATGACCAACAGGATGATTTCAGAAAGACCTGGGGAGACTTACATAAAATGATGCTAAGTGAAATTAGCAGGACCAGGTGATCATTATATACTTCAACAACAATACTATATGACGATTAATTCTAAAGGATGTGGCCCTCTTCAACAATAAGGTGATCCAAATCAGTTAGAATAGATCAGTAATGAATTGAAACATTACACGCAGAAAAAGAACTCTGGGAGATGACTTTGAACCACTACATAGAATTCCCAATCCCTTTATTTTTATCTGCCTGCATATTTGATTTCCTTCACAGGCTAATTGCACATTATTTCAAAGTCTGATTCTTTTCATACAGCAAAATAACTCTATAGACATGTAGATATAGATTGTATTTAACTTATACTTTTTTATAGTTTTTTTTAAATTTAATTTAACTTTTTTATTATAATAACTTTTTATTGACAGAACCCATATCAGAGTAATTTTTTACAACATTATCCCTTGCACTACTTCTGTTCTGATTTTTTACTTCCCTCCCTCAACCACCTCCCCTAGATGGCAGTCCTTTATATGTCATATGTTGCAGTATATCCTAGATACAATATATGTGTGCAAAACCAAACAGTTCTCTTGTTGCACAGGGAGAATGGGATTCAGAAGATAGAGATAACCCAGGAAGAAAAACATAAATACAAACAGTTTACATTCATTTCCCAGTGTTCTTTCTTTGGGTGTAGCTGCTTCTATTCATCATTGAGCAATTGAAACTGAATTAGATCTTCTCTTTGTCAAAGAAATCCACTTCCATCAGAATACATCTTCATATAGTATCGTTGTTGAGGTATATAATGATCTCCTGGTTCTGCTCATTTCACTTAGCATCAGTTCATGTAAGTCTCTTCAATCTTCTCTGTATTCATCCTGCTGGTCATTTCTTACAGAACAATAATATTCTATAATATTCATATACCACAATTTACACAACCATTCTCCAATTGATGGGCATCCATTAATTTTCCAGTTTCTAGCCACTACAAACAGGTCTGCCACAAACATTTTGGCACATACAGGGCCCTTTCCCTTCTTTAGTATCTCTTTGGGATATAAGCCCAGTAGTAGCACTACTGGGATCAAAGGGTATCCACAGTTTGATCACTTTTTGGGCATAATTCCAGAATGCTCTCCAGAATGGTTGTCTTTGTTCACAATTCCACCAACAATGCTTCAGTGTCCCAGTTTTTCCACCCTCCAACATTCATCATTATTTTTTCCTGTCATCTTAGCCAATCTGAACGATGTATAGTATTATCTCACAGTTGTTTTAATTTGTATTTCTCTGATCAATAGTGATTTGGAACACTCTTTCATATGAGTGGTAATAATTTCATTTTCATCATCTGAAACTTGTCTGTTCAAATCCTTTGACCATTTGTCAATTGGAGAATAGCTTGATTTCTTATAAATTAGAGTCAATCCTCTATGTATTTTGGAAATGAGGCCTTTATCAGAACCTTTAACTATGAAGATGTTAACTTATACTTTAACATCTTTAATATGTATTGGTCAACCTGCCATCCGGGGGAAGGGGTTTGAGGAAGGAGGGGAAAAGTTGGAACAAAAGGTCTTGCAATTGTCAGTGCTGAAAAATTACCCCTGTATATATCTGTAAATAAAAAGCTATAATAAAAAAGAGAAGCAGAAAGTTAATTTAAAAAAATACAGCCAGTGTTTTCATAAAGGCCTCATCTCTAAAATACTTAAGCATTTGGCTCAGATTTATAACAAAACAAATCATTCCCCAATTAATAAAAGGCCAAAGAATATGAAGAAACAATTTTCAGAAAACAAAACTAAAGCCATTTCTAGTCATGAAAAATGCTCTGAATCACTATTGATTAGAGGAATACAGATTAAGCGAACTCTGAGGTACCACTTTATACCTCTCAGATTGGTTAAAATGATAGGAAAAGTTAATGATAAATGTTGGAAGAGATGTGGGAAAACTAGAATACTAATGCATTGTTGGTAGAGTTGTAAAATGATCCAACCATTCTCGAGAGCAATTTGAATTTATGCCCAAAAGACTATCAAATTATATATACTTTTTGATCTAACTATGTTTGTATCCCAAAGAAAGCATAAAAAAGATGAAATCACCTATATGCATAAAAATGTTCGTAGAGGTTCTTTTTGTAGTGACAAAAAACTGGAAAATTAATAGATGTCCATCAGTTGAAGAATGGCTGAAAAATTTATGGTATATAAATGTATTGGAATGTTTTTTTTATTAAAAATGATGAATAGGCTGATTTCAGAAAAGCTTGGAAAGATTTCCATGAACTGATGCTAAGTGAAGTGACCAAAAGCAACAGAATATTCTACAAAGTAACCACAAGATTATGAGATGGTCAATTGTGATGGGCTTAGCTTTTTTCAACAATGAAACTATTCACTGCAATTCCAATAGACTTATGATTGAAAGAGCCATCCATATCCAGAGAGTGAACTATGGAGACTGAATGTGGATCAAAGTATAGTATTTTCATCTTTTATTGTTATCTTTGTTGTTTGTTTGCTCATGTTTGTTTGTTTGTTTGCATAGCATGATGAATATAGAAATATATTTAGAAGAATTACATATGTTTATTCTGTATTGGATTGCTTGCTATCTTTGGGATAGGTGAGAAGAATTTGGAACAAAGGTTTTACAAAGATGAAAACTGAATATTATTTTTGCATTTATTTGGAAAAATAAAATACCACAAAAAAAAGAGAATTTGTTTCATTCTTTTGTTTTGAATCTTGATGTTTTGAGGTGAGGCAAGTGAATTGGATATACTCCAGATTGCTCATTCAGTCATATTGTCAGAATACTTCAAGATTTTTTTAAATCACAAAACAGTTGTCTATTCATGGCCTACCTGTGTAAAAATTGTATTATTGATTTCAGAATTAATGTCTGATTTTATTTTTACTTATTAAATTTATCTTATTAGAATCTACTTGACTCTAGTATTTTGAGATATTCTTTGGAACCTTAAGTCTCATGTATTCCTTGTAGATTAATTTCATTTTCAATTTTATTGGGCATATCATTTATTCCTGCATGCAAGTCACTGATAAAAACATTGAACAACTTTGCATAAAGAACAGATGGGCAGTCCACTAGAAACTTATCTCCAAGAAAGCCCTGACTTATTAATAACTACTCTTTAGGTATGGTCATTCAACCAGTCATAAATATACCAGCTGTCGCATCATCTTTATATCTTGTCCACAAGATGACATGATAAATTTGCCAAATGCTTTCCTAAAATATAATATATCTGGCATTACCTTCATATGCCACTTACCAAATGTTACTTAAAAAACATTATTCTACTATGTTTTATTATTGATACATTTTTTCTGAATGATTACTATATAAAATATAATGTTATCAAATATATTCCAGAATATTGACAGAAATGAAAAGCAAATACACAGGACCACAATATTTAATCTTTCTTCCTTTTTCAGAAATTGGGACATTTGCTCATCTCTACATCTTGAATCACATACATATTCCCCATTCTTTTTCAAAGATCTCTGACAATGGTTCATCAAACATATTGTTCAATTCTTCCATTGCCCAGGGAAGTGATCCAAATGTAGCAAAATGTTTCTTGGTGACTTGAGTTCATGTAAGGCCACTCTCTTCCCATGTGTCTATTAATGTTCAGTTAAGCTTTCAACCATTTTGGAGTTTTGTTCTCCAATCTGAAAATGGTTTGCTAGATAGGCCAGCAATGCTGAATTGTCCTATCTTTTTTACATTGTATATAATGATGGTTCCATCTACAACCTTCCAACAGTAACTAAGTTCTTTCTTTAATACTTCTTTGAAGCAATTCAATTCAATAAACATTTATAATCTACTATGTCCAAGGCATTGTTTTTCATGCAAGGGATAAAGACAGAAATTAATTGGGCTCTTTCTTCAATGAATCAGAATCTTAATGGAGAGAAACAACATGTGCATAAATAATAAGTAACTTGAGATTGACAAGAACATTAACTATTCCAGGAACCAGAAATGAGATGATACTTGAACTGATTCTTGAAGCAGGATAAAGCACTGTCTAAAGTTAAGGTGCGATGCATTCTACCCTATACAAAGGAACAAAGACAAGGGAAGAAATTGGAACAGCAACTGGTCAGTCTGGTATGGCTGGAATATAAGAATATATATAATATTCCACCAATGAAGAGGAAATTAGAGAAATAATGAGTTATTTTGCTCAACTTTATGCCAATAAATTTGATAACCTAAGTGAAATGGATGACTACCTCCAAAAATATAGACATCCCAGACTAACAGAGGAGGAAGTAAATTGCTTGAATAGTCCCATTTCAGAAAAAGAAATAGAACAGGCAATTAAACAACTCCCTAAGAAAAAATCCCCAGGACCAGATGGATTTACATGTGAATTTTACCAAACATTTAAAGAACAATTGGCCCCAATGCTATATAAATTATTTGATAAAATAGGGAATGAAGGAGTCCCACCAAATTCCTTCTATGACACAGACATGGTACTGATACCTAAACCAGGAAGGCTGAAAACAGAGAAAGAAAATTATAGACCAATCTCCCTAATGAATATTGATGCTAAAATCTTAAATAAGATATTAGCAAAAGACTACAGAAAATCATCTCCAAGATAATACACTATGATCAAGTAGGATTTATATCAGGAATGCAGGGCTGGTTCAATATTAGGAAAACTATCAATATAATTGGCCATGTTAATAACCAAATTAACAAAAACCATATGATCATCTCAATAGATGCAGAAAAGCATTTGATAAAATCCAACATCCATTCCTATTAAAAACACTTGAGAGTATAGGAATAAATGGACTTTTCCTTAAAATAATCAGCAGCATCTATTTAAAACCATCAGTAAGCATCATATGTAATGGAGACAAACTGCAACCATTCCCAATAAGATCTGAGGAAACAAGGTTGCCACTATCACCGTTACTATTTAATATTGTATTAGAAACGCTAGCTTTAGCAATAAGAGCTGAGAAAGAGATTAAAGGAATAAGAATAGGCAATGAAGAAACCAAATTATCACTCTTTGCCGATGACATGATGGTATACTTAGAGAATCCCAGAGATTCTGCTAAAAAGTTATTAGAAATAATCCACAACTTTAGCAAAGTTGCTGGTTATAAAATAAACCCACATAAGTCATCAGCATTCTTATATATCACTAACAAAATCCAACAGTCAGAGTTACAAAGAGAAATTCCATTTAAAGTAACTACTGATAATATAAAATATTTAGGAATCTATCTGCCAAGGGAAAATCAGAAACTTTATGAGCTAAATTACAGACCACTTTTCACACAAATTAAGTCTGATCTAACCAATTGGAAAAATATTAAATGCTCTTGGATAGGGCGAGCAAATATAATAAAGATGACAATATTACCTAAACTAATCTATTTATTTAGCGCTATACCAAACAGAGTCCCAAAAAACTATTTTAAAGACCTAGAAAAAATAACAACAAAGTTCATATGGAAAAACAAAAGGTCAAGAATTTCAAGGGAATTAATGTAAAAAAAAAATCAAATGAAGGTGGCTTAGCTGTACCAGATCTAAAATTATATTATAGAGCAGCAGTTACCAAAACTATTTGGTATTGGCTAAGGAATAGATTAGTTGATCAGTGGAATAGATTAGGTTCAAGGGATAAAACAGTCAACAAATATAGCAACCTAGTCTTTGACAAATCCAAAGATCCCAGCTTTTGGGATAAGAACTTACTGTTTGATAAAAATTGCTGGGAAAATTGGAAAGTAATATGGCAGAATCTAGGCATTGATCCATACTTAACGCCGTACACCAAGATAAGGTCAAAATGGGTTCATGACCTAGGCATAAAGAATGAAATTATTAATAAATTAGAGGAACACAGGATAGTTTACCTCTCAGACCTGTGGAAGGGAAGGTCTTTATGACCAAAGCAGAACTAGAGATCATTACTGATCACAAAATACAAAATTTCGATTATACCAAACTGAAAAGTTTTTGTACAAACAAAACTAATGCAGACAGACAAGATTAGAAGGGAAGCAATAAAATGGGAAAATATTTTTACAGTCAAAGGTTCTGATAAAGGCCTCATTTCCAAAATATATAGAGAATTAACTCTAATTTATAAAAAATCAAGCCATTCTCCAATTGAAAAATGGTCAAAGGATATGAACAGACAATTCTCAGATGAAGAAATTGAAACTATTTCCAGTCATATGAAAAGATGCTCCAAGTCATTATTAATCAGAGAAATGCAAATTAAGACAACTCTAAGATATACTACACACCTGTCAGATTGGCTAAGATGACAGGAAAAATAATGATGATTGTTGAGGGATGCCGGAAAACTGGGACATTGATGCATTGTTGGTGGAGTTGTGAACGAATCCAACCATTTTGAGAGTAGTTTGGAACTATGCTCAAAAAGTTATCAAACTGTGCATACCCTTTGATCCAGCAGTGTTACTACTGGGCTTATATCCCAAAGAGATTATAAAGAAGGAAAGGGACCTGTATGTGCACGAATGTTTGTGGCAGCCCTTTTGCAGTGGCTAAAACCTGGAAACTGAATGGATGTCCATCAGTTGGAGAATGGCTGGATAAATTGTGGTATATGAATATTATGGAATATTACTGTTCTGTAAGAAATGACCAACAGAATAATTTCAGAAAGGCCTGGAGAGACTTACACGAACTGATGCTGAGTGAAATGAGCAGGACCAGGAGATCATTATATACTTCAACAACAATATTATATGATGACCAGTTCTGATGGACCAGGCCATCCTCAGCAACGAGATCAACCAAATCATTTCCAATGGAGCAGTAATGAACTGAACCAGCTATGCCCAGAAAAAGAACTCTGGGAGATGACTAAAAACCATTACATTGAATTCCCAATCCCTATATTTATGCACACCTGCATTTTTGATTTCCTTCACAAGCTAATTGTACAATATTTCAGAGTCTGATTCTTTTTGTACAGCAAAATAACCTTTTGGTCATGTATACTTATTGTGTATCTAATTTATATTTTAATATATTTAACATCTACTGGTCATCCTGCCATCTAGGGAGGGGTTGGGGGGGGAAGAGGTGAAAAATTGGAACAAGAGGTTTGGCAATTGTTAATGCTGTAAAGTTACGCATGCATATATCCTGTAAATAAAAGGCTATTAAATAAAAAAAAAAATATATATATATATATATATATATATATATATATATATATATATATATATATATAGTATACCATATAAATAAATAAGAATATGTGATGAAAAGCAATATAATAAAGTTAGAAAGAGTGCTTAGAGCTAAAATTTTACATATATATATACAGCTTCATGTGTGTGTATGTGTGTGTCTGAGAGAGAAAGAGAGAGAGAGAGAGACAGAGAGAGAGAGAGAGAGAGAGAGATTTTATCACTGTAATGAATTCTCCAGGAGAAATTTCTTGTACAGATGCATAATCTGTTTGACAAATTGTTGTACCATCTCTAATATTTTTTAAAAAATGGGAATATTGAGCATTTCAATGACCTTCTCTGTATAATTAATTTCGTAAGTTTTAGTGTAAGAAACAGAACTTAATCTGAGATCTTCCTGACTTTGAACTCAGCTTTCTTTTTCATTCATTCATTTATTTGTATATTAATTTATTTATTTATGTCAATTTATTTATTGACAAAGATATCAAAAATGAAAATGTAAAATGTTGAAGGAATTGTGGAGACAGGAAAAGCAAATTAATACACTGTTGGTAGAATTGTGAACGCGACCTGACAAAAATGTTATTGAATTGAGCATACCCTTTAACTCAGTGATAAAGTTATTAGGCCTAAATCCTCAAAAAGAAGAAGAAAAGTAAAAAAAAAAAATGTACATATAGCAACTCTTTATAAATTGATAAAGTACCAGATGTTATAGGGATAGTTATATTGGAGGAACAAATTATGATGTACGAGTACAATGGGATATCTTTGTGTCATAATAAAGGGCAAGAAAGCATGTTTTAGAGAAACTGGGAAGACTTTTATCAGTTAATACAAAACAGAATCAAGAAAACAATTTATAAAATAAAAACAATCTGGTAAAACTTAACTTTGAAAGATTTAAGAACTCTAATCAGCTCTGACAAACCATGATTCCAGGATAATGATAATGAAAGATACTACCCGCTTCCCCAAAAAGAGTTGATAAAAAAATGAAAAAAAAAAACATTTCAGGAAATGGTAAATGTGAAAATTTGTTTTGTGTACTATCCATACTTACAAAAAATGTCTCTTTTTTCCATTAGGTAGAAAGTGAGGAGAGAAAATAATTGCTTGTTTTTGCTTTTGCTTTTTTTTTTTTTTTGACTTATTCATATCTCAACCAAAATCCCATTTTCTGCAATAATTCTTTCCTGGCCCCTTATAATGCTAATGACTTTTCTGTTAATTTTCTTCAAGTTATCCTGCACACTACTATTTATGTGCTGTCTTCCTCATTAAGTTGTAATCTTATTGATGGGAGGGATTCATTCTGCCTTTCTTTTATTTTTTATTGTTGTTGTTGTTATTGTTGTTTTTATTTTTGTTTTCTCAGAGCATATGGCAAAGAGAAAATGCTTAATAAATGTTTAACTTATTTAATCTCTGCCAAAGGAGAAAATAGTATCAGATAGTAGGCGAACAGAACATAGGAGAAGCAGGTCGCCTACAGAAAAGAAAAAGAAAAAAAAGAGATAGAGACAGAGAGAGAAGGCAATTATTAGATGTCCACCAATCTGTTTCAGCTTTCCTCCTCCTTCTTCTTCTTCTTCTTCTTCTTCTTCTTCTTCTTCTTCTTCTTCTTCTTCTAGAATACACAGTACTGGGTCTGAAGCAGAAACAAGGATCCGTAAATTTGGAAGGGAATTTGGGAATGATCTAGTCAAACCTATACTCAAAATGCACTCCCCACTATAACATACTTAACAAGTATTCATCCTGAGGCAGCAATACATTCTATTAATAGTTCTATTGTTAGAAATTTTTTTTGTTTCCTTTTCCTTTTATAATTTGTTGTTTTGCTGAAAATTTGTTTTTCTGAAATCAAGCTTACATTTATTACCTAGGATTTTCCCCTCATTACTTCAAGTTTGGTCTCTGTAAGCAAATAGAAAAAATAATAATCCTTCTTTAAAAAAAATATTTGTCAAACATCTATTATCTGTTGATCCCCAATGTCAATGAATGCCTTAAAGTTGAACAAGTTCAATTGTTTCAACTATTCTTCCTATCACATGGACACAAGGTACTTCGTTAACCTAGATGCATTTCTCTTTTACTCCCTAACTCATAAATATCCTTCCTAAAATGTGACAACAAAAAATGAAAATTATATTAGAGATTAAGTGGCCTATTGCCCACTTATTTCTGAAATTAATGTCTCTCTGGGAAGATCTAGATGACAGCAATATTTTATTTTGGAGGTTTCAGTATAATACATATTTGCTTTAATCCCATTATATTCATCACAGAACTCTAACTTGCAAAGACACTTTTGGATTAAAATTTTAATACAATATTTTTGCTATTCTCAATTTTGTGTCATCAATAAATTTGCTAAACATGCCATCTATGTCTTTACCCAAGTCTCTTATAAAAATGCTCAATAGTACTGAGACAATTACAAATCCTTTTATTACTCTTACAAAAACCTTCTTCCAAGTAGGCTTTCTCATTAACAATTAATTTAATTCTGATCATTCAACCACTGTCAAATTCATTCATTTTATATCATCCAGCCCACATCACTCCACTTTTATCACAAGAATAGAATAATATATTTAATCTAATTCTTTGCAAATTTTTAAGAAAACTACAACTAGCATCCCCCTTTTCTATTAGTGTTGTAACCCAATTTAAAAAGGTACAACCTGTTTGTAATCACTATTTTTTATTCTCAATATACACTAACCATTTCATCAATGAAACATTACAGATTTTTCCCAGTAATGAAGGAACTTAGTATTCTCTGCATTAGAGATCATATCCTCTTCTTCTTATTATTTTTTTTTTTTTTAGAAAATAAGAATAAGACTTTTATTTCTTCTTAACCTTGGTAGCTCTGCTAATTTCTACAATTTTTCAAATACCTTTGAATGGCATAGCAATCTGTAACATTTCATAGCAAATGAGCGGCATAACAATCTTGTAACATCTGTAAGTTCATTAAATTGCCAAGACTATAGTTCATCTGGAACCGATGTAATGGGCTGAGGTTTGAGTTGATGCACTGAGGTCCCAAGTACGTGAGGCTAAATAGTAATTGGGCTATACTCTATTAATATACATGGTTGGATAAAGAATGGTCCCTGCCCACTCTCCGTGCAAGTCCTGATGTGTTGTATAGGAAATGACGATTTTGGTGGGTGGAGGCAGAGAGAGAGACAGGAAGAGAAGCTGGGAGAGATTGGGCCTGGGTTCCATACTCCTAGCTAATGGTCGTGTGGCTGCTGATCTAGCTAGCTTCTTGACTCAGCTGCACACATTGCTATAGCCGATTATCTTCCACCTCTGATCCTTCTTCACTGAGAATAAGGACTGACGATTTTCCCCTAACCTGAATTCCTGACTCCTGCTGATTTCAAAATACATGGTCTTCACATTTGGTGCCCAACGGTGGGAACCAAGGACTGAAGAAGTCTCCAGTGACCAGGAACTTGGGTGAGTATTGTTAATAGACAAACAGGGAACTTATTTTCTTAAAAACTAAACCAGTAATCTTTTTTTTTTTTTTTGGCTAAAATGGGACAAATGCTAGCTAAAGACTCTCCATCCCCGCCCCCAACCCCTTCAACCTCTTCAACCCCACCCACGAGTGGAGCTATAGAAAGCATGCTTAACCTGATAGAAGGACAAGGGCTACTTATAACTTGGAAACAGGTAGCTAGACTTCTGGGCACATTAAACCATATCTCTCCTTGGTTTGTAGAGCAGGAGCAGATCTCTTGAGATATCTGGTCCCTGGTTGGACAACAGATGTCTACATATTACAATGAAAACGGTCCTCATTCAATTTCCATCGAGGTATTTTATTTATACAATATAATTCAGTTAGCATTAAGAAACCCTATCCCTAGAAGAAAGAAAAAACACATTGCTCCTGCTTGGAGTAGCCAAACAGGGAGGCCTGATATTAAGGAGGAAGGCAATGAAGAGATTAATGACCATATCCCCACAGGGCATGGAGACTTAAGTGAGCAAGGGTGTGGTGACTTTTCACCTCAGGAGGCAGCTTCAGCCCCACCTCAGGAGCAAGTGATTGACTTTCCTCCATCAACTCCACCCTCCAGGATGGAGGGAGGAGGGGCAGTGAGGGGGGCAGTGACAGCACCAGCACCTCCCCCCCCAGCATCCCCAGTATCCAATTAAGGCCAAAGAAAAGGGTGTGGACGTCAGGGAGCTCCAGCTACATATCTTTCCTGTAATTTCCCAGTTTAATGCCTCTGGTCAACAAAGTCGATGATACGCCCCTTTTAACATAGAAATCATCAAAGACCTAAAAAAGGCTTGCACTCTTTATGGGGCTACATCAGCTTATGTTAAGATGCTATTACAAAATTTGGCTTTTGAAATCTTGACTCCTAATGACTGGAAATCTATAGCAAGGGTATGCCTAGAACCTGGACAAAATTACATGTGGCTTTTTGAATATAGTGAGCTCTGTAGGATACAAGCCCAACAAAATAGTCAAAATGCTGTTCATGCTGCGATCACCTATGACCTACTAACAGGCATAGGTCCATATGCAGACATCACAGCACAGATTAATTATTCAGTAGCAGCATATGAGCAAATTCCTGCTAATGCTATCAAAGTGTGGGCTTTGATTCACAGTAAAAATGACAAAGGTGAGGCCTTCACAAAAATAACACAAGGGTCAGATGAACCCTTTTCTGACTTTGTGGGACGTTTGCAGACTGCTATAACAAGAACTAATGGGGAAAATTCATCAATAGATGTTTTAATAAGGCAACTTGCTAAGGAAAATGCTAATGAGGTGTGCAGAAGGATTATACTAGGACTGCGCAAGGTTGCTCCTTTAGAGGAGTTCATAAGACGCTGTGCCACAGTGGGCACAAATGCCTTTTATAGCCAGACTATGATGCAGACTTCCCAAGATCCCAACATGGGTAGACAGGGTCCGTTCTGGCAAGGGACTTCTAGAGAGACACGTCAATGCTTTCAGTGTGGTAAAGTAGGGCATCTGAAAGCTCAATGTTGGTATAGAGGCAGAGTGAGAAAGCAGGGTGGGAGAACAAGACCCAGTACCCCATGTCCAAAATGCAACAGAGGCTTCCATTGGGCTCAGAATGTAGACAGGTTCAGGGAAACAGGATGAGGGGCCCAGCCCCAGGCCCCAGGCAAAACACTTGGGGCATGATGGCAGCCAATGGTGCACCCAGAGAGTGCCCTAGACGGCCTAGGACCCTAATATAACCAATCAGCCAGAAGCCATATGATGGGAGAAAGGGATTACACAATCAATCAGCCAGGAAGCAACCTGATGGGGAGAAAAGGATTACAATTAGGGAAATAGAGTTGTATGCAGCGGAGACAACTGAGATACCCCCTGAGAGGTGAAATCTTTCCTCTCCAGCCTATGGATCCCTTTGCCCGGCACAGTAGGCTTGACCATTTTACCTCCTGAGAGTATATACAAAACAGTGTCCATCCACTCACTGATGGGAAACTGGGAATGTGTAGATAATATCCCAGTCACCAATACAGGCAGACAATGTGTGACTTACCACCCAGGAGAGAATAGTAGATCAGGTTTACCTTTACAGAACCTTAATAGCAGCTTGGTGATAGTCACCCAGATTCTGATTTCAGATCAGAAAATCCAGCAATATATTGGACAGCAGTGTAATAACTGACCGACCTATGCCTCACAATCTATATAAATGGCCTTTCATTGGAAGGATTGGTAGACACAGGCAGATCGGAGGCCATTAGAGGTGCCAAATGGCCCAGTCACTGCCAAAGATTAAAGCAGACACCACATGTCTGGTGTAGGAGGACAATAGAGATGAAGTTATGCTGCCCCTATGAGATGGACTTTGAAGGCAAAACAGGAGTTTTTACTCCTTTTATAGAAAAATCCCCATCAATCTATGGGGAAGAGACGTTTTACAGCAATTAGGTTAAAAATGAGTACTTTGGTTTTTTAAGAGGGCTGCTGTTGAAGGCCTGCAACACTTTCACCTGTTCCTATCCAATGGAAAACTGATACACCAGTGTGGATAGAACAGTGGCCTTAAGTAATATAAAATTCAGGCCTTATTAGATATAGTACAGGAGTAGCTTGACCAAGGACACTTAAACCTTCTTTAAGTCCTTGAATTTCCCTTGGTTTGTTGTGAAAAGAAATCTGGAAAATGGAGGATGTTAATGGATTTAAGAAAAGTGAATGAACAGATGGAAACTATGGGAACTCTTCAGCCTGGACTTCCATCTCCTACTCAGTTGCCAACAGAGTGGCCTCTTTGGGTCATAGATATTAAGGATTGTTTCTATTCTATCTCTCTGGATAAGGAGGATATGAAAAGATTTGCCTTTTCCTTGCCCAGTGTTAACTTAGCTGAGCCTTATAAAAGATATGAATGGACAGTTTTGCCACAGGGAATGAAAACAGCCCTACTATGTGTCAAATCTATATTGCTGCTGCTCTTGCTCCAGTAAGAAAAAAGATTCAAAAGTTATGTTATTAATTAATGGATGAATATTGGGATGTGCATGAGGAACAAATGTTAGAAGATGTCTACAAAAGACCATAGAAACACTAAGGAATTAAAATTATAATATAACCAGAAAAATTCAAAGACATGTTCTTTTCAATATTTAGGATATGAAGTATACCCAAGGTGCTTATAGTTCAAAAACTGTCCTTAAGAACAGAGAAGTTAAACACATTGAATGATTTTCAGAAATTGATAGGAGATATCCAATGGATGCACCAGTGTTAGGTTTGATTACCTATCAGTTACAAACCTATATGACATTTTATGGGAGAAGTGTTTAAATTCACCACGTCAGCTTACAAAGAAGCTGAAAAGGCTTTGAGAGAAGTTGAACTGGTTTATCCAATGTGGTTGAAAGAGTCACCAAAACCCTTTGGAGATATCAGTTTTTGCCACAAGAGGCACCCACAGCAGTCCTTCATCAAGGAGACAGTGTGATAGAGTGGTGAACCTCCCAGCACAACCAGAACAAAGCCTTTACTCCTTACCCAGTGCTTGTATAGAATTTTATTAAAGGTCATAACGAGCAGTACAATTATCTGGGACAAGACCTGACAAGATATACACCTTTTTAAACATAAATTAAGTGTGTTGAGACTATCCCAGAGTGGCAAATTTTATTAGCCATGGCTCCAAATTTTTTACATGGGTCTCCAAAAGTAACTAGACTATTACATAATTAGATGGATTCTGAAGAAAGTTTCAAAGTTCCTCTAAAGGACCAACTATCTTCACGGATGCATCCAAACATTATATTTGTACTGTGTACTCTCATGATCTAACTATAAAGAGAGTAGTCAGAACTCCTTTTCAGTCCACTCAGCAGAATGAATTGAGCCATCATTCTAGCTCTTACTTATTATCCAGGAGACATAAATATAATATCTGATTGGCCTATTCAGTAGGTGGTGGTACAAAGAATTGCCACAGCCCAAATAAAATTTGTAGCCTAAATATATCACCCTTAAGAAACTTCAAGAGCAAGTGAGAAAGCATCCAGCTAAAATCTATATATTACATGTCCATTCTCATAATAGACTTCCAGGTCCCATATTTGATGGCAATTCAAAGGCAGATAGCCTTCTAACTATGTTGGTCAATACCCCTTTATTCCAGGAAGCCCAGGCATCTCATTCTAAATATCATCAGGCTGCTCGAGCTTTACGTTTACAATTTGGAATAACAAGAGAGGAAGCTAGAGCAGAGAAGCCTGTACTGGCTTGCCTCCTTTCCATGCTCCTACACTGCCTCCAGGGAAGAACCCTTGTGGTTTGAGACCCAATGAAATCTGGCAAATGGATGTGACCCATTATAAATCTTTGGTCGTCTGTCTTTCATCCACGTTGTGGTAGACACCTTTTTGGGATTCACTTTGCAATACCAGCAGCAAAAGAGATAGCCCAAGTGGTCACTGAATTCCTCATACAAGCATCTCCCATTATGGGTGTGACAAAAGCAATAAAACATATAATGGTCCTGCTTATACTTCAAAACATTTTGCACACTTTTGTGCACAGTATAAGATTTTACACACCACGGACATACCTTTAACTCTCAAGGACAGGCAATAGTGAGAGGAGAAACAGAAATATTAAGATGCTCCTCCAAAAACAAAAGAAAGGGGGAGCCACAGGTAACCCTAGAGAACTTCTAAATCTAGCTCTTTATACTATTAACTTCTTGATTTTTGACAAAGATGCATTGGCTCCAGCAGACAGGTTTTATAATCCACTGGAAGGTCAATGTCCAGTGTGAGCAGCTCCACTATTTTTAGATAATCGCCAGGTGATGTGGAGAGACCCAGAAAGTAGTGAATGGAAAGGACCAGATAGGCTAACCGCTTTGGGGAGAGGGTTGGCTTGTATCTCTATAGGTGGAGAAGGAATCAGATGGGTGCCAACGTGCCATATTCGCCTTGTCCATCACAGAGAGATGGAGCAGACCCTTGAAACAAAGGAGACGACCCAAGAAATATTGGGTGGTTCTGTTGTGATTGTGCTCACCATTGAAAGAGCATGGCAGAATGGCGTTTGACTCATGGACATCAAAGATTGTTGGACTTGAAAACCCTCAGGAATCATTGATTCTTGAGACATGATAAGATTGTTGTAGATTTGAAAACCCTCAGGAATCATTGATTCTCTGAGATATAGGATTTGAAAACCCTCAGGAATCAGGATTCTCTGAGACATAGGATTTGAAAACTCTAGGAATCATTGGATTTCTGAGAAATGATAAGATTGCTAAGGACTTCAAAATCTGCTGGAATCATTGGATTCCCTAACACATAAAAAGACTTTGCAGGACTTCAAAACTCAGGGGATCATTGGATTCTGACATGTGAAGCAATGGACAATAGATTGGGTTTGACTATCTCTTTGGCTGCTGAAGAAGGTGTATTGTGACTGTTGTTTACATACCCTCCTTCTAGACTTTGGTGATCTTTTCCAACACCATGTCGATTTATATTGTTTACTATTCGCTACTTCTGTACAATCATGTTTGTTACACACATCAAGCCTGCACTGACAGTGGGAGAGTCATCCCTAATAGCCTCTTGGCTATTGTTATGTGCTTGTGTAATACCTCCCATGCTGATGGGTTTGTGCATAATAAGATCCTTCAGCCCAGAAACCCACTAGCAACCCCCACTTCCCTTTGGTGCTTTTCATCTCCCTTCTTGAGATGTCAGGGAGGGCGTGATCATATCCTTTTTAGTGCTTTCACCGCCTTTCCTGAGAAGTCGGGGAGGCTGTGATCACCTGCCCTTGGGGGCTCTGATTTCCCTGAGGAGTCAGGGATGGCATGACCACCTGTGTTCTAAAATAAAAGAAAGAGGGAGATGTAATGGGCTGAGGTTTGAGTTGATGCACTGAGGTCCCAAGTATGTGAGGCTAAATAGTAATTGGGCTATACTCTATTAATATACATGGTTGGATAAAGAATGGTCCCTGCCCACTCTCTGTGCAAGTCCTGATGTGTTGTATAGGAAATGACGATTTTGGTGGGTGGAGGCAGAGAGAGAGACAGGAAGAGAAGCTGGGAGAGATTGAGCCTGGGTTCCATACTCCTAGCTGCTGGTCATGTGGCTGCTGATCTAGCTAGCTTCTTGACTCAGCTGCACACATTGCTATAGCCGATTATCTTCCACCTCTGATCCTTCTTCACTGAGAATAAAGACTGACGATTTTCCCCTAACCTGAATTCCTGACTCCTGCTGATTTAAAAATACACGGTCTTCACACCCGGTGACTTAAATTCATCAAGACCTACTTGGTGTTCTTTTATCATCTCACTAATTTTGGCTATCAACTTCCTATTAAATACTTTTGTGTGGCTGTTTCATTTCAAGAGCAGAGGCTATTCTCCTTGGCAGACAAAATAGGCACAAAATAAAAATTGAAAGAAATCATGATTTAATGGATAGGACACTGGCATCAGAGTTTAGAAAATCTGGGTTCAAATCCAGTCTCAGACTCTTACTAACTCTGTGGCATTACAGAAGTCACTTAACCTCTTTTATGCTCAGATTACTCATCTATTAAAAAAAGATAATGATAGCATATAGAGAGGCATTATAGAATAATTGAACAGTCTTAGAGCTGAGAAGACTTGGAGTCTGGTTCTCATATATAATGTCACTTGCAGTAAGTCACAATTTCTCAGTATTAATGCACTGAGTTGTTTAAGAACAACTCAAAATATGCAAAATTTAAGGTTCAGAGAAAGAGTCCACTTTCAATGGTAGGAGTTACTAACTGGCGAGTCACTTTGGCAATGTAATCACAAGTCCTATCCCCATCTCTATACTTAAGAGCACAACACAATGATGTTGGAAAAGTCATACAGGATAAGATCAAGAAAATGCTTTGCAAATCATAAAGCTAGATTTTTAGCCAGAACATACTACCTATGTGATTTTAGGAAAGTGACATCATATATCTCTGCTTCAATTTGTTCATCTATAAAATGAGAGGTTTAAACTCAGAAACGCCCTGGTCTTTTTCAGCTTTAAATCTGTGATTCTATTAACAGCTCTGCCTTCACTCTGTCAGAAACAATCTCAGATACTTATTAGTTGTGTGACCCTGAGCAAATTAACCCTTCTTGCCTCACCTGTAAACTGAGCTGAAGAAGGAAAAGGCAAACTACTCCAACATCTTTGCCAAGAAAATCCTAATGGGGTAATGAAGAGTTGGATACAACCGAAAAATAACTGAACAATAGTTTCCTTCACTAGTCAGAGTGCTTTCTGAGCTTAAGTACTTCTGAAACCATTTTTCCAGAATTGTAAGATTCTTAAATTTATTTAAATGTATTGATAAACATCTATTACCCATCCCTCCATCTTCTCCATATATCTTTTTTTTTAAACTAAATTGTTTTGTTAATTCAAGGTGTGTCCAAAATAGGTCTCTGAAAACAAATGTTTTTTTTTTCTTCATATCACCAAAATGGCTTCCCTTCAGATCTTATGAATTTCATTCTTAAGAATTTCCGTTTCTTCCTGGCCTATGGTTCCTCTGCAGAAGTTCACTCCAAGAACTACAGTTGTTCCTATTTGACTGTTCAATCAATTACAAACTCCTCTTTTTGATATTTTAAAAATCTTTACATCCTAATACTTTCCATTTGTCCACACATTAATTGCATGGACTTTAAATTCCATGCATAATGGTCTACTTGCCATCAAGCACACACGATGTCTCAATATCTTGCACTAGCTGTCACTCATGACTGTAGTACACTCCCTCCTCATGTCTGTCTTTGTAAATCTTGGTTTTCTTTAAGATTGTGATTAAATGACATTTTCTTCATGGATTTTTTCCCTGGTCCTCCTAGGTCAGAGGACAGCTTCCCCTGAGGTGTTTTTACTGAGAGTAGTATAACAGTCAGATCATAATACAGTTGAGCTCATGGAATGTAGAAAATTCCCCTGGAGTTAAAGAACAAAAGCTCATTTGATTTTGATTTTCAGTGAATGTAGATGGTGGAAGCACATTTGTGGATGGGGTGAGGAGGTGGGGGGTTAAGAATATCAGAAAAGTTATACTTTCCATAATGACTTTGGGTTATTTTTATATTCTATACGTACTCATGTGTACTTATTCTCCTACATCCAAACTTTAATTATTTGCAGCAGGGACTTTTTTACTCTTCTCCTTAGCACTCAGCACAATGTTCTGCCTAGAAAAGGCATTTAATGCATTCTTAGTGATTGACTGGTATTTTAAAATTACTCAAAATAAGTTTGATTGATTTGAATTCAGTTTAGATAAGATTGGACCAATATTTGGGTTTTAATACTTTTAGGTAGTGTGAAAATGACCTAATAGGTTACATACATAAACCTTAAAAGCATTATGCAGATACAAGTCATTATTCTTATATTACTTGTAATTTTGATTAAAGGATAGGTTTTGTTACTTATTTGGATTCAACTTAAACATGAAATCAGAATTAGAAAACAGTGAACAAAATTAAATTCTTTATTAAACATGAATTCAATATATTATAACCATAAACTAATCTACTTCAAACCAACTCTGAGGAAATGACTGGTGCTGATTTTTTGAGATAAACTGTGGTCTGAAATATCAAAAGATGTCAAGACTAGATGAAGAATTTCATGGGAAACAAATTAACATTCATAACCTTAGTTATCTGTTTTGCTAAAAAGTTGCCAAGTCAACAAAAATCTTGTTTCCAGTATGTAAATAAAGGACAGTGTAAAGAGACCCTTTTAAAATTGTAATGGAAAAAGAAAGACTACAGAATGACTGAATAATAAAGTTCTAGGTTGTATAGTTCAGACTTTTTTTATATTATGTAAAGATTTTTGACACACTTAAACAACCCAAGAAAGACTCAGTAATGTCATTCTTACAAAGTACATTCTCTCAAAACAGTTGAGCAGAACTTCCTAATAACATTATTATAACTGGTAGCACATATGAAATTCCAATCTTCTGCTCTTTTATTCTGTTTATGATTATTTTGTGTGGAGGTTTTCTTGGAGGCAGCCTTAGTCTCAGTTGAAATAAATAATTACTCCAAAATCGCAGCCAGCTGGTAAAAATGCAAACGTTTATTTCTCCTTCCAAATTACCCCAGTTAGTTGGGACCTATCTCTCTGCCTGGCTCCAAGAGATCTTGCAGCTTTGTCCTTGGCTTCTGCCTCTGCTTTCTTCAGCCTCCAGCTCAACTCTGACTCTTGGCTTCTCAATCTCCAACTGAGGTGAGTACCCTTCTGTATCTCCCAGAGTGCTCTGTATCCAACCCCAGTCGAAGTTTCCCAGAACTCCCTTGAGTCACTCACTGGAATTGTATTTATGCTACTTCTCTGAGAGTGGGATTGTGGGATATCTCCCAGCATGCTCTCTGAAATCTCCCAAACATGTGAACTCTATTGAATTCTTAGATACTTATGAGCTCTCTAAAGGTGTGAACACAAGCATTGTTTCCATCAGTTGTACTTAGTACCTAGTTCAAGTTCTGGCCCAAAATAACTCTTTCTAAGATTAAATCAACTCCAATGGCTTAACACTTTGTAAAGATTGCAACAATTTTGATTTAGGAAATTTTTATTTTGTGTTTATTAATTTGCTGATTATTTCAGAACCTCTTATAGTTGCAGGTTCAAGTTATTATTTTTCTTTCTTTTGCTAATAAAATGTTCAGATTTATAAATTATCCTCCTAATACTGCTTTAACTATATCTCCTGAATTTTGGTATGTTGTCTCATTACTATCATTTTCTACAATATATTTTGTGCTTTTAATGATTATTTTTCTCATTATGAAAGGTAATATTAGTCTCCATATAAATGTACTTCTAATTATTTTATTATTAATTACAATTTGGGGAATATGGGCTATGGTCTCTAATGGATAAATTTAGTATGTATGCTTAGTGATATTTATGATTTCTATTATGGTCTATAAAGTAATCATTTTTTGTAAAGATCCTATAAGATGTAAGAGCAGATACATTTTTGGGGATTCTCATTCAACAGTCACCAATGAATTATTTTCTGAACTTCCATATCACAAAAAGCCCCAACCATATTAAATGCTTATTGACTGACTGACAGACAATGATGCTCACAACTTTCAGCTCACCTTCTGATTTACTGAACTGTATCTGCCTGGCTCCCAGGTGGTTATGTTTCCCACCCTTAAATTTCATCTTCCTTGTATCTGTTGTCTGCCCCTCCTGGAATGGAAGGTCTTTTAAAGAAGTCATCATCCTGCGTTCTAGATTTTTAATCGCTAAAACTTAAAGCACAGGTTTCACATATAGTAAATGCTTAGTAAATGTCTCATCTAGCTAACATTCTGCTCATATCCATAATTTCTCTTGCTTATTTTTCTGTAATATTTGCTTGTCAGAGGTATATCAATGTCACCTATAACTAATGTCTTGATATTTTAATAGCTTGTTCTTTATTCATTTAGATGCTAATGTTATTTCATTTAGTTTATCTCCATATTTAATATAAAAATATAAAAATCCATGTTTAATATAGAAATAAAGAAATGATATCTATATGCATCATATATTTCCCTTGACTGCATCTATCTAAATGGGCTTTTATGAAATAATTGCCTGAAATTAATAACTGTAATGGTGAATCTATTCTATTAAAATTAACATTTGTCATTGTTAATGTATTTTTCTCTCCATTAAAACTTATTTTATATTTTTAAAATCATAAACAATAATATTAAACATTTACCCCTCCCTTGCTTTTCATGGGACAATCCAATCCTATGTCTTAATATCTTACAAATATAGTTTTGAAGCTTAGAAGAGACTATAGAGCTCATCCATTATAATCCCTTTAAGATAAGGAAATTGAGATCTAAGGAAATTTGAAGTATACAATACCCACAACTTACGTATTTCTATTGTACTGTGAAGCCTCTTTCCTCTTCCTTCTCTCTCATAGAAGACATTAACAATTAGTTCCTCCTCTATTTTGTTATTTCTTTGGGGTTGAGTTTTTTTATTTGTGTGTTTGTTTATTGTTAGTTCATACTATACTTAACACCATTCCCTCCCAAGATGGATCCTCACACTCAAAGACAGGTTTTTTTTTTTCCCTTTTCTTATCCCTGCTATGTTCACTCTCTTGCTCAATGATAGTATTTTTTTTTAAAAAAAGAGATTCTCTCTCTAGTTCTTCTGTGAATGCAATTAATGAGACCCCTCTGCCTCATTTTTTCCCCCTTTGGAACTTCATGTGTGACATTCTAATATCAAGAAATGTTTCTTCTAATATCAATGTTTATTTAAAATGAAGAAATTTCTCTTTTTTCTATTTTTTTCAATATCTAAGTTTACACATAATTGGATTTTTTTTTCCTTACTGACAATGTAGAAATGTGGACCTCCAAGAAAAAAAAATTGACTTCCCATCAGATAATAAGCTCTTATCAGTTATCTAGATTTGTTTATTTTTTTTGAAGTTTCTTTGTATCCTGAATGAACTTAGATTTCTTTAAAATATTTCATTTGAATTAAAAAAAGGCTTTTAAAGTCAATTGTTGATGCTTGAAAAGACATGGTTAAAAGTGGAGTTTTTTGTTGCTGTTGTTGTTCTGCTAAAAATCAATTTTGTCCCATAAGACTATACTCAGCTTTGAAGTATCAAGTTATTCTTGGCTGTAAACCATTTTTCTTTGCTTTTTGGTTGATCATCTTCCAACTTTCTTTTTATTTCTTATTAATAATGAGTGATCTTAGAATATTCAGACTGACCTAAAAACTGGAGCATGCCAATACAATTTCTGGGTGAGTAAAACCTGGGTTTCCTCTCAGTATTTTTGGACACTTTTATGATTTCCAAAAATGTGGTATTCTAAGTTGTCAGTTTGTCAAATTTCTTGGTAAAACAATATCTTAAATTGTCTCAATGCAAGTCTACCATGTAAAATTATTTTAGTGTGGAGATGTAACCTAACATGTTCTTCCAAGTGTGCTTTCTTTCTTCCTTTTTTTTTTCTGGTTATATTTTTCTTTAAATTGTTCTTTGGGGAATCCAATTCCTCATTATTCCTTCATTTAATACTTTTGTTAAGTTTTTCATTCATTTAATGGAGCTTCATGCCAATCACCTTTTTTTTTTTTCTTGGAAAGCTACAATTAATAAAGTATTACTATATTATTCTGGAGATCTCTTTGAATAATTTAATTTAATTTATTTTTTCATTACATTTGCTAATAAGCTACAGAGCACATCCAACTTTAATTTACAATTATGTCTCTGTATTCTTTTTCCTTCCCATTCTCATCCCCATATGCTTGCTTCTTTCTACCATCCCATTGCTCGTTTGATTCTGTATGCCCTGTGTCATTTCCCTATTGGAACTCACACTCAGTGTGCTGATGTGATGTAGTCCTACTAAGGTATTTAAGTACTGAGAGGATTAGAGAAAAGAGAGTGTGTGCTCAAGATCTTTCAGACTCAGAGACTCAGACACAAACACAGAGAAACACTCCAGACTCCAGACTCCATCCTTGATCATCCTCATGGTGTCTCTCCTGCCTTTATCACTTCATCACCTAAGACCATGGCCCATCCACAGATCCTCCAGAAAGCTATTTCTGTAATGTATTAAAATAATATTTAAACATTACTGTTTATTTGCTGCAGTCATGGTCTTTTCCCCTAAATATTCAAAATACAGCTCCGTTTTCATCCACCTTAACCCATTCCTTTCATTGTAAACTGGGAGTAACAAGACTGAAATTATAAGCTATTCACAAGCTCGGAGTATTGATATTATATAATAAAAAGCAAAGATGAATAGCTGAAATTCCTGTCCTCTGTGAGGAACTTCCTCCCTTCCTTTTTCCAGAGAGACAATAAATCAATTAATAATATACAGATAATTTAGCATTTCATTATATATCACTTTCTTCTTCTCATTGTACCTTCCTGATTCTAATACTCTTAACTAATGCCAGTCTACCATCACAGCCTTATATATAAATACTACCCTTTAACCCTCGCCACCATTAGAGAGTGGCTTTGAACCCAAAAACTATGTTGGATTTTCTGACCAATCTCACAAAGTATCTCAAAAGGATCTGTAGGCTCAGACCAGCTACAAATCAAGAGGCAAAGATTTATTATTATACCATTGATTGACTGGCTAAGTTCAAAAAGGGAGTTTTAGTGAATAGCAAGGGAAAAGAAGTGGGCTGAGTTCCCTATTGGAGCTTGCCATTAGCAAGGAGGAAGATGCTAAAGTAACAAGGTGGAAAAGGCCGTTAAGGAAGACTAAGTTCCTAATGAATTAGACATCCTGACAGTAAAAGGGCTAGCTCCTACAAGGAGTTAGGGGTACAGATTATGACATTGACTGAATTGCTAAATTCCCCAATAAGAATTAATATTATGATGCTTTGTAGAGGGCCACATATAGTGGGGGAACACTGGGTAAGGTACAAGACCTTTTAGCCCAGAGAAAACCAGCTGACAAAATCTGGTTTGGTTCCCTTTTTCCCTTGATGTTCACACCTTTTCCTGAGAAGTCAAGAAGGGCATGACTACCTATCTTCTACTTGAAGTAAGGATACTTACAAGAGGGTTTTTACTCAGTGTGACTGATGAGATAATGGTTCTCTAGTTTGCATATACTTAGTGTGATATAGTGATGTAATGGTTCTACAATTTGCACATACTCAGTGTGCTGTAGTCATGTAGTCCTACTAAAGTATTTAAGGACTGAGAGGACTAGAGAAAAGAGAGTGTGTGCTCAAGATCTTTCTCAGACTCAGAGACTCAGACACAAACACAGAGAAAGACTCCAGACTCCAGACTCCATTATTGATCATCCTCATGGTGTCTCTCCTGCCTTTATCACTTCATCACCTAAGACCATGGCCCATCCAGAGATCCTCTAGAAAGCTAGTCCAGATACTGCAATGCTTAATAAGGGAGCTAAAAGGAGTTAGTGAAGAAATGGGTTATCAATAGATTCTTTTAGAGGAGAAAAATAATCTAGCAGATGAACTAAAACTTGGCCTTCTGATTGGATGTGTTATAATAAATGGAATTCAGTAAGGGCCAAATGCAAAACAGTCTGGGTTAAGAAGAACAAAGGGCTCACTTAACAATATAATCCTGTCAGTTCTCTCTGCTTTTAGTCTTGGGATTCAACTAGGGCCAAGGCAAATAGGCCCTTTTATATACACTTAAATTCAATAAAAGCCTTCTCCAGTCAATTGCTCCCTGGTATGGCCTACCTAGATAACGTATTCACCCATCCTACCACCCACACATTTTATATTTCTTTGCGGAACCACAGAATTTCTTATGGGGTTACACAAATACATTTTATACCTCTCCCCCTCTATGATTTAATTTACACCATTCTTTATGTATGGAATTTGTTCCCCATCCATTATGAGATTCAAACTGACATAGTAGATAGAATACTGGACTTTAGGTAAAGATGAACTCTCAAATCACAGCTCTCTTCCTTACTAGTAGAGAAAGCCAAATCATTCAACATTTTGTGAGTTTAAGTTTTTTCATCTGTAAAATGAGGGTAGTATCTATATTACCATTTTCATAATGAATGTATAAGGCAGAAATGAGATAATATATGTCAATTCAGCTATTGCTATTCTACCTGATAAAACTACTTGGCCACATAATAAGTGATTGAAACATTTCTTCAAATCTTAAAAACACATATTTTCTTTTCTATGAAGTCTTTCAAAACAAATATTTCTTAAAATATTCATTGTACTTTGTACCAGTAATTGCATTCCATTTTGTATTAAAACAATGTGTGAATATGATTTGTCTTTATTAAGTTCTAAGTCCCTTGAGGTTCAAGACTTTATATTATACATCTCTGAACATTCCAATTTTTGCTGATAACAACATGTAAGCCATGTTTTCTTTCTTAACTCTTTGTTAGTATATTAAGAAGAGGCAGTGGGAAAAGTAAAGACTTTTAGGGGTAGATCTAGGAACCATTTTTCTGATAAGTTTAAGTGCAGTAAGAGTCCATGGTATTTCTTTAAGAGCAGCCAAAACCAGTAAGAAGTAAACAGATCCCTGAATTTTATGTATAAATATTACTTGAAAAACAACAGTAAACATCGTCTAACAATTTTATTTAAAAATGTCATGAGGGAAAAAAGCATGTTGATGGTTCTTTTCCTCATGACATTTTTAAGTAAAATTGTTAGAAGACCATTAAATATTCCAAAAGCTAAAGAGAGATGAACAAGTGTACATAGATAATTAGCTCCCTCACTAAGGGAAGAGCAATGACAGTAAGCATTTGTGTAGTGCTAACTATGCGCTAAGATTTTACAAATTCCATTTCATTTAATTTTCACAACTCCTGAGGTACTTACTGTTATTATCTATATTTTACAAAAAAAAGAAACTGAGTAGTGGGCACTGTTATGTGATAATGTTGGTGAATTTGAAAGCAAGTAGAACAATTGGTGACAAATCAAGAGATAGCTGGAATTTAATGTCCTCTATAAAGAGAGGCAAAAAAGAGAGGGAAAAGCATTTTGCTCCATCTCCAAGCTCTCCAATCAGAGAAGCAGAAAGGACTTGAACTACTAAGGAGGTGGGAGCAACAAAGCTGAAGCAATATCTAGGATGATGAGTTTTCTAGTGTTGAGTTTGTGTGAGGTAGAGAAACTTAGGAAGGAAAGGTGATGATGGTTGGTGGTAGAGATGAAACAAGCAAAGTAGCTGGAGGCAAATGAGATCTTCCTAACTCTTAACCCAGAACTCTATCCACTGAGCCATCTAGAATAAATGAGAATTGATTTATACAAATATTTAATAGTTAATTCCTCAAAGTCAATGACCTGAATGTTGTTCCCTGAAAATGGAAAGAAGTAACTAATTAGATATATCCTTATATGTGCATATCTCATTAAATTACCCTTGCTGATATTTGAATTAGGATCTTATCATGATATTCTCTTTCATCTAAATTTATAAAAATGAAAAAATATGATTCATTCCAGATATTCCTTAAGTGAGAAAACATATCTATAATTTTCTTCCAATAGAATTGTATTAACTTCACTACCTCCTTTTCATTTTATACACTGTTCAGTAAATACTCTTACTTTAATAAATTGTGGCTTTTTAAAATGTAAATATTAATTACTTCAATTACATTTAGTGTAAGAATCGCAAAGAACAGGATTGAGAAGAAATGGCTTAGAAAATCTAGAGGTTTGAGGAAAACACAGGTCAATATGTTCTAAGATTATGACCTTGTAGGATTCTCATTTTTACCTGCTGTGATCCTACTCATCTTTCAACATCAAATTTAAATTCTTCCTCATGAAATACTCATATATCCCCCAGTTTGGATTAATTTTCCACTAATTTGATAACATACTATTTATCTATAAATCAAACATCCAAGCATCTATGTGCTAGAATACAGATACAAAGGTAAGACAATTTCTGAGTCTTTTTGACTGAGATATTTTACTTCAAAATATAACATATTGATAGATAAGTAAATATAAGACAAATACAAAACAAATTAGAGGCATTAAAGGAAGAAGAATAAAGAGATTGCCTCAAAGTGAGGAACATTTAGTTTCAAGTCCCACCCAGACTGACTAAGTAACCCTAGGATGTTGTTAAACTCTTACTTACCCCCAAACAACTCTGCAAGACTAGAAATTACTTCCAATGCAGACTTGCATTGGAAGAGGCAGATCTCTCATTCAAGAGTTCCCCATACCAACAAAAAAAGAGGTCTTGGCCCCATTCCTATATAAAACAAAGACCAAGTGATGAGGCAACAGCACTAAAAACTAAAAGAATTAGAAAAGAAACCTGAAATGTGGGCTGAGAATTGAAAGAATATGAGTTCCAAAATACTGAAACAAGGAAAAAGAGCTTAATAGACAGAGAGGTCATAACTTTTATGTTGAACTGTTTACCATCCCTTCTCCTCACCATGATTTTGAGAAGAATGAGATTACAAGACAGTAGCATATAAAAAGGGAGGAGAGGGCAGGGGAAATGCCAAGTTTTAGAGCCAAATTCTACATATGTTAGCTATTTTAAGGACACTCATGTCAGCGACTCCACTAGATTACTTTTAAGGGGCTAGCCTAGAGTGCCTAGGCATTCTAATCCAAAAATTCAGGTCAGTATTTCCAGGCAGCTGAAAGAAACGAAGTTACAGGAAACCCTCTGAGGGTGAGACAGGTTATTCTTTTGTTGCAACTTTGAATAAATCAAAGGAAGTCCTAGGATCATTGTGAGAACTGTAGAGTTGGGCTAGATGCAAGAACAAATGAGATCTACCAGCAAGGCCCCCCACCATGTTTGAAATTAGCAAAGGATATATCTACAGACAGTATCACTTGCTGCTTTCTCTTTTCTTCTCAAAAAACAAAACAAAAAACTCTGAACACTTTACTCATTTTTTCTCCCCCTCTATATCTTACCTTGACTAAGAGATTACATGTTTTAGGGAAGCTGATTTCATTGAAGCAAAATCTGCAACTTTCTAACAAAAAGTTTTTTTTTTCCTTGTACATTATAGTGTCTCAAGAAAGTGCATAACTATTAAGTGATTAATAAGAATTTTATGAATGAAAGATCCTGAGTGTAAAAAGAATGTAAATGTGATATGGGGGCTTATAGGGCAAAGATAGAGAAATTTCCTCTTTGGGTCATTTCCGGGTACATTCTAGATCATATTTATAAACTTTTATGATACTTTGGGCCACTTGAATCCAAAGAATGAGAAAGCAAGTTGAAATTGAAAGTTAATTGCATATACTTGGAATACCATCTGTTGTATACTTTATATACTATATGCCCCCAGCTGGTTAATTAAATATTTGTCAACCTGGTGTGCTTCTTCAAGAGCATTAAAAAAAATCCAGGGAAATGAGCAAAGTGTGAGTAGCTATAGCTATAGAAGCATTAAAATATGTATGTTTCATATTATGCATTATGCGCACCCCCTACTTTCATGTTTAAAGGTGCTGAAAAGGAACATGTCACAATTGGGGGGATAGCAAGTAGGCCAATTTGACTGACTTATTGAATTCTTTAGGATGAAACAATAAATATTAAATATAGAAAGATAGATGAGCCAAAATTATGAATAATTTTGAATGTCAAATATAGCAGTTTATATTTTTCCTAAAGGCAATACAGAAATACAGAGGACTTTTCTTTTGAGTTAAGGCAATGATATGGTCAGACTTAAGCTTTAGGAATATCATTTTTGCAGTTTTGTGTTTGATTAATTTTCTAATGTAGAGGATAAATAAAAATTGAATAGTTAGGAGGGTATTGTAGTAGCCTCATTTTCATCTCTGAGAATTTTTAGCTTATTTCAAGGTGTGATTCAGATACCATCTAATTTAGGAAATTTTCCCTGACCCTCTTGTTGCTAATGTTGCTAGTATCATGCTTCTTGGGCTACTTCCCCAGTTCAAACATCTATCAATGAATTGAGTCCACAGTTGCAACTGTACTTCAGATTTCCATGTGAGTTTAGTGGTTTTGTATTAAGGATTCAATATGTAAATCTGTTTGATCAGAGACTGTTGGATTCACATGTAGACTGGTCACCTGCATAAAACAAATATAGGGGTGGTTTCCCATGGCATGATGTGTAATAAAATATATAAAGAGAAGCAAGGAAATGTATCCCTTGGTGTAGTATTTTACCAGCAAATAAATGCTGTGGTAGCAGGTAAATATGAAGATCACGTAAAAATCACCAGTAAAGAATTAGGAGGACATAAGTAAAAGGCATTCACATGCATGAAAGAAGACTTACAACTCCAGACACTTTTTTTCCTAGAAGTTATTTTGTGATCCATAGCTGTACTTCTTGTCAAATGTAATGGGATCATACTCCATAAAGATGGTTCCTCCCTTTGGTATTTTTGCATCTGTCTGCCCTTGGTGTGTTTCTCTACTCCCAGTGTAGATGCCATCTTTGTTATTAGCCACTGATATCCTAGGGATACATCTACTTATAGTCTTGCTAGCTTCCTAGGCACCCCTATTCCCAGGAAACTAGGACTTTCTAAACTGCAATTAATAGGATGATCTGGATATTATTGTGTTGTGGCCTATTGATAGAAGGAAATATATAAAAAGCAGCAGAAGAAGAAACAGAGTCTTAGGCTTCCTAGGCAGAACACATACTCAACAGTGTGGGGTAACTGTGAAGTATGGAAGTTGCCCTTTCTCCACAAGAACAAATTAATGGAGGTCAGAACACCCTTTAAAAAATCAAAAGAAAAAGACATGATTGAGTGCCCCCTGTTTTATATCTTTTTTTTATTTCAAACAACAAATTTAATTACAGAATCAACCTTTTCATGCTATGTATACTTCTTTCTTTCTTTTTTTTATTTTTTTATTGTAACTTATTATTTACAAGATATATGTATGGGTAATTTTTCAGCATTGATAATTGCAAAACCTTTTGTTCCAATTTTTCCCCGCTTTCCCCCCATCCCTTCCCCCAGATGGCAGGTTGACCAATATATGTAAAATATGTTAAAGTATAAGTTAAATACACATACGTATACATGCATATACAGTTATTTTGCTGTATAAAAAGAGTCAAACTTTTAAATAGTGTACAATGAGCCTATGAAGGAAATCAAAAATGCAGGTGGACAAAAATAGAGGGATTGGGAATTCTATGTAGTGGTTCATAGTCATCTCCCAGAGTTCTTTCTCTGGGTGTAACTGGGTTCAATTCGTTACTGCTCTATTGGAACTGATTTGGGTCATCACATTGTTGAAGAGGGCCACGTCCATCAGAATTGATCATCACATAGTATTGTTGTTGAAGTATATGATGATCTTCTGGTCCTACTCATTTCACTCAGCATCAGTTCATGTAAGTCTCTCCAGGCCTTTCTGAAATCATCTGCTGGTCATTTTTTACAGAACAATAATATTGATATAACATAATTTATTCAGCCATTCTCCAATTGATGGGCATGCATTCTGTTTCCAGTTTCTGGCCACTACAAAGAAGGATGACACAAACATTCTTTCACATGCAGGTCCCTTTCCGTTCTTAAAAATCTCTTTGGGATATAAACCCAGTAGTAACACTGCTGGATAAAGGGTATGCACAGTTTGATAACTTTCTGACCATAATTTCAAAGCGTTCTCCAGAATGACTGGATGCATTCACAATTCCACCTACAATGCATCAGGGTCCCAGTTTTTCCACATACCTTCCAGCATTCCATATTATGTTTCCCTATCATTCTACCCAATCTGACAGGTATATAGTGGCATATCAGAGTTGTCTTAATTTGAATTTCTCTGATTAATAATGATTTGGAAAACCTTTTCAAATGGCTAGAAATGCTTTCAACTTTTTCATCTGAGAATTGTCTGTTCATATTCTTTGACCATTTAGCAACTGGAGAATTGCTTGATTTCTTATAAATCAAGTCAATTCTCTATATATTTTGGAAATGAGGCCTTTATCAGAACCTTTGACTGTAAAAAATGTTTTCCCAGATTATTGTTTCAGTTCTAATCTTGTCTACATTAGTTTTGTTTGTACAAAAAATTTTCAATTTGATATAATCAAAATTCTCTATGTTGTGATCAATAATGATCTCTAGTTCTTCTTTGGTCATAAATTCCTTCCTCTTCCACAGATCTGAGAAGTAAACTATCCTATGTTCTTCTAATTTATTTATAATTTCATTCTTTATGCCTAGGTCATGAACCCATTTTGACCTTATCTTGGTGTATGATATTAAGTATGGATCAATGCCTAGTTTCTGCCATACTAATTTCCAATTTTCCCAGCAGTTTTTGTCAAACAGTTAGTTCTTATCCCAAAAGCTGGGGTCTTTGGATTTGTCAAATACTACAATATTAAAGTTATTGACTATTTTATCCTTTGAACATCTATTCCACTGATCAACTAGTCTATTTCTTAGCCAATACCAAATGGTTTTGGTAGACACTGCTTTATAATATAATTTTAGATCTGGTACAACTAGGCCACCTTCATTTGATTTTTTTTCCATTAGTTTCCTTGAAATTCTTGACCTTTTGTTTTTCCATATGAACTTTGTTGTTATTTTTTCTTGGTCATTAAAATAGTTTTTTGGGAAACTAATTGGTATAACACTAAATAAATAGATTAGTTTAGGTAGTATTGTCATCTTTATTATATTTGCTTGCCCTATCCAAAAGCATTTAATATTTTTCCAGTTGTTTAGATCTGACTTTATTTGCATGGAAAGTGTTTTGTAGTTTTGCTCATATAGTTCCTGATTTTTCCTTGGCAGAAAAATTCCTAAATATTTAAATGGAATTCCTCTTTCTAACTCCAATTGTGGGATTTTGTTAGTGATATATAAGAATACTGATGACTTTTATGGGTTTATTTTGTATCCTGCAACTTTACTAAAGGTGTGGATTATTTCTAATAGCTTCTTAGTAGAATCTCTTGGGTTCTGTAAGTATACCATCATATCATCAGCAATGAGTGATAATTTGGTTTCTTCATTACCTACTCTAATTCCTTTAATCTCTTTCTCAACTCTTATTGCCAAAGCTAGCATTTCTAATATAATATTCAAAAGTAGTGGTGATACTGGGGAACCTTGTTTCACTCCTGATCTTATAGGGAATGGTTTCAGTTTATCCCCGTTATATATGATGCTTACTGTTGGTTTTAAATAGATGTTACTGATTATTTTAAGGAAAAGTCCATTTATTCCTATACTCCCAAGTGTTTTTAATAGGAATGGACGTTGGATTTTATCAAATGCTTCCCTGTTTTATGTCTGCTAAGTTCTGATTCACTACTCAGTGAGGGGTCCCTTCGAAGATCATATCACACTGCAAAACCCTGAATCTTCAGTTCTTCTGCCTCAGTTAATTAAAGAAGTCTTTGATAATACATTGCAAGGTTCTGCATAAGACTAGAAGTAGACTCTCCCAAACTTCTGTGTAGTAGACTAGAAACAAACAGAGAATATCTATGCAATGTTCCATATGATTCACCAAGAAGATCAAATCTAGGTATGTCCCACTGACTACTTGGAAAAGTGTCCTATGTCTTCTCAAATTATACTATATTTAGTTATCTATATACATATTTTATTTTCACTTCACTACCACCTCCACCCTACTTTTAAGTTCTCTCTCTCTCTCTCTCTCTCTCTCTCTCTCTCTCTTCTCTTTATCTCTCTCCACCTGTGCCTCTCTGTCTTTCTCTCTCTCTCTGTCTTTCTTTTTCTCTCTGTATTTTGGTCTCTCTATTGCTGGGATATAGGTCAGTGCCTTGCACATAATGATAATAAATATTTAAATTCATGTTGAATGAGGAGGCAGGGTGGAAAAAGAAATATTAGCTCATATAAGCGTGCTGAAAAGTTTTAAGATATTCCAGAATTTATACCTCATGATGACTATACCTCATGATGATATATATATATATATCTTTCAATTGCCCATATAAAAAGTAAGCATACATTTTAAAGTACTTTTTATATATTAAATAGCCTTTTATTTACAAGTTATATATATATGGGTAACTTTACATCATTGACAATCCCTCCTTCTCCCCCGTCCCCCAGATGGCAGGATGACCAGTAGATGTTAAGTATATTAAAATATAAATTAGATACACAATAAGTATACATGACCAAACCGTTATTTTGCTGAACAAAAAGAATCAGACTCTGAAATATTGTACAATTAGCCTGTGAAGGAAATCCAAAATGCAGGTGGGCAAAAATATAGGGATTGGGAATTCAATGTAATGGTTTTTAGTCATCTCCCAGAGTTCTTTCACTGGGCGTAGCTGGTTCAGTTCAATACTGCTCCATTGGAAATGATTTTGGATGGTCTCATTGCTGAGGATGGCCAGGTCCATCAGAATTGGTCATCATATAGTATTGTTGTTGAAGTATATAATGATCTCTTGGCGCTGCTCATTTCACTCAGCATCAGTTCATGTGAGTTTGTCGAGGCCTTTCTGAAATCATCCTGTTGGTCTTTTCTTACAGAACAATAATATTCCATAATATTCATATACCACAATTTATTCATCCATTCTCCAACTGATGGGTATCCACTCAGTTTCCAGTTTCTAGCCACTACAAAGAGGGCTGCCACAAACATTAGTGCACATACAGGTCCCTTTCCCTTCTTTATGATCTCTTTGGAATATAAGCCCAGTAGTAACACTGCTGGATCAAAGGGTATGCACAGTTTGATAATTTTTTGAGCATAGTTCAAATTGCTCTCCAGAATAGTTGGATGTATTCACAGTTCCATCAATATTGTATTAGTGTCCCTGTTTTCCCACATCCCCTCCAACATTCCGCATTATCTTTCCTTGCCATTCTAGCCAGTCTGACAGGTGTGTAGTGGTATCTCAGAGTTGCCTTAATTTGCATTTCTTTGATTAATAATGACTTGGAGCATCTTTTTATATGGCTAGAAATAGTTTCAATTTCTTCATCTGAGAACTGTCTGTTCATATCCTTTGACTATTTATCAATTGGAGAATGGCTTGATTTTTTCATAAATTAGAGGCAATTCTCTATATATTTTGGAAATGAGACCTTTATCAGAACCTTTGACTGTAAAAATATTTTCCCAGTTTATTGCTTCCCTTCTAATCTTGTCTGCATTAGTTTTGTTTGTACAAAAAATTTTCAATTTGATATAATCAAAATCTTGATTTTGTGATCAATAATGATGTCTAGTTCTGTCTATGCTAGAATATCTAGCATAGATATTCTGTTTGTTTCCAGTCTACTACACAGAAGTTTGGGAGAGTCTACTTCTAGTCTAGAAGAATTAATAAATTCTTCCTCTTCCACAGGTCTGAGAGGTAAACTATCCTGTGTTCCTCTAATTTATTTATAATCTCATTCTTTATGCCTAGGTCATGAACCCATTTTGACCTTATTTGGTGTATGGTGTTAAGTGTGGATCAATGCCTAGTTTCTGCCATATTAGTTTCCAATTTTCCTAGCTATTTTTGTCAAACAGTAAGTTCTTATCCCAAAAGCTGGGGTCTTTGGGTTTGTCAAACACTAGGTTGCTATAGTTGTTGACTTTTTTGTCCTTTGAACCTAACCTATTCCACTGACCAACTAATCTGTTCCTTAGCCAATACCAAATGGTTTTGGTAACTGCTGTTTTATAATATAATTTTATTTTTTTTTATTTAATAGCCTTTTATTTACAGGTTATATGCATGGGTAACTTTACAGCATTAACAACTGCCAAACCTCTTGTTCCAATTTTTCACCTCTTACCCCTCCACCCCCTTCCCAGATGGCAGGATGACCAGTAGATGTTAAATACATTAAAATATAAATTAGATACACAATAAGTATACATGACCAAAACGTTATTTTGCTGTACAAAATGAATCAGACTTTGAAATATTGTACAATTAGCTTGTGAAGAAAATCAAAAGTGCATGTGGGCATAAATATAGGGGTTGGGAATTCAATGGAATGGTTTTTAGTCATCTCCCAGAGTTCTTTCTCTGGGCGTAGCTGGTTCAGTTCATTACTGCTCCATTGGAAATGATTTGGTTGATCTCGTTGCTGAGGATGGCCAGGTCCATCAGAACTGGTCATCATATAATATTGTTGTTGAAGTATATAATGATCTCCTGGTCCTGCTCATTTCACTCAGCATCAGTTCGTGTAAGTCTCTCCAGGCCTTTCTGAAATCATCCTGTTGGTCATTTCTTACAGAACAATAATATTCCATAATATTCATATACCACAATTTATTCAGCCATTCTCCAACTGATGGACATCCATTCAGTTTCCAGTTTCTAGCCACTATAAAAAGGGCTGCCACAAACATTCGTGCACATACAGGTCCCTTTCCCTTCTTTATAATCTCTTTGGGATATAATCCCAGTAGTAACACTGCTGGATCAAAGGGTATGCACAGTTTGATAACTTTTTGAGCATAGTTCCAAACTACTCTCCAAAATGGTTGGATTCATTCACAACTCCACCAACTATGCATCAATGTCCCAGTTTGCCCTCATCCCCTCCAACAATCATCATTATTTTTTCATGTCATCTTAGCCAATCTGACAGGTGTGTAGTAGTATCTTACAGTTGTCTTAATTTGCATTTGTCTGGTCAATAATAACTTGGAGCATCTTTTCATATGACTAGAAATAGTTTCAATTTCTTCATCTGAGAATTGTCTGTTCATATCATTTGACCATTTTTCAATTGTAGAATGGCTTGATTTTTTATAAATTAGAGTTAATTCTCTATATATTTTGGAAATGAGGCCTTTGTCAGAACCTTTGATTTAAAAATATTTTCCCAATTTATTGCTTCCCTTCTAATCTTGTCTGCATTAGTTTTGTTTGTACAAAAACTTTTCAGTTTGGTATAATCGAAATTTTCTATTTTGTGATCAGTAATGGTCTCTAGTTCATCTTTGGTCACAAATTTATTCCTCCTCCACAAGTCTAAGAGATAAACTATCCTATATTCCTCTAATTTATTTATAATCTCGTTCTTTATGCCTAAATCATGGACCCATTTTGATCTTATATTGGTATACAGTCTTAAGTGTGGGTCCGTGGCTAATTTCTGCCATATGAATTTCCAGTTATCCCAGCAGTTTTTGTCAAATGATAAATTCTTATTCTAAAAGTAAGGATCTTTGGGTTTGTCAAACACTAGATTGCTATAGTTGACTATTTTGTCTTGTGAACCCAACTGATTCCATTGATCAACTAATCTATTTCTTAACCAATATCAAATGGTTTTGGTGACTGCTGCTTTATAATATAGTTTTAGATCAGGTACAGGTAGACCACCTTCATTTGATTTTCTTTTTTCATTAATTCCCTTGAGATTCTGGACCTTTTGTTCTTCCATATGAATTTTATTGTTATTTTTTTCTAGATCATTAAAATATTTTCTTGAGAGTCTGATTGCTATAGCACTAAATAAAGATATTAGGGATTATTGTCATCTTTATTATATTCACTCATCCTATCCAAGAGCAATTAGTATTTTTTCCAATTATTTAATCTGACTTTATTTGTGTGGAAAGTGTTTTTTTTTAATTTTGCTCATATAACTCCTTACTTTTTTTTTGGGAGATAGATTTCAAATATTTTTTCCTGTCGACAGTTATTTTAAATGATATTTCTCTTTGTATCACTTAATGCTGGATTTTGTTGATGATGTATAAAATGCTGAAGATTTATGGCTTATTTTGTATCCTGCAACTTTGCAAAAGTTATGAATTATTTCTAATACCTTTTTAGTAGAATCTCTGGGATTCTCTAAGTATACCATCATATCATCTGCAAACAGTGATAGTTTGCTTTCCTCATTGCCAACTTTAATTTCTTTAATCTCTTTCTCAACTCTTATTTTGAGGCTAGCATTTCTAATACAATATCGAATAACAATAGTGATAGTGGGCAACCTTGCTTTACTCCAGAAAGGTTCCAGTTTTTCTTGAATGCATATGATGCTTACTGACAGTTTTAAATATATGCTCCTGACTATTTTGAGGAAAAGTACATTTATTCCTATCCTCTCAAGTGTTTTTATTAGGAATGGATGTTGGATTTAATCAAATGCTTTTTCTGCATCTATTGAGATGATCATATGTTTTTTCTTAGTTTAGTTATTGATATAGTCAATTATGCTAATAGTTTTCATAAATTGAACCAGCCCTGCATTCCTGCTAGAAAGCCTACTTGTATTATCCTGGGGATAATTTTCTGTAATCTTTTTACTAATATTTTATTTATGATTTTAGCATCAATATTCATTAGGGAGATTGGTCTATAATTTTCTTTCTCTGTTTTCAACCTACCTGGTTTAAGTATCAGTACCATGTCTGTGTCATAAAAGGAATTTGGTAGGACTCCTTCAATCCCTATTTTTTCAAATAATTTATATAGAATTGGAGTTAATTGTTCTTTAAATGTTTGGTAGAATTCACATGTTTTTTTCTTAGGGAGTTGGTTAATAGCTTGTTCTATTTCTTTTCCTAAAATGGGACTGTTTAGGATATTTACTTCTTCCTCTGTTAATTTGGGCAAGCTATATTTTTGAAGGTATTCTTCCATTTCATTTAAGTTGTCGAATTTATTGGTATAAAGTTGGGCAAATTAATTCCTAATTATTGCTCTGATTTCCCCTTTGTTAGTGGCGAGTTGTCCCTTTTCATTTTTAAGACTAACAATTTGATTTTCCTCTTTCCTTTTTTTAATCAGATTTACTAAGGGTGTGCCTATTTTGTTGGTTTTTTCATAGAACCAACTCTTAGTTTTTGTAATTAATTCAATAGTTTTTTTTTTTACTTTCAATTTTATTGATCTCTTCTTTTATTTTTAGAATTTCAAGTTTAGTGTTTGACTGGGGTTTTTTAATTTGTTCCTTTTCTAGCTTTTTAAGTTGCAAGCCCAATTCATTGACCTTCTCTTTCTCTATTTTATGCAAGTAGGCCTCTAGAAATATGACATTTCCCCTTATTACTGCTTTGGCTGCATCCCACACATTTTGGTATGACTTCTCATTAGTGTTATTTTCTTGGGTGAAGTTATTAATTATTTCTATGACTTGCTGTTTCACCCAATCATTCTTTAGTATGAGATTATTCAGTTTCCAATTATTTTTTGGTCTACTTTCCTCTGGCTTTTTGTTCAATGTAATTTTCATTGCATCGTGGTCTGAAAAAGATGCATTTACTATTTCTGCCTTACTGCATTTGAGTTTGAGATTTTTATGTCCTAATATATCATCAATTTTTGTATAGGTTCCATGAATGGCTGAGAAGATAGTATACTCCTTTCTGGCTCCATTTCATTTTTTCCAGAGATCTATCATATCTAAATTTTCTAGTATTCTATTTACCTCTTTGACTTCTTTCTTATTTATTTTGTGGTTTGATTTATCTAATTCTGAGACTGCAAGTTTGAGATCTCCCACCATTACAGTTTTCCTGTGTATTTCTTCTTGCAGCTCTCTTAATTTCTCTTTTAAGAATTTAGATGCTACACCACTTGGTGCATATATGTTTAATAATGATATTGCTTCCTTATCTATGCTATCATTTAGCAACATGTAATGACCTTCCTTATCTTTTTTAATTAGATCAATTTTTGCTTTTGCTTGATCTGAAATAAGGATGGCTGTCCCTGCTTTTTTTTTTTTTTTTTTTTTTTTTTTTATTTCACCTGAAGCATAGTAGATTCTGCTCCAACCTTTTACCTTTACTCTGTATGTATCTTCCTGCTTCAGATGTGTTTCCTGTAAACAACATACTGTAGGATTCTGGCTTTTAATCCATTCTGCTAACTTCTTCCTCTTTATGGGCAAGGTTACCCCATTCAAATTTAAGGTTAAAATTACCAATTCTGTATTACTTACTATCTTATTAATCCCTGTTTATGCTTTTCTCTCTTATTTCCCCTTCCCCTCTTCCCCAGTATTAAACTTGTGAGCACCAATTGCTACTCACAGCCCTCCCTTTTTAGTATCCTCCCCCCTTGCCTTAGAGTTCCTCCCCCTATCTTACTCCTTTTCCTCACAGTGTCTGTATTCCCTTTCACTTAGCTTATTCCTTCCCTTTTCACTTTTCCCTTCCCACTTTTCAATGAAGTGGGAGAAGTTTCACCATAAATTCAATATGTCTAATGTTTTTCTGTTTAAGCCAATTCTGATGGCATTAAGATACCCACTATATTAATCCCCCTCCATTCTTTCTCTCAGATATAATAGGTTTCTTTTGCCTTTTCGTGAGATGTAGTACCCCCACTTTACCCCTTTTCTGATACAATGTCCTTTCCACCTCTAGTTTCTAGAACAAGGTATACATGTATTCTTTATATATCTTTATAGCAGAAATATAGTTCCCAAGATTTCTTTTTACCTTTTTAGTTTTTTCTTGATTTCTATATTTGTAGATCAAACTTTTTGTTAAATTCTGATTTTTTCATCAAAAACAGATGAAATTCACTTATTTCGTTGAATGTCCATCGTCTTCCCTGGAAAAAGATGCTCATTCTGTCTGGGTAAGTTATTTCTGGTTGCATACCGAGTTCTTTAGCCTTTTGGAATATAATATTCCACACCCTTCGATCCTTTAATGTGGATGCTGCTAGATCTTGGGTAATCCTTATTGTGGCTCCTCTATTTTGAATTGTTTTTTTCTAGCTGCTTGCAGAATTTTTTCCTTTGTCTGATAGTTCTGGCATTTGGCCACTATATTTTTTGGTATTTTGATTTTAGGATCCCTTTCAGTAGGTGATCAATGAATTCTTTCAATGTCTATTTTACCCTCTGTTTCTATGACTTCTAAGCAGTTCTCTTTGATAATTTCCTGGAAAATAGTGTCCAGGCTCTTTTTTTCATCATATTTTTCCAGGAGTCCAATAATTCTTAGATTTTCTCTCCTCGATCTATTTTCCAGGTCTGTTGTTTTCCCAAGAAGGTATTTCACATTTTTCTCCATTGTTTCATCATTTTAGGTTTTGCTTGACTGATTCTTCTTCTCTTCTGGAGTCTTTCAATTCCATTTGTTTGATTCTTATTTTCAGTGAAGTATTTTCTTCACTCACTTTTAAAATATCTTTTCCTAATTATACAATTGAGTTTTTAAGTGAGTTGTTTTGTTCTATGGAACTTTTTTTCCATTTCGACAATTTTATTTTTAGAGAGCTATTTTCTGTTTCCAGTTCACTAATTCTATTTTTCAAGGATTTGATTTCTTTATCCACTCTGTCTTTAAATGGGTGGGATGACTTATCCAGACTCTCTTTCCAAGCTTCCCTCTCCTTTTCCCATTATCCTTCTAGCTCTCTTGTGAGAGCCTTTTTAATTTCTTCTATGAGATTTATCTGTGCTGAGGAAAAGGTGATCTCCTCCTTTGGGGATTCATCTGGAGACAGTCTGTTTTTAATCTCCTCAGAGTTTAAAGTCTGTTCTCTATTCATATAGAAGCTATCAGTGGTTAAGGTCCATTTAAATTTTTTGCTCATTTTGTCAGAGAAGAATAAAAGACAACCTAGCAAAGAAAAAAAACAAAAAAAACAAATGGAATCTGCTTTTTTTTTTGGGGGGGGGGATGGTTGGCAGGTGTTACTGAGCTTCCACTACAGACTGCGGGGCATGGGAGGGGGGCAGCCACGAGGCACTAACAGGACAGGCATGGCTGTTCTCTGCCTGTGCGCTGAGACTCTGAGAACATGCTAAGACACTGTGGGGGAAGGGTGGCCAGGTTCCCAGAGACTCTAGTAGTTTGGGGTTGTATTCTTCACCCCCTGTGTTTTTAGCTTCTCTGCTTGTCTACTGGCTTGTTGCCAGGGCAAAGTATCCAATCCTGTAGCAAAGCTCTCTTTGCAGAGATGGCTCAGATCACACCCCATCCCCCTCAAGTCTGCTCTGCTATGAGCTTTCTGCCGGGCTCTCGCTGACACTTCCTGCCTTTAGCCTGTGCCCGATCTAAAACCACCCCCACCATCGAGCAAAACCAGATCTTTCCTGGGGAATTTTAAGGATGTCTTCTCTTGGTAATTATTTGTGGGGGTTTTTTCAGTGAAGCATTAATTCAGAGGCTTGTCATGAAATGAATTCTGAGAGAAAACACAGTGCTTATGCAGCTGTGTGCTTCCTCTCTGCCATCTTGGCCAGAAGTCGCGATTAAAAGGTTCTTAGATGTATTCTTGCTTTATTGGAGTGAGACTAGAGTTGGTCTGGGGCTGGAATCTCCCAACTCTGTGCTAGTAGACCTGCACCAGAACTACTTGCTGGACTCCCATTCTTGCATCACAGACCTTTTCTGCTGAATTTCTAAGTTGGCTTAAGCTGAAAAATGTTCTACTCCATGTTTTTGAGTGTTCTATCACTCTAAAATTTGTTTAGAGACATTGTTTGAAGGAAATTAGAGATTTGGAGGACAGCCTGCGTTTCTACCTTTACTCTACCATCTTGGCTCCTCCTTTAGTCAAATATGTTTAGGTGAAACTATTCATTGGTATTAGAAATTTGTATTGACCTTGAAACTTTCCCTCTTTTTGTAAACATTTTTGGCTTTTGATTTGACAAAGTTATATTTAATATATTTGTGAAGGTATATTCAACTTTAGCATAAAATAAACCCAAATCAAAAAGGAAAAGTCATCTTTTCAAAGGGAAATACAAAAAAGCTTTACAGATACAACATATAAGAACAACAATCAAGAGAGCAGGAAAACCAGTCCATACACTAAAGAATCTAAATTGCAAGTCATTCAAAAGGTAATTCTGTTCTCCCATAATTTATAGCCATGAAACATTGCTGTCCAAAAGTTCATATCTTCGAATTTAGATTTTCAATGAGGAAGAAATTTGTTGCTCATTAAAAATACAATATAAAATCTCTGATGTAATCTAGTCTCTTCTCTTTCTCCTGTTAATTACCTGTTAATTATCAAGCTGCAGTGTTTAGTCAAGGTATAGGTAGTGATCAATCACTTCTATACATCCTCTATTAAATGGTATAGTTTGAATAATAAACCTTCATCCACTTGATTCTGCTTAGGTGGATACCTAAGTGAAACTCTATAAGGCAATTGGGTATCTCATTTAGGAAATTCTGTAATGTTCTAAGTTTTGACACAATGTGTCATCTGTAAAGTGGAATATGAAGAGAAATTCATCATCTTCAATTTGAACTGTTCTACACAGCCATCGTGTGGCAAAGTGGAAGACATATGTCTCTCTCTATGGATGCTTGCCTAACACTAATAACCAGAATTTTATTAAACAAAGTTATTTCTATTTTCATGTATTTCATTAGATTCTGTACAATTTTAAATATTCACTAATAAGACTTATTGAAAGAGAGCCTTTAATAAGGAAAGTTTTCCTGATAATACTTTTTTTTTAAAAACTCAACAAAAAATTATCCCACTAGGATTTTGTATGCTCTATGTTTCTCATTCACTTAACAATATAGGTATATGCATTAGTACAAAATCGTTTGACAGAGCCTTTCTGAGGCATTGACATCCTTTCCCAAGAAGGCTTTAAGAATTTGCAAAAGGGAAAAGAGATACAAGATGAGAGCTTAAAGGAAGGAGAAGATGAAATGAAGGATGGTTGTGTATGAATGCTTATATGTGTGTATTGTATGTGTATAAACATAGGGAGGCTTACATGTACATTTGCAATAGGAAGAGAGCTTATAAACAAATAGTTTGCTTAGGAATATTTAAGGAACAAGTTTCCAAAGGAGATAAGAAGAAAATATATTAAGGCAAAAGTAGATGGTTGGCATTTCCAAAGAGACAAATTATCTTTGAAATCTAGAATTGATCTTATCTTCTCCAAAGATGATTGGATCCTAAGAATTTTCATGAAATCAGGATGAATATGTCCTGAGCCTTATTAAACTCATATATGTATCAGTTTTAAATTTCACAAGTTTCCTCATGACTGTAAAATCATATTTACTATAACCACCTCTTTCAATATAAATACATACAATACACACATTTTGGTTCTGGGATTTTAGGATTGGCAAACAACTTTTTGTTCTTTGTTTCTTACTCTTGGCAATTTCATAAATTTCAATGCTTTCTTTCTTCCTATCCTTCAATTATTAAGCTAAAGAATATATTCCTTGAGGGCGGAGCCAAGATGGCTGAGAAGACACACGCGACTTTCTAAGCTCTTCTCTTACCCTCTTTATCAATATTATATCGAGCCTCAAAAATAGTCTTGACTGCTACAATTCGTAAAGATAAGAAGTAGAACAACTCACCGGCCGAAGAAAATCTGCAGTCTCCCCAAAAAGGTTGGTTCTGGGGCCAGGGGGGAGATCAGCGCAGACTGGGAGAGAAATTAGATTCCGAGGAGAGTCTCAAACCGAGGGTGAAGGCACAGATCTCAGCACAAGCGCGCAGCCCCAACCCACAGTACGGGCTTTTCCTTGGGGCAGTTCTGATTCTGCACGGTGAGGACTACAGCCTGGTTAGCCTCCAATCTGCGCAGTGGGGAGCTCGGCTTGGGGCCATAGAGCTTTTCCAGGGCCGATTTACACTGGGCAGAGACACTGGGGCAGAGTTCCGAGGCGTTCTGCGTCCGCGGTCTGGCGGTCCTCGGTCTGCGGTCTGGGGTCAGCTGCTAATACCACAGTCCCACAAGAGGCTCCAGCCTGGGGCAGTGACAACTTCACCCTTAGTCTCTAGCCGAGGGCAATCGCTAACCCACTCAGCCCTACTAAGCAGTTTGATAGCTCGGCCAGTGCTGAATCCACTTCCTGTTGGGGGAAGGGAAAACTCTCACTCAGAGCACTCCCATACCTCGGAGCCGGAAATCGGTTTACATCTTTCCCTGCTCTGCAGAGGAAGCTGGTAACCCCCTTGCCTAGGAGACCTACCCTAAAGGCTTTAAAACATGAATAAAAAGATGAAAAGAATGATCGACAGCTTCTATGCAGAAAAAGAGCAGGTCAGCAAACCTGAAGAGACCCTCAAACAGCAAAATGCATCAGACTGTCCTCCTTTACATGATGCTCTCATAGAAGAGACCATTAAAAGTCTCAAAAGAGAGTTAGAAGATAAATGGGGAAAGGAAAGAGAAGCCTTACAAGAGAGCAACAACTTCCTGAAATACGAATTGGAAAAAGTAAAAAAATCTCAGGAAAGTAAGAATTGTGAATTGGAAAAAATAAAGAATTCACTAGAAAGTAGGATTTGTGAATTGGAAAAGACAAAGAACTCGCAAGAAAGTAGGATCCGTGAATTGAAAAGACAAAGAACATGCAAGAAAGTAGGATCTGTGAATTGGAAAAGAAAATAATTCACTAAAAAAAAAAAAAAAAAAAATTAGTGAAATGGAAAAAATTCACAGACCAAAACAATACATTCAAAAACCTCAATTGGACATATACAGAAAGAAGTAAAAAAAGCTAATGAAGAAAATAATTTTAAAATTAGAACTGAACAAATAGAAACTAATGATTCATTGAGAAAGCAAGAATTAGTCAAGCAAAACAAAAAATGACAAACCTGCAAAAACCATGAATTATCTAACTTTGCAAAAACGACAGACTTGGAAAAATAGATCTAGGAGAGATAATCTGAGGATTATTGGACTTTCTGAAAACTATGATAAAAAAAAGGGCCTAGATACTATTTTACAAGAAATCATCAAAGAGAACTGCCCAGATGTAATAGAATCAGAAGGTAAAATAGGCATTGAAAGAATTCATCGAACACCTTCTGAAAGAAACCCTAAAATAAAAACCCCAAGGAATATTGTGGCAAAATTCTCCAGAACTATCAGATTAAGGAAAAAATTTTACAAGCAGCCAAAAAAAAAAACAAATAAATACCGAGGTGCCACAATAAGGATCACCCAAGATCTGGCTGCCTCTACATTAAAGGAAAGAAGGGCCTTTAATATGATATTCCGAAAGGCACAAGAACTTGGGATGCAGCCAAGAATAAACTACCCAGCTAAGCAGAGCATTTTCTTCCAGGGAAGAAGATGGACATTTAATGAAACAAATGAATTCCATTTGTTTCTGAAGAAAAAAGCAGAACTAAACAAAAAAATTTGATCTCTAAGCATAGAACTCAAGAGATGCAGAAAAGGTAAAAATAACTCTTGAGAATTGCATTTCTGTTGTGGATATACAAAAAGAATACATGTATAATTTGATTGTACTGATATAACATAAAAAAGGGAAGTAGATATGGAAAAGGGATGATGGCAGAATAAGGTGGGAAGGAGGGATAAAAAGAGGGAAACCACATCCCACAAAGAGGCTAAGGAAACTTATCATATCTGAGGGAATTTAGAGAGGGGGAGGAACATTGTGTGAATCTTACCTCATCAGAGTTGGCTCAAAGAAAAAATAATTGACATTTGTTTTAGAGAAAATTTCTCCTCACCTTATTAAAAACGGGGAGAGGAAAAGGAAAAGAAAAAAGAGTAATAAGGGAAGGAAGGGGAAAGACTCAAAGGGGGGGAGGGAGGGATTATAAAGAGGATAAATATCGTGATACAAGAGGGGTACATAAGTTTAAAAGGGGGAAAGAGGGTTGGGGACGCAAGAATAAGTAAAGCACAATCTGGGGTTATTAGGATGGCAGGAAATACAGATTTAGTAATTCTAACCATAAATGTGAATGGGATGAACTCCCCCATAAAGAGGAGGCAGATAGCAGACTGGATCAAAAGTCAGAACCCTACATTATGTTGTTTACAAGAAACATATTTAAAGCAGGGAGATACATATAGAGTATGTAAAAGTCTGGAGCAAAATCTATTATGCTTCAGGTGAAGTCAAAAAAGCAGGGGTAGCCATCCTTATCTCAGATCAAGCAAAAGTAAAAATTGATCTAATTAAAAGAGATAAGGAAGGAAACACATCCTGCTAAAGGGTAGCATAAACAACGAAGCAATATCAATATTAAACATATATGCACCAAGTGGTATGGCACTCAACTTCCTAAAGGAGAAGTTAAGAGAGTTGCAAGAAGAAATAGACAACAAAACTGTAATAGTAGGAGATCTCAACCTTGCACTCTCAGAATTAGACAACTCAAACCACAAAACAAATAAGAAAGAAATTAAAGAAGTAAATAGAATATTAGAAAAATTAGGTAATGTTGGATCTTTGGAGAAAATTGAATGGAGATAGAAGGAATATACTTTCTTCCTCAGCAGTTCATGGAACCTATTGAAAACTTGACCATATATTAGGACATAAAGACCTCAAATTAAATGCAAGAAAGCAGAAATAGTAAATGCTTTCTTTCAGATCATGATGCAATAAAAACTACATTCAACAAAAAGTTAGGGGGAAATAGACCAAAAAGTAATTGGAAACTAAACAATCTCATCTTAAAGAATGATTGGGTGAAGCAGCAAATTATAGATACAATTAATAATTTCACTCAAGATAATGACAATGATGAGACATCATACCAAAATTTGTGGGATGCAGCCAAAGCGGTAATAAGAGGGAATTTTATATCCTTAGAGGCTTACTTGAATAAAACAGAGAAAGAAAAGATTAATGAATTGGGCTTGCAACTAAAAACTAAAAAAGACCAAATTAAAACCCCAATCAAATACTAAATTGGAAATTCTAAAATTAAAAGGAGAAATTAAAATATTGAAAGTAAAAAAACTATTGAACTAATTAATAAAACTAAGAGTTGGTTCTATGAAAAAGCCAATAAAATAGATAAGCCTTTGGTAAATCTGATTAGAAAAAAGGAGGGAGGAAAATGAAATTAGTAGTCTTAAAAATGAAAAGGGAGAACTTTCCACCAATGAAGAGGAAATTAGAGAAATAATAAGGAGTTATTTTGCTCAACTTTATGCCAATAAATTTGATAACCTAAGTGAAATGGATGACTACCTCCAAAAATATAGACTTCCCAGACTAACAGAGGAGGAAGTAAATTGCTTGAATAGTCCCATTTCAGAAAAGAAAAGAACAGTTAATTAAACAACTCCCTAAGAAAAATCCCTAGGACCAGATGGATTTACATGTGAATTTTACCAAACATTTAAAGAACAATTGGCCCCAATGCTATATAAATTATTTGATAAAATAGGGAATGAAGGAGTCCTACCAAATTCCTTCTATGACACAGACATGGTACTGATACCTAAACCAGGTAGGCTGAAAACAGAGAAAGAAAATTATAGACCAATCTCCCTAATGAATATTGATGCTAAAATCTTAAATAAGATATTAGCAAAAAGACTACAGAAAATCATCTCCAAGATAATACACTATGATCAAGTAGGATTTATACCAGGAATGCAGGGCTGGTTCAATATTAGAAAACTATCAATATAATTGGCCATGTTAATAACCAAATTAACAAAACCATATGATCATTCTCAATAGATGCAGAAAAAGCATTTGATAAAATCCAACATCCATTCCTATTAAAAACACTTGAGAGTATAGGAATAAATGGACTTTTTCCTTAAAATAATCAGCAGCATCTATTTAAAACCATCAGTAAGCATCATATGTAATGGAGACAAACTGCAACCATTCCCAATAAGATCTGGAGTGAAACAAGGTTGCCCACTATCACCGTTACTATTTAATATTGTATTAGAAACACTAGCTATAGCAATAAGAGCTGAGAAAGAGATTAAAGGAATAAGAATAGGCAATGAGGAAGCCAAATTATCACTCTTTGCCGATGACATGATGGTATACTTAGAGAACCCCAGAGATTCTGCTAAAAAGTTATTAGAAACAATCCACAACTTTAGCAAAGTTGCTGGTTATAAAATAAACCCACATAAGTCATCAGCATTCTTATATATCACTAACAAAATCCAACAGTCAGAGTTACAAAGAGAAATTGCATTTAAAGTAACTACTGGTAATATAAAATATTTAGGAATCTATCTGCCAAGGGAAAATCAGAAACTTTATGAGCAAAATTACAGACCACTTTTCACACAAATTAAGTCTGATCTAACCAATTGGAAAAATATTAAATGCTCTTGGATTGGGCGAGCAAATATAATAAAGATGACAATATTACCTAAACTAATCTTATTATTTAGCGCTATACCAATCAGACTCCAAAAAACTATTTTAATGACCTAGAAAAATAACAACAAAGTTCATATGGAAAAACAAAAGGTTAAGAATTTCAAGGGAATTAATGAAAAAATCAAACTGATGGTGGCTTAGCTGTACTAGATCTAAAATTATATTATAGAGCAAGCTACCAAAACTATTTGGTATTGGCTAAGGAATAGATTAGTTGATCAGTGGAATAGATTAGGTTCAAGGATAAAACAGTCAACCAAATATAGCAACCTAGTCTTTGACAAACCTAAAGATCCCAGCTTTTGGGATAAGAACTTACTGTTTGATAAAAATTGCTGGGAAAATTGGAAACTAATATGGCAGAAACTAGGCATTGATCCATACTTAACGCCGACACCAAGATAAGGTCAAAATGGTTCATGACCTAGGCATAAAGAATGAAATTATTAATAAATTAGAGGAACACAGGATAGTTTACCTCTCAGACCTGTGGAAGGGGAAGGTCTTTATGACCAAAGCAGAACTAGAGATCATTACTGATCACAAAATAGAAAATTTCGATTATACCAAACTGAAAAGTTTTGTACAAACAAAACTAATGCAGACAAGATTAGAAGGAAGCAATAAACTGGGAAAAATATTTTTACAGTCAAAGGTTCTGATAAAGGCCTCATTTCCAAAATATATAGAGAATTAACTCTAATTTATAAAAATCAAGCCATTCTCCAATTGAAAAATGGTCAAAGGATATGAACAGACAATTCTCAGATGAAGAAATTGAAACTATTTCTAGTCATATGAAAAGATGCTCCAAGTCATTATTAATCAGAGAAAATGCAAATTAAGAGAACTCTAAGATACTCACTACACACCTGTCAGATTGGCTTAGATGACAGGAAAAATAATGATAATTGTTGAGGGGATGCGGGAAAACTGGGACATTGATGCATTGTTGGTGGAGTTGTGAACGAATCCAACCATTTTGAGAGTAGTTTGGAACTATGCTCAAAAAGTGATCAAACTGTGCATACCCTTTGATCCAGCAGTGTTACTACTGGATTATATCCCAAAGAGATTATAACGTAAGGAAAGGGACCTGTATGTGCACGAACGCTTGTGGCAGCCCTTTTGTAGTGGCTAAAAACTGAAACTGAATGCATGTCCATCAGTTGGAGAATGGTTGAATAAATTGTGGTATATGAAAATTATGGAATATTACTGTTCTGTAAGAAATGACCAACAGGATGATTTCAGAAAGGCCTGAGAGATCTACACAAACTGATGCTGAGTGAAATGAGCAGGACCAGGAGATCATTATATCTCAACAACAATACTATATGATGACCAGTTCTGATGGACCAGGCCACCCTCAGCAACGAGATCAACCAAATCATTTCCAATGGAGCAGTAATGAACTGAACCAGCTATGCCCAGAGAAAGAACTCTGGGTAATGACTAAAAACCATTACATTGAATTCCAAATCCCTATATTTATGCACACATGCATTTTTGATTTCCTTCACAAGCTAATTGTACAATAATTCAGAGTCTGATTCTTTTGTAGCAGCAAAATAATGTTTTGGTCATGTATACTTATTGTGTATCTAAGTTATATTTTAATATATTTAACATCTACTGGTCATCCTGCCATCTAGGTGAGGGGGTGGGGGGGGTAAGAGGTGAAAAATTGGAACAAGAGGTTTGGCAATTGTTAATGCCTTAAAGTTACCCATGTATATATCCTGTAAATAAAAGGCTATTAAATTAAAAAAAAAAAAGAATATATTCCTTGATTCCTTGATCAATTTGACTTGTACTATATACAAGATCATGCATACAGAACAAATGCAATCTGATAATGATGCTATTCACAAACACAAATATTAATTGAAATTTGATATAAATATGCCATAATATGGGAAAAAGAATTGGAAATATAGGAAAATATATATACATATATATAGATATAGATACATAGATAAAATTTCATGATTTGGTTTGGATTTATGGGACACATATAGCTTTTAAATAATTTGATTTTAAAGATTAGAAGATTATACTGATTTGAAGTGTAATCAATTCTGATTAGAAGATACACAGCAGGATTCATGTTTCCTTGTAAAGTACAAATTATTGCTTTAAAATTAGCTATTTTAATTTATATGGTGAAAAACAACATTTCTCCATGTAATTTCTAATTGTGAAGTCTTGCATTTGTTATGGCTTTAGTTTTTTTTGTTAGCAAATAAGTGAGTCTCTTCTTAAAATAAGATTATGAAGCATAAAAGATTGCCACAGGTTCATAATAAAACTGGTAACAAAAAAATGAAAAGCACACTAGGAAGTTAGGGAAGCATATATTCACTTCTTTTGCCTCATATGGAGATGGCTACCAGGTTATAATAATGAGGTTTTGGGATTTGTTGGGTTTGTTTTTCCAAAAGACAATTTTTAGCTCTTTTCAACCAAAGGATGTACTGAGAAGAGTCAATGATCAATTCCTTAAATCAATTTCTCTCCCACTGTATGAATAAGAAATGTTACTTTACATACCTTTTTTTCCCTGAGCTCTCAGTGGAATCATTGTTTGTCAAAGATAAAATTAAATCTGCCCAACTAATTTCAATTTAAGGAAAAATCTTAAGCAAAGCAGATAACTTTTGACTTTGCAAACTATAAAATTAATGTAGACTTTGATAGGGCATTTCTCCATAAATTAAATAAAAGAAACCATTAAAATATCATCCAGTTACTTGATTAAATGTCTGCAAGGTGCCTGATAGTCTGTCCATCTGTAGAAGAAATCTGACATAATAGATAATATGCAGTCAGTGACATAAACATATAATGATCTGGTCAAATTGGTGAATAATTATGTCACTGCTTTTTAAATCCAGTTTTCTAGAAATCCATCTATAAAAGACAATTCTTATATGGTTCAGAAGAGCTAAGTTTTTCCACTAATACTTCCAACCAAGCAAATGATATTTTTCTAAATACCATAATCTGAGTTCTGGTTTTCATGAAACACACAGATGTTGATAAAGATCAAGTTGAGACTCATGCAATTTTTGGATTTATAATTAATAATTTATTATTAATTTCTTAATAGTAGTTGTTCAATCAGTTTGATCATATCCTACTGTTCATGACCCATTTAGGGTTTTTTGGCAGAGATACTAGAGTCGTTTGCCTTTTACTTCTCTAGCTCACTTTCCAAATGAGGAAATTGGAGCTATACAAAGGTGAGTGATTTGCCGGGGATCACTCAGCTAGTGTCTGAAGTTAGATTTGAACTCAAGTAATCGAGCCTTTCTAAGTGCAGGCCCAGCACTCTACTCTACTACCTACTTGTATGCCTTTTAGTTTGGTGATGATAAATGTATTGTCTTAGTGAGGACACCAGATTTGATGGATATATGATCTAGTTGACTTAAGTTCTTGTTTACTTGGAAAAGTTCTAATATTATCTGATAAATCTATAGAGAAATATATGAAACCTCAAAGGACTATTAGTAAATGTGAAGTGCCTACTGTGTGCAGGTAGCAATGCTAAATACTGGGAATACAAAAACAGATAAAAGATAGTCCCAACCCTCAAGAATTTAACAATTTGATGTAAGAGGAAAACACGTGAACAAATATATAAAAAAGTTAAATATAAAATAAATAAATGATTAACAGGCAGAAGGCAATAGCATTACAAAGCATTGGGGAAGGCTTCATTTAGAAATTGATATTTTATCAGGGATGTGAAAGAAGTCAGGAAAACCAGGAGGCAGAGATAAGGAGGGAAACAATTCCATGTATGAGGTAAACCAAGAGATGAAATCAAGAAATGGAATATCTTACTCATGGAACAGCAAGGAATTCAGTCTCACTGGACTGAAGATTATGTGGAGCATGGAAGGTTTATGTTATGGGCCAGAACTCTGAAACAAGGATTCTTACAAGGTGTTAAGTCAGTGGAATTGATGAGACAATGGTAATCTAGATTAGCATGGTGATTAATAGTTCTCTAAGGTCAGTATAATTGATTTAATCTTGCAACAAATAATGGTTTCTTAGTGATATAATGATTGGGTTATGCTTGGTGTAGAGCATATAAGCTGGGACTCAGAGCCAGAGAAGAGAAGTGGAGGGGAGGCTAGAGCTCAAGCCCTGGGAGGCAGAGCCAGATTCATTCACTTCATTTCATAGCACCATGGTGGGCCTGGCCTCCTGCACTTCTTCCACAAAGACCAAGGCCTATCAGAACCAGAAACAGACTAAAAAGGGCTTGGAGAGAGATTCAGAAGGGCCAGATACAGACTTGGAAGAAATCCAGAGCCAGATTCCTGTATCCCATCTCACTGAACCTTGGTGGCAGGGCTCTCCTCCTTAGCTTCTCCACTGAAACCAAGACTCCAGAAGGCTTCTTAGAAAGCTAGCCCAAGCCCCAGGAAAGGAGGCAAGATTGTGAAGGAGATAATAAAGGATTTGGACTTTAACATCTGGCCATTCTTGTGGTGATTAATCTGCTGAAAAGAAGGCTGTTCTGAGACCTCTAGAAAACCACCAAGAACATTACAGATTTAAGTGAAGTGAAAATGGAAGAAGGAGGAGGGAACGATTTTTGAAGGGCTTTGAATAGAACATTTTGTATTTCATCCATTAGGTGATAGGGAACTACTGGAAAAGTATGAGTATGTTATTAACAGCAACTAAATGGAAGATAGACTGAAATAAGGAGAGACTTGTAACAGGCAAATCCACCAGCAAGCTATTGCAATAGTCCATTTATGAAGTAACCAAGATTTGCATCGGGTCGGAGACAGTATCAGAGAATAGAAGGGAAAATAATTGAGTGATGTTGAAAATTTGAAATCAATAGTCCTTGACCACATTGGATATGTGGGGAGTGGTTGGGAGTGGATTGTAACCTATGTTATAGAATAGGGGATTACTTCTGGGTGCCATCTCGTATATTTCTCATAGTTCTGGGCCTGTTGCTTTGGAAATCATTAAAGAGAATTATACTTTTGCTACTTAATAAATACATGTGATCCGAGGCTTTTTATACCTATGACCATTATATCACTTCCTCTCCCATGATGAAAAATTTCATGAAAAGGAATGCAACAAGATCTCTTCACTCAGTAGAATTTCAATGCAGAGACAAATGTTGCTATTATTAGAAATAGGAACTAGACCTGTAACCTCAATGGAGAAGGACAATCCCAAATGAGGAAATACTCTTTATCAGTGCAGGATGTCACCTTCTCTGCAATTGAGAGTCTTAGAAAAATACCTAGAATTCTAAGACATTGTGACTTACCCAGGGTCACAATGTGTCAAGATTGGGATTTGAATCCATTCTTTCTAACCTCCAAACTAAATCTACCATGTTTTCTTTCAGCTATTGTTGTTATATTTTTATGTATAATTACTAAAAATAACTATTGTTGGTAGAGGATTTTGTTGTTGTTATTCTTCAGATGTCATTTCTCAATTTTTTGACATCACATTAGTCTAGAGATTAGGAATCAAAAACAAATAAACCATTTCTGCCATAATTCCAGCTTGGCTAATGAAATTAGGGTTCCTTGCAACACAACTTAGAAATGACTGGATGCAATTATCTCTAGGGCCCTTCTGTTCAATGTTTCTATAATTCTATACAGTATTCTTTCATTATGCTTCATAAACTGAGAAAGAGTCAATTCCTTCCATAATAAAACAGACTTTTCTATTTGCAGTTAACAGCAATTTCTTTTGTGTGAAATGTTTTAATGTGAAAGTTTTCATTAAAAGTGTCATTCCATAGAGTAGGGGCTATGGTATAATTTAAATAACTCATTAAATTAAAAAATATATCCCTCCACATTTTAAATAACTAATGTGAAATGATAGTAAAAATAAATGTCCAACCTTCCATTATTTTAAAGCAGTATTCATGAGAACTTTGCCAAAAGTAAAGAGAAAATAGAAGCTTTTGGCTAGATAGGTATTACTTTTGCTAAGGAGATCACAACCCACTTGAAAATTAGAAGAAAAACTATAAGATTTAAGATGGGTAAAGAAGTTATCAACCTGAAGTTAATATGGTGAAGAACCTATTTGAACTTCAGTAGGTTCTGATAAATGACATCACAATTCATCACTAGACCCATTCTCAAAGTTTTTCAAACTTGGTGAAGTAATACCAGTTAAACTCCTAAGATGCATTACCAAATTCATTAATGAAATCATAATCAGCAGAATACAATGTAAAATGGGAATTCAAAAAAAGTACCAAAGTAATAAAGCACAAATGATGTTCTGAAGGAAAATTAACATCAGTCATGTCAAGTAACTGTATTCCTATTATAGTTCTCAACGAATTCACAAATACAAATTGGATAGATAGATAAATATATGTAGATATATAGATATAGATATGTATGTGTGCATATTATATATGCACATATATATATATATATATATAAACTATACACATTATATACACATTAATATGTACAGACATGCATCCATACTTTCATATACAAAATGTATATATGTATATATATATGTATATATACAACACTCAGGTACATACATGAAATTTAAACACATGACTGATTGTTACCTAACATGGCTATTATATCTTTCTGATGTGAATAAACTGAAGCTAAATGAAGTACATGGTTTCAAACCACATAATGAATCAGTGAGTAATTCAACTAAGGTTAGAATCCAGTGTTTTAACATCCCCAGCATTCAAATTGCTCAAAAATCAATATTCAAACAGGATCATTTTTCTAAAGACAGATTTAGACAACCTGAGAATATGCTGAACGAGGAGATGCTACTTTGGTAAATTAAATTAATTTATATTTTAACATGAATTTCTGCATTACAAATTGTTGCACAAAGGTGCAAGATGGAAATCAAGTTTGAAAGTGATAATAATGATAATTAAAACCTAGCACATATATAGAGTTTTTCTTTTATTGTTATAGCTTTTTATTTACGAAACATATGCATGGATATTTTTCAACACTGACCCTTGCAAAACCTTCTGTTCCAGCTTTTCCCCCTCTTTCCCCCCACTCCCTCCCCTAGATGGCAGGTAGTCCGATACATGTTAAATATGTTAAAGTATATGTTAAATACTGTAACATATATAGAGTTTTATAGTTCCCAAAGAACTTAACATATGCTAACTTGTTTGATCCTGACAACAATCCTGTAGGTAGGTATTATTAATAGCCCTCTTTTACTGAAAGGTTTGTGACTTGCCCACTGTTACACAACTAGTAAGGATCTGACACAAATTGGGGTCTTCCAAAGTTCAAATCTAAAATCCTCTGAGTCACCTAGCTGCCTTTATTAGCCATAGAATAAAGATGTAAACTATGAATGTAAACTGGAATATCAACCACTTTGAGATATTAAATTTAATTTTAAGTTGTTCAAAAGACTGAGGGAAAAGATTATTGGATTTGTGATCATACATAAGGAAACCAAATACTGACCCAGATGCTTATAACCCATGTACTTAGATGACATATTTAACCTTTTTTTGGGTCTGGGCTTCTTTATTTGTAGAATGAAATGGTTAGAACAAATGACTTTGCAAGCCTCTTTTAGTTCTAAATATTATGACTTAGTAAAATTTCAGAAATAAATGGTATTTTGATAAATGTGCTGTTCAATAGGATTATATGGATTACAGTATCTTCTGGTACTTTTAGTAAGCTATGATGATGATAGTTAACATTTATAATGCTTACTATATGTCAAACATTTTGCAATGAGCTTTATAATTATTTCATTTGACCCTCTCAAAAACGGTGGCAAATAAGTGCTACTATTTTCTCATTTTATAGAAACAAAACTGAGTCAAACAGAGATTAATTGATTTACGCAGAATTACAGAGAAGCAAGTCTGAGATCATATTTGAACTCTAGGCCTAGCATTCTATGCACTATATAGCTATCTGCCCCATTATTAATATTACATATATGTTATATAATATTATATCATATGCTAATATGAGTAATAATAGTTTTATTTCTATAACAACTTTGTGAGGTGAGTGCTATTGTCATGCCAGTTTTCTAGATAAAGAAATTGCTACTTAAATAGATTAAATCACTTAAATCATGGTCAGCAAGAATCTGAAGCTAAATTCAAACTCAAATTTTCCTGGCCATACATTTAAACTTTCCTTCATTAGCTTAGCCAACCATAAAAGACTATGAATAAGGCACTTACCATTCCTGAATCCTATTTCTAACCCTACATGTATCAGTTATTGAAGATCTAGTGAGATAACATTGGTTCTTTCAGACTTTTCAAAAAGACTGAGATCATTTTTACCCCCTGTCATTTGTTTTAATGAAACCTAAGTTAGAAATGACTAAAAACTGTTATCATCTGAGAGATCTTGACTTATCTGAAATTAATTAATTTTAGCCTAGTTTTCTTATGTATAATGGTTGATAACTGAAATGCACTAATATCATTGTTATCAATGATAATGGTATTTTTGCTGCTATTGATAATGATGTTTTGTATTGTGATGATAATGCAATGATGATGAATATTGTAATGGTTGTATGACTCTCTTTTAGTCAGTTAACCTATCTAGTTTTCACATTCTTTATCTGCAAAAGAAAAGAACTGTACCAGATGATTTCCACTCTGGATCCTTGTTGTCTTTCCTAAAGGTCCTAATTAATAAGGCAAAAAACATTTTTTTAAGCCCATGATATGGGCTCATGTGCTGTGGGACACTATGTTCTAGGGACAATGTTGCTAGTGTTTCCCTTTTCAGTTATCCTGTATTTATTTTATAAAAATAATGGATTCATATCTAGAAAAATAATTAAAGGCCATTAAGTAAAACGTCATCATTTCATACATGAGGAATTGATGTCTTTAGATCTTAAGTGATTTTCTCAATATCACATAGATCAAAGTTTTTTAAACTGTAGTATATAACCCCATATGAGGTCATATAACTGAACGTGGGGTTTGCAAAACATTTGACAACAAGGGGCATCGAGGTGTTGCCATGGATAGAGTACCAGACCTGAGGTCAGGTGGACCTAAGTTCAAATCTGATCTCAGACTCAGACATGTAAACACTTACTAGTTGTGTGATCCTGGGCAATTCACTTAACCCCAATTGTCTCAGGAAAAAACAAAACAAACAAACACATTTGACAACAGTAAAAAGTATCAAATTTTCTGACAACATTTAATTCTTTATGAAAAAAAATAAACAAGTATATCCATCTCACTAGTATGCAAATTTGCCTTCACTCTTTATTATATGTATACCAAAGAATTGTTTTAAAATAAATTTCATTATATTTATTAGCAATAAATGTTTGATTTATATAACTATTTTAAATACTTTTAAACTTTGGATTGCATAAAAATTTCTCAGGCAAAAAGAATAGAAAAAGTTTAAGAAACCCTAGTATAAAAATACCTGATAGATAACTTCTCTGAGTAGTAGAAGAAGTTGGCCTACTGGGGCCAATTGAGCAACACTGATCCTCCCCTCCCCTCCCCTCCCTTCCTTTCTCCTTCCCTCCCTTCTCCTCCCTTCCCTTATTTTCTCTTCCCTTCCAAAATCTCCCAAGATATCTTAGGGTTTACAAGCTAGTTTTCTTTTTTTAAGGATTACATCTTTAACCCAAATCACTCTGATTTTTCATTGATTGGTCAAAACCCTGAGGGCCGTCTCCAGATTTACACACACACACACACACACACACACACACACACACACACAATGTCTGCCTCTTAACTAGCCTTAATCACAGATTGGAGTTTGCCTTAGTCAAAATGAGACCTGTTAAAGACCTTTGGCCAAGTTAGCTCACTACATCTAGGACCTTCTTCACTTCTTCAATCATACTGATCTATGTCTTGCCACTAGACCCTGATGACTCTGGAGGAAAATGTATGAGACTGCTCCCTTTGTACAGCCATGTTTCACTCAAATTAAATTAACTTGCAAGTCCATTGTATCATCTCCCTTGTAGAAGACTGCAGATAATGGGGGAGCTCTGGGAAAGGTATACTTGAAGCAAGGATACTTACAGCAGGATGTTTACTCAGTACAATTTATTAGATAATGATTCTCTAATTCACATATACTTAATGTGATATAATGATGTAATCACTCTAATATATGTATGATATATGTAGTATATATATATATACATATATATATATGTATATATATATATATAGTATGATAGTTTGATACAATGATATAATCACTCTATTTGGCCTATACTTAGTGTGATGTAATGATTTAATTAGACTGAAATATCTAAGAACTGAGAGGATTGGAGAGGAGAGCTCAAGCTTGAGCTTGATCTCAGACCCAGATTCAGACTCACACACAGACATAAAGGAGACATAAATGAGGACTCAGCCATAGAGGAGACACAGAAGATGAAGACAGAAACAGAGGTCCTCCTGATGGCTCTCCTGCCTTCATCACTCCTCCACCTAAGACCAAGACTTGTCCAGAGATCGTCCAGAGAGCTAGTCTGAACATTATATATGGCGGCCAAATGTGAGGCATAAGAAACACAAAAAAACAAAGAAGCAGCAGTACCTGAGAACTATTTGTGAATAGGATCCTCCCAGAGTTCCTTTGGTAACCCACAGGGAAGGAAAGGGAGAAGAGACCCAATAAGACTTTTTTAGTCAGGATAATTAAATCGGCCAGCACATCAAAGGGCCGAGCCAGGAGACTGATGAGAGACTTAAATGCCTGTTCTGACTATAGTCCTCTTCTCTGTTTGAAAGTTTGCCTCCATGACATCTCACAAGATTCAACCTGTTGCTATAATACTATTTGCACTCCCTAGCATGCAGACTCAGATACCTTAGCATTTGGACTTAGATAACAGCCAATGCATAAACCTACTGATCATGCTGTGGGAGGAAACAATCACAGTCTCATAAAACAAAACAAACAAACAAAAAAAACAGGGAACTGTTAAGGATTATGCCTAGGTGAAGGGACAGGTTAATTCTCTGAAAGGCTCCACAACCGTGAATCATAACACTTAAAGGAGTTGCAAAGCAGCCTTTACTTACACAGACATTCCTTGTGGATTGGGAATGATATAAATTGGAGGCAAGAGGGAAGAGGAGGGAGGTCAGACAACATAGTAGTCTCTCAATGGAGAAGTCAGAGAACAGCAACTGCCTCTCAGTTTCTTTGCTGCATCATCATCATCATCATCCTCTCACATGAAGAGAACCATTCTACAAGTCTGAGTTAGACCTCCAGCAGCCATTGGCAGGTGGCTCCTGTATCACAACATCCCTGATGCCAAAGCCTCTTCAAGAACAAAGGACAAACAATAGTGACTTTAAAAATATGTATTTCTTCATATGTTTATATATGTATATGTTTACCTTTTTCTAGTAGAATGGAAGTTCTTGAAGACAGAATATATTTTATTTTTTCTCTTTTTATACCTAACATTTAACATATTTCTTTTTCATTTAAAAATTTTTAAAAATGTTGCCAAACTGTCAGTAAATTCAGTCTTCCCCAAATAAGGGATGTCTAATTCATGTTATTATAATGTACCATAGTGGATTCTTTTTTGTTTATTTTAACCTTAGAACTTTCTAAATCTTTTGTTAATTATATATACAATTCTAAATTATAGGCTCCTTTAACAACAAAAGGCTGTATCCATAAGGCACTAAAACATTCATTGACTTCACTAAAAATAATTTAGTCAAATGTTCACTATCTTGAAAGAAAAAAAACATTACCTGTTGATTTGCTAAATGTTTTGTCTTTTCAAAATTCTACTACTCCATTTTCAAATTTGCATAGATGCTGTCTAAGGAAATTTTAAAGATGTATTTTTTTACTCCAATCAGGTTGAAGCAATGATAATATCGTGATTGTTATTATTTAGCCCAAGAACTGCATGGGTATAACTTTTTTAAACGATTATTTTTCATTTCTGTGAGGAGGAATCTTTGAAGTCACCCTTGCAATATGGCATGATGGTCTGCATCTGAGTGGGATTTCATTAAAATATGTTTGTTTAGCTGTGTGTAGAGCAGAGAAAAGGAGGAGTGTGCTTAAAAACTTTCACAAAGGAGTTAAGAAAAACATTTAATGGACAAAAAGAACTAATTAACTTAAACATATGCTTCATCTCAGTTTTGGGTAAAAGCTAACTGTCCTTTTATGTATTCCAACTGTTAAAAATTAAGCAGTGTAGCTGACCAAGTGAAAATAAATAAAAATATTATTAAGAAATATTTAAGAATCTAAAGTGCCTTATTTGTTTTCACTAAAAATATTATTTTATTTCTAGCTAACAAAATGAAGGGTTATAAATCTATAATACAGTGAAATCTCAATTAATGAATGAGGAATAATTATATTCTGATACTGAGTTTCATCTGAACTTTTAATAGATTTGGTAAGAAGTTCAACATACTTAATTTGATAGTTATTTATTTCATACTATGTATTAGGCACTGTGCTAAACACAGAAAAATATAAAAATGAAAAACAATCCATCTATAGACTACCTATAATAAAGGCTGAATGGGAAATGGCTAGGCCCTAATTAGAATCAGCTTAATAATTACTCTTTCTGTTCTCTCTTCTCATCCCACAACCCCTACCCCATAAAAAAAAATCAGTAATTATTATCTCCTAACACAGAATATCAAGTGAATGGACAAGGTTAGGAAAGTAGCCCCTGGGTGTTTGCAGTGAAGAATGTCAAGAACTATTGTAGGTGTGGAAATCAATAGTGTGGGTTTGAGTGGAGAGAGTAAATCACAAAAAATGATGGTGATGAGAATATCTGATTAAATTATAGAGAGCATTTTTATCTGTGATTATACTTTCAAGTAAGAAAAATCAATTGGTTAAGGACCATTTCTTCCCTCATCCTAACCTTTATATCTCTCCTGTTCTCTCTCCCAAATGTTTAAATTATTAATTTGCTAAAGAAAAGATATCCACACCTATTTATCCTCCCAATCTGCTTATTCTCTGGGATTCATATGTTTTTGTTGGAAAAATCTACTTTACATTCAGTCTCCTTAGACCTAGAACTTTGCCATCCATATAGGACATATAAGTTGGAACTCTTTGTTTTTTTTTTTTTTTTTTGGTTATAATTTTCAGAAAGCTATAGCCACTCTGGGGAAAGGGTCCAAGATATATACATACATACATACATACATGCATATATATGCATGTATGTATGTATTTTTTTTACAGGAGAGGGAAAGCAATGACAGAATCATTCCTAAATTCCCCCATCCTCCTCACCTCCCACTTCAACTCCTCTGAGCCTTCATGAAGACTATGTTAATTTTGTTCCTAAAAGACTAGAGCTCAACAGTTATTTCTGGGTGGCTTCTGGTCATGAAACTCATAACCAGACTTTTCACTCTCTTGGAGTCCCTTCAGACTTAGTAGCTGTCTTATCCCCTATTGACCATATCCTCTACTGACCAGAGGTATTTCCTTATGTAGACTAGTTGGGGTACTGCAATGCAGAGAAGGTTGTTTGCCCAAATTAAATGTTGTGATGTACCCTTGTTGAATATCCTTTCCAATGTAGTGAAGAAAAACTGCCAATAACTACTGAATAATTTACAAGTATTTACTTTCCTTATAATACCAAATTTAACTAATTAACTAAATCAGTCACTAACAAGAAACCAGAATGAACTAAGTCTGAAGTCTACAATACTTATATAGGCAAAGAGCCAGATAGGAAAACTTTTCCCATCTATACATGTTACCCTAATCCTTACTCCCCGCCCCCCAAATCCTTCCTTTCCTATACCTTACTTCCCAATAACAAAAAATACAAAGTATAATGTATTGGATGCAGCTGACAAAATCAAGAAGATTACATGAGAGATACTTGGAAGGAGAAGAATACATTCTAAATGAAATATCTAGAAAGACCTTATGAAAGAGATAGTCACTGAATTGAATTTGTAGGAAGAAAAGTATTGAAAATTTCAAACTAGGAGCAACCCACTTTTAGGCAGAGGGAATGATTTGCAAAAAAATGTCTCTGAAGTTCAGAAGAGCAAAATGAAATCAAACTAGTGAGTAATTAGTGAGTCTGAAGCACAGAATGCAAAAATTAATGTATAAGTTTGGTAAATTCTGTTGGATTTAGATTGTAAAGAACTTTGCCAAGATTGAAAAAATATTTATTCAGTATTTTGTTATTCAATATTTTTTTTTGCTCCTACGAAATTTTGTGGAGAGCCTTGCTATAATAAGATCTATGAAATAGAAAGATTAAGTTATCAGCAGAGTGAAATATATTTAGGGAAAATGAGATAGATGCAGGGAAACTATGTAATGAGGGTATGACCTAAGGTGATAGCAGTGGAAATTGAAAGACTTTCAGCAGTAGAGAGGCAGGACTTGGTAACTGACAAGAGAGATTAGGGGTGACAAAGAGGAAAGGAGACAAGCATTTATATCCCACATATATTCTTTAGAAAAATGATGCTCAATAAGGAAAAACCTACAAAATCCTAAGCCTAACATTTAAAAACTTTTCCAGACTATGTCCTGTCTTTTGTAATCTTAGCTCATATTATTTGCCATCATGTGACTGTCTTATTATTCCAGATGCACAATTCTCTATCTTCCACCTCCATACTTTTGCACAAATGTTCCCAAAATAATTTCTTTCCCAAGGGAGATTTGGACAATTAATTGCCATTAGAAATAATCTTTGAAAGTCATAATTAACTGTCATTAAAGAGTCTATGAGAATTATGTACAGTAAAAAGACATATAGAAAAACAAGTATAGAAAAGTATAGAAAAACAAGTTTGTGAGGAATTTGAAGAGTTAATTATAATATTTGAAACTGTCTTTGAGATACTAGGGCAGAACTTCTTTCATAGAGTTTAGTGGATCTGTAAATTTGGATGGGAAAAAATGCATCTGTATCGACACTAATGTATGAAATTTAGCATGTCTTTCGAGTATGAATTTACAAACCAAAACATTATTATGGAAAGGGATTCACAGATTTTATCAAACTACCAAAGGAATCTATGACACATAAAAGATTAATACTGAATTATTGAATTGTGGATCCAGTGTACATTGAAGTGGTAACTCCAGTTGTAGCCAATTATGTACACACAAAGGTAATTCACATTCATATTGATAGAATTGGCTTTAATTCTTACCTTTTACCCTGCCTTGTAGAAAACTTGCCCAGCAACAACAGAACTGTAGTTGAGTAACAAAAGCTATTTTTTTTAGAACTCGGGGTATATGTGACTGACCTTGTTAACAATCCTAGTTCTTTGAAACATGTAACAAGATACAAATCCATTGCATCAGACTCGTTGAGCAACTATATCTTGTTTACCTATGTCTTGCAGTTAACTGTTCATGTAAGAGCTAATTCAACTCATGAAACCTGATCTAGAAACTGAAATAAATAAAGAACTTTCAGTCTAGCTTACTAGTGGTCCCTTAATTTATAACCCCACTTTTCTGGTCTCATTAAAATCTGCCTTGATTAATCACCTTGCTCCCTAATTTTTTTTCTCCTGAAGGACTCCAGATTGGTCCTAACTGATCCTCATCAACACTAACTAGATTATTTTTCAAACTTATAAAAGATCTAAAAAGGTATGAAGTCAATAGAAATGTAAAGAATATTGATTAAGTATCTGTTGTTAAAAGTCCTAAGAGGTATTCTCACCAACCTCCCACAAAGGTGTCTATTCTCATCTCTGAGACCACTTCTTTGTTTTTGTTCAGTTGTTTTTCAGTTGTGTTTAACTTTCCATGACCCTATTTGAATTTTCTTGACAGATATATTGCAGTAGTTTGACATTTCCTTCTGCTCATTTTACAGATGAGAAAACTGAAGTAAACAAAGTCAAATGACTTGCTCTGGATCACACAGCTTTCGAACATGAATCTTTCTGACTTCAAGACTCAGTGTTTTATCCATTGTTTCACTTAGTTGTTCCGTCACTACAAGCAGGATCACTCCCAGTGGCTTAACAAAATATCAGTGCATCTCTATCAATTTAGTATTGTCTTTTAAAGAATGATACAGACATCAAAAAATTCTTTGATAATTAAAATTGTCTTTTATTTCATGAATTGATAGGTGGAACAGATATGTGAGGTATATATTGGATCGTATATTTACAGCTGAAAAGGAACTTCTTCCTCTTCCTTACAAAGATGAGAAAACTAAGGCAGCACAAAATTGTTGTCCAAGGTCACTACTTGACAAAGATAGGCTCGCTGGAGCCAAATCCAACCAGCAACATTTCCATTATACTATGTTCTTTGTCCTTTCATAATTTCAAAAACACACTGTATTCTTTTGATTTTTCTTTTTGTTTTTAACTGGGAGAGAGGAGCACAATTCAAAAGAGTTTTTAAAAAAGATTATTATTTTTTAAAATTTGTAAACTTTTATTGCTTTACAGTAATTTTATTTTTAAAACCTGGGAGATGTGTGTAGCAGGCAGAATCACAATTGAACACGGCATTGTGAATCTGAAAGAGCACTGAATTAGGAGTCAAAAGGTTTGTTTACTGGACCTCACCCTATAACCAATTAGGTGGCTGACTGGGCAAGATGCTTAAATAACTTTGCAACTCAGAATTCTCATCAATCAGCTTAAAATATTGAGTTGAATGACCCTTCAGTTTCTTTTAGCTCTAGATTATCACAAGGGAGGAAACCTGTTGCACTGGATAAATTCTATCCATTTGCTCATTGTTCTCCCAGAAATGCAAGTAGAATGGACCATAAGTCAATATTCTTAGCGTTTGTTCCCCTTTCTAAAACTAGACATATGCCATGCTTCCCATGTTGTGATTTGTTTTTTCTTTAATATTTTCATATCAAAAGCCATTCAATAATAGCTCATGTAATCCCCATGAACTAGCACAAGAACTCATCAATCCACACTTTTTTTTTAATTTTTCATGAGATTGTTCTCTCCAGGACCAGCATATTGGAAATGAAATGAAAAATGCTATCAGATTCCTTTAGTTGAATCCATGGTAATTGTTACTTGCTTTAAGAGAGGAGACGAGTGATCATGTCCATGTCAGTCTCATCATTACAAAATTTATGGAAGAGTTCAAAGTCTCATTATGAACCAAATTAGCTTCATTAAAGAAAAGAGAAGAACTACTCCTAATGTTATTTTTTTTCCTGGCTTCCAATTCTGCCCTTTCATGGTGATTATGGGGATACATTTTAAGGACATAGAAAGCAGCTGCAATTATGTGCTATGGAATATCCAACATATAAAAAAATGACTTCACTTGTCTCCAATTTTGTCTTAGGGTCACATGAGTTGACATTCAAAGTTACTAGGGAACTATGTTGTATGAAAAGACAGGTAGCCTTGCTTTATGCAAATTTAATAAAAGAAAATTCAAAATAAGTCCAACAGAAAACAAAAACATGATTATTTGTTTGAAAAGAACATTTATGAGTAATTATTATATGAAAATTTTAAAAATATATAAAAGTGATTCACATGCAACTAAGATTATAAGGGGAAAAATAAGGAGAAAGGGTGGGGTGGGGAATCTGCAAGAACTTTTCCTTATTAGAGGCTTCCTTTCTGGATCCTCTGAGTCATTAAAAGATGTACTGAATATTCAATATCTCCCTATTAGCCAAATAAATGAACACATACATGAGTTCCAGTTTTAAAATCACCACAAAATAGAAAAAAAAAGTACATTTTACTTTGGTTCTGTTATTTTATTGATATTCCCAAACCTCTCATCAGAACACCATCTCTAGTATTGGAAAAGTAATTCAACATACATGGGCCTTATAAATTACTAATCTATAATTGATTTATTCATGAGTGTTAAAATCACACACCACACACCACTCCAGTTTTTTTTTTTTTTTTTTTTTTTTTATAAACTCCACATGTTGGTATTGACAAAAACTGGCCAAAAGTAGAATATATAAGAATATGGGGTTTATTACTTTTTGGATTTTTTGCTAACAGTGGATAGAAATAAGTTTTATTTTAGTTCTTCAATTAGGTATGATAGAGTAGAATATCACTTTGGTCATTGTGGTGGTGTAGCTGAATCAAAAACATATGTTAAAATGGAATGATCGTCCCATGTGGGCAAAATAATCTTGAAATAATGGTAACAATAAAATAGATACATGCTATGACTTTTGTCTCTACTGTAATCTCATTATGTCACTTACTGCAACTGCATTTTTTGTATTGTATTTAATAACATTTTTCTGTGATTTGGTCTGGCAGAACTTAATTTTTAAATGTCTAAAGTATATGTATGGGGAAAATTTGGGAGGCACTCCTTTGCCAACTAAGATTTCCTCTAGTGCTCTCAATAGTTATTGGGAAATGTTTATTTTTATTCTGAGAAAATGAAAGTAGTCAGAATGCAAATTAGTCACAACTAACGAGCTGCATAAAATTGGAGGGTGTTTTTTTTTGTTTGTTTGTTTTGTTTTTTTGTAATTGTCCACTGAAAGCAAAATGTACTTGGAGAAATATGCCTACAAATGAAATGCTTTTAACCCATGAGTTTTATGAGACAGGCCATTCTCCAACAAACAAAAGAACAACTGTTTGTCTCTATGATGATTGTTTCCCTGGTGGAAGGTGGGAAGGTTTCCCATGCTGGAAATGAAACCATTCTTCCCAATGAACAATAAGATATGAAGGTCGGTACCTAATTAGTATCATTTGATTGTTGGAATTAAGATTAGATAGTAATATAACAATAGTGTAATACAGTTTGGGTTTGCATATTAACCACAAAAATTGTGAGTTCACAAATTGATTTCATATTATCATTAGATATTAATTTAGTCTAAACCAAATCTAAGGCAGTGCTAAAAATTAGGGCCAATAACCAGGGAGAAAATTCTAAGTATTGCATTTCAATGTAGTTCAACTTTTATTTTGTCAGGCACTGTATTGGGTACTGGCAACAAAGACAGAAATTAAACAGCCCCTATCCTAAGAAATCTTATTGTCTTCAGGAGAATATAACAAAAAAAAAAAAAAAAAAAAATCAGATAAAGGAAAGCCAAGCCATTTGGAGAAGAGTATGTACTAGATAATGAGATAATGAAAGTATAAGCTGTTAGCATTTCTCTACTCTGACCTAGATTATATCTCAACAAAACTCCACCCAAGAGTTGAAGTAAAAGAGGTTATACAATAACCTCTTTTTGATTAGACACTACTGTGATATTCAATTTCAAATAGGTAACATTCTGTGCTACTAACCTTCCTCTCTCTTCTTTAAAATGTATCCCACCATGAGTTCTATATTCTCATGGTCTGTCTTTCAGCCATATAACAACAGGAGTCAAAAAGTTAATCCAGTGCCTAAATTACTATTAATGTACTATCTAGCTACTCATTTTCAATTTTTGGTCAAGAGGGAATTTCTATGTTCATCAAATCATTCTGGGTAGATAGCTAATTACTACCATGAATAATATTTTTTTTTCTTCTAAGTGGTGTTTAGGCTCCTGAATTCCACTACCATTGGAAAGAATTTCTATTCCCACTGTTAATCAACACATTTACTCTACAGTGTTACTTACTAGCAATATTCAATTCCCCAACATATATTATTGGTAGGATTTTCTTGTCACAGAAAATGTGTATGATGCCCAGAGGAGGAAGAATAAAACAAAATCTCTGCTTAACACATAAAGACCCACAAAATACCCAAGAGTTCTGTTGTCAGTTTAATACACTCACTACCTAGTAAATCTTCTTTTTATCTGTTTCTACTTCTTTTGATTCTCAAATAGAGAGAGATAGATGTATGCTTCAAAACTCTCCTCACTTTCATAGCAAAATTGTATTTTATTTCCTCAACTGAAATTCTTAAACAAATTGTATGATCCAGGTTTTTGTTAATTTTTTTCTTGAATTATCCAAAGGACAGGACTAAGTCCAGAATATTGTACATGTTTTGGTCAAATTCCAATATGATACTTTCAGGTGTCCCTTACATCTAGTGTTGATTTTTTAAGCCAAAATAATAACATAAAGATAAATAAAAATGACATAACACAAATATTTAAGTGATAGCCACCCTTAGCTTTTATTCCAATTTGAAAGCATTATATTTTAGCTTTAGAGAAAAATGCTTAAGATAAACAGTGCCAAAAACAAATGGGTTCCATATGTTCCTTAGAACATATAGATATGTAGATCAGAGCAGATGGTAGGTTTCAAAATACAGCAAGTAATAATGAACATGCCATTTTATGCAGATTTCTAAAATCTGATCTTAAGTTTTAGTACTTATAAGCTTGCTTCAGAAATATAAATGCAAAACAATTAGACCTCTCCTAAAGAGGTAAAGGTGAGTTCTTCAAGTCCATTGACATTGCATTAGGGAATTGCAAGCACCACTTAGAATGAGAGAAATCTGCATTGCGAAAAAATCATGAGTGGAATTTTAAAAAGGAAAAGCCCAACACCAAAGATAATCCTGAAAACACTTTGCTTGCCTAGAGGGCTCCACAGTCTTTCATCGTGTGTCTCCTTATTGTCTTTGTCCATCCATCTGTTCCATCTGTTGAGGTCCAGTTAATATTGTATTTGAAAAAGAAAACATATATACCCTAAACTGGTGTTTGATAATATGTTTCAGAATTGAATCTAAAACTATTTGTTGAAATATAAAGATCCAAATATACTTTTACTTTTTGAATTCATGCTTAAAAATAAATAAAATAAATACTTTATATTAGTCCATATGTTCCATAATGGTGAAATATGTGGTCTACCAAAAGTCTGAAAAAAGATCTTTTTTTCTTCCTTCTTTCCTTCCCTCCCTATTTCCCCTCCTTTTCCTTTCCTTATTACCTTCCTTTTCTTCTTTCTTCCTCTTGTTGCATTAATACCTCCTTCTTTCCTTTCTTCCTTCCTTTCTTCTTTCTCCTCCTGTTCCTATCCTTTTTCTTCCCCTCATCTTCCCCCTTTTCCTTTCCCTCCTCTTCCTCCTCCTCTTCTTCCTAATAGTAGTTATGCTACTGGTTTTGGCATTAGCATTTTCTTTTGGACCCACTTTATTTTTATTTAAATTTTTTTTACATTTGTTTTTTTTTAAGATTTTTGAGTTCTAGGTTCTCTCCCTTATCCCCACTCACAATTTAGAAACCACATCTGAAGTTATGCAAAACATTTTCATAAAACTCAAGTTGTGAAAGAAAACATACATGTTACAATAAAAATAAAAACCCCCAAGAAAAAAATGAGAGAGAGAAAGAGAGAGAGAGACAGAAAATGCTTTCATCTGAGTTCAAACTTGATCAGTATGGGTAGGGTTTTCATCATAAGTCCATCAGATGATTTCAGAAAGGCCTGGAGAGACTTACACGAACTGATGCTGAGTGAAATGAGCAGGACCAGGAGATCATTATATACTTCAACAACAATACTATATGATGACCAGTTCTGATGGACCAGGCCATCCTCAGCAACGAGATCAACCAAATCATTTCCAATGGAGCAGTAATGAACTGAACCAGCTATGCCCAGAAAAAGAACTCTGGGAGATGACTAAAAACCATTTACATTGAATTCCCAATCCCTATATTTATGCACACCTGCATGTTTGATTTCCTTCACAAGCTAATTGTACAATATTTCAGAGTCTGATTCTTTTTGTACAGCAAAATAATGTTTTGGTCATGTATACTTATTGTGTATCTAATTTTGTATTTTAATGTATTTAACATCTACTGGTCATCCTGTCATCTGGGGGAGAGGGTGGGGGGATAAGAGGTGAAAAATTGGAACAAGAGGTTTGGCAATTGTTAATGCTGTAAAGTTACCCATGCATATATCCTGTAAATAAAAGGCTATTAAAAAAAAAAAAAAAGAAAACAAAAAAAAAAGAAGTCCATCAGAGTAGCTATGGATGATTGTGCTATTGAGAATGACAAGGTCATCCCAGAACATCCCAGAAAACAATGAAACTATTTACAATTTGTAGGAAACATACCTTTTGCCAACTCAATTTTACTGAATAGCAGGTTGCTCTTTTCTCCACCCTCCCCCTTTCCCTTATTCCTAAATGGATGAAAACAGCATTTAAGAGTGTTATGCCAAAATGCAATACATGACTGGTAAGTAGCATGTAAATAGCAATATTATTTTGTATAAAATATATTACACTTTGTTCATGGAGGACTCTCCAGGGCTCTTTTTTTCCCTTGAGAGCATCCTGCTCATCATTTCCCAGATAACAGTATTATACCATCACAAATACCTACTACAGTTTATTGAACCATTCCCCAATTGATGGGCATCACCTCAACTTCTATATTTTTGTTAGATCCACTTTAATCAAGCTTCATTCCTTATTCATTATTATCCCCAAGGCATAAATGAGATATTATAAGGAGAAATTAATCTTTATCATTCTTAGTCTAGAAAGGTACCTAACTATGCACAAAATACATCAATTGATACTTTCTTCTATAAAATAATACAGAGAGAACATTAGGGTCTCTGACCTCAGAAAATAAATATTCTTAGATCATTTGCTCTAAGAATCCTCAATTTCAATGGATTTGTGGTCTCATCCCTATAAATAATATATCTAATAGTTCAGATGAAAATATATGCACATCACATTTTTTTGTTTATATTTGTTTGTTGTCATATTCTCACAAGTAACACATGGAGATCTATCTAACCTCCAGGAGGAATATTTCTAGGTACTTTAATATACTTGGGAAACAAATAAATTATTTTTATCCCATTCTCTTTATGCTTTTCCTATCTTTTAAAGTATCTACATATGCTTGATGTTGTATGTAATATAATTTCTCTTTCTTTGCCATTTTCAAGTATTTATTTATTTATTAATTTTCTTTCTAGCTGATCTATACTCTTTATTTTTTTATTGTATATATATTTTTTATTTTAGCTTTTTATTTAAAAGATATATGCATGAGTAAATTTTCAGCATTGACAATTGCAAAACCTTTTGTTCCAATTTTTCCCCTCCTTCACCCCACCCTCTCCCCCAGATGGTAGGTTGACCAATACATTTTAAATATGTTAAAGGAAAAGGTAAATACAATATATGTATACATACCCATACAATTATTTTGCTGTACAAAAAGAATCAAACTTTAAATTGGTGTACAATTAACCTGTGAAGCAAATAAAAAATGCAGGTGGACAAAAATAGAGGGATTGGAAATTCTTTGTAATGGTTCATAGTCATCTCCCAGAGGTCTTTCCCTTGAAGTAGCTGATTCAATTAATTACTGCTCTATTGGAACTGATTTGGTTCATCTCATTGTTAAAGAGGGCCATGTCCAACACAATTGATCATCATATAGTATTGTTGTTGAAGTATATAATGATCTGGTCCTGCTCCTTTCACTCTGCATCAGTTCATGTAAGTCTCTCCAGGCATTTATGAAATTATCCTGCTGGTCACTTCTTACAGAACAATAATATTTCATAATATTCATATAGTACAATTTATTTAGCCATTCTCCAATTGATGGGAATGAACTTACTTTCCAATTTCTTGCCACTACATAGAGGGCTACCACAACCATTCTTACACATACAGGTCCCTTTCTCTTCTTTAAAATTGCTTTGGAATATAATCCCAGTAGTAATACTGCTGGATTAAAGGGTGTGCACAGTTTGATAACATTTTGAGCATAGTTCCAAATCATTTTCCAGAATGGCTGAATGTATTCACAATTCCACCAATAATGTATCAGTGTTCAAGTTTTCCCACATCCCCTCCAACATTCCACATTATCTTTCCCTCACATTCTAGCCAATCTAACAGGCATGTACTGGTATCTCAGCATTGTCTTAATTTGCATTGAGCACCTTTTCATATGGCTAGAAATAGTTTCGAGTTCTTCATCTGAGAATTGTCTGTTCATATCCTTTGACCATTTATCAATTAGAGAATGGCTAGATTTCTTCTGAATTAGAGTCAATTCTCTATATACTTTGGAAATGAGGTCTTTATCAGAACCTTTGACTGTAAAAATGTTTTCCAAGCTTATTGATTCCCTTGTAATTTTGTCTGTATTAGTTTTGCTTGTACAAAAATTTTTCAATTTGATATAATCAAAATGTTCTATTCTGTGATCAGTAATGATCTCTAGTTCTTCTTTGGTCATAAATTCCTTCCTCTTCCACAAGTGAATTATCCTATGTTCTTCAAATTTATTTATAATCTCATTCTTTATGACTAGGTCAGGAAACCATTTTGACCTTATCTTGGTGTATGGTGTTCAGTGTAGAGCAATGGCTAGATTTGGCCATACTAATTTCTAATATTACCAGCACTTTTTGTCAAACAGTGAGTTCTTATCCCAAAAGTTGAGGTCTTTGGGTTTGTCAAACATCAGATTATTAAAGTTATTGACTTTTTTGTCCTTTGAACCTAACCTCTTCCACAGATCAACTAGTCTATTTCTTAGCCATTACCAAATAATTTTGGTAACCAATGCTTTGTAATATAATTTTAGATCTAGTACAGCTAGGCCATCTTCATTTTATTTTATTTTTTCATTAGTTCCCTTGAAATTCTTGAACTTTTGTTTTTCCATGTGGTCTTTGTTATTGTTTCAAGGTCATTAAAATAGTTTTTTTGGGAATCTGATTGTATAGCACTAAATAAATAGATTAGTTTAGGTTGTATTGTCATCTTCATTATATTTGCTTGCCCTATCCAAGGTCATTTAATATTTTTCAACTGGTTAGACCTGACTTTACTTGTGTGGAAAGTGTTTTGTAGTTTTGCTCATATAGTTCCTGATTTTCCCTTGGAAGATTGATTCCTAAATATATTGTACTATCGGTAGTTAATTTAAATGGAATTTCTCTTTGTAACTCCAACTGTTGGATTTTGTTACTGATATATAAGAATACTGATGGCTTATGTGAGTTTATTTTGTATCCTGCAACTTTGCTAAAGGTGTGGATTATTTCTAATAGCTTTTTAGTAGAATCTCTGGAGTTCTCTAAGTATACCATCATACCATCTGCAAAGAGTAATAATTTGGTTTCCTCATTACCTATTCTAATTCCTTTAATCTCTTTCTCAACTCTTATTGCCAAAGCTAGCATTTCTAATACAATATTGAATAGTAATGGTGATAGTGGGCAACCTTGTTGAACACCTGACCTTACTGGGAATGGTTCCAGTTTATCCCCATTACATATGATGCTTACTGATGGTTCCAAATAGATGCTGCTGATTATTTTGAGGACAAGTCCATTTATTCCTGTACTCTCAAATATTTTTATTAGGAACAGATGTTGGATTTTATAAAATGCTTTTTATGCATGTATGGAGATGATTATATGTTTTTTTCTTAATTTGGTTATTAATATGGTCAATTATGCTAAAAATTTTCCTAATATTGAACCAGGCCTGCATTCCTGCTATAAATCCTACTTGATCATGGTGAACTATCCTGGGGATGATTTTGTGTAGTGATTTTGCTAATATCTTATTTAAGATTTTATGATAATTTTCATTAGGGAGATTGTTCCACAATTTTCTTTCTCAGTTTTCAACCTGCCTGGTTTAGGTATCAGTACCATGTCTGTGTCATAAAAGGAATTTGATAGCATTCCTTCATTCCCTATTTTTTCAAATAGTTTATATAGCAGTGGGTCTAATTGTTCTTTAAATGTTTGGTAGATTTCACATGTAAATTCATCTGGTCCTGGGGATTTTTTCTTAGGAAATTTATTAATATTTCTTTTTCTGAAATGGGACTATTTAAGCAATTTACTTCCTCCTCTATTAATCCGGTAAGCCTATATTTTTTGCAGGTAGTCATCCATTTCACTTAGGGCATCAAATTTCTTAGCATAAAGTTAGTCAAAGTAACTCCTTATTATCTCTTTAATTTCCTCTTCACTGGTGGAAAGTTCTCCCTTTTCATTTTTAAGAATAACAATTTGATTTTCCTCTTTCCTTTTTCTAATCAGATTTACAAAAGGTTTATCTATTTTATTGTTCTTCGCATAAAACTGTTGCTTAGTTTTATTTATTAGTTCAATATTTTTTTACTTTCAATATTATTAATTTCTCCTTTTAATTTCAGAATTTAAAATTTAGTATTTGATTGTGAGTTTTTAATTTGGTCATTTTCTAGCCTTTTAAGTTGCAAGCCCAATTCATTTATCTTCTCTTTCTCTATTTTATTCAAGTAAGCCTCTAAAGATATAAAATTTCCCCTTATTACTGCTTTGGCTGCATCCCATCAAATTTTGGTATGATATCTCATTGTTGTCATTATCTTGAGTGAAATTACTAATTATGTGTATAATTTGTTGCTTCACCCAATCATTCTTTAAGATGAGATTATTTAGTTTCCAATTATTTTTTGGCCTATTTATCCCTAACTTTTTGTTGAATGTAGTTTTTATTGCATCGTGATTTGAAAAGAAAGCATTTACTATTTCTACCTTCCTGCATTTAATTTTGAGGTCTTTATATCCTAATATATGCCAATTTTTGTATAGCTTCCATGAACTGCTGAGAAGAAAGTATACTCCTTTCTGTCACCATTCAGTTTTCTCCAAAGAACTATCATACCTAATTTTTCTAATATTCTATTTACCTCTTTAATTTCTTTCTTATTTGTTTTCTGGTTTGATTTAGCTTATTCTAAGAGTCCAAGGTTGAGGTCTCCCACTTTTATAGTTTTACTGTCTATTTCTTCTTGCAACTCTCCTAACTTTTCCTTTAGGAAGTTTGATGCTATACCACTTGGTACATATATATTTAGTATTGATATTGCTTCATTGTCTATGCTACCCTTTAGCAAGATATGATTTCCTTCCTTATTTCTTTTAATTAGATCAATTGTTACTTTTGCTTGATCTGAGATAAGGATGGCTACCCATGATTTTTTGACTTCACCTGAAGCATAATAGATTCTTCTCCAGCCTTTTACCTTTACTCTGTATGCATCTCCCTGCTTTAAATGTGTTTCCTATAAACAACATTTTGTAGGATTTTGACTTTTGATCCAGTCTGCCACTTTATGGGAGATTTCATCCCATTCACATTTATGGTTAAAATTCCTAATTTTCTATTTCCTGCCATCTCATTATTCCCAGATTATGCTCTTCTTTTTCTTGCCCCCCTTGACCTCTTCCCCAATATTAAACTTATGAGCACCACTTGCATCATGCAGCTCTCCCTCTTTAGAATTCCTCCCACCCCCTTTGAATCCCTTTCCCTTTCTTGTACCCTTCCTTTATTACTCTTTTCCTTTTCCCTTTTCCTCTCCCACTTTTTAATGAGGTTAGAGAAGTTTCTCTGTAATCTAAATATGTCAATTATTTTCTCTTTGAGCCAACTCTGTAAATCCACACAATTTTCCTCCCCCTCTAAATTCCCTCAGATATGCCACGTGAATTTGTGACTATCTCCCTTTCTTCCCCCCTCCCTCCCCTCCCACAAAAGTCCTGGGTTGCACAATGGCACCACACAGCTATGTTGTTGTCTGTGCTGAGTCACTCACTTCCGTTTTGGGGTGGATATAGCCAAATCCTGTTATGTTCTGTCATTTTTTAGAGTACCCTTTAACTTTGGCTTTAATTTCTCTGCTGGTCTACTGCTTTGCAACCAAAGCAGAGCAGCCAACCTATGATAGATTCCTCTCTGTAAATGTTTCAGCCATGGAGACCACCCCAACCCCTGGTCTGCTCCATTTGCTAGCCTCTCCCATTTTCCTGCTTGCGCTTGTCTGCTCCCACTGCTCAGGACAAACCTTTTCTGGCGATCTTCCAGATTATCTTTGGCTGGTAAGTTGTTCTACCTCCAATCTTTGTGAATTTCACCAGTCAAACACTAGTTTTGAGGCTGATTTTAATAATTGGTAATGAAGGTATGAGAGGAGCTTAGAAAGTCCCATGTGTCTTCTCCACCATCTTGGCTCTGTGTGGTGTTCTTTTTCCAAAACACAGCCAGGTGATAAAAGTTCAGATATCTTATTGTGTCCTTCAATATAACTCGGTTAGCTCAGAGGCCTATCTCTCTGCTTGGTTCCAAGAGCCCTTGCAGCTTTTTCCTTTGCTCCTGCCTCTGCTTTCTTCAGCCTCCAGGCAGCACCAAGGTAGAAGATGCAATGCAATCTCTCTTGCCTCAAAGATAGGGCTTGTGGGCTTCCTAACAGAGTACTCCTCTCTGACCCCTGGGAATGTTCCCAACTAACTCTTTCCAGCTCTAAGAGCTTCCTGTATATATATGATCTCCCAAAGGTTAACTCCTCCTTCTGGAGAGAGAGGGATTCTGGGTTATCTCCCAGAGTGTTCTCTGGCCCTAAGAACTTCAAGGGAGGTATGAATTCAGATATCTCATACTAATCCCTGAAATCTCCCAAACGTGTGAACTCCATTGAATACTTAGATACTTATGAGCTCTCTAAAGGTGTGAACACAAGCATCATTTCTATCAGTTGTACTTAGTACCTTGTTTCAAGTTCTGCCCCAAAATATCTCCTTCTAAGATCAAATCAATCATATTGAACCATGCCAAATTAGATAAATTATTGTCTCTATCAACACCAATGGCTTAACAGTTTTTAAAGATTCCAACAGCTCTGCTCCCAATATAATTTCTCAAAAACAAATCCTCACAGACAATTTTCTGTTGGTTGCTTATATTCACCATGTGTCTCTCTATTGTCTTTTTATTCATCAATATGTTGCTCTTTGAAAAACTGGGGATTCCATGATTCCCAGGCAAAAAGTAAAATATTCACTTAGTTAAATCCACATTCTCTGATCTTTTCAGGATGTTTCATGATCATGAATATGTGTTTTGTTGTAGAAATCTGCATACAGAGAATTCCAGGTAATGTGAACAACAAGATGGTATCTCCATGAGCTCTCAAACCTCTCTAAAAACAGAGATTATTTACCACAGATAAATCAATTTCAGCTCTTTCCATGTAGGAGGTCACAAATAATCAAAAAAGAAAAATTTTAAAATTTAAAATCAAACTGATGTTAACTAACCCTGAACTCACTCAGTACTACTCCTAACACCACCTGCCACAATACCATCACTGACACAACTATAGTAGACAAAAGGACACTAAGCTTACATTAAAATCCAAACCTATTGTCTATCTTATTTCCAGGACTGTAGAGATCCCAGGTTCAGGTGTTAAGGTTTTTAGGCCTTTAAGTCAGCTTCAGAAGTAAAAGACAGACAAGCTACATCAGCACCAAAAACACCAGCATCATAAAGCTCTGAAAGCTTTTCAGGGAAAGTAGGCTCTAAACTGCTGGTCTTAAGTCAGAGAACTAAGAAGCAGAGGGAATGAGAATGTCATTGGAATAGAACACTGGGGATCTGTGCAGCACTATACTAAGTCTGATAGAAAGAGCAGAACATCCAAATGGGACCAGTTCTGATCACCAAAAGTCAACTGGAGCAGAGATCTATATTGGTGCTCAATGTTAAACCAATATGGAAGGAGATGAAAATGTTTTGAGATCCAGATTCCCAGGAAGTTACATTAAGAAGGAAGAAGGTCATGAATGGATAAGAGTGAGGTGAAAAATACCAAAAATTTCAGTAAGTAGAGCCTTGAACTTAAATGTAAACAAATAAACATATAGGGGAAAAGTAACAACAGCAAGAAACATGGCCTGCAGATCTAGTAAATATATCCAGACATCTATTTTAAAAATTTGAAAAATAAAGGAAAATAATTCAATACTTGATGAGAGAGAGAGGATCCAGAGGAAATTGAGAACACAAAACAAGAATATATTGTTTAAAAGAGAAATGAAAATTATGAGAGCAGAATTTAAGTCCTGTAAAAATAATAAATAATGGATAAAACCTAAATCTATGATGGCAGGGTCCGTCAAAGAAATAAAAGACAGAACAAAAGTTCCAATAAGCAGAATTGAAGGACAAACTAAAAGAGTATAAGAGGAAAAAAGAAAATATGTTCACTATGCAAGCAAAGATGAAGATAGGATACAGAGGGACAGTCTAAGCATAATAGGACTTCCTGAAGAATATGAGAATAACAGCTATTTTCATGTAATAATAAAAGAAATCTAATTGCCTAGAATTCTGAATGAATAAAATAAATTCCAATTGTAAGAGTTCACATTTCACTAGTAGAAACCAAAACAAAACAAAACCCAAGGCTGCAAATTCTAAGACATGACAGTTAATTCCAACAATTCAGGAAAAAAAGAAAGGAAGAAGAAGAAGAGAAAGAACAAGAACAAGAAAAACAAGGAGGAAGAAGGGGAGAAAGAGGAGGAAAAGGAGAAAAAAGAAAGAAGAGGAGGAACAATTTCACAAAACTTCAGGAGAAAGATCTTCAGATACAAATGAAAATACTTTTAGAAATTATTCCAAGATGATTCTATACTCATGAGGAAAAGGTGGAGGAAATAGAATAGTATTCTAAAGAACCCACTCAGGATATAGATCAGAGTGATGTATCCTGCATATTTGAGTTTAACTATATAAAAAAAGAGCTAAATATTCAATTATAAAGAAGCATTTGCAATAATTTTAGAAATAAAACTAAAATTAAAAAGATAATTTCCTTTTCAAATACCTGAAACAACAGAAATGCAGGCAGACTGAATAAATGCACACAGTAAATTAAATGTACATAAGGGCATAGTTATAGATAATAATGAAGAGGTATATATAGGACATTAAAGAAAGAACCTGGGGATACCCAGTCTACAGTTGAATGCTTTTTTGTGGGTCTACATTACAGCATAGAAAGAACACATGAAATACAGAGGACAGAAAGGAGTGACTAATATGCTGGCGCAAATCAAAGGGCAGCAATCAATTTTAAATTAATCAGTTCAATTAAATTCAAAAAATTTGTAGACTCTCTAGGAAGGTGATCTTTGTCATCTCAGAAAGAGAAGAATATACACAGAAGTGAATGAGGAGGAAGGGATAAAGACCGAAAAGGAGATGAAAAGAAAAGAAGCTTTACTTTAGGGTAGGATGGACATTCCCTTGATGAATGCTTCTATGGGGTAAAAGCAATGAAGCACTTTCAATTGATAAGATAGCAGATTTTCTGTCAAAAAGTCCATTTGGATGGGGCAGTAGTTGGACTTCCCAGAGGCAACTGGCTTCTGGAGAATCGGGAGAGCATAGGTGGGAGAAGTGGATGGAAGGGGAGAGTTCTATAATGGGGAAGTATCCTTCCAGACCCCCATAATAAGCATTATTTTGAGGATAAAGCACAGTACAAAAGGAGAATTTATTTGAGCATAATCTACAAGGCCATGACAAAAGAAAAACAAAAACAAACAAACAACCACAACAATAGCAACAACAACCACAAAAAAAAAAAAAAAACTCACATAGAGAGCAGAGCTTAGTATGCTTATCTTGAATACTTTCATTAAATGAAGAATACACATAAAAGAAAGACCAGAGGATTATGAAGCTCATCAAACCAAAATTGAGAATCTAGATTTAAAAAGAGAAGATGGATAAAGAAGAGGTGAATTACTGTTTGTAAAGGAAAGCAAAAATGAAATAAAAAATATTAATGAACTGGAGTAGCTGAAGGAATGTAGAAGAAAGAGGAATCTACTCAACTAATTGAAATGAAATAAGAGGGGGAAGAAATATATAAATAGATAAAGGTAGGAGAAAATAATTAATGACATGTTAAAGGGAAAGGAGTAACAAATGAGAAGAGGAGAAGCAACAGGGTCACCTTAAAAAAAAAAGACTAAGTTAAGTAAGAGGAGGAACATAATATATTTACAGGAGAAAGGTAAAATAATAGCTTGGAAAAAAAAACAATTTAGAGTTAGAAGAAGGGAAAAATAATTCACAAAAATATGAGTGGATTAAACAATCCACTAAAACAAACAAACAAACAAAGACAGAGTATATAAGAAAAAAAAAAGTCTTCTATTTGTTGTTTACCAGAAATATTTGAAATGAAATGACATGCTTAAAATGATCACATGAAATTCTTATGTATTATACTTCTACAAATATATACTATATTCTGTTTAATTTTACAACAAAAGTGCTATATATCCATGATGCCCAGACTTCCATACTTCAGAGGGGTTTTTGAATCAGTTCAGCCATCAGTATGAGAATTTATACCTTGGCAATCAGAAAAAGCTACAAATGAAGATCAATTAATTAATTAATAAGATTTATGGGGCAGTCTAGACTAAAGAAAGTGATGGAGAAAATATTAATAATGCAGATTAGACTTTAAATAAGAAATCTGCATATAAAAGTCTTCCTTTTAATGTTTTCTTCAAAAAATCCTCAATGATTCTTTAAACCATTTTCACAAATATTTTTTTATTAAGACAAAGCTGGTAAATTAGATATAGAGCTTTAAAGTTACAAATATCTGCTCAGTTTTCTTTCAGGATAAGTGCATAGACAGTAATAATAATAATACTTTTCATTTTATTTGTTTAGAATCTTTACTTCTTTAAGATATTTCAAAACTATATCAGAATATTTTTAAAATCATACCATGCAAAGGAAAGATTTCTTCTATATTTACTTGTTCATATTCAGATACTTTCCCAATTTTATTTTCTTAAATTCTATTCTCCTTTCTCATATAGCAGATTGGGTGCTAAATCGAGACTTATACTTTCACTGTCATCCATGGTTAAAATGAATAATTGTAAGAAACTTTGGAAAATTATTTCTTTTTTCTTCAAATTATTTAATTGGTTTTAGAGCAATAGTTTCCTTCCCCCCCCAAAAAAAAAAACAATGTCAAACAACCAACAACCAAATTAATATATATATAGAATTCAGAAAAAAAAACTGAATTTGAAAACTGAAAGAAAACTTTGAAATAATTTAGCCTAATCTTTTCCTCAAACAAATAAGAAAAATGAGTTCTAGACAGATTAAGTGACTTGTCCAGAGTCATTCTATTGTCCCAAGACCAAAGTCATTCTATTAGCACCAGGGGTTTAATTAGACCCTAGTTGAATAATAATTTATTCATCTATGCTTTTCTAAAAAAGTTAAGTGTTCCATGGAAGTTTGGGGTGTGGCTAGTTTTTCTTCTTTGAGATGAGAATTACAGGAGAAGATGCCAAATACAAAAACTGGGAACAACTTATATTGCCCATCAACTCTTTCAACACATTTTTGTAAACCCTGTAAATTGAAGGGGCTGATGTACCTTGAGGAAAAGGATGTACCAGTACCAGAATGGGAGCATTTTGTGATGCATAGCATTGCTCTACCTATTCAAATAATTGTTTTTCTTTTATTGGTCTAAATATAAATGTCCACCTAGGTCTCTCCCGAAGATTTCAAGTATAAGCATCAATTAATTTTTGTAAGATGGTTTATAAATTTGCAAATTTAAAAATATTTCTGATAGTTTTGCTAAGCCAGAAAAAAAAAGGAATTTTTTTTCTTTTGCAAAGCTGGAAAGAATCTAAGAGGTTATTGAGTACATGCTGCTTATTTTACAGATGAGGAAACAGAAACTTAGATATGTTTAATGACTTAGGTCTGGGTCACACAGTTTATAAGTGTCTGGGGCAGGATTTAAAGCCAGTTTTTCTAATTCCCACTCCAACACTCTATCTGGAGGTAGAGACAAAGAGTATTGTAGACTCTAACGAAAAAATGAGAAGTATTTTTAAAATAAATTTTAATTTAAAAGTCAAGAAGTTGGGTATAGTTATAGCAATTATTGAAAATTTACAAAATTGTTATGTTTAGTCAGATATAAAGTTACAGCAAGTATAAATTATTTTTTTCCATTTCTAGTTTTGATAAGGCAAATTGATATAGAAAAGCAAAAAAAAATAAAATTGAGAAGTGCACAAAAATTTTAATTGAAGCTCCAGAGGATGTACCCCTTCTAAAGCCAACTCATCTATAAAGCTGATGAAGAATATAGATGATTATTATACCCAAATGCACTAAAGCTATTATAATGGAAAATATGACCATGACAGGGATGGACCTTATAATCTTATATCATGATAATTGTTAATATAGTAAACAACAGGTTCATTATTATTGGCAGATTTTAAAGGAGAATAAATCTCCAATGGTGTATAGCAAAACAAAGCAAAAGAAATCAAGTATCCTAGCTTGGATAATAGTTTCCTAATGAAATGTCTTGAATTGCAAACCAAATATTCTATACATGCACTTAAAGGTTAGTGGTTTTAACTCCTCTGAGGACAACACAGAAGGATGATTGCTGTTTTTACTTTAAAAAGGAAAGAGATTTGGTAGTTTGGGGAGCAGGATGTCCTCCATCTCTTAATAAAATGGGTAGAGATTTTAACATCTCACAAGTGCCTTATAAATCCAACAATATTCTTACTCTGAACAGCAAAGTATTATTTATACAACAATTATAATAAGCTCTAAAAATCAAAAGGTTGAATGAATATTGTCATTTGGTCCAGAGTTCTACATATGAATAGGATGAACAGTTGCCTTATTTCTTCTTAATCTAGAAATTGTAATCTTTTAGAGATTAAGGACTATGTTCTATATTTCATTGTGTTGCCTGAAACACATAGTAGATATTTTAAAAATACAAAATGAATTTTTAAAAACTGTATAATAATTCACCTAAAGTCATTTCAATGTTATTTAAACCTGTTTGGTCATTTTTTTTCTTCTTCCTGATTTTTATTTAATATTGTTCCATACTTGAAATTGAGGATATTTTCTTAAATCCTTTATTCAAAGAATAAAAAGCAGTTCATATGTATGGAATTTCATGAGGAAGAGCTAAATAGTTGTTTCAAATAATGTCTATTCTCATTGCTATCATAAAGGCAAAATCATATTACTGCTATATTAGAAAACAAGAAGTATATTTACTAGAATTGGAGATGTTATTTTATATTTGTGATCTGACATGAAGAAAGATTAGAAATGTAGTGGAAGGTTTTTCCCTATATACAAATGAAATTTTAGTGTTTGTGGATTTTGAATGGTATGTGAGAAAAAATGCTTCTAAAAACAAAGAGATTCCATCACAAGATATGATCAAAAATACATTGGTCTTGGAATCAGAATCCCTAGAGGTCCAGGTCCTGTTATGTCCCTAAGTCATTGTATGAGTCTGGTCAGGTCATATGACCTCTTTTAGTCTCTTTCACCATAAATAACATGAAAGAATGGGTGGAGCCAAGATGGTGGAGAAGGCACAAGCAACTTTCTGAGCCTTTCTCATACCCACACTACTAATTATTAAACTAATGCTTGACTGGTAAAATTAATGAAAATTGGAAGAACAACAATTTACCAGCCAAAGATAATCTGGAAGATCACTAGAAACGGTTTGTCCTGACTGGTGGAAGCAGATCACCACAAGCAGGGAGATAGGAGAGGCTAGCAAATGAAGCAGATCAGGGGCCAGGGTGGTCTCTGTGGCTGGAAAATTTACAGGGAGGACACTATCATAGGTTGGCTGCTCTGCTTTGGTTGCAAAGCAGACTAAGACTAAGAGAGAAATTAAACCCAAAGGTAGAGGGTACACTAGAAAATGTCAAAACCTAACATCTCCAAACTATAAGTGAGTGACTTAGCACAGACCACAGCATAACTGTGAAGCCACATTATGCAGCACAAGCTTCCTCCCGGGGCAGTCACAAATCTGCATAGCAGGCACATGGGGGCTAGGCCTAAGGCAATAGAACTTCCACAGTGCCACTGCACTCCCCAGGGCAGAGGCACTTCCAGTGCTATGTGGGGCTATTCACAGGGCAACTGCTAACACCCACAGCCCCACAGCAGGCTTTTGCCTGGGGCAGTGACACTTTTGCTGCTCAGCCTCTAGCCCCAGGGCAATCATTAATCTGCACAGCAGGGTTATTAGGAGGGCACTTCCATATTTCTCACTGTGCTGCCCAAACCTAAGTTACTTCCTATGCAAAGCTTTTCCCAGAGCATTTCTGCAACTCAGCCGCTCTTTGCAGCCCATTGGAAGGATAGCTACAGTCCATATACCTATTCCTGTTCTGCAGATGAAGCTGGTAACCTTCTTGCCCTGAAGGCAAGCCATAAGGGCTTTAAAAAAAATGAGCAAAAATGCCAAAAAGACAATCAATATCTTCTATACAGAAAGACAGCAGGTTTTCAACCCCAAGGAGACTAATAGCAGTCTCCAGACAAAAATCCAAATAGGAATGTAACCTGGTCCACATCACACATGGCTCTCCTAGAAGTAATTATAAAAAAAATCTTAAAAGAGAGCTAGAAGAAAAATGGGGAAAGGAAAGAGAAGCTATGCAAGAGAGTAACAACTTCCTGAAATGCAAATTGGAAAAGGTAAAGAACTCCCAGGAAGTGAAGAGAAACAAAGTTTGTGAATTTGAAAAGATAAAAAACTGCCCAGAAAGTAGGATTTGTGAATTAGAAAAAGAAAATAACTCAGTAAAAAAAGAGAAAAATGGGAAAAAAAATCCATAGAGCAAAACAATACATTTAAAAACTCAATTGTATATATACAAAAGGAAATTAAAAAAGCTAATGAAGAAAATAATTCATTAAAAATCAGAAATGAAAAAAAATTAGAAATGAATGATTCATGGAAACATCAAGGATCAGTCAAGCAAACAAAAAAAATTTAAAATTACAAAAAATATTAAATATATACTTGGAATATGGAAAATAGATCTAGGAGAGATAATCTGAGTGCTATTGAACTTCCCAAAGATTATGATGAAAAAAAAAAGAGCCTAGATACTATGTTACAGTAAATCATCAAAGAAAACTGCCCAGATGTAATAGAATCAGAAGGTAAAATAGGCATTGAAAGAATTCATCGAACAGCTTATGAAAAAGACCCTAAAATAAAACCTCCAAGGAATAGTGTGGCTAAATTTCAGAACTATCAGACGAAGTAAAAAATATTACAAGCAACCAGAAAAAAAAAAAAAAAAAACAATTCAAATACCACATATTTGATCACCTAAGATCTAGCTGCTTCCACATAAAAAGATCAAAGGGCCTGGAATCTGATATTCCAAAAGTCAAAAGAACTTGGAATGCAGAGAAGAATAAACTACTCAGTTAAGCTGAGCATTTCTTCCATGGAAGAAGATGGACATTTAATGAAACAGATGAATTCCATTTGTTTCTAAGGAAAAAACCAGTACTAAACAAAAAAAAACAAAACAAAACAAAACAAAACAAAAAAATTGATCTCCAACTATAGGACTCAAGAGAAACAGAAAAAAAGGTAAAAAGAACAATTGAGAACTGTATTTCCGTTATGTATATATGTAAAGAGTACATATATAATTTGATTTTACTGATATAACATGAAAAAGGGAAGTAGAAATTGAAAGGGGATAATGTCAGTAAAAGGGAAAAGGAGAGATTAAAAAGAGGGAAACTAAATCCCAGGAAGAGGCAAAGAAACCTCTCATATCTGAGGGAATTTAGAGAGAAGGAGGAAAATTGTGTGAATCTTCAGAGTTGGCTCAAAGAGAAAATAATTGACATATTTAGTTTACAGAGAAACTTCTCTCACCTCATTAAAAAGTAGGACAGGAAAATGGAAAAAGAAAAGAGTAATAAGGGAAGGGTACAAGAAAGGGGAAGGGATTCAAAGTGGGTAGGAGGGATTCTAAAGAGGAATGCTGTGTGAGGCAAGTGGTGCCCATAATTTTAATATTGAGAAAGGGGGTAAAAGGGGCAAGAAAAAGAAAAGCATAATCTGGGGATAATAAGATGGCAGGAAATACAGAATTAGTAATTGTAACCATAAATGTGAATGGGATGAACTCTCCCATAAAGAGGAGGCAGGTACCAGACTGGATCAAAAGTCTGAACCCTACATTGTGTTGCTTACAGGAAACACATTTAAAGCAGGGAGATACATACAGATTAGAGGTAAAAGGCTGGAGCAGGATCTATAATTATATTTCAGGTGAAGTCAAAAAAGCAGGGGTAGCCATCCTTATTTCAGATCAAGCAAAAGCAAAAATTTATCTAATTAAAAAAGATAAGGAGTGAAACTATATCTTGCTAAAGGGTAGCATAGAAAATGAAGCGATATCAATACTAAACATATGTGCACCAAGTGATATAGCATCAAACTTCCTAAAGAAAAAGTTGAGATTTTCAAGAAGAAATAGACAGAAAAATTATAATAGTAGGAGATCTCAACCTTGCACGCTCAGAATTAGATAAATCAAACCACAAAACATATAAGAAAAAAATTAAAGAGGTAAATAGAATATTAGAAAAAAAATAGGTATGATAGATCTTTGGAGAAAACTGAATAATGACAGAAAGGAGTATACTTTCTTCTGGGCAGTTCATGGAACCTACACAAAAATTGAGCATATAAGGACATAAAGACCTCAAAATTAAATGCAGGAAGGCAGAAATAGTAAATACTTTCTTTTCAGATCATGATGCAATAAAAACTACATTCAACAAAAACTATCACTCTTTGTTGATGATATGATGGTATAGTTGTAGAACCCCTGAGATTCTACTAAAAAGCTAATAGAAATAATCCACACCTTTAGCAAAGTTGCAGGATACAAAATAAAACCACATAAGTCATCAGCATTCTTATATATCACTAACAAAATCCAACACTAGTAGTTACAAAGAGAAATTCCATTTAAAGTAGCTATCGAAAGTATAAAATATTTAGGAATATATCTTCCAAGGGAAAATCAGGATCTATATGAGGAAAACTACACAACACTTTCCACACAAATAAAGTCACATCTACCCAATTGGAAAAATATTAAATGTTCTTGCATAGGGCAAGCAAATATAAGATGGCAATACTACCTAAAATGATCTATTTATTTAGCACTATACCAATCAGACTCCCAAAAAATTATTTTAATGACCTAGAAAAAATAACAACAAAGTTCATATGGAAAAATAAAAGATCAAGAATTTCAAGGGAATTAATGAAAAAAAAAATCAAATGAAGGTGGCCTAGTTATAGCAGATCTAAAATTATATTACAAAGCAGCAGTTACCAAAATAATTTGGTATTGGCTAAGAAATAGACTAGTTGATCAGTGGAATAGGCTAGGTTCAAAGGACAAAACAGTCAATAACTTTAATAATCTGGTGTTTGATAAACCCAAATACCACAGCTTTTGGGATAAGAACTCACTGACAAAAACTGCTGGGAAAATTGTAAATTAGTATGGCAGAAACTAGGCATTGACCCACACTTAACACTGTACACCAAGATAAGATCAAAATGGTTTCATGACCTAGGCATAAAGAATGAGATTATAAATAAATTAGAAGAACATTGGATAGTTTATCTCTCAGACTTGTGGAAGAGGAAGGAATTTATGACCAAAGAAGAACTAGAGATCATTATTGATCATAAAATAGAAAGTTTTCATTATATCAAATTGAAAAGTTTTTGTACAGACAAAACCAATGCAGACAAAATTAGAAGGGAAGCAATAAACTGGGAAAACATTTTTACAGCCAAACGTTCTGATAAAGGCCTCATTTCCAAAATATATTGAGAATTGACTCTAATTCATAAGAAATCAAGCCATTCTCCAATTGATAAATTGTCAAAGGATATGAATAGACAATTCTCAGATGAAGAACTTGAAACTATTTCTAGCCATATGAAAAAATGCTCGAAGTCATTATTAATCAGAGAAAAGCAAATTAAGAAAACTCTGAGACACCACTACACACCTGTCAGATTGGTTAGAATGACAGGGAAAGATGATGAGGAATGTTGGAGGGGATGTGGGAAAACTGGCACACTCATACATTGTTGTTGGAATTGTGAATACATCCAGCCATTCTAGAGAGCGCTTTCGAACTATGCTCAAAACATTATCAAATTGTGCATACCCTTTGATCCAGCAGTGTTACTACTGGGCTTATACCAAAAAAAAGATTTTAAAGAAGGGAAAGGGACTTGTATGTGCAAGGACACTCTTTGTAGTGGCCAGAAACTGGAAACTGAGTGGATGTCCATCAATTGGAGAATGGCTGAATAAATTGTGGTATATGAATATTATGGAATATTATTTTATGATTTCAGAAAGGCCTGGAGAGACTTATATGAACTGATGCAGAGTGAAATGAGCAAGACCAGGATATCATTATATACTTCAACAACAATACTATATGATGATCAATTCTGATGGGCATGGCTCTCTTCAACAATGAGATGAACCAAATCAGTTCCACTATAGCAATAATGAATTGAACCAGCTACATCAAGGGAAAGAACTCGAAGAGATGACTATGAATCATTACATAGAATTCCCAATCCCTATATCTTTTGTCCGCCTGCATTTTTTATTTCCTTCCCAGGTTAATTGTACACTATTTTAAAGTCTGATTCTTTTTATGCAGCAAAATAATTGTATGGACATGTATACATATATTGTATTTAACTAATACTTTAACATATTTAACATGTATTGGTCAACCTGCCATCTGGGGGAGCGGGTGGGGGGAAGGAGGAGAAAAATTGGAATAAAAAGTTTTGCAATTGTCAATGCTGAAAAATTACCCATGCATATATCTTGTGAATAAAAGGTATAATAAAAAAATAATAACATGAAAGATACAACCAGGTATTCACTAAAGTCCCTGCCATGATTATTCTATTTTAGAAACTAGACTTTTTTAGAGCTATGCACATTTCTGTTATTTAAATAGCTTTCTAATTACTATGAAAAGAAATCTCATCTCAGCCATGTGAATTACTGGTTTCTAGAACAACTTTTGGCTTTCCTCCATAATTGGCAAGTATGTAACTCCTGGGAACATTTAGCTTGGTGTGGCTCTGGGATGGAGTTACTCCATGTGTTTGCTATTTAGTATTCCAGATAAGAGAAGCAAAACATTTCTGAAAGTTTTTTTTTTTTATTTTATTTTTGTTACATGCTTCCATTAAGAATTGAAATCCGTGTTTTCTTTTTAAATTAAATTTCTCTGAAGAATAATGGCTTCAATTAATGGGAAAATGTTGTATAAAATTGGAAAACATTTTCAAGATCCCCAAACCTTAGTGAAATTCTGCTAGTAGCTTTATTAAACTCAAGTTTTATAGTTTATTCATTTCTATCATCTTAATCTTATCCCAGTCACAGAAAAATCATACAGAAACTATTTTACTTTTTTTTTTTTTGTATTTCTGCATGAACATACACTGATAAGTGATGTGGAATTAAAACAGGCTGGACAATTTTTCACTTGGTATAATAATTTCTAGAGACATTTATTTACCCAAGAGAGCCACATGCCACCCTGTTTATCAAGTTACATTGATTGCATATTTGTATGGTGATAGAATTTGCACTATAATTTTTAATTATATAAAATCATTTTTTATTCATAAATTTTTACAACTTTTCCCTTTCTTTGGGGCCATGGAAGGAGCAATGAACAAAAAGTAAAATATAAACTCATGTACTAATTCTGATACTTACCATTAAGTAATCTTGGGTGAATATCTTAACTCACTAAGAGTTCATTTAAAATACAGTTCAGAGTTCAGTTTCTCTCTTTATAAAATGAAGTAGTTGGAAAAGTTAATCTTTAAGATCTTTTCCAGCAATAAAATTCTTATTGCAATAGACATTTTCTGTTAAAAGACAAAAAATAGCTGCTTAGTGTAATTTATTTAATATTAAAAGAAACCCAGCGATTTATTATCAGTAAATTAGAATGACCATTGTTTATAGCAGTTACACTCTAATTATTCTTGGTGTTTATTCAAGTCTATATTTGCCTGGGATTATAAGTAATCTTTGATCAAATTTTTAAGCAGTCTCTGCTTTTAGCTGCATAATGCCACTCAGACACTTGGAAAGTGTGGCATTTAATCCATCAATTAATTGTTCTGCCTATTTGATGCCAAACAAGCAGTTTGGTTGTTGTTTTTCTCATCTGGGCTAAACAGTTGCTTTGGTATTATGTAGACATGAAATGTAATATCATGTTTTTCGTTAAGAAAGGGTTTTTTTTTTTTTTTACCAAGGCTTTTAAAAATTATGAAGTAAAATTGAAAAAAAAGTAAATTTTCTTTTAGGGGTAGAAAGAACTAAATGAAATCATTAGAATCACAAATATTAAGATGAAGAATGTTGTATGTGGATGAAACTGGGTTTTAATTCCACCAGCTGGATGACACATTAGCTTTCATTGATACATGTTCTAGGACAGTCAAAATTACAATTATTTTGGCAATGGATGACCTCAACCATGAAAATTAAAACCTAATAACAACCTGCAGTCAGAAAAGCCACTATCTCATTTCCTCAGGTGAAAACAAAAACCTAAATTTTTGGTGAGATATAGAAAAGAAAATTCTATGATTTTTTTTTCATATTTGTGTTTAACAATAGAATAAAGAATGGATTCAAGATTGCATTGTTATAGTGAACTCACAGGTAGGAAAACAACCTCTACCAATTCAGGTCACCATCTCCTCTACATCATATAGTATTAGAGTGTTCTCTAGCAAAGTGAGCTGTTAAGGAACTTATTTACATTCATTTAACTAGTGTGTGTCAAAGACAGAATTGAACCTAGATTTTCTTGACTTTTAGAAAATTTCTCTAATCTCTATTCTATTTTGCTTATGAGTCTTAGTAAGTCCATTCCTTGACTCTCTATATTGATGAATCCTTGGCCCTTTTCCTCAGAATTTTTTCTCTAAAAACAAAAATGGAGAGAGATGAAGACTAAGAGTCCAAGGTCTATTCAAAACTACACATCTAGCAATGAGCTCATATATATTGACAGGACCATGCTACCTTGGAAAAACTTCCATTCTTCTCCTTACCTGATTGACATCCTGGGTCCTTAATTGTCTTTTGTAAAAGCTACATCCTTGCCCCCACCTATCTTTAATTTCCCTTTGTACAAGTTACATATTGACTCTTTATCTGATGATATCCTGCCCCATTTCTGCTAAAGACTACACTCTGACATCTTCCGTCCCTTGTACAATGTTGCTCTTCCATGTGCACGATTATCCTGCTAAGTAAAACCCCAAATTTTACTTATTTTCTTATACCTTGCTGGATTCTCTTAGAGAATGGTTTATTTATTTGTATGATAATGTAGTCTTTTGCAACTACTAGATCATCTCCTGGAATTCTTTCAAACCAATTACAAAGCATGACTTTTGCAAACTTCAATATCATGGGAAAGTACAACCATAACTTCATTCAATCACTCTTCATAATTAACCTAACTTCTAGCCTACTATGTATCAATACTGGATACTTAGCCCTTTGAGAATAATAAGCAACATTGTATCATTTCTAGATGATTAGCAAACTCTTTATCATATACTTATATTTATAGCAACTTTTTTTTTAGTGGTGGTTAAGATTTGGACATTGAAAGGGATAAAAAGAGGGTAACTACATCCCATGAAGAAGCAAAGGAAACTTATTATATCTGAGGGAACTCAGAGAGGGATAGGAACATTGTGTGACTCTTACTCTCATCAGTTGGCTCAAAAAGAAAATAATTGACATACTTGTTTTACAGAAAATCTTCTCTCACCTCATTAAAAAGGGGGAGAGGAAAAGGGAAAAGAAAAAGAGTAATAAGTGAAGGCTAAAAGAAAGGGGAAGATATTCAAAGGAGGCTAGGGAGGGATTCTAAAGGGTGAGTGGCATGATACAAGTGGGGCACATAAGTTTACAACTGGGAAAGAAGGTTAGGGGGGCAAGTAAAAGAAGATCTAATCTGGGTATAACAAGATGGCAGGAAATACAGAATTAGTCATTTTACCTGTAAATGTGAATGGGAAGAATTTTCCCATAAAGCAGAGGTGGATAGCAGACTGCATCAAAAGTCAGAACCCTACAATATGTTGTTTACAGGAAACACATTTAAAGCAGGGAGATACTTACAGAGTAAAGGTAAAAGACTGAAGCAAAATCTATTATGCTTCAAGTGAAGTCAAAAAAGCTGGGGTAGCCATCCTTATCTCAGATTAAGCAAAGACAAAAATTGATCTAATTAAAAGAGATAAGGAGGGAAACTATATCTTGCTAAAGGGTAGTATAGACAATGAAGCAATATGAATACTAAACATATATGCACCGAGTGGTATAGCATCTAACTTCCTAAAGGAGAAGTTAAGAGAGTTGCAAGAAGAAAAAACAGTAAAACTGTAATAGTGGGAGATCTCAACCTTGCACTCTCAGAATTAGACAAATCAAACCACAAAACAAATAAGAAAGAAATTAAAGAGGTAAATAGAATATTGGAAAATTTAGGTATGATAGATCTTGGAAAAACTGACTGGAGACAGAAAGGAAGATACTTTCTTCTCAGCAGTTCATAGAACCTATTCAAAAATTGGCCATATATTAGGACATAAAGACCTCAAAATAAAATGCAAGAAGGCAGAAATAGTAAATGCTTTCTTTTCAGATCACCATGCAATAAAACTACATTCAACAAAAAGTTAGGGGTAAATAGACCAAAAAGCAATTGGAAACTAAATAATCTCATCTTAAAGAATGATTGGGTGAATCAACAAATTAAAGACACAATTAATAATTTCACTCAAGATAATGACAATGATGAGACATCATACCAAAATTTTTGTGATGCAGCCAAAGCGGTAATAAGAGAAAATTTTATATCCTTAAAGGTTTACCTGAATAAAATAGAGAAAGAGAAGATCAATGAATTGGGCTTGCAATTAAAAAAGCTAGAAAAAGACAAAATTGAAAATCCCCAATCAAATACTAAATTTGAAATTCTAAAATTAAAAGGAGAAATTAAAAATATTGAAATTAAAAAAAACATATTGAACTAATAAATAAAACTGAGTTGGTTTTATGAAAAAAAACCAATAAAATAGATAAGCCTTTGGGAAATCTGATTAGAAAAAGGAGAGAGGAAAATCAAATTAGTAGACTTAAAAATGAAAAGGGAGAACTTTTCACCAATCAAGAGGAAATAATGAGTTACTTTGCCCAACTTTATGCCAAAAAATGTGATAACCTAAGTGAGATGGATGACTACCTCCAAAAGTATAGGCTTCCCAGATTAACAGAGGAGGAAGTAAATTGCTTGAACAATCCCGTTTCAAAAAAAAAAAAAAAATATATATATATATATATATATATATATATATATATATATATATTAATCAACTCCCTAAGAAAAAATCTCCAGGACCAGATGGATTTATATGTGAATTTTACCAACCTATTAAAGAACAATTAGCCCCAATGCTATATAAATTATATGATAAAATAGGGAATGAAGGAGTCCTGCCAATTTATTTTTACGACATAGACATGGTACCTAAACCAGGTAGGTTGAAAACAGAGAAAGAAAATTATAGCCCAATCTCCCTAATGAATATTGATGCTAAAATCTTAAATAAGATATTAGCAAAAAGAGTACAGAAAATCATCCCCAGAATAATACACCATGATCAAGTAGGATCTATACCAGAATGCAGGTTTGGTTCAATATTAGGAAAACTATCAGTAAAATTGGCCACATTAATAACCAAATTAACAAAAATCATATGATCATCTCAATAGATGAAGAAAAAGCATTTGATAAAATCCAACATCCATTCCTATTAAAAAACACTTGAGAGTATAGGAATAAATGGGCTTTTCCTTAAAATAATCAGTAGCATATATTTAAAACCATTAGTAAGCATCATAAGTAATGGGGACAAACTACAACCATTCCCAATAAGATCAGTAGTCAAATAAGATTGCCCACTATCACCGTTACTATTCAATATTGTATTAAAATTGTTAGTTTTGGCAATAAGAATTGAGAAAGAGATTAAAGGAATTAGAGTAGGTAATGAGGAAACCAAATTATAACTCTTTGCTGATGATTAAATGGTATACTTAGAGAACCCCAGAGATTCTACTAAAAAGTTATTAGAAATAATCCACAACTTTAGCAAAGTTGCAGGATACAAAATCAACCCATACAAGTCATCAGCATTCTTATATATCACTAACAAAATCCAATGCTTGGAGTTACAAAGAGAAATTCCATTTAAAGTAACTACTGATAGTATAAAATACTTGGGAATCTATCTGCCAAAGGAAAATCAGAAACTTTAATAGCAAAATTACAAAACACTTTCCACACAAATTAAGTCTGATCTAACTAATTGCCAAAATATTAAATGTTCTTGGATAGGGAGAGACAATACAATAAAGATGACAGTACTACCTAAACTAATCTATTGGTTTAGCACTATACCAATCAGACTCCCCAAAAAACTATTTTAATGACCTAGAAAAAATAACAACAAAGTTCATATGGAAAAACAAAAGGTCAAGAATTTCTAGGGAATTAATGGAAAAAAAAAATCAAATGAAGGTGACCTAGCTGTATTAGATCTAAAATTATATTATAAAACAGCTTTTACCAAAACCATTTAGTATTGGCTAAGAAATAGATCAGTTGTTCAGTGGAATAAGTTAGGTTCAAAGGACAAAACAGTCAATAATCTTAATACTCTAGTGTTTGACAAACCCAAAGACCCCTTTTGGGGTGAGAACTCACTGTTTTATAAAAATTGCTGGGAAAAATTGGAAAGTAGTATGGCAGAAACTAGGCATTGACCCACACTTAACACACCAAGATAAGGTTAAAATGGGTTCATGACCTCGGCATGAATAATGAGATTATAAATAAATTAGAGGAACACAGGATAGTTTATCTCTCAGACTTGTGGAAGAGGAAGAATCATTACTGATCACAAAATAGAAAAATTTGATTATATCAAATTGAAAAGGTTTTGTAAAGATAAAACCAATGCAGACAAAATTAGAAGGGAAGCAATAAACTGGGGAAAGATTTTTACAGCCAAACATTCTGATAAAGGCCTCATTTCCAAAATACATAGAGAATTGACTCTAAGTTTTAAGAAATCAAGCCATTCTCCAATTGATAAATGGTCAAAGGATTTGAACAGACAATTCTCAGACAAAGAAATTTAAACTATTTCTAGCCATATGAAAAGATGATCCATATCATTATTAATCAGAGAAATGCAAATTGAGACAACTCTGAGATACCACTACACACCTGTTAGACTAGCTAGAATGACAGGGAAAGATAATGCGGAATGTTGGAGGGGATGTGTGAAAACAGGGACATTAATACATTATAGGTGGAATTGTGAATACATCCAGCCATTCTGGAGAGCAATTTGGAACTATGCTGAAAAAGTTGTCAAACTGTGCATACCCTTTGTTCCAGCAGTGTTACTACTGGGCTTATATCCGAAAGAGAGTTTGAAGAAGGGAAAGGGACCTGTATGTACAAGAATGTTTGCGGCAGCCCTGTTTGGCCAGAAAGTGGAAACTGAGTGGATGCCCATCAATTGGAGAATGGCTGAATAAATTGTGGTATATGAATATTATGTAATATTATTGTTCTTAACTAATGACCAACAGGATGACTTCAGAAAGGCCTGGAGAGACTTACACAAAATCATGCTGAGTGAAATGAGCAGGACCAAGATATCATTATATACTTCAAGAACAATACTATATGATGATCAATTCTGATGGACCTGACCATCTTCAGCAATGCGATGAACCAAATCAGTTCCAATGGATCAGTAATGAACTGAACCAACCCCACCCAGCAAAAGAACTCTAGGAGATGACTAAGATCCAATACAGTGAATTCCCAGTCCCTATATTTTTGCCTGTCTGCATTTTTAAAAATTTCCTTCACAGGCTAATTGTACAGTATTTCAGAGTCTGATTCTTTTTGTACAGCAAAATAACAGTTTGGACATGTAAAAAAAAGATTTGGACATTGAGAGGATGCCTATCAATTTGGGATTGAGTTAACAAGTTGTGATATTTGATTTTGATGGAATATGATTGTGCTATAAGAAATGACAAGTAGAATGATTTCAGAAAATCCTGAAAAGATTTATATTAATGGATGTAAAATGAAATGAACAGAACCAGGAGGTTGATGTACATGGTAACAGCAATCCTGTATGAGGAGCAATTTTACACAACTTAGTTATTCTCAGCAATACAATGATCCAAGAAAATCCAAAGGACTCATGATGAAACCTACTATCTATAACTATTTGAATACAGACTGAAGTATGTTATTTTTCATATTCTTTCTTTATGACTTGAAAAACAATTGGATAGTTCACTTCTTTGGGAGAAAGTACTATTAACAAATAGCCCAAACCTTTTTTGTTTCCCTGACAAGTTATAACAAGTTAAAAAATTTTCAGGTATAACTTTTGACACATTAAGGACCAGTGAAAATAAGTTTAGATCTAATACCTATGAATTATGGATTGTTTAGTCATGGCAATCCATGGGGAGAAATAAAGAAAACAATATACAATTTGGTTCAGTATGTTTCATGACTGCAATTTAACTTGTTCAATGTACTGTTGATGAAAATGAAATCAATAAAAGTAAAGACATTGATTTTAATAGTCATAATTTCTTATGACTTTTAATTGTTAAAATGAAGTTTAATTAAAGCAGTTACCACAATCAGGTAGCCAGAATAGCTGATAAGTAGCTTCATCAGGCAACCAATTAATCATCCTGCAATTAAGATATATCCAAGGGCAACACAAATTAAAGAATAAGTTTATTTATAAAACATCATGTCAAAGGACTATGGAAGATAACTATGATCAATATTGTTTTATAATTCAATAAAGGGGGGAAAGTATTCAAAAAACTTGATTTGAAATCCAGCTCAGAAAATCATTTCAGTCTATTTCTAGATAAAACCAGATTGAATGTAATGATGAACACAAAATGGAATAGTTTGTCCTTATTTATACAGTGATCTATTTTTTATGACAATCAGACCATATTTAATTCTCACATTTAACTCTCACATAATTAGCTTTCTAAATTAAAATTTTAAGTGGCACTTTAAGAGATTACATATGAAAGAGAGGGAAAATCATCTACTAACTATAAGAAAATTCAATCAAAATTTGAAAATTCAGAAAATATGCAAGATTATTTGTCATGTTATACTATAATAAGGAAAATTATCAAATGTTTTGAAAATAAAATGGACATTTATATTGCTTAAGGCCTTTAAAAATAATATTTCCATTCAAACCACTAGCCAAAATACAAAATTTTAGTCATATCAACTAATTTAAAATGACAACATTCAATTTATAAATATAAGACAAATATGAATAAAACCTCCAATGAGTTATTTAAGCTAATTGCCTGGTATCAAATTTTATAAAAATATGATAATTCTTAAACTATTTGGTTCTAGATTAAAATAGAAAAAATATATTAGCTAGAATTAGAAATAACTCTATAGAACAAAGATATGATTGTAAAACAGAAAAGGTTACTATTATTTATTATAAACTATAAACTTAATAACAAGTTAAATTATTCCAAATAAAAATTGACATATTCTAATAAAATGAAAAGGAAATGAAATGCTGTATTTACTTCAATTATGAAAAAACATTTGAACAAATGTAGCATACAATATATAGATATATTTGATTATGTGATATTAAAGAGTTTTATGTAACCAAAAGCAATATCTTTTAAAATATATTAATTATTAAAATTCATTACACTTATTGTGGTGCTGCTTTGTAGTCATTATTGTCAATATCATTTTTTAAAATCATTTTTAAACTATCATTTTTTTAAAAATCAGACATATAAGTAGACCAAGAATCTGGGTTCTTCATCCTGAGGTACATTTCCAACATCATTTTTGTAAACTCTATGTTTACCATCTCAGTGGAGTGGAAATACTTCTGACAGTTCCAGGGCAGAAAAGAATGCTTGTGATCAAGTCTCTAGAAGGATTTCTGATAACATCTGCAAAAAGCCCCTGAATCTTGGGAAAGTATACCTTCCAGCCTGAAAATAGAGCCTTACCTTAACAAAGAGTTAAAAGACAAGCAATAGGCTAGGAAAATGAGCAGACAACAAAAATAAGATTCTGACCATAGAAAGATATGGTAATAAGGAAGAACAAAATACACATTCAGAAGAAGATAACAAAGTCAAAGCTCCTGTAATGAAAGCCTCCAAGAAAAACAAAACAAACAAAAAAAAAACTGGGTTTAGGCCATGGACCAGCTCAAGAGACATTTTGAAAATTAAGTAAGAGAGATAGAGGAAAAATTAGGAAAAAGAACTGAGAGTGGTACAAAAGTCAATACAAAAAGCTAAAGCGGAAAAGACCTTCAAAAGCAAAACTGGTCAATTGGGAAATTTACAAAACCTTAATGAGGAAAATAAATTCTGAGTAATTAAAATTGAACAAATTTCAAGCCTAATGACTTTATGAGAAATCAAGATATAGTAAAGCAAAACCAGAGCATCAAATTCACTAGTAGAGTCTTCAAGAAACCAAAGAAGTATCTGGCAGGATGCAATACTGACATCAGATGGAACTGTTGAACAAATTATATAACTATAATGGAATCGTATTTCAACATATCGTGAATACAAAGAATAAAAAAATATGAAAAGGCATTTCACACAATACAAAAAGAAAAAATCTGTTCAAATAATGCATAAATATTATTACAATGTATAAATGCTAATACAATTGAAAATCTGTAATTAGAAATGGAAAATTAGATTGGAGAACTGAAAATAAATAACAAAACTATTTCTATTTTTTCAAATTAATAATTGAATAATTTTAACATTACAGTTTACCTGAAATTATATATAACCAACTTTTCTGTGTAATATGTAAAAGCTTGTTTTGTTAATGGTTGCCATTTGAAATAGATTTGCATACATGCACATCACATACACAAACACATGAATATAAAATATAGGTATGTGGTTCAGGAGAAAGATCATAGTCTGAGTCAAAGTTGGGAATTGTTTGCTCAGAAAGGATAGTGGAAACCTTAAAAGATGAAGATGTTTGCCATCAGTGTGTCCAAAGATACAATAAAGAGATTAAAAAATAATAGGTTATTCAAAATTATAACATTTAAGGGATAATATTGTTCAAGGAAACTAGAATGGCAATACTGAGAATCAGGAGAGTAGAGTGTTAAGGAAGTTGAGGAAAGCTTTTCAGGAATAAGGAGATAGTTAAAATCTTTCATGGTAACAAAAGAAAAAAAATAATAAAACAGAGGAAAAGACAGTAAATTTGATGATTGGTAACTCTGGAAAGAAAAATTTCAAAAGAATAAAGTTGGAAGGAGGAAAGGGAAACAAATTATATAGTAATGAATAGGGCTTAAATAAGAAGTAGGCATAGATAATTCATTTTAAAAGGATTACTTGGGCTTTATATAAAAATAAACAAATTAGAGGTGGAACCAAGATGGCAGAATAGAGAAATCATTCTAGCTAAAGTCTCCAAAAATTTTCCTCCAAATAACTTTAAGATACCACATTAAAATGAATTTTAAAATGCCATAATCAACAAAATATCAGGTGGAAACACTTTTTTTTCCAGATCAGAAAAGTTTTGGAGATCAGGATGGGGTTTGGCCAAGAAGGCAACATGATAAAGACAATAGCAGTAATAGTCAGTGCCCCAAGATGGTAAGGGTGTTATACATCTATTAAAAAAGAGATTATGAGGGACCTTTGTATAGACAATGAACATGGCACAATCTGCTCTTTGGCAATTCCATTGTCCATTTACTCTCTTTTGGACCACAATTCCAGGGTATAACTGAGCATTAATGCTAGGGGAAAAATGGACAAGGTCTTTTCACTCAGTACAGATAAAAACAGACTAGGAGAGATAAGACCACATAACCCCCTAAATTATACTACCTGGGAAGCATTGAAAACCTGCAAACAGGCAGAACTGAAAATAATATGACAAAAAATATCAAAACATGAGACAGTGAATAGAACTCATAGAGGTGAACACACTTTAACATAATATTCAAAGTGAGAAGAAGGTTTAAAAATGAGCAAACAAGAACAAGAAAAAAAAACCATAAAAATCCATGTGGATAGTAAAACTTGAGAAAATAATATGAAAATAACTATAAATAAAGCCTCAAAAATGCAGAATGAACACATCAATTGAACACAATTCCTATATCTAAAGTAGATTTTTAAGGACAGAGTCAAGATGGCAGAATAAAGTCAGGAACTTGCCCAACCTCTCTCCCAATTTGCTTCATATTCCTTTAAATAATGACTCTAAATAAATTTTAGAGCATTAGAATAGCCAAAAAGATGGAGTAGAACATTTCCCAGACAAAGGCAATTTAGAAACTCAGGAAAAAAAAGAATATGAAATCAGATTGGGAGTCCAGAGTGGAATCCTTATGCAGTCCCAGCAAAGCCTGGGTCAGTTGAGCCCTAGATCCAGTCGGCACAGTACATCCTACATCTACAGTGAGGTGGGGACACACTTAATAACTCCAGGGCAGAAAAGGATGCTTGTGATCAGATTCCTAGAAGGATTTTTGAAAACAGCTGCACAAAATCCCTGAAGCTTTGGAAAATGTATCCCTACCCTGAAAACTGAGCTTTACTTTAACAGCGTTAAAAACAGAGTAATTAGCTAGGAAAATGAGCAGAAAACAAAAACAAAGTTTCTGACGATTGAAAGATATTATGATGACAAGGAAGATCAAAATGCACACTTATAAATATAACAAAGTCAAAGCTCCTAAATACAAAGTCTCCAAGAAAAATAAGAATTGGGCTTAGGCCATGGAAAAGATCAAAGGGGATTTTGAAAATCAAGTAAGAGAGATAGAGGAAAACTAGGGAAAGAATGAGAGAAATGCAAAAGGAAATACAAAAAGCTAATGAGGACACAAATGCCTTACACACTAAAATTAGCCAATGGGAAAGGAGGTAAAAAGCTCACTAGAGAAAACAATTCCTTAAAATAGAATTGAGCAAACGGAAGCTAATGACTTTATGAGAAATAGAGATACAATAAACAAAATTTTAAAATTAAAAATAGAAAAAAATGTGAAATATCCCATTGGAAAAACTACTGACCTGAAAAATAGAGTCAGGAAAGATGATTTAAATTTTTTTGGTGTACCTGCAAGTCATCATAAAAAAAGAAGAACCTGGGCATCATTTTATCAAGGAAAACTGTCCAAAAATTCTATAACCAGATGGTAAAATAGAAATTAAAATAATCCACTGAATACCTCCTGAGAGAGATCCCAAAATAAAAACTCCCAGGAACATTGTAGCCAAATTCTGTTACTCATAGGTCAAGGAGAAAATATTGCAAGCATCCAGAAAGAACCATTCAAGTACAGTGGAGCCATAGATCAGATAATACAAGATTTAGCTGCTTCCACATTAAAGGACCAGAGGGCCTAGAATATGATATTCCATAGAGCAATGGAGCTAGGATTGCAATCAAGAACCACCTACTCAGCAAAACTGAATATAATTCTTCAGAGAATTTTCAAGTATTCATGATGAAAAGACCAGAGTTGAATGGAAAATTTGATTTTCAAAAGCATGCCTCTGGAGAAGCCCAAGGACGTAATCAGGAAAGGGGTATCATAAGGGACTTAATAAGGTTTATCCGTTTATATTCCTACATGGAAGGATAACATTTGTAACTCATTATAATGTTCTCATTATTATGGCAGTTGGAAGGAGTATATATATATATATATATATATATATATATATAGGCAGAGGACTCAGTTGTGAGAACAAGATGAAGCAATACTATATTTTTTTAAATGATGAAATTAAGGGGTGAGAGAGGAATGTACTAGAATAAAGGGAAAGAGAGAAGTGGAATGGTACAAATTATCTGGCATAAAAAAGAGGCAAGAAAAAAGCTTTTACAGTAGAGGTAGAAAGAAAGAGAACAGGTTGAGTGAGTGAGCCTTACTCTCATCAGAATTAGCTCAAAAAGGAAATAACATACTCAATAGTGCCATAGACATCTATCTTACCCTGCAGGAAAATAGGAGGGAAATGGGATATGGGAAGGCAGGGAGGGTGATAAAAGAAAGGAAGCAGTCAGCTGCAAAACACTTTTGAAGAAAGACAGAGTGAAAGAAGAGAGAGAATAAATGTGGGGAAATACAATTAGCAATAGTGATTATAAAAAAAATTCTGAAGTCATTTTATCTGATGGAATATTATTCTCTGGAAAATGATGAGCAATATGCTCTTGGGGCGGGTTAGGGAATAAAAATAAATACAACATCTGGGAAGTCCTTCATGAGTAAAATGAAATATAACATAAATGACCAAAAGCTGAAGTACAAAACTTCATTGAAAAAAGTAAAAGTAAAAGTGGATAAATGGCAAAAAGAGGTACAAAACATCATTGAAGAAAATAGCTCCTTAAAAACAAAATTGAGCAAATGGAAAGAGACTATACAACATCAAGAAGCAGTAAAACAAAATCTAAAGAATATTTCAATCCAAAAATACAATGAGGTAAGATAGTCTAAGAAATATTAGAATACTTGGAAACCATAATTAAAAACAGCCATAACTTTTTTTCTTTTTTAATTATAGTTTTTTTTAAATATGCAAAATATATGCATGGCTAATTTTTCAGCACCGATCCTTGCAAAAAAATGTTTCAACTTTTTCCCTTCTTCCCTTCACCCCCTCACCTAGATGGCAAGTAGCCCCATACATGTTAAATATGTCAAAGTATATGTTAAATACAATATATGTATACATATATGTATACTATATATATACATATGCATACAAATATAAATATGTATAAATAAATATTTAAATACAATGTATGTATACATATGAATACATATACATATATATAGTTGTCTTGTTGCACAAGGATGATCAGATTTAGAAAGAAGGTAAAAATAACTTGAGAAGAAAAAAAAATGCCAGCAAACAATAACAGAAAGAGTGGGAATGTTAATGTTGTGATCCATACTCACTTCCCAGTGTTCTTTCTCTGGGTGTAGCTGGTTCTGTTTATTACAGATCAATTGGAACTGATTTGGATCCTTTCATTGTTGAAGAGAGCCGTGTCCATCAGAACTGATCATCATGTAGTATTGTTGTTAAAGTGTATAATGATCTCCTGGTTCTGCTCATTTCACTTAGTTCATGTATATCAGACATAATGTTTCAAAAATTATCAAAAAAAGACCTATCTAGAATATCAATTCTAGAACCAGAGAATAAAATAAAAAATAAAGAATAACCAATAACTTGCTGAAAGAGATATCAAAATGAAAACTCCAAGCATTGTTAAAGCCACATTCAAGAGTTGCCAGGACAAGGAAAAATTTTGCAAAGTTTTTATTAAAATGCCATAGGGTCACAGTTAGATTACACAAAACTTATCAATTAACAAAATAAAGGAGAGGAGAGTTTAGAATATGGTACTCCAATAGACAAAAAACTAGGATTGCAATCAAGAACAGCTTATACAGAAAAAAGTAAATGTTATCTCATCTTGACAAAAACATATATTTAACGAAATAGAGAAGTTTTAGGTATTCCTTGTGGGGAGGAGAAGAAAAAACAAGAGCTAAAGAAAAAAAAATCTTATGTTCAGAAAATTAAAAACATAATTATGAGTGAGATATCAGGAGGTGTTTATTTACATTTCCTAATGATAAATGTAATTATAAAGAACTTGATTATTATGTGTGCAGTTAGAAGGAAGATTTATAGAATATTTATGTTAGTCTATTATTTTGAGATAATCTCAAAAAAAAGGCAGGGGAGAATAAGAAAAAGGGATGCACTAAGAAAACTGGAAATAGAAAAAAAGAAAGGAGAAGATAATCTCAGCAATAATAATTTTGAATATGAATGAAATGAACTCACTTATTGTAAAGGGCTGGAACTGTGGAAAAATAAAGTGTTAACAGTGGAATTGATGAGATAATGGTTCTCTAGTTCACACATATTCAGTATGCTATTATTTACAAGAAACACACTTAAAATGAAAAGACACACACAATGTTAAATCAGACATGGCAATCATAATCTCAAACAAAGCAAAGGGAAAAATAAACTAATTAAAAGGGATGTACTGTAAAACTACATCTTGCTGAAAGAACCATGGTCAATGAAGTTATATCAGTACTAAACATATAAGCAGCAAAAGGCATTAGCATTAAAATTATCAAAAGAGGAACTAGTAAAACTAGACTACTGTAGAACCTGAAATTTTCTTTCTCAGATTTAGATAAATTTAACTATAAACAAATAAGAAAGAACTTAAAAAGGTTAATAAAATCTTAGTAAAGTTAATACAATCTCAGAAAATCTTAGAGAGGTGATAGATCTTTGGAGAAAACTGAATAGAGACAAAAAGATTGCTTTTTTCTCTTCACAAAAACTGACCTTGTGTTGTGACATAAAAACCACATAAAGAATTTTGGGGAAAAAAGACATTGTACATGCACCCATTTCAGACCATGATGCAATGAAAATTATATTCAATAAAGGACCTTTGAACCTAGATTAAAATCATTTGGAAACTACATAAACTAATGCTGAAGAATAGTCAAAAAACAAATCACAGAAACCATCAATAATTACAATAAAGAGAATGACAATAATGAGACATTTCAAAATTTGTGGGATGCAGCCAAAGGAATACTTAGAGAAAATATTGCATTTCTAAATATTTACATAGATAAAAGGGAAAAAATAACAATGAAAGGATATGGAACTATAAAAGAAAGTTAGAAAAAGAAAAAAAAATGAAATCTCCAATTAAACACCCCCTACAATTCATTGATCCATTAATCATTCCCACCTTCCTTCTTCCCTCCCTCCTTTCCTTCCTTCTTCTCTCCCTTACTCCATTCTTTCCTTCCTTACTGGCTCCCTTCCTCCCTCCCTCCCTTCCTTCCACCTTTCCTTCCTTTCCTTTTCTCTCTCTCTCCCCCTCTGTCCCTCCCTCCCTTGTTACCCTCCTTCCTTCCTTCCTTTCTCCTTTCTTTCCTTTTTATCTTCTCTTCCTTCCCTCCTTTCCTTTCACTGTATCCACATAAGTTATCTTACCCTTACCTACATATGCTCTGAAAAAAAAATATCTTTTTGATTGCTGAACTATTCCCAAAATATTATGAGGTTTACTGGTTAGATTTCTTTGGTAAAAATCTCTTAAACCCAAATCATTCTGATTCTCATTGACTGGGAAACAATAGGTTTATATATGTATACATATGTATATATATGTATATATATATATATATATATATATATATATATATATATATATACATATACACACATACATACACACACAGACACATAGACACACATATATACATATATATATATATATATACATCATACATATATATGTGTATATATATGTATATATATATATATATATATATATATATATATATATATATACATATCGACACTGGACCTAGGTGGCTCTGGAGGAAAAAGTGAGGCAAGTGACTTTGTATAGCCCTTTCTCCCTTAAATCCAATTTACTTGCACATCGTGGCATCATTTTCCTGATGCTATGGTCTTTTTAGAGAATGAAGGACAAACAACAGCAACAAAAAATTGAACTTCAAAGGAAAAATTAATAAAATTGAAAGAAAAAAGTTAATAAAAAGCAGAAATAGTTTTATTAAAATAGCAATTTTATAGCTAAATCATTGGTTAATTCTATTTAAAATAATTACCAAAGTAAACAAATGGTTAATGTACCATTGATGTAAATTAAATTAAGACAATTATTAGGAATTATTAAAATTAATTATCTGACAGAAAACCTGACAGAATAAATAAAATGGATTACTATTTACAAAAATATATATTTTCAAGATTAACATAAAAGAAATTAGAATACTTAAATAATCCCATCTTATAAAAAGAAATAGTACAACACATAAATACACTTCCTAAGAAAAAATACCCAGGATCAAATGCACTTACAAGTGAATTCTGCAATATATTTAAAGAAAAATTAATTTCACCATTATATAATTTATTTAAAAATTATGTAGAGTCCTACCAAATTCCTTTTATGACACAAATATGGTTTTGATAACTAAAATAGAAAGAGCAAAAACAAAGAAAGAAAACTGTATACCAATTTTCCTTTTAAATACTGCTGCAAAACCTTTACACAAAATACTAACAAGATATTAAAGCAATATATCACAAATATCATACATTATGACCCGGTAGAATTTATAAACCTCTTGAAATCCACAGTTATGTAAGTACAATTACAAAACATTTTACACAAAGAGAATTCTAATCAATTGGAAACATTTGGGGTAATCAGAGTCAATATAATAAAAATCACAATTCATTTTAAATAAATTTATTTATTCAGTATCATACCAATAAAAATACCAAAGACATATTTTATAGAGCTAGGAAAAATATCAATAGATTAATTTTTTAAAAAGGAGATTTCAAATTATATTATAAAATAGTATTCAACAAAACAAACTGGTACTGGATAAGAAATGGAGTAGTTAATCAGTGGAATATTTATACAATATACAGTATTTAAAAGACTATATTACATACTATACAATATGATATATATTAATATAATGTCCATAAAACTCAAAGAACACAGCTTTGACAGCAAAAATTCACTATTAAAAAAATCTAGAAGGCCTGGAGAGACTTACATGAACTGATGCTGAGTGAAATGAGCAGGACCAGGAGATCATTATATACTTCAACAACAAAACTATATGATGACCAGTTCTGATGGACCTGACCATCCTCAGCAACGAGATCAACCAAATCATTTCCAATGGAGCAGTAATGAACTGAACCAGCTATGCCCGGAAAAAGAACTCTGGGAGATGACTAAAAACCATTACATTGAATTCCCAATCCCTATATTTATGCACACATGCATTTTTGATTTCCTTCACAAGCTAATTGTACAATATTTCAGAGTCTGATTCTTTTTGTACAGCAAAATGATGTTTTGGTCATGTATACTTATTGTGTATCTAATTTATATTTTAATGTACTTAATATCTACTGGTCATCCTGCCATCTGGGGGAGGGGGTGGGGGTAAGAGGTGAAAATTGGAACAAGAGGTTTGGCAATTGTTAATGCTGTAAAGTTACCCATGCATATATCCTGTAAATAAAAGGCTATTAAATAAATAAAAAAAAAAAATCTAGGAAAAGTAGAAAGTGGTCTGCCAGAAACGCGGCCTAACCTGACATGTCACACAATATAACTAGACAGGCTTAAAATGAGTAATTGATTTAGACATAAAGATTGATGTCATAAGCAGATTGTAGAAGCATAGAAAAAATAATCAATGAGATTAATATAAAGAAAAAGTTTATAACCAAACCAAATAAAAATATCATGAGATATCTAATGAATAATTTTGATTATATGAAATTAAAAACTGTTTTGCTCAAACAAAATCCAATACAGCTAAAATTAAAAGGAAATCAGAAAACAACAAGAAAAAAGTTTAGCTGGCTTCTCTTATAAGGGCCTCTTTCTACAAATATATAGGAATTTGAATTATCATTTTTATAAAATAAGGCCCTTTGTCTAATTGAGAAATAATCATAGGAATTGAGCATTTTTTTCAAAAGAATAAAATAAAGTTACCAATCACCATGTGAAAAAAATTCTTTAGATAACTAATTAAGAAATTCAAATTAAAACTACTATGAGGTACTATCTTATACCCATCAGAATGGCTAATATGACAGAAAAGGAAAATTACAAATGTCAAGGTAATATGAGAAAATAGATAGACTACTGCAATGGTGGTAGTCTTGTGAACTACTCCAAACATTTTAGAGAACAATTTGAAACTATGGTCAATTGATAGAAAAACTATGCATGTTTTTGAGCCAAAAAATCCTCTAAAATAAAAGATAAAATAGATCAATATATAGAAAAATATATATAGAAGTTCTTTATATTGTATCAAAGAACTAGAAATTGAGGGGATGACCATAATTTAACAAGTTGTGGTGCATCCTTTTGATGAAATATTATGTAATAAGAAATCAAGAAAATAATGATTTCAGAAAAATCTGGGAAGTCTTATATGAATAAATATAAAAAGAAATATGCAGAATCAAGAGAACCTTTTATGTAGTAACAGTGATATTATAAAGATAATCACTTGTGAAAAACTTAAATAATCTGAGCCATTACTATTCCAAAGAACTATGGTAAAAACCATTTCTGAACTCCAAAAAGAGAACCGAAAACGTCTGAGTTAATATTGACACATTTTTTCACTTTTTTTCACATTTTTTTGGTTACATTGCTAATATGGAAATTATTTTAGATGATTTCACATGTATATCATATTACTTGCCTTCTCAGTGGATTGGGAGGGAAGAAGACAATTTGAGACTCAAAATAAAGAAAATGTTCAAAATAAGAGAAAAAATGAAAAAGACTACATCTCTCTTATTTTCCTTTTAGGTTTCAAGTTTTATGAAACTACAGTTAATAAATATCCCTGAAAATTTGAGTTTCAGAAAAGTCAAGTATAAGGACTTAATTAAGATTGAAATAGTGTATCTATTCTAATATGAAGAAATAACTCAAATCAAAAATATTCACATTGATTGCAAAATCAAAAAGTGATTTATTCCTCACATAAAATCAATATCGATTGAAGCTAGAAAAATCAAACAAAATTCTAAAAATTATCATTTTCGTTCAGTGAAACTGAAATATAATTATGTTTTCTGGAGCAAAAGAAGTAGCTTTGATTAAGCATTTGTGATATTTGTCATTACATTTGGCCTAAGACTAAATAATTTTAGACAAATGAACACTGATGTCCTACATTCTGAGGTTTTTTCCCCCCCACATCTGTTCTTCATTAGTCTCTGCAACAATACTAAACAAGATGTTTTGATGCCTGTGTAATTTCAAGATACAAATTGTTAAGAAAAACTGGTGGTGTAAAATGATCATAGGTTAAGGATAGATTTTTTTTAAGATTCACAAATTGCAAATAAACACCCCAAAACATTTTTTAAAAATATTCAAGTGAGGGAAACTTTAAAATTGAAATGTTATCACCTGATTCCTTCCAATTTGGCAAAAAATAACAGAAAAATTACAAGACAGTGCTGGTGATGAAGCAGAGAAATATTATGATCATGTGTTTCTGGAACTCTTAAAAATGATGGAATACATTCAAGATAAACCTGGCAATACAGAATGTGATCTATGAAATATAATCATATTATTCAAAATATAAATCTGACTCATTTTTCCCATCACATCCTAGATTCATTATGAATGATCTGTAGGCAAAAAGGATAGAATTATCACACAAACACTTTGATTCTATGAAAAAAAAATAGTATTCTATATCAATAGAAAAGAAATTCAAACTCGAATACAGGATAAAATACTCCAGGACTCTGAGAAGCAAATAGTTTACTAAGCCCATAATGTACAGTTTTTATACTATTTTCAAAGATATGAAAACAGTATATCCTTAAAAATAAAGCTACATTATAATAAACTCCTTGCACATTACTTTATAAAAATATATTATTAATATACTAATAAATTGCCTCTTGTAAGATCATCCACACAAAAGAGTGGTCAGACTAATTCTTATCAGACTAGTTTTCTTCCCTATTAGAAGAAACAGGAATAAGTTGACAACAGAGAAGAAAACTTCCTCAGTAGAGATGGAAGAAAAAGTAAAAGCAGCAGAAGCATTGTCACTTCTCATGTCCCTGAGAAGTAAACACAATGACCAAAAATGAAGAATTAATTAATTATATTTCATTTGAACAGGAAATTCAATTGAGCACACTGACCCAGTAAACCATGTATGTGACTATAAAATAATTGAACATACAATCCACAAATCGATTGTACTCAGTGAAAAAAGTTAATTCCCCTTTGTATTCTTTGCAAGTTCAACTTGAGAAAACTCTGTGTGTGTCTCATTGATCTTGGTACTTTTTATTCAGTCTTCCACCTCTTCATTTGTACCTGCCACATTTATGTTTCCTCCTCAAGACATTTGGGAATTTGAGACAACATTCTAGTAGGTATATCTCCAATTACTGCATACAGAAATGAATGTAAAATGTAATCCAATCACTGTCAATAGATCAATTACACTGACTTCTACATAACATGAATATTCTCATTACAAAAGGGCAAGATGAGGTCTCTGTGATCATCACTAACATTGTGTGATCAATCAGCTATTATAAGAATGTACTTTCTATGTGACAATAGTATACAGACATGATGGAAAGGAACAGCCATCATATTCCATGTGGTATCTAGGTAAGCAGTAGAAATACTGTGATGGATAAACATTCTCTACATCATATTTCCTCTCAGTCCTTTTTTTCTAGATTTGATATAGTAATAATACCAATCAATTTACATGAGAGAGGTGAGAGTTTTGATACAGGATTTTAGAAACATACCAGACAACTTCCAATGTGTGCTCTTTATACATCAAAATAAATGGATTTTTAAGAAATTATTTACACTTTGGCCTTTTGGATTCATCATTTGTAAGCACAAATAGACAAAGTTAAAGAAGTTTAGGGATAAAAATATATAGAGAATTAACTCTAATTTATAAAAAACCAAGCCATTCTCCAATTGAAAAATGGTCAAAGGATATGAACAGACAATTCTCAGAAAAAGAAATTGAAACTATTTCTAGTCATATGAAAAGATGCTCCAAGTCATTATTAATCAGAGAAATGCAAATTAAGACAACTCTAAGATACCACTACACACCTGTCAGATTGGCTAGAATGACAGAAAAAAATAATGATGATTGTTGGAGGGGATGTGGGAAAACTGGGACATTGATGCATTGTTGGTGGAGTTGTGAATGAATCCAACCATTTTTTTAAAAATTTAATAGCCTTTTATTTACAGGATATATGCATGGGTAACGTTACATCATTAACAATTGCCAAACCTCTTGCTCCAATTTTTCACCTCTTACCCCGCCACCCCTCCCCTAGATGGCAGGATGACCAGTACATGTTAAATACATTAAAATATAAATTAAATACACAATACAGTATACATGACAAAACGTTATTTTGCTGTACAAAAGAATCAGACTCTGAAATATTGTACAATTAGTTTTTGAAGAAATAAAAATCATATGTGCATAAATATAGGGATTGAGAGATTCAATGATAATGGTTTTAAATCATCTCCAGAGTTCTTTTTCGGGCTGTGGCTAGTTCAGTTAATTACTGCTACATTGGAAATGATTTGGATGATCTCGTTGCTGAGGATTGGCCTGGTCCATCAGAACTGGTCATCATATAGTAGTTAAGTGTTGAAGTATAAATGATCTGGTCCTAACTCATTTCACTCAGCATCAGTTCGCATTATAAAGTCTCTCAGGCCTTTCTGAAATCATCCTGTTGGATTCATTTCTTACAGAACAAAGTAATATTCCATAATGATTCATATACCACAATTTATTCAGCCATTCTACCAACTGATGGACATCCATTCAGATTTCAGTTTCTAGCCACTGAAAGGGCGACCTACTGAAACATTCGTGCATATACTGGTCCACTTGCTTCTTTATAATCTCTTTGGGATATAAATCCAGTAGTAACACTGCTGGATCAAAAGTATGCCAAGTTTGTAATTTTTGATCTAGTTCCTAAAGTACTCTCAGAATAGTATAATTCATTCACAAACTCACACAACTAATGCATCAATGTCCCAGTTTTCCATCCTCAACAAATCATCATTATTTTTCCTAATTCATCTGTAGCCAATACAATGCAGTGTGTGATAATATAGATCTAGGTTCTTAATTGCATTCTCTAGATTAGAGTAATACTTGGAGCGAGCTCTTCAGTTAATATGACTAGAAATAGTTTCAATTTCGTTATCTGAGAATTGTCCTGTTCATATCCTTGTCATTTTCAATGGAAAAATGATCTTGAAATTTTTATTTTTATTTTTATTGATCGTTTGAAAGTTCTTTATTTGAATCATCTGTTTAATTTCAATAACCATGTATATTTACAGGATATTAATACATGGGTAACTTTACAGCATTACCAGTGCCAAACCTCTTCATTCAATGTTTTACCTCTTACGCCCACCCTCCTAGAATGGGTGATCACATGATGTACAATATATTAAAAGTATAAATTATGATACCTATAATTTATGTTTACCTCGACAAAGACGTTATTTTGCTGTAAAAGAATCAACTCTGAGTAATATTCTCAATTAGCTGTGACAGAAATCAAAATAGAGTGTGCATCAATGATAGGATTCACTGAATTCACATAACATTTATGTTTCAGTCATCTACCAAGGTTCTATTCTGTGCATACTACAGTTGTCATTCAGCTACTCTCCATTAGAAATGATTTGGTTGATCTTTTGCTGAGATAGCTGATCCATCATGAACTGAAGTCATCATATCTGTCAGGAAAATCAATGATGATTGTTGGAGGATCGAGGAAAACTGACTCTTGCATTTTTTAGGTTGTGGTTGTGATTAGATCCAACCATTTTGGAAAGTAATTTGGAACTAATATCAAAAGTTTCAAAGCTGTTGATACACGGATAAAACAGTGATTACTACTGGGTTATATACCAAAAGATTATAAGAGAAGCTGTATGTGCACGAATGTTTGTGGCAGCCTCTTTGTAGATGGCTAGAAACTGGAAACTGAATGGTGTCCATCAAGTAGAACAAATGGCTGAATAGAATTGTGGTATACTGAAAATTATGAATAGTTACTGTTCTGTAGAAAATGACCAACAGGATATTGTCAGAAAGCCTGGAGGAACAAATTGACAGACTGATGCTGAGTGAAATATGAACAGGAGTCCAGGAGATCATTATACTTCAACAAAAATGAGATTAGACAGATTCTGATGAGATCAGGCCATCCTCAGCATGGCTGAAGACCAGAAAATAATGATGTAATGTGAGCATGAAACTGAACTATTGTGCTTAGAAAAATTGGGGATTCACTAAAAACCATTTAATTAAATTTCCCAATAGCCTATATTTATGCACAATGCATTTTAATGTTACACTTCATACAAGCTAATTGTAATAACTTCAGTGCCTGATCTCTTTTGTACGACTGAAAATAATGTTAATGTCATAGAATACTATAAATTATAGTATCAAGTTATATTTTAATGTTTTAAATCTGACTGGTCATCGTATCTGTGAGAGGTGGGGAGATAAGAATGTGTGATAAAATGGAACAGAGGTTTGGCAATTATTAATGCTGTAAAGTTACCCATGTTATTATCTCATGTAAATAAAGGCTAGTAAATTAACAAAAATATAATAAGAAAATATGAAAAGAACTGGTCATCATATAGTATTATTGTTGAAGTATATAATGATCTTCTGGTCCTGCTCATTTCACTCAGCATCAGTTCGTGTAAGTCTCTCAGGCCTTTCTGAAATCATCCTGTTGGTCATTTCTTACAGAACAGTAATATTCCATAATTTTCATATACCACATTTGTTCAACTCATTCTCCAACTGATGTGAATCCATTCAGTTTCAGTTTTAACCACTAACAAAGGGGTGCACAAACGATTCGTTCACATACAAGTCCCTTTCCCTTCTTTATCAATCTCTTTGGGATATAATACTCGGTATTAACACTGCTGGATCTAAAGGAATACACAGTTTGATAACTTTTTGAGCCATGGTTCAAACTACTCTCCAAATGGTTGGATTCGATTCACAACTCCACCAACAATGCATCAATGTCCCAGTTTTCCGCATCCTCAACAATCATCATTATATTTTTCCTGTCATCTTAGCCAATCTGACAGGTCTGAAGTGGTATCTTAGAGTTGTCTTAATTTTGCATTTCTCTGATTAATAATGACTTGGAGCATCTTTCCATATGACTAGAAATAGTTTCAATTTCTTCATCTGAAATTGTCTGTTCATATTCTTTGACCATTTTCAATTGGAGAATGGCTTGATTTTATTATAATTAGAGTTAATTCTCTATATATTTTGGAGATGAGGCCTTTATCAGAACCTTTGACTGTAAACATATTTTTCCCAGTTTATTGCTTGCCACTTCTAATCTTGTCTTGCATTAGTTTTGTTTGTCAAAGACTTTTTCAGTTTGTAATAAATCAGAAATTTTCTATTTTGTGAATCAGTAATGATCTCTAGTTCTGCTTTGGTCATAAAGACCTTCCCTTCCACAGGTCTGAGAGTAAACTATCCTGTGTTCCACTAATTTTTAATAATTTCATTCTCTAATGCCTAGGTCATGAACCCATTTTGGACCTTATCTTGGTGTACAGCTTTAAGTATGGATCAATGCCTAATTTCTGCCATATTAGTTTCCAATTTTCCCAGCAATTTTTATCAAACAGTAGATTCTTATCCCAAAGCTGGGATCTTTGGGTTTGTCAAAGGAACTAGGTTGCTATATTTGTTGACTGTTTTATCCATGAACCTAATCTATTCCACTGATCAACTTAATCTATTCCTAGCCAATACCAAATAGTTTGGTAACTCTGCTCTATAATATAATTTTAGATCTGGCTCAGCTAAGCCACCTTCCTTTGATTTTTTTTTCATTAATTCCATTGAAATTCTTGACCTTTTGTTTTCCATATGAACTTTGTTTATTTTTCTAGGTCATTAAAATAGTTTTTGGGAAGTCTCGATTGGTATAGCGCTAAATAAATAGATTAGTTTAGGTAATATTGTCATCTTTATTATATTTGCTCGCCCTATCAAGAGCATTTAATATTTTTCAATTGGTTAGATCAGACTTAATTTGTGTGAAAGTGGTCTGTAATTTTGCTCATGAAGTTTCCGATTTTCCCTTGGCAGATAGATTCCTAAATATTTTATATTATCAGTAGTTACTTTAAATGGAATTTCTCTTTGTAACTCTGACTGTTGGATTTTGTTAGTGATATATAGAATGCTGATGACTTATGTGGGTTTATTTTATAACCAGCAACTTTGCTAAAGTTGTGGATTATTTCTAATAACTTTTAGCAGAATCTCTGGGGTTCTCTAAGTATACCATCATGTCATCGGCAAGAGTGATAATTTGGCTTCCTCATTGCCTATTCTTATTCCTTTAATCTCTTTCTCAGCTCTTATTGCTATAGCTAGCGTTTCTAATACAATATTAAATAGTAAAAGGTGATAGTGGGCAACCTTGTTTCCTCCAGATCTTATTGGGGAATGGTTTGCAGTTTGTCTCCATTACATATGATGTTTACTGATGGTTTTAAAATAGATGCTTCTGATTATTTTAAGGAAAAGTCCATTTATTCCTATACTCTCAAGTGTTTTTTAATAGGAATGGATGTTGGATTTTATCAAATGCATTTTCTGCATCTATTGAGATGATCATATGGTTTTGTTAATTTGGTTATTAACATGGCCAATGTATTGATAGTTTCCTAATATTGAACCAGCCATGCATTTCTGGTATAAATCCTACTTGATCATAGTGTATTATCTTGGAGATGATTTTCTGTAGTCTTTTTGCTAATATCTTATTTAAGATTTTAGCATCAATATTCATTAGGGAGATTGGTCTATAATTATCTTTTATTATTTTTTTTTTTTTTATTTAATAGCCTTTAATTTACAGGATATATACATGGGTAACTTTACAGCATTAACAATTGCCAAACCTCTTGTTCCAATTTTTCACCTCTTACCCCCCACCCCTCCCTAAATGTGCAGGATGATAGTAGATGTTAAATATATTAAAATATAACTTAGATACACAATAAGTATACATGACAAAACATTATTTTGCTGTACAAAAGATCAGACTCTGGAATTATTGTACAATTAGCTTGTGAAGGAAATCAAAGATGCTAGGTGTGCATAAATATAGGGACTGGGAATTCAATGTAATGGTTTTAGTCATCTCCAGAGTTCTTTTTCTGGGTATAGTAGTTCAGTTCATTACTGCTCCATTAGAAATGATTTGGTTGATCTCGTTGCTGAGGATGGCCTGATCCATCAGGACTGGTCATCATCTAGTATTGTTGTTGAAGTTTTCAGCCTACCTGGTTTAGGTATCAGTACAATGTCTGTGTCATAGAAGGAATTTGGTAGGACTCCTTCATTCCCTATTTTATCAAATAATTGTTATAGCATTGGGGCCAATTGTTCTTTAAATGTTTGGTAAAATTCACATGTAAATCCATCTGGTCCTGGGGATTTTTTCTTAGGGATTTGTTTAATTGCCTGTTCTATTTCTTTTTCAAATGGGACTATTCAAGCAATTTACTTCCTCCTCTGTTAGTCTGGGAAGTCTGTATTTTGGAGTGTTTCATTTCACTTAGATTATCAGAATTTATTGGCATAAAGTTGAGACAAAATAACTCTATATTATTTCTCTAATTTCCTCTTCATTGGTGGAAAGTTCTCCCTTTTCATTTTTAAGACTACTAATTTCATTTCCTCCCTCCTTTTCGAGATCAGATTTAGCAAAGGCTTATCTATTTTATTGGTACTTTTCATAGGAGACAAATCTTTAGATTTATTAATTAGTTCAATAGTTTTTTTACTTTCAATATTTTTAATTTCTCCTTTTTAATTTTAGAATTTCCAATTTAGTATTTGATTGGGGTTTTAATTTGGTCTTTTTTAGTTTTTTTTTAGTTGCAACAATTCATTAATCTTTTCTTTCTCTGTTTTATTCAAGTAAGCCTCTGGGATATAAAATTCCTCTTATTACGGCTTTGGCTGCATCCACAAATTTTGGGTATGATGTCTCATCATTGTCATTATCTTGGTGAATTATTAATTGTATGTATAATTTAGCTGCTTCCACAATCATTCTTTTAAGATGAGATTGTTTAGTTTCCAATTCCTTTTGGTCTATTTCCCCCTAACTTTTTGTTGAATGTAGTTTTTATTGCATCCTGATCTGAAAAGAAAGCATTTACTATTTCTGCTTTCTTGCATTTAATTTTGAGGTCTTTATGTCCTAATATATGGTCAATTTTTGAATAGGTTCCATGAACTGCTGAGAAGAAAGTATATTCCCTTCTATCTCCATTCAATTTTCTCCAAAGATCCAACATACCTAATTTTTTCTAATATTCTATTTCTTCTTAATTTCTTTCTTATTTGTTTTGTGGTTTGATTTGTCTAATTCTGAAAGTGCAAGGTTGAGATCTCCTACTATTACAGTTTTGTTGTCTATTTCTTCTTGCAACTCTCTTAACTTCCTTTAGGAAGCTAAGTGCCATACCACTTGGTGCATATATGTTTAATTTGATATTGCTTCGTTTTTATGCTCCACTTTTAGCAGGATGTAGTTTCCTTCTTATCTCTTTTAATTAGATCAATTTTTGACTTTTGTTGATCTGAGATAAGGATGGCTACCCTCTTTTTGACTTCACCTGAAGCATAATAGATTTTGCTCAGCCTTTTACCTTTACTCTATATTTATCCCTGCTTTAAATGTGTTTTTGTAAAAACATATTGTAGGGTTCTGACTTTTGATCCAGTCTGCTATTGCTCTTCTTTATGGGGAGTTCATCCATTCACATTTACGGTTAGAATTACTAAATCTGTATTCCTGCCATCCTAATAACCCCAGATTGTGCTTTACTTATTCTTGCCTCCCCAACCCTCTTTCCCTTTTAAACTTTATATTCCCTCTTGTATCAGTCGATACTTATCCAATTTATAATCCCTCCTCCCCTTTGGAGTCTTTCCCTCCTTCCTTCCTTATTACTCTTTCTTTTCCCTTTTCCTTCCCCGTTTTTAATGAGGCGAGAGAATTTTCTCTAAAACAAATGTCAATTATTTTTTCTTTGAGCTAACTCTGATGAGAGTAAGATTCACACAATGTTCCTCCTCTCTAAATTCCCTCAGATGATAAGTTTCCTTAGCCTCTTTGTGGATGTGGTTCCCTCTTTTATCCCTCCTTCCCACCTTATTCTGCCATCATCCCTTTTCCATATCTACTTCCCTTTTTTATGTTATATCAGTACAATCAAATTTTACATGTATTTTTTTTTTGTATATCCACAACAGAAATACAATTCTCAAGAGTTATTTTTTCCTTTTCTGCATCTCTTGAGTTCTATGCTTGGAGATCAAATTTTTTGTTTAGTTCTGGTTTTTTCTTCAGAAACAAATGGAATTCATTTGTTTCATTAAATGTCAATCTTCTTCCCTGGAGGAAAATGCTCAGCTTAGCTGGTGTTATTCTTGGCTGCATCTCAAGTTCTTGTGCCTTTCGGAATATCATATTCCAGGCCCTTCTTTCCTTTAAGGTAGAGGCAGCCAGATCTTGGGTGAACCTTATTGTGGCATCTTGGTATTTAAATGTTTTTTTTTTGGCTGCTTGTAAATTTTTTTTCCTTAATCTGATAGTTTTGAAATTTTGCCACAATATTCCTTGGGGTTTTTATTTTAGGGTTTCTTTCAGAAGGTGTTCGATGAATTCTTTCAATCCTATTTTACTGTCTGATTCTATTACATCTGGGCAGTTCTCTTTGATGATTTCTTGTAAAATAGTCATCTAGGTCTTTTTTTTCATCATAGTATTCAGAAAGTCCAATAATCCTCAGATTATCTCTCCTAGATCTATTTTCCAAGTCTGTCGTTTTGCAAGTAGATAATTCATGGTTTTTCCAGTTTATCATTTTTTTGTTTTGCTTGACTGATTCTTGCTGTCTCAATGAATCATTAGTTTCTATTTGTTCAGTTGTAATTTTTAAAGAATTATTTTCTTCATTAGCTTTTTACTTCTTTCTGTATATGTCCAATTGAGTTTTGAATGTATTGTTTTGGTCTGTAGATTTTTTTCCATTTCACTAATTTTTTTTTTTTTTTTAGTGAATTATTTTCTTTTCCAATTCACAGATCCTACTTTCTTGCGTGTTCTTTGTCTTTTCCAATTCACAAATCCTACTTTCTAGTGAATTCTTTATTTTTTCCAATTCACAATTCTTACTTTCCTGAGATTTTTTTATTTTTTCCAATTCACCAATTTTGTTTCCCTGCACTTCCTGGGAATTTTTTAACTTTTCAAATTCGTATTTCAGGAAGTTGTTGCTCTTTGTAAGGCTTCTCTTTCCTTTCCCATTTATCTTCTAACTCTCTTTGAGACTTTTAATGGTCTCTTCTATGAGAGCATCATGTAAAGGAGGACAGTTTGATGCATTTTTGCTGTTTGAGGTCTCTTCAGGTTTGCTGACCTGCTCTTTTTCTGCATAGAAGCTGTCGATCATTCTTTTCATCTTTTTATTCATGTTTTAAAGCCTTTAGGGTAGGTCTCTTAGGCAAGGGGGTTACCAGCTTCCTCTGCAGAGCGGAGATGTAAACCGATTTCCGGCTCCGAGGTATGGGAGTGCTCTGAGTGAGAGTTTTCCCTTCCCCAACAGGAAGTGGATTCAGCACTGGCCGAGCTATCAAACTGCTTGGTAGGGCTGAGTGGGTTAGCGATTGCCCTAGGCTAGAGACTAAGGGGTGAAAGTGTCACTGCCCCAGGCCGGATCCTCTTGTGGGACTGTGAGTATTAGCAGCTGACTGCAGACCGCAGACCGCAGACCGCCCGGAACTCTGCCCCAGTGTCTCTGCCCAATGCAAATCGGCCCTGGAAAGCTCTATGGCCCCAAGCCGAGCTTCCCACTGCACAGATTGGAGGCTAACCCGGGCTGAGTCCTCCTGCCGTGCGGGATCACAACTGCCCCAAGGAAAAGCCACGTACTGTGGGTTGGGGCTGCGGGCTTGTGCTGAGATCTGTGCCTTCACCCTCGGTTTGAGACTCTCCTCAGAACCTAATTTCTCTCTCCCGTCTGCGCCGATCTCCCCCCTGGCCCCAGAACGAACCTTTTTGGCGAGACTGCAGATTTTCTTTGGCCGGTGAGTTGTTCTACTTCTTATCTTTACGAATTGTAGCAGTCAAGACTATTTTTGAGGCTCGATATAATATTGATAAAGAGGGTAAGAGAAGAGCTTAGAAAGTCACGTGTGTCTTCTCCGCCATCTTGGCTCCGCCCCCGATTTTTTATAAATTAGAGTTAATTCTCTATATATTTTGGAAATGAGGCCTTTATCAGAACCTTTGACTGTAAAAATATTTTCCCAGTTTATTGCTTCCCTTCTAATCTTGTCTGCATTAGTTTTGTTTGTACAAAAACTTTTCAGTTTTGGTATAATCGAAATTATCTATTTTGTGATCAGTAATGATCTCTAGTTCTGCTTTGGTCATAAAGACCTTCCCCTTCCACAGGTCTGAGAGGTAAACTATCCTGTGTTCCTCTAATTTATTAATAATTTCATTCTTTATGCCTAGGTCATGAACCCATTTTGACCTTATCTTGGTGTATGGTGTTAAGTATGGATCAATGCCTAGTTTCTGCCATATTAGTTTCCAATTTTCCCAGCAATTTTTATCAAAGAGTAAGTTCTTATCCCAAAAGCTGGGGTCTTTGGGTTTGTCAAAGACTAGGTTGCTATATTTGTTGACTGTTTTATCCCTTGAACCTAATCTATTCCACTGATCAGCTAATCTATTCCTTAGCCAATACCAAATAGTTTTGGTAACTGCTGCTCTATAATATAATTTTAGATCTGGTACAGCTAAGCCACCTTCATTTGATTTTTTTCATTAATTCCTTGAAATTCTTGACCTTTTGTTTTCCATATGAATTTTGTTGTTATTTTTCTAGGTCATTAAAATAGTTTTTGGGAGTCTGATTGGTATAGCGCTAAATAAATAGATTAGTTTAGGTAATATTGTCATCTTTATTATATTTGCTCGCCCTATCCAAGAGCATTTAATATTTTCAATTGGTTAGATCAGACTTAATTTGTGTGAAAAGTGGTCTGTAATTTTGCTCATAAAGTTTCTGATTTTCCCTTGGCAGATAGATTCCTAAATATTTTATATTATCAGTAGTTACTTTAAATGGAATTTCTCTTTGTAACTCTGACTGTTGGAATCCAACCATTTTGGAGAATAGTTTGGAACTATGCTCAAAAAGTTATCAAAGTGTGCATACCCTTTGATCCAGCAATGTTACTACTGGGCTTATATCCCAAAGAGATTATAACGAAGGGAAAGAGACCTGTATGTGCACGAATGTTTGTGGCAGCCCTTTTGTAGTGGTGGCTAAAACTGGAAACTGAATGGATGTCCTTCAGTTGGAGAATGGCTGAATAAATTGTGGTATATGAATATTATGGAATATTACTCTTCTGTAAGAAATGACCAACAGGATGATTTCAGAAAGGCCTGGAGAGACTTACACGAATTGATGCTGAGTGAAATGAGCAGGACCAGGAGATCATTATATACCTCAACAACAATACTACATGATGACCAGTTCTGATGGACCTGGCCATCCTCAGAAGCGAGATCATCCAAATCATTTCCAATGGAGCAGTAATGAACTGAACCAGCTACACCCAGAGAAAGAACTCTGGGAGATGACTAAAAACCATTACATTGAATTCCCAATCCCTATATTTATGCCCACCTGCATTTTTTATTTCCTTCACAAGCTAATTGTACAATATTTCAGAGTCTGATTCTTTTTGTACAGCAAAATAACGTTTTGGTCATGTATACTTATTGTGTATCTAATTTATATTTTAATATATTTACCATCTACTGCTCATCCAGCCATCTAGGGAGGGGATGGGGGGTAAGAGGTGAAAAATTGGAACAAGAGGTTTGGCAATTGTTAATGCTGTAAAGTTACCCATGCATATAACCTGTAAATAAAAGGCTATTAAATAATATATATATATATGTATATATATATATATATATGTATATATATATATACATATATATATATATGTGTATATATATATATATATATATACATATATATATATATATATATATATATATATATATATATATGAAGTTTGGGGATAATTCCCTTTTTTTGTAATTATTCAGCTATGAAATGAAGGATGTCTTCTTTTAGGCCTTATGTCAATTAAGGAAATACACTGTTTCACTTTTGTTAAGGGAATCACCTTCAACCATCTCATACAGTAAGATCTTCCACTTCCTAACACAGAAAAGACATTATATCTTTGTATTCATGTATTTGTTCTATTCTTTCAGGTGCCATCTATGGTCTACACCAGGGGTCCTCAAACTACTGCCCGTGTTGGCCAGATGCGGCCTGCTGAGGATGTTTATGTGGCCCGCTGGCTTATGACAAAATCAGACCAGAAGTGACTTTCGATCTAACCTCGCCTTAGGAACGCACACTTCCGGCACTGGGTTGAGGCGGAGGAGACAGAGTGTGAGGCAATACTGAGGTGAGGTGAGTTCCCAGGCTGGGGTGTGAGGTGTGCGGAAGGGAGAGAGATGCAGAAGACAAAGAACTGATGGCCCACAGCCTTGTACAGTAATGGCAGCCACCACAACAGACAGGTGCAGGGGATGTACAGTGCATGCTACGCATGTTATAGCAGCTGCAGGGGGAATTCACTGCAGCAGGGAATGTCAGACGTGGGAGCGTGAAGAGCGGAAGAGAGAGTGCAGGAAACGGAGGCATCACAACACAGAGGCAGCTTGGATGAAGTTGGGCATTCCAGTCTGTATGTCTCTGTATAGGCAAAGTTATTGCTGGTATATTGTTTTTGTAGTGCTGTGTATATATATATATATATGTATATATATATATATATATATATATACATATATATATATATATATATATATATATATATATATGTATGTATTTTACTAATAGCAATTTGGAATCCCTAAGAAATAATGATGTCAAGAAAAAGAAAAATTGACTCCGAGTGTAGGATATTCAAAGAACAGTGGACTTATGATTACTTTTTCATGCAGTACAAGGAAAGAGCTGTATGTCTGATATGCCAGAATATAGTGTCTGTGTTCAAAGAATATAATTTGCGTCGACACTATGAAACTCAACATAAAAATAAATATGAGTGTTTGGTTGGAGAATTGAGGAAAGAAAATATTAAAACTGAAAAATACATTGACAAGTCAGCAAATTACTTTTGTGAAGCAGAAGCTGCTAAATATTTCATCAGTGTAAGCAAGTTTTCAAGTTGCCAAGCTAATGACACACACTAGTAGACCATTTGTGGAGGGAGAATTTGTTAAAGAATACCTTCTTTCTGTTGCCAAAGAGACGTGTCCAGAAAAGGCCAATTTATTTAGTACAGTGAGTCTTTCAGGACCTACAATTACATGGAGGATTGAAGAAATGGGAGACAATCTGCATCAGCATTTGCAAACTCCATAAAACATTTCATGTTTTTCCTTGACACTTGACGAAAGCAATGATGTTCGTAATTCTGCACAACTTCTAATTTTTATTCATGGGATGAATGATTATTTTGAAGTCATAGAAGAGCTTGCTACACTGTAAAGCATCAAAGGAACAACTACAGGAGAGGATATCTATGAAAAGGTTTGCCAAACTATTAATGGTTTGGAGCTGGACTGGGCTAATCTAGCCAGCATGACAACTGATGGTGCTTCTACCATGGTGGAGTCTAAGAAAGGAGTAATTGCTCGCATTAACCAAGAGATGGACAAACATAACCATTCTCATCCAATAGCCATGCACTGCCTCATCCACCAACAAGTGCTGTGTTGTTCTGTGTTCTATATCACACAGACGTCCATTGACTGAGTCGAGGGAGAGTTTTGAAATATTTCTATGTCTTACTTCCACAGATTACATTTTCTCTGCTTTCAAAAAACAAAGAAGTACCAGAGCTCAATTATGCAGAATGGAAATGGCACCTTGCCTTTCTGACAGATGTAACAGAGCTACTCAACAATTTCAATATGCAACTTCAAGGAAAGGGAAGCTCATCTGTGATATGCAATCATATGTCAAAGCATTTGAAGTAAAATTAGGCCTCCTCATCAAACAAATGAAGGAGGAAAACTTCTTCTATCTCCCCATAACTCAAAATCTGTTAGGGGAAAAAGCGTTGACTGCATTCCTAAACAAAACATGTGTGGATTCACTGGAAACATTGCAAAAGGAGTTCCAATTTAAATTTAAAGAGCTTCATCTCCATGAATAGGACATACAGCTTTTCTGTAACCCATTTTCTATTGACATTGAAAATGTGGATACAATTTACCAAATGGAACTGGCTGAAAAGCAGAATTGTGACTCTGAAACACGCATTCAAGTCAAGCAGTCTTCATAATTTCTATGCATCTCTCCCCTCTGAGACATATCCTCATCTCAGGAACCATGCACTCAAAATGGTAACCATCTTTGGCAGCACTTATATATGCGAACAGACTTTTTCTAGAATGAAACATTTGAAATCTCCAACTAGATCAAGATTAAAGGATGCACACTTGCATCACTTGTTACAACTAGCAGGGACAACTATGGAACCAAACATTGACCATCTCATTAGCCAAAAGCAGGCCCATAGTCCCCATTGAAATACTGGTAAGTTTGTTGATTTAACTTTACTTCATTTTAAATATTATATGTCCTCCTGCTTTGTTTCTTCACTTCAAAATAAGATATATGCAGCGTGCATAGGAATTTGTTCATAGTTTTTGTTTTTACTATAATCCAAACCTCCAACAGTCTGAGGGACAGTGAACTGGCCCCCTATTTAAAAAGTCTGAGGGTCCCCGGCCTACATCCAGCATTTCTATTTTTGGCAATGGAGTCCGCAAGTTATCCACTAATGCTAAAGACATAGACTTTAATATTTACATTTTATAGAAGAATATGAGAAGGTTTGATGCCTTTGTGAATTATTTTCAAGTTTTTTGAGTGATTTAGTGCTTTCAAAGTTAGTAAAGTGATTTTTGTCTAAAATTTCTTCTGAAATAACATTCTCTAATACAATATATAAATATTTGTAAAGAGTTTCTGAAAAATACACATGAATTCCATGAAGATCCAACAGTCACCCTTTCTGAAGAGTGCTCCATAAAACAGAACAATATATGGCTAATCACTATTTCACATCTCTATATCCAAGTCCATAAGAAGATCATTTTTCTCTTCCTCATTCACTGTAGACTAAATGCTTTTAATTGCCATTATTTGCCAACTTGATTTGTGGACCACTTTGTTGACAGGACCATTTTCCTCTCATACAATTTCTCCAAGATCTTTCAAGTCCTCTGTGGTAAAGTTCTAATGATGTTCAGAGTAGATTTTCATTTTTTTCAATAATATTTTATTTGTCTAAATACATGTAAAGATAGTTTTAATATATATTTTTGTAAAATTTTTGTATTCTAAATTTTCTCCCACTATCCTTTATCTGCTACCTTCCCAAAAGAACAAATAATCTAATATACCTTAAATATGTGCAATCTTTTTAAACATATTTCCATATTTATCATGTTATACAAGAAAAATTAGACCAAACTGGAAAAAAATGAAATAGAAAGCAAACAAAAAAGTGAAAATACTATACTTTGATCCAATGGTTCTCTCTCTGGATGTGATTGACATTTTCTGTCCCGAGTCTATTGGAATTGCCTTGAATCATGAATTGTTGAGAAGAGTCAAGTTCATCACCCTTCATCATCACATAAACTTCATGTTACTATTTACAATATTTTCATGGTTCTTCTCACTTTACTCAGCATCAATTCATGTAAGCCTTTCCAGCTTTTTCTGACACAAGCCTACTCATAATTTCTTTTAGAATAATATTTCATTACCTTCATAAATCATAACATTCAGCCGTTCCCCAACTTATGGACATCTATTCAATTTCTAGTTCCTTGCCATTACAAAGGGAGCTGCTTCAACAATTTTTGCCCATATGGGTCATTTTTCCTTTTTTATTTAGATTTTCATTTTTCCTGATGATTCAATGTTGAGCATTCTCAATCTCTCTGTGGATTCCTGAAGAATTCAAGGTAAATTGTGCTTTAGATTTGAAAGGTCAATTTGTCACAGAAGTTTATCTGAAAGCCTACACAGGGAATAGAGATGATCTTGATTAAGACTATTTAAGACTTATAAAACATGCATTTTGAAATTTGAAATATTTCTATGTCTTACTTCCACAGATTACATTTTTTCTGCTTTCAAAAAACAAAGAAGTACCAGAGCTCAATGATGCAGAATGGAAATGGCACTTTGCCTTTCTGACAGATGTAACAGAGCTACTCAACAATTTCAATATGCAACTTCAAGGAAAGGGAGGCTCATCTGTGATATGCAATCATATGTCAAAGCATTTGACATACACAGGGAATAGAGATGATCTTGATTAAGACTGAAAAGCTTCCTGAATGCTGCTGAGGGCCATGGTAAAGGGTGGGAGTTTGGAGCTACCAGTGTTTCCCAGGAGAAGTGGAGCAGAGACACAATAGTTGCAGTGCAGCTAACTTGGTCCTGACTCAGTATTTAAAATATAAAAAAGTGGGGCAGCTAGGTGATGCAGTAGATAGAGCATCAGCCCTGAAGTCAGAAGGAACTGAGTTCAAATCTGGCCTCAGACACTTAACACTTCCAATTGCCTCAGTAAAAAAAATAAATAAATAAAAGTATAGGTGTATTATTAGAAATTACAAGACCAGAAATAAACTAAATGCCCAATATTATGAAAATTTCCAGAAAATATTATATCAGTTTTATAAAGAGAATTCTGGAAAGATGGCAGAATAGGCCAAAAAATTCAAATTTCTGCAGATTTTCTCCACAAACAAAACAAATTTGTGCCTCAAAGGGAATATAGATAGGTGAAAAAAATTATAAACAGGTGGGCCTGAACAGGTGTTCCTGAGAAGATCAGAAGAAAGACCCAAGACAAATGTTTGGCCAGTGAAATATAAACTCCTCCAGGCTAGCTCCTCTGAATTAGTTAGCAGAGAGCTTTTAGGCTAACTGGGTTCAGAAGTAGCCTCAGCCTCAAACAAATAACTTTCACCTCCCAGACCGTGTGAGAACTGGTTCCAAGAGAATGTGAGAATGGGGGCTAAGGATTGGAGTTTTGTATGATTGAAATACTATAAGCAAAATATAAAAGCAAAAATAAGTATACTACTGAATTTAATATGTACATCCAAGGAATTGTCAAATTTTTAGGATTTTGTTGCAAAAAACCCTATATTCAATAGAAAATTTGATACATAAGACCCAACATCAAAAATTAATTTCAAGGGATTCAATAAAGACAAAGTGCTTGTGTATAATATGGGGAAATATAAACCATATTTCTAATATTATGATCAATAACTGGGTAGTCCAAAAGAAAAATTGTGGTAGAGGTAAATATGATGTAATTCTAAAAAGCAAACTGTAGGAAAAGGTAAAAAAAACAATAATTATACTATACAAATAAGGAGCAAAAGCAAGGACTAATGGGAGAGGAGGGCTGATAGTTTTGAAATCCTATTCAATTCAGGAATAGGTTAAAGAGTTAACCATTCATGTATACATACATACATATATGAAGGTATAGCACTCTCCAAAATTAATACAGAAATAAGGGGGAGGTAATAGGAGTAGGTGGAGTATAGAAGAGTGTGTATATTAACAGGAGTGGGATAAAATTTGCAGATAAACAGGAAAGGGTTAAAAGGAAAGAAAAATTTAGGGGAGTGAGCGGATAAAGAAGATATTCTTGGAAAGGGTATTGGTGGTTAAGTAATAGCAAGGAAAGTTAGCAAATAGAAGTAAAAGAGGAGAGTTAGCAGGAAAAGGAAATAAGATAATTTTATACATATATATGTGTATATATATATATATATATATATGTTATGTGTGTCTTTTTGTGTGTATGTATGTGTAAGTATATATGTACCTAAGTATATGTATCATATATGTATATATGCATATATATATGCACACAGAAAGATATGTGTGTATATACCTATTTATACACACACAGATACACACACACACACACACACACACACACACAGAAATATATCCAAAGAAATAATATATTTATTTCTGAGATGATATCTCTAAGTCTATCTGTTTATACTGAACTGTAGCCTGCTTGGGAGAGGCTGGGAAGAAAGGGAAAAAAAGAATAAAGTAAAAACTGCACAGTAGAGAACAAAAGAAAAGTTACAAGGAAGCAAAGATGGACAGTTCTGAATAAATGTATTCTATTATACTTTCTTAAAATGGAAATTTATTGTTACATATTTTTAATCCTCATGTTCTGCTATATATATATGATATTTTTTCTTTTCCTGTTTTCCCTATTTTGTTTTTTTCTGCATTCCATTTAAATATTAAATATTTTTACACTACTATTAAAAGGCAAATAAGAGACCCTAAAGAAATATGAAGACATAAAGGTATTGGAGACCACTGAACTTGAATTCAGAGGAGCTAAATCCAAATCCTATCTGTCACTTTCTACCCACATAGCTATCAAAAAGCAAGATAACAACGGATTATTATATATGCTTTTTTGAAATCAAAATTTATTTTTTATATATTTTGAACCTCCCTGATATCCTGCTGGACACGTGATTTTTTTTCTTGATTCTATTCTATTTTTTCTTATTTAGTGTTTAGTTCAATTAAAAATAAAATCTACTACCAAAAAAAAAAAGTAAGATAATCTTACTTGGTTGAATGAGTATAAAATGCATGTTTATAAGTCTTAAATAGTCTTTGCACCTTTAGAGGTGTTTTATTAGAACTTGCCTGTGGCAAAAGGGAGCCCTATTCTTAGATTTCCCCATCTCCACTCAATACCAATGACAGAATCAGTACCTGTTTCTTAGCACAAGGAAAGACAAGGCAAGTAGTAAGATGTAACTGCAGCTTCTAAAGTAGAGAGACAATTTTTAGGTCCTAGGCATAAGGTCAGCAATTGATTTTTATGATCTTACAGATCATGGAGGCTTATGGGTAAAGGATTATGAGTGAAGCTATTAAGGATTATTAGTGTACAATAAAAGGCATTTACATTGTCGAGATTCTCATTTTATTCTCCTGTATATTCAACTGTAATTTACTTATATATGGCACACAATTCCTCATTGAAAATTAGGGAGAGATGGGGAAAGAGATTAATTATTACCAAGGACTTGGGAAAACATCTACTTTACCATTTTGCTGGTCACATGACCTGACTCTAAATCTAAATATTTTTCCACTAAGCATAAAGGTAGAATTAAAATAACAACTTTTACACTAATTTTGAGGAGAGTAAAAGTGTCATGTAAAAAGGAGGAAAAGAATGAATGACTAAATACTGAAAAATACAGATTATAAATTATTCTAGCATTTTGTAATTTGGGAAAGGAAACCACTAAGACTTGGAGAAGGGATCAAGAACACCCTTCATAAAAAATATTGCTAAATTCCATAATTCTATGATCCCAAAACATGTCCACAATTTACCTTTTTCATTTGCTAAATCTTTTAAAAGATATGAGAAAAAATATACCTAGAACTACTATTCAGTGACTTAAATTGAAAAGGCTTACTTGGTTTCCCACACTCCATTTTCTCATCTTATTTGCTCAGAGTTAATTAAGTACTTCAGACTTCTAGTTCATGAAGAGAACATAAGGCAAATCTGGAAGTTTTTTTTCAATCCAAAGGGGCTTTTTGCCAAGATTAAAATCTCTAGCTAAGAGTTCCCTGCAGTTCCAACATTAACCATGTTAATCATTGCCATAGTAACTCTGAAGTGCCCTAATCTGTAGCAGTTTGGTGAAGCTGTTTATAACCTGGTTTGAAGTTGTTATTCTTCCATGAAAACATGAGGAATAATGTTAGCACTTTGTAAACAAGAACTATGCATAGGTATCTTTTATGTTAATCCAACTTCAACCCCAGTGTAAAAAGGTGATATGGAGAATCATTTTGAGAGTGAAAAAAATTTAAAAAATCACATTATTGTCATCAATCAAATCATTACTGTAAGCTCTCAGTAATTCATGAGTATTTCTCTCTACATTTACACAGGTGGGACAATTTCTTTTTCTTTTATACGGAAACTCATAAAGAATATATACTTTTAAGAAATTTTCAATGTTAGGAGGGAAATCATCTCATTGGGTTATGCAAGGACTTTCTGAATTGGATTTAAATCAGCTTTATTTGAATGATACCTGTACACACTGTTAAGTGGAGATAAGATGAGAGAAGGTATTAACAATCCTTCATAAAAAAGATACCATTATCAGATGTCAGCTTTAGATGGACTGACTACAGCTTCTAGGCAGGATAACACCAAACCCACATGAGATTATAAAAAATGTCCAAAAAAGGGAATTGCACATTTCTTATTTTAGTAATGATCCAGGATATCCCAACAATTAAAGATAGGAAGTGATTCCTTATGTCTAACATTAATCCCTTTGACATAATCACATTTCCTCTTGTTCTGCTTTTAGTGAAAATGCATAGCAGCTGTTCATCTTTCCCTATGCCAAGTATTTCAATACTTAAATATTAAGACAATTTACGACTTTCACTGTGGGATAAACACTATTTTTTTTTCCATTTTCCTGGTAAATTCAAACTTCTAATTCTTTAGTATTAAAAAAAATTGTTCATATAATAGCTAAGATTTTATATAGCACTATGTACCAAGTACTATTCTAAGTGCTTTACCATTATTATCTCATTTGATTATCACAAAAATCCAAAACATAGGTGTTACTATTATTTTCATTTGAAAAGATGAAGAAAAGAAGAAATCAGAAGTTGTCATGTCTATTGTAACAGAGTAGTAAGTGTCTGAAGCTATATTTGAACTCATTTTCTTGACTCAGGTTTCTTCCAACACCCCTATGAAGGGGTAGAGAATAAGTATTCCTAAATAAGTATTCATATGGCACATACCTACATGGACAATGTGAGGCATTATGCTAAACACTTTTACAAATATTATTATATGTGTGCTTATGTATTTGCATATAATACATGCACACATACATTTCTATATAATGTTTAAGTGAAAACAATTTAAAGATCTTAGATTTATATTCTATTTCTTCTAAACAGATCCTTTAGCAATATCAGAATTCCTTAGCTATATAAATTTAGTCTCCATAAAATAACTACATCTCAGGGTTGTGAACTTAAAATAAAATATTTGCAAAACCTGTCCCAAACCTTAAAGTACCATATAAATGCTAGCAATTATTTTCAAATGTTACCCCCCCTTGCACACACACACACACACACACACACACACATACATACACACGTTCATATATATATAGAATCTGTAGCACTTAGCAAACCGCTTAACAAGTAGGAGCTGCTAATTTTGTTTTTATCAAGTTGAATCATTGAATTAGAATTTTAGAAATAAAAGAGGCCTTAGTGATGGGAAGGTCACAGATTATACAGATGCCTATCAAGATGTTCAGAGAAGTTAAGTGACTTGCCCAAGATCACATAGTTATAAATAGCAAAAGCAATACTTAAAATCAGGTTCTATAAATGTAATACCCTTTCTGCTCCACCATGATATCTCACATTTATACTTCTCATTTTTCATGTCCAAAGTCAGATAGTGGGAGACTCTGGGAAAGATATATTTGAAGCAAAGATACTTACAGCAGGGTGTTTACTCAGGGTGATTGATGAGATAATGGTTCTCTAGTTCACATATACTTAGTATGGTGATGTAATAGTTCTACAATTGCCATATGCTCAGTGTACTGTAGTGATGTAATTGTACTTAAGGTATATAAGGGCTGAGAGGACTTGAAATAAGCAGACTCGAGTGTACTCCAGCTCAGACTCCAGACTCCAGACTCCAGACTCTAGACTCTATCCCTGATCATCCTCATGGTAACTCTCCTACTAAGACCAAGGCCTATCCAGAGATCCTTCAGAAGGATAGCCCAGACATTACATCTAGGTCTATGGTTGTTGGAAACTTTGCCTTTGATTTTTTTAAGACTAGGTATTTCTCAATTTTTTTAAGTTGTTAACATATGTCTATGCATATATGTTTACAGTATCTAAGTTCATGCATCATGGAGCTGAACTGGTCTCAAATCCAAGTACAGCTTCTGACACACACTGGATATGTGATCATAGGCAAGCTGCTCCACTTTCGCAGTATCCCAGGTAAGTATCTAAGAATATATGTTGCAGAGAAACTATCAAGGTTGATCACAGAGAGCTCCCTTTGACAAAGAAATCACAGTGGAAGTTCCCACCCATAAATTTGTGTTTATATATGTATGAACATATGTATAGATGAATGTGTATACATACATATATATATATATATATATATAAATATTTAGAGTTAGAAGATAAATTCATTTGTAGGGGGAAGGGTTCAAGATTATCAAAAGAAATAATGAGGGAAAATGGGATAGGAAACCTCTCTGTCTCTGTCTCTCTGTTTCTTTATCTCTCTGTATCTCTGTCTCTGTCTCTATCTCTGTCTGCTGTCTGTCTGTCTGTCTCTCTTTTTGTCTCTCTGCTTGCTCACTCTCTCTCCTCATAAAAAGAAGCAACACTAGGATTTAAGGATGTTGATCAATGCAACAATCAAACCAGTCTAGAGAACCAAGAATCAATGATGAAGTATTATCCAAAGTAGAATGAGACAAAGTTTTTGGACATGGCCAAAGTTAGAATTTATGTTTCCTGATTATAACTTTCTTCATATGTTTTTTTTTTTGTTTTGTTTCTTCCCATCCACACTCCAACTGGAACAGCAAGGGAGGAAAAGGAAGTAGGATAGAAAGAAAGATAAATCTTGATAATCAATTTTTTAATTAAAAAAAAACAAAACATTTATAGGTATGTAGCAATATATAAATGTATATTTAGCGATGTTTAAAATTTAAATTAAAATTCTAGAGTATATGTTATAGGTTCTTCATGTATCATTATTAATAACTCATACACTATTAGCCTAATAATATTAATATAAATATTTAAATTCATTTATGAGAATATATATTATTCTGCTGTAGGAAACTGTGACAGCTAGTGAGAATAGCTGTTACTCTGCCAAGTAACTGGTTGGACTATGGCAATGCAAGTTTTTGCTCCCTCAAACTTCTTCCCTGAAATTTACTACCATACTTGGCTAAGTCACAAAAAAAATTATTGTAGCCCTTCATTGCCATCAATCATCCAAGCAAAAGTGATCACCATGAATATTGACTTTTTACCTAGCATCCCTTCTTTTACCTTTGTTTTACTGTTTGTCTAATTCAATTACTCTTAGTCCTATAATTTAGAAGCTGCTTATTCCAAAATAATATGAAAACTTCATTTACTCTGACCTTAGTTATCAAAGTTATGCTGCAGTTCTTTTTTACCACCTACCATCCAAATACTCAAATTGATTCCAACTCCTCCCATACTCTCTGAGAGCTTTCTTCTTCCAGAATCTCTATGAGGGTTTCTTCTCTTCAAATTCTTTTAATCTACCAGTTTGTTGTGTGCTGCCTAAAATATGTTCTCATTAAAAAAATAAAATAAAATAAAATAAACTTGAACTGCAATCTCCCTAAGCTATCATCTCATATATTTCTTCTTTCATTGTCAAACTCCGGAAAAAAATTGCCTACATTCCTTGCTTCCATTACCTTACCTCTCCATTCTCTCAGCCCATATAGGTTACTACCTCTTCTTCCTAAACATTCTTTCCTCCTTTGACTTTTAAGTTGTTAATCTCTTCTTGTTCCCTCATGCTTTTCCTCAATTTCCTTTGATGAATTATCATCCAATTTCCTCTCCATAACTATGGCTATTTCCCAAGATTCCCTACTGGATCTTCCTTTTATTTCCCCTTTATTTCTTCCCTCTTTTTCATTACCTTTTATATGTGAGTAGGTTTGGTATGCAAGTGGGCAATGGGGGAAATTCTCAATGAAGTTTCTTGCAAATGTTAGGGGGAGGGAAGGAATTTTTAGATATTTATTTTCTTTGTATCATTTCCCCATAATATTTAACATATAGTTAAGCACTTGACAATTGCATATCGATTGTTTGCAAAGTCTGGGGTTATAAGAACTTTTGATCTAATTGAGAGCAAATCATTAACTCAATATGTAGAGGGGGGAAATAGTATAAATAGAATATACTTAAAGCTAAACATTTTTTTTTGTAGGAAAGGGGTCTCCCAAAGAGAATTACATTTGAAGTTCTAATATGCAATTAGTTAAATATGAATTCATTTGGAGTTTAATCAAGAACATAGTATCACTTCTACTAAGAAAAATGCATATATCAGTAGAAACTTGAATTAATCACAGCAGTCACACTGACCAAGAAAAGGGCCACTCACAGTAATGACATTTTCACTTCCATGAGAAAAAGATTCTGGTTAGGGGTGTTAGGATAATATATAAGTTCTACATTCCCTGACAACAAAAATAATTTGTTATTAAAAAAATAAAAGCTTTACAAATAAATATGTTCCAACTTTGTTGTTATTGTCCTCCTCCACTTTAATCCTGAATTGTATGTCTATGGATGATACTATTTAATTGGGTGTCTTACTAATTTTTCTTTAAATTTTATTTTCTTGCATTGTTTTATTCTATTCATACTTTTCTACTTCCCTTCCTTAAAAAATTGAAAAACATACTTTTGACTTTGATGTAGTACTTGTTTGTCATGTATCTCTACTTGATATGATCAACTACATATTAAGGTGTATTTTAGATTCTTTTCATCTCTTACTTTTGAAAATTGATATGTATATATATATATATATATCAGTTAAACTTTTATATGACATTTTCATAATAATCATTGATATGCTTTCCTCCATTTGCCTTCCAATTTTTGTTTTTTTAATAGACTTTTATATTAATTTAATAATGAATAATAATTTTAAATAAAGTTGTTTTGATAGTACACTATATATTTTTATCATTTTCATTATTTTTTTCTAATTTTATATTAATTTTTAATCTTTGTTCTGTCAAGTTGGTGATTTGACTTAACATAGACATATAATTAAGAAATGACTCTGTAATGAGTTACATCCTGCCTTTCACATATAAACATTTTTGCGTGCATGTGATTTTCCTTAGTACTTACCAGAGTAGCTATAAGGTTTTCAAAATGCTTAACAACCATTATCTCATATTTTGTCCTTACAACTACCCAAGGAGATAGGTATTATTTTTATCCCAATTTTATAGATGAGAAAACTGAATCTGACAGAAGTTAAATGACTTGCTCAAGAGACAAAGCTACGAAATATCTCAGACCTGATGTGAATGTAAATCTTCTGATTCCAGAGCTAGCAATCTATTGAACTAAATGCAGAACCGTATATAAAACTCCCCATTTTTAAATTTATTTATTAAATTCAGGATATAAAGGCATATAGGTTCTTTGTAATCTATATCTTTGAACTCCTTTATATCTTACTCCTGAACCATGCTTCCCAGCATATTTTCTCTAAGCCAATGTCTATCTTCATATTAAAAATATTGAATAACCAAATGGAGAGTTAATTTGAAGTGTCTTACTATGTTCATCATAGAACTTCTCCATCTCTTCATCCTCCACAGCGGATATTGGTACAGGGGAATCAATTAACTTCACAATGGCTTTTTTGGTAAATTCTTAGCATGACCACTGCAATAAGAGATAACCATCATTATATTGTTTTTTCCTTAGCTTTGGATGAACAATAAAAACAATTTTGCCAACTCAAGCCCTTTTCTCATTTAGCTTCAACTTTTCTCTATCTTTCTTTTATTTTTCTTTTTAGTGAGACTATTGGTTGAAGATTTAAGTCCACCTGTAATAAAAATCAGTAACTTCACCATTAGTTTGTCTTTGCTCAAGAATCTCACTATCTCACAATTTCTCTACCAACTATAAAGTTAAAGTTTAGCAACGGTATAAAAACTATAATTCTTCTTACCCCTAGCCCTTTTTCTACCACATTTTCACCATCTTTTCAGAAGCAGTTGGAGATGTGCATGTAATTAAAGTCCATATTGTAGTTTTCTTTGTTTTGACAGTTGCCATGGCCCTAGAGTTCATCACCTAGTGACTAGGCAGTGGTGATATATGTCTCTGTACTTGGCTAGGATAATACTGGGAAAGCAGATATTCTATTGTTTGTACTATTTTAAATACAACTAATATATTAAAACCTGCCAAAGCTTCCCCTTAGTTCAATAATGAAAGTCACTTCTATATCATGATGAAGTATCACAATAAGACTTTCTGGAGGAACTTTTAAAAACATATATTAAAAAAAACTAGATTAACCTAGTGAAAATTGTTAATTATGAACTATTTATAAAGAATTACTTTTGCAAGCAGGGCCAGGAGATCATTATATACTTCAATAAAAATACTATATGAAGACCAATTCTGATTGACCTGGCCATCCTCAGCAATGAGATGAACCAAATCAATTTCAATGGAGCAGTAATGAACTGAACCAGCTACGCTCAGGGAAAGAATTCTGGGAGATGACTAAAAACCATTACATTGAATTCCCAATCCCTATATTTTTGTCTGCCTGCATTTTGGATTTCCTTCACAGGCTAATTGTACAATATTTCAGAGTCCGATTATTTTTGTACAGCAAAATAACGGTTTGGACATGTATACTTATTGTGTATCTAATTTATATTTTAATATATTTAACATCTACTGGTCATCCTGCTATCAAGGGGAGGGGGTTGGGGAGGAGGGGAAATATTGGAACAAGAGGTTTGGCAATTGTCAATGCTGCAAAGTTACCCATATATATAACCTGTAAATAAAAGGCTATTTAAAAAAAAATATTTTTGTTTCACTTTACTATCTTGTACACACATTAATTAGAACTAAAGAGCAAAACATAAAAATGAAACTGACAAACATTATCTTTTTATCGACGTATAGGATACTTGTTTTAATGAACAGGAAATAATAGTTTATAGAATATTAATTATGAAAAAAAGTTGATAAGAAAAATGCTTGAGTTTTCTTAAAAGTGGATTAATTTCTCTTGTAATTTAAACATTCTTGTTCAGAATTCATGTTGCCTGGGTAATCTTTCTGCATTCGAAGTATAAAGATAAACTTCGGCCTCTGTCCCTATGTAAATCACCAACAATTTTAACTTTTTAGTTCTCATATGAGTTGTGTCTATGTAATGATGCAATTTTTTCTCAATAGTATTTTATTTTTCTAAATACATAAAGACAGTTTTTAACATTGATTTTTGCCAGATTTAGTGTTCCAAAAATTTTATTCCTCCACCCCTTACCTATCCTCTTTCCATGACAGAAGGCAATCTTATATAGGTTATCCATGTACAAAACTTTTAAACATATTTCCTTATTTGTTATATTGTGCAAGAAAAAAATGCCCAAAAGGGAAAAAATGAGAAAGAAAAAGCAAACAAACAAAAGGTGAAAATACCACATACATTCATGAATGTAAAAAAGACAAAAATACATTACATTCAATCAACATTCAATCTCCATTGTTCTCTCTCTTGATGTAAATGAAATTTTCTATCCCCACTGTATTGAAATTATCTTGGATCATTGCATTGCTAAAAAGATCTAAGTCTATCGTAGTTGACTGTCACTTAATCTTGTTATTACTGTATATAATGTTCTGCTAACTTCATTGAGCATCAGTTCATATAAATCTTTCCAACCTTTTCTGAAATCAGTCTGCTCATCATTTCTTAGAGATAATAATATCCCTTCACATTCAAATACCTTGCCTTATTCAGCTATTCCTCAATTTATGGGAATTCACTCGATTTCCAATTCATTTTCATTATAAAAATATTACAAACATTTTTGCACATGTGAGTCCTTTACTCTCTTTTATGTTCTCATTGGAACACAGACCCAATAGTAAGATCACTGAATCAAAGTGTATACAGTTTTATAGCCTTTTGATATAGTTCCAAATTGCTCTTCAGAATGGTCCAATAGATTTCACAACTTCATCAGCAATGCTTTAGAAATAACAAGTTTTCAAAAACAACTTAAAGGAAAGAAAGTTTCAATAATTTGCCTGATATAAATGTTACTTTTTGTCTACAATCAACAAACATGCTTATTGCTTTCTGTCAACCTATCCAGTGAGCCAAAAGAATTATCTTTTCTAAACTTGTGTTCAATGCACATTAGACCTAGAAATATAATATCCCCAATTTCAAATTAATTAAGTAGTATATATTCATTTGACTACTTATGACTAAGTTTTCTTCCTGATTTATCTAAGGGTCACCTACAAACTCTTACTACATTACTTCCTAACAAGCCATCCATTTTGGATGCTAGGGAGCTATGCAAGGCATATAAAAATTAAAGGATTTGCCCAGGCTCACATATGCAGTTAGTTTTAGATGTGGAATTTAAACTCACATATTCCTGCCCAACATTCTTTTATAATACCATTACACTATTCCATGTTGCTTGTTTATCAATAACTTTCTGTCACATTGTGTAGTTTTACTTGGCTCCAAAGAACCATGAAGAAATTTATCCCATTAATACACTCATGACTGCTAAAGTTCCCAAGCAGAAGGAAAATGACTCCTATAATTCCATAACTTCTATAATCCATAAGACTCCCTTCTAACTATTTATTTCCTTTTGGACCTAATCCATGACTTCATTTGTTTAGGGAATATCCTGTGAGAAAGCCCCTTTTATGAATATTGATACTTTCTCTGCAGTTTATAGAATTAGACAGTGCCTATAGTACTTTTTATAAAGTTAAATAACTTAGGTTCACATAAGCAGTGTGAGAATAAGAGGTAAGACTGGAACCTTGGCTTCCTGACTCAGATAGCATCTGTCTATTCACTACATCATAGTAATGTTAATTAAATTTAATAACTTAACATCCACATATTTTTATTTTTTTAATTTTTAATAGCTTTTTATTTACAAATTATATGCATGGGTAATTTTACAGCATTGACAATTGCCAAACTTTTGTTCCAATTTTTCCCCTCCTTTCCCCCACCCCCTCCCCCAGATGGCAGGATGACCAATACATGTTAAATATAGTAAAATGTAAATTAAATGCAAAATAAGTATACATGTCCAAACTTATTTTGCTGTACAAAAAGAATTGGACTCTGAAATACTGTACAATTAGCCTGTGAAGGAAATCAAAAAATGCAGGAGGGCAAAAATATAGGGACTGGGAATTTAATGTAATGGTTCTTAGTCATCTTCCAGAGTTCTTTCACTGGGCATAGCTGGTTCAGTTCATTAGTGCTCCATTAGAACTGATTTGGTTCATCTCATTGCTGAGGATGGCCAGGTCCATCAGAATTGATCATCATATAGTATTGTTGTTGAAGTATATAATGATCTCTTGGCGCTGCTCATTTCACTCAGCATCAGTTCATGTGAGTTTGTCGAGGCCTTTCTGAAATCATCCTGTTGGTCTTTTCTTACAGAACAATAATATTCCATAATATTCATATACCACAATTTATTCATCCATTCTCCAACTGATGGGTATCCACTCAGTTTCCAGTTTCTAGCCACTACAAAGAGGGCTGCCACAAACATTCGTGCACAAACAAGTCTCTTTCCCTTCTTTAAGATCTCTTTGAGATATAAGCCCAGTCGTAACACTGCTGGATCAAAAGGTATGCACAGTTTGATAACTTTTTGAGCATAGTTACAAATTGTTCTCCAGAATGGTTGGATGTATTCACAGTTCCACCAACAATGTATTAGTGTCCCTGTTTTCCCACATCCCCTCCAACATTCCACATTATCTTTCCCTGTCATTCTAGCCAGTCTGACAGGTGTGTAGTGGTATCTCAGAGTTGTCTTAATTTGCTATCCACATATTTTTCACTGGCTATAAAAGTTCACTTAAATAAGAAGAGAACTAAGATTATCTTGCTTTTGATGGGTAAGCCATTTGTGAAAAATCATAACTATGTTATTTAAAGAACTATGTACTATGTTATTTAAAGAAAGTTATTTAGCCTCAAGATTCAGTTTCATAATTAATAAAAGCATGATGGTAAAATGGGATGATTTTTTAAAATTATGATTTTTTTATCAGAAACTTCATTCTACTGCTGGAAATCTCATAATTACCATAACATCTTTTCACTGGACATGGTTTTCTCTCCATTTTATGGAAACATTATGGGGTTTAGTGCTGTGATATCAAATTCAAATAGAAAAAGTTTATTAGGAGCTGCATATTGACTTAGAAAACCATAAATTAGCATTCATATTGTATTGTAGTTTTTATTTATTTTGTAAAAAATAATCATATTATTAGTCCATGCAGCATCAATCTTTACTGGACCTCGGAAGCCTGTAGGAAGTAAGTTTGACAACTCAAGAACAAGTCAGAGGACCTGGCATCAAATCCTGATCTGCATACTTAATAGCAATATTACCATGGACAAATCAATTAATAGTAAACAAATATCAGGTGCTTATTGTATTTTCTAAGTAGTGGGAGTAGAAAGATTTAAGAAAAAATCTAAGCTCTCAAGAATTTTATTTTCTAATGACAGAAAAGATGTAAATAAGTTTTGTAGTTGTTATTTAGTAGTTTCAGTTTCATGTCTAGCTCTTTGTGACTCTCTTTGGAATTTTTTTGAGAAAGAAATTAGAATATTTTGCCATTTCCTTCTGCAACTCATTTTACAAATGAGGAACAGAGACAAGCAGTTAAGTGACTAGCTTAGGGTCATATAGATAGTAAGTATCTGAGGCCAGATCTGAACTCAAGAAGATGAATCTTTCTGACTCTATACACTGTGCTACCTAGCTTCCCTGTGTAAATAACTAGGTATGATATAAGACATATACAGAGTGGATGATTGTGATATTAAAAGGATAGATTTTAGCAGCCTACAGAGAGGAAAGGCCTCTTATAGAATATGAAACTTGATCAGAGGCTTAAAGAAAATAGGGGAAAGAAAGGATAAAAGACAACAGACGAAATGAGTTAGGCTATTCCAGGCAGGACGCAGCCAGAATAAAGGCAAATAAAATTTCAGGTGAAAAAACTATAAATAAAACTGATTATAGGCTTCCAGAAAACAAAGGGGAGTAGATTATAAGAAGACTGGAAAGGTAAGATGAGGCCAGATAATAACGATATTTACATCTCAAATAGAGTAACTTATATTTATCTCTTTAAGTGACAGAGAATGAATAGAGCGCATTGAAAAGGATTAGGGGAAAACTAAGAATCATCAGTCAGACCTAAACTTTAGAAAAAAATGCTATTGCAGGTGAGTGGAACACAGATTGGGATAAGAAGAGTCGGGGAAACTAGATAAAAGGGAATTTTTAGATATATATATTGAAAGCCAAAAATAAGGTAGGGCTGTTTAAGTAGTGAGAAAAGGCTATACAGAAGAGAAGCTTTTTAAGTAGAAAGGACACTTTTAGCAACCTAATTTCTTTGTGACTCAGTTTCTTCATCTATCAAATTAGAGAACTGGATTAGATTTCAGGAGTAGAAAATATGTTTGTTTCTGCCAAGGGGCATGTGGGTATTCGTATCATCATTCATGAGCCATACAAAATTATCTACTTATAGAACTTAAGCAGTGGGAGGTTTTCTCTTGTTGATTATACAAATGATTCTGTTGACCTTATATGGCCCTCAGACCAGAGGTTCCCTATTAGATCTGATGAATTTAGAAACCTTTCTAGTTTAAAATCTATTACCCTTAGGTGATTAGTGTCATCTTTCACCTACTCAGGATAGACTCTTCCTCTTGGCCTCCAGGCACAGAGTTTTCTTTGTTCTTACAACCAAGATTTCATATCACAACCTGGCCATTTTTAAACCATATCACTCTGGATAAATACCTTCTTCTACCTTCTCTTTATATATTGTCCTGTACTTAGAATGTAAGCAGGCTGAAGGCAAGGACTATCCTATTTGCTTTTGTTTGTAACAAACGTTATCTGACTGTCTGACAGCTTACCATTTTGTAAATTTCTTTCATTAATTTATTCATCCAATACTACTACTTTGGCCATTTTACAGTTGCTTGGAATTTAATGCCCAAAGTAAACAGCCAAAGAGAAAGGGAAAGTCATATCAAGTAAATCTGAAGAAATGGACTAGCATTATCCAATGGCTCTGCACCCCTAAGACAAATTAATTCTATTGTTCACAAGAGGGACAGGAGGAACATAGATTGTTTGGTATGAAAGATGCAGGGAAGGAAGGAAGGAAGGAAGGGAGGGAGAAAAGAGGGAGGGAGGGAGTAGGAAGGAATGAAGAGGGGAGAGAGAGGGAGGAAAGAAGGGAGACAGAAAGGAAGACCAAAGGAAGGAAGGAAAAAAGAGAAAGAAAGAGGGAAAGAGGAAGGAAGGAAGGAAGGATATACTTTTTACACATAAATAACATTCTTTCAAATGGAAAAATACAGTAGATAGCTGGGCAAAGCCACTGACTAAAAGAGGTATTTTTTCCATTTTCTGTAGTTTCAATTATACATATCATTCCTCTCTTTTATTGAAACTGTTAATCAAGAATTAACTATAATCAAAAGGTATTTAACACAGAAAAGAAAAAGAGGACTTCATTGTTTACAAAAGGATATTATTTTCCCTGCAAATAACAAACATCTACTTCTCACCTATCTGCTTTGATTACAATAGCAGTATAGTCATTAATGATTTGATCCCGTCTAATAATCTTTGATGTTAGCATATATGCAAGAGTTGTGCAACAATTTATGCAAGATTGAATCCTAACAAATGTTTAGAATGAACACTTTTAATTTCCTAATCTATCCTTTGTGTTGTTGGGTTTTTTTCAGGGATGAATGATCAGAAAGTATTTGAAAAGTAAGCATTTTGTTAAACTGCTCAAAAGAATGAAGATTATAAAGCTGCTTACATATGGCAATTGAACAATGATTAATCTAGCCTTCATTGTTTCTCTAGAATTTTACCATTTTTGTTTACAAATCAGTCATTGGCATTGTTTAAGAGACAAATCATTGTGTCTTTTTTTCTGACAGTTTTCAGATGACAAAGCCAATAATCTCCAAGGTCCACATTTGTTTTCTATATTTATTTCTTGCTGAAACAAAATATTGTTTTCAAATTTTCCAATGCCCCTGTTGCTCTGGTTCTAGAACTGGAAATACTTGGCTTTTGAAGAATTATTTTCATAGGCATAATGATTTTCTAATGATTTAGAGTTTAGGATTATCCTTTTTTCTACAATTACAAGCAAAAACATTTTTTAATATTTGTCTTTAAAACTCTGAGCTACAATTTCCCTCTCCACCACAATGGAAAATAATTTAATATAAATATATGTAGTCATGCAAAATATATATCCATATTAGTGATGCTGAAGAAGAAAACAGGCAAAAAAACTCAAAAAACATAAAGTTTAAAAAAGTATAATTTGTTTTATATTAAGAAACTATCAGTTTAATGTCTAGGATGATTAGCATTTTTCATCACAAGTCATTCACACTTTTCTTGAATCATTGTATTCCTGATAATAAATAACTCATTCATACCTGATCATCTCTTAATATTGCTTTTACATTTTTACACATTACATGTCATTATGTCTCAGCTTCTTTAAGTCATTCCAAATATTTCTGAAAACAGTCTTCTCATAACTTCTTCAAACACAATAATATTCCATCACAATCACATTCCATAATTTGTCCAGCCATTTCCCAACTGATAAGTATCTTCTCAATTTCCTATTCTTTGCCAGCAGAAAAGAGTTTCTATAAATATTTTGTATATATTTACTATCCCCATCTTTTATTTATTATTTATCTATCTATCTATCTATCTATTTATTTATTTATTTTGCATACAGACTTAGCAGTGGTATAGGTATGTCAAAGGATATGCATGGTTTTATAGCTTTGGGGGCATAATCCCAAACTGCTCTACAAAATAATTAAATCAGGTCACAAATCCATCAACAAAGTACTATTGTTCATTTTTAAAACATTCCCTCCAAAATTTGTCATTTATTTTTCTACCTTGGTTAATGGCTTTTATTTTAATAAATTTGACCCAGTTCTCTATATATTTGAGATATGAGTCCCTTTGTTGCAAAAAAAATGTTATAAAAACTTTCATATATGTTATTGCTAGCTGTATTTTCCTCCATTTATATATTTCTCCTCTGTTTATTGTGTTCCCTTTCATTTAACCCTTTCCTTCCTCAAAAGTGGTGTGCTTTTGATTTAGCCAAGATTAAAAGGGATGCTGAAATCTGGAGGGGGGAGAGGAGGAAATTACAGCAAATATTTATAATAAAACCCTCATTTCTAATGCATATATATGTATACACACACACACACACACACACACACACACATATATGGAACTGACTCAAATTTACATGGATACAAGCCATTGCCTAATTCATAAATTGTCAAAGATTATAAACAGACAATATCAGATGAATAAATTAAAGCTATCTATAGTCAAATGAAAAAAATATTCTAAATGATTGGAGAAATGGAAATTAAAATAACTGTGAAGTACCACTTTACATCTCTCAGATTGGCTAAGATGGCAGGAAAAGATAATGATTAAATGGTGTAGGTGATGAGGGAAAATTGGTACAACTCATGCATTACTGGTGGAATTTTGAACTGACCCAACCATCCAGGAAAGCAGTTTGAACTATGCCCAAAGGCCTATAATTTGTGCATATCCTGTGCTGTGTTACTATTGAATCTATATACCAAATAAATAATAAAAGAGAGGAAAGAACCTACATGTACAAAAATGTTTGTAGTGATATTTTTGTAGCGGCAAGAAATTGGAAATTGAGTAGATGCCCATCAGCTGGGAAATGGCTGAATAAATTATGGTATATGAATGTATCAGAATATAATTGTTCTATAAGAAGTGATTAGCAGGCTGATTTCAGAAAAGCCTGGCAAGACATACATGAACTGATGCTGAGTAAAGTGAGCAGAATCAAGAGAAATTTTACATTGTAATGTAAAGTCCAAGCTAGCTCCCTGGAGGTCTGCCAAAGTCAAGATAAACAAAAGTCCTTGGTCTTTAGGGGCAGAAGTGAAGGAGACGGACAAAACTGCCAGTAGTTTTGTTAAGGATCCCTCCTTGATCCTAGAGTCCAGAATCTCCACACTTTTCTCCTCCTTGTCCTGTTAAGTGTGGATCAATGCCTAGTTTCTGCCATACTAATTTCCAATGTTTCCAGCAATTTTTGTCAAATAATGCATTCTTATCCCAAAAACGGGGGTCTTTGGATTTGTCAAACACTAGATAATTAAAGTTATTGGATGTTTTGTCCTTTGAACCTAATCTATTCCATTGATCAACTAATCTATTTCTTAGCCAATACCAGATGGTTTTAGTAACTGCTGCTTTATAATATAATTTTAGATCTGGTACAGCTGGGCCACCTTCATTTGATTGGTTTTTCATTAATTCCCTTGAAATTCTTGACCTTTGGTTTTTCCATATGAACTTTGTTGTTATTTTTTCTAGGTCATCAAAATAGTTTTTGGAAAGTCTCATTGGTATAGTGCTAAATAAATAGATTAGTTTAGGTAGTATTGTCATCTTTATTATATTTGCTCACCCAATCCAAGAGCATTTAATATTTTTCCAGTTGGTTAGATCAGACATAATTTGTGTGGGAAGTGTTTTATAGTGTTGCTCATAAAGTTTCTGATTTTCCCTTGGCAGATAAATTCCTAAATATTTTATACAATCAATAGTTACTTTAAATGGAACGTCTCTTTGTAACTCTGACTGTTGGATTTTGTTAGTGATATATAAGAATGCTGATGACTTATGTAGGTTTATTTTATAAAGAGCAACTTTACTAAAGTTGTGGATTATTTCTAATAACTTTTTAGTAGAATCTCTGGGGTTCTCTAAGTATATCATCATATCATCAGCAAAGAGTGATAATTTGGTTTCCTCATTGCCTATTCTTATTCCTTTAATCTCTTTCTCTGCTCTTATTGCCAAAGCTAGCATTTCTAATACAATATTAAATAGTAATGGTGATAGTGGGCAACCTTGTTTCACTCCTGATCTTATTGGGAATAGTTGCAGTTTGTCTCCATTACATATAATGCTTACTGCTGGTTTTAAATAGATGCTACTGATTATTTTAAGGAAAAGTCCATTTATTCCTATGCTCTCAAGTGTTTTTAATAGGAATGTATGTTGGATTTTATCAAATGCTTTTTCTGCATCTATTGAGATGATCATATGGTTTCTGTTAGTTTGGTTATTAATATGACCAATTATACTAATAGTTTTCCTAATATTGAACCAGCCCTGCATTCCTCGTATAAATCCTACTTGATCATCATGTATTATCCTGAGGATGATTTTCTGTAGTCTTTTTGCTAATATTTTATTTAAGATTTTAGCATCAATATTCATTAGGGAGATTGGTCTATAATTTTCTTTCTCTGTTTTCAACCTACCTGGTTTAGGTATCAGTACCATGTGTGTGTCATAAAAGGAGTTTGGTAGGACTCCTTCATTCCCTATTTTTTTAAATAGTTTATAAAGCATTGGGACTAATTGTTCTTTGAATGTTTGGCAGAATTTACATGTAAATCCATCTGGTCCTGGGGTTTTTTTTTTAGGGAGTTGATTAATAACTTGTTCTATTTCTTTTTCTGAAATGGGAATATTTAAGCAATTTACTTCCTCCTCTGATAATCTGGGGAGCCTATGTTTTTAGAAGTAGTCATCCAGTTCACTTAGGTTATCAAATTTATTGGCATAAATTTGGGCAAAGTAACCCCTTATTATTTCTTTAATTTCCTCTTCATTGATGGAAAGTTCTCCCTTTTCATTTTTAAGACTACTAATTTGATTTTCCTCTCACCTTTTTCTAATCAGATTTACCAAAGGTTTATCAATTTTATTGTTTTTTTTGATAAAACAAACTCTTAGTTTTATTAGTTCAATAATTTTTTTTACTTTCAATATTATTAATTTCTCCTTTCAATTTTAGAATTTCAAGTTTAGTAATTAATTGGGGGTTTTTAATTTGGTCTTTTATTAGCTTTTTAAGGTGCAAGCCCCATTCATTGACCTTCTCTTTCTCTATTTTGTTCAAGTAAGCCTCTAAGGATATAAAATTTCCCCTTATTTTGGCTGCATCTCACAAATTTTGGTATGCTGTCTCACCATTGTCATTATCTTGAGTGAAATTATTTATTGTTTCTATAATTTGCTGTTTCACCCAATCATTTTTTAAGATGAGATTATTTAGTTTCCAATTACTTTTTGATTTATTTACACCTAACTTTTTGTTGAATGTAGTTTTTATTGCATTGTGATATGAAAAGAAAGCATTTACTATTTCTGCCTTCCTGCATTTAATTTTTAGGTCTTTGTGTTCTAATATATTGTCAATTTTTGTGTAAGTTCTATGAACTGCTGAGAAGAAAGTGTACTCCTTTCTGTCATCATTCAGTTTTCTCCAGAGATCTATCATATCTAATTTTTCTAATATTCTATTTGCCTCTTTAATTTCTTTCTTTCTTTGTGGTTTGATTTATCTAAATCTGAGAGTGTAAGATTGAGATCTTCCTCTATTATAGTTTTGCTGTCTATTTCTTCTCACAACTCTCAACTTCTCCTTTAGGAAGTTAGATGTTATACCTCTTTGTGCATATATGTTTAATACTGATATTGCTTCATTGTCTATAGTACCTTTTAGCAAGATATAGTTTCCTTCCTTATCTCTTTTAATTAGATCAATTTTTGGTTTTGCTTGATCTGAGATAAGGATGGCTACCACTGCTTTTTTGACTTCACCCGAAGGATAATAGATTCTGCTCCAGCCTTTCATCTTTACCCTGTATGTATCTCCTTGTTTTAAATGTGTTTCCTGTAAATAACATATTATAGGGTTCTGACTTTGATCCAGTCTGCTATCTGCCACCTCTTTATGGGGGAGTTCATCACATTCATTTTTATGGTTAAAATTACTAATTCTGTAATGCTATCCTAATATCCCCAGATTATGCTTTTCTTTTTCTTGCCCTCCTTCCCCCCTTCCTTAATATTAAACTTATTGGTACCACTTACGTCACCCAGTTCTCCCTCTTTAGTATCCTTCCCTCCTCCCTTTGAATCCCTTCCCCTTTCTTGTACCCTTCCCTTATTACTCTTTTTCCTTTTCCTTTTTCCTCTCCCACTTTTTAATGAGGTGAGAGAAGATTTTCTGTAAAACAAATGTGTTAATTATTTCCTCTTTGAGCCAACTCTGATGAGAGTAAGATTCATACAATGTTCCCCCCCTCAGTTTCCTCAGATATGATCGGTTTCCTTTGATCATCGTCACATGTAATTTCCCTCTTTTTATCTCCCCCTTTCCTTTTTTTCCTGACACTATCCCCTGTCCATTTCTACTTCCCTTTTTCATGCTATATCAGTAAAATCAAATTATACATGTGGTTTTTATGTATATCCACAACAGAAATATAGTTCTCAAGAGTTCCTTTTACCTTTTTCTACTTGTCTTGAGTCCTGTTGTTGGAGATCAAAATTTTTGTTTAAGTCTGGTTTTTTCTTTAGAAACAAATGGAATTCCTCTGTTTCATTAAATGTCCATCTTCTTCCATGGAAAAAAAATGTTCAGCTTAGCTGGGTAGTTTATTCTTGGCTGCATTCCAAGTTGTTTTGCCTTTCAGAATATGAAATTCCAGGCCCTTTGATCCTTTAATGTTGAGGCAGCCAGATCTTGTGTGATCCTTATTGTGGCACCTTTGTATTTGAACTGTTTTTTTCCTGGCTGCTTGTAGAATTTTTTCTTTAGTCTAAAAATTCTGAAGTTTGGCCACAAAATTCCTCTGAGTCTTCATTTTAGGGTCTTTTTCAGAAGGTGGTTGATGGATTCTTTCAATGCCTATTTTACCTTCCAGTTCTATTACTTCTGGGCAGTTTTCTTTAATGATTTACTGTAAAATAGTATCTAGGCTCTTTTTTTCATCATAATTTTTGGGTAGTCCGATGATCCTTAGGTTATCTCTCCTAGATCTATTTTCCAGGTCTGTTGTTTTTTCAAGTAAATATTTGACAATTTTTTCCAATCTTCCATTTTTTTGGTTTTGCTTGACAGATTCTTCCTGTCTCAATGAATCAGTCATTTCTATTTGTTCAGTTCTGATTTGTAGTGAGTTATTTTCTTCATTAGCTTTTTTTGCTTTGTTTTATGTATGTCCAATTGAGTTTTTAAATGAGTCATTTTGCTCTATGGAATTTTTTTCCATTTCACTATTTTTGTTAGTGAGTTATTTTCTTTCTCCAATTCACAAATTCTGTTTCCCTGCACTTCTTGGGAGTTTTTTACCTTTTCCAATTCATATTTTAGGAAGTTATTTTCTTTTTCCACTTTATCAAATTTTTCTTTTAGTGAGTTATTTGTTTTTTCTGTACTCTCTTGCATAGCTTCTCTTTCCTTTCCCCATTTTTCTTCTAGTTCTCTTTTAAGGTTTTTAATAGTCTCTTCTAGGAGAGCCTTTTGTATTGGGGACCAACAATTGTCTGGAGACTGTCTGCTATTAGTCTCTTCAGGGTTGAAAAGCTGTTCTCTTTCTGAATAGAAACTATCAATTGTCCTTTTGATTTTCTTACTCATTTTGTTAAAGCCTGTAGGGTCTGCCTTCAGGGCCAGGAGGTTACCAGCTTCCTCTGCAGAACAGTGAAAAATGTATGGAAGAGTAGCTGTCCTGCTAGCTGGCTGCAAAATCAGTGAGGTACTGGAGTGCTCTGGGAAAGAGTTCCCCACCTGGAAGTAACTCAAGCATGCGGGGCAGAGTTGGGAAAGTGCCCTGCAAAGAACCCCTGCTGTGTGAGGTAATGACTTCCCTGGGGCTAGACGCTGGGCAGTGAGCTTTTCACTACCCCAAGCCAAGTCCTGCCCTAGGGCTGTGGATATTAGCAAGTGAATGGATTTGCAGGGACCTGAAGTGTCTCTGCTCCGGGAAGCACAGTCCTGTTGGAGAAGTTCTATTGCCCCAGGCTGAGCCCCATACTGTGCTGATTAGAGGCTGCCCAGGCTGTGCCCCCCTGCCTTGTGGGTTTGTAACTGCCCCCACAAAAATCCCTAACTGTAGGATGTGGCTGCAGGGCTGCATTTCAATCAGATCTTGTTAGATTCTGGTGTTTTTTAGAGTACCCTCTGTTTTAGTGGTCTCTATAACTTCTCTAGCCACAGAGATCACCCCCATCCCTGGTCTGCTCAGGATGCTAGTCTCTCACTGCCTGTGCTAGTCTCTTCCTGGCCCCTCAGGACCAACCTTTCCTGGTGATTTTCCAGATTGACTTCAGCTGGTAAGTTGTAGTGCTTCTGATCTTCATGAATTTCAGCAGTGAAGAGCTATTTTTGAGGCTGGATTAAATAGTTAGTTATAAGGGGAATGAGAGCAGCTTAGAAAGTTGTGTGTGCCTTCTCCGCTATCTTGGCTCAGCCCCACCTTTTCAAGTTTTGAAGAAATATGCAGGGTGTTTGCTTTTGGGTGTTTTACAGCAAATCTGCTAAAAACACGCTTGTAACCAGAACAGGGTAGTCTTAAGAGCCTCATAAAAGATTCCTCATGCAAATCAAAATGTCATATGTAAATTCACCTGTACATTGGTTTCAAGGTAAATCTGTTCTGAAATCTATATTACTAAGCAACTATTCCCTATTAAGGGGAATATTCTGCAAAAATTGTGCTGATATTTTGAAGTAAGAGTTTCTAATTACTCTTGGGGAGGCTATTGTCCTTATCATTTTATGGTTTACAATCCCAAAGCAAAGTGCAAGAAATAGTATTAAATTACTCTGGCTATGAGTGTCCAGCCTATATTATTACAAACATATAGTTGAAATCTTATAGTAAATTGACTTTATTCAGCCTTCTTGCTCATTTATATCCAGCTATTATAAATTATCTTCCTTAAAGGCCTGCTCTGGGCCAAAATTTAAAGCACTTAAAATCTTATGCATTTTTAAGAAATACTTCTTCCCTTTACTACTGCTTCTGATTACAAATAAGAAAATACCCAAGACTGGAGAAAGGGAAGGGAGAATTTTGAATCAAATTACACATTCTATTAAAAAATAGATTTATTTCATCTGATATGGACTAAAATCACAAAATCCACAAAATAGCCTTTCTAATATTGGAGATTAATAGATCCATTTTTGACTATGTGAATCTACTTCTAAGAAAATGCTTTTGCCATAATTAGGGAATTGGATGATAATTTTAAATTATAAATTTTTATTAATTTGAAGTTTAGTAAAGAATAAAGAAAATAAAGTTGATGTCAGACTCTGTGTTTTAATGAATAAACATTAAGAGGCATAATATCCATTATCTCATGTTAATAACTATGGACATTGTGATCTTTTTATTACAAAATACTTTTAAAATATACAATAATTGGATTTCTAAGACCTTGAAGTGAATTTCCAGATATTCCAATGCAGCTTTTTATTTGTAGCATTATTACTAATGAGCAATACAGTTCATTTTTCTGCTATTATTAACTCCATATTTTTATAAAATTATTTTGCATTTATGTTCTCCTGATCCTCAGACCATTATTTAAGCAGATGCTACAATAATCTTTACAAGGCACAAGCCTGACCAATTATTTTCATATGTATGCAATGTTCCCAATAATCTAACACCAATATATCTTATAGAATATCTTATAGAATTATATCTTTTATATTCTTTTCACACATGTCATGTTGCAGGAAAAGAAAACAGATATTTCTTGAATTTGATATTCCATCTCTCATCTTTATGTATTTTTTCAAGCAGTTCTGTAGTTTGTAGTTCTATGACCCTCTTCATTTCAATCTGTCATAAATATCTTCCTTCATTGTCCTGCTCAATTTCTACTTTAACCTTGAATTTTTCAATCATTAATCTACTTTTTAATATTTTTCTTTATACTCAAATAACCTTTTTGTCATATTTTCTTACACTTTACTCCACCCCAATGTAATATAAGAACACTGCAGTTTTTTGGTCTTTCTAGCATAGTAATTTTCAAATAATAGATGCTTAATAAGAGTTTAATAATTTTAATAGAATTAAAATATTTACAAGGGCAGTTCTTTACTATATAGTATATGTAGAATGTAGACTACCGGGGATAATGAATTATAAGTATAATATTGTTGATTTTATTGCCATTTATTATCATTGTTAGCATTATTTCATTTTACCCTTTATAATTAAAGTTTTTTTTTTCTTTTCTTTTCTTTTTTTTTTTCTGAGTCACTTGGGGTTAAGTGACTTGCTCGGGATCACACAGGTAGGAAGTGTTAAGTGTCTGCAACCAAATTTGCACTCAGAACCTCATGACTTGAGGCTGGTACTCTAACCACTGCACTACCTAGCTGCCCCTATAATAATTTCTATAGCAAAAAAAAAAAAAGATTAATACATAAGCTTAATTATGCAGAAAATGAGAACAGAATAATATTTATATAAATATTTTAAAGTTGCTTTGTCTATGTGGAGAAATTTTGAGGAAAATAATCCTTATGTTCTGTTAATAGGTCTAACATTTATGGATTAAGAGCAGTAAGCTAATCACATAAAATATTGAAGGAATATACTTCTCCTTTGAGATATTAAAAAAAAAAACACTGATCCAAATGAAAGAAGTGCATATTCTCTTTGAAGCATCAATCTATTGTGTAAAGGCATGATTCAAAAATGAATATGTTGATCATTATATAATTCAACAACAATACTATATGATGATCAATTCTGATGGATGTGACCCTCTTCAATAAGGAGATGGACCAAATAAATTCCAATAGAGCAGTAATGAATTGAACCAGCTATACCTAGTGAAAGAACTCTTGGAGATAACTATGAACCACTACATAAAATTCCCAATCCCTCTATTTTTGTCCGGCTACATTTTTGATTTCCTTCACAGGCTAATTGTACACTATTTCAAAGTCTGATTCTTTTTGTACAGCAAAATAATTGTATGGACATGTATACATATACTGTATTTAACTTATACTTTAACATATTTAATATGTATTGGTCAACCTGCCATTTGGGGGAAGGGGTGGGAGGAGGGGAAAAGTTGGAACAAAAGATTTTGGCAACTGTCAATGTTAAAAAATTACCTGTGCCATATATCTTGTAAATAAAAAGTTATAATAAAAAAAGAAATAAGATAAAACCAAAAATGAATGTTAAATTTATCTAACTCAAATTTGATCAAAACATATTATGAAATAAGCATACAACTTAAATAGGCTAATAAAAGAAGTTCTGAAGGTTGCAAGTTGTAGCAGTCATTCACTTTAAAACTTGCAAATTAATAGACACATTACTGGATCAGAGCTTAGGGAAATAAAAGGCCATAAAGTATAATCTTCTTTTACCTCAATGGTAAGGAATCCTAAAGTTCAACCTTTTCATTTTGCAGTTAAGGAAACTGAGACCCATAGAAGTTAACTGACATGCATGTAGTCACATTCATAGTAAGTAGTAGATATAGAGTTTGAACCCAATACTCTTTTCACTGTACCACATTAAAATGAACTACTAACATTAATCAATGGTATTAGCATCTTGATATCACTGAATCACAACTAACATATGTCAGTTTTCCTTATAATTAAGTGATTTATTAATAAATATTTCTTTAACTCTCATATGGACATGAATTATTAGATGGCTATCTACCAAAATTGCTAAAAATAAATTGGGGGATAAGACTGTATGAACGTGTCACTGAATATTAGTGAAGGTATAAAAACAAACTAGATATTTCTCCTTTTGATTGAATAGAATCAACGAATATTTACTGATCACCTACTATTTGTAATGCATCCTGCTGAATGTTGAAAGATATGTGAAGATGTTTAGGATTATGACTTTTTACCTCAAGGAACTTGAACTTTAGAGGAATATAATGTAAAGAAATAAATGCTCATTTGGTACTATCAAAAAGTTATCAAACTGTGCATACCCTTTGATCCAGCAGTGTTACTACTGGACTTATATCCCAAAAAGATCATAAAGAAGGGAAAGGGATTTGTATGTTCATGAATGTTTGTGGCATCCCTCTTTATAGTGGGCAGAAACTGGAAACTGAGTAGATGCCCATCAATTGGAGAATGGCTGAATAAATTGTGGTATATGAATATTATAGAATATTATTGTTCGGTAAGAAATGACCAGATGATTTCAGAAAGGCTGGAGAGACTTACACGAACTGATGCTGAAGTGAAACGAGCAGGGCCAGGAGATCATTATATACTTCAACAACAATATTATATGATGATCAATTCTGATGGACTTGGCCATCTTCAGCAATGAGATGAGCCAAATCAGTTCCAATGGAGCAGTAATAAACTGAACCAGCTACACCTAGTGAAAGAACTCTGGGAGATGACTAAGAACCATTGCATTGAAATCCCAATCCCTATATTTTTGCCTGCCTGCATTTTGGACTTCCTTCACAGGCTAATTGTACAATATTTCAGAGCCAATTACATTTGTACAGCAAAATAATGGTATGGTCATATATACTTATTGTGTATCTAATTTATACTTTAATATATAACATCTACTGGTCATCGTGCCATCTAGAGGAGGGAGTGAGGGGAAGGAGGGGAAAAATTGGGACAAAAGTTTTGGCAATTGTCAATGCTGTAAAATTACCCATACATATAACTTGTAAATAAAAAGCTATCTAAAAAAAAAATAAATGCTCTTAAAAATAGCATTGGAGGATTCTGGGAAAATGGTGGAGAAAGTCAGTAAATTTCAAGCCCTCCAAATTTCCCCCACAAACAGAACAAATTTGTACCTCAGACTGGTGAAAAACCAAGAAGACTTAGGGTAGAATGGGGGTCCTCCTGGTATAACACAAGAAAATCTGAATAAAGACCACAGACTGGGGATTAACCCATGGGAAGTATAAATACCTCTGGGCTACTTCCAATAAACACCAAGTGAAGACCCCTGGGTCTAACGGGGTTTGCTGGCACCTCAACATGAACCATAGCAACTTTCACCTCCCGGACAGCAGACAGAGTCAAGGGTCTAAGTCCTGGAAGACACAGCAAATCTTGGCTGATTAAGCACTCCAGGCCCAGCTGTGATGCAGAAATCCAGTCCTGGGCAAGAAGAAACTAATATACCAGTGAGTCCAAAGGCAGTGGAGCAGGGATGCTGCTGGATATGGACACTTGCAGGAAAAGGGAGCTTATGGTTTGCATTTTCAGATCAGAGGGGATAGCTGAAATGAAGCTATAGGTACCTGCCTCCACCCCATGATTAAAGGACCAAAAGTAAAGAAAGAATATAGGAAGTAGAATGAGCAAAGTTATGAAGATACAAGAGGGCTAAATGTATTCAGGAAATGATGTAGTTAATTTTTCATTGAGCAGAAATCACATCTACACTTTACTGGACAGGAATCCACTAAAATTATTTCAATTGAGAAAAGAGGCAAACAGATTACTGCTTTGCGAATATAAACCTAGCAGTAGTATGTAGAATAGTTTGGAGTAAGGAAAAAGAGAATTGTTTAATTGTTTATAGTCACATCCATGTTTTGTCCCATTTGGGACAAAAAATTCCATTTGGAATTTTCTTGATAAATATATTCATGGGACAAAAATTCCATTTGGAATTTTCTTGATAAATATATTCATGTGATTTAGAAATTGAGGTAAATGAGGTGAAGTGATTTCCCCAGATTCAAACAGCTAGTAGATGTCTGAAGGCAAATTTGAAGACATTAAGTCACTATATCCACTGCATCTCCTGGCTGCCCAAATTGTCTGTTGTGTTCATAAATGCTTCCTTTCTGTTTTATTTAGAAAATAAAGTATCTCATTTGTGTAATTGTTTGTAATGTTGAAATACCAATATTTTCCTCTAAATATGTCCTAATAAAAATAAAACAAAGGTGATTGAGCTAAGGAATATCAAATGTGCTATGTTTTTGCCCCAAAACATTGGTAGTTTCTTCCCTGTGTGAAGATGGTAGCCATAATTCCTGAGAAAAATGAATACAACAATTTGATTATGAGTCAATTCTTCTTAATATTAATCCTATAAATTAATAAAATTAACAATCCTCTTTTAAAATGTAGTATATGTGGAAGAGTCAAGCAGTAGTAACATAAAGCAACAGTAAAAGAAAACCACTCTACTTTTGTGTTCAACTAAATTTGTGAAAGATATTTTTACTGATGACCAAGCATTATTATTTGGTGAAAAGCTCTGAAAGACTGCTTCTTCAGCTAACTTAGAAAAGACTCCATTTCTCAACAGTTTCTGAATTACATTTTTATTGTCATCCTAAAACCAAAAATGAAGAAATTCCAGTGCAATACTAAAATAAAAGTACATGATTTTTGTTAAGGTTTTAGTGTTACTAAACAAAAAAGACCAATGTAAATTTCAGTGTACAGTCTTGGAGAAAAAGAAATACCTTTAAGAAACAAGCAATTCTCATTAACAATTCCCTTCATTGGTATACAAAATAGATACCTCTGTAGACTAGGTTTACAAAAATACATTCCCCTCAATTTGGTTGAGCAGTCAAAGTTTAGTCACCATAAACTTCGATTATTGATCTATCTTCAGTTCAAAAGGAAGCAAAGATTTCAGACTAGGCAAATGATACATAAAATTAATTCTTATTTTAAAATATTTTTTCATAAATTCTAGCTGCTTTTATACAGTATAAACCATTTTTTAATAATTTTATTTGTTGTAAAAGAAACAGAAGTTAAAAAAAAAAAAGACATTTACCCTTGAACCAGAGAATCTCATAGAAGGCACTGAAATTCTTTGAGTCACAGTTTCCTTATCTATAAAAATTCCTACTTGATTGGATAAGATAAGGGATTCTTAACGATACAGATTTCTAGGGATCTATGAACTTGAATTAGAAAGTTATATTTTTGTGGCAGCTAGTTGGTGCAGTGGATAGAGCACCAGTCCTGATGTCAGGAGCACCTGAGTTCAAATATGGCCTCAGATATTTAATACTTCTTAGCTGTGTAACCCTGGGCAAGTCACTTAGCCCCAATTGCCTCAGAGCAAAAAAAAAAAAAAAAAAAAAAAGTTATCTTTTTATTTCAATATAATTGATTTTCTTTGTAATAAAATGAACTTTATGAATCTGAAAATGTTTATTCTGAGAAATGGTCCATAGTCTTCTTTAGACAGACATAGAAGATAGAAGTACATGGCACAAAAAAGTTTAAAAGTTCATTTAATTGATGAAGACTTCTTTGCTTTCTTTTATATTTGGATGCTACAACAATGAATCATCTTACCAAAAGACTACTATAACTAACCATGGATTAAAAAAAAAAGCTCTTCAGTCATTATTCACACAATCACACAATGTGCCCCAATTAAGATGGCTGCCAACTCTTTATTCCCTTTTTCTTCTATGACCTTCTAAAAGGAAAGCTTCTCCTGAAAACAGGTGGTAATGAATATCTATGCACAATTAAACAAAATGAGGGTTGTTGACAGCTTGGCATGAATTGTGAATCTCTAATTATGGTTTAATGACAAGTGTTATTATTTAGCATAACTATCTAAAGGTTGTCATGACAAGAATAGGGTCTAACCAAGAAGGCAGTGAAATCATCTTCAGTGAAGACCTTTAAGAAATTAAAATTGTGAGAAGTTGAAACCTATTTAGAGGGCTAAAAGACCTCGGACACCCCTTTTGGATTTATATGATCTATGTATTTTCATTATTTTTTTATTTTGTCCATCCTTCATAACAGTCTCATAAGTGTGCAAATGTGAATTCACTGATAAAGAAAATATTATTTAACACTTCCTAGCCTTGTGACTCTGGGCAAGTAACTTTACCCCAATTGTCTCAGAAAAAAAAAAGAAAGAAAGAAAGAAAGAAAGAAAGAAAAAGAAAATATTATTTTAAACTATGTATAACACTAGCAAAATTATATACCGCAACTGCTAGTGTCCTTTTTCTCCAAACTGCCTTTTACTTCACTAAGCTGTATATATTAATATATATTCAACTAATATTCAAGAATATATATATATATATATATATATATATATATAGGTTATATATACATATATGAGTACATGTGCATATGTATTCGTGTATGTGTATTTGTCTGTACAATCTGTACTTGCAGTCTTTTCCAATGAAACATGACCTCCTTTATAGTAGGAATTATTTTATTCATTGTAATTTCATCTACAATGACTAAAAGAGGGTCTACCACATAGTAGCTGCTTAATAAACCTTGTTATTTGATCAGTCTTAATGTTTCATATTAATTCCAGTTATCATTATTATCATTTAACCAGTATTAAACACCTAAGGTAACTTAGAGACTAAGCAGCAGACTAACTTTTCCCTTGTTCTTGGATATGCTAAATGGTCACAGACAACTTAGAAAACTCCTATGCAACTTCAAGGAAATTAGGAAGGAGGAGATACACCAATTTACAAAATCAGATGCTTCAAAAAGTTTATAATATCTTATAAGAGGAGGAAAGCTTTCTAAAAATTGAATCAAACTACTGATTACTTTAATTCTTTCAGTTCCATCTATATTAACTTTATTTTTTTTAATAATAGCTTTTATATAGTTCATTTAAGTCTACAAGGCACTTTACACAAATTATCCCATGTCAATCTTATAACACCCCACTTTAAAGTCTTTTTATTTATTTATTTTTTTTATTTAATAGCCTTTTATTTACAGGATATATACATGGGTAACTTTACAGCTGAACTTGTTTTCTTTTTTTCTTTCCCAGTGAGATTTTATCCATCTGTGAAAATTTTGTACCATATCAGAGCCCTCATTTGTTATGAGCTAGAACTCTCTACTTGAAACAAGGATTCTTAGTGTTACTACTGGGATTATATCCCAAAGAGATTATAAAGAAGGGAAAGGGACCTGTATGTGCACGAATGTTTGTGGCAGCCCTTTTCGTAGTGGCTAAAAACTGGAAACTGAATGGATGTCCATCAGTTGGAGAATGGCTGAATAAATTGTGGTATATGAATATTATGGAATATTACTGTTCTGTAAGAAATGACCAACAGGATAATTTCAGTAAGGCCTGGAGAGACTTACACGAACTGATGCTGAGTGAAATGAGCAGGACCAGGAGATCATTATATACTTCAACAACAATACTATATTATGACCAGTTCTGATGGATCAGGCCATCCTCAGCAACGAGATCAACCAAATCATTTCTAATGGAGCAGTAATGAACTGAACTAGCTATGCCCAGAAAAAGAACTTGGGAGATGACTAAAAACCATTACATTGAATTCCCAATCCCTATATTTATGCACACCTGCATTTTTGATTGCCTTCACAAGCTAATTGTACAATATTTCAGAGTCTGATTCTTTTTGTACAGCAAAATAATGTTTTGGTCATGTATACTTATTGTGTATCTAATTTATATTTTAATATATTTAACATCTACTGGTCATCCTGCCATCTAGGGAGGGGTGAGGGGTAAGAGGTGAAAAATTGGAACAAGAGGTTTGGCAATTGTTAATGCTGTAAAGTTACCCATGTATATATCCTGTAAATAAAAGGCTATTAAATAAAAAAAAAGAAAAAAAAAGAAACAAGGATTCTTAAAAGGTGTTAAGTCAGTGGAATTGATAAGACAATGGCTATCTAGCTCAGCATGGTGATTAATAGTTCTCTAGTTCAGTACATGTATTTAGTACTTAATATAGTTCCACAAGACTCACACCTATTCTGCAAGATTCACACCTATGATGATGTAATTATAATAGAGCATATAAAATGAGACAAACTTAGCCAGACAGATTCATTCCATCTCACACCACCTTGGTGCCAAGCCTGCCCTCCTTCATTTCTCCACTGAAACCAAGACTCCAGAAGACCTCAAAAAAGCTAGCTTGGACCCCAGGCAAGGAAACTAGATTTTGAAGGAGATAATAATGAATTTGGGCTTCATCCCTGGCTATTCTCATGGTGATTACTCAGGCTGAAAGGAAGGCTGGTCCAGAGACCTCTAGAAAACCAACCAGAACACTACACTCACTTATTTTAATAAGGCCTAATGAAATATTTCCCTTGTATAAAAAAAGGTGCTGTGGTCTTATAATGTGTTAAGAAAACAATAAACTTTTTAAGGTATTGAAATAAATAGATGTGTCCATGTTTTTTTTAATTATTTATTATTATTTAATTATTTAATGTGAGATGAAGTATAAGGAAAAAAGATGGTCTAGAAAACAATTTTCATAATTTTATAGCAACTTATAAATTGAATTTTATCTCTGTGAAGGTATGTTTCCTGGTGATATGTATTAGACACATTCATTTTATAAATCAGAAGATTGATGTAGAACTAACAGACATATCTATTACCTTCCTCAGATTCCACAGATAGACACCGTGGGGATGATAACATGACTTTTTACAAATAAGTACATATTTCTATTTCAAATTATTATAAAATATTTTTGATAGGATATTAAGAGAACTAAGAAGTCATCTAGTCCACTACAATTGTGGAGCTAAGGAAATTGAGGACTTGATTAAGATCACAGAGGGAATAAATAATAGGGTCAGGATTTGAACTCAGGCAATATGATGCATATTATTTTTGATTGAAGTATATTTGTAATCTGTGGCAGATCTTCAGAAGTTTCTGGCTGATCATACGATTCTCTAATAAGATGTTCTTGCTGCACTGGGAAGCCCAATTTACCAAACCTCCAGTGGCACTTACTTGGCTCACTTACTGACCATTCCATTCCTCTTGCTTTATTTTAAAGAAGAAATCTATAGTAGGGGAGTAGGTAGAATTGTTACCAAAAGGCAATAACCAGGTCATATATCACTTGCCAAAATAGTCAGAGAGCAAAGTGGTTTCCTCTACCTTTAAAACGGGCAGTAACAATCACATTAATCCTTCTTTCTGAACACTACCATGTGCCTGCTTTGAAATTAGAAAGTTTTTCTAGTCACAGAACTTAGAACTCTGAACAGAAAATTTTATTTTTTTTCCTGGATACTCTTAAAGATTAATGACATACAATTCCCATTCCAAAATTTATGTATATAAATACCTAATCCCACATAGGCACCAATTGATTTTAGATAACAAATAAAAATAATTTGTACAAGTAGCAGGAAGTTATTTGTATCTGTTATTACATAAAAACCAGAACTTTAAATAATTTCTAACAGTAAAAATCCTTGCTAGAAGTATCACTCTACTGTAAATAAAGCAAACATGTGGAAAAGCATACTGAATAACACAAATTATAGTTTTATTGTGATTAATATGATTTATGTGAAATTCTAAATTTTATTGTTCCTTCTATCAACATCATAGAATCCTATGACTAAGAGTTAGAAGGGACCCTAATGATTATGTAATCTAAACCATTTCACAAATGAAATGAGACTCAGAAAAATTAAAGCGATTTGTCCAGAGTCAAAAGGCAGTAAGTGGCAGAGTCAGCAACTGAACCAAGGGACTTCCAACTCCAACCTCGTGTTATTTCCATTAATATTGATTTAACACAACAGGTAATCTACAAATAAACATGACATATTTGATTTAGGCAATGAATTATACTTAGTTAGAGTTTCTCTGTGTTTATCTCTCTATCTCTCTTTCTTCCTCTATCTTTCTCTGATATTTTGCTTTCTTTCTTTCTCATTTTCTTTTTTTTTTATTTAATAGCCTTTTATTTACAGGATATATACATGGGTAACTTTACAGCATTAACAATTGCCAAACCTCTTGTTCCGATTTTTCACCTCTTACCCCCCCCACCCCCTCCCCTAGATGGCAGGATGACCAGTAGATGTTAAATATATTAAAATATAAATTAGATACACAATAAGTATACCTGACTAAAACGTTATTTTGCTGTACAAAAAGAATCAGACTCTGAAATATTGTACAATTAGCTTGTGAAGGCAATCAAAAATGCAGGTGTGCATAAATATAGGGATTGGGAATTCAATGTAATAGTTTTTAGTCATCTCCCAGAGTTCTTTTTCTGGGCATAGCTAGTTCAGTTCATTACTGCTCCATTAGAAATGATTTGGTTGATCTCGTTGCTGAGGATGGCCTGGTCCATTAGAACTAGTCATCATATAGTATTGTTGTTGAAGTATATAATGATCTCCTGGTCCTGCTCATTTCACTCAGCATCAGTTCGTGTAAGTCTCTCCAGACCTTTCTGAAATTATCCTGTTGGTCATTTCTTACAGAACAGTAATATTCCATAATATTCATATACCACAATTTATTCAGCCATTCTCCAACTGATGGACATCCATTCAGTTTCCAGTTTTTAGCCACTACAAAAAGGGCTGCCACAAACATTCGTGCACATACAGGTCCCTTTCCCTTCTTTATAATCTCTTTGGGATATAATCCCAGTAGTAACACTGCTGGATCAAAGGGTATGCACAGTTTGATAACTTTTGAGCATAGTTCCAAACTACTTCTCCAAAATGGTTGGATTCGTTCACAACTCCACCAACAATGCATCAATGTCCCAGTTTTCCGCATCCCTCCAACAATCATCATTATTTTTTCCTGTCATCTTAGCCAATCTGACAGGTGTGTAGTGGTATCTTAGAGTTGTCTTAATTTGCATTTATCTGATTAATAATGACTTGGAGCATCTTTTCATATGACTAGACATAGTTTCAATTTCTTCATCTGAGAATTGTCTGTTCATATCCTTTGACCATTTTTCAATTGGAGAATGGCTTGATTTTTTATAAATTAGAGTTAATTCTCTATATATTTTGGAAATGAGGCCTTTATCAGAACCTTTGACTGTAAGAATATTTTCCCAGTTTATTGCTTCCCTTCTAATCTTGTCTGCATTAGTTTTGTTTGTACAAAAACTTTTCAATTTGGTATAATCGAAATTTTCTATTTTGTGATCAGTAATGATCTCTAGTTCTGCTTTGGTCATAAAGACCTTCCCCTTCCACAGGTCTGAGAGGTAAATTATCCTATGTTCCTCTAATTTATTAATAATTTCATTCTTTATGCCTAGGTCATGAACCCATTTTGACCTTATCTTGGTGTACAGCTTTAAGTATGGATCAATGCCTAGTTTCTGCCATATTAGTTTCCAATTTTCCCAGCAATTTTTATCAAACAGTAAGTTCTTATCCCAAAAGCTGGGATCTTTGGGTTTGTCAAAGACTAGGTTGCTATATTTGTTGACTGTTTTATCCCTTGAGCCTAATCTATTCCACTGATCAACTAATCTATTCCTTAGCCAATACCAAATAGTTTTGGTAACTGCTGCTCTATAATATAATTTTAGATCTGGTACAGGTAAGCCACCTTCATTTGATTTTTTTTTCATTAATTCCCTTGAAATTCTTGACCTTTTGTTTTTCCATATGAACTTTGTTGTTATTTTTCTAGGTCATTAAAATAGTTTTTTGGGAGTCTGATTGGTATAGCGCTAAATAAATAGATTAGTTTAGGTAATATTGTCATCTTTATTATATTTGCTCGCCCTATCCAAGAGCATTTAATATTTTTCCAATTGGTTAGATCAGACTTAATTTGTGTGAAAAGTGGTCTGTAATTTTGCTCATAAAGTTTCTGATTTTCCCTTGGCAGATAGATTCCTAAATATTTTATATTACCAGTAGTTACTTTAAATGGAATTTCTCTTTGTAACTCTGACTGTTGGATTTTGTTAGTGATAAATAAGAATGCTGATGACTTATGTGGGTTTATTTTATAACCAGCAACTTTGCTAAAGTTGTGAATTATTTCTAATAACTTTTTAGCAGAATCTCTGGGGTTCTCTAAGTATACCATCATGTCATCGGCAAAGAATGATAATTTGGTTTCCTCATTGCCTATTCTTATTCCTTTAATCCCTTTCTCAGCTCTTATTGCTATAGCTAGCGTTTCTAATACAATATTAAATAGTAACGGTGATAGTGGGCAACCTTGTTTCACTCCAGATCTTATTGGGAATGGTTGCAGTTTGTCTTCATTACATATGATGCTTACTGATGGTTTTAAATAGATGCTGCTGATTATTTTAAGGAAAAGTCCATTTATTCCTATACTCTCAAGTGTTTTTAATAGGAATGGATGTTGGATTTTATCAAATGCATTTTCTGCATCTATTGAGATGATCATATGGTTTTGTTAATTTGGTTATTAACATGGCCAATTATATTGATAGTTTTCCTAATATTGAACCAGCCCTGCATTCCTGGTATAAATCCTACTTGATCATAGTGTATTATCTTGGAGATGATTTTCTGTAGTCTTTTTGCTAATATCTTATTTAAGATTTTAGCATCAATATTCATTAGGGAGATTGGTCTATAATTTTCTTTCTCTGTTTTCAGCCTACCTGGTTTAGGTATCAGTACCATGTCTGTGTCATAGAAGGAATTTGGTAGGACTCCTTCATTCCCTATTTTATCAAATGATTTATATAGCATTGGGGCCAATTGTTCTTTAAATGTTTGGTAAAATTCACATGTAAATCCATCTGGTCCTGGGGATTTTTTCTTAGGGAGTTGTTTAATTGCCTGTTCTATTTCTTTTTCTGAAATGGGACTATTCAAGCAATTTACTTCCTTCTCTGTTAGTCTGGGAAGTCTATATTTTTGGAGGTAGTCATCCATTTCACTTAGGTTATCAAATTTATTGGCATAAAGTTGAGCAAAATAACTCATTATTATTTCTATAATTTCCTCTTCATTGGTGAAAAGTTCTCCCTTTTCATTTTTAAGACTACTAATTTCATTTTCCTCCCTCCTTTTTCTAATCAGATTTACCAAAGGCTTATCTATTTTATTGGCTTTTCATAGAACCAACTCTTAGTTTTATTAATTAGTTCAATAGTTTTTTTACTTTCAATATTTTTAATTTCTCCTTTTAATTTTAGAATTTCCAATTTAGTATTTGATTGGGGGGCTTTCTCATTTTCAATCCTTCTCCATCTCTGCTTAAGTTCCCCCAAAGAAGCACACCCCCTTTCACATAAATCTGTGCCCAAAATCTTCAATATTAGAGAGTAGAGGATAGAGAAAAATATCCTTATGGATAATCTCCTAGATGAATAATTTAGCTACTTGTTCAGTGCCATGCCAAACAAACTATCAAAACATTATTTTATAGAATTAGAAAAAAATAATTACAAAATTCATCTGGAATTTAAAAAAATGATCAAGAATATCAAGGGAATTAATGAAAAAAAATACAAAGAAAGGTGGCTTAGTAGTACCAAACCTAAAACTATATTATAAAGCAAAAGTAATCAAAGCAATTTGGTACTATTAAAAATATAATTTTTGGTAATGGAATAGATTAGATACAAATGATACAATATTTAAGGTCTATAGCAATACAATATTTGATAAATCCCCAAACTGTATGTTTTTTTGAAATAAGAAGTCTTTATTTGACAAAAATTGTTGGGAAAACTGGAAAATAATATGTCAGAAAATTGGCATGGACCTACATCTCACATTCCATACCAGATAAGGTCAAAATGGCTACATGTTTTGAGCATAAAAGATGATACATAAACAAATTAGGAGAACAAGTTATAAGTTACCTGTTAGATTTTTGGAGAAGGGAGGAATTTATGACCAAAGAAGAACTAAAGAACATTGTGAAAGGCAAAATGGACAACTTTCATTACATTAAATTAAAAAGGTTTTATACAAACAAAGCCAACAGAAACAAGATTAAAAGGGAAGAACAAAGTTGGGTAAAAAGCTTTACAGACAGTGTTTCTGATAAATTATTAAGAACTATTTTATTGAACTGTATTGCAGCAAATCTGAAAATCTAATCTAAATGTTTGAATATTTACAAAAATATAAATTGCCCAGATTAACAGATAAGGAAATAAATAAATAGTACCATTTTAGAAGATGAAATTGAAAAAGTCATTAATTAATGAACTCCCTAAACAAATCTCCAAGACAGACTTGTCATTTCTATTATATTAGTTCAGGCTACCCATAAGCAATTGATATTTTTCCTGTTGTTTAGATCTGACCTGATTTGTGTGAGAAGTGTTTTGTAATTGTGTTGGTTTAGTTTTGAGTTTGTCTTGGCAGGCAGACACCCATGTATTTTATTTTGTCTACACTTATTGTAAATGGTTTTTCTTTCTATCTCTTGCTTCTGGGCTTTGCCAATAATACATATTGTGATGATTTGTGTGGGTTTATTTTATATCCTACAAGTTTGCTAAGACTGTGAATTGTTTCCAGTAAATTTTTGGATGATTTTCTATACCATCACATCACCTGCAAAGAGTGATAGTTTTATTTCCTCACTACCTATTAATTTCTTTTTCTTTTCTTAATGCTAAAGCCAAAATTTCTAATATAATGTTGAATAATAGTGCTGTAATGGGCATCTTTGTTTCACCACTGATCTTATTGGGAATGTGTCCATCTTCTCTCCATTACAAATAATTCTTGCTGTTGGTTTTAAATTGATACTGCTTATTATTTTAAGGAAAGTTCCTTTATCCCTATGTTCTCTGGTGTTCTTAAAAGGAACAGATGCTGTATTTTGTCAAATGTTTTATCTGCATGTATTGAGATTATAATATAATTTCTGTAGATTCTGATATTGATATGGGTCAATTATACTAATAGTTTTGCTGATATTGAACCAGTCCTGCATTCCTGGTATAAATCCCACTTGATTATAGTGTGTCGCTATGTTGATAACTTGCTATAATCTCTTCCTAATATTTTGTTTAAACATTTTTGCATCAAGATTCATTAGGGAGATTGGTCTGTAATTTTCTTTCTCTGTTCTGGCTCTTGCTTATATTTGTGTCATGAAAAAAAATTGGTAGGACTCCTTTCAAAATAGTTTAAGTAATATTGGAATTATTTTTTTCTTTAAATGTTCCATAGATTTCACTTGTAAATCCATTTGGGCTTTGAGATTTGTTTAGGAATTTCATTAATGACTTTTTCAATTTTTTTCCTAAGGTACTATTTAAGTAATTTATTTTCTCCTCTGTTGATCTGGGCAATCTATATATATTTTAAATAATCAAACATTTAGGTTAGATTTTCAGATTTGCTACGATAAATTTGGGCAAAATAGCTCCTAATAATTGCTTTAATTTCTTTTTCATTTGTGGTAAGTTCACCCTTTTCATTTTTGATGCTGGTGATTTGTTTTTGTTTTTGTTTTTCCTTTCCTTTTTCTGTTCAAATTACTTGGAATTTTATCTATGTTCTTGATTTTTTTTTCTTTTCACAAAATCAACTCTCAGTTGATTTCTGCTTAATCCAGAGGCAGGTGATTCTTAAAACACAGCTACTTAAAGTACAAGAAAATTCTCCAACTAAAAGGACTAACCCTAACCAAGCCATGTCCTTGCTTGTTCTAGATTCTGTCCTTAGGAGTTGTGTAGACACTGCAAGTCCAAAGTGAAAGAAACATTTGTTCAGCTTTGTTTTATTTTTAAATATTTGTTTCTATATGGTACTGTATCATTTGAATATTAAGCAATCCTTTTGTGGTGGAGAAAGTAAATAATTGTCTTCTACATGGTAACTATATGAGATAATGAGCTCCATTTCTAGAAATAGTTTTATATAATCCCCATTTAAGGAAGACTCTAGACATGAGATATACTTCAGCTATATTGGGAAATAAAGAGGGTACTGGGCCAAGGAGTGCAAGCAAAGCCTGATCTGCAATGAGATCAAACTTCCCATATGACTAAACTTGGTTCTTGTGAGTACAGAATGAGGGTCACTTTGCAGAAGAGTGGCATTCAAAGTCTATGAGATACTCTTCAATGTGCAGCCTGCTATTTTTAAGGAAACAAAAAATGTTTAAACTTCAGAGAAACTCTTCTTAAGACAAACCTAATAGTCAGGATTATCATGGAATGGGAGGAAAAGAAGTAATTCAGAGTGTTAACATTATGAAAAAAAAATAACAGCAATTTCTTCTAAATTCTAGCTCATTGTTTCCACTATTTTCTTTGAATATTTATGAGTTGCTAAAGTATCTTCTATTCATATTCAGCTGAAGTACAAAATATATTCCAAAGCCAAATATAAATGACTTTTGGATTATCTTCATCACTGTTCCCTCCATTAGTTTAAATGAGGGAAAGCTTAATGTAACTACAATTAACAATAGATGATCCAGTTAAAACAAGTATGCTTTTTCATTACTTTCTTCACTTCTTCCCTTTTCATTCAGAAAAAAAAAAAACTCATCAAATTTCTTCCATTATCCAAGAGTTTTGAACTCTTATTTGCTTTTTATGTCCCCCTTTTTCCATTTCAAGCATTTTTTTCATCTATATGAAAAATGTAAATGTTTTATGAGGTGGGTTTCATTAATGGTACATTTGATCAGACCATAAAGTTGCTAATTGTGGTTTGGTCCTTACCTCTCCCTGAAAGTTGGAGGAAAAATATCACAACTTTGAATGTCTAAGATACAGGACAAAATGGATTCCCATATTAGTTACATTGTGTCACCTCTTCAATTAAGTCACATAAACAATTAATTTAACTTTATTGATTTTTCTCCTTAAATATATCTGAGTAGTGAGAAATCACTCAATAGATAATGATAATAGGAGTTTTTAATTCAGAATTCTCTTTTTTTTCTGTATGATTTTGTGTTTAAATTGACTGTGACTTAAATGATGATTATTTCTACATATATCTCATAAAACTCTTGCACATAATGGGCAACTAGGTTCACAGTGTATAGAGAACCAGGTATAAAGCAAGATATAAAGTTATGAAGTGAATTCATCTTCCTGAATTCAAATCCAGAGTCACTAACAACTCTGTGACACTAAGTTACTTAACCCTGTTTGCCTCAGGTTCCTTAAATCTAGAGAAGGAAAGGGCAAACCATTCAAGTATCTTTGACAAGGAAATTTCAAATAGGGTCACAAATTGTTAGACATGATTGAAATTTGATTGAAAAACAACTGATACACAAATCTTAGTGTAGGCCAACCTATTTCAGTTGCAACAATAAATAATATTGTCACAGCCTATATAAGAGGAGAAAAATATCAAAGAATTGCTTGAGGGAAATAGTAATAAATGGCTTGCTTGGAATCACACAATTATGTGGGAGTTGAGATCCTTGACATCAAGACCAATACTTTTTTCATTAAGTCCTTTATTTGCACATTTTGCAATCATATATATATATTAGTGTAATCTTATCACCTATATATCTTTCAGTTAGATTTTTAACTGAAACAATGAAAATTGGTACAGAAAATAATTTGTGAAAGTTTGGCTTTTCCTTCTCAAGTATTCATCAAGTTTTCATCACCCTTGATATATAGAGTTATCTTTCTCATAAATATTTATGAAGAAGAGTATATCAGTATATTAGACAGTAATTATTGGTGTTTCCTTGATTATTTGAGAATTGAAATTGATGCCTGTGGTTTCAGTAGTAATACCAAAATCATCCATTTATCTACAATCATTTTAAAATTTGTTATTGAATTTTAAAGTATTAATTAGGTGCTTTAAAAAGTGAGACTGCTGATAAAATATATATTAATTCACTTGATGTAGAGATAAACCTAATGACAAAAAGAGGGTGCTCCAGTATATAAAGAGCTGCACCTGAAATTAGGAAGATTTATCTTTCTGAGTTCAAATTTGGGCTCTGACACTGTCTATGTGACTATGGTCAAGTTATTTAATTCTGTTTGCTTAAGTTTGTCATCTGTTAAATGAATCAGAGAAGGAAATGGCAAGCTACTTTAAATGATCTTGAAAAGCTGAGCATGACTGAGAAATGACTTAACAAATAAGACCAAATTAAATAAGTATAAATCCTTATACTCAAGTTTAAAGTATCACTAAAAATACAGGATAGAGAAATAGGTAATTAATAGTTATGAAAAATATTTGGAAAACACAAATGATTCTTGACTCAATATGATCATTACTAAAGATGTTACTGCAAATAGCAAAATTGTTTAGTTGGTGCATGCTTTTTTTCCTCCTTACATCCAAAAAACTGGGTTGAATGGAATCTTCTCAGACTGTTCCTCATCCCACTGTGTCAGCTGGTGATGATACCAACTAATGGGTTCTGACTGCCTCAATTTAGGTGGAGGAATTTGCCTTTCAGATACTGGTTGGATTAGCTTTCCTTTTAGGTTGCCTTTGAAATCAAAGGCTCTGAAATGTCTATCAAACTACTTATCCTAGAAATAAAATTTTCCATTGAGAAAGAACTTTGGTTAAATAATTGATAAGAAGGGACAATACTAGATAAAGTGGCACAAAATAATTGTATCTATATCTATAGATATAGATACATATATATATATATATATATATATATATAAACAGGATATATTTATCATATCTACCTCTAGAAATAGATAATTCCCTAATAATAATTATAATTAGTCATATTTATTAACTGACAACATGTAGGTCCATATATTTAACTAGAAAAAATTTTGACCACCTTTAAGAGTAAAGGAACATACATAGAATAAACTCTGGTCCAAAAAGACATAACAAAACAAAAAACCCTTTACTTCAGTCTTTATGACATGTACGATAGTTTTAAAACAGTAAAACTTGGAGATTTTACAAATGTCAAAGTCTAGAAGTTTTTCCCTAAATTTTACATATAAAAATTAAATATCATATAAGGCACTCTGTTAAATATTCTGTTAGTAGCATGTCCTGAAAAACTCAATTATGCAGTAGAGTAGATGTTATATACATACAGACAATATCACAAGGCAATTAATTACGAGCATCAGATGAGTAACAGAGATGATAAATGATGTAAAACCTGAAAGGTAAGGATAAAACTTCCAGATGAAATGATTAGGGAAGAAAGATTTTATGATTTAGAGACGCTTTGAAGATTGGCCTTGAAAATGTGAAGAATTTCACTTGTTAGGGAAGAACAAGATTCTCCAATCACAGAAAAAAAAAAAAAAAAAAAGATAAGCAAAGGTGGTAAGTGAGAAAAGTCAAACAGATCTAGGAGAAATTGACCAGTTTGCTTGGAGCAAAGACTTGAAACCAAAGGGATGGACCCTCACTTTGTTACTAGGGTGAACTCCCAGATAAGGAAATACTTCCTCCCAGTGGTAAGTGACTACTTCTCTGACAGTTATAGAGAAAGAGCTGCTCAGAGTATTGAGAGGTTAAATGAAAGGGTTACACAGTGGTGAAACTTGTGCCAATGCCTATACTTGAAATGGAGTATTACTAGCTTTCAGGAAGACTCTGTATCTACAATACTGTCTCTCAAAGGATGAAATAGAGTTTAATATATTGGGTTTAACATATATTTTAACATGTATAACATATATTGGGTTGCTTACCATCTAGGGGAAGAGATGGGGAGAAAGAAAGGAAAATCTGAAACACAAGGTTATGCAAGGGTTAATGTTGAAAAATAAAATAAAAACTTTTAAAAATTAAAAAAGAAATGATTCATGAAACATAAAAAAGAGTTTAAATACTAACAGTAAATAATATCATGTAGCACCTGATGACTATATAAATTGTAATATCTGATAAATGTGCAATTCTTCAGCATACCTGCTTTTATATGTAAACCTTCTAGTCTTTATCTAAACTGGAGGTACTTCCAAGAATAACACCTCCACAGCATATTACATGTCTTTAACATGAGGATTGAATGTTAAAACTGAATATGTCCTATATTTGCCTCAAATTCCATCTGCTCTATCTCTGTCTTACTTGAGAACGTTTTAATTCATTTCATTTGATTTTCTGTAAAACCAAATGGGGACACTATGATATGGTCAGCCTAAACAATAGTAGCTTTCATCACTTAAAATTGTTTTTGCCATCTTTTGTGGACATGGACTTCTGGAGTTTGTGGCAGTGGAAGAAAACCTGTTACTGAAAACAAAATAAAAATTTTAAAAATGCCTTGGGAAATCTTAGCCTGATTAGTACCTGATCCACTTAGAGGCCAAAAGCAAAAATTTTTACCAAGCCTCTGGTCACATACTATAGACCGCATAATATCATTTATAGTTAATCATTTGAGATCGTATTGTGACAATCTGGAATTTTTCTTTGTAGTCACAAATTAAAGCATGAGATCACCATAACTGCTGATGTATTCAAAACTGTCCTTTCAAGTCTGGCTGAGCCTGACTTCAAAGAGTTTCATTGAAAAGATCATAGTCTCATTTGTGTCTGTGTGTGTGTGTGTGTGTGTGTGCTGATCCGAAATAATTTTAAACACCCTTTAATTCTTATTATTAATGATAATGACATTGAAAACCATTCTTCTCATATCTCTTGATGAATAGAAATGACCCTGGGTGAAATCACTGTCTATTACTAAATCACTATTACTCATAGTGAATGATCTGCCGCCTCTTGTACAGGTAGGTAAAACACCTGCATTTTATGATCTCATACATGTATTAAGATTTAAGCTCCTCTTTTAAAAATTCACTAAGATCATCCTTGCCACAACTTTAGTAACATTCAGAGATGAGTAGAATGATATGGACCTTGCCCCATTCCTATATGATATAGATTTTTCTGCTCAATCTTTATGTTTTGAAAATTGCATTTTTAACATAAATTAGATATTATGAATATATAGTATCATTTCTATTCAAAATCAGTTTTCTTAAATTTTATGTAACGATATTATTTATGTTCAGGACTCTATGGGTAACATTTTTGTTCTACAGTAATAGATGTTTGATTGCTTTGAAATCTTTATTTGTGCTAGATATTTTGTCCTCTAATAATTTATGAAAGATAGGAGTCTTGATGCATAACTTTAATGTGTGAGTAAGTATGAGCTAGGTGAGTTTTCCAGCTAGCAGTAATATGTTGTTCAGTTTCTAATTTGTTTTCTGGGATAATCATAAATATATCATCTTTAAGAACAATGTGTCTATATTCTCTTGTGGCAACATCCTTGTCTCTTTTAATTAAAATTTATCCATTTTTATTAAAAGGTATGTATGATAGCCATTGTTTAAAATTTCTTTATCAACATATTATTGCTTGAATCTCTTTAGATGTCATCAATGAAAGAATGAAAGACTTTTTGATTACTCTCTAGGATTGTAGCACTTTTATAGGCTACATTCAGAGGTAGAAAACTTTCACTTATATCACACGAATCTATTGGCATATAACCTTTTCCACTCTACTATTATCTTTGAATTCATGCCTACTTGTTCCAAATGCATTTCTTAAAGTTTTTTTTTTTTGATAAATGTTGTGCTAAGAAATTATTGATTATTATCCTCCTCCTTTTTGATGAGGGAGTGCCAATCTTTCCATAGATGACTTAAGATAATGGGTTTTCTGTTTCATTAAAATTGAATACATTTTTATTTGCATTTTCTCCACATCTGATATCATTTTTACAGTTTCAAAATTGTATATTAAAATTTATACTGTTCAGCTGTTAATTACTTTGACTATATTTTCTTTTCAGGATATCCCTAAACCTCTTGAGAAACTCAGACATCCATCTCCTTCCTGAGGCTGACCAAGGTATTCATAAATATTGCTTTTGTCCATAGCTGTAATTTGACTTTCAGAATCAAATTGGAAGCCTTAAGTCTCTATCTTTCCTTGACATAGAAAACTTATTTTGAACCTAGCTAGTCAATGATATTTTTATATACTTGGAAAAATATTCATGAAATGGAGAAGTTATTTAGAATATTTTTTCAGTGAAGCCATATACCTTAATATCATCCCTGTACATCAAGTAAATAATAATACGTGTTGGTCCAAATTTTTGTTTAATTTAGAAACCAAACTCAGTTCTCACTAGTACAGATAATAATGGATTTGAGAAAAGGCAGAATTATAATAGTGTTAAACTGTCTCCCAAAAAGATGAAACTGTTTTATATCAGTTGTGTTGGTATTTTAAAAACACAGAACAGTTTTCCATATGAACAGCAAATATGTATTCTCTCTATTCCTGGATGTATTTCAAATCTTTGCAGAATATTAATAATCCTTGAATGAAGACATTTTGAAATAATCAATAAATACATAATAAATGTTGTTCTTCATTAATAATTACCATTCATCCTAATTTTATTTGCTCTTTATATTGTTCAGAATTTTCTGAAACATTTTTTTTTTGCTTCATAGCCAATGTATTGTTTTCTTTTAATTTTTTTCCCTTTTTTCTTTCAATAAATTTAGCTATTATGTAGAAATTCTAGAACTTATATTAAGTGAGGATTTGAAATGAGTTCAGATTCCACAACTTTCCTCCCTTCAGTTTTTAGCAGTTTCTCAATTTTAGCTCTTATATCATCTAATGAGGATTTATGGATAAAGTTATTGCTGATATCAGCAATAACTTCTGATATTGCAGCAGTTATTGCTGCAAATTATTGCAGATGATAGTATCCATAATAATTCTACGACTCTAGGAAAATTTGCTGAATTTTCAAGGATTTTTTTTTCTTTTTTCTTAGTAGTACTAAGATTTAAGTTAGTTTAGAAAGAAAAGCAAATTCTTGGTATATAATTCAATTTACTCAATTATATATTACAAGGTATTCAGTAAGTGCTAAATCTTCATATGTGTTACAAGATTTCTATGGTTGGCTTATAAAGTGTACACCAGTCAATAAGTTCAAAGTCCAAAGGTCATTTAAGATGATGAAATAATGATTTAGTGTTTTGTTTTAATTTGGACCTCCCTAACTAATCTGCTTGGTACTTATTTGTTCACACGACATTACATCATGATCATTATGATCATTATGGTTCTACATTCTGAAACAGCTCTTCCAATTGTGAGTCAAAATAAAAAGAGTTCTGTGATTCTAAATTCTTAATTATAACACTGAGCTAAAATTCCGAAGGAGCAAGCTGTCCCTAAGGTCCTAAGCAATGGCTTCTATTAAAAATCACAATGTCTTGGGCTAAGAAGAAAAAGGAAGCTTCTCTGGGCCCATTGCCAATATTACCGGAGTTGTTTCCATGCCTATGTTTTTCACCTTTTCATCTAGTGAGTATTGATTGAGTGGTAGCCTCACAGGCCAGTGGAAAACGGATTTCTTCTTTACAAGTCATTAGCATTTGCTGTGCATCATTTGGTAGATATATTGACACATTGCTTTAGGAAAAAGGAAAAAAAAAAACTTTAAGGTAGCAGCAAATCCTGATTAAATACCATCAAGGAGAACATAATGTTCCCTTCTATAAGGGGAATCGTGATCTGGGCAATTGAAATGCTACCTTCGTGCAGTTTCAGAGATTCTGTTCATTTGCAAAATACGTAGTTTTGCACTGAAAGCACTCTGAATAGAACAACACATTCTGCCTTGAAAAGTGCTGTTCACCTACTTCCTGTAGATTGTCTAACAAGCAAGCAGGGATCTCACAGATGATTAAATGAAAAATTTTTACCCATAAAATAAGTCTAGTTCATTCAAACTGAGAAATAATTTGACACCCTCCCCCAAAATACCTTTGCAGGTTGAATAAAATGTAAGTATTGTACAGGATAATATGCTTGGGTTGTTCTTCAAAGGAAGAGTACGGTCAGAGTAGGATTCTATTGCAGTGATGCTATGAAATATGATTTGGGACTTTTTTAGAGATCAGTAAATTCCATGGTCTCCTGGATTTTCTTCTTAGTGCAATGGTCCTGTGCTTCACTTCTTTCTGTCTCCCTGTTGCACCTTCTTAATCATTCCCTATATCTTCTGACCTTTGCTCCATCCGCATCCCCCTTTTTCTTCTTACAAGATCAGTCTTTACCCCAACCTACCTCTAAACCTTGCTTTTTTGCTGAGGTCAGTTCATTATACTAACTTGACACATATGATTCCTGTTTCAGGAATCAGGTTCAAAGCATGTTTCTGATAATATGTTGAACAGACTGCCTAATATAAATATGTATTCTTTCCACTCTTCTCCAACTTTCTTCTCACTCTTATTTTCTTCCATCAAAAATAGTTCTTTGAGAAAAGTTTCCCCTCTAGGAAAGTACTCTTAGAAAGTGGTCACTCTTTTAAGATTAATTGTCCATCTTCCCAATAGATTTTATTTTGTAGGTTTATGAGGAGACACTCTAACACATACTGAAATATATGGGAAATGTGATAGGAATAACTGAAGTTAGAAGATATGAGATTAAATCCCAAGCATATGTGCATACATGTGTACTTTCATACCCGTATGTATATGTGTGTTTCATACACATTACACATACAAACAGAAACAAAGAGATGGAGGGCAGTGAGCAGTTCTAGACTATATGTTGGATCAGTTAGGTTAGTAAAAACTAATGTGAATAAATGTATAATTATGGACTAATCTTTTTAAATGGGCTACATTCAACCAAAAAAAGTACTTTATTCATAGTCAGATTGCGATCTAAACAAAGCCAGTTTACAAATGATGATTTCTATATAGCACAGCTAAATCAACAGAAACTGGTGTTATTCTAGGGGGATAAACAAAGTGTGCCTCCTATGAAATGATGGGTCAATGACATCATGGTGTACATTACATCTTTTATTTGATTGAAAAGCACTCAATCCATGAAACTGGCACACCTGCAAACCAAAACAAAGGCAAAAAAGGAACAATGCTTTAAGGGAATTTGGTCTTAAGGACTGGAAAAATCCAAACACTTAATACAAAACAAGAAATTATATAAATGAAAAATTGGATTATAAGCTTCAGCAAAATGCTTCGAATTACTTTTTATTCTTATAGCAACAAGGTACAATTGCATAGAATGTAACATACAAAATTGTTATCATGAGTAATTAATAACACAATATGTATTAAGTATGAAGGACAAAACAAAGACAGCTATATCACAGAATTTTGGCATCTTTAATACTATGAGATTAGTACAATATAAATTCAAAAACACTAAAATGTGATTGCTCAGAGTGGGAAGAAGCAAGTCACCTTAAATTCATAATCTTTCATTGTTTCTAAAGGATGGCAAATGCCTATTTTTTTTCTTTTTAATTATAAATATGATGGATATTTTAGCAAGTCATCACATCTATCAGTGTCAGAAATATGATCCTAAATGAACTTGTACTCCTTTGGCTGTTTTTTAAATGCATTAAGAAGCTCTTATTTCAGCCATAGTTTGGTGATGAGCCAACAAAAAGTTTATTCAAGCAGAAAGTCAAAGTGAGAGACTTGTACAATATATGATCATGAAATGATTTTCATATGCCACATCACACACATTCTATCTTGCCTAAGGGAAGTATCTTTAAATGACAACAAAATAAAGCATTAATATCTTACACAAAAGTATCCAAATAATCAAGTACAAGGTAACCTCTAGTATATTTAAATTTTTTTAAATAATTCTTAGTCAGAATCTGTGATTTCAATTGTGTAAGGGACTCCGAAACTCCTTTCTCTTTTGTAAACCCTACAGAGATTTAAGAGGGTGTCTATCCCAAGCATGTGGAGACTTCCCATGATGGTATGGGAAGATGAGAACAATTTGTTCCAAGGGCCATTAAGGCCACTGAAGCAGTCACTATGAGATGCTTAAAGTTTGGTTAGATACTGAAAACACCAACAACATCCCCTGCACCTTGAGTCATTACTTGTCATGTTGATTCTGCTCTGCCACTGAACAGTGATGACTCTGGGAGAGAGAGTGAAGCCAACAACTTAGTGCAACTCTACTTCACTTAAATAGAAATTATACATGAATCAAAAGGCATCGCCCATACTATTTTATGATTTTTACCTATTTCAAAGTCCTGTGGCAATGGGCAAGTGAAAATGTAGCAGATGTGTATACACTGGGAAAAGTAATTACAACCCTGCACAAAGGTGGCCCAGGCCATAGAATTACAAGCAATAGTGGATTTGGAAGTTCTCTCAGCTTCTAAGAAAGCTTTTAAGGATAATGCTATTCACCTCTGGGTGTGATAAAGAGAATAGATAAGACGCCCTAAAAATTGCTTCCCCAAATCCTGGCATGATCCCATCCTGCTAGTAAAACACACATACACACACACACACACACACACACACACACACAAACTTCTGGGCAATGTGATTCCACTTAGAACAATAGAACAAGGTATCAATCAACTCCCTAAAAAAAACCCCAGGGCATTTTAATGATAATCTAATACAACTACATTATTTTAATGAAGAAAATTAGAGTCAGAGAAATTAAGGGACTTGCCTAAGATTACAAGTGAGTGAGTAATAATATATTAACACAGGACAGAAGACCCCACATCTAATACTTTCTACTTCTTTGACCTTGAGAAAATCAGTTAACTTCCATGCGTTTCAGATTCATCTACAATAAAATTATTTCTGAGATACCTTCCAAAAACGTAGAGCAATATCTCACTCCAAGCTCCTGTGCTTGAAGGCCAAGTTTGTTATATTGAATCTTTTTCATAGGTTTCTCCAGTATCCTTCAAGGGATTTAGGGTGTTTAAATTTTCTGCCAATGTGCAAGGCCCCATTGATGTTGTAGGGGTGGACCTTTGCTTCCCAGTTCCATTCAGTTATTAATAGTGAGATTAGCTTTTATAAAGAAACATTTACTTCAAAGATATAATCACAAACCTTCCAACACATTGAAGGTATAACAACTTTTTGTTTCCACTCTGGTAATGGTAACTCTATTTGCTAATATTCTTGGAAAGGAATGATCAACCAGTTGATCCATGGATCCACTTATCCTTTTTACTTCCCTGAACAAAGTAAATTCTTCTGAACACTGCTCCCCTATCTATATGTGTAGTCTTACCCAATTGGATATAATCTCAAGTTCGAAGATTCTCTTGCTTTTTTGTATTTATAATTCAGCATTTATTACAGTGCCTAACATGTATATGGTACTTATTCAATGATTTCCCATTAAATCAGAGAGGGACACATCTATTTAGAGAGAGGGATCAGCTATCCATCTGAATATCTGAGTGCAAAGAGAATATTGTAGCAGCCAGAGGTTGCTCACTTGTAGTTATGCATTGGATTTCTCTTCCCTGACACTATTTGTTGCTTCTTAATTTCTTCAGGGAGAATCCTCTTCCATTTCAAAAGCAACTTATAGAGCTCCTGGGAGTGTGATGAAGGCTTCAGATGCTCTGTTTCATTGTCAATGTCAGACTGATGATCTCTCTAGAAAGCTTAGATAATGTTAACACAAAGGTGCTAACGTAACATTTCATTTAACATCTTCTCACATTCAATACTCACTGGAAAACTCCCAGATGAATCACCACAAGGCAATATTGACCTTATTTAACATGTTTCCACTTATAAAATTCATAAGCTGCCATCCCTTAGAAAGCATTAAGAAGATTGAACTTCTGTTCTCATAACATTTGCTACAGAATGGATGTCTTTTGATCTTCCCATCATGTCTTTTTTCTTGGTTTAGATATTTCTCAGAATTCTTGAATAGTATTATATTTTCTACTTGTAGCCATAGTCTTCTCTCACATAACTGTTCAGGAAACAAAATATTAGGTCAATGGCTGAATTACATTTTAAAGAAAGTTAACACATTTCAATAAATAGTTTATCTTTTACCACCATCTTACTTTTGGAATTATAAGCCAATCCCTCAAGACTGCCTCCCTACTGTCACTTTATGCTCTTAATAAAAGTGCAAAAATATTAATTCTTTTTATCCTTAACTACTTTATATGAAGAAAAACATATCGTTATAAGCAAATAATGATCATTTTAAACTCTTAACTTTTGAAACTCTAATTGGCTTATTTAGCATCTATGTACTGCTTTAACATATATATTGTTGTTGTTCAGCATTAAGTCATACCTGACTCTTCATGATCTATTAGCACACAGCATGCCAAGCCCTTTTATCTTCCCCTATAGGGGAGTCTATCCAAGCTCATATTTGTTATTTCCATGATACTATCTTATCTACTGTCATTCTTTCCCGTCATCAGGGCCTTTTCCAATGAGTCATCTTCTTATTATGTGGCAAAGTAATTAAGCTTCAGCATCAGTATTTGTCTTTCCAAAGAATAGTAGGAATCAATTTCTTCAAGTATCTCACAGCCATACATTACTACTGGAAAAAACCATAACTTTGACTATATGTATATTTCTTGGTAAGATGATGATTTGAAAAAAACAAAGTAAGAAAAACAGAAAAGAAATACAAAAAAGGCAATACAAAAGAGAACATCTGCCCAGCAGAGCATTAGGGGAGATTCAAAATATATCATAACAAATTACCAGATCAAAATGTGTGTGTATGTATATATATATATATATATATATATATATATATATATATATAATTATATTCATGAATATTCATTTTTCTTTACTTCTTTTAATTTTTTCATTGGTTTTCTTCTGTGTTCCTTATTTACTTTATTCTTTTTCCCTCTTCCATCTTCCCCACTCATAAACATGTTCCAGTCAGGAAAAAATATATTTATGTATACATATGTGTAATGGGCTGAAGCTCGAGTTGATGCACTAAGGTCCCAAGCATGTGAGGCTAAATAGTAATTGGATCATACTCTATTAATATATGCTTGGAGAAAGAATGGCCCCCACCCACTCTCTGTGCAAGTTTTGATGTGTTGTATAGGAAATGATGTAGAGACGATTTTGGTGGGTGGAGAGAGGGAGGCGGAGAGAGAGGCAGAGAGATTGCTGGTTGGGTTCATATTGCAGCTGCATGCATTCCTATCAACATCCCCCTTCACCTCCACAAAGAATAAAGATTGAAGATTTTCACTTAACCTGAATTCCTGACTCTGGCTGATTTTAAAATACACGGTCATTACACATATGTAGATATAAATATACATAAACACACTCACAACCACTCTTCTTTATCTGTTCTCTAGATCTATTACTTTTCTTATAAGATGTTTCATGTTCTACTCTATTTCTCATTCTTTATAACTTGTTTTGATATTTCTTGGGTTCCCCTTTTTTACTTTTAGTTTTTAGAATGATATTATCTACATATCTGATATTCTTGATAGTTCTGGCTTTTGATTCATCCAAACTAATATTTTGCATGATGTGGTTGAATATAAATTAAATAAATAAGTTAATAATATATAACCTTATCATTTTCTTTTCCATTTCTAATTCCTCTCAGGACCTCTACTTTCTTTTAGGTTCTATGGTCATTATTGTTTGTATAATTAGTTTTGCATTGAACCATACTTAGTCTTTTAACAGTTCTTTTGTTGTTGCCATCAACTGTTAGTTAACTCTCTTAAAGTTAAGCAATGTTTCACATTTTCATTGTTTCTCCAGCTGATTTGTTTCCAGAGTGGAACTTTGTCCTAAAATATTTTTGTTAATAGCAACTGAGCCATAGGAGGAACTTCTTGACTATTGTTAATCCTTTCAAATTAATATCTACAGATAATAATAAATATACAGAATTAATTTCTTTGATCTTTATATATAGTTTTAATATGATAATTTTATAATATTCATAAGTGACAGCCAAAAATGATAAGACAGATCTCACTCTTTACTATAAACAGACTTGGAAATTTCTTACTTTGACTGCAAATAATGTAGTTTTTCAGAACTTATTATTTTACCATTTTACAGCATGCTGTCAGCAGGGTTGGTAAGATTTTGTAACCCTATCTGAACAAAAAATCCTAAAACCTTCACAGATAAGGATAGCTTTAAAGATGTTTGCTATCCCCAACAGTAAATTATCATCCATTTAAAAAAAAACATAACCCATTAAATATTTAACAGATTTTAAATGTTTTGTATTTATTTATTTAAAATATAAGGGCAAAATAGAAAAAAATGTGTGCATAGCAGAACATAAGAGAGATTTCAAAATATGAAAGAGGAAGTTTCCATTTTAAAAAAGAATATAGTAAATATTTATTACACATTGTATTCAGAACTGTCCATCTTTTTATGGCTTCCTTATAAATTTTCTTTTATTCTTTGTTGTGTACATTTTAACTTTATTTTTGTTTTCTCCTTTCTTTCTCCCCTCTGCCATGTTAAGGAAGTATGAAGTTCTAGGTTTAGGGACCTAGTTAAGCAAGATTTTGTGGGCACTCACACGTGTTCCAGTTTTCCCTCCATCATTCATCATTACCTTTTCCTGTCATTTTAGCCAATCCGACAGGTGCATAGTGGTATCTCAGAAGTTTCTTAATTTGCATTTCTCTTATCAACAATGATTTGGAACACCTTTTCTTTTTTTTTTTTATTGAATGCCCATCGTTATTGCACACCTTCTAACACATACAGATTACATTCCAAAGTTATCAGAGAAAAAAGAAGAATAAATGATGTTTACAAAAGTATTTATAGCAGCTCTTTTTGTGGGGGCAAATAAGTGGAAAATGAGAGGATGCCCATCATTTGGGGAATGACTATACGAGTTGTGGTATAGTATTGAGTTTTGTATTTTATTTTGGAACACCCTGCAGTTTAATAAGTAATGAGGAAACATGATTAAATCTGCACTTTAGGAAAATCACTTTAGTGACTGAATGGAGGAGAGATTGGAGTGGGAAGAAATTTGGGGAAGACAAACTCACCAGCAGACTGTTTCAGTAATCAAGGTGTGAGATGATAAGGATTTTCCTGAAAGTGGTGGGTATGTCAAAGGAGAAATGGGAATACATTAAAGACTTCCTGACAAAGATGAAAAGCATCAAGGCATTGGATGTCTCAAAAATATCTTGAACTTAACATATTCAGATTTGAATTCATTATCCTTCCCTCCAAACAAATCCTTCCCTCCTTCTTTATTTCTAACTTCCCTATTACTCCTGAGGCTACTACAAACTTCCTAGTTATCCAAACTCAAAACCTATATGTCATCCTTGACTCTTCATTTTCACTCACCATCCATATCCACTCACCATCAGTTATAAGTTCTGTCATTTCAAACATCATAATATATTACTATATATAACCTTCTCTCCTGTTACTCTGCTATCACCTTAGGGTAGGCTCTCATCACCACATCCCTGAAATGTTGATAGTTGTTCTTCCTGTCCTGGCCATACCATATTCTTCTTTGATGATGTCCAATGGTATCATGTTCAAGGTCAAATATGAAATCTTCTGTTTAACTTTCAAAGCCCTTCAAATCTGGACCAATCCTACCTTTCCAGTCTTTTGACAAAAACTTTGCAATCCAATGCTACTGCCCTCTATACTGCTTCTTTTATTATTATTATTATAGTTTTTTATTTAGAAGTTATATGCATCAGTGATTTTATAGCATTGACAATTGCCAGACATTTTGTTCCAATTTTTCCCCTCCTTCCCCTCACCCCCTGCCCCAGATGGCAGATTGACCAATACATGTTAAATATGTTAAAGTATAAATTAAAAACAGAATAAGTATACATGGCCCAAAAATTATTTTGCTGTAGAAAAAGAATCGGACTTTGAAATAGTATACAATTAGCCTGTGAAGGAAATCAAAAATACATGTGGGAAAAAATAGAGGGATGGGGAATTATATGTAATGTACAGGAATTCTTAGTCATCTCGCGGAGTTTTTTCTCTGGGTGTAGCTGGTTCAATTCATTCCTGCTCCATTGGAATATTTTTAGTTCTTCTCGTTGCTGAAGATGGCCAGGTCCATCAGAATGGATCATCATATAGTATTGTTGTTGAAGTATATAATGATCTCTTGGTTCTGCTCATTTCACTTAGCATCAGTTCATGTAATTCTCTCCAAGCCTCTCTGTATTCATCCTGCTGGTCATTTCTTACAGAACAATAATATTCCATAACATTCATATACCACAATTTACCCAACCATTTTCCAATTGATGGGCATCCATTCATTTTCCAATTTCTAGCCACTACAAACAGGGCTGCCCAAACATTTTAGCACATATAGGTCCCTTTCTCTTCTTTAGTATCTCTTTAGGATACAAGCTCAGTAGTAGCACTGCTGGGTCAAAGGGTATGCACAGTTTGATAACTTTTTGGGCATAATTCCAGATTGCTCTCCAGAATGGTTGGATTCATTCACAACTCTACCAACAATGTATCAGTGTCCCAGTTTTCCTGCATCCCCTCCAACATTCATTATTATTTTTTTCCTATCATCTTAGCCAATCTGACAGTTGTATAGTGGTATCTCAGAGTTGTCTTAATTTGCATTTCTCTGATTAATAGTGATTTGGAACACTTTCATATGAGTGGTAATAGTTTCGATTTCAGCATCTGAAAATTGTCTATTTATATCTTTTGACCATTTATCAATTGGAGAATGGCTTTATTTCTTATAAATTAGAGTAAATTCTCTATATATTTGGGAAATGAGGCCTTTATCAGAACCTTTAACTATGAAGATGTTTTCCCAGTTTGTTGCTTCCCTTCTAATCTTGTTTGCATTAGTTTTGTTTATACAAAAGCTTTTTAATTTCATGTAATCAAAAATTTCTATTTTGTGATCAATAATGGTATCTAGTTCATCTTTGATCACAAATTTCTTCCTCCTCCACAGGTGTGATAGATAAACTATCCTATGTTCCTCTAATTTATTTGTAGTCTCGTTCTTTATGCCTAAATCATGGACCCATTTTGATCTTATCTTGGTATATGGTGTTAAGTGTGGGTCCATGCCTAATTTCTGCCATACTAATTTCCAGTTATCCCAGCAGTTTTGCCAAATAATGAATTCTTATCCCAAAAGTTAGGATCTTTGGGATTGTCAAACACTAGATTGCTATAGTTGACTATTCTGTCTTGTGAACCTAACCTGTTCCACTGATCAACTAGTCTATTTCTTAGCCAATACCAAATGGTTTTGGTGACTGCTGCTTTATAATATAATTTTAGAACAGGTACAGCTAGGCCACCTTCATTTGCTTTTTTTTTTCATTAATTCCTTTGAGATGCTTGACCTTTTATTATTCCATATGAATTTTGTTGTTATTTTTTCTAGATCATTAAAATATTTTCTTGGAAGTCTGATTGGTATAGCACTAAATAAATAGATTAGTTTAGGGAGTATTGTCATCTTTATTATATTCGCTCGGCCTATCCAAGAGCACTTAATATTTTTCCAATTATTTAAGTCTGACTTTATTTGTGTGGAAAGTTTTTTTTTTTTTTTTTTTTAATTTTGCCCATATAATTCCTGACTTTCCTTTGGTAGATGGATTCCCAAATATTTTATGCTGTCGACAGTTATTTTGAATGGAATTTCTCTTTGTATCTCTTGCTGTTGGATTTTGTTGGTGATGTATAAAAATGCTGAGGATTTATGTGGATTTATTTTATATCCTGCAACTTTGCTAAAGTTATGAATTATTTCTAATAGCTTTTTAGTAGAATCTCTGGGGTTCTCTAAGTATATCATCATATCATCTGCAAAGAGTGATAGTTTGGTTTCCTCATTGCCTACTCTAATTCCTTTAATCTCTTTCTCGACTCTTATTGCTGAGGCTAGTGTTTCTAATACAATATTGAATAATAATGGTGATAGTGGGCAACCTTGCTTCACTCCAGATCTTACTGGGAAAGGTTCGAAAGTGGAACATCTTAAGAAAAGTCTTTTTAAATACACTCTTCTTGACCACCTATAATGTGCAAAACCCTATGCAAGACATTAAATATATAAAGACAAAAAGGAAACTTTTGATAGCTACTCTGATCATCTGTTGTGCATATTCAATTTAAACCTTAATATACTTCAACAACTAAGATCCAAGATTTTTTTTGATTCTCGCTTCATAATAGATCTTCAACTATATACATGAATAATTTTGATTGTCTATGTTCTGAGGAGGTTCAGGTATATATTTATATTTTCCATATCTCACATCAGAAAAGGGCTTCAATACAGAGAGCTGAATTTTAAAAAAAATATGTGAATATGTTTGCGACTTTAATTATTGAGAATTCATTGATCTCGTTTGATCAAATAATTCTTTATAACTATAGCACAGGCTGCCCATTTTTGTATTCATTCTATCGATAAAATCAATGTTTTAAACAAGAGGTTCTTTATTTGTGTGTGTGTGTAATAGATGCCTTTCACAGACTAATGAAAGCTATGGATCCCTTCTCATAATAATGCTTGTTTCCTACTTTCATAATTAAGTATTTAAGAAATGTTAAATTTCAGGTAGAAGCAAGTAAAACAAAAATGTATTTTTCCCACCTAAATTCATGGACTCCTTAAAAATATATCCATGTATCTCATTGTAGATTCCAATTAAGAATGCAGTTTTTAAAACTTTATTTTCAAACATTATATAACAAAAATAATTGTCAGAACTTTCAATTATGCCTTTCATAACAGCATTTTTGTTTTTCAAGCAGTTTATCTAATCTAATAGCTAGATTGCAAAACCCTAGTAGTTCCTAAATTGGAAAGGCTTTGAACATAGGACCAACTATACATTATCTATTGCCTAATAACCAGAGTAAATTTGGGGATCATCAAATCCTAAGAAAGTTTTTGAGGTCTTGCATGAAATTCATGAAACTGTTTTCCTGTAAGTAAGAAAGATGTTTAATGTTCAGCATTAGATCATTGCTCACCACTACAAATAGTTGAAGTATTAAAAGGGTTATTTTAAAATTTTTTAGTCTTTAATTTATTTCAGTCTTTAAATTATTTTTAACTTAGTGCCTCTTGGTTTTCATTTAGTTTTTGAGTATATGTACTTATATCAATATGATAAAGAAATGCAAATAACTTAATAGTTGTAATCTTAAATAATCATAGAATCTAAGCATAGAAAGAAATCTTAAAGGCAATCTAGTATAACTTCTTTCCCTCTCCATATTTCAACTCATGCAGCATTTCTTCCACATTTCTGACAAGTACCCATTTGGCTATTTCTACTTAAAAGCAGTTACAATTTAATCAAAAGGCAACACATCCCATCTCTCTATAGATGTAATATGAAGCTTTTCTTTACATTAAGTAAAAAATCACCTCCCTACAAATTCCAAGTAATGGTCTTAATTCTACTCTGTCAAGCTACACAGAATAAATACAATATAATGAAAACATTCATTATCTCCAGCAAGTCTTTTTCCTTCCAGTTTAAACCATTTCTCATATGAGATAATTTCTAGATTCTTCATCATCTTTGTTACCTTCCTTTGGATATATTCAAATTTACTGATGTTCCTTTCAACTGAACATTCTATTTCAGAAAATATGGAGGGATTTTGGAACATATTAGTTAAAATTGTTCCAGTGTTATTATGAGTTTATGGTTTGCATCATCAGAGTAGGATACAGATTGATGAGCTAATCACAAGTTCCTCTAGAGATGAATATTTAAATTAAAATTAACTGGATTTGCCTGTCAAAGCTATCATGTACAAGAAGAATTAGTCTGACTAAAGGGAATTAAACAGAAAAGGAGTGCTGATGTTATTTGGCAAAGTTATCATTTTAAAATTACATGTTTTCAATATTGTAGATTACTATAAAAGAATCATGTTCTGAAGTATATTCTTTATGAAATGTTTTAGAAAGAAAGTAGTTGGAAATAATCATATCAAATTAAGGCTCCCAAAGAACCAGGCTTCTCAGATTATTTGTCTCCATAACTAATGCTAATAGTTAGCTATGAGTAAATTTCTCTACCTGTGAAATGAGAACAAACATTTCTAACATAGCTTACAAACATATTCCGTATCCCAGTGATAAATCTTGTATATTTTCTTGTTTTATGAAGTTATTTTTTGGAGACGCCAGTTTATTTTTGTTTTAACATCTATTTCATTGTATTACTCAGAAATTAGGACTTCAACATTTTGTTGATTATAATTCTTTATCTAAGAAACCTCTAATATTGATGAACATATTACCCTTTATGCTATCACATTTCAATGTCTCTATTTTTGTATAATTTTCTTTAATTTGAACATAAATCTACCTCTTTTTTAGCTTTTCAAAAAGTTCATTAATATACTTCCATGCTTAAGAATCTGATCTGAAAAAAGGAAAGAAATTAAGAAAGAAAGAAAGAAAGAAAGAAAACATTTTTAAAAGAGAAAAGAATTTCAGTGACTTTAAAATTATTACTTATAAAACCATTTTTTCCATGAATTTGCTTTGAAGGTTTATAGCCTTCATTGGGTAGTTTTCTAAAGAATCCCTTGTTATTAACAATGAAAGAGTCAACTTACTAACTAATCAGCCAGGATATCAAGTTGGAGAATTGATTCCATCTCTCTAATTTTGTTCACCACTCCACATTGTGTTCTCCATATAGTCCCTGAACAGGTGCTGGTTTGCTCTGACTCATCAGACCATCAGTTAGAAAGAAAGACTGATAAATACACAGTGTTTCCTCTGTCATTAGCAGTGAATGCTAGAATAATGAAACATCTGGCAACTTCCCTTAGTGATTTAACAGGTCACTGCAAAGTCCAGTTCCTCCACGCATGGGCATAAAGATTTGAATCTATAATTTTCTTCCTTTCTCCCCCAACTACCATTATCATCTTTCAAGTTTTGCAGATGGTAGTGCCATGGGCTACTCTATTAAGGAACCAGTGAAAATATAACAATTTAATATTGCAGGACATTTATACTCAGCAAAGGAGAAAAAAGAAGTCATTACATTTGAGAGAATTTAAATTTAATGGAAAATGGCCAACACAAAGATAACTTGACTAATCACAGGAAACTGGAATAAGGTATTAATGAGAAATTCAAGAACTTCACTGCATTTCATGCAAGTACAACAATCAAGAACAATAAGAAACCAGTAAATGAGTTTGTATTTCATCAATTCTCTACCATCAAGTAAATACAAAAACACAAATGACAGCATTTTTGTCTTCGAGGAACTTATGCTTTCCAAGGAAAATGCACAAGCTATATCAATATGCCTTTTTTAAAAGGTTTTTACAAAGAACGTTAGCACGTTATCTCCTTTGTTCCCACAAATACTTTGTGAGTCAGGCTACACCATCATTTTCATTTTGTAGATAAGAAAAACATGGTCAAAAGACATTACATAATCACATAGCTATTCAGTATGAGGCAGGAGTCAAATCCAAAGCTTCTTGACACACAATCCAATAATTTAGTCACTAGTCCATGTTATTTCTCTAACTTTTTTTAAAAAAGACAGAGGTATACTACAAATTTAAAAAAAAAATACCTTTCTGTGTTTCCTGGTTGCATACTAAAGTAAATGACTCAAGGTCAACTGAAATATAAAGATTTTTAACAAATAAACATAAAAGGCCACATATAGAAATAGGCCTAGCAACATTTTTTGTGGATTGAAAACTAAGTGGGTGTCTTTAAATCATAGTCAACCATATAGTAGTATATGAACATAAATAAATATCACATTGAAAGAATAAATAGAAACTTGGGAGTATACAAAGCAAAGTGAGAAGAATCATAATTATTTCACATTGAAAACAAAAATGTAAAGGACATTATGACATAGGGAGACATTGGTGTGTCAATATAGTGACTAATTATGCTTTTGATGAACTTCTAGTTAGACATATATTTCTCCTCACAGCAGAAACATAGTAGGATATAGATAAGACATATTTCATTAATCATGATCTATATACTAATTCATTTAGTTTAGCTATATTTCTTTTTTGTGGAGGGGTGAAGTTTTCATGGGAAGGGGGAGAAAAGTACTTAGAAAGGGACAACAATGTAAAGAACAATTAACTCAACTTTTAAATGCAGCAAATCATGTAATCATAGAGTTATGGTTGGTAGGAATTTTAGAAGCCATTGAACATAATTCTCTTATTTTACAGATGAAGAAATCAAAGAATAGAGAGATTTAATGACTTACCCCACCAAAACACAATAAATATATGAGTCAACATTTGAATTCATGCCTTCCTGACACTAAGTACTTGCTATGGTATATTTTATAAAATATTTGTTACTTATTTTGGGGCAGATTATTTCTCAGATATCTTGCCATTCTCATTCATTAACTCACTTGTTAAGTTATACAGTAAGAAATTGATCCAGAAGAGAGAAACAATGATCCTTCATTTTTTTTTCTATTTAAGTGGTCAGTGAGAAGAAATTAATTTAAGCTGCATCATCTATCCAACTCAACCTCTCACCACCCCAAAGCAATTAAATGTAATTCAGGAAACATTTATTGATGTTTATGTGAAATAATTTATTATTTACAATATACAATAAAAAAGATGCAGTCCTACCCTGAAAGTGCTTTTATTCTATTCTAAGACAGATGCCACAGACATAAACAACAATTCAGAAAAAAAAAGAAAGAAAAAAAGAATTCAGGCAGTGTTTTGGGAAAAATGTGGAGAGAGCACTTTCATTTAGGAAGATAAGAAAAAAAACTGTGTGGAGGAGGTAGCACTTGAGTAAGTTAAAGGGAGAGAATAATTAAAAATAATAAGTTAAAAAAAAATAAAAATAAAAAGCAAAGGTGAGAAAAGTGTCAATTACAGCAACAGATGTGAAAAATCACAAGGCAAGACAGAGTAGAATGTAAACTATGGAAAAGGGAGTAATATAGATTAAGGCTGTAAAGGCAGTCTGTAGTCAATCTGTGGAGTCTTAAATATTGTCAAGGAGTTTATATTTTATCTTTAGAGATAATAGGGAGCTACTGAAGTTAAAAGATGCAATGGAAAGAACACAGATCTGGAGTCAGGAAGACCTTTGTTCAAATGCAGCCTCACATACTTATTAGCTCTGGGACACTGGGCAAGGTTATTAACCTCCATTTGCTTCAATTTCCTCATTTTCAAAATGGGAATAATAACTTCTATTTCCCAGAGTTGTTGTGAGGTCAAATGACATAATAATTATAAGTAACCCCTATATAAATATTTGTTATTATTATTATTATTATTTTGCAGTGAAGGCAAATGGTCAGAACTCCGCATTGGGAAGATTATTTTATCTGTCAGAAGGAATAAATGGAGAAGGGAGAGACTGTGAGCAGAGAGATCAATTAGAAGCTCCTCCAAGGAGAAGTGACATACAAATCACTCCATAGTAATACAAGTCCTAAAGTTACAGAAGATTTGAATAGGAAAGTGGTCGTACTTTAGTACTAACATTCTCAATTCCTTCCTTCCTTTAAAAGTCAAAATTAAAACTTTAGCAAATTCATACTTTTATTCATTCACTTTCTTTCCCAGTGACAATTCTGAGCATATTTAATAATTCATTTACATAAAAAATTCTTCAATAGAAGTACCTGACCATAAAATCTATGAGATCACCAATAGTCTGTTTAATTTAAAACATACCCTCATAATTTTAAATGCTAACAGTCACATGCTGTATTTAACAAGCATAATTAAACTTTCTTATTTTGTTGTTGTTGTTGGTCAGATAGATATAGTTTCTCTGTAGATTGAATGAGAATTATAAGAATTACATGCAGATTAGTGAGGCTCTGTTTCTGCTTTTGTTTGTTTTTACAATGATATTTTAATAAAGTTTTCTCCTGGTATATTAGTGGTTTCAAGAATTGCACTGTTGTTATAGATTATTGTAAAAGCTTAATTTTAAATTACCCCTAAGATCTGATTTATTTTCAGAAACATTTTCAACTTTAAAATCTCAATATAGTGCTAAACTGACAAAATATTTTCAGAAGGCCCTTTCCTCATTGTGCCTATTGCAGTATTGATAGAGTATGACATTTGAACTCTTTGTACCTACAGTGTGGGAGAAATCTACAATTTTAATGAGTTTTAGTCACTGTTCTCTACAACAGCTGACAAAACTAATTCCTATGGTAACTAGAATAACCTAATTAGCCTTATCTGGAGGCATTCTGTTATTCTACTGCCCACTAGGAAAAGAAGAAATTTCACAGTATTGAGTTGCCAATGTTTATTTTAAGGATGATGTCTTTGGAATATTTTTTAAAACATTCTCATTCCTCCTGTTGTCTTAAATGAATGATGGGTATATTTTCTTCTTTTCTTATGATCTTTCATAGATTCCTTGAACTATCTCTACACCCCAGAAGTTATTCTGTAAACTAAAAAGTGTCCCAAAAGTCACAGTACAGAGTAAAGCTTTAAATTTTCATTAAGACTTTTGGGACATCCCATATTTTTCCTAGAGGTTTATCACAAAAGTCCAAGCCTCACCTTTATGAATTTATGAATTTATTAACTCTCTCTCTTTCTCCCTCTTTCTCTCTCTCTCTCTTTCTTTCCCTCTTTCTCTCTCTCTCTCTTTCTCTCCCTCTTCTCTCTCTCTCTCTCTCTCTCTCTCTCTTTCTATCTCTCTTCCTCTCTCTCTCTCTCTCTCTCTTCCTCTCTCTCTTCCTCTCTCTCTTCTTCTCTCTCTTTTCTTTCTCTCTTTCTCTTCTCTCTCTCTTCTCTCTCTCTCTCTCTCTCTCTCTCTCTCTCTCTCTCTCTCTCTCTGCTGATGCATTTGGGGGTAAGTAACTTGCCCAGGATCACACAGCTAGACAATGGTAAGTGTCTGAGGTCAAATTTGAACTCAGTTCCTCCTTATTTCAGGGCTAGTGCTCTATCCACTACATCACTTTGCTGCCCCTCCACATCTTCATAAATTTATTATTACTCAGAATTAGACTCAAACTCAATAATTTACAAAATGTACCTATGATCAAGTCCTATTTCATTGCCTCTCAACAGCACGTAAGTCTTGGAAGGTCCTTCAAAACTGGAAAGATTTTAATTATAGGCTTTGAAATGAACCCTTATGTTTTTCCTCTTAGGATAAGGCCTATTGAGTTTAAAAAGAAAATCCCTGAGTAATTTTTTCTCCCTATCAGAGCAACTTATGAAAACTGTATACTTCAACAAAAATGACTTGAATTCTTCATCAGTGGAAGGATTGGTAATCACCCACAAAAATTATACATTTTAAAATTTTGAAGTAATTTCTCAAATTCTGCCCTTAAACATAGGAATGGAGGAATGGGAGGACAAAAGATAATCTAGTCTGTATTATCTTTGGAAGGTCTATGGGCACCTTATAAAACATCCTAGCCTTAGAGAAAGAAAACCTGTTGTTAAATTCTTGTCTTTGATATTTCCTAGCAGTATAACTATGGATATTATGCTCTCATCTCTCTGACCCTTAGTTTTGGCATCTGTAAGAAGAAGATATTAAGACCTGCATTAACCACCTCAAATGATTATTGTGAGGCTTAAATATAATAATCTCTATGAATTAATCTGAGAATTCTTAAATGATGCATCAATTTCAACGAATAATACCTTCCAACAAAGAAAGTTGGCAACAATTCTGTAATTTATGGTTTGAGAGTTACCTCTGGTTAAGTAGAGGTCAAGTGACTTGCTCAGTCCAGGATCACAGAGTCAATATGTGTGAAAAGTGGTTCTTGACATTAAGGCTGATTCTATATTACCATGCCTTTTTGCCCCTCTAGGTTTTCTGTCCATTTTTTTCTGTCCATAATTGTTCCAATTGTTTTCAGTTATTCTTATTATTTGATTAAGCATATACATGCAGCTTCTGTCCCAAATGAGAATATTCAAAGAACATGTTAATCTGAGACAGATTTTAAGGAATAAAAATAGTTTTTAAAAGTTAAAGGAAAAATTCCAAAGAATATGGGCAAAGTAGTATTTTGCAAATTTGTCCACCTCAAAAACAATTCCAAAATCCTTGCACCTGAATTCAGAATATTAAAAAACAATACTTTAAAAAATTTATTATGGAAATGTTTTATTCCACAACATAAAATAAAATGAAATGAAAAGTAAGTGTGACAGAAGAGAACTACAGATTATATTATACTATAAGTGAACTTTGAAGTTTGAATACTGATTCTGAATTGAATACTAAATACTGAACTAATATCTCTTTGTCTTTGAGTAAATCAATTAACCCTTACGGACCTTAAATGTACTAGGTGACCTTGAATGTTTCTTCTGTTTCTCAATCAGGGTTCCTATAATCCTAAATCACTATAAAGCTATATAACCATGGACAAGGAATTTAACAGCTCAGCTTTTATTTCTTAAAGTAAAATGGGGATGATAACAGCACTATTCTCAAAGGGTAGTCTTGGGATTCAAAAGAAAATCTTTATGTAAAGCACTTTATAAATTATCTTCCTTCTAGTCACACAGATTCTTTACACTGCAATTTTCAAATTCCCTATTGCCTCCAGGTTAGGGTTAGGGATAGGATGAAATACAACTTCTTCACCTTGACATTTAAAGCATTTTATAGTCTGTCTCTAGTTTATTTTCCTGCATTATCTATTTGCTTTTCCCCTATCTTGACATCTAATCTTCTGCTAATATCTTTAGCCAAGAACCCTGAGGGTCTTTCCCTCCCAGATTAATTTGTTTACACACACACACACACACAAACATACACACAAACACATAATTGGACTAAGTGTTAGAGGAAATTCTTTGCCTCAGTTATTACCTATCCTTAATCACTGAATGGGTTCAACCTCAGTCAAACTGAGACCTGTTGAAGACCTTAGCATAAAGAGCCATGGTCTCCCATTTCATCCAGGGCCATCTCCATCATCCTGATTTTTATATTGCCACTGGACACAGACGGCTCTGGAGAAGAAAGTAAGGCAGGTCACCTTGCACAGCCCTCTCTCACTTACATACAATTCACTTGCATGTAATGGCACCACCTCCCTGATGTCATACTCTTTCTCCAGAGCAAAGGATCAACACAATAGCAACAACAATCTTTGCATGCACTGCTTCCTTTTCTATGAAGTCTTCTCACCTCATCCTCAGAATCTATTGTATCATTAAAGGATTATCCTATACACTCACTTAGGCTTTATCCTTCCCTTTCTCCCCTCTCTCTTTCTTGGTCTCAGTATCTTTCTCCCTCACCCCTCTGTTTCTTCCTCTCTCTCCCTCTCTCTATCACTTGCCCTAGCCCCTTCTCCCTGTTTCTCTCTTTCTCTTCCCCCTTCTCTCTTCTTTCCCTTCCCCCACATACACAAATGCACACAACACACACATAATTTTTAACAAAATTTGCTTTCTCTTAAAATATGCTGATTTCTTACATATTGTATCCCTTAGAGCAGGGTTTCTCAAGCTTTTTAAATAGGGGACCAGTTCACTGTCCCTCAGACTATTGGAGGGCTGGACTATAGTTAAAACAAAAACTATGGGGGGCGGAGCCAAGATGGCGGAGAAGACACACGCGACTTTCTAAGCTCTTCTCTTACCCTCTTTATCAATATTATATCGAGCCTCAAAAATGTCTTGACTCTACAATTCTTAAAAGATAAGAAGTAGAACAACTCACCGCCAAAAAATCTCAGTCCTCGCCAAAAGGTTGTTCGGGGCCAGGGGTAGATCGTTGCAGGCGGGAGAAGTGGTTCCGAGAGATCTCAAACCCAGGTGGCACAGATCTCAGCACCGCCCAGCCCCAACCCGCAGTACGGGGCTTCTCCTTGGAGTTGTGATCCTCACAGCAGGAGGCTTGGCCCGGTTAGCCTCCAATCTGCCACAGTGGGAGCTCGTTTGGGAAATAGAGCTTTTCAGGTGATTTGCATTGGGCAAGACACCTTGGGCAGAGTTCCGCAATTGCCGTCAGCTGCTAATACTACCCAGTCCCACAAGAGGCTCTGGCCTGGGTTGCCTTCACCTAGGGTCCCTAGTCTGGGGAATGCTAAATCCCCGCTACTAAGCAGTTTATAGCTTGGCCAGTGCTAATCCACTTCCTTTGGGGAAGGAAAACTCTCACTGACACTCCCATACGAGCGGAATGGTTAAATTTTCCCTGCTCTGAGAGAAGCTTTAACCTTGCCTAGGAGACCACCTAAAGGCTTTAAAACATGAAAAAAAGATGAAAAGAAGATCGACAGCTTCATGCAAAAAGAAGCAGGTCACAAACCTGAAGAACCTCAAACAGCAAAAATGCATCAACTTCCTCCACATAATGCTTCAAAGAAGAGACCATTAAAAGTCCAAAAGAGTTAGAAATAAATGGGAAAGGAAAAGAAGCCTACAAGAGACACAACTTCCTGAAATCAATTGGAAAAGTAAAAAATCTCAGGAAAGTAAATTGGAATTGGAAAAATAAAAATTCACTAAAGTAGATTGTGTTGGAAAAGACAAAGAACTCGCAAGAAAGAGGATCGTAATTGAAGACAAAGAAAGCAAAAAGTAGGATCTGGAATTGAAAAAGAAAATATTCACTAAAGAAAAAAATTAGTGAAATGGAAAAATTCCACAGACCAAAACAATAAATTCAAAAACCAATTGACATATACAGAAAAGTAAAAAGCTAATAAGAAAATAATTCTTTAAAAATTAGAACTGAACAAATTGAAACTAATGATGCAGAGACAGCAAGAATCAAACAAAAACAAAAATGAAAATGAAAAACCATAAATCACTTAAAAACGACAGACTTGGAAAATAGTCTAGGAGAGATAATCTGAGGATTATTGGACTTTCCTAAAACTATGATGAAAAAAGAGCCAGAACTATTTCAGAAATCATCAAAGAAACTGCCAAATAAAGAATCAGAAGGTAAAATAGGCATTGAAAAATTCATCGCCCTTCTGAAAGAAACCTAAAATAAAAACCCCAAAGGAATATTGGCAAAAATTTCAGAATATATTAAGGAAAAATTTTATAAAAAAAAAAAGCTCATTTAATACGATGCCAAAAAGGATCACCCAAGATCTTGGCTGCCTCTACATTAAAGGAAGAAAGGGCCTGGAATATGATATTCCAAGGCACAAGAACTTGGATACCAAGAATAAAACTACCCAGCTAAGTGAGCATTTTCTTCCAGGAAGAAGATGGACATTAATGAAACAAATAAATTCCATTTGTTTCTGAAGAAAAAACAGAATTAACAAAAAATTTGATCTCAAGAATAGAACTCAAGAGATGCAGAAAGGTAAAATAACTCTTAGAATTGTATTTCTTTTGGATATACAAAAAATACATGTAAAATTTGATTGACTGATATAACATAAAAAGGAAGTAGATATGGAAAAGGGATGATGGCCAGAATAATGGAAGGAGGGATAAAAGGGAAACACATCCACAAAGAGGCCAAGAAACTTTTATCATATCTAGGGAATTTGGGGGAGAACATTGTGTAATTAACCTTAGAGTTACTCAAAGAAAAAAATTGACATTTGTTTTGAAAGAATTTCCTTCCATAAAAGGAAGGAAAGAAAAGGAAAAGAGGAAGGAGGAAAACTTCAAAGGGGGAGGAATTAAAAAGGATAAGTACTGTGAGACAAGATCATAAGTTTAAAGGGGAAGAGGGTTGGGAGGAAGAAAAGTAAAAACAATCTGAGTTATTGGATGGCAGGAAATACAGATTTAGTAATTTAACCGTAAATGTGAATGGATGAACCCAAAGAGGAGCAGATAGAGACTGGATCAAAAGTCAGAACCAAATATGTTGTTAAAACCATTTAAACAGGGAACAAAAAAAGGTAAAAGCTAGCAAAATCTATTATGCTCAGGTGAAGTCAAAAAAAGGGTAGCATCCTTATCTCAGATCCAAGCAAAACCAAAATTGATCTAATTCCAAAAAAAGGAAGGAAACTACAATCCTAAAAAACATAAACAACGAAGCAATATCAATATTAAACATATATGCACCAAGTGGTATGGCACTCAGCTTCCCTAAAGGAGAAGTTTAAGATTGCAAGAAGAAATAGACAACAAAAACTGTAATAGAGGAGATTCAACCTTCACTCTCAAATTAGACAAATCAAACCACAAAACAAATAAGAAAAAATTAAAAGAAAATAGAATATTAGAAAAATTAGGTATTTGGATCTTTGGAGAAATTGAATGGAGATAGAAGGGAAAATATACTTTCCTCAGCAGTTCATGGAACCTATTCAAAAATTGACCTATATTAGACAAAAGACCTCAAAATTAATCAAGAAAGCAGAAATAGTAATGCTTTCTTTAATCATGATGCAATAAAACACATTCAACAAAAAGTTAGGTGTAAATAAATAAAAAAGAATTGGAAACTAAATAATCTCATCTTAAAGAATGATTGGGTGAAACAGCAAATTAACACAATTAATAACTTCAATCAAATAATGACAACAGTGAGACATCATACCAAAATTTGGGATGCAGCCAAAGCGGTAATAAGGAACTTTATATCCATAGAGGCTTATTTGAACAAAATAAGAAAAGAAGGTCAATGATTGGCTCAACAAAAAGCTAGAAAAAGACCAAATTCAAAACCCCAATCAATTACTAAACTTGAAATTCTAAAATTAAAAGGAAATTAATAATATTGAAACTAAAAACTAATGAACTAATAAAATAAAACTAAAGAGTTGGTTTTATGAAAAAAACAATAAAAAATGACAAACCTTGTAAATCGATTAGAAAAAGGAGGAAAATGAAATTAGTAGTCTTAAAAATGAAAAGGAGAACTTTCCACCAATGAAAGGAAATTAGAAATAATAAGGATTATTTTGCTAACTTACGAATAAATTTGATAACCTAAGTGAAATGGATGACACCTCCAAAAATATAACCTCCCAGACTAACAGAAAGTAAATTGCTGAATAGTCCCATTTCAGAAAAAAGAAAAAGAACGGGAATTAAACAACTCCCTAAGAAAAAATCCCAGGACAGATGGATTTACAGTGAATTCACAAACATTAAGAACAATTTAATGCTATATAAATTATTTGATAAAATAGGAATGAAGGGTCCTACCAAATTCCTTCTATGACACAACATTGGTACTGATACCGAAACCAGGTAGGTTGAAAACAAAGAAAACTATAAGACCAATCTCCAAATGAATATTGATACTAAAATCTTAATAAAATATTAGCAAAAGACTACAGAAAATCATCCCCAGGATAATCACCATATCAAGTGATTTATACCAGGAATGCAGGGCTGGCAATATTAGGAAAACTATCAGCAAATTATATTAATAACCAAACTAACAAAAACCATGTGACGTCTCAATAGATGCAGAAAAAGCATTTGATAAAATCTAACATCCATTCCTAATTAAAACACTAGAGTATAGGAATAAAGGACTTTTCCTAAAATAATCACAGCATCTATTTAAAACCAGCAGTAACATCTATGAGGGACAAACTGCAACCATTCCCAATAAGATCAGGGGAAACAAAGGTTCCCACTATCACTATTACTATTTAAATTATTAGAAATGCTAGCTATGGCAATAAAAGCTGAAAAGATATTAAAGGAATAAGAATAGGCAATGAGGAAACCAAATTATCACTCTTTGCTGATGATATGATGCTTATTAGAGAACCCCCAGAGATTCTACTAAAAGTTATTAGAAATAATCCACAATTTTAGCAAAGTTGCTGTGGTTATAAATAAACCACATCCATTTCGTATATATCACTAACAAAACCAACAGTCAGGTTACAAAAAAATCCTTTAAATAATACTGATGGTAAAATATTTAGGAATCTATCTGTCAAGGGAAAATCAAACTTTATGAGAAAAACTACAAAGCACTTTCCCAAAATTAAGTCTGATCTAACTAACTGGAAAAAATATTAAATCTCTTGGATTGGGTGAAAAATATAATAAAGATGAAATCTACTAAACCAATCTATTTATTTGTGCTATACTAATGGACTTCCAAAAACTATTTTGATGACCTAGAAAAATAACAAAAAGTTCATATGGGAAAACAAAGATCAAAATTTCAAAGGGAAATTAAAAAAAAAAATCAAATGAAGGTTGGCCTAGCTGTACCAGATCTAAAATTATATTATAAAAGGCAGTGGTTACTAAAACTATTTGATTGCTAAGAAATGATAGTTGATCCAATGGAATAGGTTATTAAAAGGACAAAACAGAATAACCTTAATATCTAGTGTTTGACAACCAAAAGACCCAGTTGTTGGATAAGAAATGTTATTTGACAAAAAAATTGCTGGGAAAAATTGGAAATTATATGGCAGAAACTAGGATTGACCCACATAAAACCATACCAAAATAAGGTCAAAATGGTTCATGATCTAGGCATAAGAATGAAATTATTAATAATTGAGAACATAGGATAGTTTACCTCTCAGACTGTGGAAGAGGAAAATTTATGACCAAGAAGAACTAGAATCACTATTGACTAAAAATTGAAAATTTTGACTATATCAAATTAAAAGTTTTATAAAAACAAAAACTAATGCAGGCAAGATTATAAGGGAAACAATAAACTAGGAAAACATTTTTACGATCAAAGTTCTGATAAAGGACTCTTCCAAAATATATAAATTGACTCTATTTTATAAGAAATCAAGCCACTCTCCAAGATAAATGGAAGAACAGACAATTTTCATGATGAAATTAAAACTATTACTATCATTGGAAAGATGTTCCAAATCACTATTGATGAGAAATGCAAATTAAGACAAATGAAGATACCTATATACCTGTCAGATTGGCCAGAATAACAGGGAAAGATAATCAGAATGTTGGAGGATTGGGAAACAGGGACACTGATACATTGTTGGTGGACTTGTGAATACATCAACCATTCTGGAAGACAATTTGGAACTATGCAAAAGTTATCAAACTGTGCATACCTTGATCCACAGTGTCTCTACTGGGCATACCCCAAAGAGATACTAAAAAGGAAAAGGGACTGTGTTGCCAAAATGTTTGTGGCTGCCCTGTTTGTAGTGGCCAAGCTAAAAATGAATGGTCCCATCAATTGAGAAGTTGAGTAAATTTGTATATGAAATTATGAATATATTGTTCTGTAAATGACCAACAGGGGAATACAGAGAGGATTGGCAAGACTATATGAACTGATGCTGGAGCGAAATGGCAGAACAAAATCATTATATCCTCAACAGTGATATGTATGAGGATGTATTCGATGAAGTAAGATTTCTTCAACAAAGACAAAGATTAACTGAGTTTCCAATTGATCAGGATGGACAGAAGCAGCTACACCCAAAAAAGAACACTAGGAAATGAAAAATTTTGCCATTTTTGTTCTTCTTCCCGGGTTATTTATACCTTCAAATCCAATTCTCCTTGGCAACGAAAACTGTTCGGTTCTGCACAATATATTATATCCAAATCCCTGCAACATTTAACATGTATGGGATCTTGCCATCTTTGGGAAAGGGGCGGAGGGGAAGGAGAAATCGAACAGAAGTGAGTGCAAGGGATAATGTTGTAAAAAACTATCCTGGCATAGGTTCTGTCAATAAAAAGTTATTTAAAAAAAAAAAAAAGAATAGGTATTCACATACCATGCTACAAAACCCTTTATAGAAATGCAGAATTAAGTGTATCCTGATGTTTCCTGTTAATCATTGTTATTATTATGGTAAAAAAAAACAATTTTGTTGTTCTTTTATGTTATTTAGAAATATCTCCTTTTGTTAGAAATATTTTTTTTTAATTCCTTCAAAATCTTTTAAAATATGTCACTACCACTGCAAATTTATTCTGAACATTTGTGATCAGGTCAAGTCTTCACAATGCCATCTAAAATGCCATTGCAATTTCCTTTTAAAATAGATCAAATTCTTGGACAATAGAATACAGATGTGGAGATTCCATTATTATCAGTGATGAGAAAGAATCACTATAGAAATGATGCCAGATATTTTCGACTTCAAGGCTCTGAAATTTCCTGTTTTTATCTACAAATGTGTTTCGGGATGGTCTGATTTATTTGGATGTCAGGCAAAACTCTCTGTACACGCATTTTCTTTCTGAACCACTATTTGTTATTTTATAAAACAAAAAAAGCTTACAATCCTCCTTTCTGAAAGGATCATAGATTTAGACTGTAAGGAAATTTTATTTATTTATTTATTTTTGATAATTCTTACATTTTATTTTATTTATTTATTTAGTTTTAATTTACAAGTTATATATATATGGGTAATTTTACAACACTGACAATTGCCAAATCTTTTTTTTCCAACCTTTCCCCTCCTTTCTCCTACCCCCTCCCCTAGATGGCAGGATGACCAGTAGATATTACATATATTAGAGTATAAATTAGATACACAATAAGTATACATGACCAAACAGTCATTTTGCTGCACAAAAAGAATCGGACTCTGAAATATTATACAATTAGCCTGTGAAGGAAATCCAAAATGCAGGCAGGTAAAAATATAGGGATTGGGAATTCAATATAATGGTTCTTAGTCATCTCCCGGAGTTCATTCTCTGGGCATAGCTGGTTCAGTCATTACTGCTCCATTGTAACTGATTTGGTTCATCTCATTGCTGAGGATGGCCAGAATTGATCATCATATAGTATTATTTTTGAAATATATAAGAATCTCCTGGCCCTGCTCATTGGAAGGAAATTTTACAGGGCATCTAGTTCAACTCTAATTTTACAAATGAAGAAACTGACAGAAAAGTTTAAACTGAATACCCGTTGTTATCCAGATAATAATTGAAAGTCAGAAGCAAAAGTGAAGTCCTCTGAATCCAAAGTGTTACTTACACTCTATCACATTATTCTCTCCTATAATCTTTTGCAAATAAGATTGTCCATGCCTGATTAGGAATGAAAAATCTTAGTAATCTGAATGTTTTGTCTTTTGTTTAGTTAGTTTTTTGTGTGTTGATTTATTTGTTTGTTTTGCTCCTGAGTATTTTATCAACTAGCATTTATATAAAGCTTCAAGGTTTACAAAGTACTTTATAAATATAAGCCCATATTTATATTTTTTGCATGATTTTAGTCTACCTATGCTGTGCCTCCCTTTGTGTTGGCATCAGTTATTATCAAGATAGGTTGATATCATTTGGAGAATCAGATTATTATTTGGAGGATCAGCTTTATTTAAGCTATGCAAAAGCTGCCAAAATACAAGCTGAAAATTTCTCCTCCGAGGGCTTACACACTGATTACATTGCTTACCATATGATAAGGAGTTACCGTATTGTGGTTAACTCACCCTCATTAGAAGCACTCTGAGGGAGGCAGAGTCAAGAAGGAAAAGAAAACACACATCATTCTAAGCTCAAATTCAGCCTCAGAAATAATGCTTGACTGGTAAAATCCAAGAATATTGGGAGTACTACAAATTACCAGCTAAAGATAATCTGAAAGATAGCCAGAAAAGTTTTGTCCTGATCAGTGGGAGGAGGCCAGTGCAGGCAGGGAGATATAATGCAGAGGCTAGTACACTGAGCTGACAAGGGCAGGGGCAGTCTCTGAGGGTACAGATTTTGCAGGGAAGACTCTACCACAGGTTGGCTGCTCTGCTTTGCTTGCAAAGCAGTAGATCAGCAGAGAAGTTACAAAAAGGCCAAAGGTGTACTCCAAAAAATGCCAGAATCTAACAGGCTCTGGCTGCACCCATCCAGCACACAAAGTGACTCAATACAGACCACAGCACAGCTGTGCAGTCCCTGCAGTACTAGGCTTTTGCCAAGCACATCCACAAATCTGTGCAGCAGGAAGGCTCTGCCCAGGGCAATATTTCCCAGGGCAGAAACACTTCTAGTGCAGGGTTCTTCCCAGAACAACAGTACTTCTGCTGTGTGGGGCTCTTCCCAGGGCAGTAGGTTTCTCTATTTTATTGTTTTGTTTTTTTTCATAAAATGAACTCTTAGTTTTATTTATTAGAATAATAGTTATTTTTTACTCTCAATTTTAGCAATTTCAACTTTTAATTTTAGAATTTCATGTTTAGTATTTGATTGAGGGTTTTTAATTTGGGCTTTTTTCTAGCTTTTTAAGTTGCAAGCCCAATTCATTGATTTTCTCTTTCTCTACTTTAATCAAGTAAGCCTCTAAAAAATATAAAATTTCCCCTTATTACTACTTTGGCTGCATTCCACAAATTGTGGTATGTTGTTTCATTGCTGTCATTCTCTTGGGTGAAATTATTAATTGTGTCTATCATTTGCTGTTTCACCCAATCATTCTTTGGGTTGAGATTATTTAGTTTCCAATTGCTTTTGGTCTATTTACCCCTAACTTTTTGTTGAATGTAGTTTTTATTGCATCGTGATGTGAAAATAATGCATTTATTATTTCTGCCTTACTGCATTTAATTTTGAGGTCTTTATGTCATAACATATGGTCAGTTTTTGTATTGGTTCCATGAACTGCTGAGAAAAAAAGTGTACTCCTCTGTGTCTCCATTCAGTTTTCTCCAAAGAAATATCATAACTAACTTTTCAAATATTCTATTTACCTATTTAACTTCTTTATTATTTGTTTTGTGGTTTGATTTATCTAATTCTGAGAGGGCAAGGTTGAGATTTCACATAGTTTTGCTGTCTATTTCTTCTTGCAACTCTCTTAACTTCTCCTTTAGGATGGTTGATGCTTTACCACTTAGTACATATATGTTTAGTATTGATATTGCTTCATGGTCTATGCTACCCTTTAGCAAGATATAGTTTCCCTCTTTATCTCTTTTAATTAGATCAATTTTGGCTTTTGTTTGATCTGAAAAAAAAAGCCTGTTTTTTTTTACCTCATTTGAAGCATAATATATTCTACTACAACCTTTTATCTTTACTTTGTATGTATCTCCCTGCTTTAAATGTGTTTCCTGTTAATTTTCTGTAAATTGTAGGGTTCTGGCTTTTACTCCACTCTGCTATTCACCTCCTCTTTATAGGAGAGTTTATCCCATTTACATTTATGGTTAAAATTACTAATTCTGTATTTCCTGCCATCTTATTATCCCCAGATTATTCTTTTTTTCTTACCCCTTCTTTCGCCTCCCCAATGGAAAAAAAAATCAAATGTTCATTTATCAAATAACTGATACCAAATGCTTTTGGGAACTGCTGCTTTATAATATAATTTTAGATCTGGTACATCTAGGCCACCTTCATTTGATTTTTTTTTCATTACTTCCCTTTAAATTCTTGACCTTTTGTTTATCCATATGAATTTTGTTTTAATTTTTTCTAGGTCATTAAAATAGTTTTTTGGGAGTCTGATTAGCATAGCGCTAAATAAATAGATTGGCTTAGGTAGTATTTTCATCTTTATTTAATTTACTTGCCCTATCCAAGAGCATTTAATATTTTTCCAATTGGTTAGATCAGACTAACTTTGTGTGGAAAGTATTTTGTAGATTTTCTCATAAAGTCTCTGATTTTCCCTTGGCAGATACATTCCTAATTATTGTATACTATCAGTAGTTACTTTAAATGGAATTTCTCTTTGTAACTCTAAATGTTTGATTTTGTTAGTGATATATAAGAATGTTGATGACTTATGTGGGTTTATTTTGTATCTTGCAACTTTGTTAAAGGTGTGGATTATTTCTAATAACTTTTTAGTAGAATCTCTGGGGTTATTTAAGTATATTATCATATCATCTGCAACGAGTGATAATTCAGTTTCCTCATTACCTACTCTAATTCCTTTAATATCTATGTCAACTCTTCTTGCCAAAACTAGCATTTCTAATACAATTTTGAACAGTAATAGTAATAGTAATAGTGGGCAAACTTGTTTACTCATTATATTATTGCAAATGGTTGCAGTTTATCCCCATTACATATGATGCTTACTGATGGTTTAAAATAGATGCTACTGATTATATAAAGGAAAAGTCCACTTATTCCTACACTCTCAAGTGTTTTTAATAGGGATGGATGTTGGATTTTATCAAATGCATTTTCTGAATCTATTCAGATGATCATATGGTTTTTGTTAATTTGGTTATTAAAATGGCCAAATATACTGATAGTTTTCCTAATATTGAACCATCCCTGCATTCCTGGTATAAATCCTACTTGATCATGGTGTATTATGCTGGGGATGATTTTCTGTAGTCTTTTTGCTAATATTTTTTTTAAGATTTTAGCATCAATATTCATTAGACAGATTGGTCTATAATTTTATTTCACTGTTTTCAACCTACCTGGTTGAGGTATGAGTACCATGTCTGTGTCTTAAAAGGAATTTGGTAAGACTCCTTCATTCCCTATTTTTTTTCAAATAGTTCATATAACATTGGGACTAATTGTTCTTTAAATGTTTGGTAGAATTCACTGTAAATCCTTCTGGTTCTAGGGATTTTTTTCTTAGGGAGTTGATTAATAGCTTGTTCTATTTCTTTTTCTGAAATGGGAGCATTTAAGCAATTTACTTTCTCCTCTGTTAATCTGGGAAGCCTATATTTTTGGAGGTAGTCATCCATTTCACTAAGGTTATTAAATTTATTGGCATAAAGTTGGGCAAAGTAACTCCTACTTATTGCTCTAATTTCCTCTTCATTGGTGGAAAGTTCTCCCTTTTCATTTTTAACACTACTACTTTGATTTTCCTCTCTCCTTTTTTTCTAATCAGATTTACCAAAGGCTGAACTTTTATTGTTTTTTTCATAAAACCAACTCTTAGTTTTATATATTAGTTCAAAAGTTTTTTTTGTATTTTCAATATTATTAATTTCTCCTTTTAATTTTAGAATTTCAAGTTTATTATTTGATTGGGGGATTTTAATTTGGCCTTTTTCTACCTTTTTAAGTTGCAAGCCCAATTCATTGATCTTCTCTTTCTCTATTTTAATCAAGTAACCCTCTAAAAATATAAAATTTCCCCTTATTACTACTTTGGCTGCATCCCACACATTTTGGTATATTGTTTCATTGTTGTCATTCTCTTGGGTGAAATTATTAATTGTGTCCATGATTTGCTGTTTCATCCAATCATTCTTTAATGAGATTATTTCATTTCCAATTACTTTTTGGTCTATTTACCTCTAACTTTTTGTAGAATGTAGTTTTTATTTCATTGTGGTCTGAAAAGAAAGCATTTACTATTTGTGCCTTCCTGCATTTAATTTTGAGGTCTTTATGTCCTAAAATATGGCCAATTTTTTGAATAGGTTCCATGGACTGTTGAGAAGAAAGTATATTCCTTTCTGTCTCCATTCAGTTTTCTCCAAAGATCTATTATAACTGTTTTTTCTAATATTCTATTTATCTCTTTAATTTGTTTCTTCTTTGTTTTGTGGTTTGATTTATCTAATTTTGAGAGGGCAAGGTTGAGATCTCCCGCTATTACAGTTTTGCTCTCTATTCCTTCTTGCAACTCTCTTAACTTCTCCTTTAGAAAGTTTAGAAATTTAGTATCTAAGCTCTTTTTTTAATCATAATTTTCAGAAAGTCCAATAATCCTAAGATTATTTCTCCTAGATCTATTTTCCAGGTTTGTCATTTTTCTAGGTAGATATTTGATGCTTTTCTCTAATTTTTCATTTTTGGGGGCGTTTTGCTTGACTGATTCTTGCTATCTGGATGAATCATTAGTTCCTATTTGTTCAGTTCTGATTTTTAATGAGTTATTTTCTTCATTGGCTTTTTTATTTCTTTTTGTATGGTCCAATTGAGTTTTTAAATGAGTTGTTTTGCTCTATAGAATTTTTCTCTATTTCACTGTTTTTTTTTTAATTATTTTCTTTTTTCCAATTCACAAAGCTTTCTTTCTTGCGAATTCTTTCTTTTCCAATTCACAAATACTACTTTCCTGAGATTTTTTTTTTATCTTTTCCAATTCATAAATTCTGTTACCCTGCACTTCCTGGGAATTTTTTACCTTTTCCAATTCATATTTCAGGAAGTTGTTACTTTATTGCCCAGCTTCTCTTTCCTTTCCCCGTTATTCTTCTAACTCTTTTTTGAGACTTTTAAAGATCTCTTCTAGGACACTGTTATGTGAAAGAGGCCAGGTAACATTCCTCTTTGGGGTATTGTCTGGAGACTGTTTGCTATTAGTTTCCTCCAGGTTGCAAACCTGCTCTTTTACTGTATAGAAGCTATCGATTGAGCTTTTGATTTTTTAACTCATTTCTTAAAGCCTTTAGGGCAAGGAGGTTACCATCTTCCTCTGCAAAGCAGGGAAAGGTATAAACAGGCCTTCCAAAGTATGGGAGTGCTCTGGGAATAAGTCCCCTCCCCCCAACTGGAAGTGATTTGTCATGGCTGAGCTACGGGAGTGCCCAGTGGAAAAACCCTCTGTGTGGTTTAGTAACTGCCCTGAAGCTAGAGACTAAGCAGTGGAATTGTTACTACCCCAGTCCAAAGCCCACCACGGGGCTGTGGCTATTAGCAGCTGACCAGGGAATAGACCCACTCAAACCGCAAATGTCTCTACCCTGGAGGCAAGTTGTGCTGCAGCAGTTCTATTGCCCCAGGCCGAGCCCCCAATTGTGCAGATTTGAAGCTGGCCCGAGCAGTGCCCCCTAGCTGTGCATGTTCGTAACTGCCCCAAGGAAAAGCCCCGTACTGTGGGTTGGGGCTGCAAGGTTGTGCTGTGATCTGTGCTGTCACTTCCGGTTTTGGGTGCCTATAGCCAGATCCTGTTAGGTTCTGGTGTTTTTTAGAGTGGCTTTAATTTATCTGCTGATCTACTGTTTTGCAAGCAGGGCAGAGAAATCAGTTTATGCCAGTGTCATCTCTGTAATTTTTCTAACCACAGAGACCACTCCCACCTAGTCTGCACAGTATGCTAGCCTCTAGTTCTCTCCCTGCTTGAGCTGTTCTGTTCCCAGACCCTCAGGACAAACCTTTCCTGGCAATCTTCAGATGGTGAGTTGTTGTACTTCTAATCCTTATGGGTTTTACCAGTCAAACACTAATTTGAGGCTGAATTTAATAATTGGTCGTGAGGGTATGAGAGAGCTTAGAAAGTCACATGTGCCTTCTCTGCCATCTTGGCTCTGCCCCACGTCGATTCTTTTTATTTTCTTTGCATTTTTCCTTGATTGCTCCTTGGCATGATATGAGACTTTTCTTTCTCACTTATATTAACTTCATAAATTAATTAATTCAATAAATATTTATTAAATGTATAGTATATGCAATACAATGTCCAAGACACTCAGGAATAAAACAATAAGCAAAACCTCACCCTTGCTCTACAGTCTACAAAATGGTTTCCTGTTATTTCTCCATGTAACAGAATTTTTTTTTTTCAAACTGCCCTATAAATAATTAAAGTATGCACAATGCAAAAGTTAGGGGAAGGCATTATCTTTCAACATCAGTGTTAAGAATACACAGGGGGTAGCTTTCAAGGCAAGAGAACTTTGTTGTTGTTGTTCTTAATGTGGAATCCATGGTTTTATAAGAAGTACTAAACAAATAGTAATCTTTTATGTTAAAGTTGGTCCATTTACATGATAATGTGAAAATATATCTAAAAGAGAAATTTGAAAACACTATTAAATTATTTAAATTTGACTAGGAAATTGCAGGTGTTAAAACAGGGCAATATCCAACTGGTTATAGATATGAATTTGAATTTTAATACCTCTTTAGAGTTGGGGAATTGACAAAATTGCAATCATTTTAAGATTATTTTCCTCCTAGGGTGAGTGGAGTAAAAACATTCAATTTAAATTTCTAATCTCTAAATGATAAACTGATAATTCTTCCTAATGAAATCATTATTTTCTGTAATAAGAAAGGATAATAATTGAGTCCATATGATGCTAAAAAGATAAGATGAAGATAAAAATTTATATAAGATGCCTGGCATATCCTAAACAATGTATACAGAGTCACAATTGTATTCCCAACCTACTTACCTATAAGTTGGGGGAAGATAAAGGGATTGAGCATAAATTTAGCCTAGAAATTATTAACATATTTTTCTCATTATAGGTTGTGGTCATATGTATTTTCAAAGTGTTCATTTTCAAGGATTCAGGTTTGGAGACTGAAAGCCTATATACTTTCCTAAAAAGAAATTCTGTGAAAAACAATGAAACTATTGAAATATCGTATTGTTTGTTTTCACTTCTACCATCAGATCTTGATAATAATAGCTCAGCCTCTGTGACAGATGAAAGAAAAAAATAATAGCATGTTATTAAATCTATGATACTCTTTCCATAGAAAGTATCCTACATGGCTTTTTTTTTTTTTAACTATAAGGTGACACACCAGTTCCAAAGGTCTTGTCATTAAGAGAACAATCTATATGCAGAGGGAGGACTATGGTGACTGAATATGGATCACAAGATAGTATTTTCACTTTTTGTTGCTTTTTGCTTGCATTTTGTTTTCTTTCTCATTTTTTTTTCCTTTTTGATTTGATTTTTCTGGTATGTCATGATAATTGTGGAAATATATACCAAAGAATTGCACATGTTTAACATATATTAGATTAATTGCCATCTAGGAGAGAGAATAAGGGGAAAGGAGAGTAAAATTTTGGAACACAAAGTTTTGCAAGGGTGAATTTGAAAATTATTGATACATATGTTTTGAAAATAAAAAAGTGACTTTTTTTTAAATAGTGTTCTAAATGTAGTTGAACTATGGTCCAAAGAGGAAGACCATTTAAAACCAGTAATATTTTTAGAGTTGACTTCAAATAAATAGAATAACATCCATTCCCAATTGTGAAGGAATTCTGCTGAATTTTTCCATATCTTTATAACTCATTAAAGTCAACTTTGAAATGCCTAAATTACCAACATGTACCAATTAATGTGTACTTTTGTGTTTATTATGCCATTACAAATGGAAATAACTTCACATTTGCATCACTAATAGAATTCTTTCAAAGTATGTTAATATTTTAATTCATTTTGAATGCCCTTTAATGTCTGTCATTTTAGCTATATGTTAGCATAGCATGCAGAGGTATGCATATGGATATAGAAATATATACCTAACATCCAACTTTAAAGATTTATTGACCTCCTATTATATGCTCATCACATCATCTAAAAAAAAAAAAAGGTGTTCAACAAACAGTGAGGTCTAACAAGTATACATGATATGTACATGCCTAACTACATAATAAAAAGGAGAGTATGTGGGGGCAGAGCCAAGATGGCAGAGAAGGCACACACGACTTTCTAAGCTCCTCTCTTACCCTCACCATCAATATTATATTCAGCCTCTAAAATAGGGCTTGACTGCTACAACTCATAAAGATTAGAAGTACAACTCATCAGTCAAAGATTATGTGGCATCTCACCAGAAAAGGTTTGTTCTGAGGGGCTTGGGAGAAGATCAGCACAGGCAGGGGAGAACTAGAGGCAGACAGAATGAAACCCCAAACTGGAAGTGAGAACACAGATCACAGAACAAGCCTGCAGCTCCAACTTACAGTACTGGGCTTTTCCTTGGGGCAGTTTCAAACCTGCACAGCAGGGGAGCACAGCCCAGGAGATCCTCTTATCTGCACAGTGAGGGGCTCGGCTTGAAGCAATAGAACTTTTGCAGGGAGATTTGCTTTGGGGAAGAGACTTCCAGGCAGAGACTTCCTGTCCCAGCCCAGCTGTTTCACTGGTCAGGTGCTAATACCCACAGCCCCACAAAGGGCTCTGGCCTGGGGCAGTGACACTTTCACCACTTTGTCTCTAGCCTTGCACAGTCGCTAAACCACACAGTGGTTCTCCACTGGGCTAAATCACCCATGTGAAATCACCTCCAGTTGGGGGAGGGGGAAACTTTCACTCAGAACACTCCAGAAGCCAGTTTATATCTATCCCTGCTCTGCAGAGGAAGCTGGTAACCCCCTTCCCCTGAAGGCATACCCTAAAGGCTTTAAAAAAATGAGTAAAAAAATTAAAAAAGAGAATTGATAGCTTCTATACTGAAAGAGAGCAGGTCTGCAAACTCGAAAAGACTAATAGCAAACAGTCACCAGACAATACCCCAAAAGGGAATGTTAACTATCCCCTTTTACATATCTCATAGAAGAGACCATTAAAAGTCTCGAAAGAGAGTTAGAAGAAAAATGGGGAAAGGAAAGAGAAAATTTGAAATGTGAATTGGAAAAGGTAAAAAAATCTCTGGAAATTAAGAATTTGTGAACACAAATTAAGATTTGTGGATTGGAAAAGACAAAAAACTTGCAAGAAAGTAGGATCTGTGAATTGGAAAAAGAAAATAATTCACTAAAAAAAATAGTGAAATGAAAAAAAATTCCATAAAGCAAAACAATTCATTTAAAAACTCAATTGGACATATACAAAAAGAAGCAAAAGAAGCTAATGAAGAAAATAATTCATTAAAAATCAGAATTGAACAAATAGAAACTAATGATTCATTGAGACAGGAAGAATATAAGAAGTTGGCAATATTAAATGAGGAAGGCAAAGAAGATAGAATCAGATACAACTTCAGTATTTTAAGCCCATAGCAGTATCATTGACATAAGATAGAGATATATGAAAGAAAAGAAGATTTCAAATGATTATTAATTTGTTTTTAGGCATTCTGTATTTAAGAGCCTAGTCTAACATCAAGGTGAGAATCTTTAAAAAAGTTGAAATTAATACTGTAGATTTGGAGGTTAAATATAAAAGATGATGACTGAAACTACAAACACAGATCAATTAAAGGGTGAATAAACTAGAAACTATTCCAGGAAGAAGAAAGAGGGGAAAGAAGAGGAGGAGAGAAGAAAAATTTCTTTTCTTGTTCCTTTACCATTAGTGTTGTTATATATGACTTGAATCTGGAAATGAAAAATAAAATCATTGTTGCTGCTTAATGCTGCAAGTCTCATGGACTTTGATTCTCTTTTGGAACTTTACCACATTGGAAATTACTGCTATCTCCCAAAGTTTCAAAGGAACATAAGGAAGTTCTGAACTGTACTTTATTTCAAAGGCTAACAGTATTTTCCATTCTGCATTCATTTCCCTCTCTCCAGTGAATGTAAGGAATGGGTCCCATATGGTATCAAATGTCCAAATAGCAATAAAATTAATTAGCTATACAGATAGATGACTTCTACATGTTTTCTTCAAATTATCATAATAATAACTAGCATCATAGCACTTTAAGTTTTATAAAGCACTTTATATATACTTTGTAACAGAGGACCTATCATTACCTAATGTTACAAATGAGGCAAATTAGCCTCAGAGAGATTAGGTAATTTTTGCATGATCCTACAGCTAGTAAATGTTATAATGGAGAGTCACAGATCATTTTTAACTCCGAGGCCAAGACCCAATTTTCCATATCCTTGAGGAGCTATCTCTTCTCTACTCAGAAGTCAATGCTTTCTCATACATTTTATTTAGATGGTTATAAAAGTTTCACCTAACTTTAAAAATACTTGGGTGTTGCAACTACATATGTGGAAGAAAAAAATTTTAATTTGAAACTTCTCTATCAATTTACATAATACAATATTTTTCACTTGTGATAGACTTGGCTCTTTTTAGTAATGAGGTAATTCAAGGCAATTCCAATAGACTTGTGTTGAAAAGAACTATCTGTATGCAGAGACAGGACTATGGAAACTGAATGTGGATCACAGTATAGTATTTTTACTTTTTGTTGTTATTGTTGTCATTTATCATTTTTGATCCATTTCAGAAAAGGAAAATTTTGGAATATGCTAGCTATACTTTTTCAAATCTCATGAACATTCTGATTACTTATATTTATGATGATAATTTTCAATAAAATTTTGCCTAGTAGATATAGTAGTTAAAAACAATTCCACATCATATTTTCATGCTTATAATAAAAATAGTATTTAAATATTTTATCTTATTTTTATCCTCATGGCAATCCCAGGAGGAAATGCAGTTTATTATATCCATCTTACAGATAAATAAACTTAGCCTGAAAGAATATAATTGACTAGTCCAGGGTCACACAGTCAGTGTCTAAGGCAGGGAACTCAAGTCTTCCTGTATCAAAATCAATTTGTTTATCCACTATGCCACTGTGTTAGTATTTGATATGGGGTGGGGGTGGGGGGAGCAGGAGCACTTTATAAAACATTTCATTAAAGTATTCTTTGGAAACTATAGCTTATGTGGTATGAAGAAGAACTATTAAAGCAAATTATAAATTAGTTCCACATACATGAAGGCAGTCAAAATGCTTAAAAGAGATCCCAATAGCCAGAGATGGAAGATCAGTGGAGTTCAGAAACAATGAAAAGCAACAGTGGCAATTAACTTGAATTAGAAAATTAGGGTTTTGCTTATTTGTATTTGAGTGGTAGATTTTGTTTTTATTAGTATGTTGCTATTCCCTAATAGAATGTGCTACCATTTATTAAGCTGCTAACTAGATTGCTTCATTGTCCAGTATTCCAGACCCTAATAGATCTTCAATTTCATTCCATGTGGCTTCTCCACAAAAACAAAGCAGAACATAGTTCCTCCAGATCTTCAGATGCTTTTTCTTTCTTGTAGAGGCTCATCACAGGGAAAGCCTCCAATATTCTATGCTTGGTAGAGAGGGACTCAAATCATCTTGATACCATTTGAATTTGAGGGCTTGTTATTTGTTACATAACTAGATTATTTTTTAAGTCTTACATGTCTATAATAACTTTATACTCTTTTCCATCTGTAATTTTTGTTTTTAATGAGTTTAGGCCTTTTCAGGTTCACCATGAGCTTCCTTTTTATGAAGATAATGTGGAAAATCTGCCATAAATTTAGCTTCCTTCAGGAGTGCATAGTGAGTGAAATATGTGATAAATTTTTTGCTTGCCATAATTTCATCCCTCAAAAGAAAGTCTTCCCCAGGAAAGTGATACTCTCAGAAATGAAATTCTAAAGCACAAAGAAATGTCTGTAATAAATAAATTATAGTGTCTATAAAAGGAATTTTGGGACAAAATTTTATTTTAAATATATTTTTTAAATATTTAATGGAAACAATTACAGATAATAGAGAATGAATGCAAACATATAATATGGTCTTATAAAAATAATTCTCCAAGTGCCATAAAATGAGCTTCAAGATAAATGTAAAGGAAAACAATAGGGATGCTGTCATTATTGTTGTGATGTTTACATATAATAGAAGTAGTTGCTAGTTACTAGGAATTACTGCTACTAATAGGTGAGACATTAATTCACTGTTAGTGGAACTGTGAACTGATCCAACCATTTTAGAAAGCAACCTGCTGCTATACCCAAATAGTTAATAAACTGCACAATGTCTTTGAACCATCAATATTGCTATTAGGTCTACTTCCAAAGATAATCAGAGAAAAAGAAAAAAAAACAACTATATGTTTTAATTTATGTATATCCCTTTTTGGTGGCAAAGAACTGAAAATTCCAGGAATGTACGTCAGCTTAAGCAATGACTGAATAAATTGTGGTATATGATCATGATGTAATACTACTATACCATAAGAAATGATGAGCATGTTGATTTTAGAAAAACATAATTGGACTTGCACAAAACATTGAAGAGTAAAATGATAAGAACACCAACATTGTTACAAAAACAACTTTAATTGTCTTAGTTATTCTATTATAAATACCCAAATTAACTATAAATGGCCTATGTAGGAAGATGGTATCTGCATGCAGAGAAAGGACAAACAAAAGTATGTAGGGAATGATTTTATATTTGTGCAAATATATCTGTGTCTAACGGTAGCCATTTGTAGGGGAAGGGGAAAGGAAGGAAAAAAAAAGAAAGTTACACGAAAAAATGATAATTTTATTATATATTTTAAAATAATAAGTTGTAATATATTTGCAGTTTCATGGGCTATCATCTTTTATTTTATTCTCCTGCTTATGAAATTTTTCTTTTATTTCATAAATTAAAAATAAAATAAATAAAATTTAAAGATACATGAGTGTAAATAGATAAATTTTATTTCTGTGCCAAATAATCCCCAGTAAATGCCACACTCTTTTGCTTACAAATCTCATATAACAACTCAATTTTGGTTCTTTCCCTTGCCAAATTGCTAAAAAAAAAAAAATCTTATTTCTGGCCATGGTGCCAACATATTATTTTCCAGAGGACAAAAGGGAAGGACGCTTGGTAAGGGGCATCAGGGTATCTTGAACTTCTTTCATATTTATAGGGTAGGATAAATATGCAGAAGCAGCATGAAAACTCTATGCTGGATATCATGAGCGTTTCTTTAACTTTGGTGGAAGTTATCCAATCCCAGTGGTATATGTCACTTTTGGCCAAATAAATCTGTCCTAGAAGTGCCTATTTAAACACAAACTCACAACTCTTGGAGAGAGATAGGTTAAATAGTTTTTTTTGTTTGTTTGTTTGTTTTGTTTTGTTTTGTTTTGTTATGTTTTTCCAAAGCAATTGGGTTGACACGGTGGGTTTCAAAGGTTTGAAGCTAAATTTGAAAATAAGTCTTCCTGACTGAAAAGGTTATGTTCTCTCCATTATACACCCTAGCTGCCGTTCTTTGTGTTTCATTCTGAAACATAAGGTAGCATAATGAAAAGAAAAGTATCCTCAGTGGCATGTAAAACTCAGATTACCTTTGCCACTAACACATGTTAATTTATGTAATCCTGTACAAATTCCTTAATTTTTCATTGACTCAAATGATTTTCTAAGACTATAAGTTGGAGAAAATATTTTCATTGGTAAAGGGAATTTCCTCATTCAGGAATTCCCTAAGTCAATGAAATCAAATAGTCCCTTACTTTAATCTATCCTTTCCAGAAACATGTTCTATGAATACAAGTTTTTTTTTTTCCTCTTTTTTGTGGATATAAGGATCTTTTAACTATAAATTAATCTTTTGTAGCTGCCCAAGGTCATGTTTAGTTGCAGCATTCAAAATATGAATTTCCAATAACATACTTGAGGGAAAATGGAAAATGCATCAACTAAATTAAGAAAAAAATTATTTAGGTAAAAACAAGTTGGCAAACTCAACAGTTGGCTGTAAAAGTCACCTGATGAGAGACTGGCCAAATTATGAAACTGGATTTATACTAGGAAGTAACAGAAATAACATAGACTTGATTAAAGCTTGTGCAAACTGATACAACCTCTTATATACAATTGTTTCTAACATTAATTTTTCATGGGTCTTTATGTTACTATCTGGCAGGCTGGACTTTTTTTACCTAAGACCTTGCAAATATCAAATAAAATTTTCATTTTTTTGTCCAGTATAGTCAATAAAATCTTAAAATAATGTCAAATTTGTGTAAGATACACAATAGCACATAAATGCTGCTTATCTGGACAGCCCAGTTTTTAATTATAACTGGTCATAATAAATTCATTTGTAGTGGACAATATAACTATGGGATATTTTTCACCAATAATGCTTATTAGCAAGTGAATGTGATAAAGGAATTGTCTTAATGATACATTTGACTTGTCTCTAATATCAGAAAGCCCTGAAAAAATTGATTTTTTTCTGATTAATTAGACTTTATGTGATTCATTTTAATTTCATATGATCTGAGAATTTAAAAACTAGAATGGTGTTTAAAGCATTTTTGTAGCATATATAATGACACATTGTAGTTTAAAAGAATAAAGTTCAGATTTATAATTTATAATAATAAAATTAGGTTACTTAAAAATTTTATATATTTATGCATTGAATGCAATGAATGCATTATACTATATACATCTTGCAGATAATGAAGTTCTTTTAGTATGTCAATGTTGTATTATCTTGGACAAAGTGCGAAAAATAGCTACCTGATATTCAAATGAAATTCTACTGTAATTCTAAAAACCACTACTGAGCTAGAAAGTCTGGTTCACTCACTCTTCTCTCTTTTTCACTAAAATGGGGCAGAGAGACCAATCAACAAGCTATTGCAATAACCCAGCTATGATATAATAAGAACTTGCAGAAGTGGTGGTAAGGTCAGAAGAAAGAGAGGGTATTTATAAGATGTTATTATGGCTAAAATAACCAGGACTGGGCAGTAGATTGTATATGAGGAATGAAAATTGAAGCATCAAGAATGACACTTAGTTTAAGAGTCAAAGGATGATGGATTTCTTGCCAGTAATAGGTAAGTTTGGAAGAGTGAAAGTTTGGAAAGATAGATGAGTTAAGGTTTGTATGCCAAAATATTATATTTTCAACTGATATAAGTTTTAGTCTTTGCATACAAGTTTCCAATCTAATTAGCGGAATAAGTTGGCACAGATGTAATAGTCACTGAACAAAATAGTTTACATTATATTAAATAATAAAAGATGTAAACCTATCATATGTAGACTTTTTACTCTCAATCATCTATAAAAATCAATATAATTTTCTATATTTGTAAAAAAGAGTAGACAGGGCTAAATAACCCTTGAGAGGATATATATTTATATCTATATATCCATATAGATGCATATATAACATGAATATTTTGCAAAATCCATAAAATAAAGGCAAATTTATAGGAATCAGCTATTTAAAACCAGAAACTATTAGGTCATTCTGAAGGACAGTGTGTAAACCAGATACTAGCTTACACACTATTGCGTAACATTTCTTTTTGTAGAAAATGGGGATTTGCCTATATCACCTGACTAGAATTATAGCATATTAAAGAACCTTGTTCCAATACTGATGGGCATATTCTCTTTCAAATTCAATGGTATTTTATTTTTCCAATTACATGTAAAATAATTGTCAGCATTCATTTTTATAAGACTTTGAGTTCCAAATTTCTTTTTCCTTACTCCCTTACCTTCCTAAGACAGCAAGCAATCTGATACAGGTTGTACATATGCAATCTTTCATACATATATCAATATTGGTCATTTGTGAAAGAAAAATCAGAACAAAATGGAAAAACTATGAGAAAGAAAAAGCAAACAAATCGGTAACAAAAAAGGTGAAAAAATATTCTTCAATCTGATTTCAGTCTTCAGAGTTCTCTTTCTGGATGCAAATGGCATTTTCTAACCCAAGTCCATTAGAATTGTCTTGGATCAATGCATTACTGAAAAAAATGAATTTTATCACAGTACGTCATCACATGATCTTGTTGTTATACTTTGTACAATGTTCTCCTAGTTCTATCTATTACACTCAACATCAGTTCATATAAGTTTTTTTCCAATTTTTTTCTGAAATTATCGTTTCTTATAGAACAATAACAATCTCTTGCATTGACATGTCATAGCATTCAGCCATTATCCAGCTGGTGTACATCCTCTCAATTTCCCATCCTTTGCCAACACAGAAAAGAGCTGACACAAACATTTTTGCATATATAAGTTCTTTGCTGTCTTTAATGATCTCTTTGGGATATAAATTCAGTAGTGACACTACTAGAACAAAAGCTAAACACAGTTTTATAGTCCTTTGAATATAGTTCCAAATTGCTGTCCAGAATAGCTGGTTCAATTCAGAACTCCACCAACAATACTAAGCAAATCTGAGAGGTGTCAAGTGGAATAGAGTTGTTTTAATTTGCATTTCTCTAATCAATAATAATTCACAGCATTTTTTTCATATGACTATAGATGGTTAGAATTTCTCCATTTGAAAATTATATGTTTCTATCTTTTGGCCATTAATCAGTTGGGAAATTATTTGTATTCTCATGAATTTAACTCAGTTTACTGCATGTTTTAGAAATGAGGCCTTTTCAGAAATACTAGCATATATAACTTCTTACTTTTTGGAACTATAATCTCATCAATGAAAATGTTCCATCCAGTCATGAAGGTGGGTATAACACATGACAGGAACTGCTGAGAACTGTTTCATTTCAGAAATTGTTATAAGATTCAGTTATTGAGGTTACTTCCAAATTATTTTGGCTTTTTTTTCCTTAGTATCAGAGAAAAAGTTAACTTGCCATTAGTTTTGTTTTTTTTTTTTTTTAATGAAAACTGTTCTTTTTTAATCAACAAACACTAAGTACAGTGGGATCTTGTTTCCTGTATTTTTTAGTTAGCCATGTGACAAACATGTCTCCCAAACTCCATTAGGTTTTTAAAAGCTCTAATATTAATCTTAAAATGAAGATGCAATTAATTGAATTGGATGTTCTTTTTATCTGGACATATTAGAAGTACTGATTAACATTTCATTAAAGAACTTAGTTAATTGCACTATATGTGACTGAATAATTATAATAGCTTTATTAGTGCTTATTTTAGAATGTTTCATACAAATAATGCATTTAAAATGACAATTCTGCTTGTTACACATGTCAACAATAATGGAATTCACAATAAAAGAGAACAGGGATTTGTGGAAACTTTATAGTCTGGAATTTGGATTTTTTTTTTTTTTTTACTACAGTGATACAGCTATTTTTATTAAGTGCATGATGCCTAGTCATCTACTTCACTTCCAAGGACATCTATCCCTACCCTTAGGGCTTAGAATTTAAGTCAGGTTGACAATACGAGTCACACATGTTTCTTTTTTTTTTTTTTTTTTTTACATTTTTTTTTTTTTAATAGCTTTAAATTTACAGGATATATAATGAACTTTGACGCATTAACAATTGCAAACTCTTGTTCAATTGTTTTACTTCTTACCCCACCCTCCTAAAATGGCAGGATGACTAGTAGATGTTAAATATATTAAAATATAGCTTAGATACACAATAAGTGTACATGACTAAAACATTATTTTTGCTCATTTTTACAATTAGCTTGTGAAGGAAATAAAATGCAGGTGTGTGAATAAATATAGGGCACTGGAATTCAATGTAATGGTTTTAGTCATCTCCAGAGTTCTTTTCTGGGTATAGCTAGTTTCATTCAATTGCTCCATTAGAATGATTTGGTTGATCTTCGTTGTGAGGATGGCCTGATCCATCAGGACTAGAGTATCATCTAGTATTGTTGTTAAGTATATAATGATCTCCTGTTTACATTCACTTAGCATCAGTTCGTGAAGTCTCTCCAGGCCTTTCTGAAATCATCCTGTTGGTCATTTCTTGCAAACAGTAATATTCCATAATTTTTCATATACCACAATTTATTCAGCATTCTCCAACTGATGGACATCCATTCAGTTTCCAGTTTTTCCTAAGGTCCTGACATAACTTCAGCATACAGGTCCTTTCCTTCTTTATAATCTCTTTGGGATATAATCCCATAGTAACACTGTGGATCCAAAGGGTATGCACAGTTTGATAACTTTTCAAGCATAGTTCCAAACTCTTCTCCAAAATGGTTGGATTCGTTCACAACTCACCAACAATGAGATTCAGTCCCAGTTTTCCCATCATCCCTCCTATCATTATTTTTCCTGTCATCTTAGCCAATCTAACAGTTTGTAGTGGTATCTTAGAGTTGTCTTATTTTGCATTTCTCTGATTAATAATGATTGAGATCTTTTCATATGACTAGAAATGTTTCAATTCTTCATCTAGAATTGATCTGTTCATATCTCTTTGACCATTTTCTAATTGGAGAATGCTTGATTTTATAAATTAGAGTTAATTCTCATATATTTTGAAATGAGGCCTTTATCAGAACCTTTGACTGTAAAAATATTCTAGTTTATTGCTTCCTTCTAATCTTGTCTGCATTGGTTTTGTTTGTACAAAACTTTTCAGTTTATTTCACTAATCGAAATTTTCTATTTTGTGATCAGTAATGATCTCTAGTTCTGCTGGTCATAAAAACCTTCCCTTCCAAGGTCTGAGAGGTAAACTATCCTATGTTCCTCTAATTTATTAATAATTTCATTCTTTATGCCTAGGTCATGAACCCATTTTGACCTTATCTTGGTGTGCGTTAGTATGGATCAATGCCTAGTTTCTGCCATATTAGTTTCCAATTTTCCTCAGCAATTTTTATCAAACAGTAAGTTCTTTATCCTCAAAAGCTGGGATCTTTGGTTGTCAAAGACTAGGTTGCTATATTGTTGACTGTTTTATCCTTGAACTTAATCTATTCCACTGATCAAGTAATCTATTCTTAGCTAATACCAAATAGTTTTGGTAACTGCTTCCTATAGTATAGTTTTAGATCTGTACAGCTAAGCACCATCATTTGATTTTTTTATTAATTCCTTGAAATTCTGGACCTTTGTTTTCCATATGAACTTTGTTGTTATTTTTCTAGGTCATTAAAATAGTTTTGGGAGTCTGATTGGTATAGCGCTAAATAAATAGATTAGTTTAGGTAATATTGTCATCTTTATTATATTTCTCGCCCTATCCAAGAGATTTAATATTTTCAATTGGTTAGATCAGACTCAATTTGTGTGAAAAGTAGTCTGTAATTTTGCTCATAAAGTTTCTGATTTTCCCTTGGCAGATGGATTCCTAAATATTTTATATTATCAGTAGTTACTTTAAAATGGAATTTCTCTTTGTAACTCTGACTGTTGATTTTATTAGTGATATATAAGAATGCTGATGACTTATGTGGGTTTATTTTATAACCAACAACTAAAGTTGTGGATTATTTCTAATAACTTTTAAGAATTCTGGGGTTCTCTAAGTATACCATCATGTCATCGCAAAGAGTGATAATTTGGCTTCCTCATTGCTATTTTATTCCTTTAATCTCTTTCTCAGCTCTTATTGCTATAAGCTAGCGTTTCTAATACAATATTAAATAGTAACGGTGATAGTGGGCAACTTGTTTCACTCCAGATCTTATTGGGATGGTTGCAGTTTGTCTCCATTACATTGATGCTTACTGATGGTTTTAAATAGATGCTGATTATTTTAAGGAAAAGTCCATTTATTCCTATACTCTCAAGTGTTTTATAGGAATGGATGTTGGATTTTATCAAATGCTTTTCTGCATCTATTGAGATGAGCATATGGTTTTTGTTAATTTGGTTATTGACATGGCCAATTATATTGATAGTTTTCTAATATTGAACAGCCCTGCATTCCTGGTATAGAATCCTACTTGATCATAGTGTATTATCTTGGAGATGATTTTCTGTAGTCTTTTGCTAATATCTTATTTATATTTTAGCATCAATATTCATTAGAGATTGGTCTATAATTTTCTTTCTGTTTTTCAGCCTACCTGGTTTTAGTATCAGTACATGTCTGTGTCATAGAGGAATTTGGTAGGACTCCTTCATTCCTATTTGTATCAAATAATTTATATAGCATTGGGGCCAATTGTTCTTTAAATGTTTGGTAAAATTCACATGTAAATCCATCTGTTCCTGGGGATTTTTTCTAGGGAGTTGTTTAATTGCCTGTTCTATTTCTTTTTTCTGAAATGGGACTATTCAACAATTACTTCTTCCTCTGTTAGTCTGGAAGTCTGTATTTTTTGGAGGTAGTCATCCATTTCACTTAGGTTATCAAATTTATTGGCATAAAGTTGAGCAAAATAACTCCTTATTATTTCTCTAATTTCCTCTTCATTGGTGGAAAGTTCTCCCTTTTCATTTTTAAGACTACTAATTTCATTTTCCTCCTCCTTTTCTAATCAGATTTACTAAAGGCTTATCTATTTTATTGGCTTTTCATAGAACCAACTCTTAGTTTTATTAATTATTCAATAGTTTTTTACTTTCAATATTTTAATTTCTCCTTTTAATTTTAGAATTTCCAATTTAGTATTTGATTGGGGTTTTTAATTTGGTCTTTTAGTTTTTTTTATTGCAAGCCCAATTCATTAATCTTTCTTTCTCTGTTTTATTCAAGTAAGCCTCTAAGGATATAAAATTCCCTCTTATTACCAGCTTTGGCTGCATCCCACAAATTTTGGTATGATGTCTCATCATTGTCCATTATCTTGAGTGGAAATTATTAATTGTATCTATAATTTGCTGCTTCACCCAATCATTCTTTAAGATGAGATTGTTTAGTTTCCATTACTTTTTTGGTCTATTTCCCTAACTTTTTGTTGAATGTAGTTTTATTGCATCATGATCTGAAAAGAAAGCATTTACTATTTCTGCTTTCTTGCATTTAATTTTAGAGGGTCTTTATGTCTAATATTGGTCAATTTTGAATAGGTTCCATGAACTGCTGAGAAAAAGTATATTCTCTTCTATCTCCATTCAATTTCTCCAGATCCAACATACCTAATTTTTCTAATATTATATTTACTTCTTTAATTTCTTTCTTATTTGTTTTGTGGTTTGATTTGTCTAATTCTGAGAGTGCAAGGTTGAGATCTCCTACTATTACAGTCACACATGTTTCTAATACCCTTGTAGAAGCTCAGTAGGAGAATTAATTTTCCATTTGTTAAACCCTGTACATAGGTACTTCAATCATAGTCATAATTCAGGGAGCTGGTACAATGAATGGTTGGATAATCTCCCTCCTAGAAACCCTAATGGATTCTGTTTGAAGCACAAAAGTTTAATAGGACAAGAAAAGTTTGAGTGTTCATTCACAATATAACATCTTTGCATTTTTTCCATTCACTTACAATTTTTTTTCCTTCCCTTCTCTTTGATCATTAACACGAGAAAATAGGGTAATAGAATTGGGGGGCAGAGCCAAGATGGCGGAGAAGACACACGCGACTTTCTAAGCTCTTCTCTTACCCTCTTTATCAATATTTTATCGAGCCTCAGAAATAGTCTTGACTGCTACAATTCGTAAAGATAAGAAGTAGAACACTCACCAGCTGAAGAAAATCTGCAGTCGCAAAAGGTTGGTTCCAGGGCCAGGGGAGATCAACACAGACTGGGAGAAATTAGGTTCGAGGAGGCCTCAAACCAAAAGTGAGAAGATCTCAGCACAAGCCCACAGCCCCATCTTGCAGTACTGGGCTTTTCCTTGGGGCAGTTGTGATCCTGCACGGCAGGAGGACACAGCCTGGGTTAGCCTCCAGTCTGTGCAGTGGGGGGCTCAGCTTGGGGCCATAGAGCTTTTCCAGGGCCAATTTGCATCAGACAGAGACGCTGCAGTCAGCTGCTAATACTCACAGTCCCACAAGAGGATCAGCCTGCGGCAGTGACACTTTCACCCCTTAGTCTCTAGCCCAGGGCAATCGCTAACCCACACAGCCCTACTGGGCACTTCCATAGCTCGGCCAGTGCTGAATCCACTTCCTGTTGGGGAAAGGAAAACATTCACTCAGAGTACTCCCATACCTCGGAGCTGGAAATCAGTTTACGTCTCTCCCTGCTCTGCAGAGGAAACTGGTAACCCCCTTGCCTAGGAGACCTACCCTAAAGGCTTTAAAACATGAATAAAGATGAAAGATGATCAACAGCTTCTATGCAGAAAAAGAGCAGGTCAGCAAACCTGAAGAGACCTCAAACAGCAAAATACATCACACTGTCCTCACTTTACATGATGCTCTCATAGAAGAGACCATTAAAAGTCTCAAAGAGATTAGAAGATAAATGGGAAGAGGAAAGAGAAGCTTACAAGAGAGCAACAACTTCTGAAATACAATTGGAAAAGTTAAAAATTCCCAGGAAGCAGTAGGGAAACAAAATTGGTAATTGGAAAAGAAAGATTACCAAGAAAGTAGGATCTGTGAATGGAAAGAAAATAATTCACTAAAAAATTAGTGAAATGGAAAAAATTCCACAGACAAAACAATACATTTAAAACTCAATTGGACATATACAAGAAAGTAAAAAAAAACTACTGAAGAAAAAATTCTTTAAAAATTAGAAACTGAACAAATAGAAACTAATGATTCATTAGACAGCAAGAATCAGTCAAGCAAAACAAAAATGACAAAATGAAAAAACCATGAATTATCTACTTGCAAAAATGACAGACTTGGAAAATAGATCTAGGAGAGATAATCGGAGGATTATTGGACTTTCCGAAAAGTATGATGAAAAAAAGAGCCTAGATACTATTTTACAAGAAATCATCAAAGAGAACTGCCAAGATGTAATAGAATCAGAAGGTAAAATAGGCATTGAAAGAAATCATCGAACACCTACTGAAAGAAACCTAAATAAAAACACCAAGGAATATTGTGGCCAAATTTCAGAACTATCAGATTAAGGAAAAAAATTTACAAGCAGCCAAAAAAAAAACCATTTAAATACCGAGGTGCCACAATAAGGATCACCCAAGATCTGGCTGCCTCTACATTAAAGGAAAGAAGGGCCTGGAATATGATATTCTGAAAGGCACAAGAACTTGGGATGCAGCCAAGAATAAACTACCCAGCTAAGCTGAGCATTTTTCTTCCAGGGAAGAAGATGGACATTTAATGAAACAAATGAATTCCATTTCTTTCTGAAGAAAAGCCAGAACTAAACAAAAATTTGATCTCAACCATAGAACTCAAGAGATGCAGAAAAGGTAAAAATAACTCTTGAGAATTGTATTTCTGTTGTGGATATACAAAAGAATACATGTATAATTTGATTGTACTGATATAATATAAAAAGGAAGTAGATAAGGAAAAGGGATGATGGCAGAATAAGGTGGGAAGGAGGGATAAAAGAGAACCACATCCCACAAAGAGGCAAAGGAAACTTATCATATCTGAGGGAATTTAGAGAGGGAGAACATTGTGTGAATCTTACTCTCATCAGAGTTAGCTCAAAGAAAAATAATTGACATTGTTTTAGAAAAATTCTCTCTCGCCTCATTAAAACGGGTGAGAGGAAAAGGAAAAGAAAAAAGAGTAATAAGGGAAGGAAGGGGAAAAGACTCAAAGGGGAGGGAGGGATTATAAAGAGGTTAACATCGATACAAGAGGGGTACATAAGTTTAAAAGGGGAAAGAGGGTTGGGGAGGCAAGAATAAGTAAAGCACAATCTGGGGTTATTAGGATGGCAGGAAATACAGATTTAGTAATTCTAACCGTAAATGTGAATGGGATGAACTCCCCATAAAGGGAGGCAGATAGCAGACTGGATCAAAAGGTCAGAACCTACAATATGTTGTTTACAAGAAACACATTTAAAGCAGGGAGATACATATGGAGTAAAGGTAAAGGCTGGAGCAAAATCTATTATGCTTCAGGTGAAGTCAAAAAAGCAGGGTAGCCATCCTTCTCTCAGAACAAGCAAAAGCAAAATTGATCTAATTAAAAGAGATAAGGAAGAACTACATCCTGCAAAGGGTAACATAAACAACGAAGCAATATCAATATTAAACATATATGCACCAAGTGGTATGGCATCCAACTTCCTAAAGGAGAAGTTAAGAGAGTTGCAAGAAGAAATAGACAACAAAACTGTAATAGTGGGAGATCTCAACCTTGCACTCTCAAATTAACAAATCAAACCACAAAACAATAAAGAAATTAAAAGTAAATAGAATATTGAAAAATTAGGTATGTTGGATCTTTGGAAAATTGAATGGAGATAGAAGGAATATACTTTCTTCTCAGCAGTTCATGGAACCTATTCAAAATTGACCATATATTGGACATAGAGACCTCAAAATTAAATGCAAGAAAGCAGAAATAGTAAATGCTTTCTTTTCAGATCATGATGCAATAAAAGCTACATTCAACAAAAATGAGGAAATAGACCAAAAGTAATTGGAAACTAAACAATCTCATCTTAAAGAATGATTGGGTGAAGCAGCAAATTATGACAATTAATAATTTCACTCAAGATAATGACAATGATGAGACATCATACTAAAATTTGTGGGATGCACCAAAGCGGTAATAGAGAGAATGTTATATCCTTAGAGCTTACTTGAATAAAACAGAGAAAGAAAAGATTAATGAATTGGGCTTGCAACTAAAAAACTAAAAAAGACCAAATTAAACAATCAAATACTAAATTGGAAATTCTAAAATTAAAGGAGAAATTAAAAATATTGAAAGTAAAAATCTATTGAACTAATTAATAAAACTAAGAGTTGGTTCTATAGAAAAGCCAATAAAATAGATAAGCCTTTGGTAAATCTGATTAGAAAAGGAGGAGAAATGAAATTAGTAGTCTTAAAAATGAAAGGAGAACTTTCCACCAAGGAAGAAGAATAGAAATAATAAGGAGTTATTGTCTCAACTTTATGCCAATAAATTTGATAACCTAAGAAATGGATGACTACCTCAAAATATAGACTTCCCAGACTAAAGAGGAGGAATAATTGCTTGAATAGTTCCATTTCAGAAAGAAATAGAACAGCAATTAAACAACTCCTAAGAAAAAATCCCAGGAACAGATGGATTTACATGTGAATTTTACCAAACATTTAAAGAACAATTGGCCAATGCTATATAAATTATTTGATAAATAGGAATGAAGGATCCTACCAAATTCCTTCTATGACACAGACTGGTACTGATACCTAAAAGGTGAGGCTGAAAACAGAGAAAGAAAATTATAGACCAATCTCCCTAATGAATATTGATGCTAAAATCTTAAATAAGATATTAGCAAAAGACTACTGAAAATCATCTCCAAGATAATACACTATTATCAAGTAGGATTTATACCAGGAATGCAGGGCTGGTTCAATATTAGGAAAACTATCAATATAATTGGGCATGTTAATAACAAATTAAAAAACCATATGATCATCTCAATAGATGCAGAAAAAGCATTTGATAAAATCCAACATCATTCTATTAAAACACCTAAGGTATAGGAATAAATGGACTTTCCTTAAAATAATCAGCAGCATCTATTTAAAACCATCAGTAAGCATCATATGTAATAGAGACAAACTGCAATCATTCCCAATAAGATCTGGAGTGAAACAAGGTTGCCCACTATCACCGTTAATATTTAATATTGTATTAGAAACACTACCTATAGCAATAAGAGCTGAGAAAAAGATTAAAGGAATAAGAATAGGCATTAGAAGCAAATTATCACCTTTGCCGATGACTGATGGTATACTGAGAGAACCCCAGAGATTATGCCAAAAGTTATTAGAAATAATCCACAACTTTAGCAAAGTTGCTGGTTATAAAATAAACCCACATAAGTCATCAGCATTCTTATATATCACTAACAAATCAACAGAGTTACAAAGAAATTCCATTTAAAGTAACTACTGATAATATAAAATATTTAGGAATCTATCTGCCAAGGGAAAATCAGAAACTTTATGAGCAAAATTACAGACCACTTTTCACACAAATTAAGTCTGATCTAACCATTTGGAAAAATATTAAATGCTCTTGGATAGGGCGAGCAAATATAATAAAGATGACAATATTACTAAACTAATCTATTTATTTAGCGCTATACCAATTAGACTCCCAAAAAATTATTTTAATACCTAGAAAAATAACAACAAAGATCATATGGAAAAACAAAGGTCAAGAATTTCAAGGGAATTAATGAAAAAAATCAAATGATGGTGGCTTAGCTGTACCAGATCTAAGAGTAATTATAGAGCAGCAGTTACCAAAACTATTTGGTATTGGCTAAGGAATAGATTAGTTGATCGGTGGAATAGATTAGGTTCAAGGGACAAACAGTCAACAAATATAGCAACCTAATCTTTGACAAACCCAAGACTCCAGCTTTTGGTAATAACTTACTGTTTGATAAAAATTGCTGGGAAAATTGAAACTAATATGGCAGAAACTAGGCATTGATCCATACTTAACGCCGTACACCAAGATAAGGTCAAAATGGGTTCATGACCTAGGCATAAAGAATGAAATTATTAATAAATTAGAGGAACATAGGATAGTTTACCTCTCAGACCTGTGGAAGGGGAAGGTCTTTATGAACAAAACAGAACTAGAGATCATTACTGATCACAAAATAGAAAATTTCGATTATACCAAACTGAAAAGTTTTTGCACAAACAAAACTACTGCAGACAAGATTAGAAGGAAGCAATAAACTGGGAAAATATTTTTACAGTCAAAGGTTCTGATAAAGGACTCATTTCCAAAATATATGAGAATTAACTCTAATTTATAAAAAATCAAGCCATTCTCAATTGAAAAATGGTCAAGGATATGAACAGACAATTCTCAGATGAAGAAATTGAAACTATTTCTAGTCACATGAAAGATGCTCAAGTCATTATTAATCAGAGAAATGCAAATTAAGACAACTCTAAGATACCACTACACACCTGTCAGATTGGCTAAGATGACAGGAAAAAATAATGATGATTGTTGGAGGATGCGGAAAACTGGGACATTGATGCATTGTTGGTGGAGTTGTGAGACGGGTCCAACCATTTTGGAGATAGTTTAGACCTATGCTCAAAAAGTTATCAAACTGTGCATACCCTTTGATCCAACAGTGTTACTACTGGGATTATATCCCAAAGAGATTATAAAGAAGGAAAGGGACCTGTATGTGCACGAATGTTTGTGGCAGCCCTTTTGTAGTGGCTAGAAACTGGAAACTGAATGGATGTCCATCAGTTGGAGAATGGCTAGAATAAATTGTGGTATATTAAAATTATGGAATATTACTGTTCTGTAGAAATGACCAACAGGATGATTTCAGAAAGGCCTGGAGAGACTTACACGAACTGATGCTGAGTGAAATAGCAGGACCAGGGATCATTATATACTTCAACAACAATACTAGATGATGACCAGTTCTGATGGACCAGGCCATCCTCAGCAACGAGATCAACCAAATCATTTCTAATGGAGCAGCAATGAACTGAGCTAGCTATGCCCAGGAAAATAACTCTGGAGATGACTAAAAACCATTACATTAAATCCCAATCCCTATATTTATGCACATATGCATTTTGATTTCCTTCACAAGCTAATTGTACAATAATTCAGAGTCTGATTCTTTTGTACAGCAAAATAATGTTTTAGTCATGTATACTTATTGTGTATCTAAGTTATATTTTAATATATTTAACATCTACTGGTCATCCTGCCATCTAGGGGAGGGTGGGTGGGTAGAGGTGAAAAATTGGAACAACAGGTTTGGCAATTGTTAATGCTGTAAAGTTACCCATGTATAAATCCTGTAAATAAAAGGCTATTAAAAAAAAAAACACTTGAGAGTATAGGAATAAATGGAATTTTCCTTAAAATAATCAGCAGCATCTATTTAAAAGCATCAGTAAGCATCATATGTAATGGAGACAAACTGCAACCATTCCCAGTAAGATCTGGACTGAAACAAGGTTTCCCACTATCACCGTTACTATTTAATATTGTGTTAGAAACGCTAGCTATAGCAATAAGAGCTGAGAAAGAGATTAAAGGAATAAGAATAGGCAATGAGGAAACCAAATTATCACTCTTTGCCGATGACATGATGGTATACTTAGAGAACCCCAGAGATTATGCCAAAAAGTTATTAGAAATAATCCACAACTTTAGCAAAGTTGCTGGTTATAAAATAAACCCACATAAGTCATCAGCATTCTTATATATCACTAACAAAATCCAACAGTCAGAGTTACAAAGAGAAATTCCATTTAAAGTAACTACTGATAATATAAAATATTTAGGAATCTATCTGCCAAGGGAAAATCAGAAACTTTATGAGCAAAATTACAGACCACTTTTCACACAAATTAAGTCTGATCTAATATTTGGAAAAATATTAAATGCTCTTGCATAGGGCGAGCAAATATAATAAAGATGACAATATTACCTAAACTAATCTATTTATTTAACGCTATACCAATTAGACTCCCAAAAAACTATTTTAATGACCTAGAAAAAATAACAACAAAGATCATATGGAAAAACAAAGGTCAAGAATTTCAAGGGAATTAATGAAAAAAAAAATCAAATGATGGTGGCTTAGCTGTACCAGATCTAAAATTATATTATAGAGCAGCAGTTACCAAAACTATTTGGTATTGGCTAAGGAATAGATTAGTTGATCGGTGGAATAGATTAGGTTCAAGGGACAAAACAGTCAACAAATATAGCAACCTAATCTTTGACAAACCCAAAGACTCCAGCTTTTGGTATAAGAACTTACTGTTTGATAAAAATTGCTGGGAAAATTGGAAACTAATATGGCAGAAACTAGGCATTGATCCATACTAAGCGTACACCAAGATAAGGTCAAAATGGGTTCATGACCTAGGCATAAGAATAGAATATTAATAATAGAACATAGGATAGTTTACCTCTCAGACCTGTGGAAGGGAAGGTCTTTATGAACAAAACAGAACTAGAGATCATTACTGATCACAAAATAGAAAATTTCGATTATACCAAACTGAAAAGTTTTTGCACAAACAAAACTACTGCAGACAAGATTAGAAGGGAAGCAATAAACTGGGAAAATATTTTTACAGTCAAAGGTTCTGATAAAGGACTCATTTCAAAATATATGAGAATTCTCTAATTTATAAAAATCAAGCCATTCTCCAATTGAAAAATGGTCAAAGGATATGAACAGACAATTCTCAGATGAAGAAATTGAAACATTTCTAGTCACATGAAAAAGATGCTCAAGTCATTATTAATCAGAGAAATGCAAATTAAGACAACTCTAAGATACCACTACACACCTGTCAGATTGGCTAAGAATGACAGGAAAAATATATGATTGTTGGAGGGATGCGGGAAAACTGGGACATTGATGCATTGTTGGTGGAGTTTGACGGGTCCAACCATTTTGGAGTAGTTTAGACCTAATACAAAAGTTATCAAACTGTGCACCTTTGATCCACAGTGTTACTACTGGGATTATATCCCAAAGAGATTATAAAGAAGGGAAAGGGACCTGTATGTGCACGAATGTTTGTGGCAGCCCTTTTTGTAGTGGCTAGAAACTGGAAACTGAATGGATGTCCATCAGTTGGAGAATGGCTGAATAAATTGTGGTATATTAAAATTATGGAATATTACTGTTCTGTGAAATGACCAACAGGATGATTTCAGAAAGGCCTGGAGAGACTTACACGAACTGATGCTGAGTGAAATGAGCAGGACCAGGGATCATATATGCTTCACAACAATACTAATGATGACCAGTTCTGATGGATCAGGCCATCCTCAGCACGAGATCAACCAAATCATTTCTAATGGAGACAATGAACTGAGCTACTATGCCCAGGAAAATAACTCTGGGAGATGACTAAAACCATTACATTAATCCCAATCCCTATATTTACACATATGCATTTTGATTTCCTTCACAAGCTAATTGTACAATAATTCAGAGTCTGATTCTTTTGTACAGCAAAATAATGTTTTGTCATGTATACTTATTGTGTATCTAAGTTATATTTTAATATATTTAACATCTACTGGTCATCCTGCCATCTAGGGGAGGGGGTGGGTGGGTAAGAGGTGAAAAATTGGAACAACAGGTTTGGCAATTGTTAATGCTGTAAAGTTACCCATGTATAAATCCTGTAAATAAAAGGCTATTAAAAAAAAAAAACACTTGAGAGTATAGGAATAAATGGACTTTTCCTTAAAATAATCAGCAGCATCTATTTAAAAGCATCAGTAAGCATCATATGTAATGGAGACAAACTGCAACCATTCCCAGTAAGATCTGGACTGAAACAAGGTTTCCCACTATCACCGTTACTATTTAATATTGTGTTAGAAACGCTAGCTATAGCAATAAGAGCTGAGAAAGAGATTAAAGGAATAAGAATAGGCAATGAGGAAACCAAATTATCACTCTTTGCCGATGACATGATGGTATACTTAGAGACCCCAGAGATTATGCCAAAAGTTATTAGAAATAATCCACAACTTTAGCAAAGTTGCTGGTTATAAAATAAACCACATAAGTCATCACATTCTTATATATCACTAACAAAATCCAACAGTCAGAGTTACAAAGAGAAATTCCATTTAAAGTAACTACTGATAATATAAAATATTTAGGAATCTATCTAAGGGAAAATCAGAAACTTATGAGCAAAATTACAGACCACTTTTCACACAATTAAGTCTGATCTAATATTTGGAAAATATTAAATGCTCTTGCATGGGCGTAGCAAATATAATAAAGATGACAATATTACCTAAACTAATCTATTTATTTAACGCTATACCAATTAGACTCCCAAAAACTATTTTAATGACCTAGAAAAATAACAACAAAGTTCATATGGAAAACAAAGGTCAAGAATTTCAAGGAATTAATGAAAAAAAAATTAAATGAAGGTGGCTTAGCTGTACCAGATCTAAAATTGTATTATAGAGCAGCAGTTACCAGAACTATTTGGTATTGGCTAAGGAATAGATTAGTTAATCAGTGGAATAGACTAGGGTCAAGGGATAAAACAGTCAACAAATATAGCAACCTAGTCTTTGACAAACCCAAAGACTCCAGCTTTTGGTATAACAACTTACTGTTTGATAAAAATTGCTGGGAAAATTGGAAACTAATATGGCAGAAACTAGGCATTGATCCATATTTAACGCCGTACACCAAGATAAGGTCAAAATGGGTTCATGACCTAGGCATAAAGAATGAAATTATTAATAAATTAGAGGAACACAGGATAGTTTACCTCTCAGACCTGTGGAAGGGGAAGGTCTTTATGACCAAAGTAGAACTAGAGATCATTACTGATGACAAAATAGAAAATTTTGATTACATCAAATTGAAAAGTTTTGTACAAACAAAACTAATGCAGACAAGATTAGAAGGGAAGCAATAAACTGGGAAAATTTTTACAGTCAAGGTTCTGATAAAGGACTCATTTCCAAAATATATAGAGAATTAACTCTAATTTATAAAAAATCAAGCCATTCTCAATTGAAAAATGGTCAAAGGATATGAACAACAATTCTCAGATGAAGAAATTGAAACTATTTCTAGTCATGAAAAGATGCTCCAAGTCATTATTAATCAAGATCAAATTAAGACAACTCTAGATACCACTACACACCTGTCAGATTGGCTAAGATGACAGGAAAAATAACATGATTGTTGGAGGATCTGCGGAAAACTGGGACATTGATGCATTGTTGGTGGAGTTGTGAACGGGTCCAACCATTTTGGAGAGTAGTTTAGACCTATGCTCAAAAAGTTATCAAACTGTGCATACCCTTTGATCCACAGTGTTACTACTGGATTATATCCCAAAGAGATTATAAAGAGAAAGGGACCTGTATGTGCACGAATGTTTTGGCAGCCCTTTTTGTAGTGGCTAGAAACTGGAAACTGAATGGATGTCCATCAGTTGGAGAATGGCTGAATAAATTGTGGTATATTAAAATTATGGAATATTACTGTTCTGTGAAATGACCAACAGGATGATTTCAGAAAGGCTGGAGAGACTTACACGAACTGATGCTGAGTGAAATGAGCAGGACCAGGGGATCATTATATACTTCAACAATACTAGATGATGACCAGTTCTGATGGACCAGGCCATCCTCAGCAACGAGATCAACCAAATCATTTCTAATGGAGCAGCAATGAACTGAGCTAGCTATGCCCAGGAAAATAACTCTGGGAGATGACTAAAAACCATTACATTAAATCCCCAATCCCTATATTTATGCACATATGCATTTTTGATTTCCTTCACAAGCTAATTGTACAATAATTCAGAGTCTGATTCTTTTTGTACAGCAAAATAATTTTTGGTCATGCATACTTTTGTATCTAAGTTATATTTTAATATATTTAACATCTACTGGTCATCCTGCCATCTAGGGAGGGTGGGTGGAGTAGAGGTGAAAAATTGGAACAACAGGTTTGGCAATTGTTAATGCTGTAAAGTTACCCATGTATAAATCCTGTAAATAAAAGGCTATTAAAAAAAAAACACTTGAGAGTATAGGAATAAATGGAATTTTCCTTAAAATAATCAGCAGCATCTATTTAAAAGCATCAGTAAGCATCATATGTAATGGAGACAAACTGCAACCATTCCCAGTAAGATCTGGACTGAAACAAGGTTTCCCACTATCACCGTATATTTAATATTGTATTAGAAACGCTAGCTATAGCAATAAGAGCTGAGAAAGATTAAAGGAATAAGAATAGGCAATAGGAAACCAAATTATCACTCTTTGCCGATGACATGATGGTATACTTAGAGAACCCAGATTATGCCAAAAGTTAAAGAAATAATCCACAACTTTAGCAAAGTTGCTGGTTATAAAATAAACCCACATAAGTCATCAACATTCTATATATCACTAACAAAATCCAACAGTCAGAGTTACAAAGAGAATTCCATTTAAAGTAACTACTGATAATATAAAATTTAGGAATCTATCTGCCAAGGGAAAATCAGAAACTTTATAAGCAAAATTACAGACCACTTTTCACCAAATTAAGTCTGATCTAATATTTGGAAAATATTAAATGCTCTTGCATAGAGGCGACAAATATAATAAAGATGACAATATTACCTAAACTAATCTATTTATTTAACGTATACCAATTAGACTCCCAAAAACTATTTTAATGACCTAGAAAAATAACAACAAAGTTCATATGGAAAACAAAGGTCAAAATTTCAAGGGAATTAATGAAAAAAATCAAAATGATGGTGGCTTAGCTGTACCAGATCTAAAATTATATTATAGAGCTGCAGTTACCAAAACTATTTGGTATTGGCTAAGGAATAGATTAGTTGATCAGTGGAATAGATTAGGTTCAAGGGACAAAACAGTCAACAAATATAGCAACCTAATCTTTGACAAACCCAAAGACTCCAGCTTTTGGTATAAGAACTTACTGTTTGATAAAAATTGCTGGGAAAATTGGAAACTAATATGGCAGAAACTAGGCATTGATCCATACTTAACGCCGTACACCAAGATAAGGTCAAAATGGGTTCATGACCTAGGCATAAAGAATGAAATTATTAATAAATTAGAAGAACATAGGATAGTTTACCTCTCAGACCTGTGGAAGGGGAAGGTCTTTATGACCAAAACAGAACTAGAGATCATTACTGATCACAAAATAGAAAATTTCGATTATACCAAACTGAAAAGTTTTTGTACAAACAAAACTACTGCAGACAAGATTAGAAGGGAAGCAATAAACTGGGAAAATATTTTTACAGTCAAAGGTTCTGATAAAGGACTCATTTCCAAAATATATAGAGAATTAACTCTAATTTATAAAAATCAAGCCATTCTCCAATTGAAAAATGGTCAAAGGATATGAACAGACAATTCTCAGATGAAGAAATTGAAACTATTTCTAGTCACATGAAAAGATGCTCCAAGTCATTATTATCGAGAAATGCAAATTAAGACAACTCTAAGATACCACTACACACCTGTCAGATTGGCTAAGATGACGGAAAAAATATGATGATTGTTGGAGGGATGCGGAAAACTGGGACATTGATGCATTGTTGGTGGAGTTGTGAACGGGTCCAACCATTTTGGAAGTAGTTTGGAACTATGCTCAAAAGTTATCAAACTGTGCATACCCTTTGATCCAACAGTGTTACTAAAGGGATTATATCCAAAGAGATTATAAAGAAGGAAAGGGACCTGTATGTGCACAAATGTTTGCGCAGCCCTTTTGTAGTGGCTAGAAACTGGAAACTGAATGGATGTCCATCAGTTGGAGAATGGCTGAATAAATTGTGGTATATGAAAATTATGGAATATTACTGTTCTGTGAAATGACCAACAGGATGATTTCAGAAAGGCCTGGAGACTTCACGAACTGATGCTGAGTGAAATGAGCAGGACCAGGGTATCGTTATATACTTCAACAACAATACTAGATGATGACCAGTTCTGATGGATCAGGCCATCCTCAGCAACGAGATCAACCAAATCATTTCTAATGGAGCAGTAATGAACTGAGAGCTAGCTATGCTTAGAAAATAACTCTGGGAGATGACTAAAAACCATTACATTAAATCCCAATCCCTATATTAATGCACACATGCATTTTTGATTTCCTTCACAAGCTAATTGTACAATAATTCAGAGTCTGATTCTTTGTACAGCAAAATAATTTTTGGTCATGTATACTTATTGTGTATCTAAGTTATATTTTAATATATTCAACATCTACTGGTCATCCTGCCATCTAGGGGAGGGGATGGGGGGGGGTAAGAGGTGAAAAATTGGAACAAGAAGTTTGGCAACTGTTAATGCTGTAAAGTTACCCATGTATAAATCCTGTAAATAAAAGGCTATTAAAAAAAAAAAAAAAAACACTTGAGAGTATAGGAATAAATGGACTTTTCCTTAAAATAATCAGCAGCATCTATTTAAAAGCATCAGTAAGCATTATATGTAATGGAGACAAACTGCAACCATTCCCAGTAAGATCTGGACTGAAACAAGGTTGCCCATTATCACCGTTACTATTTAATATTGTGTTAGAAACGCTAGCTATAGCAATAAGAGCTGAGAAAGAGATTAAAGGAATAAGAATAGGCAATAGGAAACCAAATTATCACTCTTTGCGATGACATGATGTATACTTAGAACCCCAGAGATTATGCCAAAAGTTATTAGAAATAATCCACAACTTTAGCAAAGTTGCTGGTTATAAAATAAACCACATAAGTCATCAGCATTCTTATATATCCCTAACAAAATCCAACAGTCAGAGTTACAAAAGAAATTCCATTTAAAGTAACTACTGATAATATAAAATATTTAGGAATCTATCTGCAAGGGAAAATCAGAAACTTTATGAGCAAATTACAGACCACTTTTCACAAATTAAGTCTGATCTAATCAATTGGAAAAATATTCAATGCTCTTGGATGAGGCAAAATATAATAAAGATGACAATATTACCTAAACTAATCTATTTATTTAGTGTTATACCAATCAGACTCCCAAAAACTATTTTAATGACCTAGAAAAATAACAACAAAGTTCATATGGAAAAACAAAGGTCAAAATTTCAAATAATGAAAAAAATTAAATGAAGGTGGCTTAGCTGTCCAGATCTAAATTGTATTATAGAGAGCAGTTACCAGAACTATTTGGTATTGGCTAAGGAATAGATTAGTTAATCAGTGCGAATAGACTGGGTCAGGATAAACAGTCAACAAATATAGCAACCTAGTCTTTGACAAACCAAGACTCCAGCTTTGGTATAACAACTTACTGTTTGATAAAATTGCTGGGAAAATTGGGAAACTAATATGGCAGAAACTAGGCATTGATCCATATTTAACGCCAGTTACACAAGATAAGGTCAAAATGGGTTCATGACCTAGGCATAAAGAATGAAATTATTAATAAATTAGAGGAACACAGGATAGTTTACCTCTCAGACCTGTGGAAGGGAAGGTCTTTATGACCAAAGTAGAACTAGAGATCATTACTGATGACAAAATAGAAAATTTTGATTACATCAAATTGAAAAGTTTTTGTACAAACAAAACTAATGCAGACAAGATTAGAAGGGAAGCAATAAACTGGGAAAATATTTTTCAGTCAAAGGTTCTGATAAAGGCCTCATTTCCAAAATATATAGAGAATTAACTCTAATTTATAAAAAATCAAGCCATTCTCCAATTGAAAAATGGTGAAAGGATATGAACAGACAATTCTCAGATGAAGAAATTGAAACTATTTCTAGTAATATGCAAAGATGCTCCAAGTCATTATTAATCAGAGAAATGCAAATTAAGACAACTCTAAGATACCACTACACACCTGTCAGATTGTCTAAGATGACAGGAAAAAATAATGATGATTGTTGGAGGGGATGCGGGAAAACTGTGACATTGATGCATTGTTGGTGGAGTTGTGAACGAATCCAACCATTTTGGAGAGTAGTTTCGAACTATGCTCAAAAAGTTATCAAACTGTGCATACCCTTTGATCCAGCAGTGTTACTACTGGGATTATATCCCAAAGAGATTATAAAGAAGGGAAAGGGACCTCTATGTGCACGAATGTTTGTGGCAGCCCTTTTTGTAGTGGCTAAAACCTAGAAATTGAATGGATGTCCATTAGTTGGAGAATGGCTGAATAAATTGTGGTGTATGAATATTATGGAATATTACTGTTCTGTAAGAAGTCCAAAGTCTTTATTGTCTCCTTCAGCCTCCCATTCTGCACCAGCAGTCTCTGCAAGTCAACCAGTCTACAGTCTCTCATCCCTTCCAGTCAGCTAGTCAGCCAGTCAGCAGTCTGAACATCTCAGTCAGACAATGCAATGGCCTCTCAGTCAGAGAGGTCAAAGAACAGCAATGACCTCTCAGTCTCCTTGTATCATCCTCTCAAAAGAGGAAATCCATTCTGCAGGTCTGGGTTGGATCTCTAGGAGCCCCTGTCAGGTGGCTCCAGTATATTGCAGTGGTTCCCGTGTATTCCAACAACTAAGTACTTTTGATATCTGAGATTTATGGGTTCATGTTGGTCACTAAAAAAGTCAAATCTAAGTCCAAAGAGACACATAAAAATAGCTTGTTACTTTTTAATGACTGCTCATGTTCAACTACTTACATTTAAAATGGTTTTATACAAGCAAACACATGGACAAGTTAACAAATAATAAACTATCATCATTAAGAGTGGAATGGATGTGTCCCAAGACAATGTAAGGTATGTATAGTATGAAACTCCTACCACTACTACCACCATTGAAGTAAACAAGCAACTAAGACTTAATTTTCCATTTATATTTATGAATAATTTACTTTTTCCATACATATCTTCATTTAAAATTATTATATGTAGCATGGTCTTACTTGAAAAAAATAGGTCTAAAGGGCTGTCTTATGTGCTTAGGGAAAACTGGTATCTCTGGTGTGAGGGATGCCAAGCTCTCAGGGCTGCTTTTTACCTTTTCTGTCTACTTGATCCACCTAACATTAGAAATCAAAGACATCAAGGTTATTGACTACATCTTGGATCATCACCATTCATTTTGACTCTGTCCTCTCAATGGACTGTAATGACTCTGAAAGACAGAGTAAGGCCAACAATTTCATGTACCTCTGCCTCACTTGAATCTCATTTATTCATCAGACATTACCCATATCATTTTACTATTTTTACCTATCTCAAAATCCTTTGGTGACAGGCAAGTGATAAAACAACATTGAATTATGTACTTTCTTGTTATTTCACCAAAAGTAAAATTATCTTTTAAAATAGGTATCAATAAATATGAGGAACAGAATGGTATTATGCATAAAGGACTGGTATCAGAATCAGTAAAAGAAAAAAAAAATCTCGCCTCAAGACCTGTCTCTGCCATAATGTAATCATACAACCTCTTAATCTCTCAAAGCCTTCAGGTAAACCTGTTAAATGATTTCTAATGTCTTTCTGGATCAATGTCTATGCTCTTATGTCCCTCCTAGGTAATGGCTATTTGGCCACTAAGTCTCACTAACCCCATTCATTTGTGGTAGGCAATAACAAGTTTTGCAGGCAACAGAAAAACAATGTATTTTTAATGAATTCTTTAGGTTTTGTCTGTATTAAAATGGCAATAATGAACAGCATTGTCTTTGCTTCTAAAATTCTTCTTAAAAATTAGTATTCAAAAATTGTATAAAGGAAAGTCTAAAGCAACAGAATTTTGTTGTATTTTATGGATCACTTGCTTCATATTATTCTACCTGATGAGGCAACTTTTTTTAGACTTTGACATGACGACTTTATGATTTTTCTGATCCTGAAATAAAATAAGATATAATAAACTTGATAATACCAAAAGCCATACCCAATTTTCAATTCTTAAGAGTATGATATACCCCAGGCCATTCAAAGAGAATATAAACATTAAACATTAATATTGTTCACCTGCAAACAGAAGATTTGGTATCCATGCTGGCAAATTTCTAAAGCTAAAAATTAAAAAAAAAATTCTGTCTCTCATGTCACTTAAAGTAATCAAATGTCATTTGCTGAATAAAGCAGATACTTGAGCAGCAGGGGAAAGAAGAATGTTATACAACATTCCCCCAGAATAGTTTTGAATATTTGGGGAATAAGAGAGTGTTGCCATGATGCTTCCATTTACATAAATGATCAGAGAAATTTACTTTCGCCAATCCAACATTTTCATTTAAAATTCATGTATGTAGTATGATTATAATTAGGTAATAGATACAATTTCCTAAAAGCCAGAGAAATGTTAAAAACACTTGGTAATGACTGGGGTATTGAGCCTGTGGGGACATTACCCAATTGTTGATGCCACAATCTCAGCTGAAAGTTTTCTGGCCTTCCCTGATACTTACATTTTATATACTTTATAGCTATTTCTAAGACTACATGAGAACAAATTTCCTGAATATGATACATGTTTATGTTTTGAATTATCTAGAACATATTTTATTAATAATTCTATTTATGACCTTTGGTTTAGAAATGTCTACAAATTACTATGGCTAAATAATTATTTGTAGGCATTTCTTTTCAAAATTCAGTGATTTAAAACAAAATGAATAATAGCAAAGGCTTCTGTAAAATAATATCTGCATCATATGAAAGGGAATATCTACTTGAAATTTAACTGTAATTCAATTATCTGAAATCTAACATTTGACAAAATCAAATTAATGTAAATGGGATGAGAAAGGAAGTAGCAATTGGTGCTGCAATTTTTTTTGCATCAAAAAGCTTTAGTAGCTACATAGTTAACAAATGCAAATATATGGGACCAAAAGTCATTGTGGTTAAACAACATAAACAGTTATAAAAAGAAATATACTACTAAAAACTAAATGAAAAATTCTTCATGATCACTAATACAAAAACTACAACTCAAGGAACCCTGAGTTTTTACAGAAGAAATTGGTGAAGATGACAAAAAATGAGAATAGCTATCATTGGAGGGATTGTAGAAAAACAGAGATGCTGATACACTGGTGATAAAGTTGATATACTAATGAACTGGGCCAACCACTTTGGAACTACGAGTGGAGTGTTTATCTCAGAGACTAACTGCTTATGATATATCCTTAAAGCCAAAAAGAGAAAGGTTCACTATCACCCAAAACATTTATAGCATTACTTTTTTTCTTGAAATTTAAAAAAAAAGATGAAGCAAAGGTGTGGCTCAATTAGGGAAAACTGAATAGAATGAATAGAATGAAGGTTATAAAGATATGTATTGATGCAAAGTGAAATAAAAGTGAACCAGAAATAATGCACACAGCAATGACAACAATGGAAAAGGAAATTGCAAAACAATTATAATGACAAATTTTGACCCTAAAGAAGAGATATTGAAAAAGGACCATCTTCCATTCTTAATATTAGTAGGACACTGTGAGTGTTGAACACATGAAATGGAGGAGCGTTCATTAATTATACTGAACTGTTTCATTTCAAATCTTTTGTATGGGAAGGGGAAGGAGAAAGAGATGTTGAGAAATGAAAGTGATGTAAAATCAAAGGATGTCAGTAAAATAGAAAAAAAAATAAATTGTCTTTGTATGTGTAGGAGTTTATGTGCCTATTAAAAATAATGAAAAATGTTCTCAATTGAATCAGCTGAAAATACAAACTATGTGCAAATGAGTCATTATTCAGTCTTTGAGGAAGACTTGATTCATCAGATGAAATCAGATATTGCAATACAGAAAACATGTATGATTAACTTCAAGAATTAGATATAACTCTCTGTACATATAAGAAGTCAGCTATTGTTATAACAAACTGTTGTTGTAATTGATGCTGCTACTTTTCCAGGTGTCTGTACCCCAAGCAGGAAGTAGTAAAATTTCAAGAGCTTCCAAAAAACAGGAGCAGCTGAGGAAAGTTGACCATTAAATGTTCTAAAGGCAGTAGTTACTTTTCTGTTGATAATTTTATCAGAGACTGTATCAATAGGGGGACAATTTATGTAATCCAGAGCTGAGGGACACATTAAGAATAAGCTTTAGGGGGCAGCTAGGTGGCACAGTGGATGGAGCACAAGCTCTCAAGTCAGGAGGACCTGAGTTCAAATTTGGCTTCAGACACTTAACTGTCCTAGCTATGTGACTCTGGGCAAGTCACGTACCCCCAACTGCCTCAGCAAAATAAATAAATAAAAAAAGCTTTAGAACTATAGATTCAGAACACTGACCCATAGCCACTAACCTATGGGACCAATAAACAAATACTACCACAGGAAATTTTATGAGGATCCAGAGGCATGCAATAAATGCTTGTAAAATTGAAAATATTCCAGTCAAGCTTATAAATAAGGAAACAGAAGCCCAGAGAAGTTTAAATGACTGGCACAAAATTGAAAAAGTAGAAAGTCAAAGAGGTAGGGTTCAAGTCTAGGACCTTACCCTGTGCTTAACACAATGCTCAGTATATAATAGACAGTTAATGTTTATGATCGATTGATTGAATTGCAATTCCATCATCACTCTTTCCATTGCACCATGCAGAAATGATAAATAATTTTGTAAAACATTGAATAAAAAGGGAGAAAAAACTCTTCACCTAAAAGTTTAATAAGACACAAAGAAGAGAATGGAATATAGCAGAGCTATCTCCAAAAGGATAGGAAGAATAGTATTGTTCCTCACAATGAGTACTATGGTTCACAAAATAGTTCATACCGTGTAGAGAACAGAAGAAATTTGCCAAGAAAAATATTTAATATTAGAAATGGTATTATTTGAAAATCATTGTCCTACTATAAAATGTCTGTAGCTATAAAGGCTTATTAAATAAAATGAACTCTTTGACCAATCATAAGCCTCAGAGTTTCAGAAAGTCTTGACTTTTGGGAAATCTTAATTTTGTCTCAATGAATATCTTTTACAACATTCAGTGCTTGGTTTGACTTTGAAATGTGCAAAATTACTTATACATTTTAAGTCTTTTACTGGAAAGAAAAGTTAAAAAGTAGGTCATGCACCCGACCTGCCTATCTTGATTGAGTTGTGTTCTCAAAAGAAGATATTGATGGAAACTTCAAAATAGAGATTCAGTGAACATCACAAATTAAAACATTTACTAAAATCTTTTTTAAACTTTATTTTCATATTTCTATACTTTTAGCAGCATTGTACTTTTGACCAAATGCCTACGCATGTATGTACACACACACACACACATATACACATACATACACACAGAAATAGAAACCGAAAGAAAAATAGGAGAGATTTTTTTAAAATTTATACTCCTTAAAGATTTTTATTTAATTTTAATTTGCCTTAAACTATAAATTCACATATTATCCTAATGCTCTCCATTAATTAATTCATTCATTAAAATTAACTTATTTCAACCAAAAAACAAAAGCCTGTCTAATTTTTGATTTTTATTAAGGATAACAATAATGAAACAAGTCCCTTTCATCAGATTTATGCAACAGATGAAGCTGAAAAGAATGTTGGTAGAATCAGGATCCAAATGGATCCTGATAGGCCAGAAGAGTAGGGGGACAATCCAAAGAATGAAATGTAATATGGATAAATATAAAGTCTTAAATATATTTAAAAACACACCTGCACTAGCATAGGATGGGAAAATCCTAGCCTAACTAAAAGCTAGTGTACCTGGGAAATAGTAAATTGGCAAATATGACAAAGAGATCATAATATTCACTATTAAAGGGGCTATAGCACTATAATTACAATGAGATACTCTTAGAGGAATTGTGAAATGATCTAAATAAATCACTGAAGAGAAAATAGGAACCATATCTAAAAGTTATAAGAAAAATGGCAATGTATACATACATACATATACATTCATATATATGGATAAATAGTTTAAAACTGTCATATTTAGCATACTTCAAACACTTGTATTTTGTCTCTGTCTGTTACATATATACACATATAAAGTAATCCCAAAGAGTATGAATAATTAATTATTTGAAGTGGCTACATGTATTTGAATTACATTATTTTAAGTATTTTGGTGTATTTGGGGACTTTTCTCATTTTTGGTATCCTTGGGGTTCAACTATGGCATATCTAAGGAAAGGGCATGGCAACAATACTATATGATGCTCAATTCTAATGGACATGGCCCTCTTCAACAATGAGATGAACTCAATCAGTTCTGATAGAGCAGTAATCAATTAAACCAGCTACACCCAGTGAAAGAACTGTGGGAGATGACTATGAATCACTACATAGCATTCCCAATCCCTCTATTTTGTCCACCTGCTTTTTTGATTTCCTTCACAGGGTAATTGTACACTATTTCAAAGTCTGATTCTTTTTGTACAGCAAAATAACTGTATAGACATGTATACATATATTGTATTTAACTTATACTTTAGTATATTTAACATTTTTTGGTCAAACTGCCACCTGGGGAGGGTTTGGGGAAGGAGGGGAAAAGTTGGAACAAAAGATTTTGCAACTGTCAATGCTGAGAAATTACCCATGCATATATCTTGTATATAAAAAGTTATAATTAAAAAGGGGGGGAAGGGTTGTAAAGGGGGAGAGCTGTTTAAGGGAGATAGTGGTCAGAAGCAAACACTGAGGAAGAAGGAAAGGGGGAAAGGAAAGAGAAGAGTATGACTTGGGGGAAATACAATAGTGGGAAATACAGTTAGTAATTTTAACTATGAATGTGAATTGGATGAATTCTCCCATAAAATGGAAGTGGATAGCAGACTGGATTAGAAGCCAGAATCCTACAATATGTTGTTTACAATATGTAGTTTACACCAGTACAGTGATACATACAAAGTAAAGTTAAAAGGCTGAAGCAGAATCTATTATGTTTCAGCTGAAACAAAAAAAGCAGGAGTAGCAATTCTGATCTCAGATCAAGCAAAAGTAAAAATAGACCTAATTCCTAATAGTAACAAGGAAGGAAACTACATTTTGCAAAAGGATACCCTAGATAATGAAGTAATAACAATACTAAACATATATGTACCAAGTGGTAAAGCATCAAATTCCTAGAGGAGAAATTAAGAGATTTGCAAGAGGAACTAAACAGAAAACATTACTAGTGGGGGATCACAATTTTCCTCTCTCAGAACTAGATAAATCAGGCCACAAAATAAAAAGAAGGAAGCTAAGCAGGTAAATAGAATTTTAGAAAAGTTAGGTATGATAGATCTTTGTAAAAAATTGAATGGAGACAGAAAGGAATAAACTTTTTCTCAGTGGCATGTGGAACCTATACAAAAATTGACCATATATTAAATCATAAAAGTTCACTTGCATGAAATAGATAAAGAGAAAATCACAAAATTGGACATGCAACTAAAAGGAATGAGAAAAGGGAAATTATAAAGGAATTAACAAGTTATTTACACTCTAACATGGGAGGATGATATCAGAGGATAATACTTCTAATTCATAAGAACTTTCTCATTCTCAGGGCAGTTAGAAGAAGTAAATATTGGGTACAGGTGTGGCTTAAATATTAAAGGATTTCTTAAAAATAATATTAAGGTGTGATTAAGGAAGGTATTAGGTGAAAGAAAAAGGGAGAGGTGGAATAGTATAAATTATATACCAAAAAAGAGTCAGGAAAATATTTTTTTGTTTTGTTTTGTTTTTTAACAGTAGAAAGAAGAGAGAGATAAGGGTAGTGAATGAAACTTACTCTCATAAGAATGGATCAAAGAGGAAATAATATCCATGCTCAATATGAGAGTAGAAATCTATCTGATCCTGCAGAAAAGTAGGAGAGGAGAGAGATAAAAGAAGGATAAAAGATGATAGAAGAAAGGACATTTTGGGGGAAAGGATAATCAGAAACAAAATACTTTTGAATAGGGACAGGGAGAAAGGAGAGAGAATAAAGTAAATGGGAGAAATACATTTAACAATGGTAGTTGTGTAAGAATTTTGAAAAAAAGTTCCTCATAAAAATCTTATTTCTCAAACATATGGAGAATTAAGTCAAATTTATTTTTAAAAGAGGCATTCTTTAACTGATGTGATCAAAAGATATTGAAAGTTTTCAGATGAAATAATGAAGCTATTTATAGCCCCACATATTCTAACTCACTATTTTTATAAAAATAGTTTTTATTTTTTAAATAATTATAACTTTTTATTGACAGTGTATATGCATGGGTAATTTTTTTTACAATATTATCTCTTGCGCTCACTTCTGTTCCAATTTTTCCCTTCCCTCCCTCCACCCCCTCCCCTAGATAGCAAGCAGTTTTTTTTTACATGTGAATTATGTTACAGTATATCTTAGATACAATATATATGTGCAGAACCGAATGTTGCACAGGAAGAATTGGATTCAGAAGGTAAAAATAACCTGGGAAAAAAACAAAAATGAAACCAATTTACACTCATTTCCTAGTGTCCCTTCTCTGGGTGTAGCTGCTTCTGTCCATCACTAATCAATTGGAACTGAATTAGATCTTCTCTTTGTCAAAGAAATCCAATTCCATCAGAATACATCTTCATACACTATTGTTGTTGAAGTGTATAACAATCTCCTGGTTCTGCTCATTTCACTCAGCATCAGTTCATGTAAGTCTCCAAGTCTCTCTGTATTCATTCTGCTGGTCATTTCTTACAAAAATAATATTCCATAATATTCATATACCACAATTTACCCAACATCCATTCATTTTCCAGTTTCTAGAAACTGCAAAAAGAGCTGCCACAAACATTGTGGCACATACAGGTCCCTTTCCCTTTTTTTAGTATTTCTTTGGTATATAAACCCAGGAGAAGCACTGCTGGATCAAAGGGTATGCACAGTTTGATAACTTTTGGGGCTTAATTCCAGATTGCTCTCCAGAATGCTTGCATTTGTTCACAACTCCACCAACAGTGCATCAATGTCCCAGTTTTCCCACATCCCCTCCAACATTTATCATTATTTTTTTCCCTATCATCTTAGCAAATCAGACAGGTGTGTACTAGGATCTCAGAGTTATCTTAACTTGAATTTCTCTGGTCAACAGTGATTTGGAAGACTCTTTCATGTGAGTGGAAATAGTTTCAATTTAGTCTTCTGAAAATTGTCTATTCATTTCCTTTGACATTTACCAATTGGAGAATGGCTTGATTTCTTATAAATTAGAGTCAATGCTCTATATATTTGGGAAATGAGGCCTTTATCAGAACCTTTAACTTTAAAAATGTTTTCCCAGTTTGTTGCTTCCCTTCTAATTTTGTTTGCTTTAGTTTTGTTTGTACAAAGGCTTTTTAATTTAATATAATCAAAATTTTCTCTATTCTCATGAAAAATTATCTCTAGTTCTTCTTTGGTCACAAATTCCTTCCTCCTCCACAAGTCTGAGAGGTAAACTATCCTATGTTCCTTTAATTTATTTATGCTCTCGTTCTTTATGCCTAAATCATGGACCCATTTTGATCTTATCTTGGTATATGTAATCTGTGCTATCTAGAATGGGTGTTCTAGAAGGCAAAGAAGGCAATCTGGGTGATCAAGAATCCAAAGACAGGTAATATGGGTGGTGACCCAGGTGGTAATCCAAGTGTCTAGAATACAAAGACAGGTGATCTGTGTAATCTAGAATGCAAAAACATGCAATCTGGGCTATCTAGAACACAAATACAGGTAACAGAGTGGTCTAGAATGCAAAAACTTGTGATCTATTACCTGTCTTAGCATTCTAGATCTCTCTCTCTTTCTCTCTCTCTCTCTCTCTCTCTTTCTCTATCATATATATATATATATGTGTGTGTGTGTGTGTGTGTGTGTGTGTGTGTGTGTATGTGTATGTATCAAGCATTCTTGATGAAAAGACCAGAGTTTGTGTATAAAATTCCTTCTTTCCTCTTTACACCTATATATGCGTATGTGTTTGTGTGTGGTGTATGTGTATGTATGTGTATATATATATATATATATATATATATATATGCATATATGTGTGCATATATATATATACCAATTCTATATAGAAATCTACTGTACCCAGCAAGGAAGTAGGAGTGGAAGAAAATACTGTAAAAGGGGGTGACAATAAAAGGGAAGGCAGAAAAGGAAAAGCCCTAATTAGAAGTAATTTTATTTTTGGAGAGAGGATAAAAAGGCAGAGAGAAAAAAATATATATAAGAAAACAGGATAAGGAATATGCATTTACAAATCATAACTGAAAAATATTTGTTATTATTAGCAATACTACAGTATAGAATATAGCATACTATATGGTAACATATAATATGGTAAATATTTTTGAACCAAGTTTCTCTGAAAAAACCTTATTTCTCAAACATATAGGCAACTGAGTCAAATTTATAAAAATATATGATCCATTCTGAAATTAGCTAATTATCAAAAAAATGAACAATTTATAGATGGAATGATGAAATTATTTATAGCTACATGTATAGTTATACGGAAGTTAATATCTATCAATTTTTGTATATGTGTGTATGTGCTATTGAGTGCGTGTGTGTGTGTGTGTGTGTGTGTGTACTATAACCTCTAAAGAATATTACAACAGTTTCAGGAATATTATTTAGTAGTATATATAGTGTGTCTAAGCATAGTCATTTCCTATAGCAATTTAACAAAAACAATCTACTATCCCAATACATATAATATAGCAATGCAAATAATTTCATGTCTGATTATTCTTTTACTGATTTGATATTTCGCAGATGCAAAATATATTTCTTTTTAAAATGTATTATCTATAACTTTTATAATTACTTTCATTGATCATTATTTCAAAATACCCATAACATTAGTCAGTCTTACAGAATTTTATCTTCTATATTCAGTCCCTCAGATATTCCTAGCAACAAGCCAGAAAAAAAAAGGAGGGGGGGAGGGTGGAAACTGTCAGGGCTTCTTTTTTCCTCTTTCTCAACAAATCACTTGAGTAGCACATTTTGTATTTTTAGACTTTTGCTTAAAAATTCTCTGTACCTAGTACTAGTCTGTGTGCCATATGCTATTTGTTATATGATATTTACTTGATATCTGTAAACATTGCAACATTTCACATTGCTCTTGCTGACAAACTTTTTGGTTTTGAACAACATGGGAAATCAAATGGATTTTAGTTAAAAGAAATGTAGTCACAGGTGAAGTCATCCAAGAGGCCCACAAAATATATATAAGCAAGTATATAAAAATTATTTGAGTAGTGTAAAGAACATTAACTGGAATATCAGAAAGATTTCTCACTGGAAATGAAGTCTAATTTGAGCCTTGAAGGAAACTAAGAATACTAAAAGTGAAAAGTAAGAAAAGAGTGAATTCAGTGGATGAAGTCTGAAATGAGACATGGAACACTCAATTGTGGGAGTAACTAATAGGCTCCTTTGGCTAGAGAAGTGCATTAAAGAGTAATATCAAATGGGTTGCATGGAAATTTGATGTTAGATCATAGGTATTAATGCCAGTTTGTGGAGTTTGTATTATATCAAAGTGCAATAAGAAGATAATAAAGATTTTTTTGAACAAAGTAATGTCATGTTATATCTTATGATTATTTTGGTTGGCAAATCGAGTATAAATTGTGGAATACAGAAACTGGAGTCAGGGTGACTAATTAAAAGACTACTAACATAGACTAGGAAAAACTCAATGATGGTAATGGTCATGTGGATGGAGAATGGGAACTCATTATATGTGGGGAGAATTCATAAGATCTCAACAACATATCAGATATAGATGATGTAGGAGACAGAAGAATTAAGAATGACTCCAAGATTATGTACTTAGTTGAATGAAAAGAGAGTTGTTTTCTCAAAAGAAATAAGTTTATTGGGAGCAGGATCAAGTTTAGGGAGGAAAAATGAATTTTCTTTTGAATATGATAAGTCTAAGATGCTTGAGGAATCATCCAGATGGAGTTGTCCAACAAGCAATTGGTCGTGCAGAACTAAAACCAGTAGAAATCATAGCTAGCTATATGGATTTGGAAGTCATCTATATGGTTATAATAATTGTAAACATGGGAACTGAAGTATGTAAATGTTTTTATTCCTCAGTTCATGTCTTCTATCTATATTTACTCCACTAACAAAACACATTAAGATGTATCTACTTCTCCCATTTCACCCTTTTGCATAGTGGTGATACATAAGTTCATTTGTTGGGAACCGTTAAAGGTACAAACTTCCAGAGAAGTCAGTTTTCAACAGCGCCTGTTCCAGATTTCTGATGAGTTTCTAGAAAAGAACATGTACCTTTTCCTAAAATTTTCTGTCTTCGTTTTTTTTTCTTTGCAAGTGAACTTGTCTAATCAAACTGTACTTAATGATTCTCCTTTCAAGTATGGACAATTCACTTTCATTTTATTCTGTTCTTATTGAGTCTCCCTTCTATAGTAGGCAATTCACTTCCCTACTTGCAGTAGCAAGTAACATATCCTCCATACTCCTTCCATACACTCTCCTGATATTATGTAAAAATTATTTCTCTAATAATAGCTGCACTCCAAAACAGTTGTATCTTTGGGATTGACAGAGTTGCTATATAGTGTAATTAGGGAGAATAATTAGAGACAGTTACCACAGAACCCATTCCCTCTACCCTTAGCTGAGTTCCATTTATTATCTCCCAGAAAACTGTGGGTATAAAAAGATATCTTTTTGGCATCCTCATAATCCTCCTGTAGTAAGCCTACCCAAAGCAGAAGAACAAAACTTAGTAGATACTGAACCTGGAAATAGTTACATTTATATAGATATTGATGCCTATAATGAAAAATTGGAAGAAGCAATTGTGCCAATGCTATTCTACATCTTTTGAGGTTAGATCAGCAATTATTGACAACTAATATAACTTTAGAAAAGTAGTTCTGAGGAGCATTTTCTAAATACCATTTTATTCTTAATTTTTCCCTGACATCTCTTATACATTTAAATTCTGAGTCTCAAGTCAAAATTTTAGAAAAATCCCCCTTATTCTCTGTTAAATGAAAAATGAACAGATGTTCATCAGAAAGAATCCCCCTTCTTCCCATAGCATCCCTGACTCTTGCAATATCATTTTATTATTTTTTCCTACTCAAAATTAATTATCATTTTATCACCTAAAAAGTTTTTTTTAATTCACTTTGAAATTAATTCTATATGTAACCAATTAGTATTGGAGGAATTTGGAAAGGCAAAAATACTAATACATTGTTAGCAGTTCTATGAATTGATATTAACTATTTTGAGTATTAATCTAGAATCATGAAAGAAATGTGACAAAACTTTTCATCTTTTTGATTGTACTATGGATATGCCATTCCATAGCAGACAAACTCAGAAGCCAAGGTCTAATCTATTCCAAGATATTCATAACATACTTTGAGATAGTAAATGGATGAAATTTAAATAGGCATTTATTGATAGAGATATAGCTAAACAAACTACAGCAAATGGACACAAGAAGAGTATTGTGCAGAAAGAAATGATGAATACAGAGAAGTTCATGGAACATGAGGTTAGTATTAATTCATGAGTAGAATAAGAACACAGAAAATGAATACAACAAAATAAATGGGAAAAAAGCCACTAAAAGAAAGATGAATTCTCAGTAATTAAAAACAAAAAAAAAAATTAGTATCCTGGAAAACAGATAATGAGACATGCCTCCCTTTTCTAAGCAGAATCAAGGAACTACTCAATCAGAAATATATATACATTTTCAGCAGAAGCTCTAAGAGACATTTTTGCTTAGTTGTTTTTATTTCTTACAAGGAAGTTTTGATAGAGAGGCTGAAATGGGACATAAAAATTATGGGTGTCAGTATAACATTTAATAACAAATTTAGTTTGAGCAATTATTCTATCAGTCAACCAGTATTTTTAGATACCTATCATGTGCCAGGCACTGTGATAATTACTGGGGATATAAAAATTAAAAAACAGCCCCTGCTCCTAAGGGATTTGCAATCCAATGGAGATATCACATACAAACAATGTGTAAACTATATCTTTATCTATAGTTATATTGTTTAGTGTAGTTATATGCAGTTTTAGCTATAGTTATATCTTGTATACATATATAATTATAACTATATATTTTACAAATGCTTTTATATACATATATAACAATGACTGCACTATATAATTATGACTTTACTTAAAGATATATAGTTTACACATTTTTTGCATGTTATCTCCCCATTGGACTCTGAATTCCTTGAGAGAAGGTCTATTTTTGGTCTTTATATCCTCAGTGGTTAGCACAATACCTGACACATGGTAAGTATATAATAAATACTTGTTGATTGGTGAAATAATTATTCAAGCTGAATTTGTTATTACATGTTTTATTGATGCCCATTGTTTTTATTTGTATATAAATGAATAGATAGATAGACAGAAAGAGGTAATCTTAAAGGAAAGATACTAAGATTAAGGAAGGAGATTAAGAAAAAGGAAGAGGCAACTAGTTCACACAGTGGATAGAGGATCAGATCTGAAGTCAACAAGATTCATTTGGAGCTCAAATCTGTCCTCAGATACTTCCTAGCTGTGTGATGTTGGGCAAGCCACTTAACCCTGTTTGCCTCAGTTTCCTCATCTGTAAAATGAGTTAGAGAAGGATATGACAAACCAGTACAGTGTCTTTGCCAAGAAAACCCCAGAGTCACAAAAAAGTTCCATATGCATAAATTGTTTGAAGAACAAGAAAGGGGGAAGGAAGCAATAAGCATGCATATTGATCCTATTATGTGCTTCACACTGTAGTAAATGCTTCACAAACATATGTCATCTTATCTTTAAAAGCAACTGGGAGGGAGGTAATATTATTATCTACATTTTACAATTGAAGAAAGAGGCACACACAGAGATTAAGTAATTTATGTAAGGTTACACAGGTAGTTGATGTCTCTGACATCAGACACTTACTGCATCACCTTGATACCCAAGAAAGCCTTCTTTATTGTCATACTTTTTAAAGTCGGGCAAATATAGGTAATTATTCATATCTTGAATAATTCTTTATAATTGCCAATGTCTTCATATAAATTATAGGATGACAGAATCATTTACATAAATCTAAAGGAAACATGAAAGGCCTTAAGTGGAACCCTCATTTTGGCAAATGAGACACAGGAAAGTAGAATGTTCACAGAAATACAGGTTAGCATAGCCAAGATTCAAACCCAGTTTACACTACTTTTTATAGTACAACACACTACCTCTATCTCATTCAGTTCTTCCAGTAGTCCTGTAAGGTAGATATTTTCTCTATTTTACAAGTTCAGAGTAATTTAAGGTCTCTCTTGAAATCATATGGGTGATAAAGCTGAGTTCAGAACACCAACAGACAGAATCAGAGGATTTTGCCTCAATCGCTTCTGATATTTATATTTGTGATATCTTTGGCAAGTAAATTGACTTCGCAAGTCCTCTATCCTCATCAGTAAAATTGTGAAAAGTGGGGAATTGGACTAGAAAACATGGATCTAATTGTACATTAGATAGATTCTCCAGAGAGGATTAGCACTTTTTTTTCAGGCCATTTCAACAATACAGTAGAACTATTAAGTCTTAAGTAGATGAGTCTCACCAGAGAAAAGGGATCCTTCCCTGTGCAAGTGCTATCTCTTTTGAGAAGGATTGGCCTGCAGAACTGCATATATTCCCTGAAAGAGAGATCTCTTTGAAAAGGAGAAAATCTGACCGTCATTTGAGAGTCAACCCCTTTGTGGTAGGAATAATATCCTTCTGATACTCTCAACTGCATACAAGTTAGATGTGAGTTTGCTTAGAAAATATTGAAACTGTCTGAGATAATAGATTTGCTCAGAGGATTTACTGGTTGCCAGTGTAGAAAGCAATCCTCTCTCTGAGATTTGGCTGGCAGACTACTACCAACGAGTGAAAGGCAAAAGGTAGTCACTCAGTTGAATCAACTCAGTTATTCTTGATGAGTATCCTTGCTGAATACCCTTCCTAGAGTATAGTTCATTAAGACTCTGTTAATTACTGAATGATCTACAAAACTTTTGTTTTACATTGATAATCAACCAAAATACCAGAAAACAAGCTTGGTATTTAGCGTAGTGTTTGGCACATAGTAGGGTGCTTACTAAATGTTTATTCACCAACTGACTGACCTGTGTCAAGCTTATTCTAAAACACTCCTTCTAAATAACAGTGTTGCCAAATGAGAAATAGCTAGGATCACTGGGGATAGAGCACTGGATCAGGAATCAGGAAACGTTACCTACTTTAATGCTTGCTCTGTGCCAGGCACTGTGCTAAGCATTTTACAATGATTACTTAATTTAATTCTGACAACAATTCTGAGAAGTAGGTACTATCATTACCCTCATTTTACAAATAAGGAATTGAAGCAAACAAAAATTAAAGGTCACAGAGCTTCTAAGTGTCTGAGGCTGAATTTGAATCCAGGTGTTCCTGGTACCAGACCCAAGACTCTTATTAGCTCTGTCAATGAGTTGTCCCTAGTAAGACATTCATCTTTTTTAGAATCACTCACCAATAAATATAAAAAGGTTTTCCATGAGTTTTTTTTAACTTAAAAAAATTCTAAATAGGAAAAATGTATTATGAAGGGAAAAGTAGGATATTTATGTTTCTGAAATTGAAATTTCAACCCCAGAAGATTTTTGATTATTCTCACAACTGGAACACAATACCCAGAAGTACTTTCTGTATTTTGTACTACACTTTTGTGCCATTTCCATACAGATGCTTGCTTTAGGAGAGACTTACTGAATACTATTACAAAATATATGATCTTGAATTTAGTTGTTAGAATTCAAATGATAGAGCTAGGAAGGCTTATACTGCCATCTAGTGATTACAGTAAGTACCTTTAAAGACAGCTGCAGAATTTAGCTCAACATTTATAATGGTGCATCTATTAAAAAACACTGGATTTATCTTATTATTTTCTCCCTCACACACTCACTTTTCAAATTTCACTTTGTTTATAGTAAAGAGAGCACCATATATTTTATCCTGTCTGGTGGAAATGTCATACAGGAAAGTTATCTGACTTCTAACAAACTTTGGAAGGCATCTCTAGGCACTAAGTTTGCTGATAAAAATTGTGACAAAATTTAATGATTCAACATGCTGTACTGGTTAGTTTAACATAATACATATCATTCATTTTTTCTCCTTATCAGCAGATTTCTCATGATCAAATATGAAGACAATTCTACCACAGATAAATTTAATGGCACTACAAATTAAACTATCTCCCTAGTTATCTTTCTTTTTTTTCTGGATTTGTTCTCAATAAAGCAATACAAAATGGAAAACATTATTTTGGAATTTATTTGAACTGTATAGTTCCTATAAATAGCATCACTTCAAATAGAGTTCAACTTGTACTGCCATTCTATCTGAAAGAGACCTGAGAAGTCCTTTTGGTCCTTGTGTGTGTCTGTGTATGTGTGTGTGTGTGTATGTGTGTGTGTGCACAGTGTACATGCATGAATATATATATATATATATATATATACATGTATACACACACACACACACACACACACACATACACAAACATTACCTGTTTGCCAAATCAACTACTTCTCTCAAATAATAAGTTGAAGTTGTCCAACAGGAAGATGCTTGAATGCTCTTGAAGTAACATGACCCTTGATTACACTGAACCTTGCTCCATTCTCTCAGATTTTCTGGAGATAGACATGGATTCATCTGTTGGAGTCATATGCTAACTGTATGTTCTCCCCCCTTTTTAAAAGTAATTAAATTGCTGTCATATTTTAACAGTACATAATACAATGTTCTTAGAAGAATTCAAATGTATTCCATTTCTACTCTCTTTTTACAATGCCTCACTTTATTTGCTTTTAAGTATAATAACTGACATTTATATAGTAGTTTAAGGTTTAAAAATATTTTACAAAATTTCATTTAACATCACTACCTTTTAATGTAATATTTTAAGATAATTTAAGGTAATTATCATCTCCATTTTAAAGACAAAAAACTGAGGCCCGATAAGGTATATGAGAGAAAGTAGTGATATCCAGAATCTTATACCTCAGAAGTGCCTTAGGCAAGATCTTAAATTCATTCTTCCTGATGATGAATTCAGCACTAATTTCTATATGACACAGCTTCTAATCCAAAAACAGTTGATTAAAATATTTTATGTATGGTTTTTAGTCCAAAAGAAGAAAATTTCTGTATATTATTTTTGAGGTCACCTTTCAATAATAATAAAGTATACTATCTTTCAATATTCAAATAGATAGGCTTTGACAAGCCAGAAGCTATGTGAATTCAGAATGTCACATTGAACTATATATATATATATATCTTAAAACTAGAAGGAACCTGAGAGATTATCTAGCCCAAAGATTCTTAACATAGGATCCATGGATAGATTTCAGAGAGGCCTGTGAACTTGGATTTTTTTTTAATATTTTAAAACTATGCCATGCTGTCTTAACTATATATTTAATATAAGCTTCATCACACTGCCAAGAAAGAAAGACATAAAAAATTAAAAACTCCTGATCTAGTGTAACCTCATTTTACTGATGAGAAAAAGGTAAAGTAACTTTCCCAAAGTCACAGAGTAAATGAGATGTCAGAAATCCTAGATCTCTAACCCCAAATTCCTTTTTCTTTCCATTTTAACGTGGTAGATACTCTCTCTCTTTCTCATTCTTTCTTTCTCTCTCTCTCTCTCTCTCTCTCTCTCTCTCTCTCTCTCTCTCTCTCTCTCTCTTTTTCTCTCTCTTTCTCACACATACACACACACACACACACACACATTCACCATTCTTAACAATGTTTTTTCAAGTCACAAATGTGCATCAGTGCAATCTAGTGCAATGAGTAGAGTCACTCTCTCAATACTGCTGTACTCCAGGGTAAGTAGATAAGAAGAATTGTTTGGGTTATTCTTGTGGAAAATATTGATTTGGCAAGCAAATGCAAATTTTAACAGATTGTGTGCTAATATGAAATGCCAGCATGTGGTGAACACAATTAAGGATTTGTTGACTCTGTCTGATCCTTTATGGCTGCCAATCAACTGTTAAGAAGCACAGATCATATAATCCAATGCCCTATTAATTTTGTGAAGCATTCAGTCACAGTGGTAATGTTGATAAATTTGAAGTTTTGAAGTATTAATTTTAAATATGTGTTCTTCTTATGAGTATTGAAAAGCTCATTTTAGCCTAGCCAATAATACTGATTTCAAGTAAGAATAAGCAAAAAAAAAAAAAATCCTTTTATATAGCTTCTTGAAAAAATAATATAATTTAGCTTGTGCTTTTCCTCTAATAGTTATGCTTAAAATATTTGGCTAATTATTAGGCTAAAAACAATAACTGATTAAATGAATGAATGAATGAAATTCAAAGGCCATTTGGAGCTAATTTTGGAAATATAAACTTTAAACATTTTATTCTTACTTTACTCCAAATATTGACAATTGTCACTTCACCCCCTCCTATGTACAAAAGGAGTCTGAAACTTGCACATGGGAAAAAATGAAAATCTTCTGGAAATCTAAGAATAGGTTGAAATATAACTATTAAAAGATTAAAATTTAATATAAATTTAAAACATTGTGACTTTGATAGAAGAATTATAATGCTAATTATTATTATAATGTTAGCACATGAAATTTTTAAGGTTTGAAAAATTCAGAGATGTCATCTAATAGTTTGAATGTAAAAACAAAACCCAGTTATGGAAGCAGTCTAATCTCTGTCTTACCATAAACTTAAGCTTCAGACTCTTAATGACTTTATGTCACTAAATCAGTTTTTCTCACCTACTAAGCTTTAAATGGACATACAAATATACAAAGGTACAGGAGGGATTAACTGTTAAAATTATTTCTGTGAAACCTTCAGGAAAGGGAGAAACAGCATGTGTTTTAATGGGAAAACATAAATGCTTGATTCAAGTAAATACTCTCCTGTTTTCACTCTGCAGGGTATAGTACAGTATGATCATTGAAGCCAGGTAAGGTAGATAACACCATCTGCTCCTCCTACAGATTGGGGAGTAGAGTTGAATGCTCTCTCCCATAAAGCCTCAGGGGCTCACATATAGAGGTCTGCATCACCCTGAGCAGAGAATGGAGCAGAACATTGACTATATCATCCCTTTTTTTCCCAAAAAAGTTCAGTAATGTAAGTTTAACATTTATTTTTTATTTTATAAATATCTTCCTTACCTAACCTCAAAATGAGTCACCACCAACGAAAAAGAATTTAGCTTTAAGATCTTTGTGGTGTTTCATTTTTTTTTTACATTGTTACTATAAAAATGTTCACATGACTGTAAAAATTGCAAAGAGCATAGAAGTATTTTTATTTTTGGTTTAAAAATATCCATGTTTGTATACTTCCTTCTTCATTTCTCTACCTACCCCCAAACTAGTAATTTCAAATGACTGGTATTTCAAAATTTAAAAATACAGCAAGATATGTGAGAGTTTTCTTTTATATTGGCAGGATAGGGTTACAAATTAATATTACACAGTAATAAAAATCCTTTTTAAATAATTAATTTTAATATATAAAATATACTAAATAGTAGAAATATGAATGATATGTGAATAAATACTATCTTTATTCTTGATAGCATATTCAGAGGAAGAGACAGTACAAGAACTTAATCAACCTACTCTGAGTTCAATTTTCATCAGCAACTACCAAATTTGTGACCTAGCTCATGACATCACTGAATCATAGATTTATAACTACTCAAAGCTAGCCATACCTTAATACACTTCTGGAGCTGTATTCACTTAATTTCCCTTTGAACTACTGAATGATGTTTGATCATGAAAGAAATATCATATCTTCACATGCCAAAAAAGTCACCTTTATGAAAGAATCTCAAATGCTATAAAGATGGTTACCTTTTTTATTATTATTTTATTGGTTAGTATAGTAATCATATAATCTAAGTCTACAATGGCTTCACTTACTATGAAGACAGCATGAAAGGTTCCCTGGAGCTGATATGTTACCTGGAGGATAACAGTAGGGAAATGCTATTCCAGATGTCTTCTATATTCAACTACTCTCATGCTGCCATATGGTCTGATTCCTCACTCTGTCAGTTGCATGTGCCCACTGTGAAAATATTTTTTTCCAGTGGTCATATACAAACATGTTTCCTTTTCCTTTCTTCCTAGACCCTATGTTCTGGAGCCCCAGAGAGATTCAGTGTTATCAGTTATTATAGAGACAATATGTCTCTATAATAATTCCAGGCTGATCTGTTATGGCTAAATACAAAGGCAAAATGGTTAAATTTATTCTGTTATTACACTTTTCATGAAAAAACTATAAAAGTGTTCCACTTTACTACCTCTTACATAATCATTTGTTTTGTTTTTTATTGTTTGGAAATTAATGGCCATCTATCTAGTCCAATCCATTACCTCAAATGAATCTTTATGGTAACATACTAAACAAGTATTCATCTAGTACTTGAAAATTTTCAAAAATGGAAAGCCAGTTTCTCTATATACTCTTCAACTTCTCTATTTTTTATGAATTGTAACTGAAAACATGAAGATTAAAATTGTAGCTTTGCCCACTTCTCCCTCTCTCTTCTGGTTCTGCCTTCTGGATCCAAACAGAATAAATCTAACCTGTATTCCATAAGATGTCCTTTTGAATCCTTGAAAACAGAAATCATCTACTTATCCCATTTTTTACATACAAGCAAGAAACAATCTCTCCTATTTTTCTATCATTCAAGTTTTAATTAACTTTTCTGTGAGTAAGCTTAAACAGTCCTAGAGTGTATAGTGTGTCTATGTGTCTGTGTGTCTGTGAGATTCTACAAGAAATAGTATCTTCTAAATGATACACTGTGAAACATCTGTTAACTACAGAGCCCTGAAACAAGCTCTATTTCAATAAAGACAAGTTTTGAAATAACTAAAGATCACTGCAAGTCTACAGTTTCTAACTTCTTGCTACATACACTTCCTTATCCACCACTGACCATACATATTAACTCTGATTTTTAAAAAAGAGTTCAACTCCCTTAAATCTATATCTGTTCTACAAAGACCTTTTCCTTTATACTACATTTTTCCTCCATCTTGATAGACTTTCAAAAACAAAGGAGAGAAAAAAAAAATTGAGGTTAAAATGCCCAGTTACTCCAACATCTTCTCAAATCACATGGCCTAACTGATAATCATCATCTTGGTTATCTTCCTCTGCATGTTCTCATGCTTATCAATGTTATTTTTAAACTCCAGTGTCCAGAACTTATTAAAGTATCCCAAATGTTGCCTTATTAAGGCAGAATATTCTATGGATATAGCCATGAGGTGGCACAACAGATTGGGAGCTGGATGTGGAATCAAGTACATCAGAATTCAAATTCAGTTTACTACCTCTAAAAAATGGGTAAGTCACTTAAACTCTGCTTATCTCAGTTTCCTCATGTGTAAAATAGGAATAATAGGATCTATTTCTTGGGTTGCCACAAGGGCCAAATGAGTTATTTTTAAAAAATAATTTGTAAACTTTAAAGTAATAAAGTATTTTTATTCTTTGTTAGAATAAATGTGCTTTTTACTTATTTTCTTGTTAATTTTTGAAATAAAACAAGCATTTCCATAACATAGTAGAATTCACATGGAATAGTGAATCTCCTATGTATAACATATTATTCTTTTAAAATATATGATAAAGCTTTAGGTAAGTTTATTTTTTCCCTTTTTCCCTCCCCACCAACCTAAAGACAACTACCATTAGACACAAATAATATATGTGTGCAGAAATGTATATATACATGCATATGTGTGCATATGTATATATATATATATATATAACATACATATATGTATGTATATGTATATGTTAAGTCATTCTATACATACTTCTGTTTATCAGTTCTTTCTTTGGTTTCAGAGAGTATATATATTTTTTTACATTCTTTATAGTTAATTTAGATATTTATAATGCTTTACTTAATAAAGTCCAAGATTACATTATCTCTTTGGCTATCATGTTATATTAATGACTCATATGGAATTTGTACTTTACCCAAATCTTTGACAAATTGCTGCCTAACTGTGTCTCACTCATACTGTACCTAGGTGTGATGACCGTGTATTTTAAAATCAACCAGAGTCAGGAATTCAGGTTAGGGGAAAATCGTCAATCTTTATTCTCAGTGAAGAAAGATTGGAGGTAGAAGGGAATCGGCAATAGCAATATGTGCAGCTGAGTCAAGAAGCTAGCTAGACCAGAAGCCACTAGACCAGCACCACCAGAGTAGAACCCAGGCCCAATCTTTCCCAGCCTCTCTTCCTGTCTCTCTGCCTCCACCCACCAAAATCGTCATTTGCTATACAACCCATCAGGACTTGCACAGAAAGTGGGCGGGGGCCATTCTTTATCCAAGCATGTATATTAATAGAGTATAGTCCAATTACTATTTAGCCTCACCTGCTTGGGACCTCAGTGCATCAACTCAAGCCTCAGCCCATTACACTTAGGGAGTGGATTTTTCAATCCAAATGTAAGATATTACAATTATCTCTATTGAAGGTCATGAAATTAGATTCAATGCAATTAAATACCCTACCAAACTGAGCTTCACTGTCATCCAGTATGTTGGCTTACGTTTCTAGTTTAGTAATTGTTTTTGTCATTTTATTTACATGTCAGTCATTGTCTTCAACTAAATCAGAGGTCAGTAAAGCATTGTACACAAACTGTATCCCATTGCCTATTTTATAGGCCCATGCATTTTCATACAGCCCTTGAAATTAAAATGATTTTATATTTTCAAATTGTTTTATTGAATATCATATATATAAAATATAGCTATATATCTATATGAATTAATCAATCTATCTATATCTATGTCTATATAGATATAAGTAGATATAAAGATAGATATAGATAGATATCTATCTATCTATCTATATCTATCTAAGATAGATATAGATATAGACATATGTATATCTTTAGCTTGCAGGTTTTACAAAACAAGTGACAGGACAAGCTTTTAGGATAAAGTTTCCTTAATCTAAGTCATTGATTAAAAACATTAAAAGTTTAAGATTAAGTACAGATTTGTGGGATACCCTACTATAGAACTTTAAACAAACTGATATTCATCAGCACCAACCCAGGGCAGCATAAGGCTGCTGCCACCTGTCAAAGAAGCTTAAGATAATCTTCCCTTTGCCCTAAGAGAAGACCCTCAATCTTTAAAAATGAGCAAAAAAAATAAAAAAGAACTTTGACTATAGATAGCTTTTATAGAGACAGAGAAGAACAGACATCAAACCCTGAGAAAACTAAAGATAAATCATCTCTATATAAAGCCAAAAAGGTGATATGAATTGCTTCCAAAATCATAAGACTCTCTTGGAAGAATTTAAAAGATATTAAAAGAGAATTAAAAGAAAAAATGGGGAAAGAAAATGAAATGGGGACTTTGCGGGAGAGTTTGAAAAAGGAAACACAGAAATTATTTGAAGAAATCTTAAAATTAGATTTAGTGAAATGGAAAAAAAAAACATATAACTCCTCATAAAATATATTGTGAAGAGAAACCAACTTGTTGAAAAGCAGAATTTGTGAAATGAAGAAATACAATGAACAAAATAATTCATTTAAATTTCAATTGGACAAATGAAAAAGGAGATGAAGCCAATTGAAGAAAATAAAAAACAGAATTGAACAAATAGAAGCAATTGACTGAATGAGACATCAAGAATGAGTCAAACAAATTCAAAATATGAAAAAAAAAGAAGAAAATGTAAAATTTCTAATTGGAAAGGCAACTTACCTGAAAAGTAGACCCAGAAGAGACGATGTAAAAATTACTGGATAAGCAGAAAACAATGATGAAAAAGAGCCTAGATAACATTTTTTGAGAAACCATCAAGGAAAATTACCTGATGTCCTAGAATATTGATGCAAAAATCTTAAATAAAATATTAGCAAAGAGATTACAGAAAGCCATCACCAGAATAATACAACATGATCACATAGAATTTATACCAGGAATGCTGGGCTGGTTTAATATTAGGAAAACTATTAGCATAATTTGCTATATCAATAATCAAATGAACAAAATTCACATGATTATCTCAAAAGATGCAGACAAAGCATTTGGCAAAATCTGACAACCATTTCTATTAAAACACTAGAGAGTATAGGCATAAATGGAGTTCCCTAAAATGATCGGTAGTATTTATTTAAAACCATCAGCAAGTATCATACGGGAATAAACTAGAACCATTCCCAATAACATCAGGGGTGCAGCAAGATTGCCCACTATCACCATTACTATTCAATATTGTATTAGAAATGTTAGCTTTCACACTAAAATAAGTTAAAAAAAATAAAGGAATTAGAGTAGGTAATGAGGAAATCAAATTGTCATTGTTTGTAGATGATTTGATGGTATACTTAAAGAATCCTAGAGAATCAAATTAAAAACTACTACAAACAATTCACAGTTTTAGCAAAGTTGCAGGTTACAAAATAAATCCACATTAATCATCAGCATTTCTACCTTACCACAAAAATCCAGCAGCAAGAAATACAAAGAGAAATTTCACTTATAATTACTGTAGATAGACAATTCTCAGATGAAGAAATTGAAACTATTTCTAGTCATATGAAAAGATGCTCCAAGTCATTATTAATCAGAGAAATGCAAATTAAGACAACTCTAAGATACCATTACACACCTGTCAGATTGGCTAAGATGACAGGAAAAAATAATGATGATTGTTGGAGGGGATGCGGGAAAACTGGGACATTGATGCATTGTTGGTGGAGTTGTGAACGAATCCAACCATTCTGGAGAGTAGTTTGGAACTATGCTCAAAAAGTTATCAAACTGTAATCCAGCAGTGTTACTACTGGACTTATATCCCAAAGAGATCATAAAGAAGGGAAAGGGACCTGTATGTGCACGAATGTTTGTGGCAGCCCTCTTTGTAGTGCCTAGAAACTGGAAACTGAATGGATGCCCATCAGTTGGAGAATGGCTGAATAAATTGTGGTATATGAATATTATGGAATATTATTGTTCTGTAAGAAATGACCAACAGGATGATTTCAGAAAGGCCTGGAGAGACTTACACGAACTGATGCTGAGTGAAATGAGCAGGACCAGGAGATCATTATATACTTCAACAACAATACTATATGATGACCAGTTCTGATGGACCAGGCCATCCTCAGCAAGGAGATCAACCAAAGCATTTCCAATGGAGCAGTAATGAATTGAACCAGCTATGCCCAGAAAAAGAACTCTGGGAGATGACTAAAAACCATTACATTGAATTCCCAATCCTTATATTTATGCACACCTGCATTTTTGATTTCCTTCACAAGCTAATTGTACAATATTTCAGAGTCTGATTCTTTTTGTACAGCAAAATAACGGTTTGATCATGTATACTTATTATGTATCTAATTTATATTTTAATATATTTAACGTCTACTGGTCATCTTGCCATCTAGGGGAGGGGGTGGGGGGGGTAAGAGGTGAAAAATTGGAACAAGAAGTTTGGCAATTGTTAATGCTGTGAAGTTACCCATACATATAACCTGTAAATAAAAGGCTATTAAATAAAAAAAAAACACTTCCCATGCAAATAATGGCAGATTTCATCAATTAGAATAATGTCAAGTGTCCATGGGTAAACTGAGCAAATATAATAAAAAATGATAATTCTATTTAAATTATATTACTTATTTGGTGACATAGCAATCAAACTGCAAAGAAATTACTTTACAGAACTAGAAAAAAATAAAAGCAAAGTTCATCTATAAGTACAAAAGATCAAGAATTTCAAGGGAATTAATGTAAAAATTTAAATAAAGGTTTACTCACTGCACTACACCTAAAACTATATTATATAGCAGTAATCATCAAAATCATTTTGTACCGATTAAAAAAATAGGATAGTCAATCAGGTAAATAGTGTAGGTTCACAACATACAATCGTCAATGACTATAGTAATGTAGTGTTTGATAAAGCCAGAGACCTCAGTTTCTATGATAAGAATTTATTATTTTACAAAAATTCTTAGGAAAATTGAAATTTTGGATGACAGAAACTAGGCATTGACTCACACCTTACTTCTTATAGTAAAACATGGCCAGAATCGTTTCATGACTGAAACATAAAAGTGATATTATGTGCAAATAAAAGAACAGTATAATTCCTATATCTATGGAGAATGAAGGAAGAAGAACTTGAATATGTTATAGAATGTAAAATGGATAATTTTGATTACATTGTTAACAAGTTTTTATACAAACAAAACCAATGTAGATGAGATAAGAAGAGAAGCAATAAACTAGGAAAAAATTTTAGATACAAGAGTTTTGATACAAACCTCATGTCCAAAATATATGGAGAATTAACCCAACTTTGTAAAAATTCAAACCATTCTCCAATTGATAAATTGTCAAAGGATATGAACAGATAATTTTCAGATAAATAAATTAAAACCATTTCTAAACATGAAAAATGCTCTAAATCACTATTGACCAGAGAAATAAAAATTAAGTCAACTCTGAGGTACCACTACACATCTCTCAGATTGGTTAAGATGAGAGGAAAAGATAATGATGAATGTTGAAGGGGACATGGGAAAACTGGGACACTTATACATTGTTGGTGGAGTTGTGAACTGATTCAAGCATTCTGGAAATTAATATGGAACTATGTTCAAAGTGCTATAAAACTGTTCATACTCTTTGATCCAGCAGTCCCTCTTCTGGGCCTGTATCCCAAAGAAATAATTGAAAATTACATCGGCAGAAACTAGGCATTGAATCACACCTAACATCTTATAGTAAAATAAGTTTGAAATGGTTTCATGATTTAGACATAAAGAATGGTATTATAAGCATATAAAAGAACATCTGTGCACATGTTTTGAAAAGAAAAATAAAACCACTTTAAAATAGAAGACAGTACCTCTCAATTTTTTTTTCTTCTGGATAGGTAGAAAGTATAAATATATACCTTTGTCACTAGTGTTTGGGAAGGCATGACAGTTTATGGTAACAGTCTGGACATGCACACTGATACATAGAATAAGAATTTTTAACTGTAATAAATAGCTCTGGAGATTAATAGAACATAGAAAATGTCATTCAAAAAGAATAACTCTGTGGACAGGAGAAAAACATTAAGGAATTTCTGAAAGCTGAAAAGGATTAAGTACAAATGGAAAATAATCCTATATAAATGGCTAGGAGAAAGAGGGCAGTAGTAGGAATCTGAGGCAAGATATGGTATATCTACGAATATAGAAATAGTAGCTGTGTTTAATTTTAGAGCAAGATTAATCCTATGTCTGTGATATTAGAATCCTAAAAGTGCTTCTCAATTGAGGAGAAAGAATTCTGGAAAAATAGCTGTGACTGACATGCCCTAACTTTTCACTAATCTTGGAAGGAAATCTGTAACCAGGAGTGTAGTTCCTAATATCTCCCAGCATACAGCAATGCCTGTTTATGGAAGCAATGTAGATGTCATAATTGGATGATAATGAATACATATAGAAAATATTCTCTCTGCAGTCACCACATAAGCAAAAAAAGAGAGTACCCAGGGGAATCCACACTAATTTAGAACTTGGAGTGTGAGTAAGAATGTTGTGAGTGGTCATTGAGTGACTGCCAATAAATGTATAGAGGAGTGTTCACAAAATCAGGAAACCTCTAGAACTATCTGAAGCACAAGGTCCATCCCACCTCCAGGAAGTATGTATTTCAGAAGACTACAATCATGAGAAAGCAGATAAAACCAGTCAGGCAGCCAGACTTCCCAGAAGTCTACCACAAGTTCTACCACAAGGATTCCACCCTACTCTCCAACCTGTTCACACACTGAACTATATAGTTACAGTTTAAGTTTAAACTTAAATCTGGCCAATCTCATGGCCATATATTTCTCTGATTTAATTCCTATACACTATTCTGAAATGGGGCACAAGATAAAGCCCTCATTATGACTATTGATTTAGCAGCTACTGTTTCCCATTCTAGTTCAATTACACAGCTTTCCTGATAGTGGTAACAATAATGACTTATCTATACTTGCTACATTGTACCTCGGATCTGATCCCATAGCTTCCTAGTCTTCCTTTTAACTGACCTGAGGTTATTAGTTTGTTACCAACAACTAATTCTTCCACAGTTCTGACACTGGTTTTAGAAATCCATCAAGTCTTACATGCCAACTTGGTAAGGTTAGAATTAGTACATTGCAATAAGCTGTGCCCTTCAGCTGCCTCTGTCTGATGAGACAGTAGCAATTCTTGGCCTGCTTCATTCTTCAGGTCTCCTCATCCTAGGCAGATTCTAACAGCATTTCAATCTCCTTTAATCCTAGTTCTTTATTATGCCAATTCTTGTCCAAATAGCTGTTAAAATTTACCATCCTCTATCATTTTAACCACTTTATCCTTTTAGTAAGTTTACTTTTTACTTAGTATTGCTTATTTTTACTTAGTAAGCTTACTTATTTTTCCATTCAGCATTCACAAATTTTTGTTCATGCAGAAGAGTTAGGAAAGAATTTTGTTTCACAAACCAACATAGAGTGTATGTGTGTGTGTGTTCCTGGGAAAAGCTTTGTTTATTGGACTGTGCAGTATTGCCTGTTGATTTAGCCATTAAATAAGACTTGTTTTTTTCTCTCTCGGTGTCTTGGGTCAAATAATGCACCCTCATTGGCAGTTATACTATTGGAATTAATCTCACATCCTAAACTTCCCCAGCTCTTTTCAAATGATAATATTAAACATCCCATAAAGGTTAAAAATAGGATTTTTTTTTCCTTTTATAGTCCCATTTTTTAAAATTGTAAAGTGTTTAAAGGAGAAGCTATATTTATAATATCATTGATATAAGGAATTTCCCTCTAATAATGCACATTGTCACTTTTTTTTTTTTTTTTTTTTTTTTTTTTTGCAGTGAATATTTTAGAGAGTTGCCTACAGCACGGTGATTTTCCATAGTCCCTTAACCATTATGTGTCACAAAAAGCTCTTGAACACAAATCTCCTTGGCTCCGGTCAGATTTCTATCTATAACTGAATGCTATTAAGCAAAGAAAAAAAATAAGATACTTGACATATCTAAATATTTCAAACCAAAAAATATCATTGATCATCAAGTAAAAAACACTGAAAAAATAAATCTCTAAAAAGCACATGCTTTTTATAATTCCCTTCCTTTATAACTCTCCCACTCTCTCTCTTCTGCATCCCTAGATCTAAATTGTAAAGATCACACAGGTTTAAAACAGTAGTTGACAAAGACTAGCTACTTCATAAATGTTGGCTGACACCATTGACTTGAAACAGTAAACTCACACCAACACCTGCCTCCAACCTAGTGCTACTGAATATTTAAGACACCATTAAGTCAGTCATTAAGCCACCCTCATTTTCTTTGCTTCACTGCTACCTAGCATGCCAGGGAAAATGTGCTTCCAGTACCTGCCAATGTCAGAGACATGTCATAGCATCATATCAATAGTTAAATTGCTTCAAAGAACAGTAGGATAGTTGATGCTTAATGTTGGAACAACTATACTACCATCATTATTTCCCATTTATCTTCAGAATACAAATCAATGATGAATGTGTGTTTATACCAGTAAAAACAAAGAATTCACACTAAACATGTGTGTGTATTTATATTGAATAACACAAGGTAAATATGAGAAGCCTATAATATAATGTTGTTGATTTTAAAAGAATTACAAAGAAGAAAAGATGTTCTTTAAGACTTAAAATTAGGTTTTTTTTGTTAAAAGCAGAATATTGATCATGAAGCAACAGCAAGCTTATGATAATCACGTTCACTCTGTGTAATACATCAGAGTAATCTTGACATTATGAGAAAATGAGGAAGGCATCTCATATTGGCTCAGCCTTCTGTAATGAACTTATAGAAGTCCCATAAGATGGGCAGGCAGGAAGATGGATTGCAATGGATAGCATTTTCTCCAAAGATTACTCATATTGAAGAGAGATATTTAAATGTGCCCAACATCTAAAGTACATATTGAGAGAAACAGAGACAGAGACAGAGAGAGACAAAGACAGAGACAAATACAGAGACAGAGACAGATTAACAGAGACGAGAGACAGAGACACAGACAAAGAGACAGACACACAGACTCAGAGATAGACAGACAGACAGAGACACAGAGAGAAAATGTTCCAATTTGTGCTTATAAAATAACATTTTCTGATATTTATGTGGCACTTTAAGTTTTGGTAAATACTAACTTAACATTGTTATTTGATATAATGCCCAGTATTAGGTCTATAGTCATCCTCATTTTACTGATAAAAAGTTAAGTCTCAGAAAATTAAAACTTTTTCGTGATCATATAGCTAGTACATTTCAGTGGCAAAATTGGAACCCTAGTTTTGGATTTGAAATCTAACATTCTTTACACAGTTCTATCACACTACTTCTTTTCTTATCAATCATATAATTGTTACTGAAAAGATTTATGTGCTTACCAGTCCTTTTCATACACAGTATATATGAAGAACAGGACTATTTTATTTAAAACTCACATTTGATAATTCCTTCATCTCCTTTGCTGAATCTTCATCATGGTCCCATTCACTAAACATAGATGTCCCTCAAGGCTCTCTCTCAAGCCTTCCTCTCTCACTATATGTTTTTGTTTGAATAGCCTCATCAATTTTCATGGATTCTATTGTCCTTTCTATGTAAAAGATTTTCACATGTATTTATCCACTCCAGCCTCTTTCCTGATTTTTAGTATCACATGTCAAACTATGAATTTAATACCTCAAATTTAATGACTTGTAGACATATTAAACTCCATATCTTCTCGTGTTTGTTCATGTAAGTCTTTCCAGGTCTTTCTGTAATCCTGTTCCTCATTTCTTATCTGCTATTCACTTTCAAAAAGAAGCAAAATATGAATATGTATCAGTAATCATCAGCAATGCTAACTCAAAGAAGACAGATATCACCTAAAAGGACACCCACTATGAGTGTTGGATTTGTCATGTGCTTCTTTGGCAAAATGCTACAACTAATAGATATGTGAGTAGGAGGGATGGGAAAAAGTCCCCCTGTGTTTCTACTCTTTCCAAGAGGTAAAGAGAAAAAATTGAAGAGTTGGTTCTTTTGTCCAAGTTCACTGCCTCCAGAGCTGATTAGCTTGCACTTCCTTGCTCTTCTATGTTCAAATGATCCAATCTGATCACAGGATCATAATCTGAAAATTCCTTTTTTCAGGCTAGTATAAATCCCCTCACTCTGCTCTGCAATGACCTAAGTATCGTAAGAGTTAGTTGAACTTCTCTGTTTATGACAGGACAGACACATGGAAAAAATTCCACTTTTAAAGGATTCCAAGTCCAAATAGTATGCTAGGAGAAGTACAAAATCCAAATTTACTACAGAGCTCTTGAATCTTTATTTCATGAGTCTCATATTTTCCCCCTCCTTATTCATGGAGAAGTGGTTCTGAAAGACTTAGCATACTAAGCTCTACCCCTAATACTTCTGGATATAGAGTAACTCTTTGTAACTCTGGAACATGTTCAGGTCTGTAAGAGGCTGTATAGCTCAGGTGAGATCTACATATTTTTATCATTTATTTTTTTTTTTAGTTCATTGAATTTATAAGAGATATGTAGGGGGAAGGGACATGAATTGTGATTTCATTAGCATAAAGAATTCCCAGATAAGGAAAATTCCCTTTATAAGAGCAGTATGGCACACAAGGTAATGTGGTGTTCTTGTTCTTTAAAATAATATAATATGAGATGGTTCTCTCTGGGAGAAAGCAGGTTTCTTAGGGAGGTTTTCTGGAGGCAGCCTTGGTTTCAGTTAATCACTCCTAATACATCCAGGTGCTAAAAGTTCAGATCTTTTATTGTCTCCAATATAGCCCGGTTAGCTTTCTTAGCGGTCTCTCTCTCTTCTTGGTTCTAAGAGCTTTTGCAGCTTTGTCCTTTCCTCCTGCCTCTGCTTTCTTCAGCCTCCAGCCAGCACGAAAGTGGAAGATGAAAATGAATCTCTCTTGCCTCAGAGAGAGGACTTGTGGGCTTCCTCCCAAAGTGCTCCTCTCCGACCCCAGTCAATGTTCTGAAGTAAGACTCTTCAAGCTCTAAGAGCTTCCTCTATATATATGATCTCCCAAAGGTTAACTCCTCCTCTGAGAGAATGGGATTATGAGTTATCTCCCAGAGAGTTCTCTGGCCCTAAGAACTTCAAGGGAATTCAGGTATCTCTTTCTAAACTCTGAAATCTCCCAAACATGTGAACTCCAATGAGTACTTAAATATTTCTTGCTTCTATGAGCTCTCTAAAAGTGTGAACACAAGCATCGTTTCTATCAGTTGTACTTAGTACCTTGTTTCAAGTTCTGGCCCAAAATATCTCCTTCTAAGATCAAATCAATTATATTGAACTATGCTAAATTAGATAATTATTGTCTCTATCAACTCTAATGGCTTAACAGTTTGTAAAGATTCCAACAAGGTAAGATCTCACAGATTTGGAAAAAGCACAGAGATGTTTGCCCCAGGTTTTTTAGCCACTAATTGTCAGATGTGAGAGTTAAACTATGGTCTTCCCAGCTTTTAAGCCTAGCTCTCTACCTATTATGCTATGCCAGAGAAAAAACTATAGAGTTTGAATACAAATCAAAGCATACTATTTTGATTTTTTTTAATATGTATGCTTTCTACGAACTGATGCTGAGTGAAATGAGCAGGACCAGGAGATCATTATATACTTCAACAACAATACTATATGATGACCAGTTCTGATGGACCAGGCCATCCTCAGCAACGAGATCAACCAAATCATTTCTAATGGAGCAGTAAAGAACTGAACTAGCTATGCCCAGAAAAAGAACTCTAGGAGATGACTAAAAACCATTACATTGAATTCCCAATCCCTATATTTATGCACACCTGCATTTTTGATTTCCTTCACAAGCTAATTGTACAATATTTCAGAGTCTGATTCTTTTTGTACAGCAAAATAACGTTTTGGTCATGTATACTTATTGTGTATCTAATTTATATTTTAATATATTTAACATCTACTGGTCATCCTGCCATCTAGGGGAGGGGGTGGGGGGGTAAGAGGTGAAAAATTGGAACAAGAGGTTTGTCAATTGTTAATGCTGTAAAGTTACCCATGTATATATCCTGTAAATAAAAGGCTATTAAATAAATAAAAAAAGAAAACAAAAAAAATATGTATGCTTTCTTATTTTTTTCTGTTTTGGTTCTTTCACAACATAAATATGAGAAATAGAATTAAGGTGATTGAATATGTATAACCAATATCAGATTCTTTGCTGCCTTGGGGAGGTGGAAGGAAGGGAAGGAAAGAGAAAAATTTGGAACTCAAAATCAGAAAAAAAAATAATAATGAGGATAGCATAACAGCTCTGGGGACCTTTATCTTAGCACCTCCTTTCTCTACACTTTCTTTTGGAGCCTCCAAAATACTGAGCTAGTTTCAACAATGCTTGTGTCAATCTCATTATTTATGTGTACATCCCTGGAGAAAGTGAACCTATCTAGATCATTTAAAATCTCTGCATTTGTTGTAACCAGTGGTTTCACATATGGATGTCATGGTTCTGGCTACTGGAGAAACTCTTTTCTGGAATTAGATCAAATTAGATTAGTTAGATCAAAATGAACACAAATGGCAGAGAAGTGAGCCATACTTAATTGCAACTCAATCTCAGAGGCTCATCTGTGAACAAAAAGTTGCTCATCAACTCTCATTCCATTCTAATCTTGGCTTCAGCCTTTTTAAGGTAATAATTTATCATTGGTGTGATAGCTGACCTTAATATCACTTTCATTCTCATTGAAACCATCTGATAACATTATGCTAAAAATTAGCATGGAAGCAAGAGCATAACTGAGCTAAATCCCATCATTTATGGGAGTGGTACAAGCATTTAGACTCTACTGGAAACTTAGCAACTCTAACAAATCAAGCCACATTGTTCAAATGTCAAGAGTACATTTGCCTAAAATATCCTTTATGGAGAACTCACATGAGGCAGGTGCTTACATGGTGATCAAAAAATGCATGGACACTCTCAAGATCATTCTAAAGTGTTAGAATACACAGAAGCTATTGGAATAAATGAGAGTCACCTGACAGGGGCTCCTGGAGATCCAGCCCAGATCTGCAGAATGGATCTCCTCATGTGAGAGGATGATACAAGGAGACTAAGAGGCAGTTTCTGTTCTCTGACCTCTCTGACTGAGAGACCATTGGATTGTCTGACCTCTCTCCTCTTCCCTCTGTCTCCAATTTATCTTATTCCCAGACTGCAACGCCTGTGTCATCAAAGGCTATCCTGCAACTCCTTCAGATATTATGATTTACAGCTGTAGAAGTTTTTAGAAAATTGACTTGTCCCTTAACACTAAAGAACTGTGATATTAATTCTGAGACATAAAAGACACTGGTAATCATTTAGAATGGTCCACCTGCATCAAAGAAAGCACTATTCTCTGTGACCAAAGTAAAATTTAGGTAGTGAGATGCACTAATGTAGAGACATCTTCATCCCAAATGGCCATAAGAACTATGCAACTGATCTGTAACAGAACTACCTAAAGTCATGTTGGCATAATCAACCAGTCAGACACATTGTACATTGACTTCCATATCTTGATGTCATTTTGGTCTTCTTGAAGCCCAAATAAAAACAACAATATGGAGTAGTCAAGTTAACTTAGCTAAAGAACAAGGCACCGGGGGGAAAGAAAGAGGAGACAGCATGTGCCAAGAAAGTCAAACCTTTCTTGCTCAAAATGCATTACGACATTTCTTCATGTTGAACTGCTGACTGAGTGGAGCCAAGATGGTGGAGAGGACATACATTTCTTTCTGATCTCCTTCCATGACCCTCAGACTAACTACCAAATCCACATCTGAATTAGTTCTGGACTGGTAGAACCCACAATATTGGGAGTGTAACAAATTATCAGCAGAAGATTATTTCAAAGCTCTCTAGAAAAGGTCTGTTTCAATCAGAGAATGGAGGGAGGTGGGTCAAACGCAAGCAGGCCAAGCACAGACACAGAATGCAGGCAGTGCAGACCTGGAGCTGTGTGGGCTCTGCATGCTGAAGAATCTACATGGAGGAATATACAGCAATGTTGCTTACTCTGCTCTGGTTACAAGCCAGTAGATGAGCAGAGAAGTTATAAAACCTACAATACAAGAGCACAAAAAAAATTAGTGAACCCCAAAACACTAGAATTTCACGGGACCTGGACATGCCCATCCAACATCAAAAGTCAGTAAGCACTACCCAGCACAGCCAGTGCTGCTTGTGAAGGAAGCTTGTACAATCTCCCTTGCTTTAAAAGCATATCTCAACTTTTAAAAATAAAATGAGTAAAAAAGCAAAAACAACTCTGACCATAGATAGTTTTATGATGAAAGAGAACAACAGATTTCAAACTCTGAGGAGACTAAATGCAGATTATTTACAGAAGAAGCCTCAAAGAGTGAAGTAAATTGGTCCCCATCATACAAGGCTCTCCTAGAAGAAATTTAAAAGGATCTTAAAAAGAGAGATAGAAGAAAAATGGGGAAAGGAAATGGATTTTTTTTCCAAGAGGATTTGGAAAAGGCAACACAAATTATCTAAAGAAATTTTTGCCATAAAATATACTTAGTAAAATGGAAAAAATATATAATTCATTAAAATATAGATTTGACAAAATGGAAAAAGAAAACAACTCCCTGAAAAACGGAAATTGTGAAATGGAAAAAAAAATCCAAAAAACAAAACAACTCACTTAAAAGTTCAATTAGACAAATACAAGAAAGAAGTTAAAAAAGTAAATGAAGGAAACAATCAACTGAAAATCAGAACTGTACAAATGAAAATTTGAATTACTGAATGAGGCATTAAGAATCAAGCAAGCAAAAAAAATAAAAGAAAATGTAAAATACCTACTTGGGAAAAGAACTGATCGAGAAAATGGTTCTAGGTTCTTAGAAAACAGTCTAAGGATTATTGGACTTCCTGAAAACCATGATAAAAAAAAAAGCCTAAATACCATTTTCCAGGAAATCATCAAAGAGATCTAGCCTGATGTCATAGAATCAGATCATGAAATAGCCATTGAGAAAATCCACCAAACACCTCCTGAAAGAGACTCCACAATTAAAACACCAAGGAATAGCATAGCTAAATTTAAGATGGGATGAAGGAAAACATATTATAAGAAGTCAGAAAAAAAATCAAATACATAGGAGCTACAATAAGGATTACCCAAGGACCTAGCAGTTTCCACTTTAAAGGATCACAGGGCTTAGAATCTGATATTCTGAAAGGCAAAGGAACCTGGAATGCAGCCAAGAAAAAATGACCCTGCTAAACTGAGGATTTTCTTTCAGGGCAGAAGATGGGCAATCAGCAAAACAGATAAATTCTATTTATTTCTGATGAAAAGACCGGAGCTAAACAAAAAATTTGACCTCCAAATATGGAACTCAAGAAAAGCATAGAAAGGTTAAAAAAAAAGAACTCTTGAAAACTGTATTTCTGTTATGGGTATCCATAGAGAGTGCATGGATTATTTGATTTTACTGTTACATAGTTTTACTCTTACAAAAAAGAACCTTGAGGTAGAAAGGGGATTGTACCAAAAAAGAGAGAAAGTGGAAGTAAAATGAAGGGAATTACATCTCAAGAAGAGACAAAGAAAACCTATTATAATTGAGCGAAAGAAGGGAAGGGGATGAACATTGTATGAATCTTACTTTCACCAGATTTGGCTCAAAGAAAGAATATTAGACATTTTTGTTTTCACAAAAAAAGTCTTAATTCTCAGATGAAGAAATTCAAACTATTTCTAGCCATATGAAAAACTGCTCCAAGTCATTATTAATCAGAAAAATGCAAATTAAGACACTACACACCTGTCAGATTCGCTAGAATGACAAAGAAAAATAATGCTGAATGTTGGAGGGGATGTGAGAAAACTGGGACACTGATACTTTGTTGCTGAAATTGTGAATACATCCAGTCATTCTGGAGAGCAATTTGGAACTATGCTCAAAAAGTTATCAAACTGCGCATACCCTTTGATCCAGCCGTGTTACTACTGAGCTTATATTGCAGAGATCTTGAATAAGGGAAAGGGACCTATATGTGCAAGAATGTTTGTGGCAGCCCTCTTTGCAGTGGCCAGAAAATGGAAACTGAATGGACTCCCATCAATTGGAGAATGGCTGAATAAATTGTGGTATATGGATGTTATAGAATATTATTATTCTGTAAGACATGACTAACAGGATGATTTCAGAAGAGTCTGGAGAGACTTACATGATCTGATGATGAGGGAAATGAGCAGGACCAGGAGATCATTATATACTTCAACAACAATACTAGATGATGATCAATTCTGATGGATGTGGCCCTCTTATACAATGAAGATGATGCAAATCAGTTTCAATAGAGCAGTAATGAACTGAACCAGCTACACCCAGGGAAAGAACTCTGGGAGATGACAATGAACCACTACATAGAATTCCCAATCCCTCTATTTTTGTCCACTTGCATTTTTGATTTCCTTCACAGGCTAATTGTACGCTATTTCAAAGTCTGACTCTTTTTATATAGCAAATTAACTGTTTGGACATGTATACATATATTGTATTTAACTTATACTTTAATATATTTAACATGTATTGGTCAACCTGCCATCTGGGGGAAGGGGTGGGGAAAAGGAGGGAAAAAGTTGGAACAAAAGGTTTTGCACCTTTCAATGCTGAAAAATTACCTATGCATATATCTTGTAAATAAAAAGCTATTAAAAAAAAAAGAAATGTCTTTCACATTATAAAAAAGTGGAAGTGGAAAGGGAAAATAGAAGGGATAGGCTAAATAGAAGATATATAGAAAAGTATAATTTGGGGCAAATAAAATGGTAGGAAATACAGAATTATTAGTTATAACTGTAAATGTGAATGGGGTAAACTCTCCTACAAAGCAGAAGCAGATAGCAGACTGGATTAAAAGTCAGAATCCTACAATATGTTGTTTAAAAGAAATGCATTTAAAGTAGAGTGATACATACAGAGTAAAGGTAAAAGGATTGAGTAAAATCTATTATGCCTCAAGTGCAGTAAAAGAAAAAAAAGCAGAGGTAGTCATCCTGATCTCAAATCAAGCAAAAGCAAAAAGTGATCTAATTAAAAGAGATAAGGAAGGAAACTATGTCTTGCTAAAGGTCACTATAGATAATAAATCATTATCATTACTAACCATATACACCAAGTGGTAAAGCATAGAAATTACTAATGGAGAAATTTAGAGAGCTGTTAGAAGAAATAGATAGCAAGACTATAATAGTGAGAGATCTCAACTTGGCTCTCTCAGAACTAGATAAATGAAACCAAAAATAAATAAGAAAGAATTTAAGGAGATAAATAGAATAATAGAAATGTTAGGTATGACACATCTTTGGAGAAAATTAAATGGAGACAGAAATGATTATATTTTCTTTTTGGCAGTTCATGGAAACTATACAAAAATTGATCATATATTAGGACATAAAAACTTAAAAAATCAAATGCAGAAAGGCAGAAATGATAAATTCATTGTTTTCAGATCAGATTAAATTCAATAAAAGGCTAGGGGAAAATATAGATCAAAAAGTAATTGGAAATTAAATAATCTCATTGTAAAGAATGAATGGCTGAAATGGCAAATTGTAGATGCCTAAAATTCTGAATCAGACAAGAGAGCACTTAACCTATTTGATATGAGACAATGGCTCTATTAGCATATATTTACTTAATGGCTCTCCTCACCATTGGTGCTTGCTGAATGTTTGGTAGGGAATAATAGGCAAGGATTAGAGGCTGAGGGAGAGAGTCAAAAGCACTTGGCAGCAGAACAAGGAGGAGAGAGACTGGTGACTCAGGATTCCAGAATCCAGGAGAGATCTTTGGCAAGACTCGTGGCAGCTTGCCTTCCTCCTTCAATTCTCCCCCTAAAGACCAAGAATTTTGATTTATCCTGACTCTGGCTGACCCTGAAGCCCCTCAGGGAGCTAGCCCACACTTTACAGCAAATCATAGAAACAAATTAATAATTTCATCCAAGAGAATGGTAGTAATGAGACAACATACCAAAATTTGTGGTATGCAGCCAAAGTGGTAATAAAAGGAATTTTTATATTTCTACATCCTTACTTGCATAAAATAGAGAAAGATCAGATCAATAAATTGAGTTTGTAACTAAAAAAGCTAGGAAAAAAACAAATAAAAAATCCAAATGCCAAACTTGAAATTCTAAAAATAAAAGGAGAGATTAATCAAATTGAAAGTACACAAATTATTGAATTAATAAATAAAACAAAGATTTGGTTTCATGAAAAATAAAACAATATAATACCTAAAACTTCAGTTAATTTGATTAGAAAAAGGAAAGAGAAAAATCAAATTATTAGTCTTAAAAATGAAAAGGCAGAACTTTCCACAAATGAAGAAAAAATTAGGGCAATAACTAGGAATTATTTTGCCTAACTTTATGCTAATAAATTTGATAAACTGAGTGAAAGGATTATATCTGATTGCCTCAGTTCCCTGATCTATACACTAAGTTGGAGAAGGAAATAGTCAGGAAGACTCAAAAATGACTGAATAACAAAAAATCTCTCACTTATGTTACATAGCCATAATTCATGGCATCAATCATTCATTCAACATGTATCTACCACTATTCTCAACATAAGAAACACAAACACCAAATCAAGATAATTCTTTCTATCAAAGAGTTTATAATTCATGGATCCTCAAACTAAGGCCTGTGTGACAGATGTGGCAGCTGAGGACAATAATCCCCCTCACCCAGGGCTATGAAGTTTCTTTATTTAAAGGCCCACAAAACAAAGTTTTGTTTTTACTATAGTCTGGCCCTCCAACAGTCTGAGGGACAGTGAACTGGCCCCCTATTTAAAAAGTTTGAGGACCCCTGGCTATTCCACTCTGGGCAATGCCAAGATGTCAGAAGAATCCATATTTGTGACTCAAAAGACAAGAAAAAGATTAGATCATGGTAGTTTTAAGGAAACTACAATCTATTTTCATATATGTGTGATCTTATTTGCCTCAGTTTCTTTGGGGATAAAAACTATACCAATCAATCTCCCAGAGTTGTGAGAGAATAATTTTAAAGTGTTTAGATTGGTGCCTGAAAGAAAATATGATATTATAAAAGTTAGCTTATTCTTCCTAACAATTAGCAACCATTTCATCTTCTTCCCAAAGAAGGGAAAATATAGAGACCTCATGGCCAATATTACTTAAATTGGACCTATTATCTAGGGAAAAAAACAATAACTCAAATAATACCCAATTTCATGCCCCAAATTTATAAAAGTGATTGTCTTTTCTTCAGAGAGCCACTTATCAAATAATACAAATAAACATTATTTGAACTTCTAAGTAACATGAATTTTTTTTGTCCCCCCCCCAAAAAAAAAAAACATAAAATTTTTGAACAAGGAATAAATAGGGTAATTCAAGGCTAGGGGTTAGAATTATCAAGGCCTAATCCTTAATCTACTGACAAAGTAACATGCCTAGTCTACTATAAATTTTTCTAACATATTTCCTGGTCTTCTTTTCAAAAATTATGTATGCCTAAGATTTAATAAATTGTCACAGGCTACTTCTCTGTGAATTGAAAGTTACTGAATTATAGAATTGTTCTTTGTATTTAACATTAGATTTTGTATGTAGTGTACACACAATTACATTTAAACACATTTTTGCACAAGTTACACTTGGGCTGTGAAGTCACATGCCTAAAGTCAAATTTATTCAGACTATTTCCCTCACTTTGCATCATGATTGTTTCCATACATTTACATGATTGTTTCTATACATAGAATGTATGAATTATACATTCTATACATTGAGTTCTATACATGAACTCAATTAAACTATAAACTCTACAAGGACAAGGGATTTCATTAAAGATTAAAATTTAAGATAGGAGGGATTCAGTCTTCAAGAGAGTATAAAAGTAACAAGTCAATTTTTAAAGTCAAAGATATTAAAAGATACTAGATTTGGAGAAATTAGGTATTACTCTATTTTATTAGAGGAATCTGAATTACTAATAGTTGTGAAAACACCTGAACTGTTCTATCAGATGTTCTCTAGCATCATTTCTATCTCATTGATTTTGGTTATCTGTATGGTAAAAGTGATCTTCTGAAAACAATGGCCTACAACTCTTTGGTTTAATCCAGAAAAAAGCAAACAAACAAACAAAAAACAGGGATTTCAGACTAATATACCAACATAGTATAAAATGGCTTAGCTGGGGGAAGATAAAAACCGTGTCATGGAGTTCTTCACTCTTTACTCATAATGCATAAATAGAGATATGGTACTCTGTCTTTAAGGTGGAAAGGTGTATCAAAAAGTTTTATTTTTTGATTGGTTTTTATTTTGTTTTGGTTTGTTGAGAATGGAGGAATTCGGGCATGTTTGAAGAGAGAAAGGATAAAGCTAGTAGACAGGAAGAAGTTAATATGATGGTGGAAGAAACAGATGACACATTGTAATCTGCAGGAATATCTGGGGGTAGGGGAGAATCAAATGCAATGGTAGAATAGTGGGATAAAACTCACATCATTGTCATAGATTAGAAAAAAAGAGAGGAGTGGGAATCTTGAAATACAGAGAATGGGAAAGGAGCAAGCTCACATTGAATGAAATAAGTTTTCTTAGTAAAGTAAGAAGCAAAGTTCGCAAGCTGAGAAGAAAGAGACAGAGACAGAGACAGAGAGAGAGACAGAGAGACAAACAGAGACAGACAGAAGAGGAAAAATGTGGAAACTTTGAGAATGGAAGAAAATATTTTTAAAAGCTTCTGTTGAGAAAGAGATAGGAAACAAATAGGGAAGAATAAAAGAATTATCTTATTGCAATTTTGCTTCTTTATGCTCATTTTTATGAATATTTTGCTTTTTAAAATTCCTTTTCAGAGATGGAGGAGAGAGATAATCAGCAGAGAAAATATTTTTTTTTCTTAATGGAAACTTTAATTTAAAAGAAAAAAATTAATTTTGGTACATTTAGTCAGTCAGAAAAGTTATATGACTTCCTCCAGCTCTGTTTGACATCATCTGAGTAGGACTAGAGGGAGCAGATGGTGAATAATCTACCACTAAGGTTTGGCAAAGAATGAGAGGCAACAAGACACAGTTGAATGATTTTATAACAGATGACAATGTAGATTTGAATGGGCCAAAATTGGGAAGAGAGGAAAATTAAGTCAGATCAAGTATAATAATCTGAAAAGTATTGAAGCATAAATGGGTTAAAGACCTTAGTGTAGGCAAAAGATTTAGAAGGGACAGGAATTAGGGAGAGACGAATAGGAAGTTATGTCATAGTTTTTGACTAAGAAAGTGAAGTACTTTTGGATAATGATGTAACACAACATGTATGTGATAGTAGGTCATGGGATATAAGGGGATTGAGAAGTTGGAATGTCAGGGAATCTAAGGTAACATCATTATGGATATCCAAGTCTCCCATAATAAAAAGTTGGAGAAGAAAAAATCTTCTAAACTTAAGAAAGGGAAAAATATTAACCTGGGGGCTATTGCACACGATCTTTTGTGGGGGCTATTCATGATCTAAATAGGGCAAATTTTTAGTGATTAATAAAGCAACTAAGTATATAACATTTGACATTTTAAAGCACTTGAAAATTTATAGAACACTGTGCATACATTATTTCATATGAACTTCGAATAATGAGGTAGATACCACAGATATTATTAAGTTCATTTTGCAGATGATACAAAGGACTTGTTCACGGTAACACAGTAACTAGTAATGATCAGAAACACTATTTTAATGCAGGTTCTCTAGATTCTAGATCCAACATTCTTCATACTCATACTATATAACACTGCCTCTCACACTGAGAATGGTCTACTATGTGATTTTCAATGATCATTCCTATCATTACCATTACAAAGGAAGTCTGACAATGCTCAGTTGAGCTGTCATTTATATATTTGTATGTTATAATTTGGAGGTTGGCTTTGATGACAAATTATTCCTCAAGGAAAATCTGTAAGTTATAAATCTTCAATTACAGTACATCAATCTATATGTCAGCAATTATTTTTCTCCCACAGAATTCCTAATTCTAGTAAAATATGGGATTCCTGATGAGGAAGTTCTTCCTACCCATTGCAGGTTTGTACCTGCTCCCAAGCTTATGTTCTTAAAGTGCTACCTGGGGTATTGAGCAGTTAAATAACTAAGTGAGGCTTCTGCAAATATGCACTTTAGACTGTATGTTATGTAGCAGTGCTTCTAAAGCTAGTAATTATTTATATTAATAAAGGTGAGAAGAAATTTGGGTAGAGGAGGAGTGGGGAGAAAAGAAGGGGAATGAGAAAAGCAATGTCTAGACCATACTGACAGTGGCAGGGCTATCAACTTTGCTTCTTTCTTCACTAATCATCTAACAAATTTCTCTCTTATCATATCTTCTTCTCTCAAGTCTAAAAACTTTAGCAGTTGCCTAACCAAATGTTCTACTATAATCCACACTAGGGTTATTCTGAAAAGGAAAAAAAAAAGTCCTCTTTTTCCTTGGAAAAGTCCCCTTATAGGATACTAAATTTAGCACCGCCATTCAGAGGAACAGCTGGTATGTGACTATACCAAATGGATCCTTCTCTAGTGATACTCTCATTTGTGAGCCAATCAGGAGTAATGAGTATTTAAATTGGGCAGCTAAGTGGCACAGTATATAGAGTTCAAGGCCTAGAGTCAGGAAATCTCATCTTCATAAGTTCAAATCTGACCTCTGATGCTTATTAGCTGTGTGACTGAATATACATTACTCCCTATGGGACTCTGTTTACCTAGGGTTCCTCATCTGTCAAATGAGCTGGAGAAGGAAATTGCAAATCACTTCAGAATCTTTGCCAAGAAAATTCCAAGTTGTATAATAAAGACATAACTAAAAAACATTTTTTTAAAAGCAGATTGTTTACAAAAGAGATACTGAACAGAAATGATAACTATAACTACCCCTAGTTCTCCCTGTTCCAATCAGGGCTTCAGTAAATATTTCATAGCATTAAATATGCACATGGAATCTACTAGAATTTAGGAAAACAATATTAACACAAGGCTTTCAGTAAAAAAGAAAACACCACTAGGTGGCAAAATAGTATTTGCAATTTTACAGACTCATGAAGTTAGGTTCACAGAGAACAAACATAAAGAAAAAGAAGCAAGGGCAAAGCAATGACTACATTTCTCCATTTCTTCTGTGGCAAACACAGCAGGATCATATATAAGACTGTTGAATGGCAATGAACTGAAGTGAATTGACCATAAAGTTACAATTACTGCAAACAAGAGAGAAAGCAGTGCCTGAAACCAGGTAAACTTAATTTTAAATGTGGCCTTAAACATTTACTAGCTATGTGACCCTGAGCAAGTCATTTTTTCAGTCTGCCTCAGTTTCTTCATTTGTAAAGTGGGGATAATAATAAGCATCTATTTTCCAAGATTATTATGAGGACCAAATGAAATAATTGTAATTATTTGTGCCTGGCATATAGTTGGATACTATATAAATATTAGCTATATTATTATTGTTATTAGAACCATTCTGACTCAATGGTATCTGTGTAATATTAGGAAAAAATCAAGAAAGGCAACCAGCCTATTAAACAGATATAGTTAGCATAGATGAACCACACAGTTTGGATGAAAAGGTTAATGAGTTTAAAAATTTGACACACTGAAGCCATATAATATGAAGTTCCAGTCTTTATAAAAAAATGATTGTGCATTGATTCTTCAAAGGAAAATAAATAGAACTTACAGGTAATGCATGGCAAATGTAAGGAATCTTTTTCTTGATTGCTACCTTCCTGTTGAAAATCATAACATGAATATTCAGGTCTTAAGCTATCCTAGACTGTGCACTCAATGTGATAGAAAGTCTGCTAAGATTTATTAAACAATTAACAGATACTTCTAAGATTCAACTCAAACAAACATAATTATAATTGATATATAATATAGATATAATCTGCGTGGGATATAATCTAGTAAATTGGAAGTTCTAGTAAGGAAACAAAGACTTGTTAGCAAATGTAATTAGTTTATCAATGAGAGTGATCATGAATCGCCTTCTACTCAATTGAATAAAATGATCTATTTTTCTAAAATGTAACTTAATTGTATTTATACTGGCAATTCCTGATGCCTACAATTCTTTTCCCTCCACTATTAGGAAGCTCTGGTTTTCTCATAAATAATCTCAATACCACCTTTTTCATGAGCTTTTCCCAATCCTGCCTGACTACTAGCAGCTTCTAATCAAGATCATACTATGCCTGCTTTAGATGTGTCTTGCATCACTCTCTCTCTCTCTCTCTCCCTCTCATATATGTGTGTGTGTGTGTGTGTTTTCTTCAATTAGAAGATAAACTCCCTGAGAGCAAGATACCTAGAACTATAAGCAATTAATCTAGTTTGATATAAAACAGTAACTATGAGATCATTGGTTATTAAATTGTTTCAGGCTCTTTGTGATGTCAGAGGGGATTTCTTGGCAAAGTTACTGAAGTGATTTGCCATGCCCTTCTCCAGCTCGTTCTGCAAATGAGAAAATGGAGGCAAACAGGGTTAAATGACTTGCCCAGGGTCACACATCTAGTAAGTGTCTAAGACCAGATTGGAACTTAGGAATATGAGTGTTCCAGATTCTAGTAGGCCTTCACTCTCTCCACTATATCATCTAGCTGCAAAAAGCTATATTTTCAGAGATTCCAATGAAGAAATCAATGAATGAATGAATGAAAACTAAAGCTAACATTGATTTTGAGAGATATAATACTTAAAATTTTAAAATATAAATTTTGTCAAAATAGAACCTTTGGATAAAGTTAAGTGCTTATTTTGTGTGCTTCATCAAGAAATTTATTTTATATTTTCAATAATATATGCATAATATGTGTGTACCATATGAAACATGCACTTTACATATGTAATATACAATGAATTTAAACAAAAGTTCTTTGGGGAGATTACATTGTTTAGTGACTAGAGAAGAGAACTCAGATTCTGCCTGTAACACTTACAAGCTATGGTAACTATGGGCTAAGAATTTAGTATTACATGGCCATTGTTTTAAAATGATAAATAATAAAAAAAAGTTGCCAAAATAGTACAGATTCCCTACTGAGGTCCAAATCAAATACCAGATAGAAAAGACATAATAAAACTTATAATAACAATGATGAGTCAGATTTACAAAGCATTTTCCCTCTGCCAAAAAGCATTGTTTTGGGGCAGCTAGAAGGTACAGTGGATAGAGCACCAGCCCTGAAATCAGAAGGACCTGAGTTCAAATCTGGTTTCAGACACTTAACACTTCCTTGCTGTGTGACCCTGGGCAAGTCACTTAATCCCAATTGCCTCAGGAGAAAAAAAAAAAACAAAAAACATTGTTTTGAGAATGAATTTATTTTTTGGTGCAACTTCTCTACAGTTGTAGAAACCAAATTATCTAATCTCTATTCAGTTCTATCCTATATTCATCCCTCTTCTACCTTTCATCTCATAACTAAAATGGCAGTAGACTTTCATACTATAAAAAGACTAGAGTATATGACATAATTGCCTCTTAATTTATAATTGATTGTGATACCATATCATATTTACTTGTATTTTCTTTTTATTCATTTCTAAAGAGGAATTGTGCATTCTCCTTCTCCCACACACTTTACCTAGTTTTCATTAAAAAAAAAAAAAAAAAAAAAAAGCTTTGTTTTGAAACTTCAAGAGAAACATGACATAATAGAAAGTTGACTGGTTTTGAAAGCAGAGGAATTGGTTTTATATCAAGTCTGCTACTACAATCTATGTGATCTTACACAAATCATTTTTTTTTGTCTCTGGAACTTAGTTCATTCAAGAGTAAAATGACAGGTTAGATAATCTTTAAGGTTATTGCCAGTGCTAAATCATAAGCCACATAAACTGATCAATTATGAAATATGAATAAAATCATGAATAGCATTCTGCACTAAAAGTAAAATGTGATATATGTATGTGTATATTAATATATATATATATATATATGTGTGTGTGTGTGTGTGTGTGTGTGACACTAAAACTAATGTACTTTCTGAATTGAAAGAAGAGAACTATAACCCCAGAGTCATATAATGTTTTTCCCACTCCTCTTTTCTACCCATTGAGCCAATTCATTAATAACCAAAAATTAATTACAAAAGGGAAAAATAAAGAGTTCAGCAAAAGTAATCAACACTTAAAACTTGTATGTAATACTATATGTAGTATTTCTGATCAATAAGTGGGACAACATAAATGTGAGGAAGATAAGGATTTACTTCAAAAATAATTTATTAAGTGCTCATGGTTTGCCTTTGATATACAAAAAGAAAAAACAAAATAACTCTTATCCTCAAAGGATTTACATTCTATTTAGCTGAGTTTATAATCTCTTTAAAGTAAGATATTCTAATGGAATCTATCATGATGAAACCTTTTCATGCAAGCAGGTAAAGCAAAGGAGGAAGTCAGCTTAATCATTTGTCTTTGGGAATCAAAGGAAACTCATATCCCCCACCCTCTTTTTTTAAGATTTCCTTAGAAATCTAAGCATAATTGTAGCCTGTTTCTAAATACTCTAATGGCAAAAACAATTTCTGAGACACTCTATTTAAATATGACCTTGGAGGATGAAGAGCCAATAGAAAAGAAAAAGGTTGTGTAATACCTTCCCTGAGTCCAAGGAAATAATCACACCCACTCTGCAATGTTTTCAAAATTCTGTCCTATCAGTGACTGAATTCAAATTTAAATCAAAGCATACACATGTCATTAGCTATTTTACTATCTATTTAAAAAATTAAATTTAAAAAAAAATTAACTTTTTCTAGCCTTTTGTATATTTTCCAAGGTACTTGAGAAAACAAACACATTTATTTCCAGGTAGCAAAGAGATTATACACACTGCACATTTTATTCCATTTCTTTTCAAATATGAAATACCATATCAATTACATATATATATGTATATATATGCATATATTTGATTTAAAGAGGCAAAATAACATGTCAGTTTATTCTGTTTTTGTATGTATATGTATATGTGTGTGTGTATATAATTTGACTTAAAGATGCAGTATGATAGTAGAGAAAGAGCGCAACTTGAAAAAGATATGTACTAAAATGCTGACTCTGATACATACTTTTTTATCATGTCTAAATGACAGCCCTTTAGAGTTCCCAGGAAACTCACAAATGCTATAAGGAATTTCCATATTGAGAATTCCCTTTACAAATGAAATCAAACAAAATGTCTCTCAGTTTAAAAAATATATATTATTCTTACCCATCATATATTTAATATGGAATTGTAAAGTTATAGTTTTTTTTTTTAAATTTAGTAATTTCAGAAATTTCCCCCATGGGATATAAATTTGCACACACACACACACACACACACACACACATGAAGTAATGCAACATATTGCTTGGAAAGCTGGCCTAGGAATCAGGAATATCTGATGTAAGTGAAACCTCTGATATGTCTTAACTCTATGATCCTGGTCAAATCACTTAAGCTCTACTACTACCTGATCAGCTTTGATAGTATTTTCTCTCTAGGTATTACTTATAACAGTCTGGAATCCCCCCAAATTTAATATTAATATTACAATAATTAATAATAATAATAATATTTAACATTATATAGTACCTACTGCATGCTAAGTATACACATATATGTGTTCATGTGCATAGATAAATGACATAATCCATATAAGCATTTTGTGAACTTTAAAGTCATATAAATATCTTCTGTTAAAATAAAAATCACAATAAACATATACATTCTGTATAAATATTAAAATGGGAAATAAATGGAATAACATTTTATTATAGAACCAAAATAATTCTAGGCAAATTTTATATAAAGCTTTTGGGAACTAGTCAACCAGCTGCTGTCAGAGACTAAACAAAGCACTTGCTGTTTCCAGAGGCTTATTTACTTTGTTCTAGGGAACAAAAAGGGTCATAGAAAAAAAAAAGATAACATCTGTGGTGTACTTTGTACCCTCATGCTTGTAGAATTTTAAGTTGATATGGACCAATGTCTATGGGTGTATCCCACTATAAAACTTAGAAAAAGCCAGGCTACTACTTCTTTCTTTGCTGGACTCTAATCTAAAAATAGTCTCAAATTCCTCTAGGTCTCTAAATATCCCAAATTACATAGACAAAATCTGTTCCAAGAGTTAAAGCTACACAGAAGAATTGAAAGTAGTAGATGCTAGATGTTTGTTGAGTTGAGGAAAATGAATATTAAAAGTAAATCACTCCACAAAATAAGCCAAAATGACAAAAGTTTTAAGGAAGTTTTAGGCTTTGAAGAAACTATTACAATTGTTCCTAGTATATCTATATCTATATCTATATATATATATATCTATATCTATCTATATATATTGAAATGAAAATGAAATGAAAATAGGAACTCAGTGGGCCAGTCTAAAGGAATAAAGGCCTTATATAGGAAGAATGATAGTACAGGTCAGTCATGAAGTAACTGGACTAGGTAGAAGCAGAAAGTGAAAAAAAAAACAAAAAAAAAAACAAGTTAAATTAGAAATCACAATGAAATTTGTCATTCTGATAGCAAAAATAGCAGCTTTGTGCTATTTTTATAATTTATAAAGAAGAAATTTCCTTGGTTTTGAGCAAAATAAACAGTTTTAAATCACTTTAAAATATTAAAATAAATTAAATCTAATGGACTTGGCTCGTTTCAATAATGAGGTGATTCAGATCAGTTTCAATGGACTTGTCATGGAGAGAGCCATCTGCACCCAGAGAAAGGACTGTGGAGACTGAATGTGGAACACAACACAGGATTTGTACCATTTTTGTTGTTGTTTTCTTGTTTATTGTTTTCTTACTCACTTTGTCCCTTTTGATCTGATTTTTCTTATGTAAGATGATAAATGTGGAAATATGTAAAGAATAATTGCACATGTTTAATATATATTTGATTACTTGCTGTCTTGGGGAGGAGATGGGGGGCAGGAAGGGGAAAAAAACTTGGAACACAGGATTTTGTAGAAGTGAATATTGAAAACTATCTTGACATGTATTTTGAAAACGTAAAGCTATTATTAAATATATAAAAAAGAAAAATGGACAATTCAATTTAACATAGTTATAAAATTTTACAATTGGGTAATAGATATCTAATATTTTAGTAGATCATGGATCTAGTCAATAAAAATGAAAAACCCTTAAGGAAATACTTGGGGTGGCTCACATTCCAACTAATTCTTGCCTCCAAATATATTATAATGCATTGTAATTAGATGAATTATATATTCATGAATCAGATATGACAGGTAGCATATTATGCCAATCCTAAATATTACTAATTTTTCTTAATTATTTGGTTTTCAATCTTTTCAAGTTCTGGCTAGAATTATAAGATAACAATTTTACAATAAGCTAAATATTGTTAGTATTAAATGAAATCTTACAAATATTTTAATCCAGCTAAAAGAGTACTACCATTGTCTTCATTTTTAACTATGTATGTCTGTGTTGTTGTTGGGTTTTTTTTTAATTTCTATTTGTTTGAAGCAATTTACTACAGTATTCCAGTCTTTTTAGAAACACTGGAATTATGATCAACAAATTATATTCAGAAGCTTGCTTTGTACCATATACAAAGAGCATAGCTCACTCATGATAATTCTACTGTGGAATTCATCTAAATAAAGGCATTTATGTACTGTGGCATAGCCTTCTTCGGTGTACATCTAACATTTTCAATAATTACCATATTCTACTTTGCTTGTTTGATTGCCTTTGTACTCAGAAAAGAACAATGAAGTCTATTTTCCCATTGTGTTTTCCTTGTATAATTTTATTTCCTCAGACCAAGTTCACAAATATGTTAAGAAATATAAAGGGATTTATTCTTTCTTCAAGTACAGAACCAACTTATCAGACTCACCAATTAGATATCCTAAGGGAGCAGCAGTAATGAACACCATTCTCAAAATGTTAAACATAGCATTTTATATAATGCATAACCATAATTTAAAATATTATTGTTTGAATGTTTGAACTAGAAAATTGAAATCAGAAAATCCCCATAAAATTAGAAAAAAATACAGCAAAAATTTCTCCCTATTTCAAAACAAATTTCATTTCAAAAAGTTCTTACATGTTTCATTAATCATCCTTATCATCAATTTGTATTATGACAAAAGGTATCATAGAGGAATCTCCCAGAATGCTTTAAGGACATTTCTAGAGAAGAAGGAAAGAACAGGGTGAACTCAGAGAAAGGAAGTGCTAAACTGATTTTGTGAGCATGCTATTTGTTAACTTTTTTAACCATTTAAAATTACAAAGTGGATAATTAGTTCTGTTATTCCTCCTTTTTGAAGTAATAGAACTTCTATTTATATCCTCCAATTTATTCCAGTGCCCTGGTAAAAAGCTATGGTCACTCCAGCTAAATCATGAAAATAATAGAATATAAGCCATAGTTACCTTAGATCTACTAATACTATCCTCCAGTAGTCAATTTCTCAGACTCCCAACACATTAATAATATTTTTCTCTTCATTTATCTCTCTATAAGGCATTTAGTTCTATGGCAGTAGTAAACAGATAATTGAGGACATAAATAAAAATGACATTATAAATAATCACAATGGTTTGTTCTTTCATTGTTGGTAAATTGCAGCATGAGTCAGTCTAGCTTTTATTTATGTGTATTAGAAATGCATTGGTGGGTTAACCAAAGAAAAGTTATATTTTCCTTTTGCTTTGTTTAAACCATGAATAAATATTGATTAATGGACTTTGCAATAAAAATGAATTTCCCTAAATTACAGTGCTTTCTCCCCATAATGCTTTTTTTAAAACACTAAGGCATTTATAATAAAAGAATGTTTATTTCTTTGTCATCTAATTTTATGCACTTGTTTATGATAAAATGTAGTTTGGAAATTTTTCTTAAAACTGGATTCACAGGAGATATTACTAGAATACAATGGTTACAAAGAGTAAGCCATGACTGAAAAACAATAAAAACATTTTGATAAATGTCCAGCTGGGTGGTACAGTGGATAGAATTCCAGTTCTGAAGTCAGAAATATTGATTTTTCTTATTTGAAATCTGGCTTCAGATAAGTACTAGCTGTGTGACCCTGGGCAACTCATTTAATTTCCATTTGTCTTACTCCATTGGAGAAAGAAATGACAAATCATTATGGCATCTATGCCAAGAAAATTCCAAATGAAAGTTATGAATTGTTAGACATACATCAATGACAAAAAGTCATTATAAAGAAAAGAGACATGAATAGAAGGGTTATTTTCATAAAGAGAATGTGCTCCAAACTAAATCTTCATCTGAGTGTGTCTTGCCCTTTCTACAAGTGGTAATAAACTTTCCACAGTGGTAGATGTCAGTAACAGGAATTGAAGCACAAACTTATGTAGATTCATCTGGAGGCACAGATATCTTTCACTTCTTCCTTAAAAAATCTTAACAAATGAGGCCAGATATCTCAATCTATTCTATTTCCCACAATCAAACACAAAACATTATCAGGATTTTCTCCTCTTCTAGGATCATGGAGCATTTGTCTGAGTTACTTGTCTAAGCTGATTCAGAAAAGGAAGAAAGGCACAAATAGGATCCTAATAGATCAAATTTCCAGATTAGGGTAAGAGACATAGTTCTCTCTTTAAAAAATATAGATTTCCTCCACTAGTGGTTTGTCTGAGGAAAGAAGCCAGATTAATATCTATTCACTAGTATCAGCGTATAGCTGATATATTGGGTGACTACCTTCATAAATTAAAAATGCCTGACTGGCTTGATAAAGGAAATCTTGGGAGAAGATTTTGGTTTGTTTTATATTATTTTATTCAATAAGTACTGGGATTCCTAAGGAAAGGAATTCACATAAAGTCTAAAAATTTTCAAAAGAGTCATTCCATTGATGGGAGTGAACCATAACTGCTTTTCACCACATCATTATATTTGTATTCTCTAGGTCTCAGCACACCCAAAAGCCATATATATTAACCATACTTCTGGAATGCAACAATACTATGTTTGAACAATCCTTTTGATTCCTTCACATAATTATTCAACTACCATGTGGACAAAAAGAGAGGGGCTTCATATCTTTCCTTTTTTGACTTAAGTGCATTCATCTTAATCCAAAAAAATCCAAAGAAAAAAGTATATATTCCCTGAATATATTTGTGCTTTGAAGAGTACTTCCTATTACATTGACATGTCAGTTTGGTTTTATACTAGAAATTAAAAAAAAAAAAATTACAACAAAGGTGAAATATGGATTAGTCCAAAGAGAAAATCAATGGTAATAAAAAGTTATCCATATTCCTAAAAGGTATTTTGTGATGGCCTGAAGCTCGAGTTGATGCACTGAGGTCCAAAGCACGTGAGGCTAAATAGTAATGGGACCATACTGTATTAATATATATGCTTGGAGAAAGAATGGCCCCCGCTCACTCTTTGTGCAAGTCCTGATGTATTGTATAGGAAATGACGATTTTGGTGGGTGGAGGCAGAGGAACAGGAAGAGAGGTGGGAATAGACTGCTGGCTGGCTTCCTGTTGAAGCTGCACACATTGCGATCATGATCCCCCCTTCACCTCTGATCCCCTTTTACCTCCAATACTTCTTCACCTCTATTGAGAATAAAGTTTGAAGATTTTCCCTTAACCTGAATTCCTGACTCCAGCTGATTTTAAAATACGTGGTCATCACATTTGGTGCCCAAGCATGAGAACCAAGCACCCTACTTTCACTGAAGAAGTATCCAGTGACCAGGAACTTGGGTGAGTATTGTAATAGACAAACAGGGAACATATTTTCTTAAAGACTAGACTAGTAACCTTTTTTAGGTGAAATGGGACAGATGCTACCTTAAGATTCCCCATCCCCACCACCCCAATCTTCCCACCCCCACCCAGGAGTGATGCTATAGAAAGCATGCTAAAGCTGATAGAAGAACAAGGGCTACTTTTAACTTGTAAACAGATAGCTAGACTTCTGGGTACATTAAAATGCACCTCCCCTTGGTTCTTAGAGGAAGAGCAAATCTCTTCAGATATTTGGACATTAATTGGACAACAGCTCTCTGCATGTTACAACAAAAATGATCCTCATTCAATTTCCATCAAGGCATTCTATTTATACAATATAATACAGTTGGCCTTAAAGAACCCTATGATTTCTAGAAGAAAGAAAAAAAGCTCTAGAAATAGCCAAATGGGGAAGCCTGAAATAAAGGAGGAAGACAATGAAGAGATTAATGACCATATCCCCCACAGGGCATGGAGACTTAAGTAAGGCTCAAGGGTGTGGTGAATCTGAGGCAGCTTCAGCCCCACCTAAGGAGCAGGTGATTGACTCTCCTCCATCAACTCCACCCTCTGGGATGGAGGGAGGAGGGGTAGTGGGAGGGGGGGCAGTGACAGCACCAGCACCTCCCTCCCAGCATCCAACTACTCCTATGACTACATTACAAAAGGAACTAATTAAGGCCAAAGCAGAAGGGAGAGATGTAACAGAACTCCAACATCACATTTTTTCCTGTAATACAACAGTTTAATTCTTCAGGTCAAGAAAGCAGAAAATATGCTCCTTTTGATATAGAAATCCTCAAAGACCTGAAAAAGGCTTGCATTCTTTATGGGGATACATCACTTATGTTAAGAAGTTATTACAGAATTTGGCTTTTGAAATCTTGACCCCTAATGAATGGAAATCTATTGCAAGGGTATGCCTAAAACCTGGACAAAACTACTTGTGGCTTTCTGAATATAGTGAGCTCTATAGGATACAAGCCCAACAAAATAGTCAAAGTGCAGTTCATGCTGCAATCACCTGTGACCTACTAACAGGTGTAGGTTCCTATGCAGACATCACAATACAGATTAATTATTCCATAGCAGCATATGAGCAAATTGCTGCTAATGCTATCAAAGTGTGGGGGTCTCTCCACAATAAAGATGACAAGGGTGAGGCCTTCACAAAAATAACACAAGGGGCAAATGAACTCTTTGCTGACATTGTGGGACATTTGCAGACTACTATCACAAGAACTAATGGTGAAAATGCAGCAACAGACATTTTGATAAGGCAACTTGCTAAGGAAAATGCTAATGAGGTTTGCAAAAGAATTATACTAGCACTGTGCAAGGATGCTCCTTTAGAGGAGTTTATAAATGCCACAATGGGCATAAATGCCTTTTATAGCCAGGCTGTGATGCAGACTTCCCAAGATCCAAACATGGGAAGCCAGGGTCCCTTCTGGCAAGGGACTTCCAGAGAGACTTGTCAACGCTTTCAGTGTGGAAAAGTAGGGCATCTGAAAGCTCAATGTTGGTATAGAGACAGAATGAGAAAACAGGGTGGAAGAACAAGACCCAATACCCCATGTCCAAAATGCAGCAGAGGCTTCCATTGGGCCTCAGAATGTAGACAGGTTCAGGGAAACAGGATGAGGGGCCCAGCCCCAGGGCCCCAAGCAAAAAACACTTGGGGCATGATGGCAGCCAATGGTACACCCAGAGAGTGCCTAGAAGTCCAATACTCAGACATGACCAATCAGCCAGGAAGCCATACGATGGGAGAAAGGGATTACACAATCAATCAGCCAGGAAGCAACTGATGGGAGAAAGGGATTACAATTAGGGAGAATAGAGTTGTATGCAGCTGGGACAACTGAGATACCCCTTGGAGAGGTAAAATCTTTTCCTCTCCAGCCTATGGATCCCTTGCTTCTAGGCACAGTAGGCTTGACCATTTCATCTCCTTTTTGTACTCACAAAACAGTGTCCATCCACACACTGATGTGGGAAACTGGGGAATGTGTAGATAATATTCCAGTCACTAATATGTAGTAGCATCAGGTTTACTCATACAGAATCCTAATAAGCAACCTGGTGATAGTCACCCTGATTCTGACTCCAGACCACAAAATCCTGGAATATACTGGACAGCAGTTGTAACAGCTGACAGACCTATGCTCACCATCTATATAAATGACCTACCATTAAAAGGATTGGTAGACACAGGTGCAGATCGTACAGTTATTAGAGGTGCTAATTGGCCCAGTCACTGACCAAAGATTAAAGCAGACACCTACATGTCTGGTATAAGAGAATCATTAGCAGCTGAACTTAGTGCTGCCCCCATGAGACGGACTTTTGAAGGCAAAATAGTTTTTACTCCTCTTATTGTTGAAAAAATCCCCATCAATCTGTGGGGAAGAGACATTTTACAGCAATTAGGGTTAAAAATGAGTACTTCAGTTTTTTAAGCAGGGCTGCTGTTGAAGGCCTGCCAACACTTTCATCTGTTCTTATCCAATGGAAAACTGATAGACCAGTGTGGATAGAACAGTGGCCCTTAGGTAGCAATAAAATTCAGGCCTTATTAGATATAATACAGGAGCATCTTGACCAAGGACACTTACAACCTTCTCTAAGTCCTTGGAATTCCCCAGTGTTTGTTGTAAAAAAAGAAATATGGAAAACGGAGGATGTTAACAGATTTAAGAAAGGTGAATGAACAGATGGAAACTATGGGAAGTCTTCAGCCTGGACTTCCATCTCCTACTCAGTTGCCGGGAGAATAGCCTTGTTTGGGTCATAGATATTAAGGATTGTTTCTATTCTATCCCTCTGGATAAGGAGGATATGAAACGATTTGCCTTTTCAGTGCCCAGCATTAAATTAGCTGAGCATTATAAAAGATATGAATGGACAGTTTTGCCACAGGGAATGAAAAACAGCCCCACTATGTGTGAAATGTATGTTGCTACTGCTCTTGCTCCAGTAAGAAAAGCATTTCCAAAAGTTATGCTATTACATTATATGGATGACATATTGGGATGTGCACCTAAGGAACAAATGTTAGAAGCACGTCTACAAAAGATCATAGAAACACTAAAGAATTACAAATTGTACATAGTTGCAGAAAAAATTCAGACATGCTCCTTTTCAATATTTAGGATATGAAGTATACCCTAAGGTGCTTACAGTACAAAAACTGTCCTTAAGAACAGAGAAGCTAAACACATTGAATGATTTTCAGAAATTGATAGGAGATATCCAATGGATGCGACCAGTGTTAGGCCTGACTACCTATCAATTGCAACCATCATATGACATTTTAAGGTGAGACAGTGCTTTAAATTTACCATGCCAGATTACAAAAGAAGCTCAAGAGGCTTTGAGAAAAGTTGAACCGGTTTTATCCAATGTGATTGAAAGAGTCACTCAAAAACCTTGGAAATATCAGTTTTTGCCACACAAGAGGCACCCACAGCAGTCCTTCATCAAGGAGACAGTGTGATAGAGTGGGTGAACCTCCCGGCACAGCCAACACGAAGCCTTACTCCTTACCCAGTGCTTGTGGCTAGAATTTTATTAAAGGTCATTAAGCGATCAGTACAATTATCTGGGACAAGACCTGACATGATATACACCTTTTATACCAATACACAAATTAATGTGTGCTGTGAGATCATCGCAGAGTAGAAAATTTTATTAGCCATGGCTCCAAATTTTGCACATGGGTCTCCATTAAAGATAACCAGACTATTACATAATTGGCGATGGATTCTTGAAGAAAAAGTTTCTAAAGTTCCTCTTAAAGGACCAACTATCTTCACAGATGCATCCAAAGATAATATTTGTGCTGTATATTCTCATGATTTAAATATAAAGAGAGTAGTGAGAACTCCTTTTCAGTCCACTCAGCAGAATGAATTGTATGTGAGTATTCTAGCTCTTACTTATTATCCAGGAGACATAAATATAATATCTGATTCAGCCTATTCAATTGGTGTGGTACAAAGAATTGCCACAGCCCAAATAAAATTTGCAGCCTCTAATATATATCAGGTCTTTAAGAAACTTCAAGAGCAAGTGAGAAAGAATCCAGGTAAGATTTATATCTTGCATGTCCATTCTCATAGTGAACTTCCAGGTCCTATTTTTGATGGTAATTCAAAGGCAGAGAGCCTTCTAATTATGTTGGTCACTACTCCTTTATTTCAAGAAGCCCAGGCATCTTATTCTAAATATCATCAGGTTGCTCGAGCTTTATGTTACAATTTGGAATAACAAGAGGGGAAGCTAGGAGCATAGTAAAAGCCTGTACAGCTTGCCTTCCTTTCCACACTCCTACACTGCATCCAGGGAAGAACTCTAGTGGTTTGAGACCCAATGAAATCTGGCAAATGGATGTGACCCATTATAAATCTTTTGGTCACCTGTCTTTTATCCACGTTGTGGTAGACACCTTTTCAGGATTCACTTTTGCAATGCCAACAGCAAAAGAGACAGCCTGGGTGGTCACTGAATTTCTCACAGAAGCATTTGCCATTATGGGTGTGCCACAAGCAATAAAAACAGACAATGGTTCTGCATATACTTCAAAACATTTTGTACACAGTTTAAGATTTTACACACCACTGGCATACCTTTTAATCCTCAAGGACAGGCAATAGTAGAGAGGAGAAACAGACATTAAGATGCTTCACCAAAAACAAAAGAAAGGAAGAGCCACAGGTAACCCTAGAGAACTTCTAAATCTAACCCTTTATACTATTAACTTCTTGATGTTTGACAAAGATGCACTGGCTCCGGCAGACAGGTTTTATAACCCACTGGAAGGGCAGTGTCCAGTGCAAGCAGCTCCACTATCTTTTGATAATCGCCAGGTGATGTGGAAGAGATTCAGAAAGTGGTGAATGGAAGGGACCAGATAGGCTAACTGCTTGGGGGAGAGGGTTTGCTTGTACCTCTACAGGTGGAGAAGGAATCAGATGGGTGCCAACGAGCCGTATTTTCCTTGTCCATCGCAGAGAGACGGAGCAGACCCTTGAAACGAAGGAGAAGACCCAAGAAACATCGGGTGGTTGTGTTGCTGATTGTGCTCACCACTGAAAGAATGTGGCAGTTATAGTGTTTGACTCATGGACATTGAAAATTGTTGGACTTAAAAACTTCCAGGAATCATTGGATTCTCTGAGACATAAGATTGTTGTAGGACTTGAAAACCCTCAGGAATCATTGGATTCTCTGAGACATAGGACTTGAAAACCCTCAGGAATCATTGGATTCTCTGAAAAATGATAAGACTGTTACAAGACTTCAAAATCTGCTGGAATCATTGGATTCCCTAACATATAAAAAGACTTTTGCAGGACTTCAAAAACTTGGGGGGATCATTGGATTCCCTGACATGTGAAGCAGTGGACAATAGATGGTTTTGGACTATCTCTTAGCTGCTGAAGAAGGCGTATGTGTGACTGTTGTTTACATTCCCTCCTTCTAGGATTTCTGGTGAACTTTTACAACACCATGTTGATATATGTTGTTTGTTATTCTGCTACTTGTGTCTACAATTCATGTTTGTTACACCACATTGAGCCTGCACTGACTGAGGGGAGAGTCATCCCTAATAGCCTCTGCATTATTGCTATGTGCTTGTGTAATACCTCCCATGCTGATAGGTTTGTGCATAATAAGACCCTTCAGCCCAGATACCCGTTAGCAAGCCCCACTTTGGTGCTTTTCATCTCCCTTCCTGAGATGTCATGGAGGGCGTGATCATCTCCTTTTTAGTGCTTTCACCTCCCTTCCTGAGAAGTCAGGGGGGTCATGATCACCTCATTTTTGTTGCTTTCACCTCCTTTGCTGAGAAGTCAGGGAGGGTGTGATCACCTCCCCTTGGGGGCTCTGACCTCCCTGAGGAGTCAGGGATGGCATGACCACCTATGTTCTAAAACAAAAGAAAGTGGGAGATATAATGGACTGAAGCTCAAGTTGATGCACTGAGGTCCCAAGCACATGACGCTAAATAGTAACTGGACTATCCTCTATTAATATATATGCTTGGAGAAAGAATGGCCCCCACCCACTCTTTATGCAATTCCTGATGTTTTATATAGGAAATGACGATTTTGGTGGGTGGAGGCAGAGGGGCAGGAAGAGAGGTGAGAAGACTGCTGGCTGGCTTCCTGTTGCAGCTGCACACATTGCAAGCATGATCCCCCCTTCACCTCTGATCCCCCTTCACCCCCGATCCTTCTTCACCTCTACTGAGAATAAAGATTGAACATTTTCCCTTAACCTGAATTCCTGACTCCAGCTGATTTTAAAATGCACGTTCATCACAGTATTTGTCTTCAGGTTCTGAAAAAAACAGGATGGTTTCTTTACAGCCATATACATTGTTCTGTCTTGTCTTCTTTCAAGAAACTTCTAGTGATCTGCCTTAAGCAAGAAGTCTTGCTAACCACAATATTGTAAAGGAAGTCTTTCTAGTCTACATTTGTGATGCTATGCATTAAGAAACGCTTTAATTTCTGACAACCACAACACATTCCATTCTATCTAGATTAACTTTCTTTTTTATTTGTCCCAATATAACTCATCTATTTTCCTTTTAATCCACAGCTTGTTACTTCTGTCTCTTCCTATAAAAGGATGAAAAGAAAAGACTTCTTGTCCAGAGAAAAAGTTATTTTTATTCTTTTTCCTCTTTTGTCTGATGCTTGTAGGCATCAGTTGAGCTACCTACCTCACTGCCTTGCTATGACCTCTGGGATTGGTATATTCAGAGTCCTGACAGGTCACTGCTCTGCTCTGGCCTCATATTTCTGCTTTAACTACCTTAATGTCAAATATACTTGGTTCCCTGATGCTGGAAACTCCTTGAATATGAACTGTTGTTTTTACTGGCAGCAGTAGTAATTTTTATCTTCAACTTTGCCTTACTTCTCTTGGTTTTCACTTTCCATATTCTTTTCTAGTTTGGCTGTTGTACATAGAGGGATAATACAATGAAATGATAAATACTGCTTAAGACTCCAAGGATACTTTTAACTTTTTGCATGTGTTTCTCTAACAGCCTTACACTCATGTGGCACACAGTGCATTCAACAAGTATTTTTTGATTCATAGATCCATACATAACAACACAAACATAAACTCAGATACATTAAAAGGCCATTATAAAACAAACCTGCAAAGCAAGTTAAGAATGAGGAAAAATAGAGAAATAGAATCACTGATGAAAGTAACTAGTATGATAGGGTAAAGAGGTGATTAGGCATTTATTAAGAATTCACTGTGTGCCTGGAACTGTGTTAATCTTTTACAAATATGATTTCAGTTGATTTAAAAACAAAATGTGAAGAAAACTTAGAGGTGATCACGTTTTATTTTGCTTCAGCTTTTTCTGCCAAAGCAAATCAGTTTTGTAACAGAAAAAAATAGAGTAAAAATAATGACTAATAGGATTCTGGTCCTCAGCACAGATGAATCTCATAGAAGAAATTAAAAAGGCTCTCAAAAGAGAGCTAGAAGAAAAATGGGAAAAGGAAAGAGAGGCTTAGCAAGAGAGTCTGGAGAACTCATCCCAATTATTTAAAGACAGAATGGGTAAAGAAATCAAACCATTGAAAAACAGAATTAGTAAACTGGAAACAAAATAGCTCTCTAAAAAATAAAATTGGCGAAATGGAAAAAAAATTCCATAGAACAAAACAATTCACTTAAAAACTCAATTGCACAATTAGGAAAAGATATAAAAAAGTGAGTGAAGAAAATACTTCATTGAAAATCAGAATCGAACAAATGGAATTGAATGACTCAAGGAGACAACAAGAATCACTCAAGAAAAATAAACAAACAAAAAAATGAATCAATAGAAAAAAATGTCAAATACCTTCTTGGGGATAAAACACACCTGGAAAATACCTCAAGGAGAGACAATCTGAGAATTATTGAACTCCTGTAAAAATATGATGAAAAAAAGAACCTGAACATTATATTCCAGGAAATTATTCAAGAGAACTGCCCAGAAGTCATAGAAAGGGAGGGTAAAATAGACATTGAAAGAATTCATCAAGGTCTCTTCAGGTTTGCTGACCTGCTCTTTTTCTGCATAGAAGCTGTCGATTGTTCTTTTCATCTTTTTATTCATGTTTTAAAGCCTTTAGGGTAGGTCTCCTAGGCAAGGGGGTTACCAGCTTCCTCTGCAGAGCAGGGAAAGATGTAAACCGATTTAAACCGATTGCCGGCTCCTAGGTATGGGAGTGCTCTGAGTGAGAGTTTTCCCTTTCCCCAACAGGAAGTGGATTCAGCACTGGCCGAGCTATCAAAGTGCCCAGTTGGGCTGAGTGGGTTAGCTATTGCCCTCCGCTAGAGACTAAGGGGTGAAAGTGTCACTGCCCCAGGCTGTAGCCTCTTGTGGGACTGTGAGTATTAGCAGCTGACTGACAGACCGCCCCGAACTCTGCCCCAGTGTCTCTGCCCAATGCAAATCGGCCCTGGAAAAGCTCTATGGCCCCAAGCTGAGCTCCCCACTACGCAGATTGGAGGCTAACCCGGGCTGCTTCCTCCTGCCTTGCAGGATCACAACTGCCCCAAGGAAAAGCCCCGTACTGCGGGTTGGGGCTGCTTGCTTTTGCTGAGATCTGTGCTTTCACTTTCGGTTTGAGGCTCTCCTCAGAACCTAATTTCTCTCCCTGTCTGCACTGATCTCCCCCTGGCCGCGGAAGCAACCTTTTTTTTTTTTTTGGCGAGACTGCAGATTTTCTTCGGCCAGTGAGTTGTTCTACTTCTTATCTTTACGAATTGTAGCAGTCAAGACTATTTTTGAGGCTCGATATAACATTGAGCTAATGAGTAAAACTAAGACTTGGTTTTATGAAAAAAGCAATAAACTAGATAAGCCTTTGGTAAATCTGATTAGAAAAAGGAGGGAGGAAAATGAAATTAGTAGTCTTAAAAATGAAAAGGGAGAACTTTCCACCAATGAAGAGGAAATTAAAGAAATAATAAGGAGTTATTTTGCTCAACTTTATGCCAATAAATTTGATAACCTAAGTGAAATGGATGACTACCTCCAAAAATATAGACTTCCTAGACTAACAGAGGAGAAAGTAAATTGCTTGAATAGTCCCATTTCAGAAAAAGAAATAGAACAGGCAATTAAACAACTCCCTAAGACAAAATCCCCAGGACCAGATGATTGCTTGAATAGTCCCATTTCAGAAAAAGAAATAGAACAGGCAATTAAACAACTCCCTAAGACAAAATCCCCAGGACCAGATGGATTTACATGTGAATTTTACCAAATATTCAAAGAACAATTAGTCCCAATGCTTTATAAACTATTTATAAAAAATAGGGAATGAAGGAGTCCTACCAAATTCCTTCTAGGACACAGACATGGTACTGATACCTAAACCAGGTAGGCTGAAAACAGAGAAAGAAAATTATAGACCAATCTCCCTAATGAATATTGATGCTAAAATCTTAAATAAGATATTAGCAAAAAGACTACAGAAAATCATCTCCAAGATAATACACTATGATCAAGTAGGATTTATACCAGGAATGCAGGGCTGGTTCAATATTAGGAAAACTATCAATATAATTGGCCATGTTAATAACCAAATTAACAAAAACCATATGATCATCTCAATAGATGCAGAAAAAGCATTTGATAAAATCCAACATCCATTCCTATTAAAAACACTTGAGAGTATAGGAATAAATGGACTTTTCCTTAAAATAATCAGCAGCATCTATTTAAAACCATCAGTAAGCATCATATGTAATGGAGACAAACTGCAACCATTCCCAATAAGATCTGGAGTGAAACAAGGTTGCCCACTATCACCGTTACTATTTAATATTGTATTAGAAACGCTAGCTATAGCAATAAGAGCTGAGAAAGAGATTAAAGGAATAAGAATAGGCAATGAGGAAGCCAAATTATCACTCTTTGCCGATGACATGATGGTATACTTAGAGAACCCCAGAGATTCTGCTAAAAAGTTATTAGAAATAATCCACAACTTTAGCAAAGTTGCTGGTTATAAAATAAACCCACATAAGTCATCAGCATTCTTATATATCACTAACAAAATCCAACAGTCAGAGTTACAAAGAGAAATTCCATTTAAAGTAACTACTGATAATATAAAATATTTAGGAATCTATCTGCCAAGGGAAAATCAGAAACTTTATGAGCAAAATTACAGACCACTTTTCACACAAATTAAGTCTGATCTAACCAATTGGAAAAATATTAAATGCTCTTGGATAGGGCGAGCAAATATAATAAAGATGACAATATTACCTAAACTAATCTATTTATTTAGCGCTATACCAATCAGACTCCCAAAAAACTATTTTAATGACCTAGAAAAAATAACAACAAAGTTCATATGGAAAAACAAAAGGTCAAGAATTTCAAGGGAATTAATGAAAAAAAAATCAAATGAAGGTGGCTTAGCTGTACCAGATCTAAAATTATATTATAGAGCAGCAGTTACCAAAACTATTTGGTATTGGCTAAGGAATAGATTAGTTGATCAGTGGAATAGATTAGGTTCAAGGGATAAAACAGTCAACAAATATAGCAACCTAGTCTTTGACAAACCCAAAGATCCCAGCTTTTGGGATAAGAACTTACTGTTTGATCAAAATTGCTGGGAAAATTGGAAACTAATATGGCAGAAACTAGGCATTGATCCATACTTAACGCCGTACACCAAGATAAGGTCAAAATGGGTTCATGACCTAGGCATAAAGAATGAAATTATTAATAAATTAGAGGAACACAGGGTAGTTTACCTCTCAGACCTGTGGAAGGGGAAGGTCTTTTTTTTTTTTTTTTTAATTTAATAGCCTTTTATTTACAGGATATATACATGGGTAACTTGATACATTAACAATTGCTCAAACTCCTTTGTTCCACATCTTGTGTCACCTCATTAATCCCTTCACTCCCCTAATGCAGGATGACTAGTAGATGTTAATATATTAAATATAACTTAGATACATAATAAGTATACATGACTAAAACATTATTGTTGCTGTACATAAAGAATCAGACTCTGAATTATTGTCCATTAGCATTGTGACAGTGAAATCAAAATGTCAGTGTGCATAAATATAGGGATTGGGAATTCACCGTAATGGCTTTCTAGTCATCCCCAGAGTTCTTTCTCTGGGTATAGCTGGTTCAGTTCATTACTTGCACCATTAGAAAGATTTGGCTTCATCTTGATAATGAGGATGGCCTGATCCATCAGAACTGGTCATCATCTAGCATTGTTGCTGAAGTATATAATGATTCCTGTCCTGCTTCATTTCACCTCTAGCATCAGCTGTAAGTCTCCAGGCCTTTCTGAATCATCCTGTTGGTCATTTTTACAGAACAGTAATATTCCATAATTATACCACAATTTAATGAGCCATTTCTCAACTGATGGACATCCATTCAGTTTCCAGTTTCTAGCCACTACAAAGGGCTGCCAAAACATTCTGTGCATATACAGGTCCCTTTCCCTTTTTATAATCTCTTCTGGGATGATAATCCCAGCTAGTAACAACTGCTGATCAAAGGGAAAATTGTCAGTTTGATAACTTTTTGACATAGTTCCAAACTACTCTCAGACAATGGTTGATTCGCACAGCTCCACCAACAATGAATCAATGTCCCAGTTTCTCTTAAGCATCCTCCAAATATATCAATTATTTTTCCTAATCATTTTAGCCAATCTGACAGGTGTGATGGTATCTTAGATATGTCTTAATTTGCATTCTCTGATTAATAATGACTTGAGCATCTTCTTCATATGACTAGAAATAGTTTCCAATCTTCTTCATCTGAGAATTGTCGTTCATATCCTTGACCATTTTCACATGCAGAATGGCTTGATTTTATAAATTAGAGTTAATTCATATATTTTGGAAAATGAGGCTTTGATCAGAACCTTTGACTGTAAAATATTTTCCCAGTTTATTGCTTCCCTTTCTAATCTTGTCTTGATCAGATGTTATACTGGTACAAAATCCTTTTCAGTTTGGTATAATCAAAATTTTCTATTTTGTGGTCAGTAATGATCTCTAGTTCTGCTTTGGTCATAAACTGAATGGATGTCCATCAGTTGGAGAATGGCTGAATAAATTGTGGTATATGAATATTATGGATTATTACTGTTCTGTAAGAAATGACCAACAGGATAATTTCAGAAAGGCCTGGAGAGACTTACACGAACTGATGCTGAGTGAAATGAGCAGGACCAGGACATCATTATATACTTCAACAACAATACTATATGATGACCAGTTCTGATGGACCAGGCCATCCTCAGCAACGAGATCAACCAAATCATTTCTAATGGAGCAGTAATGAACTGAACTAGCTATGCTCAGAAAAAGATGAGATGACTAAAAATCATTACATTGAATTCCCAATCCCTATATTTATGCACACATGCATTTTTGATTTCCTTCACAAGCTAATTGTACAATATTTCAGAGTCTGATTCTTTTTGTACAGCAAAATAACGTTTTGGTCATGTATACTTATTGTGTATCTAATTTATATTTTAATATATTTAATATCTACTGGTCATCCTGCCATCTAGGGGAGGGGGTGAGGGGGGGTAAGAGGAGAAAAATTGGAACAAGAGGTTTGGCAATTGTTAATGCTGTAAAGTTACCCATGTATATATCCTGTAAATAAAAGGCTATTAAATAAAAAAAAAAGAAATAATTCATTGATCACTTATGGAAAGGGATCCTAAAATCCAAAACACCAAGAAATACAAATGCCAGAACCCTCAAACGAAGGAGAAAATACTGCAAGTGGCTAGAAAAAAACAATTCAAATATAGAGGAACCACAATGAGGATTACCCAGGATCTAGCAGCCTCCACATTAAAGGACTGAAGGGCCTGGATATGATATTCTGAAAGGCTAAGGAACTTGGTATGCAATCAAAAATAACTTAGCCAGCCAGAATGAGCACCTTTTTCCAGGGAAGAAGATGGACATTCAACAAAATAAGTTAATTTCACCTATTTTTGATTTAAAAAAAACCCAGAACTTAACAAAAAGTTTGATCTACAAATACAGAACTCAAGAGAATCCTAAAAAGGTAAAAAGAATTCTTGGGAACTATGTTTCTGCTATAAAGATATATAAAGAATACATGCATACCTTGTTCTAGAAACTAGAGATGGTAAGGACATTGTACCAGAAAAAGGCTAAGGTGGGGGTACTATATCTCACAAAGAGGCAAAGGAAACCTATTATATCTGAGAGAAAGAATGGAGGGGGATGAATATAGTTGGTATCTTACTGCCATCAGAATTGGCTTAAAGAGAAATTTTTTAGATATATTCAATTTATGGTGAAACTTCTCCCACCTCATTGAAAAGTGGGAAGGGAAAAGTGAAAAGGAAAGGAATAAGCTAAGTGGAAGGAAATACAGAAACTGTGAGGAAAAGGAGTAAGATGGGGAAGGAACTCTAAGGCGGGGGGGAGAGATGCTAAAAAGGGAGGGCTGAAAGAAGCAAATGATGCTCACATGTTTAATACTGGGGAGGGGGGTAAGAGGGAAAGAAGGGAGAAAAGCATAAACAGCGCTTAACAAGATGGCAAGTAATACAGAATTGGTAATTTTAACCATAAATGTGAACAGGGTAAACTCCTCCATAAAGAGGAAGCAATTAGCAGAATGGATTAAAAGCCAGAATCCTACAATATGTTGATTACAGGAAGGACACCAGAAGCAGTGCAATGCATACAGAGTAATGGTAAAAGGTTGGAGCAGAATCTACTGTGCTTCAGGTGAAGTAAAAAAAAAAAAAAAAGCAGGGGTAGCCATCCTAATCTCAGATCAAGCAAAAACAAACATTGATCTAATTAAAAGAGATAAGGACTATATCTTGCTAAAGGGTAGCATAGATAAGGAAGCAATGTCAATATTAAACATATATGCAACAAGTGGTGTAGCAGCTAAATTCTTAAAAGAGAAATTAAGAGAGCTGCAAGAAAAAATAGACAGCCAAAATATAATAGTGGGAGATTTCAACCTTGCACTCTCAGAATTAGATTAATCAAACTACAAAATAAATAAGAAAGAAGTCAAAGAGGTAAATAGAATACTAGAAAAGTTAGATATGATAGATTTCTGGAGAAAACTAAATGGAGACAGAAAGGAGTACACTTTCTTCTCAGCAGGTCATGGAACCTATAAAAAAATTGACCATATATTAGGACATAAAAACCTCAAAGTCAAATGCAGTAAGGCAGAAATAGTAACTGCACCTTTTCAGATCACGATGCAATGAAAATTACATTCAAGAAAAAGTCAGGGGAAAATAGTCCAAAAAATAATTGGAAACTAAATAATCTCATACTAAAGAATGATTGGGTGAAACAGCAAATCATAGACATAATTAATAACTTCACCCAAGAAAACGACAATAATGAGACATCATATGAAAATGTGTGGGATGCATCCAAAGTGGTAATAAGACAAAATTTCATATCTCTAGATGCCTACTTGCATAAAATAGAGAAAGAGTAGGTCAATGAATTGGGCTTGCAACTAAAAATGCTAGAAAAGGAACAAATTAAAAAAACCCCAGTCAAACACTAATCTTGAAATTCTAAATATAAAAGGAGAGATCAATAAAATTGAAAGTAAAAAAAAAAAACTATTGAATTAATTAATAAAAGTAAGAGTTGGTTCTATGAAAAAACTAACAAAATAGACAAACCCTTAGTAAATCTGATTAAAAAAGGAAAGAGGAAAATCAAATTGTTATTCTTGAAAATGAAAAGGGAGAACTCGCCACTAACAAAGAGGAAATTAGGTCAATAATTAGAAATTATTTTACTCAGATTTATGCCAATAAATTTGATAACTTAAATGAAATGGAAGAATAACCTTAAAAAATATAGCTTGTCCAGATTAACAGAGGAAAAATAAATAGAACAAGCTACTAATCAACTCCCTAAGAAAAAATCCCCAGGACCAGATGGATTTACATGTGAATTATATCAAACATTTAAAGAACAATTAACTCCAATGCTATATGAACTATTTGAAAAAATAGAGATTGAAGGAGTCCTACCAAATTCCTTTTACGACACAGACATGGTACTGATACCTAAAACAGGTAGGTTGAAAACAAAGAGAGAAAATCATACACCAATCTCCCTAATGAATATTGATGCTAAAATCTTAAATAAAATTTTAGCAAAAAGATTACAGAAAATCATCCCCAGGACAATACACTGTGACCAAGTAGGATTTATACCAGGAATGCAGGGCTGGTTCAATATTTGGAAAACTATTAGCATAATTAACTATATCAACAAACTAACAAAAGCCCTATGATCATCTGAATAGATGCAGAAAAATCATTTGATAAAACTCAACATCCATTCCTAATAAAAACACTTGAGAGTACAGGAACAAATGGACTTTTCCTTAAAATAGTCAGGAGCATATATTTAAAACCATGAGTAAGCATCATATGCAATGGGGAAAAACTGGAACCTTTCCCAATAAGATCTGGAGTGAAGCAAGGTTGCCCACTATCACCATTATTATTTAATGTTGTATTAGAAACACTAGTCTTGGCAGTAAGAGTTGAAGAAGAGATTAAAGCAATTAGAGTAGGCAATGAGGAAACCAAACTATCACTCTTTGCAGATGGTATGATGCTGTACTTAGAGAACCCCAGAGATTCTGCCAAAAAGCTATTAGAAATAATTCATAATTTTAGCAAATTTGCAGGAAACAAATAAATCCCATAAACCCTCAGCATTTTTATACATCACCAACAAAATCCAATAGCAAGAGATACAAAGAGAAATTCCATTCAAAATAACTGTTGATAGCATAAAATACTTGGGATTCTATCTACCAAAGGAAAGTCAGGAATTATATGAACAAAATTACAAAATATTTTCCACACAGATAAAGTCAGACTTAAATAATTGGAAAAATATTAAGTGCTCTTGGATAAGCGAGCAAATATAATAAAGATGACAATACTCTCTAAACTAATCTCGTGCTATACCAATCAGACTTCCAAGAAAATATTTTAATGATCTGAAAAAAATAACAATAAAATTCATATAGAATAATAAAAGGTCGAGAATTTCAAGGGAATTAATGAAAAAAAAATCAAATGAAGGTGACCTAGCTCTACCGGATCTAAAATTATATTATAAAGTAGCAGTTACCAAAACCATTTGGTTTTGGCTAAGAAATAGATTAGTTGATCAGTGGAATAGGTTAGGTTCAAATGACAAAACAGTAAATAATACTCTAGTGTTTGACAAACCCAAAGACCCCAGCTTTTGGGATAAAACTCACTGTTTGACAAAAATTGCTGGGAAAATTGGAAACTAGTATGGCAGAAATTAGGCATGGACCCACACTTAACACAGTATATCAAGATAAGATCAAAATGGGTCCATGATTTAGGCATAAAGAATGAGATTATAAATAAATTAGAGGAACATAGGATAGTTTATCTCTCAAACTTGTGGAGAAGGAAGAAATTTGTGAACAAAGATGAACTAGAGACCATTATTGATCACAAAATAGAAAATTTTGATTACATCAAATTAAAAAGTCTTTGTACAAACAAAACTAATGCAAACAAGATTAGAAGGGAAGCAACAAACTGGGAAAACATCTTCACAGGTAAAGGTTCTGATAAAGGCCTCATTTCCAAAATATATAGATAATTAACTCTAATTTATAAGAAATCAAACCATTTTCCAATTGATAAATGAATCATCAAAGGATATGAACAGACATTTTTCAGATAATTAAATTGAAACTATTTTCACTCATAGGAAAGAGTGTTCCAAATTACTATTGATCAGTGAAATGCAAATTAAGACAATTCTGAGATACCACTATATACCTGTCAGATTGGCTAAGATGACAGGAAAAAATAATAATGAATGTTGGAGGGAATGCGGGAAAACTGGGACACTGATGCATTGTTGGTGGAGTTATGAACGAATCTGACTATTCTGAGAGCAATATAGAATTATGTCCAAAAAGTTATCAAATTGTGTATACCCTTTGATCCAGAAGTGCTTTTACTGGCCTTATACCCCCAGGACATACTAAAGAAGGGAAAGGGACCTGTATGTGCTAAAATGTTTGTGGCAGCCCTGTTTGTAATGGCTAGAAACTGGAAAATAAATGGATGCCCATCAATTGGAGAATGGTTGGGAAAATTGTGGTATATAATGTTATGGAATATTATTGTTCTGTAATAGATGGCTAGCAGGATGAATACAGAGAGGCTTGGAGAGACTTGCATGAACTTATGTTAAGTGAAATGAATAGAACCAAGAGAGCATTATATACTTTAACAACGATACTGTATGAGGATGTATTCTGATGGAAGTGGATTTCTTTGACAAAGAGAAGATCTAACTCAGTTTCAATTGATCAAGGATGGACAGAAGCACCTACACCCAAAGAAAGAACACTGGGAAATGAATGTAAACTGTTTGCATTTTTTTTCTTCCCCAGTTATTTTTACCTTGTGAATCCAATTCTTCCCATGGAACAAGAAAACTGTTCGATTATGCATACATATATTGTATCTAGGATATACTGTAACCTATTTAACATGTATAGGACTGCTTGCCATCTGGGGGAGGAGGTGGAGGGAGGGAGGGGAAAAACCAGAACATAAGCGAGTGCAAGGGATAATGTTGTAAAAAATTACCTTGGCATAGGTTCTGTCAATAAAAAATTATAACTATTAAAAAAAACAAGAAATAAACCCAAGGAAAAAATTCAAAATACCATAATAGAGGCTTTTATATTATTATGAACCTGGTCAACTCAGGGAGGGTCTAAATAAACTGCATACTAGAGTACTAAAACAATGGAGCACTATCATTGCTCTTTAAAATACTGAAGACAAAAGGAGAACCTCATATTTTATTAAATTCTTTATTAAATTATTAATGTTATTAAATTTTATTATTTTTATTAAATTCTTTAGCTCTGAATCAAAGGTTTCTTTATGCTCTTCAATTAATACTTGGAAAAGTTAATTCTGCAGCACATAGGTTGCAATCTATTAAATGCCATTCACACACTCTTCTGTTTTTTTAGTAATTCAAAAACATTCAAATCTTTTATTTCACCTCCTTCCCATTTTCATGCTATCTTCTTATTAAAATATGTTCTACATTTTGATTGTTGTTTTCTATTAATTTTAACAATAGAGATAACATTGCTAAGCCATTTGGGGCAGTAGAAAGGAACTGGTTATTTGGTCTGTTTTATTCAGACTCCTTAAGTAAGAATAGAATGCCTCCAAAAATTATAGCAATATTTTTATTGAAGCAAAGAAATAAAAAATACATACCAAACATATCAGAAATGGTTAAACAAGTTTACTATCTTAATTAATCTAATAACACTCTGTTTAATAAACAATAAAGGTGATAAATACAGATAAGTCTAACAAGACTTAAGTGACAATACAAAGTAAAGCAAACATAATCAGGAAAACAATATACACAGTGAATATAAAGAGAAGGAGAAGGAAATAAGCATTTATATAGTCACTACTCTGTTCTATCCTTTACCATCCCTCCTTTCTCAAGGAACTTAGTAGCAATTAACTGTGCCCCTACTTTTGATTTGATAGCTCATACTTGACTTACTCCAGTCTACATCTTCATTCCAATTCCTTATGTCTTATTCAGGAATTTCAATATTCAGGTCAATGTCCCTGAATCTATGAAATATATGACTAATCAGGTTCCCAATTCAAATATTCTATATTTCTACCATATCTTAGTCATCTACAGAAGTCGCCATAACTTAAATATCACCATTATCCCAAAATATTCTGCAACCATAATATTTATCTCTGAAATCCCTCATACTGATCATAATCTACTAGAATTTCTTCCTTCTCTCTGCCTCAACCATACTGCACCTACTCTTCATCTCCATCATAACTTCTAATCCCTTCATCCTTTGTTGATCTTTCTATTCTTCATCCCTAGATTGGTTTCATCTCACTCTCTTCATCTTTCAGCATTATCCAGGTGTGTTTTTTAACATCTTTTCCTTCGATGTATATTCTCATTTATTCATTAAGACAAAGTATCCAACAACAATGGTCATGATTAATGACTTTAACTTGACTGTTTTATTGTTTTATGTGGAAATAATTATTCATTATTTATTATTGTTTAGATTGTACTCTCCAGGAGTAATTTAGTATTTATTGATCTGTAAAAAAAATATTATTTTAAAGATAATGTATATAATTGGTTTTATACTGTTTTTAATTGGAATCTCATAAATATTCCAAGATTTTAGGAATAAAATAAGACAACAAAATATAGAGAGTATAAAAATACTGAAAATGAAAATCAAAGAGTTTTGAGATTGCATAGTAGTTTATAGTTAGGCCTAAATAAGGAAGACTATTGAATCAGTATTCTGTGAGCTACCCAGTCTATGGGATCATTAAAAATATTAGATGTCTTGAAAATAGAAGGTACTGTGGGAACTAATTTACATATACCCAGACACATTGAAGATATTAAATTGTTCAAGAATGCTCCAAGAGAGAGAGAGAGAGAGAGAGAGAGAGAGAGAAACTTATAGCAAGGTTATTGAAGGATCATAGACAATTCATTTATAAGAAAGACTGAAGCAAGACCCGTTGTTGCAGAACATGATACCCATCTGTAGGTATCACAAGGTCAAGAGAGTTAGACAGCAAAGCAGAACACATGGAAGAGACTAAGTATATATCTTTGCAGAGAAATATAATTAAGCCCACACTGACAATCTTCTCAGGAAGAAAACTAAGTCTCACCTGGGGAAGTATGATTGGCAGAAGGGAGCATTCTTTCCATAGACTTCCTGCATAATCACCAGGTGTCTTACTTAGAGAAAGGGAGTATATTGATGGAAAGTTTCAGAGGAAAGTCAAAGGAACAGGACAAGTGTTCCAGGCCCAGAGGGTTAGATAGACTTATATTACATTTCAAGAATGTCTGCAAACCCTGGAGTCATTTTGATAATTGTGAGACTCCATGGGAAGTAACTACTATATTCATCAGTGTGAAGGAGAAAAGAGAGTTTGTAATTTACATTATGCCATTCCATTACCCACCAGTGTGGTTTAACCTCTCCGGGCCTCAAAATTATCAGTGGTAAAATAAAGTGGACTAGATAGTGTCACAGATGTCTTCTAGCTCTAAAACCAGAAAATTTTGTTTTTTTCCTATCTATGTTTGATCTGGAAGATGATTTCATTGATATATGAAACTCCTAGTGAAGAACTTTTCTCTACCAATGTGAGTCTGGATAATTATTTTGCAACTTACAGTCCAAGAAAATTTCTTGTTATACTGAGAGGTTAAGTGACTTAATCTGGGGTTCCGTATATGTGGTGCTCTTCTTCTTTAAAATATAATATATGATGGTTCTCTCTGAGAGCAATTTTTTTTGGGGGGGTTTTCTGGAGGCAGCCTTAAGTTTCAGTTCAGAGCAATAATCACTCCAAATACAGCCAGCTGATAAAATCCAAACATTTATTTCTTATCTCTTGTCTTGGGCCTGGTTAGCTTTCTAAGAGGCCTATCTCTCTGCTTGGTTCCAAGAGCTCTTGCCACTAATCTTTTGCCTCTGCCAGCTTCAGCTTCTCTTCTTCCAAATATCTCCAGCCAGCACCAAAGTGAAAGTTGGAATGAATCTGACTCCACCTCTGAGAGTGGGCTTGTGGGCTTCCTCCCAGAGTGCTCTGTGTGGCCCTGAGAGCTTCTTGCTTATATGAGCTCTCTAAAGATGTGAACACAAGCATTTCTATCAGTTCCACTTAGTACCTTGTTTCAAGTTCTGGCCCATAACATCTCCTTGTAAGATCAGATCAATCATACTGAACCATGTTAAATTAGATAATTATTGTCTCTATCAACTCTAATGAGTTAATACTTTGTAAGGAATCCAATACATATATGTCAGAGGTAGGAAATGAACTCAGGCCTTTTGGAGTTACAAGGCTAGTTTTCTAGCTACTATATAATGTTGTCTCTTTTCTCACCCTTCTTCCTATACACCTTGGCCCAAAGAAATAGAAATTGGTAGGTTTGAGCCTCAAGAACAGAAAAAAAGGCAGATGAATGAATACTCAAACATATATGCACAAATATACACAGTCATATATCTTGTTTTATTGTTCCCTCATTCTGTGCCAACACCTAATTTGTGTAATTAAATGACGTATATGAGAAGTGATAAGAAATTATAAGGACAATATTCTTAGAATATCAATCTGACGTAAGATGTTTCATCTGCCTGATTTGGATCTTATTCATCCCTGGTTGACTGACCTAGGTAAAACCTCACTTTCAAGGTTGGGGAAAGTTTACTCTACTGGAAACTGCTGAATCATTTGTATTGTTTGCAACTATCCCTACTCCTAACTCTATCTGCAGCTAAGATAGGAAGCAGCTTTTGCAATAAGATCTCTTATGATCCCCAAATATATTTATCTCAAGTTCCAGGAAGGGTTAGATATCTTTCTCTCAGGTGTCAAGTTCCAGTAGTAGTGTTTGCTTATCATTATAGCTGTCGGCCATGGATCAATGCTCCAATTTCATTGAATCAGTATCAGTTAGTATCATCTTACCATCTCATCTGTATTAACATCACCTAATAGAGTTTTTCCCTGAGAAAACATAACAATAATAAAATCTTCTGATAGTATCCCCTACGAAGAAATAGGGATAGTCATTGTTGCATAAGTAAAGTAGGATCACCCCTAAAGCATTTTCTACAAAGAATTTAGCCCCTACTCAATTCTTTTTAATTGCACCATGGGCTGTGGATAAGTCAGTGAAGTTCTTGGGACTTTGCCAGAAGATTGTAAATTCTGTTTTGAATTCTGCTTCCCAGACATCTAGTAACTTGGTCTCCTGACCTTTCAGAGATAACAAGGGCAACACCTAGTCTGATACTTTTTGACCTAAGAGAAGAATAGAATAGACCTAAAATAAATAGAGACAACAGAAAGGCCATGTACATACAAATCACATGTGGCTATCATAGTGGGGAGATAAAAGATCCATTGACTCTCAATTACCACCAAAGCTTATAATAACCATTGATTCCTCACTGGGATACAGATAGATAAAAAGGAGAAAAGTCCTTGACCTTTTGAATACATTCTAAATTCAAGTTTAGAAATGAAAAAAAAAAAAAGATTCTCTTTTTTCACGTCAAAAAAATTGAAAACAAGACCTATTTATGTTTTGTATTGGTGTTCTGAGTCTTTCCGGTACAAGATTATATTTTTCTCCAGAAGCAGATTCTACAGCCTCTTCTACTTGGGTTGATAGTCACTATAGAAAGCTAATATAACATGTTCTAAGGATGGAGCCTCATGCCTCTGTTATATTAACTTACATGTTCATAGATTGTAAAAGTCAATGTTTCCATAGGGGAAAAAAAGACCAATAGCTAATTATTTTGGAGGGCTTAGGTGCTAACTTGCCTAGAAGCAGGAAATTTCCTTTGGTTTATGCCAATGCCCACTAAGTTGACCCTCTCACCCTAGGAGACTTATACAATAGAAATCTTAGAAGCAAGGAAACTAATAAGAACTTCATACCCTTTCATGGAAGTGAAGTTGCTTCCTGTATATGGATGAAATGACTCCTCAGTCACATTTGCCTTTTCCTTTGAATTCTCTTGGAGTTTCTAACTGGGACTATGCCAGTCTACAGTAGGAAAAACAAGGAGCAGGGAGTGAATTGCCCAATAACATTAAAAGGAATTGCTAAAAGGTTGTTTCATTTAAAATGAGAGGCTGGGCTGATTTAGAAGAAGCAGAACAGAAAATAATGTTGGGCAGCCAAGTCTGGGAGGCAAACCAATAAAAATCACATGGATGGTAAACTTTTAGTTGATATGTACGTATTTAATTGGGCCTCTCTTGGAAGAAGTCAAAGTGAGATGCCTCCTGACCCTTATTCTTCTGTTGACCTGCTCTTTCAAGGTATTAGGAAATGGAATGGCTTCTATTGATACTATTTCTCCCCACTAATTTTGAAAACAGATAAGAAGAAATATCTTTCTTCATATGCCATATGTATTCCAAGGAGAAATTTTAAAAGGTGAAAAGGTTTAAAAATAGGCCATGTTGCTACTTCCTTTATTATGAAAGCTTTTTAATTTACAAAACATATGCATGGGCAATTTTTCAACACTGACCTTTGCAAAACCTTCTGTTCCCAATTTTCCCTTCCTTCCCCCACCCTCTTCCCTAGATGGCAGGTAGTCCAATACATTAAATATGTTAAAATATATGTTAAATCATACACACACACACACATACAATTATCTTGCTGCACAAGAAAAGTCAGATCAAGAAGGAAGAAAAAAACTGAAAAAGCAAAGAAAATGCAAGCAAACAACAACAGAGAGTGAGAATGCTATGTTGTGGTCCACACTCAGTAATCACTGTCCTCTCTCTGGGTGTAGATGGCTCTCTTCATCATTGAGCAAGTGGAACTTGTTTGAATTATCTCATTGTTGAAGAGAGTCATGTCCATCAGAATTGATAATCGTATAGTTTTGTTGTTACCATGTATAATGATCTCCTGGTTCTGTTAATTTCATTTAGCATCAATTCATGTAAGTCTCTTCAGGCTTCTCAGAAATCATCCTACTGGTTATTTCTCACAGAACAATATTATTCCAAAACATTCATATACCATAATTTCTTCAGTCATTCTCCAACTGATGGGCATCCACTCAGTTTCCAGGTTCTAGCCATTACAAAAGGAGCTACCACAAACATTTTTGGACATGTGGGTCCTTTTCCCTCTTTTAAGATCTCTTTGGGATATAATCCCAACACTGTGGGCTCAAAGGGTATGCACAGTTTGATATATGTTGCTACTTCCTAAGGGTTCCATATAATTATTTTGGGGACAACTCTAGTCACCTGATACCAATCAAAAACTCTCTTGCCATTAGATTGTAAGATATTCAAGTTAGAGACTGTCTTCTGCCTCTTTTTATATTCCCAGAGCTTAGCATGGTGCCTGCACTTGGAAGGCATTTATCTTCACAGATATGATGAAGTCTTCTTGCTTTCTTTTATTTCTGTAGTAGTTATTCCTATCCCTGTAATATTACATTTTGGATGTGTTTACATATACATACATATGTTATAGTTCACTAGTTTACTAGTACTAAGCTCCTAGGTGTTGGGGCCTATTTTTGTTTTAGTTTTCTATCCCCAAAACCTAACATTTTTGCCTTGGATATATTAATAGTTCAATTAGTGTTTTTTGAAACTTGTTGAATTCAAATAAATAGTATGGGCACACTCTTAAACAGAGAAGGTTTCAAATCTACCGTGACTATTTAGATTGCTGCAGGAATAAAATGTAGGCCAACATTCCAGAGGGAAAAAAGGAATTCTGGTTTGAAACAATTTATAAATGTTTTGTAAGTATCCTTGGTGTTATGTTAAAACAAATAGCAATATATATTAGATATACTAGGAAAAAAATCCATGATAACTGTCTGCTGTTTTCTCCCTTGCAAGTCCATTTATTCATGTTTTATTATTTAGTTTTTTTTTCAATTCCTAAATCTCTTATAAAGAGATAAGGGTCCACAAAGTTATAAAAGTATATCCTTAGAAAATAGATTGATAATTTACATCAAGCCTTTCCTTTTTGTAGTTCTATATGTCTGGTCTGTTTCTCTATCAATGCCCTCAGAATCTCCAGAGTAACCTCCAAGGATTCACTTCCCTAGAAGGTAAGAAAAGTTTATCTGTGAAACCAAATGTGTAATATTCTCTCTTTGAGCCAAATATGTTGAGAGTAAGATTCACACAATGTTCATCACTCTCCTTTCTTTCCTTTAATTATAATAGGTCTTTGTCTCTCCATGACATGTAATTTCTCTCATTTTACCTCAATTTTCTTCTTACAATCTCCTTTCCATCTCTAGTTTTGTTTTTATATTATCACAATAAAATCAAATTATACCTGCACCTAAGTATACCCATAACAGAGATATAGTTCTCTCTTTTTTTAATAGCTTTTTATTTACAAGTTATATGCATGGGTAATTTTACAGCTTTGACAATTGCTAAACCTTTTGTTCCCATTTTCCCCTCCTTCCCCCCATCCCCTTCCCTAGATGGCAGGATGATCAATAGATGTTAAATATATTAAAGTATAAATTAAATACAAAATAAGTATACATAACCAAACCGTTATTTTGCTGTACAAAAAGAATCAGACTCTGAAATATTGTACAATTAGCCTGTGAAGGAAATCCAAAATGCAGGCAGGCAAAAATATAGGGATTGGGAATTCAATGTAATGGTTCTTATTCATCTCCCAGAGTTCTTTTGCTGGGTGTAGCTGGTTCAGTTCAGTACTGCTCCAATGGAACTAATTTGGTTCATCTCATTGCTGAAGATGGCCAGGTCCATCAGAATTGATCATCATATAGTACTGTTGTTGAAGTATATAATTATCTCCTGGCCCTGCTCATTTCACTCGGCATCAGTTCGTGTAAGTCTCTCCAGGCCTTTTTGAAATCATCTTAGTGGTCATTTCTTACCAAACAATAATATTCCATAATATTCATATACCACAATTTATTCAGCCATTCTCTAATTGATGGGCATGTACTCAGTTTCCAGTTTCTGGCCACTACAAAGAAGGCTGCCACAAACATTCATGCACATACATGTCCCTATCCCTTCTTTAAGATCTCTTTGAGATATAAGCCCAGTAGTAACAATGCTGGATCAAAGAGCATGCACGGTTTGATAACTTTTTCAGCATAGTTCCAAATTGCTCTCCAGATTGGTTGGATGTATTCACAATTCAACCAACAATGTATGTGTCTCTGTTTCCCCACATCCCCTCCAACATTCCTCATTATCTTTCCCTGTCATTCTATTTTTTTAAATAACTTTTTATTGACAGAAGCCATGCCAGGGTAATTTTTTACAACATTATCACTTGCACTCACTTCTATTCTGATTTTTCCCCTCCCTCCCTCCACCCTCTCCCCAAGATGGCAAGCAGTCCTATACATGTTAAATAGATTACAGTAGATCTTGGATACAATATATGTGTGCAGAATCCAACAAGCAGTTTACATTCATTTCCTAGTGTTCTTTCTTTGGGTGTAGCTGCTTCTGTCCATCCTTGATCAATTGAAACTAAGTTAGATCTCGTCTTTCTTGAAGAAATCCACTTCCATCAGAACACATCCTAATATAGTATCATTGTTGAGGTGTATAATGATTTCCTTGTCCCTATCATTCTAGCCAGTCTGACAAGTGTGTAGTGGTACAGAGATATAGTTCTCAACTGTTCTTTCCTTTTTCACATTTTTATACTTCTCTTGAGTTCTGGGTTTGGAGATCAGTTCTTTTGTTGTTGTTGTTCAGCTCTGGCCTTTTCATCAGAAATAAATGGAATTCACCTATATCATTGAATGTCTATCTTCTTTCCTGAAAGATAATGCTCAATTAGCTGAATAATTGATTTTTGACTGCAATAAAGTTCCTTTACCTTTCAGTATATCTGATTCCAGGCCCTTTGATCCCTTAAGGTAGAAGCTGCTAGGTCCTGTGTAATTAATCAGGATTGTGACTTCTCAGTATTTGAATTTTCTTTCTGGTTGCTCACAATATTTTTCCTTGATATGATAATTCTGAAATTTAGTTATATTCCTTAGAGGTTTCATTTTCAAGTCTTTTTCAGGAGGTGATCAAGGAATTCCTTCAATGTCTATTTTACCTTCTAGTTCTAGGACATCAGGGCAGTTTTCCTTGATGATTTCCTGAAATATGCTGTCTAGGCTCTTTTTTCATCATGGTTTTCAGGAAGTTCGATAATCCTTAGATTGTTTTTCCAGGATCTATTCCCTAGATCAGTAGTTTTTCCATTGAGGTATTTTATAGTTTCTTCTATTTTTTTTTCATTTTTTCCTTGGTTTTGTTTGACTGATTCTTGATGTCTCATTGAGTCATTCATTTCCATTTGTTCAATTTTTATTTTTATTAAATTATTTTCTTCAATTATCTTTTTAGCTCCTTTTATATTTGGCCGATTGAATTTTTAAATGAGTTGTTTTGTTCAATGTCTTTTTTTTTCCATTTCACAAACTCTTCTTTTTTCAAAGAGTTATTTTCTTTTTCTACTTTGTCAAATTTATTTTGTAAACAGTTATATGCTTTTTTTCCTTTTGGTATTTTTTTTGTTTATTCACTTTTTCTGTTTCATTAAATCTATTTTTAGGTGTTTTCTTCAGAATATTTCTGTTTTGCTTTTCCAAAGCCCCTTGCAAAGTTCTCCTTCCCTTTCCCAAATTTTCTTCTAACTCTCTTTTAAGATCTTTTTAAAATGCTTCTAAGAGAGCCTTATGAGATGGGGTCCAACTAATATCACCCTTTGAGGCTCCATCTGAAGATAATCTGTTTTTAGTGTCCTCAGGGTTTTAAATGTGTTCTTCTCTTTTTCCACAAAAACTCTCTATGTAGCACACTGAGATTGGTTTAAAAGACTCATTCAAGACTTGAGGGTTTTGTATTAAAATTTCAAACAATTTGAAATGAGGTGTTTTTCAGTTCCTTGCAACAAAGAGGCTAGTAGTCCAGTCATGTTTCTAAAAGTGAATCACTTAAAGAGAGACAAGCCTTCACCTCTTCTTTACCTCTTGATAAGAGGAAGAGCTTGTAAACTTCAAAAGGTCCAAAAATATGTGTAATTCCTATCATTATTCTAGAACTGCTCCTAATACAATACAAGCAAACTGGATTGGGAAGGATCATGAAGGCCCAAAGAAGAAAAGCAATTTTAGGATATCAAAAGATGCCCAGAATTAAGCTACACTGAAAAAAAAAAAAGAATTAAACTACACTGTAACTAAGCAGTACTTCATGAACACTTCATTAAGATGAGAAAAGAACTTTCAGCAAAAGGTCTGCTAGGATATTTGCTCTTCTTTTTGTACAAGAATTCTAAGATTATAAAATAGGAAAAAATTATATACTAATTTCACTAATAAATATTGGTGCAAAAATCTTATATTAAATATTAGCAAATAGATTACAGCAATTTACCACTACAATAATGCACTATAACAAAGTAGGATTTATACCAGGAATGCAGGGCTGGTTCAATATCAGAAAAAACTATCAGCATAAATGATCATTATAATAATAAAATTAACAGAACTCATATGACTATCTAAATATATGCAGAAAATTTAGGGAAATACAGTACCCGTTACTAGAGAGCATGGAAACAAATTGAGAAGCATCTATCTAAAAAAACCTGAAAACATTTTCTATATTGAGGATAAATAAGAAGCACTCTCAACAAGATTAGAAATGAAACAAAGAAGCCTATTATCACCAATATTATTAATATTGTAGTAGAAATGTTAGCTTTAGCAATAAGAAAATAAAAGAAATTGCATGAATTAGACTAGGCAATAAGGAAATAAAACTATTGGTCTTTGTGGATAATATGATGATATTTTTAGAGAATCAACTAAAAAACTTCTTGAAACAATGAACAATTTTAGCAAAATTGCATGATATAAAATAAACACAAATAATGTGTATATTAAATTTAAAAATTTTTGCATGAATAAAACCAATGTAGTCAAAATTAGAAAGGAAGGCTGGGAACCAAGATGGCAAAAACAACACAAGTTTCCCTCTGACCTTCTCTACAATCTTCAACCATTCTGGAGAGCAATTTGGAACTATGCTCAAAAAGTTATCAAACTGTGCATACCTGTTGATCCAGCAATGTTACTACTGGGCTTATATCTCAAAGAGATCTTAAAGAAGGGAAAGGAACCTGTATGTGCAGGAATGTTTGTTTAATTGAATTTTTAAATGTGTTGTTTTGTGCTATGGAATTTCTCCCCTGCCCATTTTATAAATTCTGTTTTTTAAGGCTGGATGTATTCACAGTTCCACCAACAATGTATTAGTATCCTTGTTTTCCCACATCCCCTCCAACATTCTGCATTATCTTTCTAGCTAGTCTGACAGGTGTGTAGTGGTATCTCAGAGTTGTCTTAATTTGCATAATTCCATTTATTTTCAATGAAATTACCAGAGTTAAACAAAAAATTTGACCTTCAAATATAGAACTGAAGAGAAGTATGAAAAGGTGAACAACAAACCAAAAAAATAAAAATTGAGACATACAGTTCTGGGTATACATTGAGAACACATATATAATCTAATTTTACTGTTCTAATATATAAAAAAAAAAAGAAATGAGAGATGGAAAGGGGATTATCACAGAAAAGAGGGGAAAGTGGAGGTAAAATGAAAGAAATTTCATCTCAGGAAAAGGCAAAGAAAACACAGTATAATTGAGGGAAAGAAAAGAGGATGATGGATATTATGTGAATCTTACTCTCATCACATTGGCCCAAAGAAAGAATATTAGATATATTTGGTTTCACTGAGAAACATTTCTAATCTTATAGAAAAGTGGGAAGGGAACGGGGAAAAGGGAAGGGATAGGCTAAATAAAAGGAAAAGGAGAAATAGGAGGGGGAAGCTATAAGAAAGGGAGAAGGTCTCTAAAGAGGGAGGACTGCTTAAGGCAAGTAGTGCTCATAAATAAAATACTGGGGAGAGAGGAAATGGGAAAGGAAAGAGAAAAGTATAATTTGGTGTTAATAAGATGGCAGGAAATACAAAATTAGTAGTTTTAATTATAAATGTGAATGGAGTGAATGCTCCCATAAAATGTAAGTGGATAGCCAACTGGATTAAAAGCCGGAATCCTACAATAAGTTGTTTACAAAAGAGACATTTAAAGCAGAGTAATACATACAGAGTAAAAATACAAGGCTGGAACAGATTACATTATGCTTCAGGAGAAGTAAAAAATAAAAAATAAAAAAGCAGAGGTAGTCATATTGATCTTAGATCAAGCAAAAGCAAAAATTGATCTGATTAAAAGAGATAAGGAAAGAAACTATATCTTGCTAAAGGGTACCATAAATAATAAATCAATATCAATATTAAACATATATGCACCAAGTGGAGTAGCATCTAAATTCCTAAAGGAATATTTAAGAGAGCTGCAAGAAGAAATAGATAGCAAAACTATAATAGTGGGAGATCTCAACTTTGCTCTTTCAGCATTAGATAAATCAAAACACAAAATAAATAAGAAAAAAGTTAAAGAGGTAAATAGAATACTAGAAAATTAGATATGGTACATCAATTGGAGAATGGTTGAGTAAATTGTGGCATATGAATGTTATGGAATATTATTGTTCTGTAAGAAACGACCAGCAGGATGAATACAGAGAGGCTTGGAGAGACTTACATGAACTGATGCTGAGTGAAATGAGCAGAACCAGGAGATCATTATATACCTCAACAATGATACTGTATGAGGATGTATTCTGATGGAAGTGGATTTCTTCGACAAAGAGAAGATCTACCTCAGTTTCAATTGATCAAGGATGGACAGAAGCAGCTACAATGAATGCAAACTGCTTGCATTTTTGTTTTTCTTCCTGGGTTATTTATACCTTCTAAATCCAATTCTCCCTGAGCAACAAGAGAACTGTTCGGTTCTGCAACCATATATTGTATCTAAGATCTACTGTAACCTATTTAACATGTATAGGACTGCTTGCCATCTGGGGTAAGGGGTGGAGGGAGGGAGAGGAAAAATCAGAACAGAAGTGAATGCAAGGGATAATGTTGTAAAAAATTACTCTGGCATGGGTTCTGTCAATAAAAAGTTATTTAGAAAAAAAGAAAAAAAATCACTTAATTAAAAAAAATAAAATAAAATTACATATGATAAATCTTTGGAGAAAATTGAATGGAGACAGAAAGGAGTACACATTCTACTCAGCAGTTCATGGAACTTATAAAAAATTTGAATATATTTTAGAATATAAAGACCTCAAAATCAAATGCAAAAAGGCACAAATAGTCAATGCATTTTTTTTCAGATCATGCTGCAAAAAAAAAATTACATTCAGTAAAGGACCAGGGGGAAACAGACCAAAAATAATTTGGAAACTAAATAATCTCATCCTAAAGAATGAATGGGTTAAACAGCAAATCATAGAAGCAATAATTAATTTCATCGAAGAGAATGACAAAAATGAGACAACATACCAAAATTTGTGGGATGCAGCCAAAGCAGTAATAAGGGGAAATTTTATATCTTTAGAGTAGGTAATGAGGAAATTAAATTATGACTCTTTGCAGATGATATGATGGTATACTTAAAGAACCACAGAGAATCAACTAAAAAGATATTGGTAATAATCCACAACTTTAGCAAATTTGCAGGATAACAAATAAATCCACATAAACATCAACATTTTTATACATCACTAACAAAATCCAGCAGCAAGAGACACAAAGAGAAATTTCATTTAAAATAACTGTTGAAAATATAAAATATTTGGGAATTTATTTGCCAAGGGAAAGTCAGAAACTATATAAACAAAACTACAAAACACTTTCCACACAAATAAAGTCAGATCTAAGCAATTGGAAATATATCAAATGCTCATGGATAGGATGAGCAAATATAATAAAGATGACAATACTCCATAAACTAATCTATTTTTTAATGCTATACTGATCAAACTCTCAAGAAACTATTTTACTGAATTAAAAAAAATAACAACAACATTTATCTGGATGAATAAAAGGTCAAGAATTTTAAAGGAATTAATGAAGAGAAAAGCAAAGGAAGGTGGCCTAGCTGTACTAGATCTAAAACTATATTATAAAGCAGTGGTCATTAAAACCATTTGGTACTAGCTAAGAAATAGAGAAGTTGATCAATGGAATATCTTATGTTCACAGGACAAAATATCCAATGACTATAATAATCTAGTATTTGACAAACCCAAAGGCCCCACCTTTTGGGATAAGAATTCACAAAAATGTGTGGTAAAATTGGAAACTAGTGTGGCAGAAAGTAGGCATAGACCCATGCCTAACACAAATGGTTTCATGATCTAGATATAAAGAATGATATTATAAACAAATTAGAAGAACATAGGATAGTTTACCTCTCAGATTTGTGGAGAAGGAATTTGTGACCAAAGAAGAACTAGAGATCATTATTGATCATAAAATAGATAATTTTGATTATATGAGTTAAATCATTTTTGTACAAACAAAACTAATTTAGGCAAGATTAGAAGGGAAGCAATAAACTGAGAAAACATTTTTAGATCCAAAGGTTCTGATAAAAGCCTCATTTCTAAAATATATAATTGATTCAAATTTATAATAGTTCAACCCATTCTCCAATTGATAAATGGTCAAAGGATATGAACAGACAATTTCAGATGAAGAAATTGAAACTATTGGTAGCCTCATGAAAAGGTGCTCCAAATCACTATTGATTAGAGAAATGCAAATTATGACAACTCTGAGGTACTGTTACACACCTGTCATATTGGCTAAGAGGAGAGGAAAAGATAATGCTGACTGTTGGATGGGATGTGGGAAAACTGGGTCACTGATACATTGTTGATAGATCTGTGAACAGATCCAACCATTCTGGAGAGCAGTTTGGAATTATCAAAGTTATCAAACTGTGCATACTCTTTGATCCATCAGTGTTTCTACTGGGATTATATCCCAAAAAGAACTTAAAGAATGGAAAGGGACTCACATATGCAAAAATGTTGGTGGCAGCCCTCTTTGTAGTGGCAAAAAACTGGAAACAGAATGGATATCCATCAATTGGAAAATGGCTAAATAAATTATAGTATATGGATGCTTTGGAATACTATTGTTATATAAGAAATGACCATCAGGATGATTTCAGAGAGGCTTGGAGAGATCTACCTGAACTGATGCTAAGTTAAATGAGCAGAACCAGGAGATTATTATACACAGCAACAACAAGACTATATGATGATCAATTCTGAGGGACGTGGCTTTCTTCAACATTGAGATGATTCAAACAATTTCCGATGAAGAGAGCTATCTACACCCAGAGGGAGAACCGGGAATAGAATGTGGAACACAACATAGCGTTCTCACTCTCTCTGTTGTTGCTTGCTTGCATTTTGTTTTCTTTCTCAGTTTTTCTTTTTTCTTCCTTCTTGATCTGATTTTTCTTGCACAACAAGATGATTGTATAAATATGTATATATATTGGATCTAACATGTATTTCAACATATTAAATATGTATTGGACTCCTGACAACTAAGGGAGGAGGTGAGGGGAAGGAAGGGAAAATTTGAAACAAAATGCTACACAAGTGTCAATGCTGGAAAAATTACCCATACATATGCTTTTAAATAAAAAGCTTTAATAATATAAATAAATAAATAAATACACAAACAAACAAATAAAAATAAACTTACCGCCAATGTTTCTTATAAAAAGCCTCATTTCTAAAATGTATGGAAAATAGAGCCAAATTTATAATATAAGCCATTCTGCAATTGATACATGCTCAGAAAATATGAACAGACAAAGGACAAAAAGGGCAAATTAGAGCATCTATAGTCATATGAAATATGCTATAAATAACTATTGATTAGAGAAACACAAATTAAAACAACTGTGAGGTACTACCTCATACCCATCAGATTGGCTAAGACAGGAAAAGATAATGCTAGATGTTGGAGTGGATGTAGGAAAAGATAATGATAAATATTGCAAAGGATGTGAGAAAACAATTTATTATTTCCTAATAAATTGTTGATAGAATTGTAATCTGATCCACTCATTCTGGAGAATAATTTAGACCATGTTCTCACTAAAAGGACAAAAAAAAGCAAAAGGATCCACATATACAAAAATGTTTGTAGAAGCTCTTTGTGATGGTAAGGAATTGTAAATTGAGTGAATGCCTATTAAATGGGGAATGGCAGAATAAGTTATGGTATATGAATATAATGGAATATTATATTTATGTAAGAAATGATGAGCAGATTGATTTCAGAAAAACCTGGAAAGACTTACATAAACTGACATACTTAATGAAGTAAGCAGAACTAGAACACTGTACACAGTAACAGCAAAATTATGTGACAATCAGCGGTGACATACTCAGTTCTTCTTAATATTACAATGATCCAAGACAATTCTAATAAAAGTGGGATAAATAAAAAATTCTTTCTTCATCCAGCAAGATTATGTAGAGACTGAATGCAGATTGAAGTTTATTATTTTCACCTTTTTTTAATGGTTTGTTTGCTTGCTTTTTCCCTTGGGATTTTTTTCATTTTTTTTCCTTCACATGACCGATATAGAAATATGTTTCACTGATTGTATATGTATAGCATATTAAATTGCTAGCTGTCTTAAGGAAGGGCTAGGTAAAGAAGGTAGAAATGGAGAAAAAAAAACATTGGAACTAAAAGTCTTACAAAAACAAATGCTGAAAACTATCATACATATAATTGGAAAAATAAAATACTAGGGAAAGTTTAAAAAAAAAAAGTATTCCAAAAACTGAACTCACATTCCTCTGGATTCTATATATAATTGTAAAAGTGGAAAGAGGAAGAAGCATGTTTGTTCCAACTGTTATTACTATGCCTTGTAGTAAATAGCCATTTCTAAAAGTTAATGATGTCTGACTGATTAACTGATTTCAACTGATAAGCACTGGGAGGAAGCACATTAACAGGAACTTATAGACTACAATACAGGGTCCTTTAGAACAAAGCTTCTTAAAACTGTGGATAGTCACCCCATAAGAGGTTGCATAACTGAATGTGGGGGGTCATAAAAATTAGCAACAGTAAAAAATCTCAAATAATCTGCCAAAATTTAATTCTTTATGTGAAAATAAACACATCCCTCTCATTAGTATACAAATTTGCTTTCCTCTTTAATAATAATATTAAATGTATATCAAAGAATTGCTTTAAAATAAATTTCTGTTTATATTTATTATGAGTAAATGATTGATTTGTATACCTATTATATATATATATATATATATATATATATATATATATATATATATACAATATTTGTTATCATGTAAAAGTTTCTCCCCTGAAAAGGTGTGGCAATTGGAAAAAGTTTAAGAAGTCATGTTCTAACGCTCAGAGAAGAAATAGTCAGTCACACTCAGGAGACTTTATCTGCCAATATAAGTCAGGGTAGTCAAGTTATCCCTAAAATACATGTTTCTCCCATGTACCTGAAGTCTGAGAAATTGTCTGATACACTTTACTTTTGTTTTACCTTTAAGTTTTTGTCTCATGCTAGTGATTAAATCTTAAGTTCTGTGACTCAGAAAATTTTTCAGTATACTTTTCAGTCATTTCCTTTTCACAAAAGCATTTATTTCATTTTATGCAGCACACTTCATTTTCTATTCCAGTTTATACCAAGTTTGGTACTGGGTTAAATAGGTATCCATATTTTATGCAGACTGCCTGTAAGTTCTATTTTCATGACTGAATATGGAACAATATAAGGAGACTTTTTGGACTCTAGACTGTATTGGATGCTGCTACTGAACAGGTGTTTTAGTTGTCATTTTTCATTCTGCCTTAAGAATTTGTTAATCTAATTCTGAGAGATGTGGCTCTTTTCCACAATGAGGTGATTCAGGCCAATTCCAATAGACTTGTAAGGGAGAGAGGGAAGAAAAACAAAAATGAAAACAGTTTACATTCATTTCCCAGTGTTCTTTCTTTGGGTGTAGATGCTTCTGTCCATCCTTGATCAATTGAAACTGAGTTAGATGTCTTTGTCGAAGAAATCCACTTCCATCAGCATACATCCTCATACAGTATCATTGTTGAGGTATATAATGATCTCCTGGTTCTGCTCATTTCACTTAGCATCAGTTCATGTAAGTCTCACCAGTCCTCTCTGTATTCATCATGCTGCTCATTTCTTTTTTTTTTTTTTTAATCGCCTTTTATTTACAGGATATATGCATGGGTAACTTTACAGCATTAACAATTGCCAAACCTCTTGTTCCATTTTTTCACCTCTTACCCCCCACACCCCCTCCCCTAAATGGCAGGATGACCAGTAGATGTTAAATATATTAAAATATAACTTAGGATATACAATAAGTATACATGACCAAAACGTTATTTTGCTGTACAAAAAGAATCAGACTCTGAAATATTGTACAATTAGCTTGTGAAGGAAATCAAAAATGCATGTGGGCATAAATATAGGGATTGGGAATTCAATGTAATGGTTTTTAGTCATCTCCCAGAGTTCTTTTTCTGGGCATAGCTGGTTCAGTTCATTACTGCTCCATTGGAAATGATTTGGTTGATCTCGTTGCTGAGGATGGCCTGGTCCATCAGAACTGGTCATCATCTAGTATTGTTGTTGAAGTATATAATGATCTCCTGGTCCTGCTCATTTCACTCAGCATCAGTTCATGTAAGTCCCTCCAGGTCTTTCTGAAATCATCCTGTTGGTCATTTTTTACAGAACAATAATATTCCATAACATTCATATACCACAATTTACTCAACCATTCTCCAATTGATAGGCATCCATTCATTTTCCAGCTTCTAGCCACTATAAACAGGGCTGCCACAAACATTTTGGCACATACAGGTCCCTTTCCCTTCTTTAGTATCTCTTTGGGGTACAATCCCAGTAGACACACTGCTGAATCAAAGATTATACACAGTTTGATAACTTTTTGGGCATAGTTCAAAATTGCTTTCCAGAATGGCTGGATGTGTTCACAATTCCACCAACAATGTATCAGTGTAGGAGAGCCTTTTGTATTGGAGACCAACAATTGTCTGGAGACTGTTTGCTATTAGTCCCTTCAGGGTTGAAAAGCTGTTCTCTTTCTGTATAGAATCTATCAATCATCCTTTTGATTTTTTTACTCATTTTTTAAAGCCTGTAGGATCTGCCTTCAGGACCAGGAGGTTACCAGTTTCCTCTGCAGAGCAGTGAAAGGTGTATGGATGGGTAGCTGTCCTGTCAGCTGGCTACAAAAAGCAGAGAGGGACTAGAGTGCTCTGGGAAAGAGTTCCCCACCGGGAAGTAACTCAGGCCTGTAGGCTGCACTGGGAAAGTGCCCTGCGAAGAACCCCACTCCCCCACTGTGTGGGATAATGACTGCCCTGGGGCTAGACGCTGAGCAAAGTTTCACTACCCCTAGCCAAATCCCATCCTGGGGCTGTGGGTATTAGCAGCTGATCAGTGAATGGCCCTGCAGGGACAGGATGTGTCTCTAACCCGGGAAGCACAGTTTGCTGGGGAAATTCTATTGCCCCAGGCCGACCTCGACACTGTGCAGATTAGAGGCTACCCAGGCTGTACCCCCCTGCTGTGGAGATTTATACCTGCCCCCACAAAAGCCCAAAACTGCAGGATGTGGCTGCAGGACTGTGTTATGGTCTGCCTGAGTCACTTCCAGGTTTGAGTGGTTACAAACAGGTCTTGTTAGATTCTGCCATTTTTTTTAGAGTACCCTCTGTTTTAGGTTTTAATTTCTCTGCAAATTTACTGCTTTGTAATCAAGGCAGAGCAGTTAGCCTATAGCAGAGTCGTCTCTATAACTTCTCTAGCCACAGAGATCATCCCCGCCCCTGGTCTGCTCAGGACGCTAGTCTCTCACTGCCTGGGATAGTCTGTTCATGGCCCCTCAGGACAAAACTTTTTTGGTGATCTTCCAGATTTTCTTCTGCTGGTAAGTTGTGTGCTTCTAATCTTCATGAATTTTAACAGTGAAGGCTGAATTAAATAGTTGGTTGAGGGGATGAGAGGAGCTTAGAAAGTTGTGTGTGCCTTCTCTACCATCTTGGCTCCACCCCCGAATCTTTTTTATTCATATGATTTTCATCATGCTTTTCCTTAGATAATATTGTCTTTTCATCATCATCTTTAGCCTCAAATAGATTCTTGTGAGGACTAAATTCTAAATTAGATACTTCATTTAATTTTTCTTTCTTTGAATCAAATTCTGATGGAGGATTGTCACTTATCAAAGCATTAAGGTTGCTTCCAGATTCAGAAAATGTTTTTTTTGAATTTTCACTAAAGTTTCTGTGGTTAAATTATTTTCATCTCCACTAAGAGAGTTCCCAGTTAGGCTGTTTTCAAGCTTATCATTTACATTAATGTCTGTGAATTCACAAGGAAATTTAGGTGGTATTTCAACCCTAAGAACAGGTTTGGAAGGACTGTTTTCCTTATTCAAAGTTTCCAGAAGAAGTGATGTCCCATTTGTCCTAATTTCTTGAAAATTGGTATCATTAGGTCCAGTCCAAGACATTTGATAATTTACATCATCTGTTTGTTCTGGAGTCAACAAATTTTCCTCAAATTTGCTGATTCGCTTTGACCCCTTCTTTGTTAATCTTTCATCCAACATCAGAGCTGAAAAGCAGTCCAGTTTTTACAGATTCAGTCCTGTTTTTAAAATCGTGTTGACTTACAAGTCTTTGTCCAACATGTTCATATCTATTCAAACCAGAACATCTGTTTACATCTATGCTACTTTTCTTCAAGCTAAACTTGAGGTGGAGAAATTTTCGGATTTTTTCCTTAGAACTTAGGGGAAACTGCTGGCCATTTCTTACAGCACAATAAATATTCCATAACATTCATATATCACAATTTACCCAACCATTCTTTAATTGATGGGCAGCCATTCATTTTCCAGTTACTAGCCACTACAAAAAGGGATGCCACAAACATTTTGGCACATAGAGGTCCCTTTCCCTTCTTTAGTATTTCTTTGGGATATAAGCCCAGTAGTAGCACTGCTGGATCAAACTGTGTATCCACAGTTTGATAACTTTTGGGGTATAATTCCAGATTGCTCTCCAGAATGGTTGGAATCATTCACAATTCCATCAACAATGCATCAATGTCCCAGTTTTCCCACATCCCCTCCAACATTCATCATTATTTTTTCCTGTCATCTTAGCCAATCTGACAGGTGTGTACTGGGAGTTGTCTTAATTTACATTTCTCTGATCAATAGTGATTTGGAACACTCTTTCATATGAGTGGAAATAGTTTCAATTTCATCATCTGAAAATTGTTTGTTCATATTCTTTGACCATTTATCAGCTGGAGAATGGCTTGATTTCTCATATTAGAGTCAATTCCCTATATATATTTTTTGAAACAAGGCCTCTATAAGAACCTTTAACTGTAAAAAAGTTTTCCTAGTTTGTTGCTTCCCTTCTAATTTTGTTTGTATTCGTTTTGTTTGTACAAACGCTTTTCAATTTGATGTAATCAAAATTTTCTATTTTGTGATTAATAATGATCTCTAGTTTTTCTTTGATCACAAATTCCTTCCTCTTCCACAAGTCTGAGAGGTAGACTATCTTATGTTCCTCTAATTTATTTATGATCACATTCTTTATGCCTAAATCATGGACCCATTTTGATTTGATCTTGGTATATGGTGTTAAGTGTGGGTCCATACCTAATTTCTGCCATACTAATTTCCAGTTTTCCCAGCAGTTTTTGTCAAATAATGAATTCTTATCCCAAAAAGTTGGGATCTTTGGGAACTTTGGGATTTGGGGGTTTGTCAAACACTAGATTGCTATAGTTATTGACTCTTTTCTTGTGAACCTAATCTATTCCACTGATCAACTAATCTGTTTCTTAGTCAATACCAAATGGCTTTGGTTTCTGTTGCTTTATAATTTAGTTTTAGATAAGGTACAGCAAGGCCACCTTCATTTGATTTTTTTTTTCATTAATTCCCTTGAAATTCTCGACCTTTTGTTCTTCCATATGAATTTTGTTGTTATTTTTTCTAGGTCATAAAAATTATTTAATATATGGCATATGGTTAAAACATGGGGCTTACATTCAGGAAGACTCATGCTCTGGAGTTCAATCTGTCCTCTAATAATTATTAACTATATAACTCTTCATCCAGTGAACTGAAGAAGAAAATAACAAACCATTCCAGGATCTTAGCCAAATATATTCAAAAAGGGGACGTAAAGAATGAGATGCAGCTCTTTGAGTTGGAGTTGGAGAACTGGAAAAAAGAGATTAAACAACAACAAAACAAACCACATGTGTGTTTGTGTGTGTAATGGTATAGAACTCTGGAGAAATATACTTGTGGCAAGGATTCTTACAACAAGATGTTAACTCAGTAGAATTGATAATACAATGCTTGACTAGTTTAGCATGGTGATTAATAGTTCTCTAGTTCAGTATGTTTGATTTAATCTTACAACAAATAATGGTTCCCTAGTGATATAATGATTGGCTTATACCCAGTATGATGAATGGATTTAATTGTAATAGAGTATATAAACTGGGAACACATTCAGCCACAGAGGGGGAGAAAAGAGCCACATGGTGGCTCTCCTGCCTTCATCACTTTTCCACTAAAAACAAGGACTCTGGCTGGTCTTGAAATTTTCCAGAGAGCTAGTCTGGACACTATATTTTAATCCACTTTGATGTGGGAGCTCTAGAAAGCAATGGTATGTTTTGTTACCCCAACTTGGATGCTCTAGAAAGCAGGCATTACATTGAGATGTGCAGACTGCTGACTGGCTGGCTGACTGAGACTGCTGATGCAGACCAGAAGACTGAAGGAGACAATAAAGACTTTGGAGTTTATCCCAGACTATTCTCATGGTGATTATTCTGCTGATACCAAGACTAGGTTAAAGACCCTCCAGAAAGCTTGCCCAAGCATTGTGTGTGTGTGTGTGTGTGTGTGTGTGTGTGTGTCTGTGTGTAGCATCATAATTGTCTAAAATCCTTGATAAGATTTTACAAAACAGTTTATCTTTTAATCTGATATTTCATTTGATAACTATTTATCTCCATTTGATTCAAAAAAAAACAGCTCTTTACTGACTAAAGTGTTTTCTTGGCTATTTTGGTCTCCTTTTTTGGTAGTAATTACTTTGCTTTAATTACACTTTTAGACGAAATTACAATTTGCCACTTTTATCCTGCATTTTCCAGTTGTGATTTTTAATAACTAGTTTAACTCAGTGAAAATTCTGGTCATCAGTTCATCACAGCTTATATCCCAACTTGATTAAAATAATAAGAAGATAAAGGAGAAAGAGGAAGAAGAGAAACAAAAAAGAATGAGAAAAGGGAAGCATACAATTAAAAGTATGTAACTGAATTATTTAAATAACATTTAGCTATCTAGAAATGAAAGGAAGACAAGATAAAGATATAAAAAAGTATCTCTACTTTGAAGTGACCCTGATAAAAATAATGGAGTCCTGTACTCAAAATTCATTTACCAGTGACCCCCCCAAAATTACCAGCATATTGGGACAGTAAGTAGTATTCAATATTTTCACAGGAGTTATTAAAGAATTAGGTAATTCACATTTTCTGGTTCTCATAATCTTGGTAGTCTTTAATGAAAAGAGAAAAAAAAAATACTCCTTGACATATAAGACATGTTCATTTACTTAAAAGATCTGTGCTGGCTCTAATAAGGTTGAATTTGAAAACAATTACATTTCCAGAAAGTCACAGAACAACATTATTTGAATAGTTAAGTTTCAAATTTCTTTATAAGTATACCATAAGAAAAACCAACTAGAAATCTGCATCTATGACTACTATATTGATAATTATACTGTGAATAATGATTTCTTTCCTATGATCTCATAATAATTTACATGTAAACTCTCTTCCGCTACAGATAGTGTAAAGTAAGAAAGAGGGAAATGTTGACAACTGAGGATCAGAAAAAGTAAGAGGAACTGAAAGCTCCTGATAGTTTCGGAGCATAATGTTAGAGAAGCCAGTATTTCAAGTATAATCCTGATAGGAGAGAGATCGACAAAAATAACACTCTTTTCCACATGACCATTAATTGTATCCTTGACAACATTATCAAAATTGCACTCATGATCACAAAGACAAGAGAATGTGGATGCTTCAGTGCAAGTTTAATTTATTAATGAGAAAAATAATAATTCCAAGAAAATGTACTAAAATTAAATGTTAGTTTTATAACTTATGTAGAAGTGTTCTTTTTATATTTTTTAATTTGTTATTCTCAAATCATCTATTCCTTTCTCTTTATTATATTAAAGAAGTAAAAGAAAAATTCAAGAACATCAAAACTCTATTCAAGAAATCAAAATTATGTTATGATCTTTGGCATGAGACCTGATAGTTGAAGACAAGAATTACATGCTTTTGGATTCTGCTTACCCCCCATTCAAAATCAACTTTCAATTTTTCAATGAGGAATATTTTTCCATGAGGAGAAAAAAAAGACTAGTATAATTTTTGTACTTGGTTGGAAATTATTTGCCATCATAAAGAATTTTAAATGGATTTGTTTTCAGCTGATTTTGAGGTTAGTTATAAGGACTTGAAAAGTTAAAAGAGGGTGAGAGGAGACAGAAAGCTCAACAGCACTACTGTGCATGTTCCAGAAACAAAAAGCTGCAGTGATACAATCAACCTTAAAAATATCTGTCTCACAGTATGTTGTGATGTAGAATTGCTTTTATTTAGATATGTTAAAAGTCATAAATGCATTTTAGTAATGGTATGTTAGGATTACCCAGAAAATAAATATTTGTATCAATCAAACTTCAAAGAAGAGGATAATAAAGGCAAATGGTACATTCAAATAACATGATAAAAATAACCCTTTCACTCAGCCCCTAATTATGTAAATAGCAGATATTTAATAAAGATATTACAAATCTTTCTTATATCAGATTCTTAATAAAAACTTGTCAACTGAATATTTAGAATAACTGGGACTATAATTGGCCACTAGGTGACACTGTTTTATGAAAAATATTTTTGTAATATAAGTAACCATGCCTTGATTCTTTTGTTTTATAAAACTGGGCTTTGTCCTGAATGGAATATTCTTAATGAATGTGTTTTTTACTATAGTAACCATCTAGCAATACAAAAAAGATGAGAATACTATAAAAAGTTATAAAATATATAACTGGATTTTGTAATTTAAAGATGTTTAAAGCTATGATGATATCATTTAATTTGACATATCTTTAAAATCTAATAGATGTAAGGCAGAAGGTATTGTAGAGGCAATGTAATATACAGACAAAAGTACTGGACTTGAAATCAAGCCAATGCTAAAATATGGAAGGGAATTAGGCTTTTTAATTTTGCTCTTTTGGGAAGAATTAAGAACAATGTATATAAGATACAGCTGTACATGCAAGTGTGATGTAGGAAAGAGAGAAAAGAAACTTTCTAAGAATTAAAACTATCAAAAGTGAAAACAATTGCTTCAAGAGGGAAAGGATTTGAATATATCATTTGCTTTTATTATCCTCTTCTTTGATGTTTGGTTGATAGAAATGGTGATACATAATGAATGTCTTTTAGAAAAGATTGGATGGCCACTTGTTGCATAGATTGAAGAAAATTATATTTTTTAAGGAAAATGCTAGATTCCATGACTACTAAGATACTTTACTACTATAAAATTCTTTGAATTTTGGGAAATTCTCATTCTGATATAGATGGTGCATTGCACCATCTCATTGCACCAATGAGAGAGATAAGTCACTAATGTTTCCTCTTTTAGGTTTTTGGGACCAAATAAAAGTTGTTGTTAACTATTGTTGGCTAATGTGAAGGATAAATAAGTAATAATGAAATAAATAAGGCACCTCCTCTGCCCTCAGATAGGTTGTCACCTAATTATGTAGGTAAGACATACAAATATTCAAAACTGAACATGATAAGCATTATAGAAAAAGATCAAACACAATGCTTTGAAGGTCAGAAAAAAGAAAAGATCATTTCCATCTATATTCAGATATCAGATTTTTCAGTAATAGATAGTTAAACAGGTTTATTCAGGGGATGATACAAGATGACTACATTTGGGTCATGTCTTTACAAGCCAGACATTTTTGAACACTATCCTATTCTTAGGACACCAATTACAAACTCCCTTCCCTCCTCCCTCATACCCTTTCAATAGAAAATAAGGGAAGATATAAATTATAAGGTATCATCAAAATCTACTTAATTGCCAAACAGGAAACTCCTGTCAGCATCTTACAAAAAAAGCAGTAGGTCCAGATCTGTTATGTTATACTTAGAACTTCTGCGGTTGAATTGGTGTTGACTTTGTGTTGTTATTAATGATAAAGGTTTACCTACATATTTGATTGTAAATATATTACTCTCTAACACCATTTCTCCACTTCACAACTTGGGGAATTCTTCAAATCTCCTAGGACTTTTATAAAAGATTTAGTTTGAAAACTAATATAAAAATGTGTTTAAAATTATTATACATGTATAACCCATACCATATTGCTCTCAAGTGATTTATAAGAAAGGTGAAAAATACTAGTTGTAACCTGCATAAAAAAACCTGTATTGGGAGATATCAGAACTATCCCTTCCCTAATTACACCTGGCTACTAGCTTTCCATTAAGAATTCTAATTTAAGTCACTATCAGTATTACTACTAACTCCATCAGGGCCCAATTAAGTACAGAACAAAGACAAGAAGTAGCGTGGATATTGGAATAGAATTTCAGAAAGAAAACTAGCAAAAAAGCAGAGGACAGAGGAAATGACAAAGTTTTTGTCAAAACTCTTCTGTAATTCTCACCAGAACAAGACTTCCCCTCCATCAACATTATAAGTTTGGAATCTTGAATAATGGAAACTTGATAATTATTCACCATGGTATATGCCATATTGTAAGCAATAACTCTGCTATTCCTATTTTAAAATAGGACCTTTCATAGATATTTTATCATACATGATTACAATGCTACAAAGAGTACTTGGAAAGAATCTTAACTCAAAAACAAACGGGCCAAATTGCTACATGATTCTTTGTAAGAGAAATTTAATGTTAATAAAATTCTAACAATGGCTCACATAGAACATTTACATAAAGGGATCACATAAAATGGAGAGATGGCCTGGGATTATTCTTTTCCAAAGTTATGGGAATTTGTAGAACATTGGTAAGCATTCTAGAAAACTTTAACTAAGCAGGTTCCACCCAACCTGAAGTCTAGAGAAAAGGAAACCTTACTTCCCTTTTTTCACCAAAGGTCTTATGAAATAATAATACTTAGAACTGATAAGTCCAATTGGTTTAAACACAGAATAGACTGGACTACTATCAAGCAGTGTAATGTGACAAAAAACTTTGTGTCCCTTCCCTATTATTGCATGTTAGGATAGCTGTTATATTTACTATGTCCTGATTTGATTATTTTTATCTGGTCTTCCTAATGAAGATGAGGATTCTGAAAATTCCTGGATTTTTTATTCATAGTCACGTGATTAGGGTTGCTAATAATAGTTAATAAATTATTTAGAATTTATTTAACTTAGATAACTTCTATTGTGAAAAAGTATTTGAATATATATTTTAATCACTATAACAGCCAATTAATTTTCAAGTCTAAAGTTGGTTTCTATTACTGCATTTTTCTAAAGTTAAAGATAATCATGGTGGTCAGTGAAAAGTAAATATTACTTTTCTTAATTTGAATTTAAATTCAAGAAACAGTTTTGAATTATATAACAAAAGCAACAAATTGTTCATACCCTTTGACTCAATGATACCACTTCTAGGTATACAAATCAAATCAAAAAAGAGTCTTTAAAATACCAAAATGTTCACAAAAACACTGTATATGACAGGAGGAGGAGGAAGAAAGAGGAAAAGATGGAATAAAAGGGAAAATATGCAAAGGAACAAGAGGAAAGAATGAAAGGGAAAAAGAAAGAAAGAAACTAAAAGTATGTAGTGTATGAATATTACGACATTGACTACATCATAAGAAATGATCAGTGAGCTGCAAAAATGACAGTCCTTGTATGAAGTGATTCCGAATAAGAAAGATGCAAGACAATTTTATATATATATATATATATATATATATATATATATATATATATACACATATATATGTAATAATAATGCAAACACAAAGAACACTAAAATAAACATTATTGGTATGCAGTTATAATGAGCAATTTCAGCACTGGAGAAGGTATGATAAGTACTTCCTTCCTTTTTGTGGAGAGGCAGGGAAATATGGGTGAAGAGGGTTACATATACTATCAGATGTAAAAACCATTATGCTAATTGGTTTGTCTGGACATTTTTTTCCTTATTATAAAAAGTCTCATCAAATGAAGGAAATTACTATGATTTATAAATATAATTTTCATGTAAGAAAACAATAATCATTTAAAATGAATAAATTCATATTTCTTTTAGAAAATTATTTGGAACTGTACAAGAAATATCACTAATCAATCTATATTGACCCAACTGACTCTACTACTGATAATATTCCCCAGAGATGTCAAAGAAAGAAATGCATCATATATAACAAAATACTCATTGAAGCACCTTTTATAGTAATTAAAATTTTTAGAAGCAAATTTCCTGCCCATAATTTTAGAAATGGCTAAAAAAATGTGGTAAAATTAATGTAACAGAAAATTATTGAATCATAAGAAAGGATGAATATGACAAATTCTGTGAAATGTAAGGAAGCATTTTTTTTTTCACTAACAAGGGTGATAAATAGAACTCTTATAACAAGGGCATTCCATCGAAAATTTTCTGAATTGCCCTTCCTGGTCCTAATTGACAGCCAGCCCCATAATAATAAAGCATTGAAATAATTTTGAATGGTAAAACAAACTCTAAGTAGTCCCATGGTCCTCCCATATGTTAGTGGAAGGTGGGATGGCTTGATGTATCATTAAAAGAAAAAAAAAAACAAAAAACAGTTTCCTCTTCTTGACTCAACCTTTTGACCCTGACTTCTAAGGGGGAAATAATACACTCTGTCTTTAGATTCTCTATGAGGGAATCAGGAGGATAGGCTGTGGGTTCTTCACTTCCAAGCTCTGATACTATTCCTATATGGATCATGAGTTGAATTCAGCCAATTTTATGTCTCCTTTGCTTAGCAGATAACTGAGTATTAACCTCAAGATGGACGTGTCCAGTATAAGAGATGATCTTGTCAGGTTGAATAGAGATCCTAGAACTAAAGAGATGGGTAGCTATATGAGGCAATAACAGTTACAGTTTTATGACAAAGATTGATTCTTCATCAGAGAGGGCAGCTGCCAGCAAAGATTGCCCAAGCCTGACTATTTTACCAACATTTATTTACTAGGAGTAATTTGAAAAGTGCTAAGCTTAAGTGACATGTAAAATGTCATATTAATAATGAGCAAAATTATTAGGGTTCTGCTGAGATTTAAAATGACCAACTTATCATGAGTTCATAACAATTGTTATGTTATTTAATTCTGTTTTAAGTTTGTTTGGGTTAAATGCATTCTCTTGGAATTTAGGAACAAATTATCCATCCCATATTTGATCCACATTATTCTTTTTTTTTTCTTTTTAATCTTCTCTTTTAGGGAGAAATCTAAGACAAGAGTCATAAGAAAAACAATTCCTGAGGATACCAGAAATTTAATGAGCAGTTAAGTTTGAGAACAAGGAATCTACCCCCTCTTTTAATGGCCAGGGACCTTAGAAACTGAAGATACCTACCTATATCCCAGGGGACAGCTAAGTGGGATAGTGGATAGAAAACTGGCACAGAAGTCAAGAGGCCCTGAGTTCAAATATGCCTTAAGTTGCTAGCTGTGTGATCTTGGATAAATCATTAATTCTGATTGCTGAATCTTTTAGTATCTCCTCTAATACTATAAAAGAATCTCATCTCCATAAGTAAAAGGAATTTTCTGCTAATGAACTAATAGTTACATGCTAAAAAATAAATGAAAATGATGCTAGAAGATATCCAAATTCTTTTGAATAGCAATAACTAATCTGGACCCTGGACCTTACATTAAATTAGTTATTAGTTATTAGTTATTTCTTGGTCCAGATTAGAATAAATAATGAAATACCACTTCCTCTTTCAATAAAGAGATGATACTATGGATGTGTCCTTAGATTTGGTCTCCATGACAAGCTTGTTTGTTTGGTTTTGGGGTGATGGGTGGAGATTGGTTTTGGTGAACTATTTTTGGTATTAAAAAGGAGTGTTCACTGTGTGGTTGGGGAGTTTATAAAAGGCAACTACTACAATGTAAACAAGCTAAAATAAACAAAATATTAAAAATGTATTAAATTAAGACTTATTCACTTTCTCTTTATAAAGAGTCATTTCTACCTCTACAGGTCAAGTGACTTGGTTTTTCTTGGCCCATCCTCAAGTATAACCTGTAAATTTGTCCATTTTGAATTTTGCCAAAGATTTGATAGGTAAACTATGTCTTGCTCTCCTCATTTGTTTATTCTATCACCCTTTATTCTTAAATCATGTATCTACTTTGACTTTATTTTGTTATGAGGTGTGAGATGTAGGTCTATGCCATGATTCTGACATATCATTTTTCATTTTTTCCCAGCAATTTTTGTGAAATAGTGAGTTCTTATCCCAGAAGTTGGAGTTTGGATTTATCAAACACTGGATTACTATAGTCATTGATGATTGTTTCTTGTGCATCTTATCTATTCCACTGATCCACTATTCCATTTCTTGGGCAGTACCATATGGTTTTCATAGCTGCTGCTTTGTTTTGGAGTTTTAGATGAGGTACTGTTAGATCATCATCCTTACATTAATTCTCCTGATATTCTTGATCTTTTGTTCTTTCAGATCAATTTTGTTATTTTTTCTAGCTCTATGAAATAATTTTGGCATCTTGATTAGTGTAACACTGAACAAGCAGACTAATTTAGGTAAAATTGTTATTTATATTATATTAGCTTGGTCTACTCAAGCAATTCATATTTTTGAATTGTTTAGATATGACTACATTTGTGTGAAAAGTGTTTTGTAATTGTATTTATATACTTCCTGGGTTTATCATGGCATCAAAATATTTTATTTTGTTTACAGTTATTTTAAATGGAATTTCTCTTTCTATATCTTACTCATGTGCTTTGTCAGTAATATATAGAGATGCTAATGATTTGTGTGTGTTTATTTTATATCTTGCAACTTTGATAAAGCTGCTAATTTTTGCAAGTAGTTTTTTTGGATGATTCTCTATGATTATCTAAGTTTACTATCATATTATGTGCAAAAAGTAATAGCTTTGTCTCCTTGTTGCCTATTCTAATTCCTTTCACTTCTTTTTCATTTCTAATTGTTAAAATCAACATTTCCAGTATAATATTGAATAATAATGGTAATAATGAGCATCTGTCTTTCACCCCTGATTTTATTAGGAATGATTTAGCTTCTCTCCATTACAAATTACAAATTTAGCTTCTCTCAGCATTACAAATGCTGATGGTTTCAGATAGATACTGCTTATCATTTTAAGGAAAACTCCAATTATTCCTATGTTCCCTAGTATTTTAATGGGAATGTATGCTGTATTCTCTCAAAAGCTTTTTCTCCATTTATTGCAATTATCATATTGGTTTTGCTATTGATATGATCAATTAGGGCAATAGTTTTCCTGATATTGAACCAGCCCTACATTCCTAGTATAAATCCTACTTGGTCATAGTGTATTATTCCATTGATAAGTTGTTATAAACATATGATTACCAACTGTGTATTTCCCTTCATCCTATTTTCTCCCCTATATGTACTTCTGTTCTCTCTTTCCACCATGTCTCTCCTTAGCTGAGTTTGTTTCTGAAGCTGCCTTCAACCTATCTTCCCTTCTATCATGCTTCTGCTTGTCTCTTACCTCTCTTTCCTAGTGTTTCTGCCCATTCTTTTATCCAGCCTCTCCTCTTTCCTTCCTTTCTTCTACTGCTTCCTTATAGAGAGAAAATAAATGTCTACATCCAACCAAGTGAGTATGTTATTCCCTCTGAGCAAAAACTGATGAGATTAAGCTCCAGACTATGTTCATTCCCCTCCATTCTTTCCCTCTATTATAATAGGTCTTTTGTGGCTTTTTATATGATTTCATTTATCCCATTTTACTTCCCCTCTCTTCTTCTCCCAGGATAACACTTTTTTTTTCCATAACTTAAATTTTTTTTCCTTTAACATCACCACTTCAAAATCAATTTAGATCCACACCCTCTATCTATACATGCTCCCTCTAACTCCCCAAATAAAAGACACAGTTCTCAAGAGTTACAAAATCATTTTCCCACATTTAAAATGTTTAACCTTTAAAAAATACATTGTCACGTGTTTTTCTCTTTTCTGTTCATTTTTCTGTGCTTTTCCTGTGTCATGTTTAAATATCAAATTTTCTGTTTATTCTGTCTTTTTTTTTAATAGAAATGATTGAAAGCTCCTTACATCACTGAAAATCCATCTTCTATTTGAAAGATAATGCTCAGTTTCAATAGGTAGTTAATTCTTTGTTGTAATCCCAGGTCTTTTGCCTATCAGAATATGATTTTCTAGACCTTCAGATCATTTATTGTAGAAGTTGTCAGATCCTGGGTAATCCTGACTGTTGCTCCTTATTGCCTGAATTGCTTCTTTCTGATAGATTGCATTATTTTTTCCCCTTCAGATTATAGTTCTGGAATTTTGCAGCACTGTTACTTGGGGTTTTTCTTGTGAGATATCTTTCCAGAGATGGTTGATAGATTTATCCAATGACTATTTTGCCCACTGGTTTTAGTATATTAGGGAAGTTTTCCTTGGTAAATGCTTGAAGACTGCTCTCCAAGTCCTTTATTTTAGTCATGCCTTCAGATCATCCAATAATTTTCACATTGTTTCCCCTGGATCTATTTTCCAGGTTGGCTGTTTTTGAAATGAGGTTTGTTTTTTTTTTACATTTTCTTCCATTTTTTCATTGTTTTGATTTATTTGATTGATTCTTGATGTCTCATAGAGTCATTTTCTTCCATTAAACACTTCTAGTTTTAATGTATATTTGCTTCAGTTAGCTTTTGTATCTCTTATTCCATTTGATTGATTCTACTAGTATCTTGGTTGCTGTTCTGCTGTGATAAAGACCATCTCACTGGTTTTCTTGGACACTGTCTGAGCTCGGCTAAATACCTCTTTGACCTCAGTAAGACTGAACTTTCTTTAAGTCCTTCTAATCTATCTTGAGCTGAAGAGTGGTATCATTCAGTCAGAGTCTATTGAGAGGCTTGGTTTCATCAATGGAATAAGTTAGGTTTACAGAACAAAATAGTTAATGACTATAGTAATCTAGTATTTGAACTACCCAAAGACTCCAGCTTTTGGGATAAGAATTCACTATTTAATAAAAACTGCTGAGAAAATTGCAAACTAGTATGGCAGAAACTAGGCATTGACTCACACCTAACACCATGTACTAAGCTAGAGTAAAAATCGGTTCATGATTTAGACATAAAGAATGAAATAAACAAATTAGAAGAAGATAGGATAGTTTACCTCTCAGATTTGTGGAGGAAGAAGGAATTTGTGTCCAAAGAAGAACTAAAGATCATCACTGATCACAAAATAGATCATTTTGATTATATTAAGTTAAAAAGTTTTTTATACAAACAAAATCAATGCAGACAAGATTAGAAGGGAATGAATAAACTAGGAAAACATCTTTACATTCAAAGGTTCTGATAAAGGCAGCAATTCTAAAATACATAGAGAATTGACTCAAAGTTTTAAGGATTTCAGCCATTTTCCTATTGATAAATGGTCAAAAGATATGAATAGATAATTTTCAGATAAAGAAAATGAACTAGTTCTAGACATGTGAAAAGGTGCTCTAAATCACTGTTGATCAGAGGAATGCAAATTAAGACAACTCTGAAATACCACTACATACTTCTCAGATTGGTTAAGATGATAGGAAAAGATAATGATGAATATTGGAAGAGATGTGGGAAAACTAGGACACTAATGCATTGTTGGTGGAACTGTGAATGGATCCAACCATTCTGGAGAACAATTTGGAATTATGCTCAAAAAGTTATGAAAGTGTGCTGCCCTTTGATCCAGCAATGTTTCTATTGGGCTTACATCCCAAAAAGATGCTACAGGAGAGAAAGGGACCCACATGTACAAAAAACGTTTGTTGCAATGCTTTTTATAGTGGCAAGAAATTGGAAACTGAATGGATGCCCATCAACTGTAGAATGGCTGAATAAATTATGGCATATGAATGTTATGGAATATTATTGTTCTGTAAGAAATGATCAACAAGATGATTTCAGAGAGGCCTGGAAAGACTTACATGAACTGATGCTAAGTGAAATGAGCAGAACCAGGAGATTATTATATGCAGCTACAAGATTATACGATGATCAATTCTGATGTATGTGGCTCTCTTCAACAATGAGATGATTCAAACCAATTCCAATTGTTCAGTGCTGAATAGAACCATCTATACTCAGAAAAAGGACTGTAAGAATTGAGTGTGGTTCACAACATAAGATTTTTACTGTTTTTGTTGTTGTTTGCTTATATTTTGTTTTGCTTTTTTTTTAACTACTTTGATTTGATTTTTTTGTGCAGCACAATTATTGTATACATGTGTATGCATATATTGGATTTAACATATATTTATACCATGCTTAACATATATTGGACTACTTTTCATCTAGGGGAGGGCCTGGGGGAAGGAGGTGGAAATTAGAATACAAAGATTTTTAAGGCCTAATGTTAAATAATTGTCCACGCATACATTTTGAAAAATAAAAAGCTTTTTAAAAAATAAAAATTCTGCTTTTTACCACTAGTATGTTTGGTTCATTTCACTAGGCTAGATCTTAATATCTTTGTGTACAAAATAAAGAACTTAAACGAGATCAAGGGTTTTTAACTTAAGATTTATGAACTTGTCTTTTTTAATTATAATTATTTCAAAGGAACCGATTTCCTTTTGTAATCTAAAGTATTTTATTTTATCAATTTAAAAGCACTATTCTGGAGTCTAGTCCATAGGGAAAAGGGAGAACTTTCCACCAATGAAGAGGAAATTAGAGAAATAATAAGGAGTTATTTTGCTCAACTTTATGCCAATAAATTTGATAACCTAAGTGAAATGGATGACTACCTCCAAAAATATAGACTTCCCAGACTAACAGAGGAGGAAGTAAATTGCTTGAATAGTCCCATTTCAGAAAAAGAAATAGAACAGGCAATTAAACAACTCCCTAAGAAAAAATCTCCAGGACCAGATGGATTTACATGTGAATTTTACCAAACATTTAAAGAACAATTGGCCCCAATGCTATATCAATTATTTGATAAAATAGGGAATGAAGGAGTCCTACCAAATTCCTTCTATGACACAGACATGGTACTGATACCTAAACCAGGTAGGCTGAAAACAGAGAAAGAAAATTATAGACCAATTTCCCTAATGAATATTGATGCTAAAATCTTAAATAAGATATTAGCAAAAAGACTACAGAAAATCATCTCCAAGATAATACACTATGATCAAGTAGGATTTATACCAGGAATGCAGGGCTGGTTCAATATTAGGAAAACTATCAATATAATTGGCCATGTTAATAACCAAATTAACAAAAACCATATGATCATCTCAATAGATGCAGAAAAAGCATTTGATAAAATCCAACATCCATTCCTATTAAAAACACTTGAGAGTATAGGAATAAATGGACTTTTCCTTAAAATAATCAGCAGCATCTATTTAAAACCATCAGTAAGCATCATATGTAATGGAGACAAACTGCAACCATTCCCAATAAGATCTGGAGTGAAACAAGGTTGCCCACTATCACCGTTACTATTTAATATTGTATTAGAAACGCTAGCTATAGCAATAAGAGCTGAGAAAGAGATTAAAGGAATAAGAATAGGCAATGAGGAAGCCAAATTATCACTCTTTGCCGATGACATGATGGTATACTTAGAGAACCCCAGAGATTCTGCTAAAAAGTTATTAGAAATAATCCACAACTTTAGCAAAGTTGCTGGTTATAAAATAAACCCACATAAGTCATCAGCATTCTTATATATCACTAACAAAATCCAACAGTCAGAGTTACAAAGAGAAATTCCATTTAAAGTAACTACTGATAATATAAAATATTTAGGAATCTATCTGCCAAGGGAAAATCAGAAACTTTATGAGCAAAATTACAGACCACTTTTCACACAAATTAAGTCTGATCTAACCAATTGGAAAAATATTAAATGCTCTTGGATAGGGCGAGCAAATATAATAAAGATGACAATATTACCTAAACTAATCTATTTATTTAGCGCTATACCAATCAGACTCCCAAAAAACTATTTTAATGACCTAGAAAAAATAACAACAAAGTTCATATGGAAAAACAAAAGGTCAAGAATTTCAAGGGAATTAATGAAAAAAAAATCAAATGATGGTGGCTTAGCTGTACCAGATCTAAAATTATATTATAGAGCAGCAGTTACCAAAACTATTTGGTATTGGCTAAGGAATAGATTAGTTGATCAGTGGAATAGATTAGGTTCAAGGGATAAAACAGTCAACAAATATAGCAACCTAGTCTTTGACAAACCCAAAGATCCCAGCTTTTGGGATAAGAACTTACTGTTTGATAAAAATTGCTGGGAAAATTGGAAACTAATATGGCAGAAACTAGGCATTGATCCATACTTAACGCCGTACACCAAGATAAGGTCAAAATGGGTTCATGACCTAGGCATAAAGAATGAAATTATTAATAAATTAGAGGAACATAGGATAGTTTACCTCTCAGACCTGTGGAAGGGGAAGGTCTTTATGACCAAAGCAGAACTAGAGATCATTACTGATCACAAAATAGAAAATTTCGATTATACCAAACTGAAAAGTTTTTGTACAAACAAAACTAATGCAGACAAGATTAGAAGGGAAGCAATAAACTGGGAAAATATTTTTACAGTCAAAGGTTCTGATAAAGGCCTCATTTCCAAAATATATAGAGAATTAACTCTAATTTATAAAAAATCAAGCCATTCTCCAATTGAAAAATGGTCAAAGGATATGAACAGACAATTCTCAGATGAAGAAATTGAAACTATTTCTAGTCATATGAAAAGATGCTCCAAGTCATTATTAATCAGAGAAATGCAAATTAAGACAACTCTAAGATACCACTACACACCTGTCAGATTGGCTAAGATGACAGGAAAAAATAATGATGATTGTTGGAGGGGATGCGGGAAAACTGGGACATTGATGCATTATTGGTGGAGTTGTGAACGAATCCAACCATTTTGGAGAGTAGTTTGGAACTATGCTCAAAAAGTTATCAAACTGTGCATACCCTTTGATCCAGCAGTGTTACTACTGGGATTATATCCCAAAGAGATTATAAAGAAGGGAAAGGGACCTGTATGTGCACGAATGTTTGTGGCAGCCCTTTTTGTAGTGGCTAGAAACTGGAAACTGAATGGATGTCCATCAGTTGGAGAATGGCTGAATAAATTGTGGTATATGAAAATTATGGAATATTACTGTTCTGTAAGAAATGACCAACAAGGATGATTTCAGAAAGGCCTGGAGAGACTTACACGAACTGATGCGGAGTGAAATGAGCAGGACCAGGAGATCATTATATACTTCAACAACAATACTATATGATGACCAGTTCTGATGGACCAGGCCATCCTCAGCAACGAGATCAACCAAATCATTTCTAATGGAGCAGTAATGAACTGAACTAGCTATGCCCAGAAAAAGAACTCTGGGAGATGACTAAAAACCATTACATTGAATTCCCAATCCCTATATTTATGCACACCTGCATTTTTGATTTCCTTCACAAGCTAATTGTACAATATTTCAGAGTCTGATTCTTTTTGTACAGCAAAATAACGTTTTGGTCATGTATACTTATTGTGTGTCTAATTTATATTTTAATATATTTAACATCTACTGGTCATCCTGCCATCTAGGGGAGGGGATGGGGGGGTAAGAGGTTTGGCAGTTGTTAATGCTGTAAAGTTACCCATGTATATATCCTGTAAATAAAAGGCTATTAAATTAAAAAATAAATAAATAAATAAATAAAAATTCTGCTTTTTACCACTTGTATGTTTGGTTCATTTCACTAGGCTAGATCTTAATATCTTCGTGTACAAAATAAAGAACTTAAACTAGATCAAGGGTTTTTAACTTAAGATTTATGAACTTGTCTTTTTTAATTATAGTTATTTCAAAGCAACCAATTTCCTTTTGTAATCTAAAGTATTTTATTTTATCAATTTAAAAGCACTATTCTGGAGTCTAGACCTTAGGCTTTATCATATTGACAAAAGGGATAATATCAAAAATAATTAAGAAGATTTAGGCTAAATGATTTAAAATATTCCTCCTGGATCTCAGTCTTCTGACTGGACTAAAATATCTAGTTATGTGAAATTGTTTGGTTATTTGGTATAACATATAGTGATCTTTATATTTATTTTCATCCTTGGTGGGTGAATTAAATTCAGTCCCATATTTAATTGGTAGTTAAATCATTCTCTCTTAAAAATTCCTGAAATAAAATATGATAACATTAATGAAAAAGCAAAACCAATGCTATGAAGACTCTTGTAACTATGTGGACAATGAGCCATTAAATCGTATCAAATATCCTTAGATATGTGACCCCAATGCAGGCCATTAAAAGAATTATGGGTTTTATACACTCCATCAGTCTTGTGTTTTCATATGGTTGCCAAAGAACTGAACCTGAGGTACACATTGTGGTCTTAAATCAGAGAAAGACAGGTTCTATTATTTATTTTTTTCAGGTTCCCAGCACCCTGTTTTTATTAAAAAAATATTTTAAACCTCCTAAAATGTCCACTGAGAAACTAGATATCATGGTGGAGAGAGTATTGGGACTAAAGTTAAGAAAGACTCATCTACTGAGTTCAAATCAAGCTTCATACATTTCCTGTGTGACAAACTAGAAAAGCCACTTATTATTTTTTAATCTCAGTTCTTCATCTGTAAAATGAGCTGAAGAAAAAAATGACAAACCTGCCAGTATTTCTGCAAAGAAAACCTCAAATGGGGCCATAGAGTTATATATGACTAAAACAATTTAACAACAACAAAATGACCTCTAAAAGAAAATCATTCAGGATGTCCATGTGAGGTATGGTTCCGTTTTTTTGTCTGTATAAAGCCGAGGACAGGGTGATGGTAGTGATAGGTGTGGTATTAGGGAATCTGAAATTGTTATTTTAATATCATAGAGAACTCCCAGTGTGGAAACTCCCTCTATTGATACAGAAGTCTCAAATGTCACTTCCTTCTCCAATCATCTCCTTTTTATGACTTGCCCCTTTCCTATCTTTCCAAAAACATTTTTTTTTTACTTTTCTCTACTCATTCTATAATCCAAGTCCACTGGACAACATGATGTCCCTCACACAGGACACTGTTTCTGACTTCTTCAGCAGCATTCATTTTAAACTTCTTTGATTTTCCTATGTTCCCACCTAAGTCACCTACACATCCCATACCATTCTCAACTTTCTTTTGTGTGTTGTATCCCTTTAAGTTCCTTGAGGGAATGAACTGTTTTATCCTTACCACTAAGCATAATGTCTGGCAGATTGTATAACAGGAAAATAATAAATGTTTATTAACTATTGATTACCTACCAACCTCTTGTCTTTTTGCTGACTATTCCCCATCCTAAGAATGCTTTTCCTCTCCTTCCTGACCTTTAAATCCTAGGTTTCTAGTCTTCTTTCAAGACATAGTTCAAGTTTCCTCTACCTTATTTGCATATGTCTTTTGTTATGTAGGTTTCTCCCATTAGATGGTGAGCTCCTTGAGGACAGGGACTGTATCTTTAGCTATCTTATGGCCAGTCCATAGTATAATATATAGTACATGGTAAATTCTTAATCCATTTTTGTAAACTTGCTGACCGACTGTTATAAAAAAAAATTCTTCAGGCCCAAAGCATTTACTGGCCTATTCAGAATCATAAACTTAACATTTATAAAAGGCAGGAAAACATTGGGACTTCAAGGTAGCCAATCTTCTATCAACTAAGCCAGGGCACATCATGTACAGAAATAACATTTGATTATTTCTTCCTATCCTATTTCAAGGAAAGTTAGTACATAAGAGGATAACACTATAAGACATATATATCCCAACTTAAAACTGATTTACAAAAATAATATATTTAAGTATTATGCACCCAAATGGTTTTCAATAATATATATATATATATATATATATATATATATATATATATATCTTACTAACTAAGCATATAGTTCTATCTCTCAACATTTGAGCATTCATTATTAAAAGCACCTCAAATGCTTAAGAGCATATAAAAAGGCACATAAAGTGAAATGATTATTCAAAAATTACCAGCATTAAAATGTTTGTGTCAATATATAAATTCAAGCATAAATAAATGAGAAACAATAAATCAGTCTTGCAGACAAGAACAAAAACTGGAATAGCCGCAAACTTTTTTTTTTACACCCAAGAACATGGTTGCTAGTGGTGAATTCCATTTCTAGTTCTAAGTCATAAAAGCTTTTGATGAGCCCATCTGTTCTTGGAAGAAAATTGAAGCCATTTAGAGCAAATTAATTAATTTGTGCAATGATGTCCTGCTCTTCAGATGAACTATTTTATGATGCTTTCTGTTAAGCTTTCTATTTGGATAAAAGAATAAAATGTAACAATCTTGTCTCCTGAATCCTTGAGCTTTCTGCAGAGTAGTTTATTTCTGAATGGATTTTCATTCTTGTAGATGATATCACAAAATCAAGTTCAACTGCTACCAGAAAATTCAAAGCATATGTCACTGTTGGGAATAAACCTGTCCACATTCAAAAATGCACATATACTCAAATAAAAATGTTTACCTAAATAAGTGGAGAAAGAAAGAGAAGAACTAAAATAAAATGAGTCTTTTTTAATAGAAAATTAGCAAGGCCATGTCAGGAAATTTAGTATATCCATTTACTGCCTAATTGAAGGTTAGAAAAGAGGATAAAAGAGAATTAAATTAGCCTGGACATTTCATTCCAGATTTTCAATTATTGGCAAGAAACAACCTCTCTAGTGTGTTCCATTCTAAAATGGGTTGTTACAGAGCCTATATTACCTATCCTTATCTTTCTAAATAAAATTACAGTTTAAAAATATAATAGTACATAAATATGTGTATCTAAGTAATACATTGAATAGAGTATTAGAATCAGGAAAACTCATTTTTCTGAATTAAAATCTGGTCTCAGACTCTTATTATCTGTGTATTCTTAGGCAAGTCACTTATCCCTGTTGGCTTCAATTCCTCTTCTGAAAAGTAAGCTGGAGAAATAATATATATATAAAGTTTTACTGAAATCATTTACTTCCTCAGATAGATTTGAAAAAAACAGTAAAACACCAACAATGACACCATTGTTTGAAATTCATGAAATTCATGTTTGAAATTCAGCTCAGAATGAAATATATGTAAGTAGTTATATATTATGCTTAAGTAATCCTTTGTAGTCCCATGCATTTTAATTTAATATATCTGACAAGAGATTCATAAACTTCACAAGACCGTTAAAGATTTCATGATAAATTCCCCAAAATTTTAGATGATGACATCTTTCATATGCTTAACCTATCTGTGGCAAACCTTGGTATATACAAAGCAGAGCCTCCACAGTGATATCCTTAATTACTCAAAATAATTAAGAATACCCACATAGAAAAAAAAAATCGATGAATAATGCCGATTGTCCAAAATTGAATAATCAGTAAAATGTAACTATCACAGAGCTCATCCTCACATGAGATCAACAATAGAGTACATTGAATCTAGGTAAGTATTGTATATGGACAATAAGCTGCATTGAGGAATGAATAGCAATGTTATAATATATAAAACAATAAGAATTCAAACTTATGAGCATGTCCAAATGCTCAGTCTAATAAAAATCTCCTTACAAAACTCACAGAATTCTCAGATACCATTATTGGCATATTGAATTTTGGTGTGATCTTCTTGGTGTGTATGTCATCAGTATATTGAATTTTTGGTGTTTTTCTTAGAGTTCATTGCAGTGTCATTGGTGTGTTGAATTTTAATGTGATATTCTTGATGTGTCATTGACATGTCGAACACATAAAAAACTCAATTGCCAATGACATGCCAAGAAAACCATGTCAAAATTCAGCATGTCAGTGACATGCAGATAAAGCATGTCAAAATCCCAAATCAATTAATATGTTGATAAGATGACAAAATTCAAAAGTGAACATATCAATGATATGCCAATGCAACATATTAAAAAACTCAACATGCCCATGACACATCAATAAAAGAACACAATAGTATCAAAATTGCTATATTTAAGCCTCAAAGGAAAATGTAATTTGGTCTCAACCTTCAAAAGATTTCCTTGAAGAGTTTAAAAAACATTTTAAAAGCAAATTAAAGAATTAGAACAAAAAATAGGGAAAAATGAGAGCAATGCAAGAGAATCATGAAAAATGATTCAAAATAATGGGAAAACATATATAAAAATTGGCCAAAGAAAAAAACTCCCTAAAAATAGATTGGTCAAATGGAAAAGGAAGTACAGAACTCTAGATATATAAAAAAATTATAATACTAAAAAAAAAGTTTCTTATACTTGTCAATAGTGTTCACAGTGTTCAAGTGTTCAAGATCAACACATAGAATCACAGATGATAACATATATCATGGTTATGAGATCAAACTTGAAAGTTTTTTTTATGTAAAAACATCAAGGTACTCAAAATTAGGAAGTAACCATAGCTTATTACCAGTAAAGACACATGCATGCATTGACTGATATATTGGTTTTCTTTTCCTTAAAAACACCCCTGTTGACAAGGGGTGAAATAATTATTTGAAAGAGACAAGAATATATTCTAAAGTATTGTTTAAAAAGCTTTCTAAAAACCTTTCCAAAAGAAATAGAACTAAAGATATCATCAACAATATGTTTCATGGGAGAAAGAGGAAACTGGTAGGTTTTGATATAGGAAGAAGTGTAACAGACAATTGTTGGGAGAATTTATAAAAAGTCATGGAAAGAATTTCAAAGGATAAGAAGTTATGGATGGGGTGGGAAGGATTCTGGGAAGAAGGTATATTAGGTTGGTATATTTCAAGCTCTCCCAATTTACCCAACAAATAAAACAAATTTGCACCTCAGGGTACAAATAGACTGGTGAGGGGGCAGAGCCAAGATGGCGGAGAAGACACACCCAACTTTCTAAGCTCTTCTCTTACCCTCTTTATCAATATTATATGGAGCCTCAAAAATAGTCTTGACTGCTACAATTTGTAAAGATAAGAAGTAGAACAACTCACCGGCCGAAGAAAATCTGCAGTCTCGCCAAAAAAGGTTGGTTCCGGGGCCAGGGGGGAGATCAGCGCAGACTGGGAGAGAAATTAGGTTCCCAGGAGAGCCTCAAACCGAAAGTGAAAGCACAGATCTCAGCACAAGCTCGCAGCCCCAACCCGCAGTACAGGGCTTTTCCTTGGGGCAGCTGTGATCCTGCACAGCAGGAGGATACAGCCCTGGTTAGCCTCCAATCGGTGCAGTGGGGAGCTCGGCTTGGGGCCATAGAGCTTTCCCAGGGTCGATTTGCATCAGGGAGAGACGCTGGGCAGAGTTTGCTGTGGTCTGCAGTCTGCGGTCAGCTGCTAATACTCACAGTCCCACAAGAGGCTCCTGCCTGGGGCAGTGACACTTTCACGCCTTAGTCTCTAGCCAAGGGTAATCGCTAACCCACACAGCCCAACTGGGCAGTTCCATAGCTCGGCCAGTGCTGAATCCACCTCCTGTTGGGGGAAGGGAAAACTCTCACTCAGAGCACTCCCATACCTTGGAACCAGAAATCGGTTTACATCTCTCCCTGCTCTGCAGAGGAAGCTGGTAACCCCTTGCCTAGGAGACATACCCTAAAGGCTTTAAAACATGAATAAAAAGATGAAAAGAATTATCGACAGCTTCTATGCAGAAAAAGAGCATGTCATAAAACCTGAAGAGACCTCAAACAGCAAAAATGCATCAGACTGTCCTCCTTTACATGATGCTCTCATAGAAAAGACCATTAAAAGTCTCAAAAGAGAGTTAGAAGATAAATGGTGAAAGGAAAGAGAAGCCTTACAAGAGAGCAACAACTTCCTGAAATACGAATTGAAAAAGTTAAAAAATTCCCAGGAAGTGCAGGGAAACAAAATTGGTGAATTGGAAAAATAAAGAACTGGCAAGAAAGTAGGATTTATGAATTGAAAAGACAAATAACTTGCAAGAAAGTAGATCTGATGAATTGAAAATGAAAATAATTCACTAAAAAAAATTAGTGAAATGGAAAAAATTCCACAGACCAAAACAATACATTTAAAAACTCAATTGACATATACAGAAAGAAGTAAAAAGCTAATGAAGAAAATAATTTTTAAAATTAGAACTGAACAAATAGAAAATAATGATTCATTGAGACAGCAAGAATCAGTCAAGCAAAACAAAAAATGACAAATTGGAAAAAACATGAATTATCTACTTGCAAAAACGACAGACTTGGAAAATAGATCAAGGAGAGATAATCTGAGGATTATTGGACTTTCCAAAACTATGATGAAAAAAGAGCCTAGATACTATTTTACAAGAAATCATCAAAGAGAACTGCCCAGATGTAATAGAATCAGAAGGTAAAATAGGCATTGAAAGAATTCTATTGAACACCTTCTGAAAGAAACCCTAAAATAAAACCCCAAGGAATATTGTGGCAAAATTTCAGAACTATCAGATTAAGGAAAAATTTTACAAGCAGCAAAAAAACCATTTAAATACTCGAGGTGCCAATAAGGATCACCCAAGATCTGGCTGCCTCTACATTAAAGGAAAGAAGGGCCTGGAATATGATATTGCGAAAGGCATAAGAACTTGGGATGCAGCCAAGAATAAATTACCCAGCTAAGCTGAGCATTTTCTTCCAGGGAAGAAGATGGACATTTAATGAAACAAATGAATTCCATTTGTTTCTGAAGAAAAACCAGAACTAAACAAAAATTTGATCTCCAAACCATAGAACTCAAGAGATGCAGAAAAAGGTAAAATAACTCTTGAGAATTGTATTTCTGTTGTGGATATACAAAAAGAATACATGTATAATTTGATTGTACTGATATAACATAAAAAGGGAAGTAGATATGGAAAAGGGATGATGGCAGAATAAGGTGGGAAGGAGGGATAAAAAGAGAGAAACTACATCCCACAAAGAGGCAATGGAAACTTATCATATCTGAGGGAATTTAGAGAGGGGAAGGAACATTGTGTGAATCTTACTCTCATCAGAGTTGGCTCAAAGAAAAATAACTGACATTTGTTTTAGAGAAAATTCTCTTGCCTCATTAAAAACGGGGAGAGGAAAAGGGAAAAGAAAAAGAGTAATAAGGGAAGAAAGGGGAAAGACTCAAAGGGGGAGGGAGGATTATAAAGAGGAAGCATCGGGATACAAGAGGGGTACATAAGTTTAAAAGGGGGAAAGAGGGTTGGGGAGGCAAGAATAAGTAAAGCATAATCTGGGGTTATTAGGATGGCAGGAAATACAGATTTAGTAATTCTAACCGTAAATGTGAATGGGATGAACTCCCACATAAAGAGGAGGCAGATAGCAGACTGGATCAAAAGTCAGAACCCTACAATATGTTGTTTACAAGAAACACATTTAAAGCAGGGAGATACATATAGAGTAAAGGTAAAAGGCTGGAGCAAAATCTATTATGCTTCAGGTGAAGTCAAAAGAGGAGCCATCCCTTATCTCAGATCAAGCAAAAGTAAAAATTGATCTAATTAAAAGAGATAAGGAAGGAAACTACATCCTGCTAAAGGGAGTATAAACAACGAAGCAATATCAATATTAAACATATATGCACCAAGTGGTATGGCATCCAACTTCCTAAAGGAGAAGTTAAGAGAGTTGCAAGAAGAAATAGACAACAAAACTGAAATAGTGGGAGATCTCAACCTTGCACCTCAGAATTAGACAAATCAAACCACAAAACAAATAAGAAAGAAATTAAAGAAGTAAATAGAATATTAGAAAAATTAGGTATGTTGGATCTTTGGAGAAAATTGAATGGAGATAGAAAGGAATATAATTTCTTCTCAGCAGTTCATGGAACCTATTCAAAAATTGACCATATATTAGGATATAAAGACCTCAAAATTAAATGCAAGACAGCAGAAACAGTAAATGCTTTCTTTTCAGATCATGATGCAATAAAAACTACATTCAAGAAAAAGTTAGGGGGAAATAGACCAAAAAGTAATTGGAAACTAAACAATCTCATCTTAAAGAATGATTGGGTAAAGCAGCAAATTATAGATACAATTAATAATTTCACTCAAGATAATGACAATGATGAGACATCATACCAAAATTTGTGGGATTCAGCCAAAGCGGTAATAAGAGGGAATTTTATATCCTTAGAGGCTTACTTGAATAAAACAGAGAAAGAAAAGATTAATGAATTGGGCTTGCAACTAAAAAACTAAAAAGACCAAATTAAAACCCCCAGTCAAATACTAAATTGGAAATTCTAAAATTAAAAGGAGAAATTAAAAATATTGAAAGTAAAAACCATTGAACTAATTAATAAAACTAAGAGTTGGTTCTATGAAAAAGCCAATAAAATAGATAAGCCTTTGGTAAATCTGATTAGAAAAAGGAGAGAGGACAATGAAAATAGAAGTCTTAAAAATGAAAAGAGAGAACTTTCCACCAATGAAGAGGAAATTAGAGAAATAATAAGGAGTTATTTTGCTCAACTTTATGCCAATAAATTTGATAACCTAAGTGAAATGGATGACTACCTCCAAAAATATAGACTTCCCAGACTAACAGAGGAGGAAGTAAATTGCTTGAATAGTCCCATTTCAGAAAAAGAAATAGAACAGGCAATTAAACAACTCCCTAAGAAAAATCCCCAGGACCAGATGGATTTATATGAATTTTACCAAACATTTAAAGAACAATTGGCCCCAATGCTATATAAATTACTTGATAAAATAGGGAATGAAGGAGTCCTACCAAATTCCTTCTATGACACAGACATGGTACTGATACCTAAACCAAGTAGGCTGAAAACAGAGAAAGAAAATTATAGAACAATTTCCCTAATGAATATTGATGCTAAAATCTTAAATAAGATATTAGCAAAAAGACTACAGAAAATCATCTCCAAGATAATACACTATGATCAAGTAGGATTTCTACCAGGAATGCAGGGCTGGTTCAATATTAGGAAAACTATCAATATAATTGGCCATGTTAATAACCAAATTAACAAAAACCATATGATCATCTCAATAGATGCAGAAAAAGCATTTGATGAAATCCAACATCCATTCCTATTAAAAACACTTGAGAGTATAGGAATAAATGGACTTTTCCTTAAAATAATCAGCAGCATCTATTCAAAACCATCACTAAGCATCATATGTAATGGAGACAAACTGCAACCATTCCCAATAAGATCTGGAGTGAAACAAGGTTGCCCACTATCACCATTACTATTTAATATTGTATTAGAAATGCTAGCTATAGCAATAAGAGCTGAGAAAGAGATTAAAGGAATAAGAATAGGCAATGAGGAAACCAAATTATCACTCTTTGCTGATGACATGATGGTATACTTAGAGAACCCCAGAGATTCTGCTAAAAAATTATTAGAAATAATCCACAACTTTAGCAAAGTTGCTGGTTATAAAATAAACCCACATAAGTCATCAGCATTCTTATATATCACTAACAAAATCCAACAGTCAGAGTTACAAAGAGAAATTCCATTTAAAGTAACTACTGTTAATATAAAATATTTAGGAATCTATCTGCCAAGGGAAAATCAGAAACTTTATAAGCAAAATTACAGACCACTTTTCACACAAATTAAGTCTGATCTAACCAATTGGAAAAATATTAAATGCTCTTGGATAGGGCGAGCAAATATAATAAAGATGACAATATTACCTAAACTAATCTATTTATTTAGTGCTATACCAATCAGACTCCGAAAAAACTATTTTAAAGACCTAGAAAAAAAAACAACAAAGTTCATATGGAAAAACAAAAGGTCAAGAATTTCAAGGGAATTAATGTAAAAAAAAAATCAAATGAAGGTGGCTTAGCTGTACCAGATCTAAAATTATATTATAGAGCAGCAGTTACCAAAACTATTTGATATTGGCTAAGGAATAGATTAGTTGATCAGTGGAATAGATTAGGTTCATGGATAAAACAGTCAACAAATATAGCAACCTAGTCTTTGACAAACCCAAAGATCCCAGCTTTTGGGATAAGAATCTTACTGTTTGATAAAAATTGCTGGGAAAAATTGGAAACTAATATGGCAGAAACTAGGCATTGATCCATACTTAACGCTGCACACCAAGATAAGGTCAAAATGGGTTCATGACCTAGGCATAAAGAATGAAATTATTAATAAATTAGAGGAACACAGGATAGTTTACTTCAGACCTGTGGAAGGGAAGGTCTTTATGACTAAAGTAGAACTAGAGATCATTACTGATCACAAAATAGAAAATTTCGATTATACCAAACTGAAAAGTTTTGCACAAAAAAACTAATGCAGACAAGATTAGAAGGAAGCAATAAACTGGGAAAATATTTTTACAGTCAGAAGGTTCTGATAAAGGCCTCATTTCCAAAATATATAGAGAATTAACTCTAATTTATAAAAAATCAAGCCTTTCTCCAATTGAAAAATGGTCAAAGGATATGAACAGACAATTCTCAGATGAAGAAATTGAAACTATTTCTAGTCATATGAAAAGATGCTCCAAGTCATTATTAATCAGAGAAATGCAAATTAAGACAACTCTAAGATACCACTACACACCTGTCAGATTGGCTAAGATCACAGGAAAAAATAATGATGATTGTTGGAGGGGATGTGGGAAAACTGGGACATTGATGCATTGTTGGTGGAGCTGTGAACGAATCCAACCATTTTGGAGAGTAATTTGGAACTATGCTCAAAAAGTTATCAAACTGTGCATACCCTTTGATCCAGCAGTGTTACTACTGGTATTATATCCCAAAGAGATTATAAAGAAGGGAAAGGGACCTGTATGCACGAATGTTTGTGGCAGCCCTTTTGTAGTGGCTAAAACTGGAAACTGAATGGATGTCCATCAGTTGGAGAATGGCTGAATAAATTGTGGTATATGAAAATTATGGAATATTACTGTTCTGTAAGAAATGACCAACAGGATAATTTCAGAAAGGCCTGGAGAGACTTACACGAACTGATGCTGAGTGAAATGAGCAGGACCAGGAGATCATTATATACTTCAACAACAATACTAGATGATGACCAGTTCTGATGGACCAGGCCATCCTCAGCAACGAGATCAACCAAATCATTTCTAATGGAGCAGTAATGAACTGAACTAGCTATACCCAGAAAAAGAACTCTGGGAGATGACTAAAAACCATTACATTGAATTCCCAATCCCTATATTTATGCCCACCTGCATTTTTGATTTCCTTCACAAGCTAATTGTACAATATTTCAGAGTCTGATTCTTTTTGTACAGCAAAATAACGTTTTTGCCATGTATACCTATTGTGCATCTAATTTATATTTTAATATATTTAACATCTACTGGTCATCTTGCCATCTAGGGGAGGGGGTGGGGGGGTAAGAGGTGAAAAATTGGAACAAGAGGTTTGGCAATTGTTAATGCTGTAAAGTTACCCATGCATATATCCTGTAAATAAAAGGCTATTAATAAAAAAAAAAAAAAAAAAAAAAAAAAAAAAAAAACAAATAGACTGGTGAAAAATCAAGAAGTTTTGGACAGAAAAGGTGGCCTCCTGACACAACCTGAAATCAGAAGAAAGAATCTGGATTTGGGATTAAAATGTAAACACCTGCACAAAAAACATCAAATTCTGATCCTTTGGGCTAGACTCAATAGGAACCACAGAGACTTTCATCACCCTGGACTATTTGTCAATTCCAGGTGTGAGTCTGGAAGACCAAGTGAAGCTTGTTTGATCAGGAATGTTAAGCCCAGCTGTGCTGCTGAAATGCAGCACTGGCTAAGAAGAAATCAACACCCAATAAATGTAGAAACAACAGGGCAGAGATGTTGCTAGATGAGAGCACTTTTAGGAGGGTGAGGCTCTTGGTTTGTAGTACCTGGTCAAAGGAGACAGTGGCAGGGAACTTGAAGCACTATCCCCTCCTCCCACAATTAGAGGTGCTTACACTAATATCTCTTATTAAAAAAAAAAAACTGAACTGGCAAAGAAGAAAGAACCCAATCATTGAAATTTAATATGGGAACAGAGAAGACCATGATTCATCTTCAAAAGAGATACTTTAGTAAAAGCAAAAGAAAGCTTCTACACCAAAGAGTAACTTAAAATGACTCCTTGCCCAGAGAGAATTTATAGAAGAATTGAAAAAAGAATTGAAAAGCAAATGAGAGACATTGAGGAAAAATAAAAATAAATTTTAAAAGTCCAAGAAAAAATTAAAAAGATTATGAAAAATAGTTAACCAACTAGAAAAAGAGGTACAGAATCTCAAAGATGAAAAAAATTATTTGAAAATTAGAATTGGGCAAGGGGAAGCGCAATGAAGGTTAGAGAGACCAAATAAATCAAACAGATTATAAAAATGAGAAAATAGAACAAAATATGAAACATTTTAGAAGAAAAATGACAGACCTAGAAAACTGATAAAGAAGAGATAATATAAAAATTGGATTGCCAGAAAGTTGTGACCAAAAAGATAACCTTGACACAATAATTCAGGATATAATACTAGAAAATTGCCCTGGAGTGATAGAATATGAGGGGAAAGTAGAAATAGAAAAAAATTCACTGATCACCCGCCCCCCACCCCCAAAGAGATCTCTTCTGGAAAACACACAAGAATGTTATTGCCAAATTTCAAAACCCCAAATCAAAGAGAACATTTTCAAGAAACAGGGGAAAAAACAATTCAAATATAGTGGAACTACAATTAGAATTCTATAAGACTATCAGCTGCTAAGATTGCTGATCCTGGAATCACATCTATTGATAATCAAAAGAACTAGGCCTACAGCCAAAAAATTATATCCAGCAAAATTATAATTGTGAATGAGAAAAAAGTGGACATTCAATTAACTTACAGATTTTCAGGACTTTCTATCAAACCCAAACTAAAAAGAAAATTTAACATATACGTGCCAATATAAAAAAAAATCAATTTTAAGTAACTCAAAATGAACAAACTGCTTAAACATGGAGAAATTGTTTATATTTTTGTTTATACAAGGGAAATGTATACCATATGTTTAATATTCACATTTATAATATTTATATTATATATAACATAAATTAATATATAATGATAATGAATAAACACATGTGTTATATATAATTATATCATATTTGTTAAGTATTTACATACATATTTACAAATATTTATGTATAATCTTATTATACAAATAAGAAGCATAAGAAGAATAAACACAGAGGTATTAGTGGGGAGAGTAGGGCTCATAGTTCTGAAGACCTACTTATATCAGGAATGGATTCAATAAGGCAACACTACATATGTACCATGAAGGACATAACACTCTCTAAAATCTATAAATAAATAAGGGGGTTGGTCAATGAGCAAATGGGTAAGCAAAGGAGACAAAGGAGGAATCTTTGGATGCAGGTTAAGGTTAGGTGAAGTAATAGCAAGGCAAATAATGGAGCAGAATTTCAGTCAATAAGGATAGAAATTCACGTGTGTGGGGGGTGTTTGTGTGTATATGCATGTATATATCTAAATGTGTATACATAAATATATCTTTTCTTAACTATAGCTTATTTGGAGATGTAGAGGACAAAAGGGAAAGCATATCATAAATAAGATATGCAGCAGAGAAACAAAGAAAATTTTATGAGGAAGTGAAGAAAAAATGGGCATTCATGAATATAATTAATCTGGTAATTTGTTTTTATGTATTTTTAATCCTCCCTATGTTCTGCTGGGTACATGGCAATGTTCATTTTTGTTTTGCTTTGTTTTGTTTTATATTACTTTATTGTTTTCCTTTGTTTCTCATTGTTTTTTTCAAATGAAATAAATTTTTTAAAAAAGAAGTTATGGAAGGGTTACAATCTATAATATTAAATAAAGGAAGTACAAAGATTTGTGATACCACAAAAATGTATGCTGACTGAGGTACTATGAAATGTACTTTTACTTTCTTTCAGCCTTCAATAAATTTAGCATTATTTATAAGAATATTTCATCTAATTCCTTTTTTTAACAGTCATGATTAAATGTTTCAAGGTACTGATACTTTAGTTTTTGAACTAGGGAACAATTGCATGATTCCTTAGTTGATCTTAGAAGATCACACAGACAGTTCAGAAGGTACAAAAAAAAAAAAATAAACCTTCAGGTAAGTCATTAGTCAAAATCTCATATTTTACTGATTTGCAGCTTTCATTCAATTAAAAATATTCACAATTTTAATTATTATTGAAAAGAAAAGATTTATTTTTCAACTAATTATTTAATCCACTTAATTGTTTTTAGAAAAATAGTTTTATAATGTTTGGAAGCCAATTAAATTCAAATATTCATCATACTTATGCTACTTTGAACAAGCAACTGTGCTAGCGAAAGGAAAGGATACTGAAATGAGGAAGACAGTCCTTATCCTAAGGTAAAGAAAATTGATATTCTTTTGAATTTTGTAAATTCAAGCTTAAAAAAAGATAATAATCCACCGACAAATAGTCTACTTCATTTCTCTTAAAGTTATTGGGTTTTTTACTCTTTTGAAATTGTAGCAAAAACCCTTAAAAATTGAACTATTTTTTAGCCTTCCCATCAGCTTATACTAAATGCAAAATTAATAGTAATAAAAGAACAAGAAGAAAATTGGCTTTTGTTTTTTTCAACCTGTTGGGGAAAGAATCTTGAAAATAAAAACAAAATTTCATTCTTATAATACAAATTCTGCTTATATTCTTTGAATTTTAATTCATGTGAATTATATACCTTGCATAATTGTTATATTTAATTTTATCAAAGATAAGGGTTTTTCATTGAAATGAATTTATAAATAATGCTGATTTTACAATTTAAAAGAATGTCGATGAAATGAGGGAAAATGGACATTTTCCTTTGTTTTATTTAGTCACTTAGAATTGCCAACCAGACTAAGATAAAAACTGGTACAAATAAATACTTATATTTAGAGGCTGTCATGCTTCATGATTTATAATTATACAACATCATGAGAAATATATTGTTGTTAAAAAAATTGCTTAGAAAGCAATTTAGCACTATTGGAAGTATGCTTAATAATATAATTGAACTTTTTTTCCTACTGAATTCTGGAACCAATTCATTGTCTATCTGCAGTGTCTGAGCAGGAGATAGATAGATAGATAGGCAGATGGACTGATAGATTAAAAACAAATACATGGATAATTGTATAGAGTTAAATATAGATATAGAAATCAATACCTATCTTTGTGTGTGTAGACAGATACACAGATATATGTATGAATATATTTATAGATAGTTATAATGATTAATAGAAATCATGTGTGCATATGTATGTGTGTATGTATATATATATATATATAAACATATATCATGTGTATATGTCTATGTATATCATATAGATTATTCAATGGACTTCTTCAATTAAATCTCATATAGTAATATAAATATGGCATATAGGCATTATAGTAATATTTATGGCATGTAGATGCCATTCATCTGTTTGTTTTTTCCTTAGTTTTCCTTGTCAGAATAATTTCATTTGAGTATATTGATATCTAATGCCAGGGGGTAAGGGGACTGTTGTACTAAATTCAATCTGCAAATGTATCCAAATGACAATTATAATAAGTGTTAATAAGAATTATACAGTGTACATAACTTGCTTACCACATATTGTCAGAAATCACTTTCAAGGAAAACTTTTCCAGGATACCATTTACAGAACTTATTATCAGAAAAAGCAATGGGATAAAACTATCAAGAACAAGGGAAATAGATGTATATCCTCAAGTGACACTGATATCCATGTAATGTTAAAAGACCTAGGAAAAGCTGTCAAATATGTTGGTTGTTTTCCCTTTTACTTAAAACCATTGAGAGGAGCAGAGCTAAGATGGCAGAGAATAGACAATTCTTTGTCTACACTCTTTCTGGCTTTTCTCATATCAACACTAGATTAAGCATCTGAATGGATTTTAGAGTAACCCACAAATATTTGGAGTATGACAAATTTCCACTAATAAATATGTTGGAAGAACTTCAGAAAAGATCTGTTTCAATCAGGCAGGGAGTGGGGAAGGTGGGCTGAGCATGGGCACAGCACAAGGACCCAGGACACAGAGTGGCCTCTGTGTGGTGGGGAAATCTATTTGCATGTTCTTAGTGAAAATACAGCAGCATTAATTATTCTATCCTGTTTCAGAAGCCAGTGGATCAGCAAACTAACTGTGAGATATCAAACTGAACTACAAAAGACAAGTAGTGAGTCTCTGAACCCCAGAATAATACTGGACAGACCACACCCACCGAGCTTTGGAAAGAAGCCAGGGGCACCAGCCCCAGGGCAGCATGAAGCCACCGTTGCCTATAGACAAAGATTAAAACAGTCTGCCCTTTGTACTAACCGCAGACTTCAACCTTTAAAAATAAGCAAAAGACCACGAAGAACTATGAATATACATAGATTTTACGACAAAGAATTCAAAAATAATCTTTTTTTATTATTATTGTAATTTTTATTGACAGAACATATGCCTGGGTAATTTTTTACAACATTGTCCCTTGTCTCACTTCCGTTCCGACTTTTCCCTTCCCTGCTGCCATCCTTCCTCTAGATGGCAAGCAGTCTTATACATGATAAATATGTTACAGTATATCCTAGATACAATATATGTGTGCAGAATCTTGTTGCACAGGGAGAATTGGATTCAGAAGGTAAAAATAACCTGGGAAGAAAAACAAAAATGCAAACAGATTACAGTCATTTTCCAGTGTTCCTTTTCTTGGAGTAGCTGATTCTGTTCATCATAGATCAATTGGAACTGAGTTAGATCTTCTCTTAGTCAAAGATATCCACTTCCATCAGAATACATCCTCATACAATATTGTTGTTGACATATAAAAGGATCTCCTTATTCTGCTCATTAGCATCAGTTCATGTAATTCTCTCCAACCCTCTCTGTATTCATCCTGCTGCTCATTTCTTACAGAACAATAATATTCCATAACATTCATATACTACAGTTTACCCAAGCATTATCTAATTGATGGACATCCATTCATTTTCCACCTTCTAGCCACTACAAAAAGGGATGCCACAAACATTTTGGCACATACAGGTCCTTTTCCCTTCTTTAGTATTTCGGATATAAGCCCAATAGTAGCATTGCTGGATCAAAGGGAATGCATAGTTTGATAACTTTTTGGGTATAATTTGAGATTGCTCTCCAGAATGGTTGGATTCGTTCACAACTCCATCAACAATGCATCAATGTGTCAGTTTTCCCACATCCCCTGAACATTCACCATTATTTTTCCTGTCATCTTAGTCAATCTGACAGGTGGTGTAGTAGTGTCTCAGAGGTATCTTAATATGCATTTCTCTGATCAATAGTGATTTAGAACACTTTCATATTAGCAGAAATACTTTCAATTTCATAATCTAAAAATTGTCTCTTTGTATCTTTTGACCATTTATCAATTGGAGAATGGCTTGGTTTCTTATAAATTAGAGTCAGTTCTCTATATATTTTGGAAATGAGGCCTTTATCAGAACCTTTACTGTAAAAATGTTTTCCTAGTTTGTTGCTTCCTTTCTAATTTTGTTTACATTAGTTTTGTTTGTACAAAGGCTTTTTAATTTGATGTAATCAAAATTTTCTATTTTGTGATCAATAATGATCTCTATTTATCTTTGGTTACAAATTCCTATATCCTCCACAAGTCTGAGAGATAAACTATTCTATATTCCTCTGATTTATTTATGATCTTGTTCTTTATGCCTAAATCATAGACCCATTTGATCTTATGTTGGTATATTGTGTTGTGTGGGTTCATGCCTAATTTTTCCCACACAAATTTACAGTTTTCCCAACAGTTTTTGTAAAATAATGAATTCTTATTGAAAACTTTGGGATTTTAGGATTTGTCAAACACTAGATTGCTATACTTATTGACTCTTTTGTCTTGTGAATCTAACCTATTCCACTGATCAACTAATCTATTTCTTAGCCAATATCAAATGGTACAGCAATGACTGCTGCTTTATAATATAGTTTTAGATCAGGTACAGCTAGGCCACCTTCATTTGATTTTTTTTTCATTAATTCCCTTGAGATTTTCGAACTTTTGTTCTTCTATATGAATTTTGGTGTTATTTTTTCTAGATCACTAAAATATTTTCTTGGAGGTCTTATTGGTATAACATTAAATAAATAGATTAGTTTAGGGAATATTGTCATCTTTAAAATATTTGCTCGCCTATCCAAGAGCACTTAATATTTTTCCAATTATTTAAGTCTGACTTTATTTGTGTGGAAAATATTTTGTAATTTTGCTCATATAATTCCTGACTTTCTTTTGGTAGATAGATTCCCAAGTACTTTATGCTGTCAACAATTATTTTGAAGGGAATTTCTCTTTGTATCTCTTGCTGTTGGATTTTGTTGGTGATGTATAAAAATGCTGAGACTTTATAGGGTTTTATTTACATTCTGCCACATTGCTAAAGTTATGAATTATTTCTAATAGCTTTTTAGTAGAATCTCTGGGGTTCTCTAAGTATATTATCATATCATCTGCAAAGAGTGATAGTTTGGTTTCCTCATTGCCTGCTCTAATTCCTTTAATCTCTTTCTCGACTCTTATTGCTGAGGCTAGTGTTTCTAATACAATATTGAATAACAATGGTGATAGTGGGCAATCTTGCTTCACTCCAGATCTTACTGGAAAGGTTTCAGTTTTTCCCCATTGCATTCCCTGTCTTACTGATGGTTTTAAATAGATGCCCCTGACTATTTTAAGGAAAAGTCCACTTATTCCTATACTCTCAAGTGTTTTTATTAGAATAGATGTTGGATTTTATCAAATGCTTTTTCTGCATCTATTGAGATGATCATATGGTTTTTGTTAGTTTGGCTATTGATACAGTCAATTATGCTAATAGTTTTCCTAATATTGAACCAGCCCTGCATTTCTGGTAGAAATCCTACTTGGTCATAGTGTATTATCCTGAGGATGATTTTCTGTAATCTTTTTGCTAAAATTTTATTTAAGATTTTAGCATTAATATTCATTAGGGAGATTGGTCCATAATTTTCTTTCTCTGTTTTTGACTTACCTGGTTTAGATATCAGTACCATGTCTGTGTCATAATTCAATCCCTATTTTTTCAAATAGTTTATATAGCATTGGAGTTAATTGTTCTTTAATTGTTTGATAGAATTCACATGTAAATCCATCTGTTCCTGGGGATTTGTTCTTAGGGAGTTAGTTAATAGCTTGTTCTATTTCTTTTTCTAAAATGGGACGGTTTAGACTATTTACTTCTTCCTCTGTTAATCTGGGCAATCTATACTTTTGAAGCCATTCTTCCATTTCATTTAAATTATCGAATTTACTGACATAAAGTTGGGCAAAGTAACTCCTAATTATTTCTCTAATTTTCTCTTCATTAGTGACTAGTTCTCCCTTTTCATTTTTTAAGACTAAACAATTTGATTTTCTTCTTTCCTTTTTTAAATCAGATTTACTAAAGATTTGTCTATTTTGATGGTTTTTTCATAAAACCAACTCTTAGTTTATTAATTAATTCAATAGTTTTATTTTTTATTTTCAATATTATTGATCTCTCCTTTTATTTTTAGAATTTCAAGTTTAATGTTTGGGGGGTTTTAATTTATTCCTTTGCCAGTATTTTTAGTTGCAAGCCCAATTCATTAATGCTCTCTTTTCTCTATTTTATGCAAGTAGGCCTCTAGAGATATGAAATTTCCCCTTATTACCACACATTTTGGTATGATGTCTCATTATTGTCATTTTCTTAGGTGAAGTTATTAATTATGTCTATGATTTGCTGTTTTCACCAATCATTCTTTAGTATGAGATTATTTACTTTCCATTTTTTTTTGGTGTATTTCCCCTGGCTTTTTATTGAATGTAATTTTCATTGCATTGTGATCTGAAAAAGATGCATTTACTATTTCTGCCTTACTACATTTGTGTTTGACTTTTTTATGTCCTAACATATGTTCATTTTTTGTACAGGTTCCATGACCCACTGAGAAGAAAGTGTACTCCTTTCTGTCTCCATTTAGTTTTCTCCAAAGATCTATCATATCTAACTTTTCTAGTATTCTATTTACCTCTTTGGCTTCTTTCTTATTTATTTTGTGGCTTGATTTATCAAATTTTGACAGTGCAAGGTTGAGATCTCCCACTATAACAGTTTTACTGTCTATTTCTTCTTGCATCTCTCTTAATTTCTCTTTTTAAGAATTTAACTGCTACACCACTTTGTGCATATATGTTTAATATTGACATTGCTTCATTATCTATGCTACTCTTTAGCAAGATATAGTACCCTTCCTTATCTCTTTTCATTAGATCAAGTTTTGCTTTTCCTTGATCTGAGATCAGGATGGCTACCCCTGCTTTTTTTTTTTTTTTTTTTTTTAACTTCACCTGAAGCACAGTAGATTCTGCTCCAACCTTTTACTTTTACTCGGTATGCATTGCACTGCTTTTGGTGTGTTTCCTGTAATCAACATATTGTAGGATTCTTGCTTTCAATCCATTCTGCTAACCACTTCCTCTTTATGGGGGAGTTTACCCTGTTCACATTTATAGTTAAAATTACCAATTCTGTATTACTTTCCATCTTGTTAAGCCCTGTTTATGCTTTTCTCCCTTCTTTCCCTCTTACCCCTTCCCCAGTATTAAACTTGTGAGCACTACTTGCTTCTTTCAGGCCTCCCTTTTTAGTATCCCTCCACCCCCGCCTTAGAGTTCCTCCCCCATCTTACCCCTTTTCCTCACAGTTTCTGTATCTCCTTCTGCTTAGCTTATGCCTTCCCTTTTCATTTTTCCCTTCCTACTTTTCAATGAGGTGGGAGAAGTTTCACCATAAATTGAATATGTATAAAATTTTTCTCTTTAAGCCAATTCTGATGGCAGTAAGATACCCACTATATTCATCCCCCTCCATTCTTTCTCTCAGATATAATAGGTTTCCTTTTGTGAGATGTAGTACCCCCAGTTTACCCTTTTTTCTGGTATAATATCCTTACTACCTCTAGTTTCTAGAACAAGGTATACATGTATTTTTTATATATCTTTATAGCAGAAATATAGTTCCCAAGATTTCTTTTGACCTTTTTAGGTTTCTCTTGAATTCTGTATTTGTAGATCAAACTTTTTGTTAAGTTCTGGTTTTTTCATCAAAAATAGGTGAAATTCGCTTATTTTGTTGAATGTCCATCTTCTTCCGTGGAAAAAGATACTCCTTCTGGCTGGGTAAGTTATTTTTGGCTACATACCAAGTTCCTTAGCCTTTTGGAATATCATATTCCAAGCCCTTTGATCCTTTAATGTGGATGCTGCTACATCCTGAGTAATCCTTATTGTGGCTACTCTGTATTTGAATTGATTTTTTCTAGCAGCTTGCAATATTTTTTCCTTCGTCTGATAGTTCTGGACTTTGGCCACTATATTTCTTGGTGTTTTGATTTTAGGGTCCCTTTCAGCAGATGACCAATGAATTCTTTCAATTTCTATTTTACCCTCTGTTTCTATAACTTCTGGGCAGTTCTCTTTCATAATTTCCTGGAAAATAGTGTCCAGGCTCTTTTTTTTCATCATATTTTTCAGGGGGGTCCAATAATTCTCCAATTGTCTCTCCTAGATCTATTTTCCCAAGAAGGTATTTGATATTTTTTCCATTGTTTCATTTTTTTGGTTTTGCTTGACTTATTCTTGGTATCTCCTGGAGTCATTCAATTTCATTTGTTCAATTCTGATTTTCAGTGAAGTATTTTCTTCACTCACTTTTTTAATATCTTTTTCTAATTGCCCGATTGAGTTTTTAAGTGAGTTGTTTTGTTCTATTGATTTTTTTCCATTTTGCCAATTTTATTTTTTAGAGAGCTATTTTCTTTTTCCAACTCACTAATTCTGTTTTTCAAGAATTTTATTTCTTTATCCACTCTATCTTTAAATGAGTGGGATGACTTATACAGACTCTCTTGCCAAGTATCCCTTTCCTTTTCCCATTTTTCTTCTAGCTCTCTTGTGAGATCCTTTTTAATTTCTTCTATGAGCGTCTTATGTGTTGAGGACCAGATCATAATTTCCTTTGGGGATTCATCTGGAGACAGTCTGTTTTTAGTATCCTCAGGGCTTAAAGTCTGCTCTCTATCCATATAGAAGCTATCAATAGTTACAGTGTATTTTAATTTTTTGCTCATTTTGTCAAAAAAGAGTCAAAGAAAACAAACTAACAAGAAAAACAAATAGTCTGCTTTTTTTTGGGGGGGGGCCTGGATGGTATTAACAAGTTTCTTCTACAGACTGCAGGGGGCAGAAGCGAGGCACTAGAAGGACAGCAATGGCCGTGCTACATCTGTGCTCTAAGATTCTGAGAGCATGCTGAGACACTGTGGGTGGGTATGGCCATGTCCCAAGAGACCCTAGCTTTTCAGGATTATAGTCTTCACCCCCTGTGTTTTTAGCTTCTCTGCTTGTCTACTGGCTTGCTACTAGGGCAAAGTAGCCAACACTGTGTTAAACCTCTCTCCACAGAAGCAGCTGAGGTCACACTCCACCCCCCTCCAATCTGCTCAGCTGTGAGCTGCCTGCCTTACTCTGCCTTCTGTGCTGCTGCTGCCTGCCTTCAGTTTGTGCCCAATCTAACCACCCTCACCCTCTAGCAAAAACAGACATTTTTTGGCAAATTTCGAGGATATCTTCTTTGGTAATTATTTGTGTGCTTTTTTTTTTAAGTCAAGCACTAAATCCGAGGCTTGTCATGAAATAAATTATTCTGAGAGAAAACATGAAGCTTAAGTAGATGTGTGCATCTTACCACGTCATCTTGGACTGAAGTCCAAAAGGAATCTTAAAAGAAGAGGAAACACAGAAATTATCTGAAGAAAATCACTCCTTAAGAAAATCAACTAAAAAGCTACTAGAATCAACTCACACCTTTAGCAAAGTAGCAGGATACAAAATAAATCCACATAAATCATCAGCATTTTTATATATTATCAATAAAGTCCAACAGCAAGAAATACAAAGAGAAATTACATTTAAAATAACTGGTGATAATATAAAATATTTGGGAGTTTATCTGCTAAAGCAGTCAGGAACTATATGAACCAATGAAAAAAACACCACACCAATAAAGTCAGATCTAATCAACTGTGAAATTATCAAGTGCTCATGAGTAGTCCAAGTGAATATAATAAAAATGGCAATAGAACTTAAATTAATCTCCTTATTTAGTATCATAAACTCTGAAGAAATTAATTTCAGATCTGTAAAAAAAAAAAAAAACAAAGGGGCAGATAATATGATAGTATACTTAAAGAGTCTTAGAAAAACTAAAAAAAACTACTAGAAACAATTCACAAAAAAATAGAAACAATTCACAAAGTTGCAGGATACAAAATAAATCCACATAAATAATCAACATTTTTATATATTGCCCTCAAAGACCAGCTGCAAGAGATACAAAGAGAAGTTCTATTTAAAATAACTGTAGATGATATAAAATGTTTGGGAGTTTATCTGCCAAGACAAAGTCATGAACCATATGAACAAAATTACAAACTGCTTTCTACACAAGTAAAGTCAAGTGTTCATGGTTAGGCTGAGCTAATATAATAAAAATGAAAATACTACTTAAATTAATCTACTTATTCAGTGCCATATCAGTCAAAATTCCCAAGAAATTGTTTTATAGAGCTAGAAAAAGTAATAGCAAAGTTATTGGAAGAACAAACTAGAATTGTAAGAAATAAAGGTAAAAAATTTCAAGGGAATTAATGAAAAAAAGTACAAATCAAGGTGGCCTAGCTGTACCAGACCTAAAAGTGTATTATAAAGCAGTGATCAGCAAAACTATTTGGTACTGGCTAAGAAATACAGTCGTTTATCAGTGGCATAGGTTCAGTTCATAAAACACAATAACCAATGACTATAGTAATCTAGTGTTTGATAAACCCAAAGATTCCAGCTCTAGGATAAGAACTCATGATTTGACAAAAATTTCTGGGAAAACTGGAAATTAGTATGGCAGAAACTAAGCACTGACCCATACCTAACATCCAGTACCAAGTTAAAGTTAAAATTGGTTCAAAATTTAGACATAAAAAGTGATATTATAAACAGAGTATAAAAAGAGGATAGAAAAATATGATAAATCAATCAGCAAACATTAAACATTTAATATGTGTCAGGTGCTTTGCTAGAAACTAGAGATACATTGCAATGAGATTTAGCCATGTTCTAGAACAAGCTCTACAGTAGCATTCCTATATGGCAGAAATGCAGTTATCTGATAAAGTGAAGACTGTTACCTACCACCCATTAAAAAAATTTGGGAAACCTTACTAAGGAGGTCATTTGCTATTTCAGAAAAAGCAGGGTCATATCACTACAAGTGTTAACATTCCATATACCTCTTTTAATAGTAATATTTGATAATTTATGTCCTGAAAAAGAACTGGCTTTTTGGGTGTGTCCCTTTAATTAAAGTTAACTCTGAGATAGGTCTAGTTTTGTATCAATGTAATATCTTTCTCAAATTAAGATTTTTGGCAATATATATATATATATATATATATATATATATATATATATATATATCTTTGGCCATACATAGCTCTAAATGATTCTTATACATTGATGAAAAAAGACACATTTTCCTGATATGTTTGGCTAAAATAATACCATTATTACAAAATACCTTAACTTCACAACTTTTCAAACTGCTGCCTCCAGTTATTTTCTCTGGGAATTATTTTTTTCAGAATTTAGTCACTGTGATAATAGTTTCTATACTTGCATCAATATATATTGTATACTGTAATGAATTACTGTGAAAGAAAATGCAAGAAAAACTCCCTTGTCACATGTATTTTTTTTTTGAGTGAGACCTATCCAAGTCTATTAAGAATTCACTTAATAGAAACACTCCAACAAGAATACTATAGAGAAAAGGTAATTTTGTAATTCCATTTTCCCATTAAACATAATGTATTATTCAAGTAAACAATTACTCTGCTGCTATTCAATGCAATGCTGAAATTAAAAATTAATAATTTTGCATTCTATATTGATTTCTTCTATTATTTCTGAAGAGGGAAACACCTTACATTGTCATAAAAAATTATTGAGTATATGTTGAGAACATAACTAATCAACTCTTAAAACAACTAAGAAATAAGAACTAAAGAATAAAATAGGCATGTGTGTGTGTATGCGTGTGTGTGTGCAATTTTCTACAAGTACAACTTGATATAATTAGTTGGTCTTATTTTAAGGTAGAAGGAAAATATTTACTCCTTGTGGGAGAAATTGTATTAGTGGAGGGGCAGAGCCAAGATGGTGGAGAAGGCAAAAGCAACTTTCTAAGCTCTTCTCATTCCATCATGACCAACTATTAAATTTAGCCTCAAAAATAGCACTTGACTAGTAAAACCCACAAACTTTAGAAGCACAACTTACCAGCCAAAGATAATCTGGACGACTGCCAGCAAAGGTTTGTCCTGAGGGGCCAGGAACAGACCAGTGCAGCCAGGGAGAGACTAGCCTCTGGAGTAGACCAGGGGTGGGGGTGACCTCTGTGGCTAGAGATGACTCTTCCATAGGCTACCTGCTCTGCCTTAATTATAAAGCAGTAAACTGGCAGAGAAATTAAAGCCAAAGACAGAGGGTACTCTCTAAAAAATGCCAGAACTTAACAAGATCTGACTATAACCAGCCAAAACTGGAAGAGACTCAATGCAGAGAATAACACAGCCCTGCAGCAACATTCTGTAGTATGGGGCTTTTGTAGGGGCAGTTACAAATCTGCATAGCAGGTGGCACAGCTGGGACAACTCTAATCTGCACAGGGTGGGGCTTGGCCTGGGGCAATAGAACTTTCACAGAAAGACTGTGCTTCCCTGGTCAGGGACACTTCCGGTCAGTGACAGACTATTTACTGGTCAGCTGCTAATACCCAGGGCCCTCAGTGGGCTTTGGCCTGAAGAAGTGACACTTTCAGTGCTCAGCTTCTAGCCCCAGGCCAGTACTTAATACACACAGCAGTGTGCTTTGCAGGGCACTTCTAAAGTTCTGCAGAGCAGGCCTCAGTTACTTCTGGGGGGAAACCTTTCCCAGAGCACTCCCTTACCTCCCGGCTCTTTGTAGCTGGTTGGCAGAATAGCTACCCATCCATACACCTATCCTTGCTCTGCAGAGGAAGCAGGAAAACTCCTAGCCCTGAAGGCAGACCCTACAGGCTTTAAAAATAATGAGTAAAAATATCAAAAGGACTATCAATAGCTTCTATACAGAAAGAGAGCAGTTTTCAACCCCAAGGAGCCTAATAGCACACAGTCTCCATACAATTGTTGGTCCCCAACACAAAAGGGTTTAGTAGCAGAGACTATTAAAAACCTTAAAAGAGAATAAGAAGAAAAATGGGGAAAGGAAAGAGAAGCTATACAAGAGAGAAACAACTTCCTGAAATGTGAATTGGAAAAGGTAAAAAACTCCCAAGAAGTGCAGGGAAACAGAATTTATGATTTGGAAAAGGTAAAGAATTCCCAAGAAAGTAGGATTTGTGAATTGGAACAAGAAAATAACTCACTAAAAAGAAATAGTGGAATGAAAAAAAATTCCATAGAACAAAACAACTCATTTAAAAACTCAATTAGACATATACAAAAAGAAGTAAAAAAAAAAAGGTAATGAAGAAAATAACTCACTAAAAATCAGAACTGAACAAATAGAAATTCATTGAGATATCAAGAATCAGTCAAGCAAGACCAAAAAGAAAGAAAAAAAGAAAAAAAGTTTAGGAAAAAAATGTCAAATATGTACTTGGAAAAACAACAAACCTGGAAAATAGATCTAAGAGAGATAACCTAAGGATCATTGGACTTCCAGAAAATTGTCTCCCTGAGACATCATGCCAAAATTTGTGGGATGCAGCCAAAGAAGTAATAAAGGGAACTTTTATATCCTTAGAGGCCTAGTTGAAAAAAATAGAGAAAAAGATCAATGAATTGGGCTTGCAACTTAAAAATAAAAATAAAAAGCTAGAAAAAGACCAAATTAAAAACCCCCAATCAAATACAAAATTTGAAATTCTAAAGTTAAAAGGAGAAATTAATAATATTGAAAGTAAAAAACTATTGAGCTAATGAGTAAAACTAAGACTTGGTTTTATGAAAAAACCAATAAACTAGATAAGCCTTTGGTAAATCTGATTAGAAAGAGGAGGGAGGAAAATCAAATTAGTAGTCTTAAAAATGAAAAGGGAGAACTTTCCACCACTGCAGAAGAAATTAGAGAAATAATGAGTTACTTTGCGCAACATTATGCAAATAAATTTGATAATTTAAGTGAAATAGATGACTACCTCCAAATACATAGGCTTCCCAAATTAACAGAGGAGGAAGTAAATCCCTTAAATAGTCCCATTTTAGTAAAAGAAATAGAACAACCTATTAATCAACTCCCAAAGAAAAAATCCCCAGGACCAGATGGATTTACATGTGAATTCTACCAAACATTTAAAGAACAATTAGCCCCAATACAATATAAACTATTTGCTAAAATAGGGAATGAAGGAGCCCTACTGAATTCCTTTTATGACACAGACATGGTACTGATACCTAAATCAGGTAGATTGAAAACAGAGAAAGAAAATTATAGACCAATCTCCCTAATGAATATTGATGCTAAAATCTTAAATACAAAATTAGCAAAAAGACTACAGAAAATAATCCCCAGGATAATACACCATGATCAAGTAGAATTTAGAGCAGGAATTCAGGGCTGGTTTAATATTAGGAAAACTATCAGTATAAATGGCCATATTAATAACCAAATTAACAAAAACCATATGATCATCTCAATAGATGCAGAAAAAGCATTTGATAAAATCCAACATCCATTCCTAATATAAACACTTGAGAATATAGGAATGCATGGACTTTTCCTTAAAATAATCAGTAGCATCTATTTAAAACCATCAGTAAGCATCATATGTAATGGGAGAAAACTGTAATCATTCCCAATAAGATCAGAACTGAAACAAGTTTGCCCCCTATCACCGTTACTCTTCAATATTTTATTAGAAATGTTAGCTTTGGCAATAAGAGTTGAGAAAGAGATTGAAGGAATTAGAGTAGGCAATGAGGAAACCAAATTATCACTCTTTGCTGATGATATGATGGTATACTTAGAGAACCCCAGAGATTCTACTAAAAAGTTATTAGAAATGATCCACAACTTTAGCAAAGTTGCAGGATACAAAATAAACCCACATAAGTCATCAGCATTCTTATACATCACTAACAAAATCCAACAGTCAGAGTTACAAAGAGAAATCCCATTTAAAGTAACTACTGATAGTATAAAATATTTAGGAATCTATCTGCCAAGGGAAAATCAGAAAATTTATGAGCAAAACTACAAAACACTTTCCACACAAATTAAGTCTGATCTAACCAATTGGAAAAATATTAAATGCTCTTGGATAGGGTGAGCAAATATAATAAAAATGCCAATACTACCTAAACTAATCTATTTGTTGAGCACTATACCAATCAGATTCCCAAAAACCTATTTTAATGACCTAGAAAAAATAACAACAAAGTTCATATGGAAAAACAAAATGTCAAGAATTTCAAGGGAATTAATGAAAACAAATCAAATGAAGGTGGCCTAGCTGTACCAGATCTAAAATTATATTATAAAGTAGCAGTTACCAAAACCATTTGGTATTGACTAACAAATAGATTAGTTGATCAGTGGAATAGGTTAAGTTCAAAGGACAAAACAGTCAATAACATTAATACTCTAGTGTTTGACAAAACCAAAGACTCTAGCTTTTGGGATATGAACTCACTGTTTGACAAAAATTGCTGGGAAAATTTGAAACTAGTATGACAGAAATTAGGCATCGACCCACACTTAACACCATATCCCAAGATAAGGTCAAAATGGGTTCATGACCTAGGCAAAAAGAATGAGATTATAAGTAAGTTAGAGGAACACAGGATAGCTTACTTCTCAGACCTGTGGAAGAAGAAGGAATTTATGATCAAAAAAGAACTAGAGATCAGAAGGGAAGCAATAAACTGGGAAAACATTTTTACAGTCAGAGGTTCTGATAAAGGGCTCATTTCCAAAATATATAGAGGGTTGACTCTAATTTATAAGAAATCAAGCCATTCTCCAATTGATAAATGGTCAAAGGATATGAACAGACAATTCTCATACTAAGAAATTGAAACTATTTCTAGCCATATGAAAAGATGCTCCAAGTCATTATTAATCAGAGAAATGCAAATTAAGACAACTCTGAGATACCACTACACACCTGTCAGACTGGCTAGAATGACAGGGAAAGACAATGCAGAATGTTGGAGGGGATGTGGGAAAACAGGAATATTAATGCATTGTTAGTGGAATTGTGAATACACCCAACCATTCTGGAGAGAAATTTGGAACTATACTCAAAAAATTATCAAACTGTGCATACTCTTTGATCCAGCAGTGTTACTACTGGCCTTATATCCCAAAGAGATCTTAACGAAGGGAAAGTGACCTGTATGTGCAAGAATGTTTGTGGCAGCACTCTTTGTAGTAGCCAGAAACTGAAAACTGATGCCCATCAATTGGAGAATACCTGAATAAATTGTGGCATATGAATATAATGGAATATTATTTTTCGATAAGAAATTAACAACAGGATGGTTTCAGAAAGGCCTGGAGAGAGTTTCATGAACTGATGCTGAGTGAAATGAGCAGGGCCAGGAGATCATTACATACTTCAACAACAATACTATATGATGATCATTTCTGATGGACTTGGCCATCTTCAGCAATGAGATGAACCAAATCAGTTCCAATGGAGCAGTAATGAACTGAACCAGCTACACCCGTGAAAGAACTCTTAAAGATGACTAAGAACCATTACACTGAATTCCTAATCCCTATATTTTTGCCTGCCTCCATTTTTTATTTCCTTCACAGGCTAATTTTACAATATTTCAGAGTCCGATTCTTTTTATACAGCAAATAAACTGTTTGGTCATGTATATTTATTTTGTATTTAATTTATAATTTAATATATTTAACATGTATTGGTCATCCTGCCACCTAGGGGAGGGAGTGGGGAGAAGAAGGGAAAAATTTGGAACAAAAGGTTTGGCAATTGTCAATGCTTTAAAATTACTCATGCATATTACTTGTAAATAAAGAGCTATTAAAAAAAGAAAAAACAGGTAAAAGGCTGTAGGAGAATCTATTATGCTTCAGGTGAAGTCAAAAAAGCAGGGGTAGCCACCCATCTCTCAGATCAAGCAATATCAAAAATTTATCTAATTAAAAAAAGATAAGGAAGGAAACTATATCTTGCTAAAGGGTAATATAGATAATGAAGAAATTTCAATATAAACATATATACCAAATGGTACAGAATTTAACTTCCTATAGAAGAAGTTAAGAGAGTTGCAAGAAGAAAGAGACAGCAAAACTATAGTAGTGGGAGATCTCAATCTTGCACTCTCAGAATTAGATAAATTAAAACACAAAACAAATAAGAAAGAAATTAAAGAGGTAAATAGGATATTAGAAAAATTAGTTATGATAGATCTTTGGAGAAAACTGAATGGTGACAGAAAGGAGTAAACTTTCTTCTCAGCAGTTCATGGAACCTATACAAAAATTGACCATGTATTAGGACATAAAGACCTCAAAATTAAATGCAGGAAGGAAGAAATAACAAAGCTTTCTTTTCAGATCACAATGCAATAAAAACTGCATTCAACAAAAAGTTAAGGATAAATAGACCAAAAAGTAATTTGAAACTAAATAATCTCATCTTACAGAATGATTAGGTGAAACAGCAAATTATATACACAATTAATAATTTCACTCAAGATAATGACAACAATGAGACATCATGCCAAAATTTGTGGGATGCAGCCAAAGAAGTAATAAAGGGAAATTTTATATATTTAGAGACTTACTTGAATAAAACAGAGAAAGAGAAGATCAGTTAATTGGGCTTGCAACTTAAAAAGTAGAAAAAGACCAAATTAAAAATCCCCAAATACTAAATTTGGAATTATAAAATTAAAAGGAGAAATTAATAATATCAAAAGTTAAAAAAAAACTGTTGAATTAATAAATAAAGCTAAGAGTTGGCTTCATGAAAAAAACAAAAAATAGATCAACCTTTGATAAGTCTTATTTGAAAAAGGAAAGAGCAAAATCAAATTGTTAGTCTTAAAAATGAAAAGGGGGAATTTTCCACCAAGGAAGAGGAAATTAGAGTAATAATAAGTAGTTACTTTGCCCAACTTTATGCCAATAAATTTGATAACTTAAGTGAAATGGATGACTACCTCCAAAAATATAGGCTTCCCAGATTAACAGAGGAGGAAGTAAATTGCTTAAATTTTTCCATTTCAGAAAAAGAAATAGAACTATTAATCAACTTTCTAAAAAAAAATCCCCAGGACCAAAGGGATTTACATGTGACTTCTACCAAACATTTAAAGAACAATTATCCCCAATGCAATATAAACTATTTGAAAAAATAGGAAATGAAGGAGTCCTACACAATTCCTTTTATGACACAGACTTGGTACTGATACCTAAATCAGGTAGGTTGAAAATAGAGAAAGAAAATTATAGACCAATCTCCTTAATGAATATTGATGCTAAAATCTTATGCAAAATATTAGCAAAAAGACTACAAAAAACATCCCCAGGATAATACACCATAATCAAGTAGGATTTATACCAGGAATGTATTAGAAAAACTATTAGCATAATTGACCATATTAATGAACAAATGAACAAAAACCATATGATCATCTCAATAGATGCAGAAAAAGCATTTGAAAAATCTAACATCCATTCCTATTAAAAACACTTGAGAGTATAGGGATAAATGGGCTTTTCCTTAAAATAACCAGTAGCATTTATTTAAAAGCATAAGTAAGCATCATATGTAAACTGGATACTGGACAAACTGGGGATAAACTGGAACCATTCCCACTAAAATCAGGAATGAAACAAGGTTGCCCTCTATCACCTCTCAGACCTGTGGAAGAAGAAGGAATTTATGACCAAAGAAGAATTCAAGATCATTATTGATCACAAGATAGAAAAAAATGATTATATCAAATTGAAAAGTTTTTGTACAAACAAAACTAATGCAGACAAGATTAGAAGGGAAGCAATAAACTGGGAAAACATTTTTACTGTCAAAGGTTCTGATGAAGGCCTCTTCTCCAAAATATATAGATAATTGACTCTAATTTATAAGAAATCAAGCCATTCTCCAATTGATAAATGGTCAACGGATATGAACAGACAATTCTCAGATGAATAAATTGAAACTATTTCTAGCCACATGAAATGATTCTTCAAGTCATTATTAATCAGATAAATACAAATTAAGACAACTTTGAGATATCACTACATATCTGTTAGATTGACTAGAATGACAGAGAAAGATAATGTTAAATGTTGGAGGGGATGTGGGAAAACAAGGACACTGATATATTATTGGTGGAATTGTGAATATATCCAACCATTCTGGAGAGCAATTTGGAACTATGTTCAAAAAGCTATCAAACTGTGCATATCCTTTGACCCAGCAGTGTTACTACTGGGCTTATATCCCAAAGAGATTTTAAAGAAGGAAAAGGGGCCATGTGTAAAAGAATGTTTGTTGCAGCTCTCTTTGTAGTGGCCAGAAACTGGAAATAGAGTGGATGCCCATCAATTGGAGAATGGCTGAATAACTTTTGATATATGCATGTTATGGAATATTATTGTTCTGTAGAAATGACCAGCAGGATGATTTCAGAAAGGCCTGGAGAGACTCACAAGAACTGATGCTGAGTGAAATGAGCAGGACCAGGAGGTCATTATATACTTCAACAACAATACTATATGATGATCAATTTTGATGGATGTGGCCCTCTTCAACAATAAAGATGATCCAAATCAGTTCCAATAGAGCAGTAATGAACTGAACCAGCTACACCCAGCAAAAGAACTCTGGGAGATGACAATGAACCACTACTTAGAATTCCCAATCCCTCTATTTTTTTTCTGCCTGCATTTTTGATTTCCTTCACAGGCTTATGGTACACTATTTCAAAGTCCAACTCTTTTTATACAGCAAATTAACTGTTTGGACATGTATACATATATTGTATTTAACTTATACTTTAACATATTTAACATGTATTGGTCAAACTTCTACCTGGGGGAAGGGGTGGGAGGAAGGAGGGAAAAAGTTGGAACAAAAGGATTTGCAACTGTCAATGCTGAAAAATTATCCATGTATATATCTTGTAAATAAAAAATATTAAAAAAAGAAAAAAAAAGAAATTGTATTATTGTTCAAATATATATTTTGATGGTACCCTTTTCCCACAACTTAAAATCATTTAAAGATTTTATTTTCATGTGTATGTCTCAGGAAATTTGTTAAGTGTGAAAAATCTTATGGTGGAAAAACACGGTAAATTCTCAGATCTGTGAAAAAGGGAAATTAAAATGATAATAATAGTCAGCATTTTTATAACACTTTAAGATTTGAAAAACACTTTACAAATACTATTTTATCTATCCTCAGAACAACTCTGTGAGATTGGGATAAGAAAATCTAATAACCATAATTATTTCAGAAGGCTATTTTCAATGTAATATCTGGTTAATGTATTGAAAAATTCTTGAAGAAATGAAGCACAAGAATATACTGTAGACTATCACTCAAAAGTAAGCAACAAAGCATTCATTCTCCTGTTAGATGAAGAATGGAATCAAAGGATAGAACCAGGTAAAGTAGGATAAAATTTTAAACAGATATAGAAAGACTTGTGTTTGTGATAATAACAGCATTTATATAGGACCTACTAGGTGCCAGGCATGGTGCTATTTGCAATTTTTCTCTTTTGGTCCTCACAACAATCCTAGTAGGTAGATGCTATTATTATCCCCATTTTTGCAGATGAAGAAACTGAAGCAGTTTAAGTGACTTGCCTGGAATTTTATGGCTAATGAGTAACTAAGGCAAATATGTGAACTCATCTCTTCTTGACTCCAAACTCAGCCCTCTATTTGCTACAGCACCTACATAAAGTGTGCAAAATCACAGAATTTTGTTTTTATTTTTTTCTATTTTTGAAGAGTTTAAGGTATGTAAAGTACTGAAAAACTTCATTGTAAATGGATGCTATCATTCTTATTTTATTCATTTAATTTACAATGCAATATTGTCCACCTCCAAAAAAGAAGAGCCTTTCAGTTGTGTGGCCCAAGTTCTTCCTTTTTTAAACCTTTGTGGGGGGAGCAAGTTATTGTTAATTGTTTACAGGAAATGTAATCTGATGGGACAAATATCTGAACTCAATTGTTCTCTATTTATACTGACAAGCCAGACCTTCTAAGTTACTTTCTCTGATTCACTTGTGAGACAGCTCTTTCCTAAGATGCTATAATATCCCATTTGCTTCTAAAGGACACAGCTTATTAATACCTACAAGCCTACCCACAAGTCTATATAGCAAGGACACAAAGTTACTTTGATTAAGCCTTTGCTTAAAAAAAACACATGCTCAAAATAATAAAATATGAAATATGTCTGTATCTAACTCAGAATCCCAACCTCATAATGGCTTCTATTTTCTCACTGCATTCACACATTCAGAAAACTTCCTTACACTGAGATCATATAGTTAATTATATTTAAAATAAAATGAAAGGAAATTATACCAAGCCATACTATTAAGATACATTCTAGAATTACACATATTTAACATATATTGGATAACTAGATGTCATGGGGAGGGAGTAGGGAAAAGATGGTGAGAAAAATCTTGAATACAAGATTTTGCAAAGGTGAATGGTGAGAATTATCTATGCATGTATTTTGAAAATAAAAAGCTATTAAAAATATGCATTCTAGTTCTCTTTCCCTTTCCTTCAGACTTTGGGCATCAGAGAGTGAAATCCTGACCATATACAATAATGGTTCAGATAAAAGAAAAAAAAGGGGAGAAAATGTTCTTTGCACTCAAGAACTGAAAAAAAAAAGGAAAATTAGAAAAGACAGTGAGAGACTTTCATTCAGTGTCTCAGATTCATTTACCAAAAATTGAAAAGTAGTATAATTATATCAATAGATACTAAAAGACGATTGACAAAAGCAGGGATGACTCTTATTACCATTAATTATAAGAAATACTATGACAACAAAACAAAAGAATTTGAGGGATATAAACATGAACAATTATTTGGGAAAATGATCCAAATTACTAATGATTAGAGAAGGTTAATGGAACTCAGATTCTACCTTCTACTCATCAGTTTGACAAAAAAATGATAAAAGAAGAAAATCATGTTGAAAGGGCTATAGAATAAAGCTAGAATAGAAGCACACTAATGTACTTTTAATGTAACTGTAAATTGTTTCAGATATTTTGAAAAATAATTAGAACTATGCCCTCCAAATCACTAAACTACTCATACTCTTTGACTGATACAACCAGTAGGCTTACATATCAAAGATAGAAAAGAAAGAAGAAAAGGATCTATCTGCACAGAACAATATTTAGAATTTTTGTAGCAGTTCTTTTTGTGGTAGCAAAAATCTGGAAACTAAGAAGATGTCCCTCTAAAGAGGAGAAACTAAACAAATAATGGAGTATGGGTACAACAGAATATTATTATGCCAAAGGAAATGACAAAATGTACAATTCCATATAACTGGGAAGAAAGATACGAACTATTTCAGATTTAAGTGAACAGAAAGAGGTGAACAATTGATATAATATCATTATAAAAAGATAAGGGCTCTGAAAGGTTTTAGAAACCACTATTCTACAGTACTGAAGATGATCCTATTACCCACTTCTTCACACAGTAGTAATGGACTCAAAACGTAGAGTGAAACTTAAATTGTTTTGCCATTGTTTTCCTGTTGGTTCATTTTATTGGCTAAGGGAGAAATTTGCTTTACTAGACTATGTTTATATGTTCTGTGAGGATTTTTCTTTTCTTTTTATTTTTCTTTTGTTCATTGTGAGGGAGAGTGGGAAGGTAAAAAAGAAATTAGAAAGCAGGAAAATTTCCTGCCATTCAGTCATCTATAGGAAAAGAAAAACAATAAATGCTGACTTCTGAACATCAATTACATCTCAACAGTGTGGAGGATCATGGCTCTGATCAACAATGACTCTATTGGTATGATTACTCCCTTACATAATAGGCCAACAAATATTTATTAAATGTTATGATATCAAGTGCTATATTAAGCATGGGGCAATTAAACATTGAAAAAACAAACAAACAAAATATGTTGTCCCTACCTTCAAAAAGCTTACATCTTAGTGGGAGAGAGGGGGTGCATGTATAAACATTGTTATACATAGACAAGTTTTATATAGTAAAAAGTAGATGATAATATTAAAGAGCATGGTATTAAGCATGGTACAAAGAGCATGGTATAAAGTAGTCATCTCCTACAGAATGTGGAATTTGAGTTGAATTTTGAAGGAAAGAAATAAAATTAAGAGATGAAAGTGAAGGAGCAGATTATTATGAGCTCATGGAACAGTCAGTGCAAAGGCATAAACATGGTAGACAGAGTCAGGAAAGAACAGCAAGTGGACAACTGTTGATGAATCATAGACTATGTGAAGAGAGTAATGTATAATGTTACAAAAAAGGTGGGAAGCAGCCAAATTACATCCTTGCCCCATCATGCCATCGAAAGTTTCTCATCTTCCAGTGGATTCCTCTCAAAGAATACCCTCTCCTTATAATCAGAGGAAATGGTTCACAAAGTATATATCAAAGGAAAGGAAAGATAAGAGACAAAGAACAACTCAGAGACTGGCAGGGACCACTTTGGATCTGTCAAAAGGTTTGGAGATACCCTCACATATACAAATGTAAGTTTACTAAAGCAGGAAAGTTATTACTTTTCTCTTTATGTTAGAGGGAAAATCAAGGCACTCACATTTCTAGTGGCATATCAAAAAAGATGTTGTGTTTGCCTTAATGGAAGATTTTCTGCCCTCAGAATTCTCCATAAAATTAAAAACTCTTGGACTTCCAGGGGTTGGAGCCAAGATGATGGAGAAAATATACATTCTCTCTGACCTTCTTTACAATCCTTACAATAATTACAAAATCCAGACTCTGAATTAGCTCTGAATTGGCAGAACCTACAAATACTGGAAGTACAACAAGTTATCAGCAGAAGATAATTTCAAAGATCGCCAAAAAAGATTTGTTTCAATTGGATGTGGGAAAGAGGCAGCCAGGGCAACCAGTACAAATGCCAACACATTTAACTCAGTGTCCTGGGGCAGAGAATTTTCAGGAGAAAACAGACCAGAAAAGATCTGTATCAATCAGAAACTGGAGAGAGGTATCAAAGCACAAATAGCTGACCACAAACACCAGCTCAGGCAGAGCAGGGCCCCAGGGCAGAACAGTCTCAGTGTAGCAGTGCAACTTCCCCAGGGCAGAGAGTTTGTGGGAGGAAGCAGACCAGAGAAAGTCTGCTTCAATCAGAAGTGAGAAAAAGACAAGTGAGATCTGGGCAACTAATCACAAATGCCAGCACAAACAGTTCAGAGTCCAGGAGCAGTGCAGTCTCAGAGTGCCTGAGCAAACTCTGACCACAAACACCAGGACAGACAGCACAAAGCCCCAGGGCATTGGTAATGACTCCACATAGCAGAGCCAGCACCAGGAGTGAATCAGTACTGACCCAGCACAGCTTTAGTTGCTTGGAAAATCTCTCCTGCTCCAAAGGCATACTTTAACTTAACTTTTAAAAAATGAGTAAAAATAGTAAAGAGGACTCCAGCAATTGACAGTTTTTTTTTTGTTTTTTTGTTTTTTTTTTTTTTATGGTGAAAGAGAAGAAGAGATTTCAAACCCTGAAGAAACTAAAGGCAGATTGTCTCCAGATGAAGCTCTAAGGGTTGAAATAACCAGGTCCCCATCACACAAGGCTCTTCTAGAAGAACTTAGAAAGGATCTTAAAAGAGATCTAGAGGTAAAATCAGGAAAAAAAATGAAAGTCTTGCAAGAGAGTCTGGAAAAGGCAATACATAATAGACATAGTGAAATGGAAAAAGCATATAAAAGAAATAAAAGATAAATTTGATAAACTGGAAAAAAGAAAGCAACTCCCAGAAAAACAGAATTTGTGAAAGAGAAAAAGAAAATAACTTCTTAAAAAACAAAATTTGTGAAATGGAAAAAAAATTCCATAGAATAAAACAACTCATTCAAAAATTCAATTGGACAAATAAAAAAAAGAAGTAAAAAAAAAATAAATGAAGGAAATAGCATACTAAAATTCAGAATTGAACAAATGGAAACAAATGACTCAATAAGACAAAAAGAATTAGTCAAGCAAACCCCCCCAAAATGGAAAAAAATTGAAAAAAATAGAAAATGCCAAATGGGGAAAACAACTGATCTGGAAAATAGATCTAGGAGAGACAATCTAAAGATTATTGGACTCTCTGAAATACTTGATGAAAAAAAGAGCCTAGACACTATTTTTCAGAAATCATCAAAGAGAACTGCCCAGATGTCATAGAAACAGAAGGTAAAATGACCATTGTAATAATTTATCAATCACCTACAGAAATAGATCTCAAAATTAAAATTCCAAGAAATATTATGGCTAAATTCCAGAACTATCAGACCAAGGAAAAAATACTACAAGCAGCCAGGAAAAAATTCAAATATCAAGGAGCCACAATAAGAATCACTCAGAATCTAGACGCTTCCACATTAAAGTATCAAAGGACCTGGAATCTGATATTCCAAAAGGCAAAGGAACTCGTAATGCAGCCAAGAATAAACTACCCAGCAACGCTGAACATTTCCTTCCAGAGAAGAAGATGGACATTCAATAACATAGGCAAACTCCATACATTTCTGATGGAAAAAAAAAAAAAAAAAACGAGCTAAACAAAAAGTTTGACCTCCAAATATAGGACTCAAAAAATCATAAATAAATAAAAAGAACTCTTGAGAACTATGTTTCTGTTATAGTATACATAAAGAGTACATATATAATTTGGTTTACTATTATAATATAAAAAAGAATCTATAGGTGGAAAGGAAATTGCACCAGAAAGGGTGAAAAGTGGAGGTAAAAAGAAGGAAACTGCAAGGGAAGGAAGGAAGGGGAATGGTCATAGTGTGAATCTTACTCTCATCAGAACTGGCTCAAAGAGAAAATATTAGACATATTTGGTTTACAGAGAAACTTCTCCCACCTCATTGAAAAGTGGGAGGGGAAAAATTAAAAGGGATTGGGTAAGATAAATAGAAGGGAATACAAAAATTGAAAGGGAAAGGTTTAAGGAAAGGAAAGAGACTCTAAGGGGAAGGTAGGGATCCTAAAGAGGGAGGACTATGTGAAGCAAGTGATGCTCATAAACTTAATACTGGGGAGAGCATTAAGGGGAAAAGGAAAGAGAGAAGCACAATCTGGGGATAACAATGTGGCAGGAAAAACAGAATTAGTAATCTTAACCATAAATGTGAATGGGGTAAATTTCCCCATAAAGTGGAGGTGGATAGCAGATTAGATTAAAAGCCATAATCCTACAATACATTGTTTACAAGAAATGTACTTGAAGCAGGGTGATACATACATGGTAAAGGCAAAAGGCTGGAGCAGAATCTACTATGCTTCAGGTGAAGTCAAAATAGCAGGGGTAGCCATCCTGATCTCAGATCAAGCAAAAGCAAAAATTGATCTAATTAAAAGAGATAAGGAAGGGCACTGTATCTTGCTAAAGGGTAGCATACATAATGAAACAATATCAATACTAAACATATATGCATCAAGTGGAATAGCATCTAAATTCCTAAAGGAGAAGTTAAGAAAGTTGCAAGAAGAAATAGACAGCAAAACTGTTAGTGGGAGATCTCAACTTTGCACTCTCAGAACTAGATAAATCAAACCACAAAACAAATAAGAAAGAAGTTAAAGAGGTAAGTAGAACATGGAAAAAGTTAGGTATGAGAGATTTCTGGAGAAAACTAAATGGAGACAGAAAGAAGTACACTTTCTTCTAGGCAGTCCATGAAACCTATACAAAAATTGACCATATATTAGGACATAAATACCTCAAGTTCAAATGAAGAAGGGCAAAAATAGTAAATGCATCTTTTTTCAGATCATGATGCAATAAAAATTCCACTCAGTAAAAAGCCATGTAAAATAGACCAAAAAGGAATTGGAAACTAAATAATGTCAACCTAAAGAATGAATGGGTAAAACAGCAAATCATAGCCACAATTAATAATTTCACCCAAGAGAATGATAATAATGAGATGACATATCAAAATGGGTGGAATGCAGCCAAAGCGGTAATAATGGGAAATTCTATATCTCTAGAGATCTACTGGCATAAAATAAAGAAATAGAAAATCAATGAATTAGGCTTGCAACTAAAAAACCCCCAAACACTAAACTTGAAATTCTAAAAAAAACAATGACAGATTAATAAAATTAAAAGTAAAAAAAAAACAAAACATTGAATTGATAAATAAAACTAAGAGTTGGTTCTATGAAAAAACTAACAAAATAGATAAAGTCTTGGTAAATTTAGTTAGAAAGAGGAAAGTGGAAAATCAAATTCTTAATCTTAAAAATGAAAAGAAAAACTTTCCACTAATGAAGAGGAAACTAGAACAATAATTAGGAGTTACTATGCCTGTAAATTATGCCAATAAATTTGATAACTTAAATGAAATGGATGAATATATTCAAAAATATAGGTTGCCCAGATTAACAGAAGAAGAAGTAAATTGGTTAAATAGTCCCCATTTTAGAAAAAGAAATAGAACAAGCTATTAATCAACTACCTAAGAAAAAATCCCCAGGACAAGATGGATTTACAGGTGAATTTTACCAAACATTTAAAGAACAATTAACTGCAATGCTATATAAACTATTGAAAAAAAAATAAGGATTGAAGGAATCCTACCAAATTCCTTTTATGACACAGACATGGTACTGATACCTAAACTAGGTAGGACGAAAATGGAAAAATAAAATTATAAACCAATCCCCTAATGAACATTGATGCAAAAATTTTAAATAAAATATAAGAAAAAAGATTACAGAAACTCATCACCAGCATAATACACCATGACCAAGTAGGATTTATACCAGGAATGTAGGGCTGGTTCAATATTAGGAAAACTACTAACATAAAAGCCTATATCAATAACCAAATTAAAAAAAAAAAAAACATATGATCATCTCAATAGATTCATAAAAAGCATTTGATAAAATCCAACATCCATTCCTATTTTTAAAAAAAACACTAGAGTATAGAAGTAAATTGACTTTTCCTTAAAATAGTCAGTAGCATCTATTTAAAACCATCAGCAAGCACCATATGTAATGGGGATAAATTAGAACCATTCCCATTAAGATCAAGGCTGAAAAAAGGTTGCCCACTATCATCATTGCTATTCAATATTGCATTATAAATGCTAGCTTTGGCAATAAGAAGAGAAAAGGAGAGTAAAGGAATCAGAGTAGGTAAGGAGGAAACCAAATTATCATTCTTTGCAGAAGATATGATTGTATACTTAGAGAACACCAGAGAATCAACTAAAAAACTATTAGAAATAATCCACAACTTTAGCAAAGTTGGAGGATACAAAATAAATCCACATAAATCATCAGTATTCTTATACATCACTAACAAAATCCAACAAGATACAAAGAGAAATTTCATTAAAAATAACTGTTGATAATATAAAATATTTAGGAATTTATCTTCCAAGGGAAAGTCAGGAAATATATAAGCAAAACTACAAAACAGTTTCCACACAAATAAAATCAGATCTTAGCAATTGGAAAAATATCAAGTGTTCATGGATAGATCTAGTGAATATAATAAGGATGACAATATTACCTAAGCTAATCTATTTCTTTAGTACTATACAAAATTCCCAAGAATTTATCTAACTGAACTAGATAAAATAACAACAAAATTCATGTGGAAGAACAAAAGGTCAAGAATTTCAAAGGAACTATTGAGGAGAAAAGTAAATGAAGATGGCCTAGCTGTAGCAGATCTAAAACTATATTATAAAGCAGCAGTCATCAAAACCATTTGGTACTGGCTAAGAAATAGAGAATTCAATAAGTTGAATATGTTAGGAACACAGGACAAAATAAACAATGAGTATAACAATCTTGTATTTGACAAATACAAAGGATCCAACTCCTTCCCCCCATTCTCTCCTAAATGGCAAGCAATTCAATATGTAATATGTTAAATGTGATAAAATATATGTTAAATTTAATATATGTAAACATATTAATAGAATTATCTTGTTGCACAAGAAATCGAAAAAAGAAAGTAAATGAGTAAGGAAATAAAATGCAAATGAAAAACAACAACAAAAAAAATAATAAAGAGTGAGATTGTTATGCTATGATCCATATTCAGTTCCTACAATACTTTCTCTGGGTGTAGATAGCTACAAGATCATTGGACCTGGAATCAATCATCTCATTATTGGAAAGGGATATGTTCATCAGAATTGATCATCGTATAATATTGATGTTGTCATATACAATGATCTCCTGGTTCTGCTCATTTCACTTAGCATCAGTTCATTTAAGGTTCTCCAGGCCTTTTAAAAATGATCCTCCTGATCATTTCTTATAGAACAATAATATTACATGACATTCATTTACCATAACTTATTCAGCCATTCTCCAACTGATGGGCATCCACTCAGTTTCCAGTTTATTGCCACTATGGAAAGGGCTGCCACAAACATTTTTGCACATGTGTGTCCCTTTCCTTCCTTTAAGATCTTTTTGGGATATAGACCCAATAGAAACACTGCTGGGTCAAAGGGTATGAAAGGTTTAATAATTTTTTAATATAGTTCCAAATTGGTCTCCAGAATGACTGGATCCTTTCACAACTCCACCAACAATGTATTAGTGTCCCAGTTTTCCCACATCCCAAACAACATTTGCCCATGTCTTTTCCTGTCATCTTAGCCAGTCTGAGAGTTATGTAGTGGTATCTCAGAGTTGTCTTAATTTTCATTTCTCTAATCAATAGTGATTTAGAGCACCTTCTCATATGATTAGAAATAGTTTTAATTTTTTCATCTGAATATTGTCTGTTTATATCCTTTGACCATTTATCAGTTGGAGAAGGGCTTGGATTCTTATAAAGTTCAGTCAATTATCTATTGCTTTTGGAAATAAGACTTTTATCAGAACCCATAAATGTGAAAATGATTTCCCAGTTTATTGCTTCCCTTCTAATCTTGTCTGCATTAGTTTTGTTTATACAAAAACTTTTTAAGTTAATATAATCAAAATTGGCTATCTGGTATTCAATTATGAGTTCTAGTTCTTCTTTGGACACATTTTTTTTCCTTCTCTACATGTCTGAGAGGCAAGCTATCCTATCTTCTTATAATATCACTCTTTATGTCTGAATCATGAACCCATTTAGATCTTATCTTGGTATGTCATGTTAGGTATGGGTCAAACTCTAATTTCTTTCAAATTAGTTTCCAATTTTCCCAATAGCTTTTGTCAAAAAGTGAGTTTTTATCCCAAAAGTTGGGGTTTTTGGAATTGTAATAGATTGCTATAGTTAGTCTATTTTGTCCTGTGATCTTAACATATTCCACTGACTGAATACATTATTTCTTAGCCAGTACCAAATGGTTTTGATAACCGCTACTTTATAATATGGTTTTAGGTCTGGCACAGCTAGGCCACCTTAATTACCATTTTTCATTAATTCCCTCAAAATCCTTGATCTTTTATTCTTTCATATGAACTTTGTTAGTATGTTTTATAGATTTGCAAAATAATTTCTTGGGAATTTGATTGGTGGCACTAAATAAGTAGATTAATTTAGGCAGTATTATCATTTTTATTATATTCACTTAGCCTACCCATGAGCATTGATATTTTTTCAACTGATTAGGTCTGACTTTATTTGTGTGGAAAATATTTTGTAGTTGTGTTCATATACTTCCTGACTTACCCTTTGCAGATAGATTCCCAAATATTTTATACTATCAGCAATTATTTTAAATGGAATTTCTTTTTATATCACTTGCTGCTGGACTTTGTTGGTAATATATAAAAATGCTGATGAATTATGTGGATTTATTTTGTATCCTGTAGTTTTGCTAAAGTTGCACATTGTTTCTAATATTTTTAGTTGACTCTCCAGGGTTTTCTAAGTATACAATCATAGAATCTTCAAAGAGTTTTAATTTGGTTTCCTCATGATCTACTCTAATTTCTTTAATCTCATTTTCTTCTCTTATTGCCAAAGCTAGCATTTCTAATTCAATATTGAAAAGGAATGGTGATTATTTCACTCCTGATCTTATTGGGAATGTTCTAGTTTGTCCCCATTATATATGATACTTGCTGATTGTTTCAAATAGATGCTACTGATCATTTTAAGGTAGAGCCCATTTATTGCTATATCCTCAAGTGTTTTAATAGGAGTGGGTGATGGATTTTATCAAATGTTTTTTGTGTATCTATTAAGATAATCATATGATTTTTTTAGTCTGGTTATTGATATAGTTCATTATACTGATACTTTTCCTAATATTAAAACAGCCCTGCATTCCTGGTATAAATCCCACTTCGTCGTAGTGTCATCCTGGGGATGACATACTGTATTTTCCTTGCTAATATTTTATTTAAGATTTTTGCATTGATATTCCTTAGGGAAATTGGTCTATAATTTTCTTTCTCTGTTTTCACCCTGCCTGATTTGGCTATCAGCACCATATCTATGTCATAAAAGGAATTTAGTAGAACTCCTTCTTTCCTTATTTTTTTTTCAAATAATTTATATAGTATTGGAATTAAGTGTTCTTTGAATGTTTGGTAGAATTCACATGTAAATCCATCTGGACCTGGAGATTTTTTCTTAGGAAGTTGAGTAATAGCTTGTTCTATTTTTTTTTCTAAAATTGGACTATTTAAATAACTCATTTCTTCTTTAATTTTAACCTGGGTAATCTATATTTTGTAGATATTGCTCCATTTCATTTAGATTATCAAATTTATTGACATATAGTTGGGAAAAATAACTCCTAATTATTGCTCTAATTTCCCCTTCATTGATGGAAAGTTTTCCCTTTTTCATTTTTGAGACTAACAATTTGATTTTCTTCTTTCCTTTTTCTTAATCAAATTAACTAAAGGTTTCTCTATTTTGCTGGGGTTTTTTGTAAAACCAACTCCCAGTTTTATTTATTAATTCAATTGTTTTCTTATTTTCAGTTTTATTAATCTCCCCTTTTTTTTCACAAATTCAAATTTGGTATTTAATTGAAGGTTTTTAACTTGTTCTTTTTCTAGGTTTTTTTTAGTTGTTAGCCCAAATCATTGATCTTCTCTTTCTCTATTTTATGCAAGTAAGCATCTACAGATATAAAATTCCCCCTTATAACTGTTTTAGCCATATCCACCAGATTTTGATATAAAGTCTCATTATTGTCATTCTCTTGGATGAAATTATTGATTGTGTCTATGGTTTGCTGTTTTATTTATTCATTCTTTAGGATTAGATTATTTAATTTCCAATTAACTTTTGTTCTATTTTCTCCTGGCTTTATATTGCATGTAATTTATATTGCATCATGATCTGAAAAAAAAAAAAGGATTTACTATTTCTGCATTTAATTTTAAGGTTTTTATGCCCTAACAGTCAATTTTTGTATAAGCTCCATGAGTCACTGAGAAAAATACACTTTTTTTCTGTCTCCATTCAGTTTTCTCCAAAAATCCATCGTACCTAACTTTTGTAAGATTTGTTTACCTCCTTAATTTATGTCTTTTCTTTTGTGGTTCAATTTATCTAGTTCTGAGAGAGCAATTTTGAGATCCTCCACTAGGATAATTTTGTTGTCTACTTCTTCTTGCATCTCTCTTAACTTCTCCTCTAGGAATTTGGATGTTATACCATTTGGTGCATATATGTTTATTATTGATATTACTTCATGATCTAAGATAGCCTTTTGCAATAGATAGTTTCCTTCCTTATCTCTTTTAATTAGATCATTTTTTGCTTTTGCTTGATCTGTGATCACGATTGCTACCCCTGTTGTTTTTTTTTTAACCTAAACTGAAGCATAAAAGATTGTTTCAGTCCTTTACCTTCACTCTGTATGTATCACTCTGCTTTAAATGTCATTCTTGTAAACAACATATTGTAGGATTCTGGCTTTTATTCCTGTCTGCTATCCACTTCTGTTTTACAAGAAAATGCATCCCATTCATATTCACAGTTAAAATAACTAATTGTGTATTTCTTGCCATTTTATTTACCCTGTTATGCTTTTGTCTTTGCTTTCCTCCTTCCCTCCTCCCCAGTATTTTGCTTTTGATGAACACCTCCCTCAAACAGTCCTCTCTCTTTAGAGCCCCTCCCCCTTTTTTTAACACCTTTCCCCTAATACTTCTGTTTTCCCTTCTATTAGTCTTTCCATTTATTTTCCCTCTTTCCCTCCCACTTCCTTGTAAGGTGAGACATGTTTCTCTGTGAAACAAAATATATGTGATATTCTCTTAGACCTAAATCTGATGAGAGTAAGATTCACATAGGACTCATCTCCCTCCCTTCATTCCCTCAGGTATAATAGATTTTCTTTGCCTCTTTGTGAGATGTAATTTCCCACAGTTTACCTCCTTTTCCATCTTCCCCTATCCTCCTCTAGTTTCTTTTTCATATTATCATAATAAAATCAAATTATATCCACACTCTCTAAGTATACCCATAATAGAAATATAGTTCTCAAGAGGTCTTTCCTTTTTACCTTTTTATGCTTCTCTTGATTTCTGTGTTTGAAGATCAAATTTTTTTTGTTCAGTTCTGGTCTTTTCATTAGAAAAAGGTAAAATTCACCTATGTCATTGAATGTTCATCTTCTTCCCTGAAAGATAATGCTCATTTTACTTGGATTGCTTATTCTTGGTTATAATCCAAGTTCCTTTGCCTTCCAGAATATCAGATTCCAGTCTCTTTGATCCTTTAAGGTGGAAGATGTTAGATCCTGAGCAATTTTAATTGTGTTTTCTTAGTTTTTGAATTATTTCTTTCTGGCTGCTTGCAATATCTTTTCCTTGGTAGGATATTAGGAAATTTAGCCACGATATTCCTTGGGGATTTAATTTGGGGGTTTCTTTCAGGAGGTGATCAGTGAATTATTTCAATGGCTATTTTACTTTCTGTTCTAAAATATCAAGGCAATATTCTTTTATTATATTCTGTAAGATAATGTTTCAATTATTTTTTTTCATCATGGCTTTCAGGAAATCCAATAATCCTTAGATTGTCTCTCCTAGATCTATTTTCTAGCTTAGTTGTTTTTCCTAGGAGATATTTAATATTTCTTCTTTTTTTCATTTTTTTTGTTTTTCTTTGACTGATTATTGAATCTTAAGCCATTCATTTCCATTTGTTCAATTCTTTTTTTTTTTAGCTTATTGTGTTCTTCAGTTACTTTTTTTAGCTCCTTTTGTAATTGGCCAATTGAGTTTTTTTTGTTCAATGCATTGTTTTTTCATTTCACAAATTTTGTTTTTCAGTGAATTGGTATCTTTTTCATATCTTTTTTTGTAGGGCATGATATGCTTTTTCCATTTCTTCTTGCAATGATCACATTTCATTTCCCCATTTTTCTTCTCTCTTTTAAGATCCTTTATGCAAACTTGCAAGAAAGCTTTGTGAAATGGGGATCAGCTCATGTATCCCTTTAGGACTTGATCTGGAGTTGCTTTGCCTTTAGGAACCTCAAGATTTGAGTTCTTTTCTCTCTCTCCATAAAAGCTATTTATGGTGAGAGTTCTTTTTGTTTTTTATTCATTTTTTAAGGCTTGAGGTCTGTTCAATGCAAAGGAGCAACAACTGCTTTAAATTATCCTGGGGGCAGTTCTGCTGATTGATTTCCAGTGCCAGATAATGGTGGCTAGCTTAGGCATTCTTCCAGGGCTCAGTGGTTTACAATTTGCCAAATTTGGCAAATCTATCAAATCATCTGCTTTCAACTGGTGCAGAGTAGCCTGAGAAGCTCACAGAAGATTCCCAACAGCATAGAAGCTTTTCAGCCCCAGCTCTTTGCCCAGTCTCCCTGTACTGTAGTCTGGACTAGGCAGACTGTTCCCCTGACTGTTTGAAACAGACTTCTTCTGACATTCTTCCAAAATACCTTCTTCTGGGAATGTGTTGTACTCCAAATATTTGTGGATTCTTTGACTCCAAGACCAGTTTACAGGCTTAATGTCCTGTTGGTTTGAGAGGTCAGAGAAGATCACAGAAACTTGTGTCTGCTCTCTACCATCTTGGTTCTGCCCCCATAATTATTCTTTACAACCTTTTACCAGTGCAATAGAACTTTAAAGTACTCATAAAATAACAGATAAGTGAGAAACATCATAGATTATTTTAAAATTCTGCATTTCTTCCAAATTTTATAAGAGAAGGTTTTGTTTTTGTTTTGGTATGTGTTTGTGTGTGTTTGTATGTGAGTGTGTACATGTGTATTTCACCGAATTGTGATTTCGGTTTCCACTGAGGAAATTTCCTCAATGTAGGTAGGTCGGTACTTCCAAAGGTTATATGATATAGTAGAAAGACAATCAGCCTTGTAATAGGAATGACCTGAATTCAAATCCTGCTTGGATGTGAGCTTGGATGAGTTACTCAATCTTTCAATTCCTCATCAACATTAAACAACTGTCTGTTGTCAAACAAGTGCCAACCTATAGTATTAAAGAGAGTATCCTTATTAGCCTATATTAAGGAAAATCACTGGTCCAGTCCAAAAGTTCCTTTGAATGTGAATTAACCAAAAAATGCAAATGAAGGTGTCCTAAAACTATTTTATAAGGCAGTGGTCATCAAAACCATTTGGTACTGGCTAAGAAATAGAATAGTCAATCAATGAAATAGATTAAGTTCACAAAACACAATAGTCAATAACTATAATAACTTAGTGTTTAATAAACTCAAAGACCCCAGTTGATGGGATAAAAACTCACTATTTGACAAAAATTATTAGGAAAGTTGAAACAGTATCACAGAAACTAGACATTGACCCACACCTAATACCCTATATCCAAGATAAGGTCAAAATGGGTTCATGATTTAAACATAAAGAGAGATATTATAAGTAAATCAGAAGAACAAATGATAGTCTACCTCTCAGTTTTGTGAAGAAGGAAGGATTTTATGGCCCAAAATGTGTATATTATGGAGTATATTATGGAATACAAAATTAATAATTTTGATTATATTAAGTTAAAACGTTTTTGTACAAACAAAACCAAATGAAGACAAGATTAGAAGGGAAGCAATAAACTGAGGAAAAATTATACCCAAGGGTTCTGATAAAGGCCTCATTTCTAAAATACATAAAGAATTAACACAAATTTATAAGAATTCAGGCCATTCTCAAATTGATAAATGGGCATAGGCTTGCTATGAACAATTTTCAGATGAAAAAATTAAAACCACTTATAGTCATGAAAAAATTCTCTAAATCATTATTGATCTTCCTATCCTCAAGAAACATTTCAGATAACTGAAGCACCATTTCAGTTTTATTGGGCAAAAATCATGCTTCCATTTCAGTACAATAAAAATTTGTTAAAATTCTACTATGAGCCTCATAGAATGTAAGCCCGTCATGGGAAGGTACTTTTGTTTTTTTCATTATATCCCCTGCATCTGTTAATTTCTGAAACTTGATACTTGTATCAAGATACTTGTAGATACTTGATAAATGCTTGTGAATTGTTTGCAAGGTATTTTTATGTACTATAAAAAATAGACAAAAATAAGACAGTCGTTGCTCTCAAGTACTTTATATTTGGGGGATAAAGTACCAATCAGTCAATCAACATCCATTTATTTAAAACCTATTATGTCCCAAGTAGTGTTCTGGATGCTGAGGCTATAAAGACAAAAGTTCTTACTCTCAATAAGTTAACATTCTATTTAGGAAACAGTAAAAGCAACGCACATATGTAAAATAAATATACAATCATTTGGGCTGTGAACACTAGCAAATAAAACAATCAGAAAAGCTCTCTTAAAATAAGTGATATTTCACCTGAATCTTTAAAGGAGTCAGTGATTTTAATAGAGTTGAATGGGAGAGCATTTTTAGAGTATGGGAATATCCTCCTGTGCAAAGCTACTTAGAAGAAAAATATGAAAAATCACATATGAAGAAAAGCAAATAAGACAAGTTGGCAGGACTATGGACTTTGTAAATGCAAGTAATATCTAATCATTTAGAATGATGAGATACATTATTTGGTTTATTTGTTTGTGTGTGTGTGTGTGTGTGTGTGTGTGTGTGTGTAATAACACAAACATTTGTATAATATTGTGGAATTTTTTTTAAGATGATTACACATGAAACTACAAATTTGTTGTGCATAACTTACTATTCCTTTTTAAAAGATAATAAAGTTATCATGCAAAACTTTTTTCTTCCTTTCTTTCCTTCCCCTTTACCTTAGAAATGGCTACCATTAAACACAAATATGTATAGATCTAAATTTTTTCTATACATATTTCTGCTTATTAGCTCTTTCTCTGGATGCAAATAATATCTCCCTTCATGGGTCCTTTGTAGTTAATTTGTATTGAATGCTAATGGCGTTAGAATCCTTACAAAGTGTTAACTCACTGGAATTGATAGAAACAATGCTTATGTACCTAAGTTTACACCTTTGAGAGTTCACACATTAGCTCACACATTAGAGTTCACAAGTTTGGGAGATTCACACGTCAGGAACCCACAATCCCACTCTCAGAAGAGGAGTCAATTTTTGAGTTCACACCTCTAAAAGAGCATATAAAAGGACAAGCACTAGAGACTTTTGGCAGATTGAGAACAAAGCATTCAGAAGAGGAAAGGCTGAAGCTGGCAGAGGAAAAAGACTAGCAATGAGAGCTCTCAGAACTAAAGAAAGCTAAGTGATCTATTTTGGAAGAGACAATGAAGGACTATACTTTAACAGTTGGCTTCATTTGAGGTGATTATTACACTGAACTGAAACCAAGGTTGCCTCCAGAAGCCCCCTGAGAAAGCTGCTCCCAGAGAACAATATATTTTTAGAAAGAAGAACACTACAAATGATTAAACTGAGCATTAAATAACGTTATAAAAAGAAATTGATCATATTTATCAAACATATAAAAGAATTATTTTCATATAATAGTCATATATGAAACATTTTTCAGGGTAACTGGCAATGAAAAATGGGTACTGGTCAGTAGAAATGGTATAAATACCAATAATAACAATATTATACAAAAATTATTATAATCAAATGCCAAAACAAGTTGCCCAAAATATTATAAAACTCTTTTGGTCAACAAATAAATTATTTATTTGCCAAGCAGAGAGAGATGGTAGTCCAGGACAATACTGGTTTAGAAAAATCTGAAAACTCACTCTTAAGTCTTACAAAGAATAATCAGTATTATTAGCAATGTAACTTGCTCTATAAAACCAAGAGAAGCAGTAAAGAACAGAACAGGTTTATAAGGGAATAATTAGAAACCCAACTAAGAAAAATTGCCCTGAGAATATTTAAAGAGCAAAAAGAAGGACAACAAACAGAAGAAAATTGAAAATTATGAACAAATTTTTAAAAGTTTATTTTCCTATTTTCTATATAAAAGATACTAGAAAAATCATATTTATATTCTAATATCACATTCTGGATTTGTTAATGGTAGAAAAATATCATTAAAGCAAACAAAGAAGGGAAAAGCAATTAAATTGGAAAAACTAAAAAGAGCTCCTCTATTATTATATTATACATAGTATACTCCATATGCTGAGAAAATAAAATATATTAGATTATTCCTAAAATTGATTTTATCTACAGTGGTACAGCACATCTAGTAAACCTCTTTTGAGGACCACTGGCATAGCCTGTGAGAAACAAGGGATAACTAAACATTATTACATCAAGGTAAGACTATCTAGTAGACTAATTATCTATGATGTCTATAATATCTATCATTTGTTATAATGCCCAGAATATCACTTATGGTGGGAAATGGTCAACATATCTTCATTTAATTCTTTCCCTCATTCCATAAGTAACCAACTGTTGGGTAAGTGGCAGTAAAATGTGTACATGGCAGAAAAATGGTCAGAAAGACAGGATGTTTACTTAAAAGATTAATAACTAGCTTGGAGTATCCTGCAACATGGCAGTACAAAGAAGAATATCCGGGTTGGACAGGATGTGAACTGGGTCTATAAAAGCATTGTAACTGCGTCAGAGGGGAGGAGTTACTGAGAGGAGTCTAGGAGTGACCTAGAGGAGTTAGAGGGAGTCGGGGAGTAACCAGGGAGAGCTAGAAGAGCTATGTAGTGCTTAAATAAACGTTTGCTGTGTAAATCAAACTGATGTGTCCCGGGTGCTTTGTGGGGAAAGATCACAGCTTGATAAGAGCTGTGCTAGAGATGTCCAAAGATCTGGAATGGTAAGAATCCAGTGGAGGCCCTCTTGGTGAGTAAAGGGACCCTTACAACCACCAGAATAACCTTGAGCAAAACATTTAAACCTTTTAGATACCATCTTCCTCACCTATTAAAAGGGTAAGCTCAACTAAATTATATCCAAGGGCTTCTCTAAAACTAAAATTCTATGATATAAAAGAATGATATTTAATTATTATTTTCCATTTCTACTGCCCAAAAAATCTTGAGATTAGTATAGAAGTCTTTGACTTAGAGTAAGGTAACACAAACAGATTTGACAATCCAGGATTGTCTGCATCTTTTGATCTCTTTGAGTTTAGTGATGTCATATGTCACTAAAGAATTTCTTCTATGCTGAACTTAAATTTATACTGTTCCAGCTTAGCTTGTAAGTAATATTTCTAGAAATTAATCAGCTTTAGCCCATTGGGAGCTTTATGTTAGACAAAAGCTTTGGAGAAAAGGGTGATAATAGGACCAAGCAATTAATAGTGAACTCCAAAAATATATTATTCTTACAAAGGTTATAATGCCAAAATGTCATTACAGTAACCAAAGTGCATATACTCAAATTGTAAATAGTTAATCTGGAAGTTAGCTTTTTGCTTATATCAATATCTAATGCAAGATTAATAATTAACCCATGGAGACTGAAATTTGATATAAATTTTAGGAGAAAAGTATGTAATTCATTCTTATTATACTTTTAACATGAGATTTCCCAACATATAGCTGAGCAATTAGTGAATGGCACATAATAAAAGAAATGATCTAATTTTCATGGCCTCAAATTGCCAAAAATCTTCTTGTAAACAAAGCCAAAAATATGGGCTCCATTACTGAGGCTATATTATCCCAGCTTCCAGTTGTTTGGTCCAGTGTGATAACAAAGCTATTGAATGGATTGGAAAAGCATAATTAGTTCTGCAACTCTCACTTGAAAAGAATGGATCTAGGTTATAAAAAAATGAATCTAAAGTATATGTGAATTTCCACTCATATGAAAGAGTGTTCCAAATCACTATTGATGAGAGAAATTCAAATTAAGACAACTCTGAGATACCACTACACACCTGTCAGATTGGCTAAGATGAAAGGAAAAAATAATGATGAATGTTGGAGGGGATACGGGTAAACTAGAACACTGATGCATTGTTGGTGGAGTTGTAAACAAATCCAACCATTCTGGAGAGCAATCTGGGATTATTCCCCAAAAGTTACCAAACTGTGCATACCCTTTGATCCAGCAGTGTTTCTACTGGACTTATATTCCAAAGAGATACTAAAGAAGGGAAAGGGACCTGCATGTGCCAAAATGTTTATGGCAGCCCTGTTTGCAGTGGCTAGAAACTGGAAAATGAATGGATGCCCATCAATTGGAGAATGGTTGGGTAAATTGTGGTATATGAATGCTTTGGAATATTATTTCTGGAAGAAATGGCCAACAGGATGAATACAGAGAGGCTTGGAGAGACTTACATGAACTGATGCTAAGTGAAATAAGCAGAACCAAGAGATCATTATATACTTCAACAATGATACTGTATGAGGATGTATTCTGATGGAAGTGGATTTCTTTGACAAAAAGAAGATCTAACTCAGTTTCAATTGATCAATGATGGACAGAAGCAGCTACACACAAAGAAATAACACTGGGAAATTAATGTAAACTGTTTGCACTTCCCGGGTTATTTTTACCTTCTGAATCCAATTCTTCCTGTGCAACAAGAGTACTGTTTGGTTCTGCATACATATATTTTATCTAGGATATACTGTGACATATTTAAAATATATAGGACTGCTTGCCATCTGGGGGAGGGGGTGGAGGGAGGGAGGGGAAAAATCAGAACAGAAGTGAATACAAAGGATAATGTTATAATAAAAATTACCCTGGCATGGGTTCTGTCAATAAAAAATTATAATTATTAAAAAAAATAAAGTATATGTGACAATTTGGGAGGGAAGAAGAAGTGGTGAGAAAGTGTTGGAGGGAAGAAAAGAAGAGGGAGGAAGAAGGAATGGAGGGATAGATAGAACCACACAGAGAGAGACACACAAAGAGAGTGACTGAGAGAGGGTGAAAGGAGAGGGAGGGCAAAATGGAAGGAGGAAAAGAAAAAAGGAGGAAGGGAATGAGAGAAAGGAGAGGGGAAAAGAAGGAAAGAGGTTGAAGAATGAAATTTTATTGAAATATTTTTATTTTTAATAAGCAGAAGAAAGAAATGAACAGAAGAGAAAACAAAGTTTAGAAGAAAGCACAAATGGGCAGATGAGCTTTGTAAATTGTAATGAATTTGTTATTTTAGTTATATATTTAAAGAAACCTATATAAAATAAATAATTACAATTTAGTATACAATCCTTTTTTCTGTTCTCCTTTATAAATTAAAAAGCTCATCTTTAGTGCTAATTTCAGCATAAACTTTATAGGAAATGAAGGAAATAAAATAAATGATTACTAAGATTCCTTTTATTTCTAAATTCTATTTTACTGTAGTAAATTCTCCCATTAGGTGTTGTTGTACTTCAGGATTCTATCCTCAGAATTTTTATTAGTCTATTGTCCTGAAGATGATTCATTACTTCTATCAAATTTTGCTTCTTTGCTCTTTTATCATTTGTTTATCAGATTTACTTACCTATTGCTATGCTACTTAGAAATTTCTCTTTACTATTTCCTTTAGACTGTCATTTGCTTATGAATCTCTAGTTTTAACATCTCATAGAGCATCATCTAATATTTGGCTTCTGACACTTGGTTTTGAATACTAATACTGATGTCCCATTTAAATAGCATGAGATGGAACTCAAAAGGGGGACTATAGATATTTTTCCCCAAATGGGTTTCAGCAGGAAGACTGGACTGAGGAAAATTTTCAATATCTCAACCTGCAGTATAGAGTGATGAGTCCCAGAAAGAATATATGGTGAAGAGACCCACTATATATATAAAAAAGAATACAAAAAAGGAACAACTCTTGACTAAGAAAATATACAAAAAAAGATGAGAAAAGCTATAATACTTAATAAGGAAAAGAAAAGCTGCAAAACAAGAGAGGACAGAAACTAAGAAAGTGAAATTAGGGAAGTTCTTAGAGAAGAAGAACAAAAAGAAAAAAAAATCAAAGAAGGGAATAGGAATTAGAAAAACTCAACTAAGTGAAGAATGCATTCTGTAAGTGTCAATAATAGGAAAGAACATTAAATCAGCTTCAAGCAATATTTTCATAGCTTGGAATATAGCTTCTGATGGAAAGAGCCATTCACACCCAGAGAGAGAACTATGGAGACTGAATATGGATCAAAGCATAGTATTTTCACTTTTTGTTATTGTTGTGTTATTGTTTACTTGTTTTTTTTTTCCTTTCATATTTTGATCTGATTTTGTATGTGCAGCACAACAAATAATGAGATATACTTTGAAGAATAGCACAACTTTAACCTATATTGGATTGTTTGCTAACTATGTATGGGAGGGAATGAGGGGAGAAAAGGAGAAAAAAAAATACAATACAAGGTTTTTCAAAAGTAAAAGTGGAAAACTATCTTTGCAAGTATTTTTTAAAATAAAAAAGCTATTTAAAAAGAAATTCAGGTTTTCTTGGGCTCCCCTCTATGACTATTATAAAATGAATCTGGGGTGATAATTTTAAATTTTTCTCATTAGTCAAAATTTGATTTCTTTTTCCCTACCCACAATTGAAAAGGGAGAAATAAAGAATATTTTAGTTCTTTTCTAAGGAAAATAAGTTTTTCCACACAGTTCCTGAAATAAAGAAAAAGCAGTATTTCTCACTATTAGAAAATGGAACCACTATTTCCCAGCATCTCAGACCACTAGAGTCAAAATCTTTTATAACAGAGACAGATAGCATGATGCAAAACATAGAATTCTGGGCCTGGAATAAGCAGGGTTTGAGTTCAGTTCCTGCATTTGATAATTCTATCATGTGACTGCACAAGTAATTTTACCTCTCTATGCCTAGATTATCAATCTGTAAGAAAAGAGTCCTAAATTTTCTTCATTCTCTAAATCTATGTTTTGGAATTTCTGTACCAAATTGAATCTCAATTTGTTATCTCAGATAATTAAACCAAACTGTTAGAAACCAAATCCACTTCCAGGAAAGGAGCAAACTGTGTCATAATAATCCCCCTGATTTGTATCAGATTGAAGTTCCTTTCAGAACCAAGCATCTCTAAGTTTTCCATGCAAATAATAGGTATGAAAAAACATAACTCAAAACATGTAGATAGTTCTCCTATGATACCATCATACTGTATTCCAATTATGTGTATGAACATATTTTGACATGACCTATATATTATATTATTAAAAGTATGATAGCAAACACCTAGAAAGAAAAGGATAATCATACAAAAAACATGAAATCAAAAATCTTATTTCCTCTGACAGAATATTTTAGATGTAAATTACTTAGATTTTAGAGAGTATTTGACACAATCTCCTGATAATTAGGAGTGGGGATCAGGAAAAATGTGAGTCAGACAATATGTTGAGCTAGGTAGATTCAAAAGCCATTAAATGACCAAACCCAAACAGTAATTAGTAATGGTTTCATGTCAACTGGACAAGAAGTCTTTAGTCTCAAGGTCTGTGCTGAGTTCTGTATCCTATTTTTATCAGTTACTTGGATAAAAGCAAGATAATATGCTTATCAAATTTATAGGGAAAATAGAAGAAAATCACTATTTATGAAATACCTTCCATGTGCTAAACACTATTACAAATATTATCTCATTTGATCCCCTTACAGTTGAGATAGCTGAGGCAGATCAAGATCATATGACTTTCCCAAGTTTACACAGGTAGTAAGCTTCTGAAGCCAGACTTAATTCCAATCTTCTTGATCCCATATCCAGTGCTCAATCCACCATACAACTTAGTTATCTCCAGAAAAAAGGAAAACCAAGAGGGCTAGTAAGACAGGAAATGATCGCATTAATTGAAAAAAAAAAAATATTGTCACCGGATGGTATCTAATAAGATAAAATTTAATGAGGATAAGTGAAAAAAAAAAACTGACACTATTTAAAAATAAGATAAAACATAAGCGAATATAGAAGTAAAATGATATCATGAATCTGGAGGTGGAAGATGCAGGATCAAATCCTTTGAGCGACCATTTACTATCTGTATGACCTTAAACAAGTGACTTAATCCTTGTGGGCTTCATTTCCTCATCTGTTAAATGAGAAGATTGAACAAGATGGCCACCAAGGTCTTTTCTAGCTCTAGATCTGTAAGCTTAAAAATTGGTGCTAAATATTCAATAGTACTTGAACTTATATATGTATATAAGAAATATACATGTATTATAATATTTTTGCTTGATAGTTCCATTTTTGAATATTATAATACGTATTTCTATAACAGGCCTCTAATTTCAAAGTTATATATTCACAGAAAAAATGATTAGGTGCAAAGCCATGTCAACAAGAGGGAATTCACCTCTCTTATATAAGATAATCTTGCACATACACTAAGAGCAAATTGAAACCCTCTACCAAGGATAATTCCTAAAGATCACAAGGAAATTGTTTTTTTAGAAATGGAAGTGAGAGCTAAGTGTCTTCTCACTCATTAAAAACAACAGAAAGCTCAAATTAGAGATAGGGAAATGGGAATTAGAAAATAAAACCTCAGAAGAAAAGTACCCTCAAGTTTAAAATCACAGAGCCTGAAACACTGGAGGAGATGCCTTCCACCTGAATGCTGGTTCTTGGTGTTGATGTAAGTTCTAAGTATAGGTAAATTCAGTGACCTAGAATTAGCTAGAATTGTGATGCCAACATAGGAGAAAGTAATATACATATCGTTCAGACATCCTAAGCTTTGTAGCCTTGATCTGAAAATAAGTTGTGAGGAAACTTAGAATAAGCTCATCAGGATACATGATTTGTGTACAGAGGCATTCTATTATTTTCCATGGTGAAACATTAGGTATATGATCCAGGAGGCCAAATAATGGCAAAGGGGGACAAAATGACCACAATTTATGAGTCCCCTGACCCACAACAGCTTACTATAAAATTTTGAGGAGAAAAAGCAAACCACAGAATTACCCCTGGGTAAATCCAGGTAGGACAGGACAAAATGGATTCCTGGACAATTAATTCAATGAGTTACTTCTTCTAAAAATTGATATTCATCACATTTTTCTTTATGATTTAAGAATATAAAATGGTATCTATTAACATGACAAAGTAATAGCAATACTCACTAGAAGGATTACATCACTACCTGGACTTTCAAATTCTAGAAAAAGTATCTATCACCTTTAGAAAAGTCAAACCAGTGACAGCTTTGATGGTCTCTATTTTTGCCCAGTTTAATTTTCCTTTTTTTAAAAAATTTATTTATTTAATATTTTCCCTAGTTACATTTAAAACATTTTTAATTTAAAAAAAAACTTTTGAGTTTGAGATTCTTTCCCTTATCCCCACCGCAGCACCCTTTAAGAAACCACATAATAAGTTATATAAAACATTTCTATAAAAGTCATGTTATAAAAGAAAACCTACCCTAATATATCTCCCACCCTAATAAAAAAACTCCCAAGAAAAATAAAGTGGGGGGGGAGAGAGAAAGCACATGTTTCACTCAATAGTCAGACACAATCAGTTTCTTTTCTGGTATAGACAGTAGTTTCATCATAAATCCTTTAGTGTAGTTATGGATCATTGTAGTGCTAAGAATTGCAAAATCATTTACAGCTGGTCATCCCAGAACATTGCTATTACTTTGTATACAGTACATTTCACTTTGCTAGGCCTTATGGAGGACATTCAAGTTTTGTGATTTGTTTTTCTTTTTTTCTCAGAGCATTCTGCTGATCATTCCCTACAAAGCAATAATATCCCATGATAATCTCATGCCACAATTTATTCAGACCAATCACCAAGTAAGGGGAAATACCTCAGTTTCCAAGTTTTATCATAAAGTTGCTACAAATATTTTATACATAATTGTCATTTTCCTTTGTTTAAATCTCTTTTGATATGCATGCCTAATAGTGGTTTTATTAGATCAAAGGATATACATTAATATATAGTCCTTTGGGCATAGCTCATATTTTTGATCATTAATCAATTGGGGTATGGCTCTTATTTTTTTTATAATTTTGACTTAGTTCCCTCTATACTTTAGAAATGAGGACTTACCAGAGAAGCTTGCTTCAAAATTATTTTTCACATTACTATTGGTAATTGTATTTTCCCCCATTTATTCTGTTCTCTCTCTGCTTTTATCCTGTCTCTTCTCAGAACTGTTTTGCTACTAACCACTCCTTCCCTTCTCTTTTATCACCTACATTCCTTTCCATATCCCATCTCCCTCCTATTTTTTTTTTCTGCAGGGTAAGGTAGATTTCTATATTCATATTAAGCATGTATGTTATCTCCTTCTTAAGCCAATTCTGAGGAGTGTAGTAAGGTTCACTCATTACCCTTTACTTTCCCTCTTCCTCTCCATGTTAAAAGATTTTTCTGGCCTTTTTTATGGAAGATAATTTACATTTTTCCAATGCTCCCTCTCCCTTTATCCTAGTACATTCCTCTCTCACCCTTAATTTCATCATTCTTTAGAAGAATGATGACTCCTTCTAAATGTCATAATAATGAGAAAGTTCCGAATTACAAGTATCATCCTCCTATGTAAGAATGTAAACAGATAAAGTTTATTAAGTCTCTTTTACCACTTTCTTGATTACCTCCTTATGTTGCTCCAGATTCCTGTATTTCAACATCAAGTTTTCCTTTCAGATCTAGTCTTTCCATCATGAATGCTTGAAAATCTACTCTTTCATTTAATCCCCCATCTTTTTCTCTGCAGAATTATACTCAATTTTGCTAAATGCTTCTTGATTATAATTTTAGCTCCACTGGTCTCTGGAATATGACATTCCAAATTCTCCAGGTTGTTTTTTTTTAATGTAAGCTGCTAAATCTTATGTTATTCTAACTGTGGCTCCCCTATAGATGAACCGTGTCTTACTGTATGCCTGCAATATTTTCTGCTTGACATGGAAATTCCAGAATTTGGAAATAATATTCCTAGAAGTTTTCATTTTGGGATCTCTTTTAGGAGGTGATTGGTGGATTCTTTCAATTTCTATATCTTCTGATTCTAGGATATCAGGACAGTTTTCCTTGATAATTTCTTGAAAGATGACCCGGTGATTTTTTTGATCATGACTTTTAGGTAGAGCAGTCATTTTTAGATTATCTCCCCTGAGCCTATTTTCCAGGTCAAATTTTCCAATGAAATATTTTACATATTTCCCCTATTTTTTTTTTTTGGTTTTACTTTATTGTATCTTGAATACTTTAAAAGTCATTAGCTTCCATTTGCTCAATTCTAATTTTTAAGTAATTATTTTCCTCAGTAGCCTTTTATAACTCCTTTTCCAATTGTTCAGTTTTGTTTCATTTTGTTTTTTATTGGCATTTTTGTCTTCTTTAGTTTTTGTATTTCTTTTTGTACCACTCTCAGTTTTTTTTCCCTCATTTTTCTCTATCTCTCTTACTTGATTTTCACATTCCCTTTTGAGCTCTCCCAAGCCTGAGATCATTTTTTAGGGGCTTTGGATATAGGAGTTTAACTTTGTTATCATCTTCTGAATGTGTTTTGATCTTCCTTGCCACCATAGTAACTTTCTATGACAAGGAAAAAAAAATTGTTGTCTGCTCATTTTACTACCCTATTGCTCAAATTTTAACTCTTTTTAAAAGTAGGATTCTGTTTCCAGATTGGAGTGTGCACTGTCTCAAAATGTAGGGATTTTGTGAATCTGAGGACCTAATTATAAGCAGTCTTTTCTGCCTGGAACTGTTATGAGTGTCCCCATCACACTGTAGCTGTGAGTCTTCTTTGGTGTCTCCAGGGTGAAAGGTCTAAGAAATACCAATACTAATGCTAATTCAGAGGTCCCTAGACTCACTCCTACTTTACTGGAGTGAGCCTGGGGCTTGACTGTAGCCAGGTCAAAGATATTCTGGTGCAATATGCTCCAGGACTACATTCTGGAGTCCCACTCTGGTGTTAACGAGCTTTTTTGCTGACCTAAATTGCCTTCAGCTGAAAAATATTGTACTCTGCCTTTTTTGGGTGTTCTGCTGCTCTAAAATTTGTTTACTCTAACTTAATTACTCTAATTAGTTATTAAAGAAATTTGGAGCCGTATATTTGGAGGGAAATTGGGCAAGTTCTAACCTTTCCTTTACACCCCTTCTGTTTTTATCAGTCTACTAGGAACTATGGATACTATGTAGTATAGAAGCAGAAAATAAGGAAGCATTATTTTGTGCTATCCATGAGGGATTTCCTTGTGGTTTTCAAACTTTGACAGGTGAATTGATTGCACAGGCACTTTTGTGAGGCTATTTAAGAGAATCACATAATGGAAAGGGAATCAGGGAACTCTTGATTTGAACTAGTCAAGAGAGTTATGAGGGAACGTTAAATGAGTCAGTACAGTGAGCTTTAATGAGAAAAAGTGGTTCAGTTACAGCTCCTATGATATTGGAGCGTTTTCTCTGTCCTTTCTAACTTAAAAGGGATGTAGATGGGGATGATGGGAGAAGGGTGTGATCACAGGTATCTGTGTAGATCCAGATTCATAGCCCGTAACAAACCAGGTATATGCTCACAGACAAATACACACAAATATGCAAGAGATCTCAGAAGCTATTATATCTCATTCCTTCATTTTAAAGATGACATTGTGACAGGCTCTATTTTACATCCAGCTAAGGGCTGCCTATCTGAATTGTCTCCAGTAAATATACTTTCAGTTTCTTGTCCCTAGATGGAAGTGCTTAGTGATGAGTATCAACTCAATTACTATTAAAAAATGTTTACAATGCTATTATATAGTTGGACCTCTCTCCTCTTATCCTACAGTTTGGTAATGGCCATGGGTACATAGAGTAGTAAAGCAATTATGAAAGTTACATGGGCTACATGAAAATAACAACATTATTCTCTAAGTCCATGGTACAAATCAAGAGAGACCAAGGTTCAAATATCACATTTTATTCTAGTCATATGACCCCAAGAAAATCACTTAATGTCTCTAAAGTTCAGGGATCCTCAAACTACAGCCCGAGGGCCAGATGTGGCAGCTGAGGATCATTATCCCCCTCACCCAGGGCTATGAAATTTCTTTATTTAAAGGCCCACAAAAAAATTTTTTTTTTTACTATAGTCCGGCCCTCCAACAATCTGAGGGACAGTGAACTGCCCCCCTATTTAAAAAGTTTAAGGACCCCTGCAAGTCTAAACCTTAATTTCCTTATCTGTAGAATGGAAATAATACTTGCAATTGTTGTTGGTTTTCAGTTTTTCAGTCCTATCTCTTTGTGACTCCATGGTCCATACATGCCAGTGCTCCCACAATATTGAAGTGGTTTGTTATTTCCTTTTTCAGTGGATTGAGGCAAACAGGATTTGTCCAGGTTCACACAGCTAATAAGTGTTTGAGGCCAGATTTGGTCTTCCTGACTTCATGCCCAGCATTCTTTTTGTTGTTGTTGTTGTTGTTATACTTTAAATAAGTTTTTTTTTTTATAGCTTTTTATTTACAAGTTATATGCATGGATAATTTTACAGCATTGGCAATTGCCAAACCTTTTGTTCCAATTTTTCCCCTCCTTCCCCCCACATCCTCCCCTAGATGGCAGGATGACTATAGATATTAAATATATTAAAGTATAAATTAAATACAAAATAAGTATACATGACCAAACCGTTATTTTGCTGTACAAAAAGAATCGGACCCTGAAATATTGTACAATTAGCCTGTGTAGGAAATCCAAAATGCCAGCAGGCAAAAATATAGGGATTGGGAATTCAATGTAATGGTTCTTAGTCATCTCCCAGAGTTCTTTAGCTGGGTGTATCTGGTTCAGTTCATTACTGCTCCATTGGAACTGATTTGGTTCATCTCATTGCTGAAGATGGCCAGGTCCATCAGAATTGATCATCATATAGTATTATTGTTGAAGTATATAATGATCTCCTAGCCCTGCTCGTTTCACTCAGCATCAGTTCGTGTAAGACTCTCCAGGCCTTTCTGAAATCATCCTGTTGGTCATATCTTACCAAACAATAATATTCCATAATATTGATATACCACAGTTTATTCAGCCACTCTCCAAGTGATGGGCATCTACTCAGTTTCTAGTTTCTGGCCACTACAAAGAGGGCTGCCACAAACATTCATGCACATACAGGTCCCTTTCTCTTCTTTATGATCTCTTTGGGATATAAGCCCAGTAGTAACACTGCTGGATCAAAGGGTATGCACAGTTTGATAACTTTTTGAGCATAGTTCCAAATTGCTCTCCAGAATGGTTGGATTGTATTCACAATTCCATCAACAATGTATTAGTGTCCCTGTTTTCACACATCCCATCCAACCATCCACATTATCTTTCCCTGTCATTCTTGCCATTCTGACAGGTGTGTAGTGGTATCTCAGAGTTGTCTTAATTTGCATTTCTCTGATTAATAATGACTTGGAGCATCTTTTCATATGGTTAGAAATAGTTTCAATTTCTTCATCTGAGAATTGTCTGTTCATATCCTTTGACCATTTTTCAATTGGAGAATGGCTTGATTTTTTATAAATTAGAGTCAATTCTCTATATGCTTTGGAAATGAGGCCTTTATCAGAACCTTTGACTGTAAAAATATTTTCCCAGTTTATTGCTTTCCTTCTAATTTTGTCTACAATAGTTTTCTTTCCACAAAAACTTTTCAATTTGATGTAATCAAAATTTTCTATTTTGTGATCAGTAATGATCTCTAGTTCTTTGGTCATAAATTCCTTCCTCTTCCACAGGTCTGAGAGGCAAACTATCCTGTGTTCCTCAAATTTATTTATAATCTCATTCTTTATGCCTAGGTCATGAACCCATTTTGACCTTATCTTGGTGTATGGGGTTAAGTGTGGGTCGATGCCTAGTTTCTCATTCCCAGCATTCTAACCAATGAACCATCCAGTAACCAATGAACCATCCAGTTGCCCCAGTACCAGAAGTTCTTATTTCAAAAGTCTGTTATCAATCAATCAATAAATATTTATTAAATATCAACAACATGTCAGACATTGTGCTGGGGATTAAAAAGGAACCAAAACCCAGTTCCATTCAAGGAATGTCATATAATGAGCTCAAATATGGTATTGTACAGAAATAACTATTATAATCATCATTACATAATATGATATGCTATTTGTAAACTATTATAATTGTTATTGTTGCTCTGTGTTTTTAATAACAATAAATATACGAAAGCATTTAATAACATGTTAATTACAGGGAAAGCTAATTGGCACAGTGTATAGAACCAGGGTCAGAAAGACCTGAGGTTCAAATCTAGCCTCAGATATTTTGGCCTTAGACACTACTAGCTGTGTGTGATCCTGGACAAGTTACTTAATCCTGTTTCCCTCAGTTTCCTCATCTGTAAAATGAGCTAGAATAGAAAATGAAAAACACTCCAGCAATTTTGTCAAGAAAACTTCAAATGAGATTACAAAGAGTGAGACATGACTGAAATAACTGAACAACAACAACTCTTTAAATTGGTGATTTTGTGGTAACTCAGTAGCCATACCAGAGAAATGAGTGATGCATGCACTCTAGAAGTAAATATATTAAAATATTTTTGAATGAGAGATAACTGGAAGATCAAGGTGAATCTAGTACTGCTTCTTTTAGCCATGATTTTCAAATGTATTTATCTAATCTGAGTATATCTTTAGCTGCAAATTCATATCACAGATGTTATACGTGGAACTAGATATCCTGGAGACATCTTAAATTCATCATGTCCAAAGCAGAATTATCTTCCCCTCCCCCAAATTCTCTTATCTTCTGGTTTTCCCTATTACTGTGAAACATAGCTGTGAAACCATCCTCTTAGTTATTCAGTTTCCCTTCAGTACAATCCTTTGACCATTCACAAAAACTTGCCCATGTATCCTTTTTGGTCCCATATGGGCATTTCTACCCTCACATTTCTTCCTTCTCTATCCTTAGCCAGTCAGCAATATAGAGTAGTACTTTTTATTACTTCAGGCCTGAAATTTCAGGAGTGTAATTGTGGGTCCCTTTGCCTCAAGTGTCTTCTTACTCAAGTATTTCTTCTGCTGAGGTGCTAAATTTATCTTCTCAAAACATACATGTGATCATGTCACTAACTCACCACCTCCCCCATTCCAAATCAAAAAACTCCAATGGATCACATATATAATCCTCTGTTTGACTTTTAAAGCCCTTTACTATCTGCAGTCTTCCTACCTTTCCCGTATTCCTACATTTTCCTCCCTTTTATGCAGTCTATAATTTAGAATCACTGGCCTTTTTACTTTCTCTCACACATGATGTTCCACCTTTAAAATCCCTGCATTTTCATTGGCTACTATATCCCATTCTTGAAATTCAATTTTCTCCTACCATTTTTTTTAATCTTCCAGTTTCTTTCAAAATTCAACTCCAAATATAGTTTTTTTGTTTTTGTTTTTGTTTTTGTTTTTTGTTTTGGTTTGGTAAAAGGGATTTCCCAGGCCTCTCCCTTCCTAGTGCTTTTCCTCTCAAATCATCTTTCATAGCATGCCACTGCTCCCATGATATTGAAGTGGTTTGCTATTTCCTTTTTCAGGGGATTAAGGCAAACAGGGTGAAATGATTTGCCCAGGGTCATACAGTTAGTAAGTGTCTGAGACCAGATCTAGTCTTCCTCACTTCAGGCCCAGCACTCTAACCAATGAACTATCTAGTTGCTACTGTTTCCCATTCTTGGGGTCCATTTTTCTCTTAACATTTTCTCCTAATCTTCCAAAACTCAACTTAGATTTAGATATAGCCTTTTGCAAAAGGGATTACATTGGATGTAAATTTTTCCATGTTGTCTCTTCATTTGAGTTTGAGCTCTTTGAGAGTAGGAATCACAGCTTTTCCTTCTTTAGCATTTCCAGTACTTATCAGTTCCAGGGACACAGCAGAAATGCTGGTTGACTAACTGACTGCTTTCCTAAATAAGAGGTGTCATTATTGGGCCTTTGCAATTCCAAAATCAAATCACTGATAGCCTCCAAGAATGCAACAACATGGAACCAGACCATTCAATGACAGTAACAATATTCTTTCACATTTCTCTTCTAATATACAAAAAAATCAAAAGAAATCTTTCATGTTACACATGAGGAATCGTGTATTATAATTTTTTTTCATACTTCCAAAATCTAGATTTCATGAAGTACAGGTATCAAAGATAAAATTAATTTGAAAATCTAAATAATAACAACAGAATTACTGAAACACTGAACAGAAAAAAAAAATCATTGAAGTCATCCAATACAGTTTATAAAGTCAATCTAAACTAATTCTATAATAAATGAATGCAAAATTTTATTTATACACTCTCAATTTTCTTAATTGACCAAAAATTCTGTAATGAGCAAATTTTGATCAGAAGTGTATTCTTTTCAGGCATCAGAACTAAAACAGACATATATGCAGTAAGTGTTTGGTAAATGCTTGTTGATTGATTCATTGATTTCTCTGAGTAACAAATGCAAAGGGAATGTGTATAATCTGAATGTGTACACATATGTTGATATTTGTGTATATGTATACATAAATATTCATGTTATACAAACATTTTATGAATATTAATGGTGACTTTCATTTATTCTTGTTCCTCAAATTTTCCTTCTACCTCTTCCACTGAAGATATGCTGAAACAATTGAATATATGTATATTTACACTATAACATACACATGCATTCATATATATATATATATATATATATATATATGTATGTGTATTACACATATATACATATATCCATATATGTGCAATGCCTTAGCCCCCTCTCCCAACTTGTATTCATATATGTGGATTGCAAAATTCAGCTATTACCTTAGGGTATCAGAGGATTACTCAGTTTTAACTCTAAACATGAATGCCCACTAACAATTAGCCAAGAAATAATTAGTTCTTTAAAAATAACCAAGATAACACAATGAAAACAATAGCTATAAAAAAATTCTCACTTAGACTTAAAGTTCACTCTCCTGCAAATATAGACATCATAAATGAAGAATAGGCCTATACTTTTTTTTAATGACTTTTTATTTTCAAAATACATGCAAAGATAGTTTTCAACATTCACACTTGATGAGGTGCAAATTATGAGGTGTGAGAATTGGGGTGGGAGATCCCTTCTGGTCAGAGGCAAAGGTCCTGTATGAAAGAATTCATAAACTTGAAATCTGCATGGCATTGAGAAACCAGCTTGCTAGGAAGACAGACTTCTTAATGGGCAAGGAATATAACAAAGGTGGGTTACACTGAGAAGAGAATATCTTTGCGCATGGGCATAGTCTGTTAGGACATCTGGGAAGATTCAGAGTTCAGAATTGTCTTTTATTAGCCTTCTGGGGCTTCAATTCAATTCAAAATTGAATGAGATTCACTCAATGTTGACAGTGCCCTGGGCCTAGATCTCCAATTGAAAAGAGATTACTTAACTGGGAGTTTGAACTACTGGGAATGGTTCTGGACTAATCCTCAACTCAATAGAGGGTGCAATCCCTTCCCTGGCCACAATATTTTACTGAATGTGACCACTTAATATGGGGAGAGCTTTGTCTGGCAAAGGTAGGATTTTCCCAGAGGTGTGCTTGAGATTCCAAATCACCCTTCTTTTACATATTAAAGGGGACACAGTTTCAGGGCCCCCTTTCAATGGGTAAAGGGGAAAAAAATTTATATCACCCTTACAAAATCTTGTATTCCAAATTTTTCTACTTCCCTTTTCCCCCACCCCCTTCCCTAGACAACAAACAATCCAATATATGTTAAACATGTGTAATTCTTCGATACATATGTCCATATTTATCATGCTACACAAGAAAAATGAGATCTACAATATGCGATTTAGATGTATAATCCTATAATGCCTCTGATTACATTGCTTCTCTCTCAGAAATTATTAGTAATTCCCCATTAAATCTCAAATAGTTTTATACTCCCAGTTGGCTATGACATGTAAGTCTCTTTTTAGTTTGGATTCAACCCAAGTTTCTAAAATTATAGATAAAATATTTAATAATAATAATAATAATAATTGAAATTTATATTATTACCATAATAACAATAACAATAATTATTATTAAATTGAAGATATTCTATGCTCTAGGTATGGGGAGTTAATAAGAGAAGTATTTTGATTAATTGATGAGTTAATAAGAAAATAAGTTTTTATTTGGGACTTCGAATTTAATTTATGAAGAGTCTGGCATACCTATTTGTCTACCTATTCACAACTCAACAGAAATTAACTGATTTACTCAGCTGTTGTTAGTTGGATCCTCACTTTTTTGTTGGGTGTACAGATAAATGAACCAATCTTCATCCCATTTTTGTCTTGCTTCTTCTCATTTTTACATTTGAACAGATTTTGCTATGCACTTCAATTTGCAATTGTTAAAACATGTCTATCTTGGAGGGCCATTTCCTATCAACCAGAACTAGTCTTTCTAGTCTTAGAATATATTTATATATACACCTCTATATATGTGTTCTCTCCTTAGTTGGCAATTCAGGTTCTTGAGGGCAGTAACCACACTATTGTCTTTGCAATTCTACTGAGCCTATCAAATATTAGGTCTTACAAAATAAATTACACAAGCTTAATAAATGTCTGTTCATTAATTGATTTCTTTCTAGTATTTGGTATCTTTTAAAAATTCTCACAGTGGTTTGTTTTACCTACCTATTGAGTTTATTTATTTGCATAAATCATTTTTATTCATGTCTTTCCTCCTCTTTCCTCACAATCTCACTATGAGCTTCTTTAAAATAGAGAATGTGTCACATTCATATTTGTATTCCCAATGCCTTGCAGATTGTAGATTGTACTGAATTTGTTATTTTTTTAAAGTCTCAACCCCCTTCCCCTTCTAGTAAAAAGAAATTGAAATACAGAAAAAGATTTTAAAATATAGTAAGCACAAAGTAAACAAAGGCAGATGTTTTTATACTCTATGATTATCTTACAGAAGACTCACTTAATTATAATGTATTTCCACTTAGCTTTATGTTTCTATTGTGAATAAAAATAACCATTCATTTATACAATTCAGTGTGCTCTTTTTACTAAACAAACAAAAAGTTATGTTTTCAATACTTCAGATTGGAATAGTCCTGCATTTCCTCCCCAGCTTCAAAAATGTGGTGAAGGTTTGGCTTTCATGTAGAACAGTCTGAGTGCTGTGGCACTTTTTCCTCTAAATGAAATTGTGACAATTCTTTGAGAAAGAAGTCAAATATATTTCATCTATATTGTCTGGTTTTGGGAATACAAACTTGCAATGATTATAATAATCCTATATCCTATATATATATATATATATATATATATATATATATATATATAGGATTATAATAATCCTATAAAGTCTGTTGGACAGATATTATAACCCCTCCCTATTTTTTTTTTTTTTGGACTAATGAGGAAACTAAGCTATAGCAAATGTAACTTCCTTCCTTGAATTCACACAGCTAATTAGTAGCAGAGCTGGCTCCAAAATAAAGTTCTGACTCTTAGCCTTGTGCTCTTTGCACCAGACCACAGGATTCCTCTGAGGAACTGCAGGAATGTTTTTCAACCAAGTTTCCTACTGAAGCAAAAAGAATGATGGCACATCTTAAAGAAAATTATATGTCTAAAAAACCTCTTAGATTTTTACTACAGTGGAAATAATTAAATCAAGATTTTTTTTTCTTGCCAAAACATAGATATTTCTGAATGAGATCAATTTTTGGAGAGAGTTAGAGACAAAAGAGAATCATTCAGAAAGGGGCATAATGCTTCCAATCTGACTGTTGAGTTCTATTGCTGTGCTTGCCTCTTCAACAGCATTTTTTAATCCAACCTCATATATTCATTTAGGTGCATTGTTATATAATAAAGGAATTTATCCCAATAAGGTATATGAGGAAAAGTTGGATCAATCGAATCAGTTGCCTGTTTTATCTGCCAGTGCATTACTCAAGCTTTCAGGTGAGTTCCCTTTGAACTTATGATCTTACAGTGGCCCCCTGTGACAGAGACAGGCATTTCTAAGGGTGAGTAATAGCCACTGCCTCAAAGGCAAAGTTCAATTGCCTCTCCTCCTTGTTATTCAGCCTTGGCAATTCTGTTTAAAAAAAAAAAAAGGACACAACTTCCATTGGATGTCTAATTAATCATCATTCCACTTTGCATGTTATTATAGTCATATGCTTAGACACTGAATAATTTCACATACAATATTCTGTATTTTGACATGTGATTTTATCTATGTGAAAATCTGGGATTTTTTTCCTTTGACTCATCCCTCTGGGAACATCATTTTAAAAAATAAATAATTATTTACCATCCCCAATCTACATAGAAGCTAAAACCATTGCTGATGTTTTATAAATGTTTGTTATACATATGTTAATACCATTATTATAATTAATAATAATACTAATGATATTAATATTGTCATTACTTTGGACCTGTTTTCTACCCTCTTCCCTTCCTCACTCCTTCTGTTATTGCTCCTGCTGAGTTGATAAACAGAAATATGTCACTTTTACTGCTTAAATATGTACAAAGGAAAGGCAAGCTGATAGTAGACAGTGAGACAAGAAGAACAGTGAAGAAAAAAAAAAAAACTGAACAGAATGCAATAGTAAGAGGGACATGGGGTGAAAATTTTTCAAGGACAAGGTGAGAAGTTAGGTCTGCCACCCATGATTCCTTTATTCTTCTGATCGTTGCAATGAGAGAAGAAAGAACTGAACCAGTAAAGAGTAAAACTATAAGAAACGTTGTTATTATATATACACATAGGAATATGTGTGTATGAATATATATGTATACATGTATATACATGTTATATTGCATGTGCAGATGATTAATGTTAGAGCCACTACAATGAATCAACAACAACAAAAAAAAATTGACTTCTAAAACAGCCCTCTTTACCAGTAAGTTAGACTTGGCTGCAAACTTCAAGCTAGGCAGATTACTAGAAAAACTATATTGTATTGGGTCTAACTATTTAGACTAATGTTCAGAAATTCTGAAATTCAATCTTAGGCAGAAAATTCTTTTTGTTTGTTTTATTATTTAAGGCAAGAAAACAATTAAAATATATTGTTAGCAATTTATACTAAATATGAAGGTTAAGAGATCTTTGAGAATTGTGAATATATTAGGTAAACTGGTATACATGTACCATAAATAACTTTGAAAAGCATTTCCAATGCTCAAAATAACATCTATTTTGGAAAGAATCAGAGGAATATAGGAATATTTCTCCTCTCGTTCTCTATTATCAGCTTGTCTTTCCTTTGTACATGATTTGTTTACATAGTTTTGTTCATCTGACCAATACATTAAGGAATGCATAAGATGTAGACACCTAATTACAATTTGGCATGCTAAGTTTTTATATGTCTGTCATGTCTAAAATTATTCTATTGAATTTAGCAAAGATTGTGTCATTTTTTAAATTTTTATGAGAAAAGAAGAAGAGGGCTAGATTAAATCAATAGCAACAATCAGATCATATTAAACACATTTTTCTAACTATTATCCTATTTCTCCCCTACTCTTCATGGCTAATATCATTAAATGGATACTCTATTACCCATAGTTCCTCAAAGCTTTCATTCATAAAAGCCTTTTGAATTTCTCTCCTATTAGGGCTAAAATTTCTTACATAAATCCAGTGTTCTTTTTGGTCTATAATTATCTTCCACTTTCTACTATATCTGATATTTGATCACATTCTCTTTTTCAATATTCTTTCCACATCACATTTCTGAGACATTCTTTCATCTTAAGTAACATCTTTACATATTTCTAACTGCACTGCCTCTATTTGATGGTTCCCTCTGTCTTTTGATATTCCCCAAAGAGTTCTAGGTTTTATGGCACTCTTTTTTAGATATGTTCTTCCTCATGTAATCTTACATCAAGTCTCTTCTGTATGCAGATGATTTTCAGTTCAGTGTTTCTGGCACTCATCTTTCATTTCCTGTCCAACCTTCTATTCCCACTTGCCTGCAGGGCACCTCTATTTGAATGTTTCAGTAACACCTGAATTTTAAGTGCTGAAAACTAAGCTTAAAGAAAATTATATGTCTAAAAAAACCTCCTATATTTTTACTACAATGGAAATAATTAAATTGAGATTTTTTTCTTCTTCCCTACACCTTCAAGTTAATAATTTCCAATATTATCATAACTTGGAGGTATTTTGTTTGTCCTTCATATCTCACATCAAATCAATCATCTAATCCTGCTCAAATAGTATAATCCCAGTTGTAGTATTTCCTTTTCTGATATTCAGAAATAGATATCCATTGTCCAAATAGCCATGCAATATAGTAAAAAGAATCCCAGACTAGGAGTTAGAATATCTGAGTCATCATGAAAGTAGAATAAATAATCTCTGAAAGGTTTTTTTTTTCAAGCTAGAGAGATTTCATGTACAAAGATAATGATTGCTGAATCTCTTTTGTCTAAGGACTAGACTAGCTAAGTCCTGAGTAGGACACAGGGTTATAAATCATTTAGTGACAGAGCCTCTTGAACACCATCTCATTGTTGTAGATAGGCCTTACCCTGTGTAGAGATTATCCTGCTTATATGATAATTTTCACCACACCATGTGTGGAACTAGAAATTTATTATAAGATTTAAATGGAATAAAGTGTTTTTTCTACTAGACTTTAAACCCTTTTTCATTATTCTCTAGATTCCACTCCTAATTGTCCTCACCTTGGTAGTATATTTTACCGCTACAGCCTTCCCTCTGATTGGTCAGTTCCTCCAAGAACTTCTATTTTAAGAAAAGTTCTCAGGCCACCTATGCCTTTTTTCTTCTCCAGACTTAACTCACATCTTTCCCAACTTTCTCTACTATCATCCCACATTTCTCCTTTTCAGCTTCCTGTTATCTGTTATCTTAACACTGTTAGAAAATAAATGCCTTGAAGAAAGGGACTGTTTTTCTTTCTTCTTATATGTCTATTCCCAACAGTTTGTATAGTGACTGACAAATAGTATATGTTTAATAAATATGTGTTGAGTCAACTTTGAAAAAAAAAGGTTGTGTGAAGTATAATTTTAATTTCAATTTCGTCATCTGTAAAATGTTTCTGTTAGATTATCTCTATGTTCCCTTACACCTATAAAATTTGATGATAAGTTTGTTCTGTCTCTCTTTTTTAATAAAAGTTCTTCACTTTCAAAACACATGCATGGACAATCCCCAACATTCACCCCTGCAAAACCCTGTTTTCCAATTTCTTCTGCCTCCCCTTCCCCCTCTCTTTCCCCTAGACAGCAAGCAAACCAATATATGCAAAACATGTATAATTCTTCTCCCCCCACCCCCATAACTTCATAATTATTTGGGATAAGAAAAATAAGATAAAAAAGGGGAAAAAAGGAAAAAAGAAAACAAAATTCAAACAAACAAAAAAGTGCAAATACTATGTTGTGATCCACACTCAGTTCCCACAGTCCTCTTTCTAAGTGCAGATGGCTTTCTTCACGATATGTTTGTCATCATAGCTTGATCCTTATACTAATTTTGATTTTGTATTTTCCCTTAATTTTTTCCATTTTCCAAAAAAAAATCATAAAATCATATCACTCATTAAGACTCTATTATAATGTTTAACCATTAAGCAGCATTTCTGGTTAAGTACAAAGCTCTTTAGCCATAAGGGACTAAGTACCATCAATCACATACTAGTTTCCAGTGAGATGCTAGTCATCCTACACAAGAGAGTGCTCTGGAAGTAAGGGCAAGCTTTTCATTATTCTCAGAGAGGTACTTCTCTACTCTTGCATCATCTTGTGGACACTAACAGTGTCCTCATTAGTATTAAGGAGGGCTATAAGCCAATTTAGTTAGCTAAATTCTGGGTCACCCCCCCAATTCAGTGGAAAAATGCCACCTATCTAACGAAGGGGACTTAAAAGGAGTTTAATTAAATAAATATGGAATGGCTCCACAGTGAAGAGGAGGCTTGGTTCTAGTTAAAGGGAAAGGTCTTATCTACAGAGCCCAGGCATACAGGGGCAAAGTACAGGTAATTCTAGACACTGGGGTCCTCAAACTTTTTAAATAGGGGGCCACTTCACTGTCCCTCAGACTGTTGGAGGGCCGGACTATAGTAAAAACAAAAACTTTGTTTTGTGGGCCTTTAAATAAAGAAACTTCATAGCCCTAGCCAAGGGGGATAAATGTCCTCAGCTGCTGCATCTGATCTATGGGCCATAGTTTGAGGACCCCTGTTAGAGGGAAGGAGTGAGAAGAATGATTAGTTTTTTAATAAAATCAAAAATAAAATGAATAAATGCCAAATTTAATAAATAGTTAACTTCAACTGGACACCTGGCTCACCTTCCCAAACCAGGTCATCCAAATCCTTTGTCTGCTTGCAAATCAAAACTCAGGAACTGATATTCAAACTTCCTCTTTTCTACAAGCAAGCCTTCAAATTAATTTCAGGAATGCAACTAGGTGCTCAGAATCAGACCTTCTTCAAGACAGCTCTTCTCTCTGCTCCCCTAGAAAGATATATCAAAAACTCACTTTTCCTAAAGGTGAATCTGAATCTACTAGCTCCTAGGTCACCTTCAGTTTCCTGTTGCCAAAGACATTACTCATTGTTTCTTGGATTACTCTTGACAGAGATGCCTGTTATTAAAGTTTATTATAAAAAAAATTGCTCCAGAGCAAAAGAAAATCAGAGTATTTGCTAATTATTACATTCAAGTTCACACAATACCGGCCATTCCTTTGTTATTTGGCCTTTACTACATCCATCTCTTCAAGCTCTTTCCACTACAGTGACACTGTTTCTGCATCCCAGGACTCTGATAAAAGGATTTCTATGTATCTTGCCTGAAATCAGGCCTTCATATCATTCCCAGCCATGTCCAAGATACATATCTAAACATGTACCCTACCCATTTCTTATTAACTATTATATGTTATATCTTCCCCCCCCTCCACCATTAGAAGGAAAGCTCTTTGTATGGTGACTGTCCTACCTGCTTGTATTTATACCTTCAGCACTCAACATAATATCTGGCATATATTTCATCTCTCAAACTGCAACTACTCCTATTTTCATGGTCTTAAAGCTAATTCCACTGTGCATTGAGGGAAGTAGATGAGGGAAAGATAGTCAAAGGAAAAAAAAACTTTATCTGGATAAAGATATAATAGCAAATTACTATTTGATACATGTTTGGGAGGAATATTTATCTTATTAGCTAATAGAACTGTCATTCAAAAAGACTGGAAAAGTTTAAGACAATTAGAAAAATTTAACTTAGCCTATACTTCAATTGTTTTTTTTAATCTATTAACAGACTGAAACAATTCAAAATTTGAGAAGTCACAATCAGGATTATCCAGAACCCAGCAATTTATAAATACCCAGCAATTTATACAATATATATACAATTTATATATACAATTTATATATACAATATAAATTAATATTAATGTGAGGATATAAAAAAGAAATTAAGAAATGAAAAAAGGATTGTACTGGGAGAAGAGGATAAGAGAGGGAAAATGGGGTAAATTACAACACGGAAAGACACAGAAGAATTATTATAGTAGAGGGAATGAAGGGAAAAGGAGGAGTATAGTTTGAACATACATACTTAGTGTGGTATACAAATTTGTCTCAGTCTAAGGAAAGTAAAAGGAGAAAGAGGAAAGGAAAGGAAGAACCTGACAGAAGACAGGGAGAAGTAAAAGGGGAAAAAAGGTAAACAAAAGAAGTGGGTGATAAAACAGAGGGTAGATTGAGGGAGGTGGAGGTCAGAGGCAAACAATGGTGAGGAGAGAGAGGGTGAAAGGAGAGAAAAAAGTATAAATGGGGGGAAAACTTAGATGTAGAGAAATACAGAGTGACTAATGTTAACTCTGAACATGAATAGGATGAACTCTCCCATAAAAGAGAAGCAGATTGCAGAGTGGATGAAAAAACAGAATCATATATTATGATGTTTACCAGAAGCATATTTAAAGAGAGAAATACATACAAAGTAAATGTAAAAAGGTGGAACAGAATATATTATGGTTCAGGTGAAGTTAAAAAAAAAAAGTAGAGATCCTGATCTCAGCAAACAATAATAAAAATTGATAAATTAAGAGATAAGGAAGGAAACCTCATTTTTTAAAGGATACCACTATAAATAATGAAATAGTATCAATACTAAACATATATGCAACAAGAGGCATAGCATCATATTCTTAAAGGAGAAGTTAAGTGAGTTGCTGGAAGAAACAGACAGCAAAACTGTACTATTGGGGGATCTCAACCTTCGTCTGTCAGAACAAGATAAGTCTAACCATAAAATAACTAGGAAAGAAGTTAAGTAGGTAAATAGAATTTTAGAAATATTACTGTGATAGACATCTGGGGAAAATGAATAGGGCTAGAAAGTAATATCCTGGATAGAAAGAATTATATCTTTTTTTTTCCCTCAGTGGTACAGACACATAAAAATTAGCTGTATATTATGGCATTAAAATCTTATACTCAAATACATAAAGGCAGGAATATTAACTCATCCTTTCAGACTATGATGCAATGAAAATTATGTAGGCCTATGGAAAAGTAGACCAAAAGTTAATTGGAACCTAAATAATCTAATGCTAAAGAATGAGTGACTCAAACATCAAATCATAGAAACAATCAATAATTTCATCCAAGGGAATGACAATAATGAAATGAACCAAAAGTTGTGGGAAGTAGGGAAAGTGGTTCTTAGGAAAATATTGATATCTCTAAATGCTTACAATAGAGAAATAAGAGATCAATGAATTGGGAATCCAATTAAAAAAGCTAGAAAAAGAAAAAAATTAAAACTCAAATACCAAATTAGAAATTCTGAAAACCAGAGTTGAAGTTAATAAAATTAAAAGTAAGAAAACTATTGAACTAATAAAGAAAGCTAAGAATTGGCTTTCTGAGGGGAACAATAAGAAAGATAAATCTTTAACAACTATAATAAGAAAAAGAAAAGAAGAAAACAAAATTAGAAGTATTCAAAATGTAAAGAGTGAATTTACCATCAATGAAGAGGAAATTAAAGCAATAATTAGGAACTATTTTGCTCTACTATATGTGAATAAATCTGACAATATAAGTGAAATGGATGAATAATTACAAAAAATATAGATTGCCTGGATTAACAGAAGAGGAAAAATACTTAAGTAATTTCATTTTTTTTGAAAAAAGAAATTAAACAAGCCATCAATGAACTCCCTGAGAAAACAACTCTATGGCTAGATGGATTTACCAGTGAATTCTACAAAACATTTAAGTGACAATTAATTTCAGTATTATAAATTATATTCAGGGAAATAGGTAAAGGAATCCTACCAAACTCCTTTTATGGCACAAATATGGAGCTCATGCCTAACCCCAGAAGAGGCAAAACAGAAAAAGAAAATTATAAAACAATTTCTCTAATGAATATTGATGCAAAAATATTAAATAAAAGATTAGCAAAGAAGTTATAGCACCTTATAACCAGGATAATACACTATAACCAAGTGGGATTTACACCAAGAATGCAGGAGTGGAAAACAAAATAACAGAAATTGAATGATAATCTCAATAAATGAAGAAAAAACTTTTGACAAAATACAATACTCAGTGCTAATAAAAAAAACACAGAGAGTAGAAGAATAAATGGAGTTTTTCTTAAAAGGATAAATAACATCTATCTATAATCATCAGCAAGCATTATCTTTAATGGGGATAAGCTAGAAGCAATCTCAATAAGACCAAGGGTGAAACAATGATGATCATTATCACCACTATTATTCAATATTGTACTAGAAACATTAGCTTTAGGCAATAAGAGAAAAAAATAAATTGAAGAAATTAGATTAGGTCATGAAGAAATAAAATTATTATTCTTTGCATATGATACGATGATATACACATAATCAACAAAAAATATTATTATATACAATTAAACAATTAGCACAGTTGCAGGACATAAAATAAATCCAGATAAATCATCAGCATTCCTAAATATTGCCAACAAAATCTAGCAGCAAGAAATTGTATCTGGGAATCTACCTGCCAAGACAAAGCTGAGAACTGTATGAAAACAATTACAAAACACTTTTTGTTAACAAAGAGAGTCAGAACTTCACAATTGGAAAAAAAAAATACCAATTGCTCATGAGTAGACCAACCTAATAAAATAAAAATGACAAATGCCACCAAAACAATTTACTTATTCAGTGTCATATATTACATTAATTCAAAAGTTTTTGCACAAACAAAATTAATTCAACCAAGATTGGAAGAGAAACAGAAATCTAGGAAACAATTTTTATAGCGAGTGTTTTTGATAAAAGCTTCATTTCTAAAATATATAGACAAACTTTAACTTCATCTGAAAATTACCTGTTCAAACCTTTTAACATTCATCAATTGAGGAATGACTTGTATTCATATACATTTAAGTTAAAGAAAGGCAGATCTAAATAATTGGGAAAATATCAATTGCTCATGAGTAGACTACCACTAATATAATAAAAATGACAAATTATACCTAAATCAATCTACTTTTTCAGCATCGTACCAATTAAAACTGTCAAAAATTATTTTATAAAGCTAGAAAAAGTAATTAGAAATTTCATCTGGAAAAACAAAAGGTCAAGAATATCAAGGGAATTATTTAAAAAAAACTGTGAAGGAAGGTGGCCTAGCCATACCAGACTCAAATTTATATGATTATAAATCATTCCTCAAATGATAAAAGTCAAAGGATACAACCAGACAATTTTTCAGACGAAATTAAAGCTATCTGTAATTATATGAAAAAAATCACTATTGATTAGATAAATGCAAATTAAGATAACTTTGGAGAACCACTTTATGCTTCTTAGTTTGGCAAACTAAGTTGCCATCTGCAACTAGAAAGAGAAGTATGGAGACTGAATATGGATTGAAGGATAGTATATTAACCTTTTTGATTGTTTGCTTTTTCTTTCCCTTTTGATCTCATTATTTCTTGCACAATATGGCAATATAGAAATATGTTTAAAATATTTCATATGGACTTCTGGCCAAGATGGCAGAGAGGATGCACACATCTACTTAAGCTCCATCTTGTCTCTCAGAATAATTTATCTCATGAAAAGACTCAGAATTAGTGCTTGACTGAAAAAAAACCACAAATAATTACCAAGAGAAGATATCCTCAAAATTTGCCAGAAAAGGTCTGTTTTTGTTTGTGGGTGAGGACAGCTAGATTGGGCACAAACTGAAGGCAGGTTGCAGCAGCACAGCAGATAGAGTAAGGCAGGCAGCTCACAGCTGAGCAGACTGGAAGGGGGTGGGTTGTGATCTTTGCCATTTCTGCCCGGAGAGCTTTACTACAGGATTGCCTACATTACTCGGGCAGCAAGCCAGTAATCAAGCAGAAAAGCTAAAAACACAGGGTATAAAGACTATAATCCGAAAAAGCTAGTGTCTCTTGGGACCTAGCCACACCCACCCAGAGTGTCGGCATACTCTCAGAGTCTCAGAGCACAGATGCAGCTTAGCCTTTGCTGTCCTGCGAGTGCCTTGCTGCTACGCCTTGAAGTCTGTAAAGGAAGCTCGGTAATACCATCCAGCCCCTCCTCCCCCCAAAAAAAATAAATAAATAAAGCAGACTGAATTTTCTTGGTGGTTTATTTTCTTTGATTCTTCTTTGACAAAATGAGCAAAAAATTTAAATGAACTCTAACTATTGATAGCTTCTATATGGATAGAGAGCACACTTTAAACCCTGAGGAGACTAAAAACATACTGTCTCCAGATGAATCCCCAAAGGGGGATATGACCTGATCCTCAACACACAAGACTTTCTTTTTTTTTAATTTAATAGCCTTTTATTTACAGGATATATGCATGGGTAACTTTACAGCATTAACAATTGCCAAATCTCTTGTTCCAATTTTTCACCTCTTACCCCCCACCCCCTCCCCTTAGATGGCAGGATGACCAGTAGATGTTAAATATGTTAAAATATAAATTAGATACACAATAAGTATACATGACCAAAACGTTATTTTGCTGTACAAAAAGAATCAGACTCTGAAATATTGTACAATTAGCTTGTGAAGGAAATCAAAAATTCAGGTGTGCATAAATATAGGGATTGGGAATTCAATGTAATGGTTTTTAGTCATCTCCCAGAGTTCTTTTTCTGGGCATAGCTGGTTCAGTTCATTACTGCTCCATTGGAAATGATTTGGTTGATCTTGTTGCTGAGGATGGCCTGGTCCATCAGAACTGGTCATCATATAGTATTGTTGTTGAAGTATATAATGATCTCCTGGTCCTGCTCATTTCACTCAGCATCAGTTCGTGTAAGTCTCTCCAGGCCTTTCTGAAATTATCCTGTTGGTCATTTCTTACAGAACAGTAATATTCCATAATATTCATATACCACAATTTATTCAGCCATTCTCCAACTGATGGACATCCATTCAGTTTCCAGTTTTTAGCCACTACAAAAAGGGCTGCCACAAACATTCGAACACACAAGACTTTCATAGAAGAAATTTAAAAGGCTTTCACAAGAGGGCTAGAAGAAAAATGGGAAAAAGAAAGGGAAGCTTGGCAAGAGAGTCTGAATAAGTCATCCCATTCATACTCTATGACCATGTAGGAATTATACCAGGAATGTAGGGCTGATTCAACATTAGGAAAACTATTATCATAACTGACTATATCAATAACCAAATTAACAAAAACCATATGATCATCTCAATAGATGCAGAAAAAGCATTTGATAAAATCCAATATTCATTCCTAATAAAAAACACTTGAGAGGATAGGAATAAATGGACTTTTTCTTAAAATAGTCAGGAGCATATATTTAAAACCATCAGTAAGCATCATATGTAATAGGGAAAAACTAGAATCTTTCCCAGTAAGATCAGGAGTGAAACAAGGTTGCCACTATCACCATTATTATTCAATATTGTATTAGAAACGCTAACCTCAGCAATAAGAGTTGAGAAAGAGATTAAAGGAATTAGAGTAGGTAATGAGGAAACCAAATTATCACTCTTTGCAGATAATATAATGGTATACTTAGAGAACCCCAGAGATTCTACCAAAAAGCTATTAGAAATAATTCACAACTTTAACAAAGTTAAATCCACATAAATCCTCAGCATTTTTATACATCACCAACAAAATCCAACCGCAAGAGATACAAAGAGAAATTCCATTCAAAATAACTGCTGATAGCATAAAATTTTGGGGAATCTATCTACGAAAGGAAAGTCAGGAATTATATGAGAAAAATTACTAAACACTTTCCACACAAATAAAGTCAGATTTAAATAATTGGAAAAATATTAAATGCTCTTGGATAGACCAAGTGAATATAATAAAGATGACAATACTCCCTAAACTATTCTATCTATTTAGTGCTATACCAACTATACCAAATAACAACAAAATTCATATGGAAGAAAAAAAGGTCGAGAATTTCAAGGGAATTAATGAAAAAAAAATCAAATGAAGGTGGCATACCTGTACCTGATCTAAAACTATAGTATAAAGTGGTGATCACCAAAATCATTTGTCATTGGCTAAGAAATAGATTAGTTGAGCAATGGAATAGGTTAGGTTCACGGGACAAAATAGTCATTAATTATAGCGATCTATTTTTTGATAAACCCAAAGATTCCATATTTTGGGATAATAATTCATTATTTGACAAAAACTGCTGGGAAAACTGGAAATTACTATGGCAGAAATTAGGCTTGGACCCACACTTAACACCGTACATCAAGATAAGATCAAAATGGGTCCAGGATTTAGGCATAAAGAACAAGAGCATAAATTGGAGGAACATAGGATAGTTTACCTTTCAACTTGTGGAGGAGGAAGGAATTTGTGACCAAAGATGAACTAGAGATCATTATTGATCACAAAGTAGAAAATTTTGATTATAACAAATTAAAAAGCCTTTGTACAAACAAAACTAATGCAAACAAGATTAGAAGGGAAGCAACAAACTGGGAAAACATCTTCATACTTAAAGGTTCTGATAAAGGCCTCATTTCCAAAATTAGAGAATTAATTCTAATTTATAAGAAATTAAGCCATTCTTCAATTGATAAATGGTCAAAGGATATGAATAGATAATTTTCAGATGATGAAATTGAAACTATTTCCACTCATATGAAAAAGTGTTCCAAATCACTATTCATCAGAGAAATGCAAATTAAGACAACTCTGAGATACTACTACATACCTGTCAGATTGGCTAAGATGACAGGAAAAAATAATAGTGAATGTTGGAGGGGATGCAGAAAAACTGGGACACTGATGCATTGTTAGTGGAGTTGTGAACGAATCCAACCATTCTGGAGAGTAATCTGGAATTATGCCCCAAAAGTTATCAATCTGTGCATACCCTTTGATCCAGCAGTGTTACTACTGGGCTTATACCCCAAGGAGATACTAAAGAAGGGAAAGGAACCTGTATGTGCCAAAATGTTTGTGGCAGCCCTGTTTGTAGTGGCTACAAACTGGAAAATGAATGAATGCCCATCAATTGGAGAATGGTTGGGTAAATTGTGGTATATGAATGTTATGGAATATTATTGTTCTGTAAGAAATGACCAGTAGGATGAATACAGAAAGGCTTGGAGAGACTTACATGAACTAATGCTGAGTGAAATGAGCAGAACCAGGAGATCATTACACTTCAACAACTATACTGTTTGAGCATATATTCTGATGGAAGTGGATATCTTCAACAAAGAGAAGATCTAATTCAGTTCCAATTGATCGATGATGGACAGAATCAGCTACACCTAGAGAAGGAACACTAGGAAATGAGTGTGAACTGTTTGCATTTTTGTTTCTCTTCTCAGGTTATTGGTCTTGGGACTGGTTTTCTCCAGAAAACCAATAAGAACATTACATTTCCAGGTATAATGACAGACTTTGACCATGATTCCAGTACTGAAAAAAAGAATGGCCATAAAGTAGGAATAAATCCAGGGGCTACTAATTCTGAGAGCAAAGTCCTAGAGTAGAAATTCTTGTGATAAAAATTTCAAAACCTTCAAGAAACTTTTTGTTGTTTTTATTGTTGTTTTGTTTTGTTTTGGTTTGGTTTTGGTCTGGACATTTAAAGAAAGACATGGGAGTTTCAATGATCTGTATAAATTTAGCATGGATCAACAGCATGACATAGTTACCAGAAAAGAAAAAGCTATATCAATATAGCCAATGTTGTACTCCTTTAATAGAATTATTGTTTCTAGAATGAAGATGATAGTAGTCCCTCCCATCTGTAATGCCATCTTCTGATACCTCTACTAATCCATCTCTTTACCTTCAAAGCCTATTCAAAACTATCTAAGAAGTCTTAAATTAACTTCATGGAATTCATTTTGATCATTCACTTACACTTTATTTTAGCTGGGGCTTTTAACTTAGAGTTATTATATTGATCTTAAAGTTTTCTGATCACTTTTTGCCTTTAATTTGTCATTTAGAGGGTTTCACAAAAGGAAGAATTAGTCATTATTATTTTAAATGTGCCTTCATTGCAGTTTTATACATTAGGTAATGTTTTATACATTAGGTAATGTTTTTAATGTTTTAACATTAATACTGAATAACTTTAAAATACAATTGGAGACATATATAAAGATACTTAGGGTTAGATATATAGATGTTGAAATATATATTGAGGTAGATGGAGCTACATATATGTATATATATATATATATAATTGCCCTAGTATGGGAGAAAGAACACTTCTAGGAATCAAGAGAACTCTGTCTGATCTTAGCTTTGCCATTCCTTTTGCTAACTCTCATAACATATAAAATGAGGATAATATTTTATCTTAACTTTAAAAGGCTAACAGAAAAATTAAAAGAGAAATTCTTTTTTATTTAGTTTTTTTTTTTAAATTATAGTGCATGTATATGAAACAATTGTTGGGGGCTAACTTTTTGAAAGGAGTTGGTAACTGAATAAATGTTAAGATGGAAGCTTACTTCTTATATATTCACTGAATAATTTTTTACAACAAATCTAGCAGCAGATAAGACCAAGGAAAAAATATGTATCTTGTTCTCTTTCCTACATAGTTATCTTTTCATTTCTATATTTTGACTACTTTTCATTCCATGTAGTTTGGAAATTATTAGTGATTTGATATTATCTATTTAAAATATTTTATTTTAAAATTATTAAATATTCATGGATCAATGATTACAAATAATAATATTTTCCATAATGATGATCTGCTTATTACATGAATTTTCAGGGATATATTTCAGTTCATATTTGTTGTGTGGGAACTTGTCAGGTTATTTTTTTTAAAATCACCTTAAGTTTCTTTCTATTCATCTGAGTATGAATTTCTAGTTATAAAGTGGATGCTGAAATAATTGTATAATTTCTATTGAATAAGAAATTAAAACTCCTTAAAAATTGCCTCTCTGTTTAATGTCTGGAGGTAATGTGTGAATCCTGAGTCAGTAGCACAATTTGATTTATATGAATGAATTTATGTGAATCAAACATTTTTTGGACATTCTTCATATATTGTTGATTGAGTTCATGTATATGTCAATCATCCAGGATCTTTTAATTCCATACTTTTATCTTAGTTCCTTCTTGGGTTATGTCAAAAACCATCCCATTTTTGGCTTCATTCTACAAATTTGATGGTTTATGGTGTAGTCTGAGTATATCTATCAATCATTAGCCTTTTTATGAGCAAGTATTAATCTATCTCTAGCTGCAATGATATGTTTGATAAGATAACTTCACTAGAAGTGTTTCTTCCCACCTACAAGAGGGGAATGACTTACTAAAAAGGAGATCCCCACTGGAATCTGATTGACTCTGGTCACTAGACTTCCTAGTTACCTAAGGGCTTAAAAAAAAAAAAAAAAAAAACAGTCATGTTGTATCTAGACCCATCATACTTGGTGAACTTTTGAAGTGCATTTGAGTTACTGCTGTTGTTTGTCCTTCATTTTCAAAGAGGACCATGCCATCAAATAGATAATGTCATGACAAGAAGTGAATTTAATTTAAGGGAGGGAGAGCTGTGAAAAGTCATTAGCCTCACTTTCTCTTCCAGAGATATATGACTCTAGTGGCAAAATATAGATCAGGACAAGTGAAGATGGCTCTGGATTCAATGGGAGACCTTTTAAGTTAAGGCCTTCAACAGGTCTCATTTTGACTGAAGCAACACCTAATGAACTAATCAGTCATTAAATCTAAGTAAGAAATGAGGTACAGAATGGCTTCTTTTACCAGTTGTATCTATGTATGTCTCTGTCTATGTGAGCATGCATACATGTATGTTCACGTCTTTTCTTTCCCTTCCCCTCTTGTAATCTTTTTCTTCCCTTCCTTTCCCCTCCTTTCCTCTCCCTTCCCCTTTCCTCCCTTTCCCTCCATCCCCTCTCCTCTTCTTCCTTCTCTTCTCTTCCTTGTCCTTCTCCTTTTCCACTCCTTCTCCTTTCCTTTCCTTCTCCTTTCTGCAAGAATATGGGATTCTCCTGAGAGGGAGTACCAATCCTACCTCGACCCTTGATGCACAGTGAATTTTCTGCCACATTGCAAAAATGCCCTTGTTGAGCAAGGAATATTGATTTATCATCATGGGAACAGGTGACCCGCAGGGTCACAGTAAGTGGCTACATGAACAGGGATGCCTGAATAGGACCTCTTGCCTGTGAGCAAGTTACTGAATTGCTGGATTGGCTCTCCTTCCATTGGTAGATACCATGCATACTCAATGCCCACAAGCTGCTTCTTTGAATGGTGACTGGAGATTGCCTACTGTCCACACACTGATCAGGCTTGCAAAAATATATATCAATAAGGCTGTCTGGCATAATAAACTGGAGCTCTTTTCACACCCATCCGTCCCCTGCCTCATTCATCTCGCCTCTGAGATCAAAGGGCTCATATGCCATGAGCTCTTAAAAGCCAGCCACAACAACTGGCACCTGAACAGGCACTGACGAGAACATGGATGGGTGCCAGAGCAACCAGTTCCCAGTCAAACACTGCTACATAGTCAAGACACCTCTACAGTGACTCCAGAGGGAGAACCCAGAGAGCTACACTGTTTCTGTACCAGGCAGAGTGCGGTAGATAACGGTTAAGTAATCTAATGGGGCATAAAATAGACACCCTACTCCCTTCAGACAGGCAAGAATATGTTAGGATTATATAAAAATGTTTAAAAAATCAGGGGTGCATAATTCAATCAGGAGACATTCGGACATTCATGGACGTTGCTTACAAAGTTTCTTCATGGTTACCTGAGAAAGGCTGTTATAATTGTGATAGATGGGTTGGTTTTGGTGAACAGCTCACTACCTTTGATAAACAATGCCCAGGAAAAATACAAAATAATCTCATTAAACAAAGTATGTAATCAGAACCAGAAAAGGAGGTCAGGAGATTTACAGATGGAGCACAGGCAGGCCATCTCTTAGTAGTAGATGTCCCTCTCCTGAGCCTGAGGAAAATGACTTTGAATGGCCTCCCCCTCTCCACCACCTTCAACCTGCCTTAATTTTGTGTCTATCCAGACCTACAGCCTTTCAAAGGCTCTCTCTCCTATTGTAAAAAATGAAATAAGAATTGAGGAAAAGCAGGATCAGAAATATAAAACAAAGACTGCAGCAACACTTAGCAGATCAAAAGCAAAAGGTAATCAGTTAAATTCTTTATCTTCACTTCAAAAAGTTTTGCAACAGGCTAGAGATCAAGGAAAAAATACAAGGGGTGGGAAGAATTATATCCTGTTATAGAGGAGGATGATCCTTTTAACCCAGGGTTGAAAAGATAGAAACATGAACCACTTCCCTTTAAAGTTCTAATCCAGCTTAAGGACTGAACTCATATGTTACAACTTGAAACAATGTCATGGGAAATTTTGTACTCCAATCATTGGAAAGCATTCTCACAGGCAGTGTGATTCCCAAGCCAGGGAGTGCTCTGCATGACAGAATTTTTTAGAACAGACTCAGTTGACTGTCACTCAGGTTGCTTCCAGAACAAATACAAAGTTATATTTTGAGTAATTTAGCGGCACTGGAGCCCCAAAACCAACCTAGGGAATAACAACTCAAGTAGGGACAGATATAAATCTGTAATGAAGGAATAGGTAGGCAACTTTAGACGCCAAGGGACACTCACTCTAGGGTAATTGTTATTACTGTCTGTCCCCCATGCTGTTTATGAAGTGCCCATTCAACAGTATCAAAGAGAAAACCAACTAAAAATTCTTGTTTTAAATTCTCCACTATCCTGGTTTTCATTAGCTATCCCAGTCATACAAATATATGAGAAAGTGCCTGCATCTGTAACTATGAGTAACATTCACAATATTGAAACATATCTTAATAAGGGAAAATGTATAGCTCAAGGAATAGTCATTCCATCTGAACTTACAGTTAAAACAGAAGATAATAATTGTGAATCAATCCCACAGATGGATCCAAATTCAGAGGCTGTTGTACAAATATATTTTACAAAAGCTATCACACTAACTTGGCCAGTACTAACCCTTACTTTAAATAACCAAAGGTTTGAAGGGTTAATAAAAACTGGAGCTGATGGGACTGTGGTGGGTGCTTCTCAATGGCCTCCTTGGCAGAGGTAGGAGGTAGTAAGGAGGCTTTGATGTCCACTGAACCAGTAAACTGGCAAAAAGATGGAAAGACACGAACCATTTTTTCTTTAATAATAGATGGCTTACATATTAACTTATGGGATAGAGATATATTACATTAATTTAGGGATGAAATATCACCACAGAATTTTTAGGAGAGGTTATTGCTGTTAAAGCTTCCAACACACTGGTATGAGTGGAGCAATGGACCCTGTTTAAAGAGAAAACAGAAACAGCTGTTCTACATCAATGAGTACAAGAGCAATTAGAATTAGGACATATTGAGGAAACAAATAGCCCATGGAACCCCCCTGTATTTGTTATAAAATGTTGTAAATGGAGAATGTTAACAGATTTGAGACAAATAAGCTCAGTCTTGAAAACATGGATTCTTTCCAAGCAGGTTTGCCATCTCCAAACATGATCCCCAGGGAACGGTCCTTATGGATAATAGATATTAAAGATTGCTTTTACTATATCCCTCTTCACCCTGAAGACAGGGATAAATTTGCTTTCTCAATATCTACATATGTATATGTATACATATACATATGTAGATATTGAGAAAGCAAATTTATCTGTATATATATATATACCAACATATAACTCTCAAAGACCTGTAGGGCTGGGGATTAACCCCAAAGGTGACAGGCCAAATGATACATGAGAAATATATGTTACACATATGGGGAAAACATGAATTCATGTTACAGTTGACACTTATTCAGGTTTTGTATCTGCATCCTCTCAACTAAGGGAAGCTGATTCACATGTAATAAATCACTTATTTCACTGCTTTGCCTCTATGGTATCCCACACACCATTAAGACTGATAATGAACCCTCATACATCTCAAAAATATTAAAACAGTTTTTACAGGAATTCTCCATTCATCATATTTTTGGGATTCCTTACAACCCTACAGGACAGGTCATTGCAGAAAGGACTAATCAGACTCTCAAGAGATTTATCAAAAAATAAAAAAAAAACAAAAACAAAAACAAGGAGATGGAGGTAGGGTTACTCAGAAAGATATAAACCAGAGTGCAGAATAAATTACTTAAAATTTGATTCAAATGATTTAAGTTCAGCTATGAAATATTCTTTGGTGAATATAGACAGAGAATCACTCAAAGATAACACCCTCATCTTCATTAAGAAGGCCCCCTAAGAATGAGACCATAGTAATGAAAAAGAGTACTGAAGGATGGGAGGGACCCTATAGGGTTCTAATGTGGGACCAGGATATGCTTGTATCTCCACAGAAGGAAACCTTCAGCAGTGGATACCCACCAGACATCTCAGAGTTGTCCATAGAACTGAAGAAGAAAAGAAGGGGAAAAAAGTGACCATCCAACAGGAGAAGAAGATGTGCCCCCAAGACCACTAGATAGAGGTTTTCTGTATATATAGGTTTGTATTACATACAATCAGGACTGACAACAGAGGACAAAAGGTGGGCTGAACCTATCATGGCCTAGGATTGTCTTATGGAGAGTGAGGTACCATGTGACACATGCTGGGCATGCAGGGGATGCCCTTTCATAGCGACACCCTCATCTGAGCAAGAGAGTTGCAGCAGTATGTGTAAATAATGGATCATCAGGTTAGCCCCTTAGAAAGCACAAGTCTCCATGGGACACATTTTTGTCACTCAAGAATTGGGCTGGCAGATTGAAACATGGAAAAACACCTTGGGACCTGGTTCTTGGAGAAGTGGCATGAGAATTGGATACCAGTTCTATACTAAAGCCTGTCTAGGAGGGAAGTATATATTTATGTGGGGAGACTCTGTAAGTGTTACCAAAGAAACATTAGATTTTTACAATGTTACCTGTTGGAATTTTATACTGAAATTGAAAATCAGACTGTATTTGTGATCACTAGAACTTCCTGTCAAAAGTAAGAAACAGACCTTAATCCCATTAGAAAAAAGAGACGTATCATTGGAAATAGGAGCAGAAATAGAGTTATTAAAACTTCAGGCTCAATTACAATGTGAATCCAGATAAAATTGCTGAAAAAAATCATACATTAGTTTGATAATGCCTTTTTCAAGGTGGTTAAAATTAGAATCATGGATTTCCCTGTGTGTTGTTATGTTGTTACTGCTTTGTTGTTGCTCTATAATATTAGGATGCTTTTATAGATCTTTCTCCATCATCCTTTCAGAGAGGATGAGACTCAAGAAAGGACTTTTTATCTAAAAGATAAAAAGAGGGAATTGCAAGAATATGGGATTCTTCTGAGAGGGAGTACCAAGGCCACTTTGACCCTTGATACACAATAAGTTTTCTGCCATTTGAAGAAATGCCCTTGTTGAGCAAAGAGCATTAATTTATCATCGAGGGAACAGGTGAGCTGGAGGGTCACAGCCAGTGGCTCTGTGAACAGGGATGCCTGAATAGGGCCTCTTGCCGGTGAGCGACTTGCTGAATTGCTGGATTGGCTCTTCTCCATTGGTAGATACCATACATATGCAATGCCAAGGAGCTGCTTATTTGAATGATGATTGGGGATTGCCTACTGTCCACAAGCTGATCACGCTTGTAAAAACCTATATCAATAAGGCTGCTTTGCATAAGAAACTGGAGCTCTTTTTACACCCTATGAGTCTCCTGCCTCATCCATCTTCCCTTTAAGATCAAAGGGCTTATATGCCAAGAGCTTGTAAAAGCTGGCCAAAACACCTTCCCTTTTCTTTTTCCTTTCCTTTCCTCTATCCACATATAGTATTAGAGTCTTACCTGTTGGTGCTGTGCTCAAAAGAATGCAGATTTTGAAATCAATAACATCTTGGGAGATCTCTTGGGGTGTACTAAGAGCAGCTTAAATTGGCTAGAGAGATTTGATTATTAAATGTTCAGCATTTATGCCTTGGAAATAGGCAAACACTACACTACAATATAGAGCTTAATTCTTTGTTTTGTTGATATCTAAACGATAAAAAGATGAAGAAAATGTTAACAGGTCATACTAAATTTAAAAGTGTGTCATGCAAACATTCTTCCCCTCTCCCCCAGAGAGCTGGTTGTTAAATATTAACAATACATACTTTTCTGTGGACCAGACACATTTTCATATGGTGATTTTGGGACTACATCTAAAAAAGTTGTGTTGTTGCATATCCTTGTTGGATTAGGACTAAGTAAACCTCCTTTTGCTAAATGTTCAATGACTTGCAATTGTCTCTTTTCATCCCAAACTCAAAACTGAACTAAAAGGTGGTACTATTAAAACCATTTTTCTTATGAAGGGATGAGGCCTGTTTATTTTTAAATAAATATTATGAAGATTTTTGTTAGGAAGAATGTTTGTTCATAATAGTTATAGAAGGTAACAGTTTTTTAAAATTGGTCTAATGCATTTTTGCTATCAAATTCAAAGTAATTCTATCTCCTTTTCAAAATCATTTCTAATATCATCACTGATTGTTTTGTGCCATGTAGCATTTTTAGATAGTATTTCTGGAATTTTGTTTCTGAGGAAACTAGATGATACATTGAATATAACACCATCATTGTTATCAAGAGGACCTGAGTTCAAATTCAGCATCATATAACTTTCTAGTTATGTAACACTAGGCAAATCACAATCTCATCTGCCTCCAAAATAAAGTGAAATAGAATAAAATAAATGTATATTTCCAATCTTTTCAGGTTTTCCAACTTTCATCCTTCAATTTTGAACAACAACTCACCTTTCACTCTTATTCAGGTGATCTTCTCCAAATAAGTTACATTGAACATAGGGCTACGAAGGAGAAGAGGCCATATTAGTTGACAGACTGACTAGAATCTTGAACTTAAAACTTAAAGGCAAAAATACATTTTGGGAAATTTATACCTACATAATATCTGTGTTAATGTATACTTTTGATCTTGTAAAATCAGTAGCCAAAGATTAAAATATGCCCCCCAAAATCAATATAATATTGATACAAAACAAGTCTTATCACCAAAACATTTCTAGCAAATGGGTGATGGGAATTTGTGATTTATTTTCACATATGCTTGCTTTTCTGTACTGCTATATCAACCACTATAATGGTTCAGAGTAGGAATAGCTAGTAGCCCCTACGTCAATGTCTCCTTCTTTTATCTCATACAAGTCATTTCATCACACTGGTCCTGTTATAAACGTTATCAATAGTATTTTCAGAGACTTAATGGTGAGCAAAATGTTATTTTCAGAATATCAAATCAAGAAAAAGTATATATTATGTATCTACAATGTACCAGATACTGTATCAAGTATTGGGGATACAAAATAAGACAACCCCCCCCAAAAAAAAAAACAAACAGACTTTGCTCTCAAGAAACTCAAATCTAGTTGGAAGGAAGTAATACCTTTAACAGAAATGAGGAAGTTCGGAAGTTCACAGCTATTACAGTAGTCTCAGGGCACTTGCATATCATCTTGACTGTCATTTATTTACTCTGCTATTATTAGAGTTGCTATCATTTCCTTCTCTCTTCTTTTTTCCCCCAATGAAGTACAAATAGGGAGGGTGACAGGACACATTATATCCTGCTGTTATTTTTTTCATATTTATTGTTCCAGGAACTGTGACATTGATAAATAAAAGAAGTGCTTTATATTTCTGTAGCTTTATATTACTTTATAGACACTTTATGTACCTTTTTATAGATACACTGCATGCATCTTCAGTATAACTATTAGCAAATAGGACAACAGTGATGCATGTTTAGTATCCTATTTTTTTTTCATGGCACTTAACTTGAATATTATGAACATTTAGTTTGATAATATCTATTTAGGATGCTGCTATTTTTATGCTTTTCTTGGGAGAAAATGTATCTGTGAAGTAATTGTGAATTGCCTTCTTTAACTTGACAGAATAAAATGAGTATAAATTTTGATAATATTTAGGCATATATTTAGGCTGATAAATGAAGAAAAATCTGGAACTTGTTCCTGTTGGTGTTGCAAGCATTTTTAGGAAGGACTTGAGACATGACTATAGATGTCATTTCATAAGCTTAGTTGGGCTGACTTATAGTTGTACATGTATTCACATGTTGTTCCATGCCACTTCTGCCAGTCAGCTTTCTTTGGAGATCTGATCTAAAGCTATTTTGATTATATCATTAATTTCGGCCCACCCTCTTTTTTTTTTTTTTTTTTTTTTAAGGAGAAAGAAACTTAATATAATAGCACCACTGTTGTTTCAGCAGGAAAAGAAAACCTTACAAAGAAATCAACTAATTTTCTTTTCTTATCAGAAAACATTTTTGTCATTCTCATTCCCATTCAACAGCAAGTGCTTGTTAAATTTGTTTTCTTGGAGGAGCCAGTCAATAATAGTTAATGAGCACCTACTATGTGAAAGGGACTATACCAGGTCTTTGTGCTTATGAAACATAATTTACTAGATATGATTCTTCTTTTAAAAAAATAACCTAACTGAATAGCAGGGTAAATTGATATTTATGCAATTCAATAAATGCTTATTAAGTTCTTATGAAAATGGCACTCTCAGGAATACAGGATCATAGTATTACACTTTAGAAGAGATCTTAGAAGTAGCTAGTCCAAACTCTACATTTCCCTGATAAACAAAGGAGTAGATGGTCATGTTTTCTATGAGGAGGTGGAGAGTAAGAGATGTAATATTTGAATGCAGTTCCTTGAACTTTAACTCAGTGGACTTTCCAACATAAAACGTAAAAACAGAAGTCAGATGCTTCCAGCTTATTAATCCTCTACTAACCATTACACAGATTCAGCATTTATTAAGCACCTACAATATGCAGAGCATTTAACAGATATGGTCCTAACTCTCAAGGAGAATTACAATCAAGAGTAAATAAGACAAATACCCATGTGTCTCTAATACAAGTTAAAACAGACTAAGGATGAAGAAGTCCAAAGAAAGTCCTGGTGGAAATTCATAGAGAGGGCCTTTTAAAATAGACCTAGATGGCTTGGTGGGCAGTTAATTGAGCCTTGAAAAGGAAGAAGGATATCGGAAGAACTAGAGACAGGAGAGTCCATTCTGGGGACGAAGTGGGGAGGATATAAGTGTATAAAGCAGAGGACTTCAAGGTACATCATGCATCATAGTTTCTGATGGAGTTGAATTATAGTGCCTGTGTTTATCGGCACTTTATTCCATGTTTTCTTAGTTTACACGAAAATCTTGCTTTCTGTAGCCGTTTTATTTAGAACAATACTAGTCAGATCACTACTGGTGGTATCACTTATCCTAAATGTCTCTCCCACATTTTTTCTCTGGCTTTCCCTACGTAGGGAGGGAATGGGGGTGGAGAGTATATCTCCAGCAAATGCTTTTGCTCCTTTCTTTCTTCCTCTCCATTTCCTTCCCACAGGCCTCAAATGCCAACAGACATGGGATCTACACTTTGAGAACTCCCCTGCGGCTTTAGCAACGGAGCTGGGCATGCTCAGACACCACGGACTCGGTTTCTTTTGCTTCTAAGTTTGGCAGCTTCCCCCACCCCACTGCATTTGAACAGGCAGGTCTGCATTTGGGAAGTGCAAAAAACCCAGGAGGAAATAAACCCATTTCTCACAGTAATGGAAGAGAGGAGGGAAAGGGGCAGACGCCTACATTGGTGGAGTTGCTGTTTTCCCAGAACTAGACCTTCCTCCTCCTCTGGGCTGGGAAGTCTAGCACGAACCCGGGACACAAGGGGCGCAAGCTTTTGCGCTCTGGCCTCGGAAAAAGGGGGCGGGGGAGTGAAGTGGGTGGGAAAGGAAATGCGGGGGCGCGCGCGCGTCCTGCAGAGGGTGGTGTTGTCCGAGTGCACGTGTGCGGGTGCGCGCCGTGGGGAGTGGAGGGAAGGGAAAGAGGCGGGGCTGCTGCCAGGACCGGGTTGGGGTGAGAGTACGCGGGCGCATTGCACTACCGAGGAGGTACAGCTACAGCAGCCGGAGCAGTAGCGGTGGCGGTTGCGCTTTGGGAAGGGTAGATACTATATGTATCAGTTTTGGCAGCAGCAACAGTATCCCCTGCGTTTCATCCTTCAGTCTAGGTCATAGGGAACCGAGGTGCTCTTCTCAGAAGGGGAGCTCAGGGCCTGAGAATCCTCCCCTGGATGCTACTGGCACTCTCTTCTTAGACTTCTACTTTCGCCAGTGGGTTAGAGAGTGGGGAGAGCTCCCGGAGAGGGACGCTGTGGAACCTCTCCTGTTGTCAAGCCCACGAGCGAGTCCAAAGGCGACCGCGAGGGAGCCTGGCAATTGGGATTGTGGAAGAAGAAATAGACGTTGGAGGTGGAGGGAGGAACGGTCCTTCCCGACGCTCCACAAGATGGGTTGTACGTTGAGCGCGGAGGACAAGGCGGCGGTGGAACGGAGTAAGATGATTGACCGTAACCTGCGGGAGGATGGCGAGAAAGCCGCCCGGGAAGTCAAGCTGCTTCTGCTGGGTAAGAAAGAAAAAACCCATTGGGAGGATGGCATGAACTGAGGGTGTTGCTTACGACTACTGTAGTATTATATATCTCAGTTTGGGGGAGGGAGACGGATCCGAAGGATGTGGCTTTGGTGTGAATCACCAGATGATCCCATTCTGCTGAGTTGATCCTTTTCAGTGGAGAGGCTGGTAATGGGTGGGGTGGGATGAGGGTGAGGGGAGAGTTAGTCTACACTGCCTTTTTTCCTTGCTCATCGTGTTCACAGATTGGGTGGATTCCAGAAGCCAGCTTGGAGGGAGGTATTGAAATATGTTCTTAAAGATGCAGACTCCTTTACGCAGGGGAGGGGGAGAGCAGTGCACATTTTTTTTTTTCTTTTTCCTTTCCTTTTAAAGAACTTCAGAATATACACAGAGCTAAGGAGTAAGATCTGTTTGTTGCTGTAGTGTAGGGCAAAAGCAAGCCAGTGCTCGATTTTCCCCACCCCATTTCCCTCCACCCTCCTTAATGTGCTTAAGAGAACTTGCGGAGAGGTTGGTGTGGAGTGTGTGTGTGTGTGTGTGTGTGTGTGTGTGTGTGTGTGTGTGTGTGTGTATCAGCCTTCTAATGCTTTAGAAAGATCTTCTTTAGAAACTTAAAAACAGCAATATTACTTTACTCCAAAATCTTTTGATGCCATCCCTATTAAAAAGGCAGGATCAGTTTTTGATTACATAGTGTATAGTTGAGTACATTTAAAAAACATTCCTTTTAAAGTTTATTTAGTTTTTGTTGTTGTTGTTGTTTTGTTTTTTTTACTACAGTGAAAGGGTTTTTTAAAAATCGACAATGATGTTTTCAGTCTTTAGGCGAGACTGAGTCTTTGCAAAGCTACGTACCTTGCTTTTACAAACGTACTTTAGATATTGAACTTCAAAAGGCCATTTCCTAAGTATTAAGGTAATATTGCTGTTTTTAAGTTTCTAAAGCAGATCTTTCTAAAGCATTAGAAGGCTGATATTTGTTGTTGCAAAGATGTAATTTTTCGATAGCCATTACTTTAATATTCAGTTATTGTTTTATGTAGAAAAAATGCAAAAGATCGCTTTGAATAATAGTGTAGTTATTTTCCAAATGAAACATTCATTCTTATCTATTTACCCCTCCCATTTCTTCCTCTTCCTCGCTTTTCCTTTCTCTTTCTAACCCATTTAAGTAATTAACTTATATTGGAACTTATATATATATTTCCCATTCACCATGTTGGAGAGCAAATTGCTCATGTGAAATGCAAAGGAAAAAATGAACAAAGTTTATGAGTCAAGGATATATTAAGTAGTTAGGTTGTTGTTTTTGTTTGTTTTTCTTTTTTTAATGAAAGAGTCCTATTCCCTTTAAACATATTAAATTTAATATTTTCATTCTGGAGGTTGTTAGGCTGTAAAGAAGTTTTTTTTTTCTTTTAAAAAATGGCTCAATGGAAGAATATTTGCATGGGCAACTTTTAGATTTATTTTATTTGTTTAAATGAGCTATAAAATAAATGAAGGCTTTTGGTTAGTTCCCCTGTATCATGTTTAAAAGTATCAAACTTTGAAGGATTAAAAATTATAATGAATCAAATCATTTTGTAAGCAAGCTGTGAACATTTTAAGACTGAGATAGCCACCCTTTTTTCTTGCTAATGCCTGTGTTTTCAGAGTTAAAAAAAAAAAAAAATTTAAGTTCATGTAGCATGACAGATTGATATAAAGGTACTGATAAGTTCAAGATATATATGATGTGTACAAAATTGATGCAAACTTAATGTCCATTTGTCTTGTGGGAGTGATCATCTTTTGATGTGGATGCTCTAGAGAGCACATGCAAAGCAAAAAGCCTCTTTCAAATTTCAGGATTGTTGCTCTGAAATTATTATATAGGCCCAGCTCAGCTGTCACTTTTAGAAGCCCATCTTAAAGGTTTTCACTAAAACAAACTTAAAATCAATTGGAAGAACATTTTATTTGTTTTTAAAAAAGGGAAAAAATGGCCTTAATTTCTCATGAACATGTCCTGAAATTGCTATATATACTTTTGAACATTGTAGTATATAGCATAGGTAGCTCAGTACAGAGTGCTAGATCTGGAGTCAGGAAGACTAATCTTCCAGGGTTTAAATCTGACCTCAGCACCTCAGTAGTTCTATGACCTTGGGCTAGTCACTTAATCCTGTTTGCTTCAGTTATTTCATCTCTCAAGTGAGTTGGAGAAAGAAATGGCAAATTAGTATCATTGCCAAGAAAACCTCATCTGAGGTCAAGAAGAGGCAAACAAGTGGGGAAAAAAAAAAAAAAACGAACAAATAATAGATACAGTACTGGACCTGAAATAAGAACCTTTTGATACAAATTACTTTTTAAGCTTCAATTTCATAAACTTTAAAATGCTCACAATGTTCGTTTGGTTAATATTAACATTCAAGCTCTTCACTTGAAGTTCTCTGTAAGTAAAGATTATTATTATTTCTTGGTTCTTAGTTGTGTCACTTCTCTGCTTAACTTCTCTGTAATTCAGCTTTCTAGTCTGAAAATGGAATTAATATTTGAATTGTGCATATTAGATAAGTAATATATAAGGCATTTAAATTGCATAATATTGTAGAAATATAAGCTATCATTCAAATTAATTGTACTAATGATAGATTGATAGTCTGAAAGCTAAAAGGGACTTAAAAGAAATTTAGGCCTCCAGTGATCCTCATTTTCCCAAGGCCATGTTTGTAATACATATGGAAGCTGAGATTTCAATTCAGTCTACCTCCATATCAAACATTCTTTTTTATCATGTTGCCCCCTCATGAAGTGAAGTTGTAAAATGGAGAGATAATTAAGACCAGAGTGCTCCTTTTGTTTTTGCCATCTCTTGGGGGCTAATGCTTTTTAAGAAAACTTTGTATTAAAATGTGTTTATTAAATCAGTGTTTTCTTTAATTTGCAGCATGTTTAAATAATGTGAATCTTTACAGCAGGTGACAGGGAAAATAACCAGTAAATTAATAGTCGTTCAGAAAATCATACGAGATTAAATATTTTGTGCTAATTACATGTAAATATTCTGAAATAATTTTTCATTACCTTGGTGGGGTGGGAATGAGTTTCCATAACTCTTTTTTTTTTTATTGTTCTATTGTTCTGGCCTTGGATTCCTATTTTCTGAACAGAATTATGGCTAATTCCTTCTATGTTCCTTCTTTTTTTTTTTCTTTTTTACTTGTATTAATAGTGATGCTGGAGTACTATTGTGCCTAAAGGTCTCCTAACATTTTCTCGACTAGTAGTTCAATGATTTCATAAATTTATCCTTCTATAATGTTTGAATACAGGCTTTGATTTCACTTCAGACTGTCAAAATCTGATCACTAATTTTATTAGCTGCTAAAATTTTCATAGGTAGTTTAATCATTCCAATTCAAGGATCCACATGTATTAGCAGGCAACATAAAGTGATTTCATAAGGAACACATCTGGCCAGCATAATTTTCTATCTAATAAATTAGTCAAACAAAATTTTATTAAATGCCTAATATTTGCAGTGCATTGTGTTGGGCATTGGGAGTATAAAGATGAAAAGAAATATTCTTCCTTTATGGGAGTTCCAGTCTGCTGAGAACATAGGATAAGGTACGTATACAAATCAACATACTAGAAGGAAAGATTATAATTGAAACAATAAAAAAAAAGCATCCAAATACCACTTTGAAATCTGCAAAACACTTTACACTAATCTGTGAGGAAGGTGATGTTATTATCCACATTTTATGGATGAGGAAATTGAGGGAGACAAGAGATTGAACAATTATCCAGAATTGCAGAACTAGGGTCTGAGGCTAGATTTGAATTCAGTCTTTGAGGTCCAGAATTCTTTAATTGTTCCACAGAGATATATAATTACTTTTTATAATAGCAGATTTTTATCAACTTTTTAAGGTTTGCTGTTCATCATTTAAGCCTCCTAAAACCCTCTGCAGTTGTTAGAGTAAGAAGAAAGTTACTTAATGTCCTTAGACCTGTTTCCTCTTGTGTAAAATAAGGGATTGATTTGGATTTTTGGGCTTTCAGGTTTCTTTTAGCTATAAATTTCTGATTCTTTAAAAAAATAATTGAAGAAACTGAAGCCCAAGAAAATTAGTTCAGTGATTATCTAAGGCCATAAGAGTAAGTGGCAGAAAGGAAATTCAGGCTCAAATATGATGACTCTAGGACTGCTAATCTTTCTTCCTCTCTCCTCTTGTGGTTACAGAAGTCTAGACACACACTAATAAGATATATGAAAAGAGAGAGATCCTTTTCAGCTGAGGAAATTGAGGAAAGAAGTTTCATGGAGAAAATAGCACCTGGCCTGCAACATAAAGGAAGAGGATCTTTAACCTAAGATATGTTCTTCTGAATATAGAACATCCCGTGAGAGAATGCTTAGAGGAGAGAGGACAGAAAAAAGAGGACAGGCTGATAGTCCCTAGCGGTAATATGAAATGAGACAACAGAGACAGGCTAAGCAGTTTGTATTTTATCTCACACTAAATGAGGCTAAACTGACAATTTTGAGTACTTAACTTTGTCTGGTTATAATTTCCTAAAGATACCTGGGATTTTTCAAGATACACCAGGAACATACTTTCTGTTCTATTGTAGGAAAACATATCCATCAGGTGAATTCTTCACTAGAATTGATCTTCACTAAGTGGATACTCTGATGGCCTTGTGTTTTGTTTTGTTGTTGTTGTTTGTTTGTTTGTTTTTATCCTTGTGACTTGAAGGAAAATTGCATCATTTATCACTTTTTCTATGACATCTGTTTTTCTTTTTTTTCTTTCTGATGGTCTTTGCTATTAGAAATATTAGTTTGGCATGTGTGTGAATGTTGAATTGCAGAAAATTAGAAAACTATACAATAGTATAGGCAATGATATGAACTAAAAATTAATCAGGGAAAGTTTGCCAACTTAAAACTAGCAATTGATTAACTATGTGAAGGTGTCAGGAGAGAGAGGTTTGATTTTGAGATTTAAATCTTGGTTTTGAACTTGACTGGTAGATCATTTCCTAGTTTTTTTCTTTTTCTTTTTTTGCTTGCTTTAATCTCTCCTTTTTAAAAAAATGGAGCTTTTTAACTAAACTTAAGAAAACATCCCCATTTATTCCATATGTAAAAATGCAGAGATTAAATTGAATATTGAAGTCCATTTCCTTGCTAATAAGTCTCTCCCAGGAATAGGAGGTTTAAGATATATGTTTGTGTCTCTTGGAATTTTATTCTTATAAATAGAATTTTTAAGTGAATAGATTTTATAAATATATAAAATTACACTAAATTTTAATTTATTTTATGTGTTATTAATTGACTGGAACATGACAATATAATCCAAGAAAGTACATCATTTATTCATTTCTTGATTATGGTTTAGGCCTTTATTTTTTAAGTTTGATTTGTTATGTTATCATATTGAAAAGATTTCTCAATATTTGTGTCAGAAAAAATAATGCCCTTTTCTTTAAAGTCAGAACTAGTTGAAGAACCCATTTTAAAAGAGAACAAATATCTTTGCATTGCATTTGTTTGATTCTCTTAAGAGGAAAACTAGTTGATATCTGGGGTTTTTTTACTTAGAAGGGCCACAATTTAACATTGCTATATTTTACTAGAAGAAAAGCCACTCCTTTTTTTTCCCCCTGAGGCAATTGGGGTTAAGTGACTTGCCCAGGGACACACAGCTAGGAAGTGTTAAGTGTCTGAGACCAGACTGGAACTGGGGTCCTCCTGACTTCAGGGCTGGTCTATCTACTGCACACCTAGCTGCCTTGAAAAGCTAGTCTTAACTTTTAGTGAATGTGTGTATGTATATGTATGTGTTTGCCTTTAAACTGACTTCAGGCAAGCCAAGAATATAGATATAGTTTAATTCCATTTTAACAAATCAATCTCTCTCTTGTCTCTCACACACATTTATTAGAACATAACTTTGTAAAATTTATTTTTTTAAAGGAACATTTGTATACTCTAGTGGTTCTTAATTTTGTCAACTGCCTCAACATTATTTTTCGGTGCATTAATGTTTATTACACCCCATCTTCACTAAAAAGAAAAAAAAAGGTGTCAGTTTTCTCTTGGATTTTACAACTAGGGTAGAAAGTAGATAAAAATTACAGTAAATTTGTTCCTAAGTACATTTTTTTATCACTAAAACCAACAAATTGCTGCTTAGAATGTAGCAATCTTAGTCTTATTTGCTTCCTTTGACTTTAACCTATGACTTCCCTAGAGATCCAGATCAAAATTGGGAAATCCTGGCAAAGCAACACTTAACACAATTACTTCATTTCTTTTAAATTTGTACAAGTAAATATATCATCAGAATCTCTTATAGAGTAATCCAGTTTTCATTTTTTTACTTTATAGATGAAAGACCTGAGGTGGGGAAGGTGCGAAGTGATATGCCCAAGTTTTATTGCATCATATACTAAAAAGAACTTAGAATTTATAGTTTAAAATTATTTCCTTTCTTTCAAATAAAATGATACTTGAACATTACATAGCTTTTGTTGTGTAGGTCCTGTATTGGGAACTAGTTAAATTGAAATCATAAATTATAGGAATATTTTTGAAAGTGATTAATTCCCTCAACCTCCCCCCCCATTTACAACTATTTGATGTGTCACAAATATTCTCTTCATTTTTGTGTATTCATTTCATTTTTATATACCAGAATTTTACCAAAAGTTCAGAACTACAGGTTAAAGAGGACCTGCAAAAATTGAAAATAAAGTTCAAAAGCTATTATCTCTAACACAATGATTATACTTCATATAATATAGTATATAATACTGATTTTGTTGTGATAATGGGTTAAATTGATATTTAATCTGTCTTTGGTGAGTTTCTAGTTCAATTTTTGATTAAAATACAGAAGTTTTTAAATTGATTTAAAAAAATTGGAATATCTCATGTCAATAATGGAGTACCCTTATACTTCGTTGAATTTATTTTATTTGTATGCAAAATTAAGTTTAATTTAAGACATTCTATAGTCTATCTTAAGTTTTTATTCTTTTTTAAAATTCTTTCATATTATTTTTTTTACATTTGATTTTAAACTTACTGCAGGCAAGTTAAAATTGTAGGTATGATTTGATTCCATTTTAACAAAACATTCTCTCTATCTCTCACACACAGATGGCTACATGTATATGTATGTATGTACATATGAGTGTATATATTATTTATTTTTGTATACATGTCTAAATCAATCTATCTCTTATCTACCTATCTATGCTGTGGGGAGAAGGGAAGCTAAGTGTCACAGTGAATAGAGCAATGAGCTTGGAATCAGGAAGAATGGACTTCAGGAGTTCAAATGTTACATTTAAATAACTTTGTTTCCCTGGGCAAATCACTGAATCCTGTTTCTCATCTATAAAATGAGCTGGAGAAAGAAATGTCAAACCACTCCAGTAGCTTAACACATAGGTATAGATTATGTGTGTGTGTATATATATGTTTACATAATATTATTTTGCTATTCTAACTGCAAAATTTGGACTTTTGCTGTCCCATTTGTAAATTAGATCAATATATTTGATTCACTGATGTTTAATACTTTGAAAAACTTTCCTCTTTGATTATAGTTTTTGAAGTAAATTAGAGGATGGATTTCTCTATGCATAATTCTTTTATATCATAATCATAATTGTGGATGGTGATCCACAATTTTTATGTTGTTACTTTGGACCACCTCCTAATTTTGATTCCTGAAAGTTTTTGAAAGTAATTAATAGGCTTAAGTGGCAGAAGGGGGCTGATGCCTTTGTGCAGGTCCTTCATTTCTAAAAAGCCCAAAAGAATGTTTGTCTTGCCATTATTTTCTCTTTAATGAATCTTGTAGAATACTTGAGCCTAGTAAATGAAAGCTCTCTGTGTGTATGTATGTGTATATGTATATACACACACAGATGCACAGATACACACACATACAGATATACATACATACACACACATATATACACATATCCATTTATATCCATCAATCTGAACTCATTCGATTGAAACTCCTCTCCAAAGTTACTAATCATCATTTTATTGTCAAATCCTGTGGGTTTTTCTCAGTCTTTATCCTTCTTGATTTGTCTACAGCATTTATTAGTGTTAGTGGTCATTTTCACCTTTGTAGATTTTTGGCACATTGCTTTCTGGTTCTTCTACCTATTTCTGACTGTCCTTCTTAGTCTTCTTTGATGGATCATCAAACTGTACTCACTAGGGAACAGTCCTTGGAGTCCTTCTATCTTGTGTCTTCATTTTCTCTCTCATTATTTCTCTTGATATTTTCATCAACTCTCTGAGAACTAGTTCTACATTATCACCTACCTATTGCACATTTCAAACTGACAATCCTGTAAGATGTTTAGAACAAGTCTCAGTATAGTTCCTTACACCTCATAACCTTCTGAAAGCATCCCAATTCTTTTGGTCATTTTATTTTGCAATCTTGAAGTCATTCTGGAATTCCCACTCTCTCTCTAATCTCACATATGCAATTAGTTGCTTGCCAAGTCTTTTTCATTCCACCTCTCACACACCTCACAAATCTATTCCCTTTACAACAGCCATCACTCTTGTTTGAGACCCTTATCACCTCGTTTCTGAGATATTCCAGTTGGCATAATTGCTATATCTGCCTCCAGTTTTTGCCTTTTCCAGTTCCTCCTTTATTCTTGCCAAAGTGATTTTCCAAAAAAATAAGCCTCTGTTACTTCCCTACTCCATAAAACCTAGTGCTTCCCTATCATATCTGGGGTCAAATACTCTGCTTAGTATTTAAAGGCCTTCCCAACCTACTTGCAACCTGCCTTTCCAAGCATATTATACTCTTATCACACTATATAGTCTAGTCAGACTGACCTACTTGATGACGCCTTCCCCCTTTTCACCTTCCTCCCCTTTCACCTTTGCCTCTTATAATTCTTACCTCTGAAAATTTAGCTCCCTAAGTAGTCTTTTCTGTTTTCCTCATCCTAAAGTTACCTTGTATATACTTTTGTAAACTTTTTCTTTGTACTTTGTTGTTTCTTTTGAGAGTCCTGCAGTTGTTTCAGTCATGTTGGCTCACAAATTAAAATCATTTTGTTCTAAGGAACGCCTCCGTATTTCTCTATTTTTCATTTCTCTTCCTATATAGTTTATTCAAGGATGATCATGAATATTTATTGGGCACCTACTCATAGAGGCAGTGTGATAGTGTAAAAGTGTGGAATTTTTTTGCATGTTGACATCCTAGATGACTCAGTGGTACACTCCCTGTGCTGATATAGGAAACTTAAAAGATTCATGGTAGCCCATAACCTGTCAAAACAATTTCCTACTTCTCATGAATTCCTAAAGTGCTTTACAACTCAATGTCTTATTCTGTTATCCAGAATTCATTTAGAGAGAATTAGTAAAGTGGCCATATCCTAGCATTATATAGAAGCTTTAGCTTTAGTACCTGATTCAACAGAGACCCTCCCAAACTCTTATCCTATGATGTTGGTAACTGTCCAGAAGGGAAACACATTTTGGTGATAGAAAAGGAATTCTCTTCCTCATACCTTTATTTTCAGGGTAGATAACCCATGGTACTATCCAGAAGAATATTTTCTCCATGTTGTGACTTCGGTTCCTCTTAGAAATGTCAGCTTCATGGACTCCACAGGCCATCCTCTTTCTTCAAGAGGCATGCTTCTCAGAAGCTCCTCTTTTTTTTTTTAAGGCCAAATCTTCTTACTCTTGAACTTGGTATTACTATGAAGACACTCTTGGGCAAACATGGCCCCAAAATTCTATATCATCTACAACCAGTGTTGAATTTTAGGTTCTTGTGCAATACAGATTGATTTAAGAGACCACAAATTAATATTATCTGTGTTTTATGGTATTTTTATTTATTTTGTTAAATATTTCCCAGTTATATTTTAATTTGGCCTGGTCTCAATGCATATTGCAATTTGACACCTCTATTCTAGAATGCTTGTTTTGAAATCATCCTTTCTGGAAATTCTCTCTTCTAACTAAGAAATGGAAGTCAGGAAAACTTGACTATGGACTTAGATCTCAGCCTAATTGAATTCATTCTTTGAGCCAGCATATGCTTCCATAGAAATTTTCCTTTTGTATCAGCTGTCATCTCTTAAATTGAGAAAGTTTATCCACAGAACCAGCCTTCATGTCATGTGATCAACCATTTACAGCTTATCAAACTGTACACCTGATATACACCCTATACATTAATGCTGACTCTATTGGCAGTATTCAGGTTTACTCTTAGTTTCATTGCAGCTCATAGGATTTCAAAGACAACCAAAAAGAGTTCCAGAATTGTTACGTGAGTCTTCGCACTCATGTATGTAGACAATAGTATTTTGCTTCTTCCAACAGAGTGCATTATCCTAAGGTTATGAAGCAACCAGGTCACCTTAGGGGCAGCCTTAGTTACTGAAACACTTTTAGAATGGTGTCAAACATGAGGATCATAGATTTGAATTTAGAAGAAGCCTTAGAGGATTCCTAGTTCAACCTTCTTATTTTATAGGTGAACAATCTAATCTCAGAGATATGTGATTTACCTAAGATCATACCTAAGATAATACTAGTATTAAAAGGTAGAGGGAGGGAGGGTGTGAATTAGATCTTCTGACCTGTCACTTGGGGCAGCCTTGGAAACAGCCCCAAATTAATAAGGATTTATTTTTCTCCATAACATCTAACATTAATCATAGCTTTCCCTTTATAGACCTTAAGTAATACTAGAGAGGACATGAAGAGTAAGTGGGATAAATAGTGGCACAAGTGGGACTAAATTAGCCTTTTTGATAGTTTCATGATTGCTACTCTGAGACACCTGCCAATTTCCTATAGACAAGTGGGTCTGTATTTTTTTATTTTATTTTATTTTTGGCTCAGGGTACAATTCTATTCTTTGCAGTGAGGGATACATGGAATGATCAATGTTTAATCTGGCAGCATTACAGAGGAGTTATGCATGTGCATATGATTGCAAGTATGAATTCTGTACAATTTTTAGCACAACTCATTGCCACAGCCAGCAAATGGCCCTATAGTCAGTCCACTTGGGGAATCACTGCTGTAGCTTTTCTTATAGGATCTGAATTACCCATTTAATTCTATCTGGCTGCTTAAACTTTGGGTGTATAAGCCTTTGATAAATGCAAATTGCTGACTAGGAAGGCAGGAATGTTTGATTGAGATAGCAAACCATTTCACCTAAGTGACTGATTGATTACCTTTTGTTTTTGTAGTCAAAGGCCTGGAATTCTAGAATTGAATGAACAAATAATTCCTTGTTTCCAAGAAGATCAGCTCCTCAGGTTTTTATTTATTTATTTATTTATTTGTTCCAGAGAGATGGTCTCTAGGAATGGTATTCTATGGCTATTTGTTATTATTCAAAATTGATAGTTACAGTACATATGTAGTATTTTGCAATTGTTCTTCTGGGTTTTAAGACGGATACATTTGGAGTAATGAATGGCACCTGTTCATTCAACACAGATCCTGTAATGATAAACAATTAGATGAATTTCCTTGATATTTAGCTGGAATATTCAGAGGCAATAGGAGTGACAGAGGATCTTGGCATTCTAATGTTGGTTCTGGCAAAAATGGTGACTTTGGGCAAGTTACGATCTTTTCAAAAATAAGTTTTCTTACTTGTAAGGTGAAGAGGTTTAGCAAAGTTAAAAGCTTTGGCCTTCTAAGTAACATTGCTGCAGAATGTTTCTTGAAAATTTCCACCCCACACCCACTCCCCAGTTTTCCTTGGAGGCAGCCTATTAATATGTTATGAAACAACTCAACATGGAAATGTTTTCTTTGAAATAGTTTTTAAAATTACTTTTAAGTAATTCTCAACCCTGACTAAAGAACTATTCTCATGATTCAGACTCCTGAATCTCAAGTGGGTTGTGGTCCCTTTAAGAAACTAGTCCTTTCAGATTGATTTATTTCTTTCTGATTCCCAACCCCTCCTAGTTGATGCATTATCAATTCAGGAAGCTAGGACCTTTGATTCACAAATCCTGGTCAAAAGCACCCCCTTTTGAATTCCAATAGGAGATCTGGACTTGTCTCAGACTCCATGGGATCTGAGGCAACTTGGGACTCCAACCACGGGCCCCTTTAGCTAAATCTCTCATTATAAAAGAGACAAACCGGAGTCCTCTCTTTGCAGAGGTTCCAAACATGCCAGCCTTACTCCTGGCATGCCAAGGGTCTCTGTCCACTAGAATAATATTTCCAGTGCGCTCTTCTCTTTACCTAACACCTTTTACTAACTAGACTTTAACCCTGCTTCCTATGTCCATAGTAAACGTCTTTTATCAATCTAGTTTTTTGGGGTCTGTAAAATCCTTTACAAGGGACTCCTGTGCCACCAATAGACCTCATTTAAATCTCCACCCTTATGTCGAATCCAAAGGGGTTGCAGGGGAGCTCTATTTGACTCCCTGTACCTGCCACTAGACCTCATTTTCACTTGGGTACTCCAGATCTAAACCTCATCAAATCAATACCCTAAATTTCTAAAGGAGGACAAGTAGGCAGTAGGGTATAGTGAAAAGAGTACAGGCTTCTGAGTTGTGTTGAGTCTCAGAAGGGACTCCAAAATATTGGGGTCACAGACTGGTGTCCTGAGGTGCCCCAAAAGAATTTGCAGACTTGAACCCATACCCGAGTCAGGGGGCAAAGTTTATTGTCATTTTAAGCTCAATTGAAGTGAGCTAAATTCCAAAAGAATTTAGCAAAACCTACAAGCAAGGAGATATATTTATCCAGTTTTTCATGTCACTGATATGCTAATTTTATGACCTAAAAGTATAATTGAGGAGTGGTCTCTGGAACTTGATTATCTATCACCGACCAGTAGATCTATGACTATCCCAGGGCCAGAAGACTTTAGAGTCCATGACAGACAAATTGTCAGAGCAATAGCACTCTAAGGTCAGAGAGTCTGAGGATCACTATTATATCTTTCCTAAATTCTAAGGGAATAATTATTACATTTCTAGGCCAGAACACTTTTACAACCATTGAAGGACAGATTGTTAGAATGATAGTACTCTAAGGTTGGGGAGGGGGGAGGGGAACCTCCTTATTGCTATTTTCTCAACAAGCTACACTTCTACAGTTGGAGGACTTGGGTTTAAATCCCACCTTGAATGCTTATTATTATATAATTGTATGATTTTTGGCAAATCATAATCTTTTAAAGTTTTAGTTTTGTCATCTGGAAAAATTAAGGTTTGGCATCTGAGATCTCTTCCAGTTCCAGATCTTTGGTCTTATGGTAAGCATAGGTGAAAGGGACTGATTGGAAGAAGTAGATCTCAATATTTTCACATGATCCCTGTTCCCAGAACTCTGGGACCTTGGGGAGGTCATTTGATCTCTGAAGGAATGAACTTGAACCCTGAGATAAAGGAAGTTGCAGGAAGTGATATGACCTGTGGGAGGCAGTCAGCATTGGTGACCATTGGTCAAAAAATGGTTCTGTCCTTTTAGTCTATCTAATGAGAAAACTTGAGTCTTTTGCTTTTAAACCCTGGACAAGTCTGAAGATGATCAGGTTCCAGGTGCACAGGGTGGGAATTAGGATGGCTCCAGGTATGTCTGGGCCTCTCCCTGCAGGGATTAAATAAATGTTTTCTCTTTGTACCTGATGATGTCTCTGATTAGTTAATTGGGAAGGGGGTCTTGTATCTGACGCATAGGTTATCTTTTGCTTAATTTGAGCAACACTTATGTGACTCCCCTCACCAACATTGTGCTGTTGTTTTGGTTCAGTCATTTTTTAGTCATGTCTCACATTCTTTGATCCCATTTGGGATTTTTTTTTTTTGATAAGTATACTGGAGAAGTTTGCCATTTCCTTTTCCAATTTGTTTTACATCCAATGAGGAACTGAGGAAAACAGGATTAAATGACTTGTCTAGGGTCACATAGTTAGTGTCTGAGGCCAAATTTGTCCTCATACAAATCTTCCTGAATTTTGGCCTAGCACTAGCTACCCTGCTGCCTAGAATTGTGCTTGGCTCTTCATAAAACAGTACAGGCATAAATTTACATTATGCAAATTGACTTTCTATAAAGAATTCTAAAAGAAATTTTAATTAAAAAAACAGCTATGTTAACTTCATTGTACTCACTCTAGGACCCTGCCTTTCAGTTTGAAACTGCCAGGGTTCCTACTCCTCCACTAAAAACAAACAAAATCAAAACAGAACAAACCTTTAATTGAAAGCAAAATAAAGAAGCCTATGTCCTATCCTCTCACATTTGTCTTCTGTTATTCAATGTTGGGGGACTGCATCTGTTCCCCACCCCTCTTTGTTACCCACCCTCTCCTGTCTCTGTCAAATCCCAACATTTATGTTTCCCCTCCCCCTTAGTGCTCTTCTTCTAGATCTGGTCATTTAGACCGCATCATATCTTCCTTCTTTTTTTCTTATTATTTCTCTGTCTCCTGACCCCAAATACCCTTGAATTTTCCCCTGTGATTATCCCTCCATCATTGTGTTCCTTTCTTTCTTCATCCCTTCCCTACTTTAAGGAGCAAATTCTCATTAAGTAAAGTAGTTTTAAGTAGATGTGCACATAATATAAAGCAAGAGCCGTCTGTATTGTATAACACTTAATATTCCTTTTGTTCTGATGAGTATTTAATTGGTAAAATTTGTGAAAAGAAACAAAGATTTAGATTTTAGTGGTAGAAATTTTTAACAAATTAGCAACTTCAGTTTGAAATCTTTGATTTAGAATTGGGCCTCTGAAATCTGTCCTTTATTTACCTTACCTGTCTAAAGAGTTTTGTGTTGTCTTTTCTGATTATTTACATTTGTCTTCCTCCTTTCGCTTTGCTTGTTTAGTTCAGTACTCTCATAAAAGGGCTTTCCTTAAGCCTTTTTGTCTCTTGTTGCTCTTTTTTATCCTGGCATACAAGCTCAAAGACATAAAACCTGAAAGGAATCACACAAATGAAAATCAATAGCTGTAATTGAGTTTTAGAGCAAAATTATCTTCTTCCTTTGATACCATCTGGGTAGCAGAATATTCAAAAATCTTTGAGCCTTGCTGCATATTGTACCCTAGACAACTACCTACCTTACCTACTATTATTTTACTCAGGCCTTTAATTTTGTTTATTTGATGTAGATTTGTTTGATACTATGAGACACTGAGACACAGACCAAGTGACTTGTCTGTGATCACCCTGTCTCTGTTACATGAGAAATTCCAACCTAAGTCTTCTTGATTCTAAGGCAATGCTTTTTTTCTTCTGACTCATAGCAGTTACCTTTTGAGTTAAGTTTAAGAAATTTTTTAGATAATATACATATTTTTTTCCCAGTAGTGCCTAAATGAAATGTTGAAAGCCTTTAAGATTAAAAAGGTCTTCCCCCCAAAAAAAATATTTTGATAAAGATAAAAATAGCATATCTTAGTTACTTTCTCTTAAAGAGTAACTTTTATTGATTGCATTTTAAAATAACTTTTGTTTTGTTTTGTCAGAAAGTCACATCTCTACTTCAATTTGACCACTTAGTTTTTTTTTTCATTCCCTTTCATGAATCTTTTCAAAAAAGTTAGCCTTTTATTTTAAAGTAAATTTGTCATAATATTAAAGGATATTAAGCTGTGCATTCTTTCTAGTTTGTGGATCAGTATGGTATTAGATTTTTAAATGAGCTAAATTTTATGTAACTTTTTACAGATTTCACACAGTTCAGTAAATGGGTAGAGTCTAATATAGAGAATTTGATTGGCAGTCATCAGTCACCTTCATCCAACGGTCAGTATCCTATTAAAATATATGGTTAGGTCCTTCATAATTGAAATAGCGTACCCCCCCCCCATACTCCTGTAATGTCCACAGCCTGATTTTGACACACAATTGAGCTAAAATTCCTTGATCACCCCATTACATTTTTAAGTCCATAAGTTATATTTGGCAATAATGATATTATATCTCCAGTTCATAGAGCTATTATGGTTAAGATTTTAAAAACACCCAGGGCATTTAATGTAGATTTTGGTGAATACTAATTCAAAAAGTATATTATATTCCTAACTGCCTTCCTGTAAGATACTAGAGACTAATTGAAGATAATGGTATTGAGCATTTTATTTTCTGTGAAAGAAATATTCCAATTCAATATCAAGTTCATGGTCTATTTCTGATGCTTATTGCATATAAACAACCACCTCACAGTCAGACTGCTGTACTAAGTATGATGACAGTTGATGGGAATTTTGAGATGAAGCATATAAAAAGGTAGAAAACTTTGAAGTGTAAGTGAAAGTCATAATTTTTAATGTCTCTCTGGGTTACTATCCTTCCTTGTTCTTAGTTTATACTTGAAGATTGTATTCACTTGATTATGACTTTCTCACATTCAAGGTACTTTAAAAGATTAACACTCCTAAAACTAAAAGCTTATCAGCTGATAAGCCCGGGTGTTTTGTTTGTTGTGACTTTTTTAAAATTGTTGATTCAAGTCATCTAGAGCAAAACTGTTTCAACTTGCAACCCCTCTTCACTGGAGAAATTTTTACATGAGCCTATGTGTATAAGTATATAAAATAGGTATACAAATCAAACATTTACTGATTATAAATCATAATTTCACAATCTACACATTCAATTATGAGACTCCTTGTTTGGTCACAAACCACAGTTTAAGAAGCTGGGACTTAGAGGACTATGATTAGCTCATAACAAAGTCATGTAGTGAACTTATGTAAGAAGAGCAGTACCTTAATGTTCTCTGGAGAGGACTCTCATTAATAGAGCTTCAATATGGAGGATGGACTTAGACTTCTCAAGTAGACATTCATGCACAGAGGGAACATTGGACCATGCTGAGAGGCAATTTATGCAGGATTGCACAGTGTTGCAGGATTATCAATCTTGGTCTCCAAATCATTTGTGGGTGTTACTTTATTGTGGCTCAAATTACAATTGCCTCCAGCATTTAGCTTAGCTAGCATCCTGATCTAGAGTAACAACATAGCATTCTATAAAAAGCTGGAACCTGTGCATAATAGCCTAAGAACACTAAGAGTTATGGTATATGTTATCTCCTGCTCAATAGTCATCTTCAGTCTCTGCACTTTAAATTATGTTCATGGACTTCACTTGAGTTAGCTGGTGGACGCTGTTAGATGCTGTCAAATTTCCACCATATTTTTTATGTATTTTCTAAGAGGACCAAGGGCAAGGTGAAAAGACAGTTTCCTAAAGCTGGCTCTTTTGTCCATGTCTCTGCTTAGAACCAATTTACTTTTTAATCTAGATCATAAAGAGAATAGCTGATCTCTCAGCACATCATCGTCAATATCCTATTTCTGTATGAGGGATGCTCAAGTCTGAAAAGGTCTCACCTCTATATCCTATAATTTTATCAACCTGATCTTGGAGGACTCAGTTTGCTGGAGTTCCCTGATTCTCACCTTTGAAGGATTTCTTTTAAGGCTACAAAGTATATCTATTTATTCTCTGTTGGTATTACTAGTATTATGTTTCTAAATATGCTTACTGTTATTTTGCCTATCTTCTAAGTAACTAATTTCAAGGAGACATGTTTTATCAAATGCTATCACATTAACTATTCACCTGTGAGACAGCTTGTCAACAATTTGGCACGTTTGTTACATTTATTATTCTTGTTACATAGAGTCACTTTTCAGACTTCTTGATTAATATGAACCAGACATGCCAATTCTGCCGAAATATAAATAGTGGAGTTGATTAGAATAACACCAGTGAGAGCATTATAAAGGTTTTCTGAGTCCTTTTTTCCTACCAGACAACATTATAGTTTATTAATGCTATTACAATGTTTTCCCCTTTCTGCCCTGTGTTATTTGCTTTGACTCACTAGCACTTTCTTCCCATATTTCCTTCCTTGCTTCTGCTTTCCTTTTTTGTTTTCTCCAGGATCTTCCATAGCTTCTCCAGTTATTCAGTTTGACTTAGTTTTAGAGATCTTTTCATTTGCATTGTTTGCTATGTGTATTCTTTCATTTCTGCTTTTCAGTCTGCATTTGTTCATACGAATCTTCCTGTCTTTGATTCCCTCATTCATTATTGTAAATACTATTATTTTTGGTTCATAAGTCCTTTTTAAGACCATTAACTTAGTCTCTTTCAGCCTCAGTTTTCTCTTTTGTAAAATGAGAATCTATCAGAGGCTTGTAGGGAACAAATTAAATTATGTTTGCAAGCATATTATATCTCTAATTGGGAACTCTCATATGGTTTTAATATTTTTGTAATTCTTTTTTTTTCGTAAAGGTTGTTCATATTCTTCAACCACATTTGAGGGAATGGCTTTTAGTCTTATGTATTCATATTATAGCACAGACCTATAAAGAATCTTAGTAGAAATATTTTATGCAGTGATTTTTCTCCCCCCTCCCATCCATAGTTTTTATTATTATTATTATTAGCATTTATCTAATACCAAGAACTAATACAAGGTATAATTAAGAAACCCTTTCCCATTTAAATATAGGGTGTACTCTCTACCCAGTATTACTTAATGTAGTACTAGAAACATTAGCAAGAATAATAAGAAAACAAAATAAAAGGCCTAAGCATTGACAAAGGAAGAGTTAAATGTATTCCTACATGTAGATGAGCTGATATCCCATTATTATATATTATAATATATTATCATAATATATAGTATAACATAATATAACATATTATATTCATATGTTATAAATAATATACACATATAATATATTTGTATATTATGTTATATAATATAATATATATTATTAAATATTATAAAATCTCAGAGCATCAATGATTAAATTATTTGAGATGATTAATAGTTTCTGAGCTCCATAAGGGTATAAAATAAATACATAAAAGTCTATTTTATAGTACTAACAAAAATCAGAAAGAAATTATGAAAGAAATCCATTAAATATAGGTAAAACTAATTAATACAAGTAAGATTTATATAGCTGTAAGTATAAAACAGTCTTTACTGAAATATTTAAATAATTATATTCACTATCAAAATTGGTCTTAAAAAACATATAATAGATCCCCTAAACTAGTCATTAGGTTTTAAGACATAAAAATAAAAATACAAAATCAGCAGAGGAAAAAAATTTAAAAATTCCTTTAAAATAGTATTTTACTTTTTCCATATGTGTGATCTTTTTGGAATTTTGTTATGGTTATCTGGAGATTTTGGAGCCATAGTTGCCTTTTGGGCAGATTCAAAATGTGGGGTATAATGTATCTTGGCCTGCAGTTTTGTAGATAAAGAATTTTTTAAAAGTTGATTACATTTTTTAAAGTCTGAATTTCAATTTTAATGAATAAAAGTATTGAAAAAAGACATTTAGAATGCATTATCTAAATTTGTCATGTATTTAGACAGTATATATCCTTGAACTAGTTTGTATTTTATTCAGTATATTAACTTATTAGAAAGATGTAAGCTGTTCATTTAAACGGAAAGAATTTCTTCTCAGATTAAATAGATGAGTAAAAATAGTTACATTTTTGAACCACTGGACATTTTGTCATGGAAAGGCAGGTGGGAAAAAAAAAAAAAACTGTTCCCAACTGTATGGGTAATTAAAAAGTTGGTAGTTCCTTAAAATCTTTATTTTCCGTTTGGAAGTTAACCTCTTAACAAGGTTAAATTAACACTTTATTATTAGGTGTTGATTAGAAGAACAAGAAGTATCTTGTTTAAATGACATCATAATTACAAAAGGAAATTGCTTTGTTTTATTGACTCTTCACAATTTATATTTATATATAATTTCTAATCCTGTTTTTGTTCTTAATTGAGATAGTCATCAATATATGTCATAAGAGAAATATACATAGAGAGATACAGACAGAGGGGGAGAGTTAAAGAAGGAGGGATGCAGATGGAAGGGAGGAAAGGAGAAAGAGAGAAAAAGCCAGCCTGTGGTCACAGCAACTACTTATTCCTTACACATACACACCCTACCCATTTGATTTGGGATTTAATAGCATCTATTTTACAAAGTTGTTGTGAGGATCAGCTGAGATCCTATTTGTACAGTATTTAGCATAGTGCCTGGAACAGAATAGGTTCTTAACAAATGCTGTGCTCCCTTCACCCCACCTACCTCTATCCTTTTTCTGAGACCATTACCCTGTTTGTTTCCTACCAATTTTAGCTTCTTTGTGGTCTGTCTAAGGCCATGTTTTATTTGACAAGAGTGGTGGTATAAAAAAAGAAAGATTGGAAGAGAAGGTAGAATCTCTGTTTTTGAACTTGCATTTTATCACTTTTCTCTTACCCCTCTCTCAATCACATCTTAGCCCCTTCCTACCTTCTAAGCACTTTACTTTCTCCCAAATACTCTACCATCCACCAAAATTGCCTGCTTGCTAGTCCTTAATCAGAAAAATAATTTATTTTAAAATTTACTGCATTTCCCAACTCTTTTGACTTTGCACTAGTTATCCTCCATGTCCTAGAGTGTTCTTCCTCTCTTTGTTCAGTTTCCTTTTCTACTCTTGGCCCTCCTTCAAGATTCAGGCCAAATCTCACCTATTGTAGAAAGACTTCATTAATTCTCTCCCTGATATTTCATATTCTTCATTTACATACTGTATGTCTTGGATATACACATGTGGCCAATGATTGTTTTTGCTTTTCATTATACCCTACCTCTTATCACAATATATGATACACAGTAAATGTTTTATAAGTGTTATTTACCTCTCATTCTTTCTTTTTAAGGGCCTCCAGCCACCTCTTCAGCCTCTCTGCTCTGTGGTTTTAACCTCTTCACCCCCACAGTCCACATTAATATCATAAACAAAATGATCAGGATAGCCTGAGGGTGATTTTTCTTCTATGATATAGATGAATCTTATTTAAGTCTCTTATGTGCAGAATCCCACCATGTAGCTATGTATGTCTTGATTGATGTGTAACTTTATTTTCCAAAAAGAACTAAGTGAAAAATGAGAATGTGGTTAAGAATTTAAAGTCCCTTTTATTCCCTGATGGTTTTCTTTTTGTTCACTTTCTAACTATCCTAAAATCTTTCATAGAAAAATGCTCTCTAAATAATCATAAAATTTCTGTATGCCACACTATAGCCACACTATATCTTATTTTGCTTGGGGCCTCATGAAAGAGAATCCCTGGGGAAGGAGGGGAAGATGGTGATGACGTCAGTCCACAGGGGTTTAGATAAAATGAGATGTCAGCTTAGATTAAAAAAAAAAAATTCCAAATGTTGCTATCAGCTGAAAGTTCTGATCCTTCAGTACTTTCTGAAAGAAATCTTACCTTGAGCTTTAGGCCTTGCTGATCTATAGTTATCTACAATCTTTGGAACCAATCTAGTGTTACACTACTTGTTGCCCAAATTGTTGCTTGCATTTCTAACTCCATTCTACCCTCATGTCCTTTTCATTTTGATCCCTGAACATATCTGGCAACATGGCTTCCTATTTAGCTACTTAATTAAGTCTCTTTCTCCAACCAAAGGAGAGAAGAGATAATAAAAATAATCACATATAATTATTTTTTTCATTATTTATCATCATCAAAAGTAAAGTAAGTCAGTCTAACACCCAGTTTATCCCCAAATGTCACAGAAGACACTTCCTTTCATTAATTCAATTTTATTGTACTTACCAGATCCTGATAGCATAAAGATAGGTAGCTTCTTCTCTCCAGGAGCTTACATTCTACTGAATTGCCCTTATTTGCCACTGTGGGAATATAACTCAGATTTCACATTCAGAGTGTTACCCTACACTATTTATTCTCTCCATCTATGCAATCAGTTTCCAAATCTTGTGTTTTCTAAAGTTTTTGTTTATGTACCTACAATTTTTTTTCTGAAATTATTCTTCTCATCATTTCTTATAGTATAGTTCATTACACACATATGCCACAACTTGTTAAGCTGTTCCTCAGCTGATGGACATCCCCTAATTTTCCAGTTCTTAGTCACCACAAAAAAAAGAATTAATATAAATATGTTTGTACAAATATTTTGTTCCTTCATCCTCCCCTTTTCCCTTTATGGAGAACTGTATCTGTCTCTGCCCAAGTATAGGTATTGGACAGAGGAGTAAAGACATATGCTATGCCTTCACAATCACAGTGATGAAGACTCTTGACTTGATGACATATAGTCAAGTTTTTTGCCATATGGCCACAGGTTGGACCAAAGGATCATAACTAGGATGAAAACTTTCAACCACAGGAGTATGAGCTGGGAATGGATAGCATGGGCTTTGTCCTTTTGGATGCAGAGCAGGGCGGTTTCAGAAACATCACAATCACATGATACCTTCAGTTTCTTAGTCCTTCCCACTCTGTTCTTTCATCTCCCTCTCCACCACTCCTGCTCATTGCTGTCTCTAACACCAGTCCTTTTCAGACTGTCTGGATACATAAAGGCCAATTATGTTGGCTGTAACTTTAAAACTAGAAAGTGTATGAGATCCAGGGATTGTCTAATGCCCTTTAGAGATCATCCCTCATTAATTGGCTCACAATTCAGATTTCATTCTTCCCTTCACTCATGTTAATCTGATACTTAGATTCTTTGTTGATTAATCTGCTACTGGTATATTTATTATGTCTTCAACAAACCCTTTTTACATTTTTTAACTTGTGTGGTTACACAGAAAAACTTGACCTATCTCTTCCTAGCTCAAATCCTGAAACCATATTAGGCTAATCTCATTTTCAGCCTGGCCAGGTAGAACAGGGCAATTCTCCACCATCCCCAGGAGAAATCCTGATAGTTTAGAATTAGGAGGAAGGAAAAAGAAATGTGTTCCTGGTGTATTCTTCAATTGTGAATGCATTTTCATGTAGAAACATTGCTCATTGTTAAAAAGTATTGTCTTTTTCTTCATATTGCATAGTAAAATTGTACAGTATAACATTAGCACATCTCAACTTTAAATGCATCATAGATACAATGGTCTTTTCAAGGTTGGTCTGAGAAAGCATCTTTTTTTAAAGAATCTAGTATGAAAATGTGTTCAAAATGTCAAATGTAAAGACTTATACATGTACTTTTTGAATGCAGAATATATTTGTAACTTTGACACTATATTTTATCCTCTCTGATAAATAAAACCGGAAAAGACAGCATATTAAAAATTTACAAGAATCTAATAGTAACTAAGCAACTGAGAATCCAGAATAAAACCTCTGTTTTCACAATGCTAAGTGCATTGCATTTCCAAGAGCACATTCAAATGTGATCCCAGTTTGTTTTCGACTGCCTGGTTAGAGCTCATGTCATGAATATAGGTGTTCAATAAATATTTGTAGAAATGAAACATGATGTAGAAAATGGTTTTAGTTTTTTTAAAAAACATGATGGTTAGGAAGTAATAACCAACTCCTTACTTTCAACTTAACAGAGGCTTGTATCATTTCCAGACTAATGCTTTGCTGCTGGGGGAAAGGTGATAGAGCTAGTTATTTTCAGGTATGGATCCTGGAGGTAGACATAATTTATATAGTGATTTAAAACAACTTGAGAATATTAGTTACATTCTTGAAAATGATGTACTAGTTAATTAGTAGACTGGAAGTAGTCTGTGCTCCTCATTTTACAGAGGTGAAAACTGAAAAGTGAAATGACTTTCCCAAGATCACAAAAATAGTAAATACTGAGCAGAGTTATTTAAGTCTTAGTTAACCAGGGTCGGGGTAGTGACTGGATTAGTGTCGTACTGGGCTGGTATGAAATGTCTTGAACTGGGGTCTTCTAGTTCTCTGTACATTTTTTTATACTTGATGCCTGGTTGTTCAGATAATCACCAAATAAATTTCTCTACTACTCAATACTACATTCAGACTCCCTCTTTTTAATTGTAGTGTTTTCCCATTTCAATATAAGCCATTAGATTAATGCTTAAAATAGTTATTTATTATTTTCATCAACCCACAGATCCACATTGATGAGGTCTCAAATCTACTGAAATATTGATATCACAGAAGTAGAAACACTTAGGAGAGCTTGGTGTAGTGGAGAGAGGGAATTGTTGGAATCTTTACAAAGTGTTAAGACATTGGAGTTGATAGAGTCACTAGTTATTTGGTTTGGCATGGTTCAGTGTGATTGATTTGATCTTAGAAAGAGATATTTTGGGCCAGAACTTGAAACAGGGTACTAAGTGGAACTGATAGAAACAATGCTTGTGTTCACACCTTTAGAGAGCTCATAAGTATCTAAGTACTCAATGGAGTTCACACATTTGAGAGGTTCTTGGGTTCAATAGTCCTGCTGTCTCTCCCTCCCACACCTGAGACCCCTCAGACAGTAATAAGCTGGAACTCCAGATTCCCTCCTTCCTTAATGATCACCTCCCCTCCCCCCCGTCAAAAACACCTAGCACCCAGAGGTGGGGGAGTTGGGCTCCTGAGGGAAGGAAGGGGTATACCCAGAGTTAGTTGTCACCTTCCCAGCTCCACCCCCTCTCAGGGTCCAATTGGCCTGATGTCCTATCCCAGGGTCACTTACCAGGCCCACCCTCTTCCCTTCAGTAGTGGTGAGTGTTTGGGCTTCTAAGGAATAAATTGGGACCTTCATAGCCCCTTCTACTTCAGGGAAGAAGTCATGCCTACGAGTCTGTGGAGAAAACAATTCAAATCTGGGGGGGGGATGAAAAAGGAAGACCACTTAGATTCCCCCCCTCCCTGCCAATCACCCTTAGAAAAGTAGCATCCCCTATAGCTCCAAACAAACCACTCATTGCAGGGTCAAGGCTTGGCTCTTGAGGCAGAAATCTTTACAATCTAAGATCTAACTCCGCTGGGGAGTAAAACACATTTGGGAGAGTTCAGGGTTAGGGCCAGAGAGCACTCTGGGAGATAACTCAGAGTCCCTCTCCCTCCAGAAGGCGGAGTTAACTTTTGGGAGATCACATATATAGAGGGAGCTCTTGGAGCTTGGGGACTTACTGGAGGGTACTTACTTGAGTTAAGTACTTGAGTTAGTTACTTGAGGAGTTACTAGAAACTCTGGGAGCTCGAGAGAGTTTTACTTGGAGTCCGAGAGAGCTCTTGGAACCCACAAGCCCTATCTTCGAGGCAAGAGATTCATTGCATCTTCCAACTTGGTGCTGGCTGGAGGCTGAAGAAAGCAGAGGCAGAAGCCAAGGACAAAGCTGCAAGATCTCTTGGAACCAAGCAGAGAGATAGGCCTGAGCTAACCGGGTATATTGAAGGACACAATAAAAGATCTGAATTTTTATCAGCTGGCTGAGATTTTGGAGTAATTATTTATTTCAAATGAGACTAAGGCTGCCTCCAGAAAACCTTCACAGGGAATGTCTGCTTTTGGTCAGGAAAACTTGGGTTCAAGTTCTGTCTCTGACAAGTACTGTCATCTCAGTGTCCCAGATAACTCTTTAAAACCTAAAATTATAAAAATGGTAATTGTTTATGTGCTGTATATGTGGAGACATTTAAAAAAATACATGTAAAATAAATATTTAATATTAGATTTTTAAAAAAAATTTTGAGTTCCAAAAAAGTTTGAGTTGAGGGAAAAAATTCCCTCCTTTCTTCCCTTTCCCCCATTAAAAAGGTACGTGATTTGATATATGTTATATATGTGCAGGCATGCAAAATATATTTCTATATTAATCATGTTGTGAAAGAAAACACAGAGCAGGAAAAAAAAGCTTAAAAAAATTATTTGATTTACACTTAAATTCCATCAATTCTGTCTCTGGAGGTAGATAGTACCCCTCCCTCCTCCTCTACCTTCCAGGATTGTCTTGATTCATCATATTGTGAAGAACAGCTAAGACATGCACTGTTGATCATTATAAAATATTAATATTCCTGTATACACTGTTCACTTGGTTTTGCTGATTTCACTTGGCAGCAGTTTATGCAAGTCTTTACAGGTTTTTCTGAAAGAATCTTACTCATCATTTCTTATATAGCAGAATAACATTCCATTTCTTTTTTTTTTTAAATAATAGCTTTTTATTTACAAGTTATATGTATGGGTAATTTTACAGCATTGACAAATGCGAAACCTTTTGTTCCAATTTTTCCCCTCCTTCCTCCCATCCCCTCCCCTAGATGGCAGGAGAACCAGTAGATGTTAAATATATTAAAGTATAAATTAGATACACCATAAGTATACATGACCAAGCCATTATTTTGCTGTACAAAAAATCAGACTCTGAAATATTGTACAATTAGCCTGTGAAGGAAATCCAAAATGCAGGCGGGCAAAAATATAGGGATTGGGAATTCAATGTAATGGTTCTTAGTCATCTCCCAGAGTTCTTTTGCTGGGTGTAGCTGGTTCAGTTCATTGCTGCTCCATTGGAACTGATTTGGTTCATCCCATTGCTGAAGATGGTTAGGTCCATCAGAATTGATCATCATATTGTTGTTGAAGTATATAATGATCTCCTGGCCCTGCTTGTTTCACTCAGCATCAGTTCTTGTAAGTTTCTCCAGGCCTTTCTGAAATCGTCCTGTTGGTCATTTCTTACCGAACAATAATATTCCATAATATTCATATACCACAATTTATTCAGCCATTCTCCAATTGATGGGCATCTACTCAGTTTCCAGTTTCTGGCCACTACAAAGAGGATCGCCACAAACATTCGTGCACATACAGGTCCCTTTCCCTTCTTTATGATCTCTTTGGGATATAAGCCCAGTAGTAACACTGCTGGATCAAAGGGTATGCACAGTTTGATAACTTTTTGAGAATAGTTCAAAATTGCTCTCCAGAATGGTTGGATGTATTCACAATCCCACCAACAATGTATTAGTGTCTCTGTTTTCCCACATCCCCTCCAACATTCTGCGTTATCTTTGCCTGTCATTCTAGCCAGTCTGACAGGTGAATAGTGGTATCTCAGAGTTGTCTTAATTTGCATTTCTCTGATTAATAATGGTTTGGAGCATCTTTTCATATGGCTAGAAATAGTTTCAATTTCTTTGAGAATTGTCTGTTCATATCCTATAATCTCATTCTTTATGTTTAGGTCATGAACCCATTTTGACCTTATCTTGGTGAACAGTATAACATTCCATTTCAATCCTATACCACAAATTGTTCTGTCATTCTCCAATTCAATGTCCTTTTTTTTTTTTTTTTTTTTTTTTGCCACCACAAAAACAGCTGTTATAAAAAGTTTTTCAGGTTCCTTTCCTTTAAAAAAATATCATTGGGATAAAGAACTAGTAGTGCTATTGCTAGATAAAAGGGTATATATTTTAAGCCTTTTTGGTATAATTCCAAATAAATTTCCAGAATGTGGATCAGTGTACAATTTTACCAGCAGTGTTTTAGTGTTACCGTTTTTCTACATCTCTCTCAGCATTTGTCCTTTTCCTTTTCTATTAGCCAATCTGTTAAATGGGAGGTGGTATTTCAGAGTTCTTTTATTTCACATTTCTCTAATCAGTAGTGGCTTAGAGCATTTTATATGATTATAAATAGCTCTCATTCGTTCATCTGAAAACTGCTTATTCATATCCTTTGACAATTTATCAGTTGGGGAATAATTTACATTTTTATATATTTGATACAGTTCTCTATGTATTTGAGAAATGAAGTCTTTATCAGAGAAACTTGCCTTAATCTTTTCATAGTTATGATTAGTATTATGATTCATATCCATTATATATATATATATTTTCATTTCTCATTTTCTCTCAGCCTTTTACTATTTCCAATTCAGAAGTATTTTGCTTCTGACCAGTACCTCTTCCAATCTGTCCTATGCTCTTTCAAATATCCCCACCTTCTCTTATTACTTTTCTGTGGCTAAGATAGCTTTATTTACTCAACTGAGTTGTATAACATTCCCACTTTTGATCTAATTCTGAGGAGATTCAAGGTTTGAAGATTTTCTGTTACTCCCCCCCCATCCACTGTAAAAGATCTTTCATATGAGATAATTTACCCCATTCTACCTCTCCCTTTCCTTTCTAGAAGTGTGTATTTCTTGCCCCTTAATTTTATTTTAGTTTTTTAGATTGCCTTCTGTCATAATCGATCCATGAACTCCCTCCCTCTCCTCTCCCTCTCCTCTCCCTCTCCCTCTTCCTCTTCCTCTCCTCTTCCTCTCCTCTTCCTCTCTCTTCCTTTCTCTCCTTCTAACTAACTTAATAAAATTAAAGTTCTTAGGAGTTACAAGTCATCTTTCTACATAGGAATATAAACAGCTTATCCTTATTGGAACATTTAATATTTCTCTTTCCAATTTACCTTTAAGATTTATACAAGGATGAAAAGATTTTGAAGAATTAATTTGGAGAGAGTTAATAGTGGAGAAAATATAAGAATTATATAGTAGCAGTGAATATTTAGTTAAGGTTATTCAGAATGATTTCCTGATTTTTTCCACTTTCATTCATTTGTAAGCACATTTGTAAGCCAGAGAATGGCCAAGGCTAAAGATTGACTGAATGTAATTATCTATATAATAAGGGGGCTAAGGATTTATGAGAAGAGACAGTAGAGTTGAATTGATTCATCAAAGAGTCAAGATGGGGAGAAAAAGAGAGAGTGGCTAGAGCAAGGGAGATGGCTTGGGAGAGAATTGATGGACTAAGGGATTGGAAGTTGCAATTTAAGTCAAAGCAGAGGGAGAAGTAAAAAAGGCAATAAATTATTACCAAAGGATAGGACATCAGGATTTTTGAATTCAGAGATGGTACATTTTGTGGGTGATGGCAAGATCAAAGATATGACCAGCTTTTTGATATTTATCACCATTCTAAGGTGTTCTTTATGAAAGTCTTTTTCTTTTTCTTTGTTCAGGCAGAAATATTTGTTGGTTACAGTTGTTTCAGGTCATCATCTGGTTGCACTGAGGGGCAAAGGCTTGTTTGTCCACTTAGTGCTGACTTTGTGGCCATCTTTTCTATTGTGCATAGGCTATTGACTGACTTTTGTCTTAATGTAGAGTAGAAAAAGTCACTAACTTGAATTTTACAATGTATTTGCTAATCCATACTCATTGAGGTTAAAACACTTTTTTTTTTGCTTGTTTGTTTTTTTGCTAAAGTAGATGAGGGACAATTTAGCAGGCTGTCATAATTGGAAGTCATATTTTTGATGAAACTGAGTAATAGCAACCAGGGCTTGTAAATTGGCTTATAAAAATCTCATATAGAAAAGATGGTGTGAGATTTTAACAGTATCGCTTCATAAAATACAGAAGATAAATTAAGAACAAAATCAGTTACCAGAAAGTCTGATGGAAGACCTATCGAAGCAAAGACATTCCAGGAATGTTTATGAATGAAGCTGGAAAAACAACCAAAGGGCAAGACCCAAAAAAAAAAAAAAAAAATTTGCAGTTAATTTTAAAATAAATCCTTTTCCCAGTTAAGGAGATTGGAACTACCATATTTGAACACTAATGTTAAAATTCTTTTTTGTTTGTTTTGCTGAGGCAATTGGGTTGTGACCTGCCCAGGCTCAAGTGTCTGAGAGCAGATTTGAACTCAGGGGCTCCCGAATTCAGGTCTGGTGCTCTATCCACTGCACCACCTAGCTGCCCCAATGTTACAATTTTAAACAAACTTCTAGAAGAAGTGGAAATAGCATCATGGAGAACAAAGATGTGAAAGTCACAATGATAGTACCAAGCATTACACAGGAAGGATTCATGCTGGAAGCAACAAAACCACAACGACACCAAGGCATAGATAGAGAAACTTTTGCAAAGATAGGAAGATAGAAAAAGCATGGGGAAAAAAAACTCAGACTAAGGAAGAAAGCAATGTGCTAGTCCTCTACCTTTGAGTAGCTTATACTTTGAAATGGTGTCTGGGAAAGGAATTGGTTGGAGAATCACAGAAATGGTGAGTTGATCTAAGGAAATCAGTTAGTATGATCTTTCTAGAATCAGCGGAACTTAATTATCCCAGAGTAAGAGATATAACTGATAGGAGATGAGATAGTCTCAACATCTTTTGGCTTTACATTCTATCTAAGAGATATATAGTAGGTTATATGTTTTAGGTTACCCTCACTCCAAGTAAGATGCCGGGGATATTCAGATAACTATATTTTGCTTTAAACTTTCTTCAGATTTTTTTAAAAACTTCTGAAACTTTTAAAATCTTTCAGAACCTATTTAGGTTATTTTTGTTTGTTTTGTTTTTGCTTTGCTTTTATTTACAATGCCTGCTACATGATAAGTACTTAATTAATAAATATGTATTGATTTGTTATTGATTACAAAATGTAGCACACTGAATAAGATATTATGAACTAAAGAAAATAGCTCAATAAATATTAAACTTTTTTCTTGGTCCTTTTTTTCATAATTTCACTGATTTTTTTTCTTGCCTGTGTCTTTCCTGTGAGCATTTACTAAATGATTTTAAATGAATGTTAAATGAGGTCATGCTTGCTATTTTCTCAATCATTTTGTAAATTTCTTCACTTCATTATTGTCCTCATACAACTTTTTCTTTACCTGAAATCTCCTTTTCTCCAGCTCCACCTTTTATTCTGCTCCTCTATGAAACTTTCCCTTAGCTCTGCTGCATTTTGTGTGTATTCTTAGATTGGGAATGTACCTCAAAACTGGTCTTTTTCAATTTGTATCTGAAAAATAATTCCTTTCCAACATATATGACAAGTGGCAATCTGTCTGTCCCAAAGATCACCAGTGGTGAAGAAATGCAAATTCCTTAAGTTTTGAGTAGCTCACTCTACTTTTGAACAACTCTTAATTGCAAGGAAGTCTTTCCTAATATTAAGTCAGTTCAGCTTTTTTACAAATTCTATTCACTGATTCTGATTCTCCTTTATAGGTTCAAGAAAAACAGGTCTAAGCTTTTCTATGCATTAGTGCTTTTCAAATACTTGATGGCTCTAATTCATTCTTTTCTTCTGCTTAACCCAAAGATTCCCATTTCCTAGGCTAATCCTGTTTATTTCCTTGAATCATTATTTATATGTTATTTTTTACATCTTTTGACTGTACTAATTACTTTCTGAATCTATCTACTTTGTAAGTGTTCTTCCTCTTTCACTTGTGCTTGTAACTATTCTCCACAGTTACTTGTCCATGGTAGATAATATGTATTTGTTCAATGAAGGTAAAGTGGAATTTATTCTTAATGGCTTATTTACTGTGTTAGTGATTTTTTTTCCTAGAAAAAGTCCATCTTATAACAATTGTGTTAAGCCCTGGAACATTATATTACCTTTTCAGTAAAATCTACATTAATTTAAAGAGAACTAACATTCTATCCTGGGGAAATTTTTTCAAAATGTAGGTGGGAAATGTAAACTTTTCAGTTTGTCCCATTTTTAAAAATGTCACAGTAATCCTATAGAGTAATGGGACAGTGAGTGATTTAGGAAACATTTCTATTACATTGCTGCATTCCAAGTAGTCAATGCATTATCTTTATTTAAAATGACATCCAGAATTAAAAATACTTGCAGATTTTCTTAACAGGATATGTGTGTTCCTTTCCTCTCCTCCCAAAGTTCCTCACTATGCAAAATTTTAAAATAAAAAAGTGTTTATGGGGAAAAAAAAGAATAGTGCTCAAATATTTCATCAATAACACATTAAAAAATTCAGAACCTTATAAGCTATTGGTAGCATATTTTAATACATGACAAATGGTTAAGGAATACAAAAATACTATAATAATCAGTGACTAGATAACCTGGTGCTCAGCCTGAATCTCAGGATCTGCATAAGCAAGTTGGACTGGCCAAGAGGACTCTTAATGAAAGGTATATCATGTGGATGGGAGTGGAGATATTGTGTTTTTGAAGCTTTTTGAGGAACAAATCACACAGAAGCAAATTTGTGCTATTCTTAAATTGTTTCTTGATATATCAGTTGCATTGAAAGAAATCTGAGTTTTGCCACCCATTAAAGTATAATTGACTAATACTTCATATGCTCTTTATGTTGCATTTTCATAATACTCCCTTAATTTGGATACCATATGAATTGAAAACAAATTTTCACCCATCATGTCTTTCTCCATTGTTCCTTGGCTGAACTTCTTTCTTCTGAGGTTGATATTCCATAACTCATAGACATAAATCATAAAAAGAATATGGGTATTAAAAATGAGAGCCTTTACTGTAAGAGAATATGGAATCATTTGCCAGCACAAAGAAGTTTCTGAAATGTAATTCAGCTTACTCCATTTCAGTTATGTTCCCACTTCATTTATGCTGATAATCATAAAGATTTATGCGATAAATCAATTCCCTCTGAGTCATCCATCTAACTCTCAAATCTTAATTTTTGTTTTTAATTCTATAGATAGATTGATGTCTTAAGCTGATCTCATTTTTTCAGCTCTTTAATGTTCTAGAGCTGCTTTTTGTCAGCATGCTATCATCAGTAAATAGTATAGTGGCAAACGATTTTGGTTAGTTGTTTATTTTTTTTTCTTCACACAGTGGAAATAATCAGAATTTCAAAATAGTTGATATAACTTTTGATATAACTTTTAAGTGATCAAAATCTCAAAGATTCCATTAACTTTTTTTGCAGCCACATCATATCTTAGACTGAAACAAAACTTTTAAATTTACCTCATATTTTTCACATGGACATGAAAAATATGTTGATAAACTATATCACTCCTGTCTTGTACTAAATTTGAAATTTGGTTACTAAATATAGAATATATGTGGCATTGTTAACTTATCCTGTTTCAGCTTTTAGCTCCAACTTTTTGATTGTTCTGCTTTTTAAGCTAAATTAGCTTACTTCTCCCTTTTTTGTGCCGTCTGTTTTTTTTTGTTTGTTTGTTTGTTTGTTTTGTTTTGTTTTTTTTGATAATCATGTCTTCTTCAGATTCATTCAGTATTTGAATGGAACAGGACACTGCCCTATTGCATTTAACTGGAGAATATCCTTGTAATTAACCTTTTTCCATTTGTGAATATTTTTCAATCATATCACTTGACTGTAGTTTCATTAAAACCACATTTCCCAATCTTTTTCATAAGGTTTCTGTGAAAAACTTTGTAAAATCCTTTGCTCAAATCATGGATATGTCATCCTTATAACTTTTCTTTAATTCACCTGAGCAGTGGCCATCTTTAATAAACAAAAGATTTTTAATTGCACTTCTTCTATCACCATAATTTCTCAAAGGTACTTCAATCCAAAGAAACATAGTACTTTGGTTTCTGAAGCAAAAATAGCAGGTACGTAGATGACATAAACTTTGAAATTTAACAATAGATAATATTTTAAAATATTTTCTAAAACTGTATTTTATACTTGAGGAATAGGAAGATCTCATTAGGCCTTATTCCTTCTTGTTTTCTACAACAAATGTGTAAAGCAAGATTGTTGCTTTTCAATTTTCATTTTTTTAGAAATACAATCTGAAATGATTCCTAACAAACAGAATTGAGGATTTACTATCCTATGAATTTTTACATACTTGTTTTGATGACCAGCTGTTGTTCACAGCCCACAAAGACCAAACAAGAGGAAATGAACTTAAGTTGTACACTGAAGAATTTAGACTGAATATAAATAGGAATTTCCTGACTGTAAAAGTTATTAAGCTCTGGAATGGTTTTGTAAAGGAAGTTGTGATATCTCTGCAACTCTCAGGAAGTCTCTAAAATTAGCAAGATTGTAAGAGGTCAGGGATGATTTAGGTTGACCAGACTATTTTGAAGTAACAGTTACATATATAAAAACCATTAATGATCTTTTCCAACTTAATGATTATTGTTCTGATTTTCTTTAATCAATTTTTCCAAACTTTATCCTATATCCATGAGCCATTTGACTTCATTTCCTGGGTATCCTTTTCTTTGTTCAACGAGCTATCAAAATTCCATTAGTTACAGGCTTCTGGGATAGAGTTAAGATGACAAAAATGAGGACACTCAGCTGTACTTCCCAATATACCCCTTCTATCCTATACTAATGCCTGAAACTGAATTTGACAGTGGCAGAACCAAGAACATATTAGACAGACAATATTTCAATCCAAGAGAATTTAAGAGATTAAGAAGAAAAATCTTTTGTAATGGCAGAGTTTGACCTAAAGCCCATGTGGATGGAAGCATCAGCAATGTCAGAAGGTCTCAAGTCTAGGAAGAAAACCTAGAAACTGATGAGAAAAAAATTACAGCAGACCCTTGTGCTAGCTCTATATGCAGGACCAAATGTTTTTTGGCACTTGACTTATCTGTACCTTTTCCCAGGTCACAGTTCAAATGTGTAGAGGAATACTTTTGGTCAAGAAGGAGCAAAAGCCCTGATATTTTGGTCACAAGGTATTAGGGACTTTGAGGAACAGTTTCATTTCCAGTTCCAAGTGAGTAGGAATCCTGAGGAGTAGTACAAATGAAAACTTCAATGGAACAGAGGCTCTTTCCTGCATAAGGAACAGAGTGCAAAGAGAACAGTAACTATACCTCTTCCTGGCTTATACCACATTAGAAGTATGAAAAGCTTCCAAACCCCCAGAACTAATTCTGAATACCTCTGTGGAAACAAGCTTGAAGCTTGAAACATTGACCATCTACCCCACAAATATATGTGTAACAAATCCCAATGTTAAAATAAACTTCTAAATCAAGACATTGCATGGAAAAAATTAGCAAAGAACAACAACAAAAAAGAACCTGCTAATCCAAAGCTATTGTGGTAATAGGGAAGATCAAGACACAAAGCCAGAAGAATACTCAGGAAGCTAAAATAGCTTATAGCTATTTTATTCAATTAATTTATTCAAATTAAAAATAGAAGGTTAACAGCAAGAATTTCTGAAAGAGATTTAGAAAATATTTTCAAAATCAAATAAGAGTAGTAGAAAATAAAACTAAAAAGACAACAAAAGAAGAAAATCATGTAGATAACAAAATTAGTAAAAAAAAAAAAAAAAGAAAAGAAAAAAGAAAAAGAAAAGAAAGGAAAAAGCAAAGCACAAGCAGGTGCAATAGTGAAGAAAATAACACTTTAAAAATAAAGGTGAGACAAATGGAAAATAAGGGATACTAAATAAATTAATCAAAATCTATAAAAATTTGGATTGGTTATGTGGAAGCAAATGAGTCTGTGACTTAAAGAAAAAAATGAAAGAAAGCCAAAAGAATGGAGGAAAAGAGAAGAAATTGTGACATATTTTATTTTTATTATATATTTTTTATTTACAAGATATATGCATGGGTAATTTTTCAGCATTGACCCTTGCAAATCCTTCTGTTCCAACTTTTCTGCTCCTTCTCCTCACCCCCTCCCTCAGATTTCAGGTGGACCAGTACATTTTAAATATGTTAAAGTATATGTTAAATACAATATATGTATACATCAATATAGTTATTTTGCTGCACAAGAAAAATTGGACTTAGAAATAAGATAAAATTGGGGGCAGAGCTAAGATGGCAGGAAGGCACATGCAATTTTCTAAGCTCCTCTCATACCCTCACTAACTCAGCCTCAAAAATAGCACTTGACTGCTCTAATTCATAAAGATTAGAAGTACAACAACTCAGCAGCCGTAGATAATCTGGAATCTTGCCAGAAATGGTTTGTCCTGAGGGGCTGGGGAGAAGATCAGCGCAGGCAGGGAGAGAACTTTGTGCAGACAGGGTGGGAGTGCCTCCACACCCCAAACTGAAAGTGAGAGCACCGATCACAGCACAAACTTATAGCCCCAAACTGCAGTACAGGGATTTTCCTTGGGGCAGTTGTGAACCTTCACAACAGGAGGGCACAGCCCAGGGCAGCCTCTAATCTGCACAGTGGGGGGCTTGGCCTGGGGCAGTAGAACTTTCACAGGGTGATTTGCTTCTAGGCAGAGACTTTTGGGCAGAGACTTCTGGTCCCAGCTGAGCTATTCGATGGTCAGCTGGTAATACCCACAGCCCCATAAGGGGCATTGGCCTGGGGCAGTGACACTTTCACTGCTTAGTCTCTAGCCTTAGGGCAGTTGCTAAACCACATAGCGGGGGTTCTCCACTAGGCACTTCTGTAGCTCTGGAGTGCTGATTCACCTCCAGTTGGGGGAGAGAGAAACTTTCATTCAGAGCACTCCCATACATTGCTGCCTGAAGCAGGTTTATATCTCTCCCTGCTCTGCAGAGGAAGCTGGTAACCCTCTTGTCCTGAAGGCAGACCCTAAAGGCTTTAAAAATAAATTTTAAAAAATTAAAAGGAAGTTTGATAGCTTCTATACAGAAAAAGAGCATGTTTGCAACCCTGAGGAGACTAATAGCCAACAGTCTCCAGACAATACCCCAAAGGGGAATGTTACCTGTCCCCCTTTACATAACACTCTCATAGAAGAGACCATTAAAAGTCTCAAAACAGAGTTAGAAGAAAAATGGGGAAAGGAAAGAGAAACTTTGAAATATGAATTGGAAAAGGTAATAAAATTCCCAGGAAGTGTAGGGAAACAGAATTTGTCAATTGGAAAAAGTAAAAAAAAAAAAAAAAAATCTCTGGAAAGTAAGATCTGTGAACAAGAAAGTAAGATTTGTAAATTGGAAAAGACAAAGAACTCGCAAGAAAGTAGGATCTGTGAATTGGAAAAAGAAAATAATTCACAAAAAAAAAAAATTACTGAAATGGAAAAAAATGCATAGAGCAAAACAATTCATTTAAAAACTCAATTGGACATATATAAAAAAGAACTAAAAAAAGCTAATGAAGAAAATAATTCATTAAAAATCAGAATTGAACAAATAGAAACTAATGATTCCTTGAGACAGCAAGAATCAGTCAAGCAAAACCAAAAAAATATATATTAAATTGGAAAAAAAAACATGAAATATCTACTTGGAAAAATGACAGACCAGGAAAATAGATTTAGGAGAGATAATCTGAGGGTTATTGGACTTTCCAAAAATTATGATGATAAAAAAGAGCCTACATACTATTTTACCAGACATCATCAAAGAGAACTGTCCAGAAGTAATAGAATCAAAAGGAAAATAGGCAGTGAAAGAATTCATCGAACATCTTCTGAAAAAGACCCTAAAATAAAAACTCCAAGGAATATTGTAGCCAAATTTCAGAACTATCAAATTAGGGAAAAAATATTACAAGCAGCCAGAAAAAAACAATTTAAATACTGAGGTGCCACAATAAGGATCACCCAAGATCTGCCTGCCTCCACATTAAAGGATCGAAGGGCCTGGAATTTTATATTCTGAAAGGCAAAAGAACTTGGAATGCAGCCAAGAATAAACTATCCAGCTAAGCTGAGCATTTTCTTCCAGGGAAGAAGATGGACATTTAATGAAACACATGAATTCCATTTGTTTCTAAGGAAAAACCAGAACAAAAAAAAAAAATTTGATCTCCAACCATAGTACTCAAGAGAAACAGAAAAGGTAAAAGTAACTCTTGAGAATTATATTTCTGTTGAGGATATACAAAAAGACTACATGTATAATTTGATTTTACTGCTATAACATAAAAAAAGGGAAGTAGATATGGAAAAGGGATAATGTCAGAAAGGGGGTAAGGGCAGATAAAACGAGGGAAATTACATCCCATGAAGAGGTAAAGGAAACTTATCATATCTGAGAGAACTCAAAGAGGGGGAGGAACATCATGTGAATCTTACTCTCATCAGAGTTGCCTCAAAGAGAAAATAATTGACATACTTGTTTTACAGAAAATCCTCACTCGCCTCATTCAATAGAGGGAGGGGAAAGGGGAAAAGAAAAAAGAGTAATAAGAGAAGGGTACAAGAAAGGGGAAGAGATTCAAAGGGGGGAGGGAGGTATCCTAAAGAGGGTGAGTGGTGTGATACAAGTGGGGCACATAAGTTTAAATCTGGGAAAGAGGGTTGGGGGGGGCAAGTAAAAGAAAAACAAGATGGCAGGAAATACAGAATTAGTCATTTTAACTATAAATATGAATGGGATGAACTCTCCCTTAAAGTGGAAGCAGATAGCATACTGGATCAAAAGTCAGAATCCTATAATATGTTGTTTACAGGAAATACATTTAAAGCAGGGAGATACAGAGTAAAGCTTAAAGGCTGGAACAGAATCTATTATGCTTTAGGTGAAGTCAAAAAAGCAGGGGTAGCCATCCTTAGCTCAGATCAAACAAAAGCAAAAATTGATCTAATTAAAAGAGATAAGGAAGGAAACTATATCTTGCTAAAGGGTAGTATAGAAAATGAAGCAATATCAATACTAAACATATATGCACCAAGTGGAAGAGCATCTAACTTCCTAAAGGAGAAGTTAAGAGAGTCGCAAGAAGAAATAGACAGCAAAACTGTAATAGTGGGAGATCTCAACCTTGCACTCTCAGAATTAGACAAATCAAACCACAAAACAAATAAAGAAATTAAAGAGATAAATAGAATACTAGAAAAATTAGGTATTATAGATCTTTGGAGAAAACTGAATGGAAACAGAAAGGAATATATTTCTTCTCAGCAGTTCATGGAACCTATTCAAAAATTGACCATATATTAGGACATAAAGACCTCAAAATTAAATGCAAGAAGGCAGAAATAGTAAATGTTTTCTTTTCAGATGATGCAATAAAAACTACATTCAACAACAAGTTAGGGGTAAATAGACCAAAAAGTAATTGGAAACTAAATAATCTCATCTTAAAGAATGATTGAGTGAAACAGCCAATTACAGACACAATTAATAATTTCACTCAAGATAATGACAACAATGAGATATCACACCAAAATTTGTGGGATGCAGCCAGAGTGGTAATAAGAGAAAATTTTATATCTTTAGAGGCTTACTTGAATAAAAGAGAGAAAGAGAAGATCAATGCATTGGGCTTGCAACTAAAAAAGCTAGAGAAAGACCAAATGAAAAACCCCCAATCAAATACTAAATTTGAAATTCTAAAATTAAAAGGAGAAATTAAAAATATTGAAATTAAATTACTATTAAACTAATAAATAAAACTAAGAGTTGGTTTTATGAACAATCCAATAAAATGGGTAGGCCTTTAGTAAATCTGATTAGAAAAAGGAGAGAGGAAAATCAAATTAGTAGCCTTAAAATGAAAAGGAAGAACTTTCCATCAATGAAGAGGATATTAGAGAAATAATGAGTTACTTTGCCCAACTTTATTCCAATAAATTTGATAACCTAAGTGAAATGGATGACTACCTGCAAAAATATAAGCTTCCCAGACTAACAGAAGAGGAAATAAATTGCTTGAACAGTCCCATTTCAGAAAAAGAAATAGAACAAGCTATTAATCAACTCCCTAAGAAAAAATCCCCAGGATCAGATGGATTTACATGTAAATTCCCAGGATATAATAATACACCACGATCAAGTACAAGTAGGATTTATACCAGAAATGCAGGGCTGGTTCAGTATTAGGAAAACTATCAGTATAATTGGCCATATTAATAACTAAATTAACACTTAGTGTGATAGTCTTGATGTTTTGCCTCCCTGCCTGCACTGGCCTCCTCCTGCCCAATCAGGACAAACCTATTCTGGCAATCTTCCAGATTATCTTTGGCTAGTAATTTGTTGTAGTCCCAATATTTGTGGATTCTCCCACTCAAGCACTATTTTAGAGGCTGGATTTGGTAATCAATATTCAGGGTAGAAGGGGAGCTCAGAATGAAGCATATGTCTTCTCTGCCATCTTGGCTCCACCAACATAATTTATTGCAAAAAAAAGTGGCTTGGAAAATACATCAAGGACAATTAATTTAATAATTTTTGGACTACCTGAAAGTCCTGAAAAAAAAAAGCATGGAAATCATTTTTCAAGAAATTATGAAGGAAAACTTCTCTGATAGAAAACCAGAGGGTTAAATAAAAAGGGAAAGAATCCACTGATTAAAAGAAATCCCAAAATGAAAAATTCCAGGAATTTTAAAGCCAAATTCCAGAAATCCCAACAAGAGAAACTAATTTAAGCATAGAGAAAGAAACCCTGCAAATACCATGGAGTCACAGGATCACACAAGATTAATCAGCTACTAAGTTAAAGATGAGGATGATTTAAAATATGATATTCTGGAAGGCAAAAAATCCTGTAACCTACCAAGCAAAACAGCATAATAAGCAAAAAATATATATATTTAATATAATGCAGGAATTTGATTCCTGATATAGGATTATAGACCAGAGCTAAATAGAAAATTTCACTTTCAAATATAACTCAAGAGGAGTATAAGAAGTAAATATGAAAAATATTAAGGAAGTCAATGAAATCAAACTCTTTACCTTTCTGTTTGGGAAAATAGTACACATAAATTCTGAGACCTTTATTATTATTATAGCTGTTAAAAAGGAATGTTCATAGAGGGTGTGAGAGTGACTCATTTATATTGGGATGATGTAAAGGAGAGGAAGAATAGGGAAAATTTTTTCATGAAAAAGTGGCATTTTATATAGACTTCTCTAATGATAGGGAAAAGGCTGCATGTGTATGTGACAACACAAACCTCATTCAGATCAAAATTGGTTCAAGGAAACAACCACTTATTTAAGGAAATCTCTTACATAAAATGACATAAAAGGAGATAAGAAAAAAATAAAGGGAAATAAAAGGAGATAAGAAAAAATACAGAGAAATAAAAGGAGATAAGAAAAAAGATAAAATGGAGAGTGGCTAAAAGGAATCAGTAGTAAGAAGTAAAACAGATTTTAGAGAAGGAAAAGAAAAAAAATAGTATGGAGGAAAATGTGAATGAGTGAGATGAACTCACTCATAAAACTGAAATCTATTATGTAATGGATTAGAAACCAGAATATTATAATGTTATTTACAAAAAACATTCTTGAAAGAGAGAAACACTCAGAGAGTCAAAATAAATGACTGGAGCAGAATGAAATATTCTTCAGCTTCATTAAAACAAACAAACCAGTAATGAAATCACAACCTCTGAAATACAAAAGCAAAACTAGACATGATTAAAAGGCATAACCAGGGAAATTCTACCTTGTTGAAATAGATCATAGACAGTAAAGTAATATCAATACTAAAGATATAAGTATAAAATACAATTTTATCCAAAGTTTTAAATGAAAAATATAATCAATTATCAGAGGAAATATTATCGCCCCTTCTGTAGGATCTCAGCTTTCCCCTCTCAGAGCTGGATATATATGACCACAAAATAAATAAGAAAGAAGTCAAGGAGATGAATAGAATCTTAATAAGTTAGATAAGGTAGATTTCTAGAGAAAACTGAATGGGTATAGGAATGTACCTGTTTTCAGATGTACATTGCACTTTCACAAAAATTGACCACATATTACAACATAAAAACTTCACAACCAAGTTCACAATAGTAGAAATAGTAAATGCTACTTCTTCAGGCAATACTGAAAAATTAAATTTAGTTAAGAGTCATGGAAGCATAGATGAAAACTTAATTGGAAATTAAACAACGTAACCCTAAAGAATAAATAGGTCAAAGGATAAAACATAGAAACCATTAATAATTTTATTTAAAAAGAATGACAACAATGAAATATGATTCCACAATTTGTGTTCTACAACAAAGCAACACTTAGGAAGAATTTGCATGTATTAGTAAAAGAGAAGATCAGTGAATTGAGCTGAATTTGAAAAATATAGGAGAGATTGTAAAATTAAAAGTAAAGGAAAAAATGAACTAAGAAATAAAACTAGGAGTTGGCTTTGTTGTTGTTTTTTTTAATAGGAAAAATGGTGAATTATGAAAAACAAATTACAAGTATCAAAAAAATGAAAATGTGAAAGCACTACCAGTTAATATGAAATCAACACAATTATTTGGAGCTATTTTGCCCAATTATGTATCATTATAACTGACTCTATATGAAATAAGTGAACATTCAAAAATATAATTTATCGCTGAGCTCACCAAGACAAAAATGTCCAACATCAGAAGGATTTATAAGTGAATTCTATCAAATAATAAAGAACAGTTAATCCCAATATTATATAAACTACTTGAAAATTAGGGCATTGTTCATTCTTTGTTCTTGAAGGGAACCTATGGAATCAAAAGGGTGATGACTTGTAAGTGAATTAGAGGCAGGGCTGGGCAAAGTCATAATCCTCACTTTCTCCTCTAAAGTCAAAAGGAGTTCAGTGGGGGAAAAAACAATAGATCAATATAACTGCTCATATCTCCATGTTTGTGGAAAAAACTGATAAAGGAGTACTATAAAATTTCTTTTATGACTGAAACATGGTTCTGATATGTAAATCAGGGAAAGTAAATATAGAGAAAGAAAAGTATAGGACAATTTCTGTAATGATTATTACCATAAAGCTTTTAAATAAAACACTACCAAGGACATTATTGCAACATGTCACAAAGATTAATCACCTATATGACCAAGTGGAATTTATTAGGGAATCTTATATTAGAAAAATTATTATTTTATTTTAAGAATGAACATTATTGGAGGGGCGGAGCCAAGATGGCGGAGAAGGCACACGCGACTTTCTAAGCTCTAACCCTCTTTATCAATATTATATCGAGCCTCAAAAATAGTCTTGACTGCTACAATTCGTAAAGATAAGAAGTACAACAACTCACCAGCCGAAGAAAATCTGCAGTCTCGCCAAAAAAGGTTTGTTCCAGGGCTAGGGGGGAGATCAGCATAGACTGGGAGAGAAATTAGGTTCCAAGGAGAGCCTCAAACCGAAAGTGAAAGCACAGATCTCAGCACAAGCTCACAGCCCAAAACCCGCAGTATGGGGCTTTTCCTTGGGGCAGTTGCGAACCTGCACAAGAGGAGGGCACAGCCCAGGTTACCCTTTAATCTGTGCAGTGGGGGCCTTGGCTTGGGGCCATAGAGCTTGTGCAGGGCCTATTTGTTGGGCAGAGACATTGGGGCAGAGATGTTGGAGCAGAGACCACTGGGCAGAATTCCTGTAGAATTGGTGGTTTATGGTCAACTGCTAATACCACAGCCCCACAAGAGGCTCTGGCCTGGGGCAGTGACACTTTCACTCCTTAGTCTCTAGCCTAGGGCAATTGCTAACCCACACAGCCCTACTGGGCACTTCGATAGCTCTGCCAGAGCTGAATCCACCTCCTGTTGGGGGAAGGGAAAACTCTCACTCAGAGCACTCCCATACCTCGGAGCCAGAAACTGGTTTACTTCTCTCCTGTTCTGCAGAGGAAGCTGGTAACCCCCTTGCCTAGAAAGCATACCCTAAAGGCTTTAAAATATGAATAAAAAGATGAAAAGAATGATCGACAACTTCTATGCAGAAAAAGAGCAGGTCAGCAAACCTGAAGAGACAGCAAATAGCAAACAGCCATCAGACTGTCCTCTTTTTCATGATGTTCTCATAGAAGAGACCATTAAAAGTCTCAAAAGAGAGTTAGAAGATAAATGGGGAAAGGAAAGAGAAGCCTTACAAGAGAGCAAAACTTCCTGAAATACGAATTGGAAAAGTAAAAAATCTCAGGAAAGTAAGAATTGTGAATTGGAAAAAATAAAGAATTCACTAGAAAGCAGGATTTGTGAATTGAAAAGACAAAGAACTCGTCAAGAGAAGGATCTGTGAATTGAAAGAAAATAATTCACTAAAAAAAAAAAATTAGTGAAATGGAAAAAAAATTCCACAGATCAAAAATACATTTAAAAACTCAATTAGACATATACAGAAAGAAGTAAAAAAAGCTAATAAAGAAAATAATTCTTTAAAAATTAGAACTGAACAAATAGAAACTAATGATTCATTGAGACAGCAAGAATCAGTCAAGCAAAACCAAAAAAATGACAAATTGAAAAAAACCATGAATTATCTACTTGCAAAAACGACAGACTTGGAAAATAGATCTAGGAGAGATAATCTGAGGATTATTGGACTTTCCGAAAATTATGATGAAAAAAAGAGCCTAGATACTATTTTTACAAGAAATCATCAAAGAGAATTGCCTCAGATGTAATAGAATCAGAAGGTAAAATAGACATTGAAAGAATTCATCGAACACCTTCTGAAAGAAACCCTAAAATAAAAACCCCAAGGAAGATTCTGGCCAAATTTCAGAACTATCAGATTAAGGAAAAAATTTTACAAGCACCCAAAAAAAAAACCATTTAAATACCGAGGTGCCACAATAAGGATCACGCAAGATCTGGCTTCCTCCATATTAAAGGACGGAATGGCCTGGAATCTGATGAAAGGCAAAAGAACTTGGGATGCAGCCAAGAATAAACTACCCAGCTAAGCTGAGTATTTTCTTCCAGGGAAGAAGATGGATATTTAATGAAACAAATGAATTCCATTTGTTTCTAAGGAAAAACCAGAACTAAACAAAAATTTTATCTCCAACCTATAGAACTCAAGAGATGCAGAAAAGGTAAAATAACTCTTGAGAATTGTATTTCTAGTTGTGGATATACAAAAGAATACATGTATAATTTGATTTTACTGATATAATATAAAAAAGGGAAGTAGATATGGAAAAGGGAAGATGGCAGAATAAGGTGGGAAGGAGGGATAAAAAGAGGGAAACCACATCCCACAAAGAGGCAAAGGAAACTTATCATATCTGAGGGAATTCTAGAGAGGGGAGGAACATTGTGTTAATCTTACTCTCATCAGAGTTGGCTCAAAGAAAAAATAATTGACATTTGTTTTAGAGAAAATTCTCTCTTGCCTCATTAAAAAAGGGGGAGAGGAAAAGGGAAAAGAAAAAGAGTAATAAAGGAAGGAAGGGGAAAAATCTCAAAGGGGGAGGGAGGGATTCTAAAGAGGGTAAGCATCATGATACAAGTGGGGTACATAAGTTCAAAAAGGGAGAGAGGGTTGGGGGAGGCAAGAAAAAGTAAAGCATAATCTGGGTTATTAGGATGGCAGGAAATACAGATTTAGTAATTCTAACTGTAAATGTGAATGGGATGAACTCCCCCATAAAGAGGAGGCAGATAGCAGACTGGATCAAAAGTTAGAACCCTACAATATGTTGTTTACAAGAAACACATTTAAAGCAGGGAGATACATATAGAGTAAAGGTAAAAGGCTGGAGCAAAATCTATTATGCTTCAGGTGAAGTCAAAAGCAGGGGTAGCATCCTTCTCTCAGATCAAGCAAAAAGCAAAATTGATCTAATTAAAAGAGATAAGGAAGGAAACTACATCCTGCTAAAGAGTAGCATAAACAACGGTTAGATCATTATTAAACATATATGCACCAAGTGGTATGGCATCCAACTTCCTAAAGGAGAAGTTAAGAGAGTCGCAAGAAGAAATAGACAACAAAACTGTAATAGTGGGAGATCTCAACCTTGCACTCTCAGAATTAGACAAATCAAACCACAAAACAAATAAGAAAGAAATTAAAGAATTAAATAGAATATTAAAAAAAATTAGGTATGTTAGATCTTTGGAGAAAATTGAATGGAAACAGAAAGGAATATATTTCTTCTCAGCAGTTCATGGAACCTATTCAAAAACTGACCATATATTAGGTCATAAAGACCTCAAAATTAAATGCAAGAAAGCAGAAATAGTAAATGCTTTCTTTTCAGATCATGATTCAATAAAAACTACATTCAACAAAAAGTTAGGGGTAAATAGACCAAAAAGTAATTGGAAAGTAAACAATTTCATCTTAAAGAATGATTGAGTGAAGCAGCAAATTATAGATACAATTAATAATTTCACTCAAGATAATGATAATGGTGAGACGTCATACCAAAATTTGTGGGATGCAGCCAAAGCGGTAATAAGAGGGAATTTTATATCATTAGAGGCTTACTTGAATAAAACAGAGAAAGAAAAGATTAATGAATTGGGCTTGCAACTAAAACAACTAAAAAAAGACCAAATTAAAAACCCCCCAATCAAATACTAAATTGGAAATTCTAAAATTAAAAAGAGAAATTAAAATATTGAAAGTAAAAAAAAAAAAACAAACTATTGAACTAATTAATAAAACTAAGAGTTGGTTCTATGAAAAAGCCAATAAAATAGAAAAGCCTTTGGTAAATCTGATTAGAAAAAGGAGGGAGGAAAATGAAATTAGTAGTCTTAAAAATAAAAAGGGAGAACTTTCCACCAATGAAGAGGAAATTAGAGAAATAATAAGGAGTTATTTTGCTCAACTTTATGCCAATAAATTTGATAATCTAAGTGAAATGGATGACTACCTCCAAAAAATATAGACTTCCTAGACTAACAGAGGAGGAAGTAAATTGCTTGAATAGTCCCATTTCAGAAAAAGAAATAGAACAGGCAATTAAACAACTCCCTAAGAAAAAATCCCCAGGATCAGATGGATGTACATGTGAATTTTACCAAACATTTAAAGAACAATTGGCCCCAATGCTATATAAATTATTTGATAAAATAGGGAATGAAGGAGTCCTACCAAATTCCTTCTATGACAAAGACATGGTACTGATACCTAAACCAGGTAGGTTGAAAACTGAGAGAGAAAATTATAGACCAATCTCCCTAATGAATATTGATGCTAAAATATTAAATAAGATATTAGCAAAAAGACTACAGAAAATCATCTCCAAGATAATACACTATGATCAAGTAGGATTTATAACAGGAATGCAGGGCTGATTTAATATTAGGAAAACTATCAGTATAAATGGCCATATTAATAACCAAATTAACAAAAATCATATGATCATCTCAATAGATGCAGAAAAAGCATTTGATAAAATCCAACATCCATTCCTAATATAAAGACTTGAGAATATAGGAATGCATGGACTTTTCCTTAAAATAATCAGTAGCATCTATTTAAAACCATCAGCAAGCATCATATGTAATGGAGACAAACTGCAACCATTCCCAATAAGATCTGGAGTGAAACAAGGTTGCCCACTATCACAAGCTACTATTTAATATTGTATTAGAAACGCTAGCTTTGAGCAATAAGAGCTGAGAAAGAGATTAAAGGAATAAGAATAGGCAATGAGGAAACCAAATTATCACTCTTTGCACACATGATGGTATACTTAGAGAACCCCAGAGATTCTACTAAAAGTTATTAGAAATAATCCACAACTTTAGCAAAGTTGCTGGTTATAAAATAAACCCTCATAAGTCATCAGCATTCTTATATGTCACGAACAAAATCCAACAGTCAGAGTTACAAAGAGAAATCCCATTTAAAGTAACTACTGATAGTATAAAATACTTAGGAATCTATCTGCCAAGGGAAAATCAGAAACTCTATGAGCAAAATTACAGACCACTTTTCACACAAATTAAGTCTTATCTAACCAATTGGAAAAATATTAAATGCTCTTGGATAGGGTGAGCAAATATAATAAAGATGACAATATTACCTAAACTAATCTATTTATTTAGTGCTATACCAATCAGACTCCCAAAAAACTATTTTAATGACCTAGAAAAAAATAACAACAAAATTCATATGGAAAAACAAAAGGTCAAGAATTTCAAGGGAATTAATGAAAAAAAATCAAATGAAGGTGACTTATCTGTACCAGACCTAAAACTATATTATAGAGCAGCAGTTACCAAACCATTTGGTATTGGCTAAGGAATAGATTAGTTGATCAGTGGAATAGGTTAGGTTCTAGGGACAAAACAGCCAACAAATATAGCAACCTAGTCTTTGACAAACCCAAAGACCCCAGCTTTTGGGATAAGAACTTACTGTTTGATAAAAATTGCTGGGAAAATTGGAAACTAATATGGCAGAAACTAGGCATTGATCCACACTTAACACCGTACACCAAGGTAAGGTCAAAATGGGTTCATGACCTAGGCATAAAGATTGAATTTATTAATAAATTAGAGGAACACAGGATAGTTTACCTCTCAGACCTGTGGAAGGGGAAGGACTTTATGACCAAAGAAGAACTAGAGATCATTACTGGATCACAAAATAGAAAATTTCGATTATACCAAACTGAAAAGTTTTTGTACAAACAAAACTAATGCAGACAAGATTAGAAGGAAGCAATAAACTGGGAAAATATTTTTACAGTCAAAGGTTCTGATAAAGGCATCATATTTCCAAAATATATGAGAATTAACTCTAATCTATAAAAAATCAAGCCATTCTCCAATTGAAAAATGGTCAAGTTGGATATGAACAGACAATTATCAGGATGAAGAAATTAAAACTATTTCTAGTCATATGAAAAGATGCTCCAAGTCATTATTAATCAGAGAAATGCAAATTAAGACAACTCTAAGATACCACTACACACCTGTCAGATTGGCTAAGATGATAGGAAAAAATAATGATGATCGTTGGAAGGGATGCGGGAAAACTGGGACATGATGCATTTTTGGTGGAGTTGTGAATGAATCCAACCATTCTGAGAAGTAGTTTGGAACTATGCTCAAAAAGTTATCAAACTGTGCATACCCTTTGATCCGCAGTGTTACTACTGGGCTATATCCCAAAGAGATTATAAAGAAGGGAAAGGGACCTGTATGTGCACAAATGTTTGTGGCAGCCTTTTTTGTAGTGGCTAGAAACTGGAAAGAATGGATGCCCATCAGTTGAATAAATTGCGGTATATGAATATTATGGAATATTATTGTTCAGTAAGAAATGACCAACAGTATGATTTCAGAAAGGCCTGGAGAGACTTACATGAACTGATGCTGAGTGAAATGAGCAGGACCAGGAGATCATTATATACTTCAACAACAATACTATATGATGACCAGTTCTGATGGACTGGCCATCCTCAGCAATCGAGATCAACCAACATTTCCAATGGAGCAGTAATAAACTGAACCAGCTACGCAGAGAAAGAACTCTGGGTGATGACTAAAACAACATTACATTGAACTCCCAATCCCTAAGTATTTATGCCCACCTGAATTTTTGATTTCTTCACAAGCTAATTCGTACAATATTTCAGAGTCTGATTCTTTTTATACAGCAAAATAACGGTTTGGTCATGTATACTTATTGTGTATCTAATTTATATTTTAATATTTTTAACATCTATTGGTCATTCTGCCATCTCGGGGAGGGGGTGGTGGGTAAGAGGTAAAAACTTGGAACAAGAGGTTTGACAATTGTTAATGCTATAAAGTTACCCATGCATATAACCTGTAAATAAAAGACTATTAAATAAAAAAAAAACAAGCTAATTGTACAATATTTCAGAGTCTGATTCTTTTTGTACAGCAAAATAACGGTTTGGTAATGTATATTTATTGTGTATCTAATTTATATTTTAATATATTTAACATCTACTGGTCATCCTGCCATCTGGGGCCGGGGGTGGGGGGTAAGGGGTGAAAAATTGGAACAAGAGGTTCAACAATTGTTAATGCTGTAAAGTTACCCATGCATATAACCTGTAAATAAAAGGCTATTAAATAACTAAAAATAAAATATAAGAACAAATTTAAAATTAAAAAAAAAGAATGAACATTATTCCTAAATATTTTAGAAATACCAAGAAACTTGAAATTATTAGCAAATTTATTTTTAGGAAATGATATTGAGACTATTAGGATATCAGTGCAATTGAACATATTAATAACCAAAATAATAAAAATCATATGATTATATCAGAAATATAAAAATCCTTTGAGAAAATACACTATTTCTATTATAAACACTATAAACCATCAAAATAAATGGAACTTTTCTTAAAATGATAATAATATTCATCAAACACCAGCAGCAAACATTATATGTTATAGGAGTAAGCTTGTAACCTTCCCAATAAAATCAGGAATAAAATAAGAATGTGTATCACCCCTATTATTTATTCAGAAGTTTGCATTCCCCTCAGATGGAGAATGGCTGAACACAAATGTTGTATAGCAGTGTGATGGAATGCTGTTGTTCTGTTAGAAATGATGAACTGAATGGTTTCAGAAAAACCTGGGAATATTCATATGAACTCATATCAAGTAAAGTGAGTATCAAAATACTGAACAAAGTGAAAAAAAAAACAATATTGTAAGAATGATCAACTGTGAAATCTTAACCATCCAAGATAAGATCATGGTTTTAATCCAAGTCATTTCCAAAAGACCCATGCTGAAGAAATGTTGTATCTCTCTCCAGAGAGAAAACTGATGAACTCTGACCACAGATTAAAGTTTGCTTTTTGTAACTTGCTTACTTTTTCTTTTCTTTATTTTTTGGGGTGGAAGGAGTTTTGTCTTTTTTTCTGAAACATGGTTAGTAATAGAAACATGTAAATTCCATTCATGTTTTACATGACTTCACATATCAATATCATATCACATTACATCATAAATCGGTATTAAATAACTAGCTTCTCCAGTGGCTAGGGACAGGAGGGATGGAGAGAAGTTGAAAGTAAAAAAAATTTCTGGAAATGAATGTATAAAAATATATATGTATTTAGGAAATATGTAATGATATAAAATATATTAAACAAAAATTTATATTCCATTCGGTATTAACTACCAGAAAAGTGAATGTTTTTTTAGAGTTCATATTTTAACCTAATAAGACAGACCATGTTTTTCAAAACTAGCCTAAGTACTTAATTCAATTTTTTCTACCTATCATAATTAAGTCAATTATAAGTATATTAAGTCAAGTACCAAGATGGTGAGCTTCTGGAAACAGAGGGACCACCACATTGTCTTAAGGAAGGACAAATCATTCCACTTTCTAAAAATAGAGAAGGCCTTTGTGATTTATCAGTATTTGAACTAACATGAATGTCTGCTATCATATCTGCAGCCTCAGTCATATAGAAAGACCTAGTCTTATCTCTTCCCCATTTAAAAAAAAATAAATGTCTTGTCATATCTATATAAGTTTCCATTCTTCATGTTTCCAATGATATGTTGGAATTCTGGTTTCTGTAGTTACTGTGATATATATTCAAGGCAGTCCTTAATGATATGTCACATAAATATTATTGCTTTGGGAAAGTATATTCACAAAGGTCTTCTAGTCAGCACCCCCCTCAATAGTTCTTGAGTAATATATGGAGAATGCCATACAATTTCAATTAAATACAAAAACTATATTTTTCCTATTGAAGTAGTTAAAACCAGAAGAGGAAAAATGTTTTTAAAAAATCTGAATTTTGAGAATTTTAAAGGAAAACAGACTTACTTATGGAGACTGTGAAGGAGATTTTGATGAACTCTTGGTATTCGTAAATACTGATTTCTTTTTCTCTTCCTGTTCTATTAGATAGATAAAAGCATTTCATCTCTCCCATTGTAGATAAAAATATTTCACTACTAGAATGATTTTAAAATTAATCATTCATGATTAGAATTTTTTTAACTCAAGTAAAATGAAGGAAGTTTAGAGGGACAGAAATAGGGAAGAAATTTTGCTAAAGTAATTGTATTACAAGAGACACAGAGAATAAGTGTGTGTGTGTGTGTGTGTGTGTGTGAGAGAGAGAGAGAGAGAGAAGGAGAGAGACAGAGACAGAGAGAAACAGAGTATGTGTGTGTTCCTGAGGTAGTGAAATCTGATGAAATATGATGATCATATGTGATCATCATAGTGAAATATGATGAAAAAAGCTTTATGTCATGGATGTCCCTAAGTGGGAAGAAGTAAGTAGTAGCAGAAAAGAGATGGTCCAAGTTATGGGGAGCTGTCTGATTTGATAGTGGTTCCACAACTGAAATAACTTCAGGTTTCTGTTCAAATAGAGTATGATGAGGACAGAGGAGTCAGAGTACCACTAGCTGTTGGAATGACTAAAAGCATGCATGTATGTGTGAATAGGTGGATAGCATGCCAGACCTGGAGTCAGGAACACTCATTTTCCTGAATAAAATCCAGCCTTTGATACTTCCTAACAGTGTGTGCCTGAGCAAGTCATCTCACACTGTTTGCCTCAGGCCCTCATCAGTAAAATGAGCTGAAGAAGGAAATAGCAAATTACTTTTGCCAGAAAGAATTGGATACAGCTGAAAAACCATTGAAGAATACCAAGGTTCTACACAACTTCATATATCTTTGACTTGTGGAAATGACTAGTTGCAGTTAAATCGTGTGGAAAAATCATTTGAGTTAATTTTATTATGATTTGCCTCATCCTTACTTTGTGAACTTTTTTTCCCCATAGTCTTCTCTCTGGGTGTAGATGACTCTACTGTAAATTTACTTAACTTTTGGTTTGGTTTGAATCATCTTATTGTTGAAGAGAGCCATGCCAATCAGAATTGGTCATAGTATAGTCTTCTTATAGTTGTGTATAATCATTATAGATCTCCTGGTTCTGCTCATTTCACTTAGCATCAATTCATGTACAGGCCTTACAGAAATCATCCTGTTGGTCATTTCTTACAGAACAATAATATTCCATAACATTCATATACCATAATTTGTTCAGCCATTCTCCAACTGATTGGCATCCACTCAGTTTCCAGTTTCTAGCCACTACAAAAAGGGCTCCCACAAACATTTTTGCACATGTGAGTCCCTTTCCCTCCTTTCAACTCTATTTGGGATATAAGCCCAGTAGTAATACTGCTGGATCAAAGGGTATGCACAATTTGATAACTTTTTGAGCATAGTTCCAAATTGGTCTCCAGAATGGTTGGATTTGTTCACAGTTGTACCAACAATGTATAAGTGTCCCAGTTTTCTCATATCCTCTCCAACATTTGTCATTATCTTTTCCTGTCATCTTTGCCATTCTGAGAGGTGTGTAGTGGTATCTCAGAGTTGACTTAATTTGCATTTCTGTGATTAATAATAATTTGGAGCACCTTTTCATATGACTACAAATAGTTTCAATTTTGTATGAAAATTGTTCATGTCATTTGACCATTTATCAATTGCAGAATGGCTTGATTTCTTATAAATTAGAATCAGTTTTCTGTATATTTTAGAAATGAGGCCCTCATCAGAACCTTTAAATGTAAAAAAAAAAGTTTTCCCAGTTTATTGCTTCCCTTTTAATCTTGTCTGCATTAATTTTCTTTGTACAAAAACATTTGAACTTAATATAATCATATAATATATAATATAATAATATGATCATTAATGATCTCTAGTTCTTTTTTTTGGTCACAAATTCCTTCCTCTTCCACATGTCTGAGAGGTAGCTATCCTATGTTCTTCTCATTTATAATATCATTCTTTAAGTCTAGATCATGAACCCATTTTGACCTTATCTTGGTATATAGTGTTAGGTTTGGGTGAACAATGCCTCATTTCTGCCATACTACTAACATTGCTTTCTAAGAAGAAAGGGAGCAGTCCTGGAAAAAGAGGCCCCAACACTGGTCTAGTTTAATGTTGTACCCCAGCTAGGAGTTTCAGTGACCAAAGAACATTGGCCTTTTATAACTCTTGCCTCAGCTTCCCTAAAAATGTAAGAAGCAGTATAAGACTGTGGTTAATGCAACTCTGACTTAATTTGTAGTTTAATTTTTCAAACCACTGTTTTCTATTTCTATCATAACTGCCTTGCCACCCCTCCACTGATGCTACATCGTATCTCCCCCTGCAGTGACTGTTGACCTGGCATATGGAGCTTTCCATTTATAGATTCAATCATTATGTTTCAAATTCAGAAGTATTTCTTGATCAAATTAGCTTGGGAATTTTATTTTTTTAAATTCTCAACTTAAATATATAATAAAACAAGCATTTCTATCTATAAAAGACCAGAAAATGATCAAAGACAAAACTTCACATTGATGCTTTTGCTTTGAAATGCAGCCAACATTTTAAAGGTGTTCTCATCCGAATTTCCCTTTGGCTTTTCTTCTGTTTTCTTTGGTGTTAAAAAAAATGTTTCAGTGATCCTCTTTGAGGGGCGAGCAGGTAGTCCTCTTGTTCTACTTTCTCTCTTTACAATTTTTCACTCCATCTGAAAAAAAAATGTTAGTAATAGATAAGCAGTCCAGCCAAACAAATTGACATGTAGACCAGGTTTCATTCTGTCTCTTGAATTTATCACTTTTCTTTCAGGAGGAAAAATGTGTGGTTCATCTTTAGCATTCTGAAATTATTGTTGATTGTTTATTATATTGATCCCAAATCTTAAGTTTTTGTTTTGGAAATCTCTTTGTGCCTCCTAGATTAGTTCAAAAGCCGCTCACAGGCCCAGTGCAAATACAGACTGATACAGAATGTTTGAAGTGCTGCATTCTAGTCTTTTTTCTTCTCCATAGGTAGCCTAATGACTCTAAAAAGCAAGAAATTCTTCATATTCTTGCTATGCTTATTTGTAGAGACCCAGTTGGCTGAGCATACTGTTACCTCAGAATTCCAGAGCTCAAGCAATCCACCAGCTTCTCCTTTCCCAATAGCATTGATTACAGACATGTAATACCACACCCAGCTGTAAATGTTTCACAGTAGTTTTCTTTGCAATCTTACTGAATAAATTGTTCTGGCCCTATTCATATTGTTCTGCATTAGTCCATGCAAGTGATTTTTTTTTTTTAGTTTCTCCATTTATTTCATCATTGCAATATAGTGCAATAATACTGCATTCATATATCATAATTTGTTCAACCATTTCTGATCTGATAGGCACCCCGTTGGTTTCCTGGGTTTTTTTTTTTTTGACTGTTTGGCACATAAGTGGTAGTAGTTATAGTAGGATTGCTAGGACAAAAACATGCATAATTTAGTGACTTTGGCATCATAGTTCAAAATTACTTTCTAGATGGTGAGACTAATTCACTCTTCTATCTACAATATATTAAAGTGTTTGAGTAATATTTATTTTAAGCCTCCATAATGGATGGAAGCGACTGGCATTGAAATCCTAGAAGACTAGGATTCAATCTCACACATCAGGTTATGTGATCATGAGCAAATCCCTTACAGCTTCATACCCCTGGAAACTCTCTAAGACTATTTCTTATAGACTTGTAGCAGATCTGCTTGGGAGAGTTGAGAGTGGGGAATATTAAGTAATTCTACTCTCCCTACAAAACCTATACCATGAGTGTTTAGATTTTTTTCTTAGTTCCGTCCTTTAGTTGTAGCTATAATGTGTACTACAGTTGTTCACATTTGTGTCCTAGGGGAAAAGTTTTTAACATATTTGGTTTGTCTTGGCTAAAATATGTGACATAATTAAGAACCAGTCTTATTCTAAGTAAACTTTTAAAATATGATTTAACTATTAACAACAACTTAGCTTCACTTTATAGTATCATTAATCACATACATTATGAAGTATTTATACCATGCCATTCTCATTTTTCTCTGTGGATTTGGGAAAATATAGGAAACTTTGTTTTTCAAAAGATCATCCCTTCATATTACCTTAAAGGTCTTGATTTAAAAAAAAAAAAAATTATCCCTAGGTATTCTCAGCAACTTAGATTCTTAGAGTTGTCCAAAACACTGAGAAGTTAGATCATTTGTCAGAGTCATAAAACCAGTATGTATGAGAGGTGGACTTTAAATTTATCTCTTCCTGTTTCATAGACTGACCCTGTCACAGATATCACACTGAAAATAATAATTGAAGATTATGTGGGCTTTTTTTTTTTTTGGAAGACAGTGAATAGAAATGATCTTAATTATATGTAGGTAGCTGAATTAAAGAAGATGCCCTGAAAACAATGTAGAATACAAGCAGTATGTCTGTCTATTATTTCCTTAAAACTGAATAGACACTGGGAAAGAAAGAAATTTGGGGTCTGCAAATTAAATTCACTTTATTGAGTTTGAAATGAGTTATCTTCCCTTTTCCTCTGACAAAACTATAAGAAAAAGTCTTTTAAAATAAAAGGTTTACTTGAGTTTACTTTGAACCATTTATTTCCTTTCTTCACATAGCCAGACTAAAGAAGGTATGAATTAGTCCAATAGGGAATTTAACAAAAAGGAAAGCTATACAAAAATGTTTGCATTTTTTTCATTATAATGTTATGATATCTATTCCTTAGTGAATCATTAATGTCCATTCTTCAAAAAAGTAATTTATAAGGGAAGCTGGGCCTATTAAAAAAGTTTTCATAATCAAATGTTCATAATATGAATTTATTATTGAAAAGCTTCTTAAAATATGATCTGTGTATGTATGTACATATACATATATATGTGGATATATATTCAAATTTATGTGTGTGTTTATGAATTAGTAAAAAAAAATGATTTTGCTACACAATATACCTCTAAATAGAATAGTAGCTAAATTTTATTGCATTTTTATTCTATTTTGTGTGTTAATTTTGAACTCAGATTGGAGTTTCTCACCTGAAATAGGAAAATTGAGAGGAAAAAAGGTATTTCCAAAATTAGATTTCATTGATATTTGACTAAAGGGTAATTCTAGAACATTAAACTCCTCATAATCTCAGGAAGCAAGAAGGTCAGTCATGTGAATGTATCCTTGAAGTAAAAAATATCTTGTAAAATCATTCACTTTATGATCTTAGAGTATTTTTTCTATATTTTCCCTATAGTGCCCAAAGTTGGAACTTTAACAATTTGGGTTTAACCTTTTATTGTCTGTTTTTACTATGAAATGTACCCAGAAAATGATGTTTTAGAACTTTGCTGATTACATTTGAAAGACTGCTATTTCAAGATCAAAACAAGACCAGTCAATAAGATTGGATCATAAAGCTATTGGATCATAAAGTGCATGTAGACATTCAACCTATTTGACAGTCAAGTAAATTAGTCAATGTCACATATCACCTTCATAAGTAAACAGGAAATTAAGCTTCAAAGAAAATTTCTTGAATGATTCTGTGAAAATACTTTTTGAACATCGATATTAAAGTAATTCTTTACGCGCTCAGTGGTGTACATGGCTTTCAAAATTTAGAGGTTTGTGTGTTCTCTTTCAGAAGGTGCATCTACTCTATAATAGTGGATATGGCAGGTTTTGAAGTGTTCCCAGATTTATGGGATTATTTCCACAGTGGCTTACTAATATTTGATGTGCATTCTTATATTTTTAATGATGCAACAGAGTGGTAGCCAGAAAATCTGTGAAATGTTTAGGAAGCTCAAGAAGCATTATTGTTATGTGTGCCTCTTGATAAAAGCTGACCATGATGGATGACTATAGTTATTTACCCCATAAATGCTGAAAAATAGTTATCTTTACTAAACTGTAAAGATTGAGATTGTGATTTTCACGATGCCAAATACACAATTGTTGATTAATAAGTAATGGGGTATTTATCTTGGAACTGTGTGCATTGGCACAAACTTTAGAAAGCTGAGGCTGTAAATGTGATTGTTGTAGATCCAGTTCTTGGGTTTTTTTCCCCTGCTTCATGGAGAGTAAACATTGAATGTAATTTCTTAAAATATTGAATAACAACTCGTTTATTTTTTTTTCTCCAGGCATTCATATCAACTGTAAATTATTTGCAATTGTATGTCTGGAATACCATGGATAATTAAATCCCCAATTAATCCCAAACCCATAGCACATAGCTAAAACTTCTCTCCCCTGCTTATTTTGTAAAATGTTTGACACCATTATCTTTTTCTGAGTTTAGTTTTTGCTTCACCTTTTAACAAAATGGCAAAAAAGGAGGCTTGTGTGTGCAAAGACTATATGAGCTACAAAAAGATAATTAAACCTTGAATTATCAAGAGAGTTAGTAATAAAGATCAAAGACCTGTTTTTGTACTGTACTTCCTTCTTTATATATTCCCCTGAGGAGCATTTTGGTGTCCAGGTTTGACCTTTTACCTTCAGGATTTAAGGGATTGTAATTATAATTTTGATATTATAGAGTCATTCTAAAGTATGTTTTTTTTTTTTAAATTACTCTCAATCTTCATAGACTTTCTATAGAAATTTCTATCTGCATCCAGAAAAAGAACTAAGGAAACTGAATGTAACTTAACTCATGCCATGTTCACTTCTTTTTTCTGTTGTTGTTGTTGTTTTAAATCTCTCCCATAGTTTTTCACTTTTGCTCTAATTTTTTCCCAACATGATTCATAAAGCAATGTATGTTAAAAATAAATAAAAAATAAACTACTCTAAATGTTGGGATATATAATTGCAAAATAATATTTTGTATGGAACAAATTAGAATCCTAGAATAGCAGAGAAATATTGCCCCTATTTCTTTATCCACACATTTTAGATAGTTCTAATTAATAGGAAGTTTTAATCTTCCTCTGTCTTTCTACTGCCTTTGCTTTAGTATTTTATTCTCTTCTCCTTCCTGAGTACCTCAATAGATTTCACAAGATTTAGATATCCTACAAAATATAAATACAAATAAGATAGTAATGTGATGAGGAACTCCCAGATGTGGAAACTCATTCTATTAAAATTTGTATTTTCTTAGAGCAATCAGAGTTGTCACAGATCAAATAATATGTGTCCCTGATTCGGAGGTCTGCCTTTTATTTACTATGCTGCCTCAGTTACAAATAATATACTAAAAATAACTGACTTAGAAATAGCATTTTGAGAAAAGATATTAAGGATAGCTTAAAATTACAACGTTTTAAAGGAAAGACTTTCTTCTTTCCTTTAAAATGGCCTGTTATATGAGAGCTTTCTCAAAAATAAAAGCATTTTTTGAAATTAAAAAAGCCAACTTAAGTTTTATAATAAAAGCTGTTGTACAAAGACCCTTTGTTTTTGTTGTTGTTGTTGTTGTTGTTTTTAATTAAATAACTTTTTATTGACAGAACCCATGCCAGGGTAATTTTTTTACAACATTATCCCTTGCACTCACTTCTGCTCCGATTTTTCCCCTCCCTCCCTCCACCCTCTCCCCAAAGATGGCAAGCAGTCCTATACATGTTAAATAGATTACAGTAGATCTTGGATACAATATATGTGTGCAGAACCAAACAGTTTTCTTGTTGCTCAGGGAGCATTAGATTTAAAAGGTATAAATAACCTGGGAAGAAGAACAAAATGCAAGCAGTTTACATTCATTTCCTAGTGTTCTTTCTTTGGGTGTAGCTGTTTCTGTCCATCCTTGATCAATTGAAACTAAGTTAGATCTTGTCTTTGTTGAAGAAATCCACTTCCATCAGAATACATCCTCATACAGTATCACTGTTGAGGTATATAATGATTTCCTGGTTATGTTCATTTCACTCAGCATCAGTTCATGTAAGTCTGGCCAATCCTCTCTGTATTTGTCCTGCTGGCTATTTCTTACAGAACAATAATATTCCATAACATTCATATACCACAATTTACTCAACCATTCTCCAATTGATGGGCATCCATTCATTTTCCAGCTTCTGGCCACTACAAACAGGGCTGCCACAAACATTTTGGCACATACAGGTACCTTTCCCTTTTTTAGTATCTCTTTGGGGTATAAGCCCAGTAGACACTGCTGTATCAAAGGGTATGCACAGTTTGATAACTTTTTGGGCATAGTTCCAAATTGCTCTCCAGAATGGCTGGATGTATTCACAATTCCACCAACAATGTATCAGTGTACCTGTTTTCCCACATCCCCTCCAACATTCTTCATTATCTTTCCCTGTCATTCTGGCCAATCTGACAGATATATAGTGGTATCTCAGAGTTGTCTTAATTTGCATTTCTCTGATCAATAGTGATTTGGAACACTCTTTCATATGAGTAGTAATAGTTTTAATTTCATCATCTGAAAATTGTCTGTTCATATCCTTTGACCATTTATCAATTGGAGAATGGCTTGATTTCTTATAAATTAGAGTCAATTCTCTATATATTTTGGAAATGAGTCCTTTATCAGAACCTTTGACTGTAAAAATGTTTTCCCAGTTTATTGTTTCCCTTCTAATCTTGCCTGCATTAGTTTACAAAGACCCTTTGTAATTGTGTGTCTCTTTATTTTTAGGAGCTGGTGAATCAGGGAAAAGTACAATTGTAAAACAAATGAAGTAAGTGGAATTAAGAATCATTATGAGATTCCTAGTTGGAATATGCCTTTTTGGTAAAAGAAATAAATTATTATTCTTTCTCTTTTAGAATTATCCATGAAGCTGGTTATTCAGAAGAAGAATGTAAACAATATAAAGCAGTTGTTTACAGCAACACCATTCAGTCGATTATTGCTATTATTAGGGCAATGGGAAGATTAAAGATTGACTTCGGAGATTCTGCTAGGGCGGTAAGTATCATTGGGCAATCATATTTGATAACACCCTACTAGATTTAAAAAATAATTTTTATATGTTTTGTTTTTCTTCAAAAACATAGCAATGTTGTCTTATCTATGGGAAATCTTACCTGATTCTCTCCAACTACTGCCTTCTCTCTTAAACTACCTTTTGTATTGAATTACTTTGTATTTATTCTGCATATACTTAGGTAAAATAAAAAGTAAATTAAAGTTACTTGTGTATAAGTGTTGTCTGATTCATTGTACTTGTTCCCCCAGCACCTAGTAAGCCTGATGCATTGATCATTTTATGTTGAAAGGGCAAATTGCATAGTGGTAATATCTCATAGTAAATTTTAATAAAACTATCTAATGTTGATTTTTAATCAGGCAAAGACCTTGTTAACAAAGTATTCCTTATCTCAGTCCCCACAAGGTATGTTTTCTTTGGGATTTGATCTAGACCTGTGATTTCATCTGTATAGAAAATTCCTACTAAGGAAAGTTATATTTTGCCATTTGTAGATCAACAAGTATCCTTGAATTTATAGTCTTAGATCACATGGGCTAAAAATTTTTAGGCTTCAGTATCACATAAACAGCATTTATAATAGATGCTTAATAAATGCTTATTGGCTCTCTCATGTACCTGGAGCCTTGGTCCTACTGATCTAGAATTTAACTTTCTATCCATTATGGACAGAGTTCTGGGACCTTGTCTAAGGAAGAAATAGTACAGCACTAAGATATTTTGTAGTGAGCTTGCCACATATAAAATGGAAATTTTCTTTCAAACAATTCTCTGACACATTTTCAACATGAGTGTAGATAGAATTGCAAAAAAAGTCATAATAATTAAGAAAGGAAAGGTTTTTAGGAAAATTGATGCAACACACAAATCATTTTTCCAGAACAAAACCTTTCTGTGTTTCCTATGAAATTCATACATATAGTGATGGATGTTATATTTTGTAAAAAAAAAAAAAATCCTCCTCAAAAATCAAAACTAGAGTCTAAAATTTAGTGCATATGTGCAGTTGCATATTATAGTTACATATTTTTACATATTATATTTTGTCAAAATTCATATGAAGTAAACTTATGTATGGATTAATTTATATGTTTGTATTTATCTGTGTATATCTGAAGCTGAATTCCTAATTAATCCTTTGAATGTGTACCACGAGAAAATCAATCTCTATGTTGATTGAGTTTATTTTAAGCATCAGTCCTCTCCAGAGGTATACCTCCAGTGGTACTATAATGTGTAAAAAAATAGACAAGGGGATATTTATAATGAAATATTTCTTAAAAACCATGACATTAGAAACTTAATAATCATTCTCTGCTATAATTTTATCTCGCAAATGGCAAACTTGATAACTTTTTCAGTGATAATGATCTACCTATATAATAACACTACTGTAAAGGCCACTAAGATTCCTTCCAGTTTTAGATCTATGGTTGTAATTATGTTTTTATCTTCAACCTTTTCAGACAACCTTAAGTTTTAAATAAAGTAGGAAGGTTTAGAATTTGTTTGGGTAGAGCATACAGAATATGATGGGCACAGTAATAAGAAGGTAGTTAATGCAGGTCCTACAATAACATAATAGATTTATTGATTTAAAATCAGAAGAAATTAGAGTTCATTTAGTCTATCCCCATCATAGCACTGGGTCACAGAGATATTAAGGGATTTCACCCAAAATCATATTCAAACTAATAAGCAGGATTAGAAATATATATTAGCCTATGATTTCCATGCTGCTTATCTCCCAGTTTTATGTGTCATGTGACATTAACAATTGGAATTGTTAAACAGATGTCTGTTTTTTATCTGCCAAGGATTTATTTTTTAATTATTATCTTGCCATGTTCATGTGTAGTGCATGTTAGAGACAGGAATTTACTATATAGGTCACGCAGTCTTTTAGAAGTATGCAAAGAATAATTAATAGTGTTTTTATATTTTTTATATTTTCTATCATGAGAGCCTACCATTTTTTCCCACTACAATAATTTTAGTTTTTATTTACATGGACACTACTCTAGTTACTGATTTTTATGACCTCACATGTAGATTCTCATCTCTCTACTCCTCTCATTTTTTCTAGGATTTTTTTATTAAAATATTCTTTATTCTTTTCTCAACTTTTCCTACCAGATTTTGAAATATTACTCTTCAGGCACCTTTTTTCTTCATGTTAATCTTAAAAAAGAACTTAACTCATCACCTATCATAATAAATTGAAATTTTTACCTTTGTAAAACTTAGTTTAGTGAATGTGTTTTAATAGAAGCTATGTGATATATTATAAATATCACATAACTATATTTACAATATAATTTTATATAATATAAAATAATACAGCATTTCCTATGGAACTGGCATTATTCTTAGTGTTTTATACATATTTTCTCATTTGTTCCTCACCTAAGAAATAAGTGATATTTTTATCCCCGTTTTATAGATGGGGAAACTAAAACAAGCATAGTTAAGTGATTTTTCTGAGAGTCACATAGCTGTAAATATATGAGGCTGGATTTAAATTGGTTCTTTCCAACTCCAAGCCCAGCATTCTATCCACATGCTACCTAGTTAACTCAACTTTTTGTTATGATTTCCTTGGTGTAAAGAAACTCTCATATGAGATTCTACCAATGTAGATGGTCAATTGCTCTACAATTTTTTTAATAGCCTTTTATTTACAAGTTATATGTATGGGTAATTTTACAGCATTGACAATTGCCAAACCTTTTGTTCCAATTTTTCCCCTCCTTCCCTCCATCCCCTCCCCTAGATGGCAGGATGATCAATAGATGTTAAGTATATTAAAGTATAAATTAAATACAAAATAAGTATACATGACCAAACCGTTATTTTGCTGTACAAAAAGAATCAGACTCTGAAATATTGTACAATTAGCCTGTGAAGGAAATCCAAAATGCTGGCAGGCAAAAATATAGGGATTGGGAATTCAATGTAATGGTTCTTAGTCATCTCCCAGTGTTCTTTCGCTGGGTGTAGCTGGTTCAGTTCATTATTGCTCCATTGGAATTGGTTTGGTTCATCTCATTGCTGAGGATGGCCAGGTCCATCAGAATTGGTCATCAAATAGTATTGTTGTTGAAGTATATAATGATCTCCTGTCCCTGCTCATTTCATTCAGCATCAGTTTGTGTAAGTCTCTCCTGGCCTTTCTGAAATCATCCTATTGGTCATTTCTTACTGAACAATAATATTCCATAATATTTATATACCACAATTTATTCAGCCATTCTCCAATTGATGGGCATGTACTCAGTTTCCAGTTTCTGGCCACTACAAAGAGGGCTGCCACAAACATTCGTGCACATACAGGTCCCTTTCCCTTCTATATTCTTTGGGATATAAGCCCAGTAGTAACACTGCTGGATAAAAAGGTATGCACAGTTTGATAACTTTTTGAGCATAGTTCCAAATTGCTCTCCAGAATGGTTGCATATATTCACAATTCCACCAACAATGTATTAGTGTCCCTGTTTTCCCACATCCCCTCCAACATTCTGCTTTATCTTTCCCTGTCATTCTAGCCAGTCTGAAAGGTGTGTAGTGGTATCTCAGAGTTGTCTTAATTCTACAATTTTCTTAGAACAATAGTGTTAAACTCAAGTAGAGAGAGGGCATACCACTAAAAGATAAAGTATTTCTAGTTTTGCATATTGACTTAGAAAACCACATTATCTATGTTGTATAGAATTCTGATTTATTTTGTTAAAATATTTCCTAATTTACTTCTGGTTGTCACAGTATTTCAGGCAGAATAGCTAGCCTTCTGTTTGGCACCTCTGTCTTAGAGCATTCCCTTGAGCAAGAAGAAAATGAATAGGTTGCCTGTGAATATGCAATATGGATTTAGAACCTGGTTTTCTAACTTTGAGGGCAGTGTCCTGTCTCCTAAACGACACTTTTTACCAATTAGATTTGTCACTGTTTCTGGAAAAACTAATTTATTTGAGCATATCCTCTGTATACTTTTCATTTATTTCTATTTTTAGAAATAGTCTCTACATTTTTACATACTTTTGTAAATTTCCTTTACATGGTAAACATACTGAATATAAGGTCCTATTGACTTGTTTGGAAACTCTCCTCCAGTTCTCCCCATTTGTTTTCAATGCCAATGATTATTAAAATGTGTGTCTATACATACACACACACACATATAATAACCAATTTAAATGTTATGTCTGAAAGTGCATATTCATTTGGATTCTAGTGTCTTACAGATGATTATATGGTTAGTAATCTGTTGCTATTTGGATGATTTAACATCATTTTGGGAGAATTATTTGCTTTTGGATAGTCAAAGAAAGAGGACAAATGTCATTAATAAGTATAGTGAAAACTGTTTTGAGTTCCCCTTCTGTTTCTGAGATGCTGCTTTAGATTTAAATGCTATATTATAGGCCACAAATTTTAGCACCCCAGCTATTGAGAAAATAATAATAAACTATTATAAATGAAGGACAGTTCTTTCCCATACAATCTCACCTTACATCTTAAATTTGAGCCTTTAAAATAAATTGGAGTGTTTTATATGAATAAGTTACAGTTTAGATTATATTAAGTGATTATTTTGGATAGAAACAAATAATTTCTTTTTACTTCACTTTTGTTAGCGATTACGGAAATATGAACTTTTAAGGAATTTTTTTTTTATTTTGGGTTTATTAATGATGTATTATTTGTGGTGGCTAATTGCATGCATTCTTCTTGAGATTTCCTTTAAAAAAATTAAAGGAGACATATGTTTATGTATTGTGATTCCATCTGGAAGACTTGATGATTTTTCACATTTTTTTTCACATCTGGAAAAATGGTGAGCTTTATGTATTGTCAAGAAAAAAGGTTCTATTTTCTTTCAATTAATATGTTTCACTATCCATCTACATCAAAAACTTTTTTTCTTTTCTCTGTGTTAGCACAGATTTTTTGTTTGTTTGTTTGTTTGTTTTGGGGGGGAGGGGTTTAAACAAGCATATTTTTCCATTTGCTTAAAAAATACAGAATATAGACTAAAGTAAATACCTATGAGGATTTTGGATTTTAAGTTCTTAAATAAGCTAAGAAATAAGCTTTTTGAAGGTGGCCAAAGCATTTATTCCTTTACTAAATGCAATATGTGTAAGTGAGGAATTAAAATAAATAATCAATTAAAAATTATTTCAACTGTGTAATTATAGTCAAATCCATAGTACTTCCAAGACAGGAATAGAATGCTATAATCATGCCTGTTTTCATTTTCAAACAATAATTGTTTTAACTGAAGTTAATAAATGGCCAAGAATCTGATACTGACTTTAAAAAAGTCTGGAAGGTTGTTTTTTTTTTTTTTTCCTCTATTGGCCATGTGGTGATGAATTATTTTTGCTATCGCAGTTTTTGAAGACTATCTATTAAATACAGACAGTATAGTTAATTTTAAATTAGATATAAAGTCAAATATATTTGAAGTATTAAATTAGGAAAAATTACTTTAAATGTTGGTACATATTTTTTAACATTGTTTGCATTTTAAACACCGACTTAGGAAATGCAGATTGTTTTAAGAAATCTGATAAAATATATTAAAAATATACTAAACCTTCTGTGTTCTGGAAATGTTCATATAATTGCCATAAACTTTCATTATTAAGAGATAAAATGGGGGCAGAGCCAAGATGGTGGAGAGGAGACATGTCTTTTTCTGAGTTCTCCCAATATCCCTCAAATTAACAGCAAATTAAGCCTCTGAACTGGTTTTGGAGCAACAGAACTCACAAATATTTGGAGTGTAACAAATTTATAGCAGAAGATAACTTGAAAGATCTTCAGAAAAGGTCTATTTCAATCAGGCATGGAGGGAGATAGGTGGAGTGCAGGCAGCCACTCAGAAAACTGAGTGCAGGCAGCGCAGAGACAGCTACAACAGGGTTGGCTATTCTGTCCTGTTTACAAGCCAATAGATCAGCAGACAAACTCTAAGACATCCAATACAAATACCAAAGGAAAATAGTGAGCCCCTGAACCCCATAATATCATAACCTGACCATGCTCACAGCACCAGGAGTTAGCACTGACCCAATACAACTACTATTAGTGTAGAAGAAGCTTGGACAATCTCCCCTTTGTCCAAAAAGCAGAACTCATCCTTTTTAAAAAATGAGCAAAAAAGCAAAAATAACTCTGGGTATAGATAGTTTTTTTAATGGAGAAAGAGAACAGATTTCAAATTTGAAGACACTGAAGCCCCAAAGGATGATATGAATTGATCCCCATCTTACAAGGCTCTCTTAGAATTCTTCCTAAAAGAGAGTTAGAAGAAAAAGGGAGAAAGGAAAGGAGAACTTTGCAAGAGGGTTTGGAAAAGAAAACACAGAAATTATGTGAAGAAAACTCCTTACAAAATAGATTTAATGAAATGGGAAAAGCATATAACTTCTTACAAAATAGATTTGACAAATGGAAAATGAAAACAACTCCTTGAAAAACAGAATTTGTGAAATGGAAAAAAAATCCATAGAATAAAACAACTCATTTAGCAATTCATTGGAGTTTAAAAAGGTAAGTGAAGAAAATAATAAAAATTTTTAAAAAATTTAAAACTGAATAAAATTTAAAATTTAAAATAATTTAAAATTTAAAACTGAATAAAAGGAAATGAATGACTCAATGAGACATCAAAAATCAGTCAAGCAAAACCAAAAAAAGGAAAAATTGAAGAAAATATAAAATGTCTCATTAAAAAAACAACTGACTTGGGAAATAGATGTAGGAGAGACATTCTTAGGAATATTGGACTTCCTGAAAACCATGATGAAAAAAAGAGCCTAGACATCATCTTTCAGGAAATCATCAAGGAAAACTGCCCTAATGGCCTAGAATCCAAAGGTAAGGTAGCCATTGAAAGAATTCATTAATCACCCCCTCATAGAGACTCCAAAATTAAAACTCCAAGGCATATTGTAGCTAAGATTTGGGATTATTGGAACAAGCAAAAAATACTGCAAGTAACCTGAAGGAAATGATTCAAATATTGAGAGGCCCAATCAAGATTACCAGTACCTAGCACTTTCCACCTTAAAGGATCGAAGGACCTGGAATCTGGTATCCCCAAAGGCAAAGGAACTTGGATTGCAACTAAGAATCACCTGTCCAGTTGAACTGAGCATTATCTTCCAGGGAAGAAGATGCACATTCAATGATAGTATGAATTTCATTTATTTTTGATAGGAAGACCAGAGCTGAATCAAAAATTTGATCTCCAAATATAGAACTCAAGAGAAGCATAAAATAGGTAAAAATGAAAGAACTCGTGAGAACTGAATATTATTGGTATGCTTAGAGAATGTGGGTATAGTTTGATTCTATTATAATAATATGAAAAAGAAGCTAGAGGTAAAAAGGGGATTGCACTGGAAAAAGAAGAAAATGAAAGTAAAATGAAGGAAATTACATCTCATGAAGAGGCAAAGAAAACCTATTATAATTGAGGGAAAGAAAGAAAGGGAATGAACATTGTGTGAATCTTACTCTCCTCAGATTTGGTTCAAAGAATATTAGACATATTTGGTTTCAGAGAAAAACTTTTTTCACCTTCTAGGAAAGTGGGAGGGGAAAGGGGAAAGGAAAATGGGAAAATAGGAGACAAATAGAAGGGAAAACAGAATTAGTAGGAGAAAGATATAAGAAAAGGGTAGGCGCTTTAAAGGGGCTGGGCATTTTGAGGAAAGTGGTGGTCAGAAGCAAAATACTGGGGAGGAGGGGAGGAGGGAAGGAGGGAAAGGAAGAAAAGTTGAGAGTTGTAAGAATAGGCAACAAAACTCTACTAGTGGAGGATCTCAACCTTGTGCTCTCAGAACTAGATAAATCGAACTACAAAATAAAGAAGTTAAGGAGGTAAATAGAGTTTTTAAAAAGTTAGGTATGATAGATCTTTGGAGAACATTGAATGAAGATAGAAAGGGATATACTTTTTATTGGCAGTTCACTAAAAAAAAAAAATTAGTGAAATGGAAAAAAATTCCACAGACCAAAACAATACATTCAAAAACTCAATTGGACATATACAGAAAGAAGTAAAAAAAGCTAATGAAGAAAATAATTCTTTAAAAATTAGAACTGAACAAATAGAAACTAATGATTCATTGAGACAGCAAGAATCAGTCAAGCAAAACAAAAAATGACAAACTGGAAAACCATGAATTATCTACTTGCAAAACGACAGACTTGGAAAATAGATCTAGGAGAGATAATCTGAGGATTATTGGACTTTCTGAAAACTATGATGAAAAAAAGAGCCTAGATACTATTTTCCAAGAAATCATCAAAGAGAACTACCCAGATGTAATAGAATCAGAAGGTAAAATAGGCATTGAAAGAATTCATCGAACACCTTCTGAAAGAAACCCTAAAATAAAAACCCCAAGGAATATTGTGGCAAAATTTCAGAACTATCAGATTAAGGAAAAAATTTTACAAGCAGCCAAAAAAAAACCATTTAAATACCGAGGTGCCACAATAAGGATTACTCCAAGATCTGGCTGCCTCTACATTAAAGGAAAGAAGGGCCTGAATATGATATCTCGAAAGGCACAAGAACTTGAGATGCAGCCCAAGAATAAACTACCCAGCTAAGCTGAGCATTTTCTTCCAGGGAAGAAGATGGACATTTAATGAAACAAATGAATTCTATTTGTTTCTGAAGAAAAAACCAGAACTAAACAAAAAATTTGATCTTCAAGAATAGAACTCAAGAGATGCAGAAAAGGTAAAAATAACTCTTGAGAATTGTATTTCTGTTGTGGATATACAAAAAGAATACATGTAAAATTTGATTGTACTGATATAACATAAAAAGGGAAGTAGATATGGAAAAGGGATGATGGCAGAATAAGGTGGGAAGGAGGGATAAAAAGAGGGAAACCACATCCCACAAAGAGGCTAAGGAAACTTATCATATCTGAGGGAATTTAGAGAGGGGGAGGAACATTGTGTGAATCTTACTCTCATCAGAGTTGGCTCAAAGAAAAATAATTGACATTTGTTTTAGAGAAAATTCTCTCCTGCCTCATTAAAACGGGGAGAGGAAAAGGAAAAGAAAAGAGTAATAAGGGAAGGAAGGGGAAAGACCTCAAAGGGGGAGGAAGGATTATAAAGAGGATAAGCATCGTGATACAAGAGGGGTACACAAGTTTAAAAGGGGAAAGAGGGTTGGGGAGGCAAGAATAAGTAAAGCACAATCTGGGGTTATTAGGATGGCAGGAAATACAGATTTAGTAATTCTAACCGTAAATGTGAATGGGATGAACTCCCCCATAAAGAGGAGGCAGATAGCAGACTGGATCAAAAGTCAGAACCCTACAATATGTTGTTTACAAGATCCCAGCTTTTGGGATAAGAACTTACTGTTTGATAAAAATTGCTGGGAAAATTGGAAACTAATATGGCAGAAACTAGGCATTGATCCATACTTAACACCGTACACCAAGATAAGGTCAAAATGGGTTCATGACCTAGGCATAAAGAATGAAATTATTAATAAATTAGAGGAACATAGGATAGTTTACCTCTCAGACCTGTGGAAGGGAAGGTCTTTATGACCAAAGCAGAACTAGAGATCATTACTGATCACAAAATACAAAATTTCGATTATACCAAACTGAAAAGTTTTTGTACAAACAAAACTAATGCAGACAAGATTAGAAGGGAAGCAATAAACTGGGAAAATATTTTTACAGTCAAAGGTTCTGATAAAGGCCTATTTCCAAATATATAGAGAATTAACTCTAATTTATAAAAAATCAAGCCATTCTCCAATTGAAAATGGTCAAAGGATATGAACAGACAATTCTCAGATGAAGAAATTGAAACTATTTCTAGTCATATGAAAAGATGCTCCAAGTCATTATTAATCAGAGAAATGCAAATTAAGACAACTCTAAGATACCACTACACACCTGTCATGATTGGCTAAGATGACAGAAAAAATAATGATGATTGTTGGAGGGGATGCGGGAAAACTGGGACATTGATGCATTGTTGGTGGAGTTGTGAACAAATCCAACCATTTTGGAGAGTAGTTTGGAACTATGCTCAAAAAGTTATCAAACTGTGCATACCCTTTGATCCAGCAGTGTTACTACTAGGATTATATCCCAAAGAGATTATAAAGAAGGGAAAGGACCTGTATGTGCACTAATGTTTGTGGCAGCCCTTTTTAGTAGGAGTAAAAACTGGAAACTGAATGTTTCCAGTTGGAGAATGGTTGAATAAATTGTGGTATATGAAAATTATGGAATATTACTGTTCTGTAAGAAATGACCAACAGGATAATTTCAGAAAGGCCTGGAGAGACTTACATGAACTGATGCTGAGTGAAATGAGCAGGACCAGGAGATCATTATATACTTCAACAACAATACTATATGATGACCAGTTCTGATGAATCAGGCCATCCTCAGCAACGAGATCAACCAAATCATTTCTAATGGAGCAGTAATGAACTGAACTAGCTATGCCCAGAAAAAGAACTCTGGGAGATGACTAAAAACCATTACATTGAATTCTAATCCCTATTTATGCACACATGCATTTTTGATTTCCTTCACAAGCTAATTGTACAACATTTCAGAGTCTGATTCTTTTTCTACAGCAAAATAACGTTTTGGTCAGGTATACTTATTGTGTATCTAATTTATATTTTAATATATTTAACATCTACTGGTCTGGTCATCCTGCCATCTAGGGGAGGGGGTGGGGGGGGTAAGAGGTAAAAAATTGGAACAAGAGGTTTGGCAATTGTTAATGCTGTAAAGTTACCCATGTATATATCCTGTAAATAAAAGGCTATTAAAAAAATAAATAAAAAATAAATAAAAAATAAAACCATCAGCAAGCATATGTAATGGGGACAAACTAGAACCATTCCAGTACAATCAGGGGTGAAATAAGGTTTCTCACTATCGTCATTACTATTCAATATTGTATTAGAAATGATAGCTTTGGCAATGAGAGAAAAAAGATATTAAAGATATTAGAATAGATAATGAGAAGACCAAATTATCACTCTTTTGAAACTATGATGGTATACTTAGAAAATCCTAGAAAATCAACTAATAAACTACTAGAAATAATTAACATCTTTAGCAAAGTTGCAGGATACAAAACAAATCACCAGCAATTTATATATTATCAACAATGTCCAGCAGCAAGAGATACAAAGACAAATTCTATTTAAAATTACTGTTAATAATATAAAATATTAAGGACTCTATATGCCAAGGCAAAAGCCAGAACTATATGAACATGATTACAAAATATTTTTCACACAAATGAAGTCAGATATGATTGATAATTGCAAAAAAATATCAAGTGCTCCTGGATAGGCCAAGCTAATATATTAAAAATAACAATTACTACCTAAATTAATCTACTTATTTAGTGCTATGCCAATTCAGCTCCCCAGAAATTATTTTATAGATTTATGAAAAATTTATGAAAAATAACAAAGTTCATGTGGAAGAACAAAAGGGCAAGAATTTCAAGGGAATTAATAAAAAAAAATGCCAATGAAGGTAGCTTAGCTGTGCCAGACCTAAAATTATAAAGCAGCAGTCATCAAAACCATTTGGTACTGGCTCAGAAATAGGGTAGTCAATCAGTGGAATAAATGACTCAGGACAGTTCCAGTGATCTTGTGGTGATGAGAGCTATGTACACCCAGAGAGAGGACTGTGGGAACTCAGTGTGGATCATAGCATAACATTTTTACTTGTAAAAATATATACAATTTTTAGAAGATTTACTTCTAAATAATACTTCTAAAAATAAAAAATAAAATAAGAGATGATTAAAAAGTTATCACCTTTAATAGAAAATATCCTCTGTTATGTGATAAAATATACATATCATTTTTTTTCTTGCTTCTTAATGAAACATCTAAAATATATCTTGGTGTTAGCAAAAATCAAGTCAATCCAAAAAATTTTCCATCACAAAGTTTCTAATATATATTCAGGGAAAATGCACCATGTATATAGATGTTCTTTGTCCTAAAGCATAATGACATTTTACAAGTAAAATCAAAACATTTAGTTGTGGAACCACAACTTTTGTATAAAACAGGACTTCTGAGACTATCTAGGTACTTAATGTGAATGAAATTGACACCATAACACATCTAAAAATAGTTACCCAACCTTTGCTTAACACCTAGGGGCAAATATCTATTCTCTTTGTAAGACAGTCTATTCTACTTTTGGATCTCTTAATAGAAAATTTGTTTGTCCTGACATTAAAACTAAATTATTCATTTCTTTGTCTATTCTGTACTTTTTCCTATTATGCTTGTTAGAGCCAAACAGAACACTTCTAAATCTACTTTCACGTGATAATTAAAAACTTAGAAGACAACCACACTATACAATCTACATTCTCTTTTCTGCTTGTATCTATTAATCATATGATATTGTCTCAAGATCTTGATTATTTAATTAGAGACAGCATGATTTTGATCGTGATTTGAACATTGTAATAAAATATTATGTTAAAGCCAAGAAGGAAATTAATCCCATAAATATTTAATAATGAAGCCTAATAACAAACAATTTTCTACTGTATACACACACATACATAGACACTCACCCCTTACATATACATTTTATGTATAGTGAAGTGAAAAAGGAAAATTGAGAAAATTTAAAAGTTCAAACAAAAAATGGATACATGTATAAAATTAATGAAAATATCTAGATACTCAGGTAAAATGGCTATTTTTACTTATGTTTTAAAATAATTACAATTATTTTCCATTCATCCTTCATTTTCATTAATTCATAGTGAAAAGTATCTGGAGTTTTTTTTTTTTTTTGATTGCAAATAAGGAAAATAAATTAATCTCCAAATCTAAATTTGTTTATCTTTCAGGATGCTCAAGTAAACCAGTCCCATCTACTTGTTCAATATTGCATCCTACTATTCCCCTAAATGAAATTTCTGGTTCATTTAGTTAAATGAATTGTTATTGAAATGAAAGAATGAACTTCTTTACTTTGTTCATTTTAATCTCTGCAATACCCTTCAAATAAAAGTGTTCTTCCATGTTTTTCCTGCTCCTACCTCTGCTTAGAATACTTATCTTTTTACCTGGGTCCTTAAATATTTCAGTGCTATCACTGCTATCTTTCAAGTTCCAACATGCATCTTAATTTATTAGTATTATCCCCAAATATTGGCAGTTCCTGAAGGACTAGGGCCACAAAATATCTATTATTAGAGGTCTTCAAAATAACTATTATAGTGCCCACATAAGTCAGATATGATACAGAATGTCTTCATAAAAAGTTGCAATACATGGGTTACCTGTGCTAGTATGGATCAGTCTCAGATTTCTCTAAGCTCTAATTTCCTTACCAGGTTTTTTTTTTATGTGATTCTAACCTCAAAAAGTTTTATTGGGAGGTTGGTAGAAAGCTCTTTGTCATTTGAAGGCAATATAGAAATTATATGAATATTGACTTATTTACTATCTTGAGGACAGAAAACATATCTTGCTATGCTCTCTGTTCTACAAGAAAAATAACATCATGTCATAGAAAGAACTCTTGGTTAGAGTTGTAGTTCTCTCTCTTACTACCCAGGAGACATCTTGGACAAATTATTTTTCTCTGCACCTCACTTTCTCTATCTGCAAAAGAGTGTAGAAACAGATCAATTCCAATCTTCTTTTTAGGTATGATGTCTTTCAGCAATGACATTCTCTGATTCTGTAAATTTTTACTTCTAACTTTTTTCTTAATGTAAATACATAATAATGTGTAGGAAGAGCACATTTGCCACCCTTTTTTAAATTTTGTTTTGTTTTTTAGAACAGAATGAATTGGTTATTTTTGTTTTATAACAGTTTCTTTCTTCCCCTTACCTTTTACATTTGTTTAGGATGATGCCCGACAACTTTTTGTTCTTGCTGGTGCTGCTGAAGAAGGTTTTATGACAGCAGAACTTGCAGGTGTTATCAAAAGATTGTGGAAAGATAGTGGTGTACAAGCCTGTTTCAACAGATCCCGGGAATATCAACTTAATGATTCTGCAGCATAGTAAGTAATTTTAAATTCAGAATTAAAATATCATTAATAATTCTAAACAAGTAATTAAATTTTATACTAATTAGATGCATTGTTACACAATTCAAAATTTTAAAAAATGTCTTTAATGTTTTATTTTATATGTTTCAGTATGGCCTTGTTAGTTATTTCCTTTCTGTTCAGAAATGCCTGAAAATGTGAATGTATGTGTTTTTAATAAAAATATATGAGGGGAATGTTTTTAAGATACATTTCCAAGGAAAAAAAACCAAATATGGTCTTCAATGCCAGTAGTCACATATATATGTGCAAGTCTTACAAGTCTGGCTGGAGCCAGAGAAATTAAGGTATAATCGGATTACTGTACTATTGTATTAGATCAAGGGTTTTTAATCAAGGAGTTTGGAAATATTTTTCTGGAGTTCCTGCAATTTAAAGTGGGGAGAGGTGTTATGTCTTTTAAGTAACCACTAACTGAAATTTAGCATTTCCTTCATTTATGAATTGAAAAACGAACATCTTGCTGAAAAGGAGTGTGTAGATTTGATTAATAATATCCATGATCCAAAATGAATGAAGAAACTCTTTTCTAGCCTAATATTGAGAAACCACGCTCTAACAAAGTGTACCTGAAGGAGATATTTCTTTCAAAGGTTCCAGGCTCTCAATTGGGAGATTAAGTGCTCTTAAGTTTCCTCACAAAGCAGTAAATAACAGCTTACCTAAAAATGGTCTTGAGTATATCACATGTTGCAGTAGACCACTTTAGAGACAATAGAAATAAAATCTTTAAATGGTCATTTAATGAACAGACTCCTCAACTTATGCCTGTTAATTTAATCAGTTATAAAACCCTACCTGCCTTTTAAATTTTCCCAGGGGTTAGTATTGCTAAGGGGGAAAACATTCTCTGTGTTTGCTAAACTTTCCAAAATGTTTTCATTTTCTTATTGGCATTCCTTGACATTTTTGGAGTTCAAATGACTCAATTAAATGAGAAATAGCTTGTGATAGATTATATGACTCTTGGGCTATGTGAATGGTGAAGCTTTCCTTGATTGCTTCATTCCACACATTATCATTTCAGAACATCTTTAGTAATCATCATCTATAGTATTCTTTGAGTACTTAAAAGATACTCAATGTTTGTGTCCTCTCGAGTTTCATTGTCAGCATTTTTATGGACAGGAATTTTATATAGCTTTTTATATCTGTAGCTAATACGGTATCTTTCTTATAATGAATGCTTTATAAATGTTAATCATGATGACTGGTCCTTTTTTCATGCTTTTCTTTATATCATTATTGCATTATTTATAGTGAATAGTCAGCGATTCACTAAATCTCTGTCAATAAATCTTCATTTTCCCCAACTCTCAATAAAGTAACTATAATATAATTCAGAGAATTAGAGTTTAAATGAAATTCTCTATGCATACTAACTTTATTTTTTACTTATTAGAACAATTGAAATTTGAAAAGATCCACTGTGTAACCAGCAATATTCACTGATACTTGAATTTTACAAGATAAATAGAGTTAGTGATTTGACAGTCACTTTTTCATATCCCCTTATGGATCCTTCCCATAACTTTTAAGCACTTTTTGGTGAAAGTCTTCAGATTCACTCCTTCTTTTTTCATACCATGAAAAATAAAAATAATACTTTATTATAATAGAAATGTAATTGAAAAGTTGAGGTATAAACATAATTTTATAAATTCTAAAGAATTAGAGCAACTCTTTAGTTGAATAAATTTAAGGGATGTTGGGTTTTTTTGTACTTCATAAATTTGTGATTTTTTACAACTGTTTTCTCATATCAAGATGCACAAATTTACAAAGCAGATGATTTTGTCTTTTTTTTAAATACTTACAACATACAAGAGGATTCTTTTAAATATTTTAACAATATTATCTTTTTCTAAAAGGGATTTAACATTTCATCCCTTTCTCTCATATATAGAAACATACTACATAATATAGTATGTTCCTCCCTATTAAGAGGTTTTTTTTTTTCCTTTCCTGTAATTTCATGGTTGTAAGGAAGTCCTAGAGAAGAAATCCTGTCCATCAATGTAGATGGACAACTAGCTCTCCAATTTGTAGTTTTAGATTATTTGAACCACTGAGAGGTTTGAATAATGTACTCAGGGTCACATAGTCACTATATTAAACACAAGATTTGAACCTAGGCCCCTCAACTCCAAAGGCAGCTCTTTATCCACCTAACTACATTACCTAATAACTTTAAAGAATCATTATTTTTTCTTGCCAAAAAATTGTTTGAATGGTTCTTTACTACTTAGAGCCCCATTAATTTAAGATTTAAGCACCTATGTATAAAAATTATTACACTGTGTATCAATATTAATGTGTAAGAACTATCTGGGACAACTCTGTTTTATAAATCTCTTGATTGATCATTCCCTGTCTTTGTTTGCCACTATCAGATTAATCATCCAAAATTCTTTTATCAATTATGTTTTTCATCATGTAGTAGTCAACACATCATTTAGCTTAGAATGCCAGAGTTTTGATTCTGGTTCTAATACAAACTGGGCTTACAAGAGCTGCTAACAATCTTTCTGAGACACCATGCGATTCTTTTTATCTAGAATGCTTTTCCCATCCTTTATACGCAAGGGGCAGTTCTATTCTCACCTCCTTTACCTATCCTTTCTTGACTACTTAGCCTCACATTACTATGTAGCAGTCAGACCTTATTTAGCACTTATTGCGTGAACCATATATTTTGCTAGTATCTATAATGTCTGAGCTAGCTCCCTGGAGGGCCTCAGGATCAGCCGTCAGGATAAATCATAGTCCTTGGTCTTCATGGGGAGAAGTAAAGGAGGCACATAGCTTGCCAAAAGATGTATCCTGGATTCTGGAGTCCAGAGTCTCCAGCCTCTTTCCTCCTCATCCTGCTACCAAGTGACTCTGACTTCTCTCCCCCAGCCCTCCAATCCTTGCCTACAATTATCTCACTGCCAAAACATTTAGCAAGCACCAATGGTGAGGAGAGCCATCACATCATCATCTCATCTAACTATGTATATAGAACTATTATCTCACATAGAATAGGTAATTAGTCTTAAGTGCTCTCTTGTCTGATTCAAGCACACCTTTTTCAGAGATTCAGCCCTTTACAAGTATCATACATTCACTTTGTCCTTTTTTTCCCCTATTTTTTTTTCCCTATAAGAACTTAAGTTCTTAGAGATCAACCACTTTGTATCTCCAGCCACTATTTGGTATGGTCAAAGGACACAATAATACTGTAATCAATATGAATTAAATTAAGTTGGCCCAGATAAGTGAATTTCTAAAGGATGAACAGTCTCCAAAGACCAGTATATTTTTGTTAGGTATTTAACATGGATATGTTGAAGGTTTAGGAATCGTTTTTCATCTATCCATTAAAGTATATAAGCATACACATTCTACTGTCCTTGTTTGAAACTGAATTGTAAAATTTCAAAGTATGATCACTGTAAGGATTAAATCAATTTTTGTTTTCCAGCAGTTAGCACTTTCAATTATGGAGCTAAGAGAAAGAAATTGAAAATTAAGTAAGTCCAGTTGGTTCTATAGAATTATTGTTATTTAATCCAAGAGCTATGTGGTCTCTGAACTTTTAAATAACTGTATTATCAAGCCTTTAAACACTGGAAATAGATCCCAACAGGAGGAGAGTATTGTAATTTCAACTTTGCTGGAATAGTGGGTTATAATATATACAGGTCAGTAACTGTGCAGTAACCTAAATTTTGGAAGTAACTATCAATTTAAATTCATTTTGACATGAAGAAAAGTCAATAAATGGGATTTCAAATGCTTTTCCAATAGGAGAGTAGGGGTAGGTCTGAAGCGAACCAACAAGGAAGAGACAGATGCCTGGGCATGTTGCCAAAGTATTATTGCCAAAGGATCATTAAGAGAATATACCAGTATAACTACTGGTGATACTGGTGAGTCAGTCAGACACCTGGCAAATTTCAGGGCAAATTGTATAATGTTGAGTCTCCTCAGAACTCACATAGGACTTTGGACCCAAAGAAAGAAATTTCCCTATTTGTGGAAAAGTAGCATATGATGAAGATACTCTGGCAATTTCTTAAATAAGTGAGTCTTACCTTGAAATTCCTAGAGTTGGAAAAAATAAGTCTACTTCACTTTAATGTTTTAAAGATAATAATTGAAATTCAAAATTGAATTATTAACATCATTTTTCTTTAAGTATTTAACTAGAACCTAATTTTGTTGTTGACTTTATTAATACTATGCTGTATTGTTAACTTAAGCCAACAGGTCGGAAGTATCCTTTTTTCATAGACTAGAAATCATTTAATATAAATAAAAACTCTTGTTTATAATGCCATTCCATTTAATTTAAGCCTGAAAGAAGGCATTTTTATTGAATTCTAGTGGACCATAGGGGAAAATCATTTGAGGTCTATGTACAAGAAAACAACTAATGCTTGAACAGAGTATCTGTTCCAGTAAAGAGACTTTCAAACACACTACATCTTCATTAGCTAGAGTTAATGAAGAATAAGAATAGGGAATATAAAATTTTATTCTGTAACTGCCTGTCTATCTGTAATTAACATAGATCTCATTTTTCTACCTTCCCTCTATCTTTTTAGGTCATATCTTACTATGGTACAGCCATATCTCATTATCAAGGATGTCATGACATCTCATTCGATTTTTATCCATGTCCTCACATATATCATAGAGAAATGACACAACATATAGTGGGTGCCTTTATATGTTGTGAGTTTTTTTTTAAATAGATTCATTATGTAGCTTGTCCTTTTTATTCCTTGCTAAAAAGGGGGAGCATAAAGACAAGAAAACTACAATGCAAATTAAAAAGAAAAATGACTAGAATTTTATCTAGTTAAACAAGTACTTAATTTTGAAAATGTGAAATTGATAAAACTAAAGATAATGTTTCTGACTATAATCAGTCCAAAAGTTTACTTGTAAAGGTTACCACATGGAAAACTCAAAAAAAAAAAATATAACTGTTTAGCCATCAAGCACTTATCTCTTACACAAAAGGAGGTCAAGGCAGACAAGGTCAGCACTACTGTTTAAATACAAGCTAACTTAAAAAATCTTAAAGGAGGACAGAGGGAAATTATGAGTAGCTTTACTTTGTGAAATAGTGAAAAACATAAGTGAAATAGTGAAAAACAAAATGTCTCCAGGTGTTCAACATGAGACCCAACTAAATCAGAAAATCTGAGAATAATTTCAGATTATGCTTTTGAAGTAAAGCAAATAATGTGACCAATAACAAATTTGCCAGTTTTTTTTATAGCAGACTGTTCTCATTATTAATGACAGTGCCATTTCCACATTTGAACTCAGGATATTGTGTGTAGACTCCATATATAATGTGTAGAAATGAGATCAAATTAGGAATATGGAAGGATCTAACCATAGGATGCATAGAATAAATCTATGCTGATTTTACCATGCAAATAAAAAAAAGAAGATAAACTATTTTAAATGCTCATCATCATTTATTCTTAGCCCTTGTCTTAAAACTTTCTCCAGTCTTCTCATTGACAGCTAACATGGACAAATCCTTACTTATACCCATTGCCATTGATCCTAATCAGTTGTATTATTTGGACTAAGGACACTCTCATCTATGGTTTTCTACTTTTCTTTTAAAATTTTTGACCACTTTTCTGAAGCTATTATCTTATATTTCTTTTCAGGTCAAACTCTTGAAAAAAGCAATTTGCATTCGTTAGTCAACTTTTTCTTATCTTCCCTTCCTTCTTAGTCTCTTACAGTTTGTTTTCTGGCCCTATTACTCAACTGATTTTACTCAGTGAGATTTCTAATTATTGTTGTTTAGTTATTCAGTCTTGTTTGAATCTTTATGACCCCAAAGAGCATAGGTTCACAGATTTTTTTTTTCCCTTGGAAAAGACATTGGAATGTTTTACCATTTCCTTCTCCATCTTGTTTTACAAATGAGAGAATTGAGGCAAACAGGATTAAAATGACTTGCCCAAAGTCAGATAGTAGGTATCTGAAACCAGTTTTGACCTCAAGTATTCTAGACTTCAACCTCAGAACTCTAGCCATTCTACTATTTAGCTGTTTTTTCCTAGTTATAACCAATTAAATCACTTGGCTTTTTTCAGTCATCATCTTCCTGTAGCATTTGGTATTATAGACTATACTGCTCTCCTCCTGGATGCTCTGCTCTGTGTGATAATTACCTTTCCTCATTTGCTTCCTACCTGTCTGAATCTTACTTATTTTCCTTTGTTACTTCACAATTCCATGTCCTATATCCTCCCCAAAGCATTTGTCTGAGCCCTTTTTTGTGTGTGTCTCTACATTTAGCAAGTTTATCATTGACCTTTAAGTGGATGACTCTCAGAATTATATATTCAGCCCTAGTTTCCTAAGTCGCTCTTTGGAGTCTCTTTTTAGGATATCCTACAGTCATCTCAACTTCTTCATGTACCAGACAGAACTTATTTCCCGCTCACTCCAAGTCATTTCCATATTTCCATGTTTCAGTTGAAGACACCATCATCCTAGTCACTAAAGTCTGTAGTCTCTGACTTATCTTTGACTCTTTCTCACTTTAATTGCTGAATCTTGTTGATTCCACCATTACATCTCTTTTTTATATATCCTCTTTCCACTCATTTGATTGACACGCTAGTTCAGATCTCTCAGTACCTTTTCTCTGGTGTGTTTAGTATCTCCTAGTCTCCTCCTTTCTTCAAGTTTCTTTTCAGTTCATTCCATCTTCCACATAGCCATCAAAATATTGTTTTTTTTTTTCCTTTAGCACAGATCTAATCATATCACTTAGTTGTATTTACCACTAACCCCCAGTGATTATTCTCCTTCTATCTGTAGTATCAAATATAAGCTCTCTTGTTTGTTATATAAAGTCTTTTTTGTTAGCGTTCTCTCCATAAATTCATGTTTTTGCTTATTTCTTTGCTTGTTATACTGTCTCAGTAAAATGTACTGAAATATGGTTATATAACTGAGCTACTGCTTTTTCCAATATACAAAGGTAAGAGATATAATGAGCTGCTGAATGACTTGGAAGACATCATTTTAAATTGGGTTGATTAGCAAAAGAAAAAAAAAATTATGGAAGATTTGAGTTTCGGGCAGGTTTTAAAGAATAGAAGAAAAATATTATTTTGTGGGTAGAATGGCACCAGCAAAAGTGAGTTACAAAATGATAAAAACAACTATTTATTTGGGTGTCTTCTAGTTTCTACCTGTTATTTCCTAGCTAACAGTTATATTTCTCAAAGAAAGATTCTGTTAATACTAACCTATATCCTAACAAACATAACCACATAACAAACATTGCTGGTCAAATGAATCCCATGACAGAGCAAGAAGAGCTAGTTGACTTGAATGAACTGCTTTTGTAATAGTAGAAAGTTGACTGGATAGAGAAATAGAAAATAGAAAAAACAAACAAACAAACAAAAAAAAAACAGAACCTGACTGTGGTGTTAATAGTTTGAGAGAAGTTTCGTGAAAGAATTACTACAACCTTTTATTTAAAAAGTTACCCAACATAACTCATACCATAAAGCTGTCACATAGATTGCATAGATATATAGCCACAAAAAGTTGGGCAGATTCATTTTAACAAAAACCAGTGAATTAGGTGTGATACTCAAAAATTAAAAGAATAATAATTTCATTTATGTGGGCATATATTCCCCTATTACAGAATACAGTCCCTTTGTACCTTTTTGAAAGTTGTTATACCAGGAAATAATTTGTGAATTAATTGAATGAAGAATATTGTTATGAGCCACTCTACACTTGGACTGGTACTTAGGCATCAGATAATTGTCCAATCTGTCTGCGTCAAAGCTTTTCCATCCTGTTAAAGGAATATGTTGTTATCAGATGTTCTCTTGCTAAACCCTGAATACATTTAGAAATGAGAGGTAAAATTGAACTTGTTGCTTTTATTTGACTTACATATTATTTTGGATTTTGCTTTTGTTTCTACTTGAAATGTATTTTTTTTTACTTATTTTTTTTAAAAATTCATTTTACTTCAGTAGGAATTTTCATAAATATTTAAGTCTCAATTTGAGCATTGCTTAACATCTCAAAACAAGTACTTAGAAAATGTTTTACTTAATTTTTTTGTCTTTTTTTTTGTGCTGCTAGTCCATCTTTATTGGTATGATTATCTTACCATATTTTTCCCCCAGCTACTTGAATGACTTGGACAGAATAGCACATCCAAATTATATCCCAACACAGCAAGATGTTCTCAGAACCAGAGTGAAAACAACAGGAATAGTTGAAACACATTTTACTTTCAAGGATCTTCATTTTAAGTGAGTATATAATATATGCATGATGTATAAGTTTTAAATATAAAACTCATTGCTTAAGAAATACAAAGCTTAAAAGTACAACTATTTAAAGACCTAAATGTTGAGAAGTGGTAAATTGTTTTCTCAGAAATGGAAAAAATATGTGTTTCCAATGAAAAAATATAAGAAGTAAACATTCTGGGAGTGATATTTAAATTTTAGCCAGAAAGATATGGAATTTCTACCTACCTACCTTAATTTTAGGGGCAGAGATTTAAAAATAATTTTTTTCTATAAAGTTCATGAACAAAAATTGAAATGCTAATGCTACTAAATTGTGATATTATATATATATGTGTGTGTGTGTCTTTAGTGAAAATTAATGTATTCACAAAATATTCAAGTTATTAAATTATTTTAAATAATTAAATTTCAAGTTATTGAATGATATGAAATAATTAAAAATTTGAAAATTTCTCTGGAGCCATTTCTCCTTTCTTTGGCTATATATCTGTTAATTAGCTCTACCTTTGTGATTTCTTAGTCTTCTTGCAGAGTATTATATTACACTGTTATTTGATATGCTAGTCATTTTTAATTGTTTATATTGTTATTTGATATGAAATGTTCTTTTTGTGGATAAGGGAACTAAGTATCAAGGTTAAATGGAGTGTCCTATTAAATATTAAAGCACTATATAATTTATATCAGTTTAAAAAAAAGATCTCTACAAAAGATATAGAAAAGCTACTGGATTTGTAAAATCCCAAAATAGCTTTTTTTTAAATATGCAAATGTGCCTTCATTTTATTCATAAAACTGAATGGTGTGTTTTTTTCTCATCTTTTCCTTTCAGATTGCTACCTTTTTCTTTTATGTTAAAACTTTCATGTTTTAATTTTCCCTCTGACTTTCTCATTTTTCCCATTTAAATCTTTGTCATATTTTTAAAAAATTCTTATGTGTTACTTCTATTCACTTTATTCTCTTTATCTTATCTTTTGAAAAGTTCAAGTTCATGGAAAATTAAGGTGTGTATTTCAAGTGAGATGAGAAATTATATTCACATGATCATAAAGTTCTAGGGACAGGTGTGCAGTATCAGGACTGCTCTATTTCATTTGTTTCCAAATCAATCACAGGTTGTTCTTATTAATTCTTTCATATTAGAGTTACAATTTTATTTTTAAAAAGACCAATTTTAGATTCTAGTAAAACAAATGGTGTATTTAATGTTATGTGTCCTTTTTTTCAGAATATATTTAGTATTTTTGGTAAATGTCTATAAAGTCTCTAGCACTAAGAATGTTTCCAGGAGCCTCTCATTCATTGAGTGGAATATTAATATATTGAAGATTCCATTATAAAACAGTCTCATGGCATGGACCCAAAACCATTATTTTGGTCAGCTAATTAGTTGACTTGCGTTATGTTGGAGCATTACTGGTTTTTAGGGTTGCAATGAAAAAGCAAAAACACTCCCTGCCCTCAAGAAGCTTACATTTTAATATGAAAGACAACATATGGGTAGATAGGTATATACAAGACAAATATAGAGTAGAACGATGACATCCTTGAAGAGGAAGTTAACACAAGCTGTAGAAACAAAGAGGGGCCTATTATGGGATTTGGTGTGTCTGCTTGATCTTGAAAGAAGCCAGGGATTGTAAGAATCAAATGATATGAAAAACAACATCCCAAATATGAAGATATCCAGTGTATAGAAAATATAAGCAGTAAATAGTTGGTATGTAGAAGGAACAAAAAGAAAATCAGTGTTGTACATCATAGTGTCTATTCAATTGTAATGTGTTTAAAGCCTGAAATGTTAAGCAGAAACCATATTGGCAAGATCTTTTTTTAGCTGTTTTTAATATATAGTTTTAATAGTTTATAGTTTTAATATTCACTCTTGAAAAACCGTGTTCCAAATTCCCCCCTTCCCAACACTCTCCCCTAGATAGCAAGTAATACAATATGTTGCACAGTAAAGTTCTTCTGTATATATATTTCCACATTTATCATGCTCACAAGAAAAAAAAAATAGATCAAAAAGAAGAAAAAAAATGGGAGAGAAACAAAAAGCAAACCACAGAAGAGTAAAAATACTATGTTGCAATACACATGAAGTTCCCACAGACCTCTCTCTGGGTGCAGATGTCTCTTTTCATCCCAAAATATGTTGGAATTGACCTGAATCACTTCATGAGTGAAAAAAGCCAAGTACATTAGAATTGATAATTGCATAATTTTGGTTTTGCTGAATATAGTGTTATTTTTGTTCTACTCACTTCACTTAGCATCAATTCATATGTTTCTCCAGGTCTCTCTGAAATCATCCTGCTGATTGTTTCTTATAAAACAAGAACATTTTATAACGTTCATATACAATAACATATTCATCCCTTCTCCAAATAATGGGCATCTACTGAGTTTTCAGTTTCTTGTGACTGTCAAAAGGGCTGCTACAAATATTTTCTCATGTGGGTCCTTTTCCCTTTTTTACTGGGATATAGACCTAGGAGAGACACTATTGTATCAAAGGGTATGCACAGTTTGATAGCCTTTTGGGCATAGTTCCAATTTGCTTTCCAGAATGGTTGGCTCACTTCAAAACTCCACCAACAATGTTTCAATGTCCCAGTTTTATGGCATCTCTCAAACATTTATCCTTATCTTTTCCTGTCCTCTTAGCCAATCTGAGTGTATATTGATACCTCAGAGTTGTCTTAATTTGCATTTCTCTTATCAGTACTGATTTAGAGCATTTTTTTTCTTATAACTAAAAATGGCTTTAATTTCTTCATCTGAAAATTTTATGTTGATATCATTTGACCATTTATCAATTTGAGAATGGCTTGCATTCTTATAAATTTGAGCCAGTTCTCTAGAAACTAGACCTTTATCAGAACCCTTGGGTGTAAAATCCCCTCCTTTCTCCTGTTTTCGGCTTCCCTTCTAATGTTTTTTGCATTGGTTTTGTTTGTACAAAAAGTTTTTAACTTTCAGTTGGAGAATGGCTGAATAGGTTATGGTACATGAATGTTGTGAAATATTATGGTTCTGTAAGAAACAATTAATAGGATGGTTTTAGAGAGGCCTGGAGAGAGTTAGATGAACTGATGCTAAGTGAAATGAGCAGAACAAGGATTCCATTGTACAGGGAACTGCAAGATTATACGATGATTAATTCTGTTGGATTTGGCTCTTCTCAAGAATGAGACAGTTTGAGCCAGTTCCAGTTATCTTGTGATGATGAGAGCCATCTATACCCAAAAAGAGGACTAATGGAACTGAGTGTGGATCACAATATAGCATTTTCACTCCTTTTGTTGTTGTTTGCTTGAATTTTATTTTCTTTCTCATTTTTTTTCCTTTTTGATCTAATTCTTCTTGTGCAGTGAGATAATTGTATAAATTCATATGCCTATATTGAATTTACGTATATTTTACTGTGTTTAACATATATTGGATTACTTACCATCTAAGAGAGGGGGTAGGTGGAAAAGGGGGAAATTGGAACAAAAGGTCTTGCAAGAGTCATTGGTGAAAATTTATCTTCCATATGATTTGAAAATAAAAAAAGCTTCTAAAAAGTTTTTAACTTAATATAATCAAAATTATCCATTTTTCATTTCATAATGTACTCTAATACTTTTTTGGCCATAAATTCCTTCCTCCACATCTGAGAGTTAAACTATCCTTTGCTCTTCTAATTTATTTATAGTATCCCTCTTTCTGAAAGGAAATTTCTATTTAAACCATGAGCCCATTTTGACCTTATCTTGGTATATATAGTGTGTTAGATGTGTATCATTGCCTAGTTTCTGCCACACTAATTTCCAAATTCCCCAGCAATTTTTGTCAAATAATGAATTCTTATCCCAGAAGTTGTGGTCTTTGGGTTTATCAAACACTAAGTTACTATAGTCATTGACCATTGTGTCTGTTCTTCCCTGTCTCCATAATAGCTATTTATAGTCAGGAGTCTTTTTGGCTTTTTTGCTCATTTTTAAAGGTTGAGGTCTTCTTTTAGTATAGTGGTGCAAAGTTGATATTTTTCTTAGCTTCCTCTATAGGTGATAGGGATGTCATACTTCCCTGGGATTGGTACTGCTAGTTTCCTTCCTATGCTGGGTGGATATGGCCACGTCTCACATTATGCTACTGTTGGAAGCTCACTATTCACCTTCTGTAGTTGTGTTGGAGATCTCACAGCTGGTCTGCTATTCCACTGGCTTCTGAACCAGGACAGAATAGAAAATTCTGCTGTATTTTGGTTAGCAGCCTCCCACTAGATTACCCCTGCACACACAGGCTACTTTGTTCTGGGTCTTGCTGCATTCTGCTGTGTTGTGTCTGCCCAGGGCTGCAACCCACATTGAGACAAACCTTTCCTGAAGTTCTTCCAAAATATCTTCTGCTGGAAATTTGTTACACTCCAAATATTGTGGATTCTATCACCCCAAAACCCATTCTTTTGCTTCCAAAACCCAGTTTGATCTGCTGTTGATCTGGGATAAGGCAGGAAGAGCTCAAAAACCTGTCAATTCTCTACCAACTTGCTCTGCCTCTTGGCAAGATCTTTAAATGCTAAATAAAGGAGTTTATTCTTGATCCTCAATTTAATAGGGAACTTAAAAATATATTGAGTTGGAGAATGGGTGAAACAACTAGATCTACATGTTAGGAAAGTCTCCTAGCAAGCTGCTTGGAATTAGTAAAGACATTGAACAAAAAAAAAGTCTTAATTAGAAGGGTTATTGGAATAGTGCAGTTATGAAGTAATAGAGGCCAGGTCTAGTGTAGAAGCGGTGTGGATAGAGAAAAAACCTGTGCGGGGGGGGAGGGAAGGAGAAAGAGAAGGAAAAGGAAGGGAAGGGAAGGGAAGGGAAAGAGAAAGGGAAGGAGAAAGGGAGGGAAGGAGAAAGGGAGGGGAGGGGAGGGAAGGAGAAGGGGAGGGGAGAGGAGAAAAGGGAGGGGAAGGGAGGGGAGAGAAGGGAAGGAAAGGGAAGGGGAGGGGAGGGAGGAAGGGGAGGGAGGGAGGGAGGGAGAGAGAGAGAGAGAAAAAGGAAAAAAGTATTTATAATATAAAAGCATCCCTTTAGAGGAGATTTATATTTGTATATAGAGATTGTGAAACTGTTCTTGAAAGTCCAAGACTAGTATTCAAGTAATAATAACACAATTTATACATGGTCTCAGCTAGAAGAAAACCTAACAATCACCAAATAATTTTGGAAAAGTCCTACACTCTAAAATTAGTTGTAGTACAGAACATTGTAGGTGACAGGCACATTCACCGGCAAATTTTGCCCAATAGTTTAGTTTACTTGATTACCAAAAAAATACATACTGTATATTCATTTGCAGTTCATCTTTTTTTTTATATGTGTGTGTGTGGGGGGGGTTTGAGATATTGAGCATATTTAAGCTTTCTAATAACTAAAGTTTCTCCAAAATGGGACTTTTTTTGTTTTAAATCATTTTTGGGTCTCTTTACCAAGCAAATTTTATATCAATCTAAAGAAATAGATTATTTACACTAAATTTAATTTAGCATTTTCTGGATTACTCATTTATCATTAACATCCTGTCCTCCTTGTATTTTGTAATGCAACTTTTTTTATTTCTTCTGTTATCTTTTTTTATTGGCAATCTTTCTGTCACTTCTCATCCTGTCAGATTTTAATAAGTTAGTTTCTCTCTAATTTCAGCTTTTCCTTTCTTTAACAAAATTTGTTATAAATTGTAAAACATTAGTAAGCCATCAAAAATCTTAAAGCTGTCTTAATACTGGAAAGTTGTGATGTTTTGGTCTATGTTTTATGTATTGCCCTGAGTTTTAGGGGTAGAGTTTTAGAAAAAGTATCTAGCACTTCAGGCATATTCCCTGAGGAGAATTTGCCACAAGGAGATATCTTAAATAAATTGTAAATGCACGAGTGAGCTGAAATCAACACTATTGGAAAAGTTCACCATTTGAAAAAATAATTTATTCAAGATTCAAAAATCATTTTTTCACTTATTTGTTACTAAGAGCTTGTTAAACAAGATTGAAGTTGCAGGTATCTGGCCTCTAGATAAAAAATGGATTATTGCCAGATTTTTTTTTTCTTTTAGTAATCACTACAAGTGATTTCCATTATGGAGTTCTTTGGCACAGACCCCAAAGTGTTAGAATTGTTATGAGGCTCCAGAATATTTCCTAGCCTTCTAAAAATCATTGTTTACTAACTTCAAGAATAAATAAAAAATGTTGGAAATGAAAAAAAAAACAGATAAAAATGTGTTATAGATGGATCGTGTTCTTTGCAGATAGAGAGAATAACAATAATCACAGGTCCATTAAAGTAAGGAAGAAACTATTGATGCAGATTTGTGTAGAATATCACTTTCACTTATTGCTGTCAATTTATAGTTTATGGTCAGAAAACCTAAGACTTTCACTCATTATATGCCACTAAGTATCTCTGGGATTCTTTGTCTTTGGTTCTTTAATACCAAACAAAGATAAACATCCCCAATTATTTTTCTCATAATTTTAAGATATCTAAAATGTTGATTACTACATGTATTGAAAAAAATTAATCACTTGTTAACTTTGAGAAATTATTGACTCAAATATTGGAACATAAAGCAAATCTGTTATGTAACATTTGCTTTAAATTTTGATTTGTTTAAGTTTTGTAAATTCACATTTGAGTCATCATTTTTATAGCCAGGCTGAGTTTCTAAAGTTCTGTCATGTCTACCAGGCAACTACAAACTAACCTGCTATATTAAATGATAATTCATTTTTTGTAGACAAAATATGTATTTCAGATGAGATAGCATCTTATATTATGTATTTAGGGTAATTTAATGCCTTAAGGATAATTTTGGGTTATTTAGGAATTCTTGAATTATTTTGAGTCTTATTTTTGAACTGGTAATAATAAATTATTATTTTTGACTAAGTAATGGTGTCAGTTTTCCATAAGTATCATGTAGATCTGAGAAGAAGAAAAAAAATGAAAGTATATTTTGGATGTCCTCAATGGAAAGACTCAGTATATTTAAGTTGAACAAAATACTTATCAGTATCTGGTGTTAATTGAATTTGATGACAGTTCTCTTTAATTCTCTTCAGTCATTTCAGGCATGTCCCATACTTCATGATTAGGATTTTCATAACAAAGATACTAGAGTCATTTTCCATTTCCTTTTCCAGCTCTTTTTACAGATGAGGAAACTGAGACAAACAGAGTTAAGTTAAGACTTGCCCAGAGTCATCCAGGACAAACATGATTATACATGTGTACATGTGTGTATATATGCATGCATGTATATACATATAAAGCATATATATATATATATATATATATATATATATATCTGTCTACATATAAGATTATTTCTGAATTAAATAAGTCTTCTAATTATATATAAGAAATACTGACCATAGAAATGTAGGAAATATTAAGAATAAAAAATAAATCATTTGAAATATTTATTTAGGATGGTTTTATTTAATCCATAGTTTTGGCTGGCAAAGAGTTCATACTCTTTTATAGACCATTCTCAGAGAAATGTCAACTCTACCAACTTCTTGTATACTGACAACCTGAAGGTAATGAGAGATTGTGATATAATGAGGATCATATAATCAATCTGTGGTAGCAGGCATTGACCTAAGGTCCTCTTGAGTCTGAGATCTGCCTACTTCTTAATTTAAACCTTTAAGTATCTATAACAAAGAAATTTAGGGTACTGATCCATTTCTTTGACTAGTCAAGTTATTAACTTTTGGTTCTCCCCCTATTCCTCTGAAATTCTTGCCTTCAATATTTTTTCTTGATATTCTAATTATTGTCCCTCAGTCATACAAATTACTTTTTCCTACTTTACATTTACTCATTTGTGTATATGTTTTGTTGTCTTACTCCCAGCCCCCTATCCTATCCTTAGTAGTAGACTTTAAAACAGTGGCTTTGTACTCATTAGTGTACCTGATAGACATTTAATATACAAACATTAGATCTATTTTATTTCTGTTTAGGTCAATCTTGTAGCTAAACCTAAGGAAATATCTACCCTAGCCATGTATATATACACAGGAACTTGCTTAGACATTCACCCACAACCCTGATCTTTGCCAACATAAAAATGTTACCCCACCCATTCATACCTCTAAATGAATAGTTATTAAAAACACAGATTTTCCTTAAGTGTTTAGAGCCTCACCTCTTTCCATTATCTTTGCATGCAAATGAAGAAATGAGAATGGTACTGAGTCTTTGTGATTTCACTTTTCCTTGTATTTTTAAAAATATATTTAATCTTTTTTTCTTTTTTTCTAGGTGGCAATTAAAATGTTCCATTCTCCCCAACTAGACTTTCATTCATCACTAACTTCTTTTATATTCACCATCACAATTTAAACATTTCCTTTTTTTTGATAATCCTTTCTTTTTAAAATAAAGTATATAAGATATTACTTGTTATTGATGTGACAATTCAGATTTAAAGTCTTATTCTGTATTTACCCCTGATTTATTTGTCAATTTATTTTTGTTTGTTTGTTTGGTTTCCTGGACAGCTTTGTTATATGATAGACTTGAGAGAAGGTTTTTTTTTTTTTTTTTTTTTTTACTTGTAAAATGCTCATAAAATTTATGGAGCATAATTAAATAATAACAATAATAATTTATTATGAACTTTTTGTATTCCTAAATGGCTAGGTTACATATTCTGAAATCAGGTTTGATTTTTCTTTGTTCAAATTATCGGGTTTTTTTCCTCTGTGTTCTGCATAATTCAGACAGGCATACTTTCATAGATAATATTTTTCTTATATGTTTTTAAGAGCCTTTCTTTATTGATTTAAGTGCTGGACTTTGATGACAATATTAAAGAATACCCTTGGAAGATATGGCTTCCAGTCCTGGTGGTGAAAATGACTCCGAGACTTTGTAAAAACAGTTTACCCTGTCAAACTTCAGTTTCCTCATATTTTACATGATGAATTGAATGAAATGTTTTCTAAAGTATTTCCATCTCTTAAGATATATATACATATAACTATTCAATCTGTATTTAAAATTGTCTTTCTCAAAAACTGTTGAAGTCTGTAGTTTTCTGGATTTTCTAGACTAGGAGATTATTTTGACAATAACTTAGAAATTGGTAGTCAGGCTGTCATTTAAAAAAAAAATTAATATTAAAATTCTTGGATGACCTCAGTAAGCTTTATTGTACTTTAGTATGATAATTGTTAAAGTTCTTAATGCCTCTAAATCTGATCTTGTCCCCCTCAGTACTTAGTAAATTCATATTGACTTAAAAAGTCAAAATGTCTGTCTGCTTGAAGAAGGTCAGAACACAAACATCAATTACTTTATTCTTTAATTTAAAGTAACAGGGAATGATTGTTGGAATGGGAGGGGAAAAAATTGGCAGGAAGTTTTGATGCCATCCTAAAGTTAATGATTGGGAAGAGGACAATTAGGCACAGGCTAACAGGCACTCTAGATTTGGAAAAGAATATTTTATTGTAAACATACTCAGGGATTGAAGTGCTTTAGTATCAATCAATCCAGGAATGAATGGAGCCATCAAAGAGTGAAATTCTGAAGTTGTAAAGAGAATCATTTTTCCAGGGAAGAAAAATGAGATTTATTCGAAAGGTTCCATGTAGTGGCAGAGGCATCTCAACAACAACAACAACAACAACAAAAAAAAAAAAAAAAAACTTAACATTGTTAAAAGAATGTACAAAACTCAGAAGCAAGACCAAATTCCTAGTATAGTTTTATACCCCTAAAATTGTCTTAGAGATACTAACTCAGAAAGAATTGAGACTAGGGCTGGGAGAGACTAAGGACAAGAGAAAAAAAGAATTATATTGGAAGAAAAAGAAAATCAAAGAAGGGCTCTCTTCTTTCCTTGCAGTAGACAGAATGATAATTGATAACAAAAATAATTAGAGCTATGCAATTCCTGTCTTTTCTGTTTTGTTTATCAAGGAGAATGACCTTTTAATTGGAAATGACAGAACAGAAATGATCAATGGGAAGTTGATATCAAAGATTAATAAGAAAATAGCAAAAGAACACCTAGGTCGTCTTTCTCTGTGCCTTACTATTCCTAATCCTGTCCCTCACTTTTACCTTAGGCCTTTAGTTATTCTCTACCCCTTGGGCCTTTTGCAGTTTATGATCCCTGCAATGGCTACATCATCCTTCCTTTCCTAACTCAACTTCTTGGTGAATCATTTTAACTCTATACCATTCTCTACATTTGAAATTTTTGGCTCCTTGTTCTTTTGCCAGACTTTATGCTCCTCTCGGTGTCAGACATTGTGCTAAGTACTTATTACAAAAAGAAATTCAAAAGACAGTCTTTCTCTCAAAAAGCTTATTCTACATTCCAGCTACAGTGGCATATTTGCTGTCCCTCATATGCAATATGTCATTCCCCCCCCCCAATCACTTATTATTCCCATACCACCAGAGTCTTCCCTTCTCACCTCTACCTCCCTAAACTAATAATAAATCTCAACAGATATTATCTTCAGTTTATTCAGTATATATTTTGTCCATATGCAACTGTTTGCATGTTATCTCTCCCTTATAATGTGTGACCCTGTTTTAGGATTTCTTTGTATCCCCAGTGTTTATCCATAATAAAATTTACTGAATGCTAGTTCACTCCTTAATTTTTTTCTAGGTATTAGTAATGGAACATAGAGCCTTAGATAGGTACTTGATTATTATATTGCAAATACTCAATATGAAAACATAAAAATTATTTCCTTATTAAAATATGAAAATAATGAATTTTCTAAATATCAAGATTTCAAAAAAGTTGGCCATAGAATCGTGATTACTTCATTCCTTCCCTGAATCAATAGAAAATCCATATATGAATAATTCTAGTTGTTGTTTTCTGACCTAATAGTGCAGGTGGTAACATTACCTTGATTCTCTTTAAATAACCACATTGTAATGGTTATACACAGTTATGGATTTGATCTCTGTGTAAGAAGTTTAAATCCAAGTGTAATATATTTATTCCTTAAGTCATAAAGGACATGAGAAAATAGATATGATTTAACACAGACCTTCCCCATTACTGGGAAAAAATCTCAAAAGGATTGAACATCTTTAAGTATCATCTTCTTTTTAAAAAGGAAAAAAAATAACTTTATGTCTTTGATTCATTTTCAGATGAAAGTACTTATGCTTAAGCATAATGTCATATAAAACATATCATATAATTTTAGATTTCTGGGTTGTATTTTGTACCTATTATGCAGTCACACTGAGCCAAGACCAAAATAACAATCAGTCTTTCTACTTTGAAATTTCTTTATTCCTCAGCCAACTAGCTTTTACTCTATGCAAGTCACTAAAAACTGTTCTCACTTATGTAATTGTTTACCACCTTCTGGCCAAGGTTAATATCCTATTCTCAGTCATTATGTTCTTTGACCTATGGGCTGAAGGAATATCACTTACGTCATCTTTGTCCTAGATTTTTTCCTCTTCATCAACTAGTGAAAAATGTAAGATGCTTCCATCATAAAATTCTCATTAGCTCTAATTACCAGTTGAGGCTTTAATGAAACATAGAATTATTTTATATAGTACATTGAAATACTATACACTATACTAATTGGTAGATAAAATTTAAACATAACAACTGGGTTGTTTGTTGGCAGCCTTTGAACAGCTACCTTTATCCAGTTGCTAAAATAAATCTTTTTTGTAATTCATTGAATGCCAGTAATTTTTTTGTAAAAGTTTTTATTTTTTTTTTCTCTTAGGAGTTGAGTGGATGGATATTTAAATACTTCTCTCTCTCTCTCTCTCTCTCTCTCTCTCTCTGTATGTGTAAATATAAATGCATATTTATACTTTTGAGATTTTATCTGTTTGATATAATCAGAGACATCTAAGTGGAAAAGTAATAGAGCATTGGACCTGGAGTCAGGAAGACTCATTTTCAAATTTATCTTCAGACACTTAATCATGGGCCAGTTTTAACCTTTGCTTCAGTTTCTTAATCTGTAAAATGGGTAGAAAATTAGCACCTATCTCTCAGGATTATGGTGAGGATAAAATGAAATAATATTTGTAAAGTATCCCCAGAGTTATTTTAACTTTTCTTTAATCAGGAGTGATTTAAAGCATTTTTATATAATCAATGATTACTCTGATTTATTTCTCAGAAAACTGCTTGTTCACATTTTTGACCATTCATCAATTAAGCAGTGGTTTATATTCCCCTTCACATTTATAGATGATAAAAATGAAACCCAAAGATGTCAAATGATTTGGCTACAAAAAGATTCTGCATTCATATCTGATATTATTACCAAATAATAAATCAGTCTGCCATGTAAAAAGAGTTATGAAATTTATTACATTATAATTTATATAAACTAAAAAGATGAGATTGAGCCCTAACCTAAAATCATTTACTTCATGAAAAGACTACATCCTGTATCCTCTGATGTATCAAGAAAACTATTTCTTTTTGTAGGCCCAAGTCTGTTAATTGATATTGTGAACTTAATTAAGTCTTTATATTTCTGTTGTATAAATAATGTCACATCAAGCAAGGTATTTTGAATTATGTATAGTTTGTACAATTTTTTATGTTCCTTTCTAAATGTTTTGACTTTTTTAAAGATGTCTTATCTAATCAATTAGTTTATAATATCTTTTTGGACATAGATTATATTTTTTATTTTCCTATAGTTATGTGTCATTAATGGGAGTTCACTAATACTTAACTATGAGTAGAATTAATTTTAAACAGTTTTTTTAAGTGATATAATTTTCCTTGCACACTTTCAGCACAAGATATGATTTCAGCTTTTAAAAAAATACAAAATGTACTATTTTTTAAAATTTACATTTATATCAGGATTCCTTGTAGCTATTTTGTTAACAATTCAGTATTTCTGAGATTACTGAATATTTTGAAACCATGTCAACAAACTGTTATTCCTTTTGAAGAATGTTTGATGTGGGAGGACAGAGATCAGAAAGGAAGAAGTGGATCCATTGCTTTGAAGGAGTAACTGCTATCATATTTTGTGTAGCACTAAGTGATTATGACTTGGTTCTGGCTGAAGATGAAGAAATGGCAAGTATAATCATTTTTAGGAGTTAAATATCAAAGTAAATAGTATTGTTATTTTACCCAATATTGCTTTTAAAAGAAAATTTTTACTTTTTTACTTGATGACTGAAAGATAAGCATTAAGAGATCTTGCTGTATCTTTAGTATATCTTTTAAAAGATCTACCACAGAAGGAATATTGGTTGCATGATATAGTTTTGACAGGTTAAATATCTTTAGTGATCCAACATGATGACCTCCTACAAGCCAGACATATTTACAACTCCCACAGGTGGAAGAAAGTCTAGTTTGTTCCCTCTATCTTTCCCCTTTCTAACTACAAGGTAACTTAAGACAAAAAAGATTCTGCATTCATATCTGTAAACACACCAGATCTGTGGTACAAAAGATGGCAACGCATTAAGATGTAACTTTTTCATAGAGCAAAGGTCCTATTTCTTATCTTTTACTTCAAAGTAGCATAAAAAATCAATATATATTAGCAACATAATGTTAAATTAGAAAATTTTAATTGTTCATATTGAAATAACATGGGCAAAATGGATATTCCCCCAGAAGCCATCACATAGGTTTTTTTGGAAATAAGGATGAATTTAGGAAGTAGGTAAAAAAAATAGGTGTGTGATAAATTTTTCACCAACATAAGGAATATTGTGGAGCTACCTGCATTATGCAGATTATAGAGGTCAAGAAAATTTGTTTTTATTTATGTATATTTAACCTACCAAACCATAATTTTCAAAAATATATTATAGTTCAAGTAAAGCCTATAAGTTGAGCATTTTCAATTTTAACACATTTTCATTACTTTCATCTCAAATAGGTAATGAGAAGATGCTAGTTTTGAGTGGCAGTAATATATATTAACAAGAATTTCTGTTAATCACATAATGAAGCGCTAAATGTTAGAAACTAATACATTTATGAAATTGTTGTTACTCTTGATATAATTACATTTATATTATTTTTACAATAGAATCGGATGCATGAAAGTATGAAATTGTTTGACAGCATCTGCAACAACAAATGGTTTACAGACACATCTATTATTCTTTTTCTGAACAAGAAGGATCTCTTTGAAGAAAAAATTAAAAGGAGTCCTCTTACTATCTGCTATCCTGAATATTCAGGTATTTTACTTTCTTTGGAAAACCTGTCAATTGCCTTAGTCTTTATGTATAACTGAAAAGTCCCTCAATGGAAAGTCACACTTTTACATGATATTGTTCTTACAAAAACTCCTACTTTTAATCCATTCAGATAAAACCAATATTTGTTAAGGAATTTTTTTTTTGTATTGGATGAAAATCCATGTCACATAGTGGATTAAAATTTGTTTGTTAGCTTCTGAGTTGAGAAAATCTAGGTCCAAATGCACTTTCTGAAAAGGTTGGTTTGTGTAGCTCCAAGCTGGCTAATTAGTCTCTCAGTCAGGGCCCAAATAACTATTTAGGATTGTAAAATGCATAATACTTGCAAATCTGCAATGGAAGAAGTTGACCATCCTATGATTTAACACATTACTTGGTCTATTTTTTTTTATTATTATTTTTGATCTAGACCTATGATTTCATCACTACTGTAGCTCACTTTAGGTGAAAATTTACAAATTTCTTCCACCAGTGATGTTCTACCAACATTTATCTCCCTGAACTGTTTTCCTAGACCACTGATTGAAAGGCTGAGTTTCTAGCTTTGGATTACATAGCTATACTGTAGACTTTAATTCAGGTCTTCCTTGTTCCTTCTTATCCAAAGTGAGTTTTTAAGAGTACAAATAATTTTGTTAAAGTCACAAAAAGAAAAAGTCATTTTTAAATGGGTATTCCCCTGGAAATTAAGGAAGGTTTCAGGGACAGGGTGCTATTTTTAAAATTATCTTGAAAAGTGAGTAAAATTTGAGTAGGTAGTAATCAAAGGTGCTGGAGGTATACAGCAGAAAGTGAGTAGCTGAAATATAGAACATATATTGGGGCATAGCAAAAGAGAGGTTTAGAAAGATAGAGAAATTAAATTGCTAGAAATATTTTCTGTTTTATGGATTTAACTCATAAAATAAGGTGTATGTAACATTACTTATCAGTGATTTATTAGTGTCTTTAGTATATAAATCACTTATAAGTATCATGGATAATGAAATTGGCTTTTTTCAGAAAATTATTTTCAGTTTGTACTTTGCATGCGTTCACGCACACGTGCACACATACACACGTTTCCCCTTCCATGAATTCAATGATAAACTCTCCCATTTCTCTGTATCCAGCTCCTGTCTCTTGACTGAGCTACAGTCCCATATCAGCAGCTGCCTTTTAGACATCTCAATTTTGTTGTTTCATAGGCATCTCAAACTTAATATGTTCAAATTAGAATTCATTATTTCCTCCCATACCCTTTCTTTCCCAATTTCCCCATTTCTTTTGAGAGCTGCCACTTACTTTCCAGCCATTTAGGCTTATAGCCATAGTATCTACTTTAATACATTCCACATATTCAATCTATTGCCAAACCTTATTTCTACCTTCAGAACATGTCTAGAATATATTCCCTTCTCTCTACTCATAGTGATTATATTAATTGAGGCCCTTATAACTTCTGATCTGGACTATTGTAATAGCCTTTTAATTGGTTCCCTGATTCCACTCTTATCATTGCAACCCATCTTCCTTGCTGTTGCAAATATATAAATAGTTTTCTTTTAGTGTGGGTCTGATCATTTCATACTTTCTACCTCCACTACATACATAAACACACTCAATAACTTTATTTTTTGCCCTCAGTTTCCTGATCTATAAGAAAGGATGTAAATTTCCTTACTGATCTCATAGAGCAATTTAGAATGAGATAGAAAGAGAGGGGGAAGGGAAAGAAGTAGAGGGAGAAGGAGAGAAAGAAACAGAGAGAGAATAAGTGTGCATCACTATATAGATATCACTGCATAAAATTCTCTTAATAATACTAAGGTGAAATAAATTTTGCTTTGTTTGTAAAAAACATATTGTAATATTTTTTAAAGTCAGGTTGAATTTGGGTAGTGAAATGGTATCATGTTATAAGAATTGACAGGATTATGGTTTTACAAAATGAGATTTTTAGAATGATACAAAGTGAAGCAATCAGAACTAATAGAAAATTCTACATAGTAACAGCAATAGCAATATTGTATAATGATCAACTATGAAAGACTGCCATGGATTAGCATTACTGAGCAGTACACTTTTTTTTTAACTTGATTTTTTTTTATTTTTTTTCCTCTATTTTTCCCTTTTAAGGTTCCAATACATATGAAGAAGCAGCAGCATATATTCAGTGTCAATTTGAAGACCTCAACAAAAGAAAGGACACAAAGGAAATATATACCCACTTCACATGTGCCACAGATACTAAGAATGTTCAGTTTGTGTTTGATGCTGTAACAGATGTCATCATAAAAAATAATCTAAAGGATTGTGGTCTCTTTTAAGATTTTTAAATTTAATGGTAAATCAAGTTTCTTAAGCCAAATGTAATTAAATCTGGAGCTGTATACACAGGAGCCTCTCTATAGTATGACCAATTGTAGCATGAAATTCACAAAGCAGGTCCATCAGGGACCTAAATTGAAGATTGTTCCCCTCTCTCCCTCACTGGAAATATCAGAAGGACCTTTTTGTAACACCATTAAGCCTATAACAGACTCCTTAAGCATGGAACCTAGGACAAAGTTATAGTGAGGCTCCAGTGTATGATATTTGCATATTTGCAAATATGGAAATTATTCTGTGCATACCTATATTTATAAGTTTAACTGTTGATTCTTTAGATTTGAAGAATGACTTCACAAAAATCTAATCTGATGGTTTTCAAGGTGACAAATATAAAGTAACTTGTGCTGAATGATAGACCAGTACTGTATTTGCCAGTTTTAAACAGCTTTATTTATGTTCATGTCTTGTAAATTTTTAAGTATAGTAATATTAAGAAACATTGAAAAACTACCTTGATTGTATGTATACTTGTAATTGTAGGAATGTTATTTGTACAAATATTGAACAAAATATTTTAATAACTTGGTTTGTCCTCTAAATTTGTTGTTTTATTGAAATGCTCTTAAAAGAGGATGAATATACTTGCCTTTGGATTGATTATTTAAATGAATCTTGTACATTTTAGCTTTTTTCTTTCTTTTTAAAGGTGCATGCTGCCTTCTCTTTTAGGTTTCAGTTGCAAAACTAAAATGTATTTCCTATATTTTGATATGTTGTAGAAAGCCTTATACTTAGTATTACACCTGATTTTTTTTTTCATTCAACCTGTTTTCACTCTTAAAATTTGCTGATTGGCATATATGCATTGCCTTAATGGTGGTGCCAAGATTAATTTTTATACATTTTAAATGAATAAGCTTTTATTTATACGTAAATTGAAGTAGATGTTGAGAGCATTTTTGTGGGCTAAAATGTGAGTGTAAAAAATTTAGAGACATTCATTTGTGTATTTCCTTTGGGAAACTCCTTGTATCTAGCATACATGATAGTTTGAATAGTCTACTACTGATTCAGCAAAAGCTTTAAATTTAGCTATATAACTAGATTCAGATTTTATTATCTTGCTATGCTGAAATTGCCCTTTTTTCTTATTTTAGGGTATTCATATTTCCTTCAAGTGTCTTGAGTCTGTTTTATTTCATTTTAAAATGTTTCATTTCTTTTAAATATGAAGAATTATATTTTCAAAGAACACAAATGCTTATTTGAAGTAAATAATAATCTATACTCATAAGTGTTACATATCATTGAAATGTTGCACTTTGATTAAAAAAAAATATATTGTCCCATTATTTAGGCTTGTCTCCCATGTATCTGTTTGAGCCATTCCAAGCAAAATTACAAAGGTCATCTGCTCATCCCAGAAAAATTGTTACTATAGTTTTTTGCCTGTAAGCAAGTTAATGGTGTTTAGCTTATTTCATTTTACTCTAATAGTGATTGTCCATCAGTTTGTGTGCCTGTGTTCTTTAAAGTACTTTCACATGACTTGCATTTATGTCAGTCTCAAGTATAAGAGCTTTTTAAAAATAATTGGAAATAATTGGAAATTATCAAATTTTTTTTTAACTTTGTTGGTCTAAATTCTTTATGTGCCTTTTCTGAAAAATGTTTTTCATTGAATTTATTGATGGTAGAATGGCTACATATATCCATAATATGAAGATGAAAATAAAATGAGATTATACTATGAAGAAATTTTCATCATGGGAACTGTGGTTGAAGGGAAAACACAAAACAAAACAAGAAAGACGTACCGGTGAGCCATTGCTGATGAGGACCTGAACTTTATTCTCTGTAATTCTGTGTAATTCTAATAAAGCCTAATAAATTTAAGATTTTTAAAATTTTACAATCCATTTTGTTGGTTCCATATATTACTTTGAATTCAGAATATGTTGCAGTCTTAATAGGTTTTTCAAAACTATTTTTACAAATCTTTTTTTTTCTTTCAATCTACTGTAAGACTTACCTATCCCTTTAAGAATTTATTCATTGCTTAAACCTGCAGTTTGCTTTCTGATTTTTTTTTTTTTGGTTTTTTTTTCCTTGTATAGAGCACCAGATATTTTAATAGCTTCCATTTTTCCAAGAAATATTTCATATGTCTTATGTAAATCTTAATTTCCTATAGTGAAATAAATTGAACCCAGCCAACCTCTTCACAGAAAAAACTCTCAACAAGGAATAACTCATGATTTCTACAATCTTCTATTAAAACTCCAGATCAGTGTTAATATAAAAGAATAAACTATTCATTTCCCAAATGCTGCTGTGAAAATTAGCTGGCATTTGCATTGGTGAGTTAGAACTTCATTAAGCAGACAAACTTGTTGAGAAGTTGTTTCATTTCCAGCAGGAATAAAGGAGACTCAAAATCTTATTAGCATTATTTTTTTCCTTTTAAGCATTAGCCTATTTTGAATGAAACTGGTAAATCAGGCTACACTAAATTACCAGCTTTTATTTGCCATGTAGTTTTCTACCTATCAGTATTATTATCCGGCATGCCAAACTTATATTTTCTTGAGATGCATGCCTCAACTCCTCCTCTATAAAAGCATTTCCAAATATTCATTATTTATTAGAGTTGTTGGCAGTTTTGACTGAGTTTAATTTCTTTGCTACCCTTACGTATTGACGTGAGCTATTTTTCTTTTCTCTGTTTTCACATAAGACAAAAAGTCTTACATTGTGAACATGATCTAAATTTTCTTAAATAAGAGATTGGATTAGGAATATAAATTAGTATAGTAATATTTGTAGTTCTTGAATGGGTATAAAATGCATTAAAATGAACATAAGGAAAAAGAACATAAGGAAATACCTACTGTTGATGTGTAATCTTTAAATCTTTCCAATACACAGCATTTGAAAAATGAAGAAGCACTATATATATATGACTTTAAAAATAATTCTTGGGGGACAGAGCAATAAATTTTGCCCATTTTCTGGCTGAAGATCTTATATTTTACTAAGAATATTAGGCATGAGTTCTTTTTCTTCCGATTCTCTTTATCTTAATCTTCTTTCACTACCTCTTCAATATTCTACAGCTTCCCCCATTCCCTGACAAAGTCTTTGTCAAAGCCAATCTCTACTCATGTACACTTATTGCATTTTTTTTCCTCCCTTCCCATCTTTTCCAGCAAATAGCAATCTTGACCATTTCTTTTCTTTTGTCTATCAAATATTCAATCTCTTCTTCATCTGATGGTTCTTATTAACTTCAGAAATGTTTTTCTCCCTCCTGAAAACAAAGAGCAAAAATAAATAAATAAATAAGAAAACAATAACAAATATTTTACTAATTTTACCATCCATTTTTTCTCTATATCTTAACTTTTCTTAGCCAACCTCCTAGAAACAGCCATCCATAAATGCTTACTAGATCTGATGCTTCCCTTCTTTCCCCCATTTTCATGTTTATTGAACTATTTACTACAACTGCAACTGTTAACTAACCACTAGATAACCATTTTCTCTTTCAGCCTTTAGGATTTTATTGTTTTGAGCTTGTTTTTGTATGGAGGATTTTTTGATATCTTCATAATAACTCTTTAATTCACTTTGCCTAGTATGTTATCCAGATCATTTCTAAGTTCTCTCCCTTTCCCATACACACATGCACAAACACACACACACATACACATAAATATATGTATCTTTGTGTAAATATATACATAAACATATCCTCTCAACACCTACAATCTTAGTTCATGCCTGTATCACATAATCAGCTTAGAAATAATAATGAAATCCAGTGGAGTTATGTAGATATAGATATGTCTATATCTGCCTCTCTCAACAGCTATGATGTTAATTTATGTCTTTATTACTTCTTGTTTGTACTTCCAAATCCCAATTGCTACCTCAAGTGTCTCCTCACACTACCGTGGCCTCTTGAATAAAATAAGAATTCTTCTTATTAGTTTTTAAAGACCTTCAAAATGTGAAGCCTCACTGGACATGAGATTGAAATACACACACATACACATAGACAGATATATACATATCTAGATATACATAAATATACACATGCATGCACAAACACACTACTACTACTACTACTACTACTACTACTACTACTACTACTACTACTACGAGGCATATGAATGGGATACTGCCAAAAAGGCACAGAAAAGTAAAAGTTCAAAATGGACAGTTTGCAACTACCTCATTAACTTTAATGTATATGTGCAAAAGTTGCATAAGATTTAAAGTTGACATATAATCCTCTTTTATTTTTATAAGGATAAATGTATATTGATATAACAGTGAAAAAGGATATAATGATGTATTCTTCCTAGCTGCTAGTGGTCTTCACTCCTCCTCCCCTGCTACATCCCTACACATACATTTGGATTTGTTTAGTTTATGTTTTGTATCCGTTTTTATTTTTGGTTTTTTTTTTCTCTTCTGGAATATAGTATTTGAGAGGAGACTAGTTTTTGTCACTTCCCCAATGCCTGCACACACAAAATATATATATATATATATATATATATATATATATATATATATATATATATTTTTAATTTCATAGCCTTTTATTTACAGGATATATGCATGGGTAACTTTACAGCATTAACAATTGCCAAACCTCTTGTTCCAATTTTTCACCTCTTACCCCCCCAACCCCTCCCTAGATGGCAGGATGACCAGTAGATGTTAAATATATTAAAATATAAATTAGATACACAATAAGTATACATGACCAAAACGTTATTTTGCTGTACAAAAAGAATCAGACTCTGAAATATTGTACAATTAGCTTGTGAAGGAAATCAAAAATGCAGGACACACAAAATATTTAATTACTACATATTGATTTGCTAAAAATAATTTGCATAAGCAAGTCACTTAATTTCTTAGAGTTTTTGTTTCAACATCTATAAAATATAAAGGATTATGCTTGAACTACTTACCTTGTGTATTATGACAAAAAGTTTTATAATTCTAAAGCACTATACAAATAAGCTAACCTGATGGACTGATTGTCTACTTCATGCCAAGATCTGATCCAAAGAGATTTCATTCACATTTTCTTTTCTGGTGTACATGGGTAAACTGTCCTGATTACCCAGTAAGGAAATTTTATAGTATTCTGAAATTCTAAAATAGTATATTCTACTTTTTGGAGGTTCATAAATCTTTCTCTTAAAATTCTTTCCAGAATATATCCTTCATGATACTGGAGGAGGTGAGCATCTCTTTTCTTTTATGCCTTGGCTTTTTGATAACTCAGATCTATGCACAAAATTATGTACCTAATTGCACTTATCACAGAATATGTCATTTTAACTTATGCAAGGAAAATAATTTCCTCATAGAGTGATTAAATCTGCCTTATGTTATGAGTCAAATATTTATCACTTAAAAAAACAGCAAACATCCTGTTCTCCTTATGCTTCTTTGTAACTAAAATTATCATGTATAAGATTTATGAAATCCTACTTGTTTCATTTTAATATTTTGTATCATTGATCCCTCTATATGGACATAGACTTTTATTTTACCTTTTTTTACTTTTTCCTGTATTTATTTAAAACTTAAATGCAAATAAGAAAAGACAAAATAGAAAAAGAGAGGCAAAGAAAAAAATTATCATGTTCCCAGTACAACATCTGGGAAGATTTAAAATATGTTAACAAATTTCCATTTCAAGTAAGCATATGTAAGACTGAAAATATTGTATTCCTAACTATCCATCTTTGCTTCTTTGTAGGTTTTCTTTTCTTCTTTGTTCTGCATTTTTTACTTTATTCTTTTTCCCCCCTTTCCTTTCCCCACCCTACAAACAGACTAGCATTTAGAAGAGATATATTTGCATGTGTGGGGATGTATATTGAGTCTCTTGAAAGTAGACTTTGATGTTGGCTTTTACATGTTAAATTTCCTATTAAATTCTGGTTTGAGATAAAATCCTGAAAATCTGCCCTTTTTTCCATTTAATATTATACTTAATCTTGCCGAACAAAATATTTTCAACACAATTCTAATGTTTTGATTGATGACATGTAGTAAACCAGGACTTGTATTTTTATTATAACTACTTATATATTCGATGCAATCTTTATTATAGCTCCAGCATGTTTGAATTGCTTTTTTTGTTGTTGCTTGTAAAAATTTCTCTTTTATCTGAGAGTTTTAAAATATATCAATGCTACTTCTATCTGTTTTCCTTGTATGATCTCTTAGTTGGGGATTTGGTATATTTTTTTCTGTTTCTACTTTCTCCTCCTATGACTTTGACAATTTTCTTTTTTTTTTTTTTTTTTTTTTTTTTGTTCTTGTAGTAAGTTCACTTTTTTTAAACACACTGCTTTATGAATCATGTTGGAAGAGAAAAATCAGAGCAAAAGGGAAAAACCATGGGAGAGATTACAAGAAAAAAAAGGAAGAAAAAGAAGAAGAAGTGAACATAGCATGTGTTGATTTACATTCAGTCCCCTTAGTTCTTTTTCTGGATGCAGATAGCATTTTGTATCCAAAATCTATTGGGATTGCTTTGGATCACTGAACCACTGAGAAGAACCAACCCTTTCATAGCTGATCATTGCACGTTCTTGCTGTTATTTTGTACAGTGTATTCATGGTTCTACTTGTTTCACTCAGCATCAGTTCATGTAAATATTTCCAGGTCTTTCTATACAATCAGCTTGTTCACCATTTTTAAATAAAACAATAATATTCCATTACCTTCATGTACCCCAACTTGTTTAGCCATTCCCCAACTGATGGATAGCCATTCTTTTCCAATTTTTTGCTCCCATAAAAAGAGTTACTACAAACATTTTTGCACATATGGGTTCTTTCCCCTCCTTTATGATTTCTGTGCAATACAGACCCAGTAATGGCACTGCTGGGTCAAAGGGTATGCACAGTTTCATAGACCCTTGGGCATAGTTCCAAATTGTTCTCCAGAATGGCTGGATTCATTCACAATTCCACCAACAATGTGTTAGTGTCTAAATCAGCAATTTAGAGCAATTTAATATAATTATAAATGCCTTTAATTTTGTCATCAGAAAGATTTTTTCCCTGTTAATCTTGCTTTTTTTTTTTTTTTTTTTTTTGGTTTTGTTTGTGCAAAACCTTTTTAAGTTTAATGTAATTAAATTGTCCATTTTGCCTTTCATAATGTTCTCCTCTAGTTCTTTCTTTTTTTTTTGTCATAAATTCCTCCTTTCTCCAAAGTTCTGATAGGTAAATTGTCCTTTGTTCTCCTAATTTGTTTATGGTATAATCCATTTTGTTTGGGAATTTACCAAATGCTTGATTGCTATAGGCTTTGATTATTGTGTTGTGTGTATCTAATCCACTGATCCACTACTCTATTTCTTAGCCAGTACCAAATGGTTTTGATTACTGCTGTTTTATAATATAGTTTTAGGTTTGAATCTGTTAAGCCACCATGCTTTGTATTTTTTTATTAATTCCCTTAATAGTTGTGACTTTTTGTTCTTCCAGATGAATTTTGTTATTATTTTTTCTAGTTCTATAAAATAATGTTTTGGCAGTTTGATTGGTAAGACATGGAACAAGTACACCAATTTAGGCAGAACTGTCATTTTTATTATATTAGTTCAGTCTAGTCATAAGCAATTACTATTTTCCCAATTATTGAGATCTGATTTTATTTTTGTGAGAAGTGTTTTGAAATTGTGTTTATATAGTTCTTGAGTTTCTCTTGGCAGGTAGACCCCCAAATATTTTATCATCAACAGTAATTTTAAATGGAATTTCTCTATCTCTTGCTGATAGGCTTTGCCAGTAATAGGTAGAAATGCTGATGATGTATGTGGATTTATTTTATATTCTGCAGCTTTGCTAAAGCTGTAAATTGTTTCCAATAGGTTCTTGGATGATTTTCTAGGATTCTCTAAGTATATCATCATATAATCTTCAAAGAGTGATAGTTTTATTTTTTCATTGCCTATTGTAATTGCTTTAATTTTTTTTTCTTTTCTTATTGCTAATGCCAAATTTCTAGTCTAGTGTTGAATAATAGGGGTGATAGTAGTTGAATAATAGTGGCATTCTTGTTTTACCCTGATTTTATTGGGAATGTGTCCAGCTTCTCTCCATTACAAATAGTCCTTGCTCTAAATTTTAGATAGATACTGCATTTTTAGATATATAAAGCATTTTTGGCATCTGTTGAAATTAGCATACAATTTCTTTTGGTTTAGTTACTGATATAGTTGGTTATGGTAATAGTTTTCCTGATATTGAATTAGCCCTACATTTGTGGTCTAAATTCCACTTGGTCCCAGTGTATTATCCTCCTGATAAATTGCTGTAACCACTTTGCTAATATTTCATTTAATTTTTTGCAGAATTAGAGAGATTAGTCTGTAATTTTTTTCTCTTCTGTTAACCTGGGAAATTTATATTTTTATAAATATTTTTTTCCATTTCAGTTATATTGTCATACTTGCTGCCATGTAGTTGAACAAAATAGCTGCTAATTATTACTTTTATTTATTTTTCATTGTGGGCAAGTTCACCATTTTATTTTTGATATTGGTAATTTGGTTTTTCCTTTCCTTTTTTCTTATCAGATCAATGTTTATCTGTTCTATTAGTTTTTTTCATAAGAATAACACAGTTTTGTTTTTTAGTTCAATAGTTTTCTTAGTTTCTATTTTATTAATCTCTACTTTGAGATTCAAAATGTCTAATTTGATATTTAATTAAGGGTTTTTAATTTGCTCTTTTTCTAGCTTTTTTAGTTACATGTCTAATTCATTGATCTTTTTATTTCATTTATGTAACTATTTAAAGATATAAAATTTTCCTTAAGAACTGCCTTAGCTTTAGGTTTTCGTATGTTGTCTCATTATTGTCATTTTCTTGGATGATATTATAGATTATTTCTGTGATTTTTTTTGTCTAACCTGCTCATTCTTTAGAATTAGATTATTTATTTTTCTATTAATTTTTTAATTTATCTTTCCTTAGCCATTTATTGAATATATTTTTATTACATTGTGGTATGAAAATAAAGCACTTACTATTTCTGCTTTTTTGCATTTGATCGTTAGGTTTTCATGCCCTTAATACATGGTCAATTTTTGGGTAGATGTTATGTACTGCCAAAAAAAAGGTATATTTCTTTCTGTCTCTATTCAATTTTTTTCAAGAAGTCTAATATATCTAGATTTTTAAAAAGGATCTCATTAATTTCCTTAGTTTCTTATTTATTTTGTGGTTTTATGTGTCTGATTCTGAAAGGAAAAGATTGAGGTCTCCCCCACTAGAATAGTTTTACTGTCTATTTCTTTCTGTAACTGGCTTAAAGTCTTCTTTAGGAATTAGTGCACTACCACTTGGTCCATACACATTTAGTATATTTATTAATTCACTACTTATGGTAGTGAATCTTTATCATCTTTGTTTTTACTTTTGCTTTATCTGAGATCGGAATTGCTACCTCTGCTTTTTTTATTTAAGCTGAAACATAATAAATTCTGTTCCAGCCTTTTATATTTACTCTCTATTTGTCTCTCTGTGTCAGATATGTTTCTTGTAAACAATATATTGTAGAATTCCATTTTTTAGTCCACTCTGCTATGTTTCCATTTTATAGGAAAGTCATCCCATTCACATTCACAGTTATGATTACCAGCTCTGTATTTCTCTCCATCCTATTTTCTCTCTTGTATATAATTTTGTTCTCTCTTTCCACCCAGTTCTTAGTCATATTTTTTTAGTCCACCCCATTTATCTCCTATAACTCCTTCCCCTTCTTTTACTAGTAATTTTAACCTACTCCACCAACTACTTTATCTTCTATCAAAGCTTTGTCCCTTCTCTTACCTTTTTCTAGTGTTTCTTCCATCCCTTCTGGGCTGTCCCTAGCTTTTTTTTAGTCTTTCTTTGATTTCTTTATAGGATTAGATAAATTTCTATACCCAACTAAGTGATTGTTATTCCCTCTTAGAGTGCAAACTGATAAGATCATCCCCTTCCTCTCTTTCCCTCTGTTATAACAGGTCTTTTGCAGCTCTTCATGTGAATTAATTGTTCCATTATAACTCCCCATTCCTCTCCTTCCAATAGAGTCCCACCCCTTAATGTCTTTTTCTTTGATATATGGCATCAGGGAACATTCACAACCACACCCTCAGTCCATGTGATGCCCCGCTCTGTCTGCTCCAGTAACAAACAATTCACAAGATATACTGAAATTGTTTTCACATCTGGGAGTATAAGCTATTTGTCTTTCCATGGTTCTCTTGTGTTTGTATAATAAATTTTCTGGTTACTTCTGGCTTTTTCATTAGAAATGATTGAAAGACTCTTACTTCATTGAAGCTCCATCTCCTCTCCTGAAAGATGATTCTGAATCTAGCTGGGTAGTTAATTCTTTGTTGTAATCCCAGGTCCTTTACCTTCTCACAGTATGGTATTTCAGGTTCTCCTATCCTTTATTGTAGAAGCTGCCAGGTCCTGGGTAATCCTGACTGTTGCTCTTTGATATTTAAAATGGTTTTGTTTGGGAACCTGCAGAAGTTTTTTTCCTTGTGATTATGGTTTTGGAATTTTGCAACAATGTTCTTTAGGGTTTTCCCTGAGGGATCTCTTTCTAGAGAAGAATGATGAATTCTTTCTATGAATGTTTATCCCTTTGTTTCTAGAATACTGGGGCAGTTTTCCTTAAAGACCTCTTATAGAATACTATCCAGGCTCTTTTTTTTTTGGTCATGCCCTTCATGGTAGGCCAATGATTTTTAAATTGCCTTCTCAGGATCAATTTTCTAAGTCAGCTGTTTTGCCAATGAGATATTTTTCGTTTATTTTTTCCCCATTTTTTCATTCTTATTAGTTTTTTTTTTTTTTTTTTTTGACTGGTTCTTGCTGTCTCAGACAGTCATTAGCTTCCATTTGCCCTGTTCTGGTTTTTAATGTGTGATTTTCTTCAATTATCTTTTGTAGCTCTTTTTCCCTTGGGTTTATTCTATTGTTTAAAGAGTTGTTTTCTTCAGACTATTTTTTCCATTCTTTTCCAAACTGTTGCCTCTTTCATGCATACCACTTATTTGTTTTCTCATTTTTTCTTATACTTCTCTTATTTGCCTTTTGAAGTCTTGTATTAGGATTTCTAAGAAGCCTCTTTGGACTTGAGACCAATTTGTTTCACTGTTTGAGATTTGGACATTTGTCCTCTTTTGAGTTGTGTTTTGTTCTGCCCTGTCACCATAGTAGCTTTCTTTAGTCAAGCTTTTTTTCTGTTTTTTTGGTCATTTTCTTCCCTTTTCTTTGGGCATTTCCATTTTTTTTTATTTTAAGATGGAGCTCTGCTCCTATGGTAAAGGGGATATGTACCAATTTTGCTGTGAAGTTCTTAGCCTTGGCTTTGAGCACAGGGGCCCTTTGTGTTTGAAATGGGTAGCATTGCCTGTTTTGTTTTGTTTTTTCAGGAAATAGCCTGGCTTACCAGAGTTTGCTTTCTGAGCTGGGATTGGAAACTGCCCCTCTTATTTGCTCCTTTACTGGGCCAGGACTAAGGTCTTAGTTGCTGATTTGCTGTGATTAAGATCTCACTGGCTTTCCCAGAGTCTATCTGACTTGGGTTAGATAACCTTTTCACCCCTTTTGACCCCAGTGATACTTTTTGAAGTTTTTTTTTTCAACTTGTCTTCAGCTGGAGAGTGATTTCATTCTGTCAGATTCTATTCAGAGGCTTTATTTCATATGGTTTTACAGGGAAACTGGGAGTGCTAAAACAGACTTTCTGACATTGCTTTGACATCTTGACCCCAACTTAGACTTCCAAAATTTTTCTTTAATTATTTTTTGCACTATTGTATCATTTTTTTGGTTGAGCTTTCTTCAGGAAGTACAATTATTTTTATGTTTTCTCTTCTTGATCCGTGCTCCAGATATCTTGATTTTCTTAAAGACATCTGTCTTGGGGCAGATCCAAGATGGGAGAAAAGGCACACATGACTTTCTGAGCCTCTCTCATACCCTCACTACCAATTATTAAATTCAGCCTTAAAAACAGCACTTAACTGGTAAAATTCACAAAGATTAGAAGTGCAACAATTTCCCAGCCAAAGATAACCTGGAAGATCACCAGAAAAGGTTTGTCCTGAGCATTGGGAATAAACCAGCACAAACAGGGATAGAACAAGAGGCCAGCATATTGAGCAGACCAGGCAGGGGTGGCCTCTGTGGTTAGAAAATTTACAGAGATAACTCTGCCATATACTAACTGCTCTGCTTTAGTTGCAAAGCAGTAGACCAGGAGAGAAATTAAGCCAAGGGTAGAGGGTATACTAAAAAACACCAAAACCTAACAGGATCTAGCTATACCTAGCCAAAACTGGAAGTAACTCAGCACAGACCATGGCACAGCTGTGCAGCATCATGCTGCAGCACAAGGCTCTAGCAAGGCAGTCATAAATCTGCATGGCAGGGGGGGGGCGCAGCACGGGGCAGCCACTAATCTGCACAGTGTGGGGCTTGGCCTGGGGCAATAGAACTTGTGCAGTGCAACTGTGCTCTGCTGGGCAGAGAAACTTCCAGTACTGTGTGGGGCTATTCTCTGGACAACTGCTAATATCCACAGGTCCACAGCAGGCTTTGGCCTGGGATAGTGACACTTTAGCTGCTCAGCCTCTAGCCCCAGGGAAGTCACTAATTCACACAGCGGGGCTCTTAGCAGGGCACTTCTGCAGCTTGCCCTTGCAGGCTTGAGTCACTTACAGTGCAGAGCTTTTCCCAGAGCACTCCCACAGCTCAGCTCCTCTTTGCAGCCCATTGGCAGGATAGCTACTGTCCATGTACCTATACCTACTCTGCAGAGGAAACTGGTAACATCCTTCCCCTGAAGGCAGACCTTAAAGACTTTTTTAAAAATGAGTAAAAAAAATCAAAAGGATGATAGATAGCTTCTACAGAAAGAGAGCAGGTTTTCAACCACAAGGAGACTAATAGCAGACAATATCCAGACAAAACCATAAAGAGGGATGTAAACTGGTCCCCATCACAAGCATCTCCTAGAAGAAACTATAAAAAATCTTAAAAGAGAGCTAAAAGAAAAATGGGAAAGGAAAGAGAAGTGATGCAAGAGAGTAAAAACTTCCTGAAATGTGAATTGGAAAAGGGAAAGAACTCCCAGGAAGTACAGGGAAACAGAATCTGTGAATTGGAAAAGGTAAAGAACCCCCAAAAAAAGTAGGATTTATGAATTGGAAAAGATGAAGGACTCCTAAGAAAATAGGATTTGTGAAATGGACAAAGAAAATAACTCAAAAAAAACTAGGGAAATGGAAAAAATTCCATAGAGCAAAACAACTCATTTAAAAACTCAATTGGACATATAAAAAAAGAAGTTTAAAAACCTAATGAAGAAAATAGCTCATTAAAAATCAGAACTGAACAAATAGAAATGATTCATTGAGACTTCAAGAATCAGTCAAGCAAAACCAAAAAAAAGAAAAATTAGAAAAAAATATTAAATATCTATTTGGAAAAACAACAGACCTGGAAAATAGATCTAGGAGAGATAATCTGAGGATTATTGGACTTTCCAAAAATTATGATGAAAAAAACCCAGCCTAGATACTATTTTAAAGGAACACATCAAAGAAAACTGCATAGATATAATAGAATCACAAGGTAAAATAGGCATTGAAAGAATTCATCGAACAGCTTCTGAAAAAGACCCTAAAATAAAAACTCCAAGGAATATTGAGGCTAACTTTCAGAACTATCAGACTAAGGAAAAAATATTACAAGCTGCCAGAAAAAAATAATTCAAATACCGAGGTGCCACAGTAAGGATCACACAATATCTAGTTGCTTTCACATTAAAAGATCAAAAGGCCTGGAATCTGATATTTTGAAAGGCAAAAGAACTTGGAATGCAGCCAAGAATAAACTACCTAGGGAAGGTGATCATTTTCTTCCATGGAAGAAGATGGACATTTCATGAAACAGATGAATTCCATTTGTTTCTAAGGAAAAAACCAGATCTAAGCAAAAAACTATGATCTCCAACCATAGAACTCAAGAGAAGTAGAAAAAGGTAAAAAGAACTCTTGAGAACTGTATTTCTGTTGTGTATATACATAAAGAGTATATGTATAATTTGATTTTGCTGATATAACATAAAAAAGGGAAGTAGAAATGGAAAGGGAATAATGTCAGAAAAAGGGAAAAGGGGAGATAAAAAGAAGGAAACTACATCCCACGAAGAAGCAAAGGAAACCTAGAATATCTGAGGGAATTTAGAGAGGGGAAGGCAGATTGTGTAAACCTTACTCTCATCAGAGTTGGCTCAAAGAGAAAATAATTGACATATTTGGTTTACAGAGAAACTTCTCTCACCTCATTAAAAAGTAGAAGAGGAAAAGGGAAAATGAAAAGAGTAATTAGGGAAGGGTACAAGAATGCCAAAGGGATAATAAGATGGCAGGAAATACAGAATTAGTAATTTTAACCGTAAATGTGAATGGGATGAACTCTCGCATAAAGCAGAGGCGAATAGAAGTCTGGATCAAAAGTCAGAAACCTAAAATATTCTGTTTACGGGAAACATATTCAAAGCAGGGAGAAACGTACAGAGTAAAGGTAAAAGGCTGCAGCAGAATCTATTATGTTTCAGGTGAAGTCAAAAAAGCAGGGGTAGCCATCCTTATCTCAGATCAAGCAAAAGCAAAAATTGATCCAATTAAAAGAGATAAGGAAGGAAACTATATCTTGCTAAAGGGTAGCATAGACAATGAAGCAATATCAATACTAAACACATATGCACCAAGTGGTATAGCATCCAACTTCCTAAAGGAGAAGTTAAGAGAGTTGCAAGAAGAAATAGACAGTAAAACTAAAATAGTGGGAGAGTTCAGCCTTGAACTCTCAGAATTAGATAAATCAAACCACAAAATAAATAAGAAAGAAATTAAAAAAGTAAATAGAATATTAGAAAAAAAAAAGGTATTATAGATCTTTGGAGAAAACTGAATGGTGTCAGAAAGGAATAAACTTTCTTTTCAGGAGTTCATGGAACTTACACAAAAAATGACTATATTTTAGGACATCAAAATTAAATGCAGGAAGGGAGAAATAGTAAATGCTTTCTTTTCAGACCATGATTCAATAAAAACTACATTCAACAAAAAGTTAGGGTTAAATAGACCAAAAAGTAATTGGAAACTAAACAATCTCATCTTAAAGAATGATTGGGTGAAACAGTAAATTATAGACATAATTAATAATTTCACTCAAGATAATGACAACAATGAAACATCATACCAAAATTTGTGGGATGAAGTCAATGTGGTAATAAGGGGAAATTTTATATCTTTAGAGGCTTACTTGGATAAAATAAAGAAAGAGAAGATCAATGAATTAGGCTTGCAACTTAAAAAGGTAGAAAAAGATCAAATTAAAAAACCTCAATCAAATATGAAACTTGAAATTCTAAAATTATGAAGAGAAATTAATAATATTGAAAGTAAAAAAACCTATTGAATTAATAAATAAAACTAGGAGTTGGTTTTATGAAAAAAACAATAAAATTGATAAACCTTTAGTAAATCTGATTAGAAAAAGGAAAGAGGAAAATCAGATTGTTAGTCTTAAAAATCAAAAGGGAGAAGTTTCCACCAATGAAGAGGAAATTAGAGCAATAATAAGGAGTTACTTTGCCCAACTTTATGCCAATAAATTTGGTAACCTAAGTGAAATGGATGACTACCTCCAAAAATATAGGCTTCCCAGATTTACAGAGGAGGAAGTAAATTGTTTAAATAAACCGCTTTGAGATAAAGAAATAGAACAATCTATTAATCAACTCCCTATAAAAAAAAAAATCCCCAGGACCAGATGCATTTACATATGAATTCTACCAAACATTTAAAGAACAATTAGCTCCAATGCTACATAAACTATTTGAAAATATAGGGAATGAAGGAGTCTTACCAAATTCCTTTTATGACACAGACACCTACACCAGGAAGGTTGAAAACAGAGAAAGAAAATTATAGACCAATCTCCCTAATGAATATTGATACTAAAATCTTAAATATTAGCAAAAAGACTACAAAAAAATCACCCCCAGGATAAAACACCATGATCAAGTAGGATTTATACCAGGAATGCAGGGCTGGTTCAATATTAGGAAAACTATCAGTATAATTGACCATATTAATAACCAAATTAGCAAAAAACCATATGATCACCTCAATAGATGCAGAAAAAGCATTTGATAAAATCCAACATCCATTCCTATTAAAAACACCTGAGAGTATAGGAATAAATGGACTTCCCCTTAAAATAATGACTAGCATCTATTTAAAACCATCAGTAAGCCTCATATGTAATGGATATAAACTGGAATTATTCCTAATAAAATCAAAAGTGAAACAAGGTTGCCCACTATCAACATTACTATTTAATATTGTATTAGAAATGCTAGCTTTGACAATAAGAGTCGAGAAAGAGATTAAAGGAATTACAATAGGTAATGAGGAAACCAAATTATCATTCTTTGAAGATGATATGATGATACACTTAGAGAACCCCAGAGATTCTACTAAAAAGCTATGAGAAATAATCCACAACTTTAGTAAAGTTGCAGGATAAAAAATGAATCCACATAAATCCTCAGCATTTTTATACATCACTAACAAAATCCACCAGCATGAGATAAAAAGAGAAGTTCCATTAACATAACTGTTGATAGCATAAAATATTTGGGAATCTATTTGCCAAAAGAAAGTCAGGAATTGTATGATCAAAACTACAAAACACTTTCCACACAAAGTCAGATTTAAATAATTGGAAAAAAATATTAGTGCTCTTGGATAGATTGAGTGAACATAATAATGATGACACGACTACCTAAACTATTTATTTAATGCTATACCAATCAGAATCTCCAAGAAACTATTTTAATGACCTATAAAAAATAACAAAATTCATCTGGAAGAACAAAAGGTTAACAATTTCAAGGAAACTAATGAAAAAAAAAATCAAATGAAGGAGGCCTTGCTATACCTGATCTAAATCTCTATTATTAAGAAAGAGTCATCAAAACCATTTGGTAATGGCTAAGAAATAGGCTAGTTGATCAGTGGAATAGGTTAGGTTTGCAGGATGAATATTCAATAACTATAGCAATCTAGTATTTGACAAACCTAAAGATCCCAGCTTTTGAGATAGGAACTCACTGTTTGACAAAACTGCTGGAAAAATTGGAAATTAGTATGGCAGAAATTAGGCATTGACCCACTCTTAACACTATATACCAAGATAAGGTCAAAATGGGTTTATGATCTAGGCATAAAGTATGAGATTATAAATAAATTGGAGGAACATAGAAGAGTTTACCTCTCAGATCTGTGGAAGAGGAAGGAATTTATGACCAAAGAAGAACTAGAGATCATTATTGATCATAAAATAGAAAATTCTGATTATATCAAATTGAAAAGTGTTTGTACAAACAAAACTAATGCAGACAAGATTAGAAGGGAAGCAATAAACTGGGAAAACATTTTTACAGTCAAAAGTTTTGATAAAAGCCTCATTTCCAAATATATAGAGAATTGACTCTAATTTATAAGAAATCAAGCCATTCTCCAATTGATAAATGGTCAAAGGATATGAACAGACAACTTTCAGATGAAGAAACTGAAACTATTTCTAGCCATATGAAAAGATGCTCCAAGTCATTACTCATCAGAGAAATTCAAATTAAGACAACTCTGAGATACCATTTACACATCTGTCAGATTGGCTAGAATGACAGGGAAAGATACTGTGGAATGTTGGAGGGGATGTGGGATAACTGGGACACTGATACATTGTTGGTAGAATTATTAATACATCCATGCATTCTAGAGAGTGATTTGGAACTATGCTCAAAGAGTTATCAAACTGTGCATACCCTTTGATCCAGCAGTGTATCCCAAAGAGATCATAAAGAAGGGAAAGAAAGGGACCTGTATGTGCAAGAATGTTTGTGGCAACTCTCTTTGTAGTGGCCTGAAACTGGAAACTGCATGGATGCCCATCAATTGGAGAATGGCTGAATAAATTATGGTATATGAATATTATGGAATATTATTATTCTGTAGGAAATGACCAGCAGGATGGTTTCAGAAAGGCCTGGAGTGACTTACATGAGCTGATGCTGAGTGAAATGAGCAGACCAGGAAATCAATATATACTTCAACAACAATACTATATGATGATCAATTCTGATGAACATGGCCCTCTTCAACAATGAGATGAACCAAATCAGTTCCAATATATTTCCAATTGTTTCCAATTGAATTTTCCAAATTCAATTCCAATGAATTGAACCAGCTACACCCAGTGAAAGAACTCTGGGAGATGACTATGAACTACTACATACAATTCCCAATCCCTCTATTTTTGTCTGCCTGCATTTTTGATTTCCTTGACAAGCTAATTGTACTTATTTCAAAGTCCAATTATTTTTGTACAGGAAAATTACTTTTTGGACATGTATACATATATTGTATCTAACTTATACTTTAACATATTTAACATGTATTGGTCAAGCTGGCATCTGGGGGAGGAGGTGGGGGGAGGGTGGGAGAAAGTTAGAACAAAAGGTTTTGCAACTCTCAATGCTGAAAAATTATCCATGCATATATTGAGTAAATAAAAAAGCTATAATAAAAATATGTATACCTATATTGGATTTAACATATACTAGTTTAACATATTTAACATGTTTTGGACTACCTGCCATCTGGGGTGGGGAGAAGGGTCAGAAACGTTGCAACAGAACGTTTTGCCAGGGTCAGTGTTGAAAAATTACCCATGCATGTGCTTTGTAAATAAAACATTCTAATACAAAAAATAAATAAATATAAAAAGTCATCTGTCTCACATTCTCTCTATGTCCTTATTCTTTAGATTTTGTTTTATTATTTCTTGACTTCTCCTTACCCAATTCAAATTTTCAAAGAAGCATTTTGTTCATCTCTTTTCTGCATCTCCTTTTCTGGTTGGTTGACTTTCTTGTCTTAATTTTCTTATTTTTCTTGTATTTTTCTATTTTTATTTTTATTATTTTTTGGTTTTTCTCAATGTCACATTTGATTTTTAAAGTTATCTCAAGCACTTCCATAAATTTTGGGAGGTCAGATAACCATTTAATATTTTTACTCTTTTTACATCAATATCCTATACTGAAATTGAACTCCAGTCTACCCTATTCCCATGGTAACTTTCTATGGTTGTGATTTTTCTCTTATGTCTGCTCATTTTTAAAATAAGAATAGTGTATTCACCTCTAGACTTAAATGAGTTACATGGTGCTTCTAGTCTCAGGTTTTCATTTATCTCTTTTAATCAGGAACTCAAAACCAAGAACTCCTTCTCTTGCAAGAGCCTACAGGCAGCAGCATCCTTGCCGCAGTGCTTCTTCAGACACCAGTTGGGCCGATTCTTTCTTCCCCAGGGCCACATCTCAGTTACACAGGTATACCTACTATTCCTAACCAGCAGAGTTTCTCTAAGTCTTCTGGCAAGCAGACCACCTGACTAGTCTTTGGGCAAGAGGTGAAATTTCCCGTGGTTAAAGCTGAGCTTACTTCTGAATACCTTTTTGTTCCCTGCTTGCTGAATATTAAAGGGGCCATTTTGGAGATGTTTGTACTTCACACCAGTTAATTGTGAGCCTTGTGTTGCTTTTTAAGGGCTTCTGGGGTTGCTTGAGGGGAAGCTCTGTTCTGCCGAGGGTGTTAATTGTTTTTCCCTGGTTTGTTGTTCCATTTAGATGCAATTGGGTATTGTTTGTAGGAGAAATCTGGACAGCTTGGAATTTTCTGATCTATTCTACCATTTTGCCCCATAGACAAATTTTGTAAGCTCATCTTCTTAATTACTTTTAGAGTGAATACTGTGCAATCCACACTTTTGAAAAATTTTCTTTAGAGAGGCAATGTGGTACAATGTTCATGTTTTTCTTTTTTTTAATGTCAAACATACTGCTTCAAATTTTGTCATCCTCCTTCCTCCCTGACATTCTAAATTCCCATCTGGCAGATAAGATAGTTAGAATCTGCTTCTAAAACCTTTTCTAACTCTGAATCTATAATGATGTGATAGCTTAAGCCAGTGGTAAATGGTCTTACTCACAACCTGTTTTTCACTATCCCTACTTCTCCAAAAATTGTTGGATATACTGAGCATAAACAGGTACATCATTCAGATATTGGCTGTGATGATTTTCCAATATGTATATACAAATGACTCAAGTATATGAATATTGAATGAAATTAAATTTCAACTGAAAACAAAAAGGGAAAAGAAAAATTCTAAGAAGGAAACTATTCAGGTAGGAGGAATTATGGTTGTATAATCCAAGTGTTCTCAACATTTCATAAAATTGTTAACTATGTTGTTTTTCTTTGTTTTTGTTTTTTTTGGAGGGAGGGGTATTTGGTAATTCTACAACTTTAATTTTCTCAATGCAAAAGCTATCTGCTCAAAACAGCAACCCATCTATGATTTGGAATCTAGAATGTTGTTACAGGCCCAGTGACTTGATAACAAAGCTAGCATGTGTAATTGATAGGAACTAAACATTCAGAGATCTATATTCAAGACTTGTCCTCTGTATTGTATGAGTATTATTTACCTTTTTAAATATCAAAGATTATTAAGGAAGCAAAAGGCACAAAAAATATCGTAAATAATTATAGAACAGAGTACTCAGAGAACAGTGAAAATAAATCATGCATTCAAAATAACTTGAATATTTCTGATGATTCAGACAACGTTAAAAAGTCTTGCAGTGCCTTGAGCTCATTATGAAATACTGGAGAATGATATAGAAAATACAAAGGAAATTAGATGGCCTATGATATAAAATACTGTTTCAGGAAGTCAGGAAGATATGAATTCAAATCTGCTCTCAACTATATAACTCTGGGCAAGTCATTTAACCTCTACCTCGGTTTCCTAACTGTAAAATGCGGATAACAGCACCTAACTTTTAGTGTTGTTGTGAGGGTCAAATGAGATATTTCTGAAGTGCTTATCATAGTGTCTACTACATAATAAGCATCATATACATGTTAGTATTATTATTATTATTAAGAATGCAGGACAATTTTGAATTGTAAACCTGTCTCTGCTATTGATAAATTTATTTCTGTGGGAAACAATCTACAGGAATAGGACTTTTGTAACTGCTTAAAATGCAATATGAACAAAAGGAAGCTGAGTAAATTAATTGCTGAAGAAATAAGACATAAAAATGGCAGGTGAATTCAAATTTATAAGGCAACCATTTACCAATAGATAAATGTCAAAATATATAAAATGAGTTTTCAAAGGAAGAAATCCAAGTCATTAACAATCACATGAAAAAATTTCCCACATTACTAAAAATTTAATAAATGCAAATTAAAACTATTTCACACTTCTACTTCACACATAGATTGATGAGGGAAAAAACAGAATATGACAAATATTGAATGGACTGAGAATGTTAATATGTTAATTCAATGTTGGTAGAGCGTTGAATTGGTACAGCCATTCTAGAATGCAATCTGGAACTATTATCAGAAAGTTACTGCACTGTGGAGATCCATTTGTAGTATTATTAGGCTTTTATATATAGACTTAAAAAAAAAGGAAAGATATATATGTATATGTATATATATGTGTATATATACATAAACATATATATATATATATATACAAAAAAAATAAATAAAGCAGGTTTTTTTAAGATAACCAAAAATTTGAAACCATTTGGGATATGGATAAACAAAATATGTCCTATGAATGCAATATAAGAAATGATGAAATGGACAGTACCAGAAGAAATTAGAATTACCTTTATTAAAAAAGCAGAGCAAAGTGAAAAGAACTAGACCAATTAATCCAATGATGTTATATAACTTTGTAAGACCTAACTAATCAGCATAATTATAGTTTAAAAAGAATGATGAAACATACCAATCAGCTGACAAAGATGTGATAAACTTAAAATGAAGAAACATTTCTGACTATGGTTAATGTGGGCATTTGTTTTCAAAGACTTCATGTGTAGATTGAAGCCATCTTAGTCATTAAATAATTGTTAAAAACTACCATTTCCCAGACACTGTACTACATGCTAGGGATTCAAAGGCAAAAGACACTCTAATCTCAAGGATTTCACAGTCTAATGGAGGGAACAGTTTGTAAATGACAACATGTACACAAGTCATCTACAGGAAAAAAAAATGTAAGAAATCAACTGAGGGGAGGCACTAAATTAAGGAGGATTGGGAAATGCTTCCTTTATTGGATGGGATTTTAACTGGAATTTGAAGGAAGTTAGGAGGCAGAAATGAGAAGGGAGATCATTTTAGGCATGAGGTGCAGTTAATGAAAATGCATAGTAGGGAGAATATTAAGGATGCCAGCATCACTATTTACAAAGTAGTGATGATGTGAAAAGGACTTTGATCCTAGAAGTGACTGAGACCCATTCATTTTTTGAGAGATGCGACATAGAATTTTAGGAAAATCACTTTGACAGCTGAACAGTGGATGGACTTCAATGAGAAGTGATGTGTGTCAGAGATTAACAGTAAAAACATTGCAGTAGTCTAGGCAAGAGGGAGTTTGACAGTATCAAAGGAGAGATACTAATACATGTGAAATAAACAGGTCTTGGCAATATATTGCATATGAAGGGTCAAAGAAAATGAGGATTCCAGATTTTCGACAACTGAAAAGCAAATATTACAACTGCATTTTATTTAGTTATGCAAATAAGTGAAAGCATAACCAAGACTAGAAAGGGAATTCAGAGAGGCTGAATCATCAGGAAGGAACCAGGCGTTGGTAAAACAGAAGATGGAAGAAATAGAAAAGGTAAAGATGTAAGATAAAAAATTTGTTGTCTATGTATTAGGCATTTTAGAGAACAGTGGAAGTGGTGGAGTAGCCTTAGAATAAGACAATAGAGGAGGAGCTGAATGGGTAGAGGGGAATAAAAATAAGAAACACGGCAGTAAGTGATGGAGAATATCATTTGAATGATGAGAGCAAGGTTTCATAATCATTAAGATGGGAATGTTGTGACCAAGAGAGAGTTTGTTAATCATTGAACTATGAATATTTCATTCTCTTTTTATTCTAAGTATTACTATATAGTTGCATTTGGTTGCAACTATATTTAATAAATTTAGATAATATGATAGTTTCAAAATTTTTAATTTAGCTTTTCAAGGCAAAATCTCATTAAACATTTTATTTTTCCTGTTATATAATTAGAAATGTCAATCTTCAAATTTAAGTGGGTTCACCTCAAATAACCTTTTCCTGTTACAAATCATTTTATTTGAATCATGAGAATGTTCCTGCATCAGATTTCAGGAATTAATAGAATAATAAGTAGAAATTTCTATATGATTTAGGGATGTATACTTGAAAAGTGATTCAAGAATTTGGATAGAAGCTAGACTCTAATCCTCATCAAGTATATGTGTGAATATAGGATACCCAACAGGAAAATAGGGACCTATTCTATTTTCATCCTGTTTGATGGTAATGATTGTCTCATATTTCTTACTTATTTTATGAAGTGTCTTAAAATAACATCTTGTGCCAGAGAAGAAGTTTATTGTTGAGGTATAATCCAAGGAGGTTCATATTAAGTAAATTGAATGCATTTTTTTTTGGTTCAGGTACAAAAAGCAAGCCATCCCATGTTTGACATTTAGTGAGAATCCACTACATAACACACAGACAGACAGACAGACACACACACACAGTGGATACATCTTAGTAATTAATTTGCATTAACTATCAATGGAAAAAAAAATGAAGCACGTGCAACCCATTGCTGCCTCTTTCTACTCCCTTACAAATATCTATAAGAACAGTATGTCCAACATGAATTTTTATTTTCCAGTTTTGCCAACTAACGAAAGCTTAATGTGGTTAATGATAACTTTAATTATTAACATAATTTTTTTCAAACTTTTTTCTTTGATTTTACTTTGAACATTGTTTTATTACAAGATGAAAAGCAAGGAGATTATTAGGAGAGAGCTGCAAATCATATTTTATATTTTTATCAATAAAAACACAGGAAAAGATCCAGCAAAAACAGCTTCTAAATTCTGATATTTCTCTCAAATTAATGTTAACAACCAGATTGAGTGCTGAAAAATATTTTTATACTAGTGCAGACACTTGGAAAATGCTGTATCTTATTATTAATAAATTTAATATATAGCCAATCATTTTAAGTCAATGAGAAGATAATTTGTGATCATTAAAAATACAGTAATAAAGAGAAAGGTTAGACATAAAATATTTCAACAAAGAATAATTTGATTTCCTTTCTCAGATCTTAAAGAACTGTTGACTTCTTGGTTCACATCTTTTAGAAACAATTACTCATGATGACACATAGAATGTGGTCTTATAAGTCACTGATATTTCATTATTTATTGAGATTTGCTTTGTAGTTCATAATGTTTCAAATTTAGAAATGTATTCATTTGTGAAGGCAGGATAATAGTCATCCCCACTATACCCTGATAGCTGCAGTGAAGTCCAAAAAGAATTCATCACACAAGACCCACCTTTTAGTGAAGTAATTTTGCACAGCAAGATTATAATCAGAATTTTGGATTTGCTTCCTAGTATGTGGTGACAAAAATTTGACCTACTAGTTTCAATGACCTTGTGATTAGGAGAGCCATCTACACCCAGAAAAATGACTGTGGAAACTGAGTGTCAATGAGAAAATAGCATTCTCATTTTTTTTGTTGTTGTTTTTGCTTGCATTTTATCTTCTTTCTCATTTTTTCCTTTGTGATTTGATTTTTCTTATGAAACAAGATAATTGTATAAGTATGTATGCATATATTGAATTTAACATATATTTTTACCATGTTTAACATATATCAGATTACTTCCTATCTAGGGAAGGGGCGGGAAGAAAGAGGGAAACTTGGAACAAGGTTTTGCAAGGGTTAATGTTGAAAAATTATTTATGTATTTCTTTTGAAAGTTAAAAAAGCTTTAATAAACAAACAAACAAATAAAAGATGTAAGCAGTTTAACCTTTAAGAAATTGTCCTACTTACCATTGTTTTATTATCAGTAGCATTTTCCTTTGAGTACTTCCCAACCTACTACATTTCTCTTGCTAATGATCCCTTTGGTACAGACTTTTTCCATCCCTCTGGATTTCTATATTCATCTCTATGCTGTGTAGTTTTACTCCTATAAAAATCCATTCCCCAAATTTTGATATTGCCCCTTCTAACTTCATTCTGCTGAATAAAGACTTTGTATATTATAAAACATTTAATTAAGGTGCCTTTTCGACTTTCTTGCCTGAATCCTAGAAGCGAATAATTCCCCAATAACTATAAGGCAAGTGTCAGAAAAAAAAAAAAAAAAAGAAAATAGAAGCTTCTGATCATTTAAAGGAAAATGGAGTTTTCCTTTAGGCTCTAGTGTTTGTAATAGGAATGGGTATTGGATTTTGTCAAATGCTTTTTCTGCATCTATTGAGATAATCATATGATTTTTGTTAGTTTGGTTATTGATATAGTCAATTATGCTGATAGTGTTCCTAATATTGGACCAGCCCTGCATTCTTGGCATAAATCCTACTTAGTCATGGTATATTATCCTGAGAATAATTTGCTAGTATTTTATTTAAAATTTTTGCATCAATATTCATTTAGGGAATTGGTTTATAATTTTCTTTCTCTCTTTTGAGCCTACCTGGTTTAATTATCAGCACCACATCTGTGTCATAAAAGGAATTTGGTAGGATTCCTTCTTTCATTGTTTCTCCAAATAGTTTCCGTAGTATTGCAATTTTCCTGTTTACATCTTTTTGCTTCTCTTGAGTATTGTATTTGAAGATCAAATTTTCTATTCATCTCTGTCTTTTCATCAGAAGTAAATGACATTCATCATTTTAAGTTTTAGATAAATGATGGCAGTAACCACACAAATAAGATCAAAACTAAATTATCAAAGTATCAAAATATGAGTAGTCTAAAAAGCATTGATAGCTATGCTGTAGTCAATTTTAACACTGTTTTGCAGAACCTGAGTGAGTGTCTATTAATCAGGGAATGGACAAGTTGTGGTAATTGTGAGAAATGAGGGAAGACTTTTATGAGCTGATACAAAGCAAAATGAGAAGAACCAGGAGATTGATTTAAACAAACAATTTTTAAAGACTTGGGAACTAAACACCACCATGACTATGCATAATTTCAGAGGAATCATGATTATCTATATCCATTCCTAGATAGAAAGGTAATGGACTGACAATTTAAAAGCAGATTCTTTTTTTTTTTTTTGACAAGGTCAAGGAGAGGATTTATTTTGTTCAAGGGAATTTTATTTTTCTTGCTTTCTAAATAAGAGATCCAGAATGCTCTCCAAAGTGGTGGTGTCAATTCATGGTTCCACCAATATGGAAATGCACAAAGTTGTATTAATGTCCCTGTTTTTCCTCTTCCCCTCCAACATTTGTCACTGTTCCCTTCTATCATTTTCATCAGTCTGATATGTATAAGATGCTATCTTAAAACTGTTTTAAATTATAGCTATTCTTCCAATAATGATTTATAACATTATATATATGTATATATATATATATATATATATATATTTACTTTTTCATAAAAATACTTATCTGGTTTTATCTTTTGACCATTTATCAATTGAGGAATGACATATTCTTATAAATGTAATAAAATTTTCTATACATTTGAAACAAGAGTCATTTATTTAAGAAACTGTCTATGATATTTTCTCCCCAATTTTCTGCTTATTTTCTTTTTTCCTTCTAATCTTTGTTACACTGGTTTTATTTGTACAAAATACTTTTAATTTAATGTAATCAAAATATTCATTTTAGACCTCATGTTGTTCTCTTTCTCTTCTTCATTCATAAATTCTTCTCCTTCTATCCATAAATCTGATAGGTAATATGGCTGATTTTTTTGCATTTTCTTATATCTCCCTTTATATATAGGCGATACCTCCATTTTGACTGTATCTTGGTAAATGGCATAAGATATTGATCTATACTGAATTTCTGCCAGACTGCTTTCCAGTTTTCCCAATTATTTTTTTTTCCAAATAGTGTACTCTTGGCCCCAAAGTCTAATTTTTTTTTTTACATTTGTCAAACACAACTTTACTATAATCATTTGCTATTGTATGTTTTATGTCTACTATGTTTCACTGATATAACTTTCTATTTCTTCCAGTAGCAGATAGTTTAGATAATTATTGTTTTGGATAATGTAATTTAAAATCTGCTATTACTAAACCTTCTTCTTTATATTTTTTTCATTAATTCCTCTGAAATTGAACTTTTCCTTTTCTAAACAAAATTTATTATTGTTTTTTCTTAACTCAGTAATTTTCGGGGGGTCATTTAATTGGAGTGGTATCGAATAAGTAAATAAGTTTAGGTATAATTGTCATTTTATTACATTGGTTTTGCATACCCATGAGCAATTAATATTTCTCCAATTATTTCAATCTGGGTTTGTTATGAAAATGCTCTATAATTATATTCTTATAATTCTTGGGTTTATCATGGCAATTATACTGCATGGTTATTTTTAAATGGTATATGTCTTGCTATCTCTTCTTTTGTTTTTTTTGGTGATGATATACAGAAATATTGATGATTTATGTGGATTTGTTTTATATCATACTACTTTGATAATATTATTAATTGCTTAGATAACTTTTAGTTGAATCTTGTAGAGGGCCACAGATAGTGGGGGAACTCTGAGTGAGGTATAAGATCCTTCAGCCAAGAGGAAACCTGATAAAAATATCTGGTTGACTTCCCAATTTCCCTATGGAATTTCTCACCTCCCTCCCCAAGAAGTCAGTGAGGACATGACCACCTGTGTTTTACTTGAGGCTACTTACAGCAGGGTGCCTACTCAGTATGACTGATGAGATAATGGTCCTCTAGTTCACATATACTTAGTGTGATATAATGATGTAATCACTCTAGTTGGCATATACTTAGTGTGATATAATATAATCAGACTGAGGTATTTAAGGGTTGAGGAGAATGGAGATGAGAGCTCAATCTCAGACTCAGACAGGGACACAGAGGAGACACAGATAGAGAAGACACAGAAGATGGAGAAAAAAACAGAGATCCTTATAGTGACTTTCCTGCTTCATCACTTCTCCACCAAAGACTAAGGCTTGTCCAGAGATCCTCCAGAGAGCTAGTCTGGATGTTACAGAATCTCTGGAATTTTCCAAGTATATCATCATATTGCCTGCAAAACTTTATAGTTTTATTACCTAATTGCCCATTCCAATTCCTTAAATTTCTTTTTCTTTTATTTCTATTGTTGTATTTTTATTATGCTATTGAATAATATTGAAAATAATAGACATTCTTGTTTCACTCCTCATCTTATTGGAAAGGCATATAGCTTAGACCTTTTGTGAATAATGCTTGCTCCTGGTTTTATGTGGGTTGTTCTTATGATTTTAGGTAAAAATCCATTAATACCTATGCTTTCCAGTGTTTTTAAAATGATATCGACTGTTGTATTCTGTCAAAAAGGTTTTTTTCTGTGTCTATTTATATGATCATGTAGTTTTTATTACTTTTGTTACTGAGACAATAATATTAATTTTATATTATTTATAATATTAATTAATTAATTAATAAGATTAATATAATATTAATATTAATTAGGATTCTTACAAGATGCTAAATTGGTTGTCTAATTTAGCATGGTATTTAACAGTTCTCTAGTTGAGAGTTCACACCTTTCACACCTTTAAAAGTTCACACTTTTAAGAGAGCATATAAGAGGAGGAGCCCACTAGAGGAGATTTACAAGTGAGGATTCAGTAGAGAAGATTCACAAGTCTAAGAGGAGCTCCCACAAGCTGAGAGAGAACCCACAATCCCACTCTGGGAGGAGGAGACAGTTCATTCCATATATATCACCTTTGTGTGGGCTGGAGTTTTTGGATTCAGAAGAAGAGAGGCTGAAGCTGTAAGAGGCAAAAGAATAGCAGCAAGAGCCCTTGGAACCAAGGAGAGAGATAGGCCTCTAAGAAAATTAACTGGGCTATTTTGGAAGAGACAATAAAGGACTGAACTTTTAACAGCTGGCTGCATTTGAGGTGATTATTACACTGAACTGAAACTAAGGCTGCCTCCATAAGCCCCCAAGAAACCAGCTCCCAAAGAACCATTATATTTAAGAGATGAGAACATTACATTTAATAGTTTTCCTTGTGTTAAACCATCCCTGCATTCCTCATAAGTTCTTGGTCACTGTGTATAATTTTTGGAATGTATTATTGTAGGCTCCCGGGTTGTATTTTATTTATATTTTTTGTATTCACATTCATGAATTAAATTGCTTTATAATTTTCTTTCTTTTTTTTATTTTGCTCTTCTTGGCTTAGGTATCAGTACAATATTTAATTCATAAAAGGAGTTTGGTAGAACTTCTTTGCTTTATTCCAAATAATTTATTGGAATTAAATTGGAATTTAAATGTTTGGTAGAATTCAATTGTAAATGAATCTGGTTCTGATTGAAGTTTCATTATTTCTCTTTCTCTCTTTCTTTTTCCCTCTTTCTCTTTTTCTCTTTTCTCCCCTCTCTTTCATCTTTCTTTCTTTCATTTTTCTTTCTCTCTTTTTTCTTTCTCTCTCCTTCTTTCTCTCTCACTTTTTGTCTCTCTCTCTCTCTCTCTTTCTCTTCCTTGCTTCCTTCCTTCTTTTCTTCTTTCTTGCTTTCTCACTTTCTCTCTCTTTTTGGTCTCTCTCTCTTTTTCTTTCTCTCTTTCTTTCTTTCTTTCTTTCTTTCTTGCTTTCTTGCTTTCTTTCTTGCTTTCTCTCTTCTTTTCTTCCTGTTTTCTTTCTCAAAGAGCAAGCACTGATCTGATTCAGCACCAGGTACTGATGTACTGATGACTTTCAAACTTCACAGTCAGACCAGAGCTGAATGGAAATTTTGATTTTCAAATACAGGACTCTGGAGAAGCACAAGGAGATAATCAGGAATGTGATATAATAAGGAACTGAAAAAGGTTTATGTGTTTACCTTCCTACATAGGAGGATGATACTTGCAACTCATTAGAACTTTCTCATTATTATGGCAGTTTGAAGTTGTATATATGGACAGAGGGCACAAGTGTGGGTTGAATATGAAGAGATGATATCTAAAAAAAGATGAAATTATCAGGCAAGAAAGGAATGTTTTGGGAGAAAGGGGAAGGGAGATTAAACTATTTGCCATAAAAAGAGTCAAGAAAAATCTTTTATAGTGGAGGGGAAGAGAATCAGTGTACCTTACTCTCATTAGAATTGGCTCAAAGAATTATTATACATACTCAATATGGGTATAGAAATCTATCTTACCCTGCAGGAAGAAAAAGAAGGAAATAGGATATGGAAAAAGGAGAGGGTGATAAACGAGGACATATTGGGGAAGGGAGTGATCATTAGCAAAGCACTTTAGTGAAGGACAGGATGAAAGGAGATAGAGAATAGAATAAATGGGGAGGGGAATACATTTAGCAATAGGAATTGTAAAATGGATTTTGAAGCAAGTTTCTCAGACAAGACCTCATTTCTTAAACATAGAAGGAAATGAGTTAAATTTATAAAAAAAAAAAAATAAGAATCATGCCACAATTGATAAGTGATGCAAAGTTATGATGTATTCACAAAGGAGTATAAATTCATATATATCCTTTGACCTATCAAGAACACTACTAGGCTTGAATACCAAAAGAGATTTTTAAAAAGGAAAAGCACCTCTATATACAAAAATATTTACAATAGCTCTCTTCTCCGGGCAAAAAAGTTGGAAATTGAGGGGATATCCATCAAATGGGAAATGGCTGAATAAATTGTGGTATGTGATTGTGATGGAATATTATTTTTTCTGTAGGAATTGATGAGAAGAATGTTCTCAGAAAAATCTGGAAAGTCCTCCATGAACTCAAGCAAAGTGAAATGTACTATGTGCTAGCTGAATAATCAATTGTAAATGACTTTGCTATCCTCAGAAGTAAAATGATCCACAATTATTCAGAAGGACTGATGAAAAATCTTATCCATAGACAGAGAAGGAACTAATTGTGTCTGAATACATATTGAAGTATGCTCACTAGCACTGGTGCTCTCTCAAGGTCTTGCTCTATGTCTCTCTGTCTTTCCCCTCTCTTTCCCTCCCCTCCACTCTCTTCCCTTCCCTTCTCCTCCCCAATCCTTGCCTCTCTTTCCTTCCCTTTCCCTCTACTCCTTTTTCCTTCTCTCCCCTCCCCTCCACTCTATTCCCCACACTTCTCTCCTCTTCTCTCCTCTCCTCTCTTCTCCTCTTCCCTTCTCTTTTTTTTTCTTTTTTGTTGTTGATGTTTATTTGTTTTCTTAGGGTGGGTGATCTATGTTTTCTTTCACAACATTATTTTTATGGAAACATTTTGCATAACTTCACATGTGGTTTATTAATGGGGTTATCCTAATTAAGGATAAAGGAGAGAATCTGAAACTCAAATGTTTTTAAAAAATGTAAAAATGTTTTAAATGTAATTGGAAAACATATTAAATGCATTTTAAAAAAGTGATCATCCAAGGGCAATGTGTATGAAGTGTTTTAACAATATTATATAAGAAGAGTTTTTTTTTTCTGATTCACTGCCTATCTTAACAAGATTACATTTTTTGAGCCAGATCATCTGCATTATAAATCTTTGATTCTTAGGAAGGATATGTCCCCCTTTCCAGATCACAGACTGACTTGACATTTCATGCCTTCGACATCTTGGTTCCTCAACACTATTATTCACTTAGGCCTATATCTTTTTTCCTTTGAATCAATATTAAGTTTTAATGAAAACTTTGGAATGCCTTTTTTTAGCTTTGAAAACTTTGTTCATGTTCAAAAATTTTAAAGTAGAATAAGTTTTATTGAGTCTTCAAGTCTATCAATTTGCTATCCCTCTTTCTCAATCTGTTTCTGCTCCCTATTTGTCTCTAGCATGTAAACTCTTTTTTTTTTATTTTTTTTTTATTTAATAGCCTTTTATTTACAGGATATATACATGGGTAACTTTACAGCATTAACAATTGCCAAACCTCTTGTTCCAATTTTTCACCTCTTACCCCCCCACCCCCTCCCCTAAATGGCAGGATGACCAGTAGATGTTAAATATATTAAAATATAACTTAGATACACAATAAGTATACATAGCATGTAAACTCTTTCCAGTGAGAAAGACTGCAGCTCACCTGTACCTTACAGTTTTAGAGTTGACTTGAATACTGAAGATTAAGTGGGTTTTCAGAATATTTAAAATGATATTTGTCAGAGTTAGGACTAGAACTTAGGTCTTATAGACTTAAGGGCTAGTCCAATATTCAATAGGCTATTTTTCTTCAAATAATTGATTTCTTCTTAAAATTTATTTTTACTAGTACAGTTGATTTCTAATGTTATACAGTTCATTTTCAAAGGAATCCAGATGCATTTTGATTCAAATCATGTCTCCTGAATCATTACAACTATGCAAAAAGGCCTGTTATCTTTAAAGCAATTGATTTATGAGATATCACTCATATATTCCAAAACCTGCATTCTACTATATTATTAGTGATACTCATTACAAGGCTACTTTTAGAACAAAAATTCATAGATGTTCATTTTCAGTTCTAGCCTATTAATTGAAAAGAACAGCTTGTATTTCCAAATTACAATTCCGCAAGTCAATTTGAAATGAACAACATCTGTATCTTTAAATTGAATGCAGGCAATAGGTGTGGACTCATCAGGACATTACTGGAACATTTCAAAGCCCTGGTTTACAAACCTTTTTCCCCCCAGTGTTCTTTAGCCATATCACAAAATTTGTTTTTATGTACTTCAGTTTCCCCAGTCAAATTTCTGTCTTCCTCCATACCTCCCACAGGACTATACTGAGCACAATGATGTATTAAGAAGTTACAAACTTAGAGGAACTCTCGGAAATTGTGAAGGAGGACCGGAATTTTATTTTCTGCAGGACATAAATGGGAGCAGATACCAAATAGCTCAAGATTTTAAATTGTTTTGGTGGACAAATAAATAATATACTGCAGTCATAATTTAGCAGATGTGATTTAAGATATTTTAAAAATTATATATCATTTAGATGCTTGATAAATCCTAAAATTAAAAGTAAAGGGAAAATACTGTATTTTTAATAATAATTGCTGGGGAAATTAGAAACAGTTCAGTAGAAATTGAATTTAGAGCAGCATCTAACATTAGTTACTAAAATGAACTTTAAATTAATATTTTATCTAATAATCACTTCATTTAAAAAAAAATACAGAGAGACAAGTATGAAAAAGGCACTTTTTTGCCATGGCGGAAAAGAATTCTTAAATAATTAGCATCCAGAAGATCATAAAAAACTAAAAGCCAATTAAGTATTCATAAAATTTCAGATATTATACTTGAATAAAGTCAATGAAGATAGAATAAGAAAATTTTCAAGTAAGAAAAATATTTGCACCAATAAAAACTTGCTAACTAAGATATATACCACTTTTTGTGCTCAGGCATGTGTTAGGAATTGAGGTAAATAAAGGTAAGCTTTATTCATTAAGAGATTTCAGACTCCTTGTTATTACATTCAATGACTGACTAAATCATTTCCCTTTGTTGGGTCATGGTACAACATTATTTATGAATAATATTTATTTGAGTCTTCCCCAAAATGTTATACTAAAAAGGTAGTCAGTGTTGTATGAATCAGTCATGAAACAGGCAATAATTCTTACACGCAAAAATGAATATTAAACCTAGGACATTTACAAATTTTGTACGTTTATAAATTTAAACTTAAAACAAGTTTCAGTAATGTAACATAATTATTGTTGCAATTTGCTAGTAGAATGACATTCAAACTTCACTAAAATATAAAGCATTGTTTAAGATATTTGAGTAGACCTTCTATATTTTGATTGTTCTTTCCAAAAACTTGACTCCATCCTTTAATCTTCTTTGAATTTTGTACTCAGCCACTCGAAAAATCAGCTACTCTGCTGCAACCAACTATTCTTCATGCTGCTACTGCCTTCTGGTTCTTTCAGATTAACAAATGTATTTTCTAGCATGGACATTGATTATAAAATTGAATGGGCAACCAAAGATTCAGTCACACATATAGTATGCCTAACTGGGTCCTTGTTCCATATCTTGAGGTTGGGTGAAAGAATATTGCTCTTATTGCTGCATTGAAAGCTAAGCAAATGCCACACTATTTTCCTTATGTGGGAGTTGCAGCCCAAAGGATCATCAGGAAGCTTTCACTTATTTTTGACAGATACAACAATCTATATTCCCATAGCTGGACAAATTAATATTTGCCACATCATAATAAAATGCTTTGTACTCTTACCCCATTAGACAAGGAGCATCCAGGAAATTTCTTATCTCTCAAACACTCAGTAAGTAACCATATTTTTGGAGTATCTAGGTATTTCCAAGGTACCTCTTGACTCACATTCTCTATAAGGGCTACTCACTCATACAAATGTATAGGACCAAGGGCCAATCTCCAATATAAAAGTGATCAAAGAGTATGAACAGATATTTTTTAATTTTTATTTTTTATTAAAGTATTTTATTTGCAAAACATATACATGGGTAATTTTTCAACATTGACCTCTGCAAAATCTTCTGTTCTAAATTTACCCCAATCTTCCCCTAGATGGCAGATAGTCTAATACATCTTAAATATGTTAAAATATGTGTTAAATCCAATATTTGTATACATATTTATACAGTTATCTTGCTGCACAAGAAAAATTGGATCAAGAAGAAAACTAAAACTTAAGAAAGAAAACAAAATGCGAACAACAACAACAAAAAGAATGAAAATGCTATGTTGTGGTCCACACTCAGTTCCCACAGTCCTCTCTTTGGGTGTCGATGGCTCTCTTCATCACTGAACAATTGGACCTGGTTTGAATCAGCTCAATGTTAAAGAGAGTCATGTCCATCAGAATGGATCATTGTATAGTCATGTTGTTGCCATGTAAAATGATCTCCTGGTTCTGCTCATTTCATTTAGCATCAGTTCATGTAAGTCTTTCCAAGCCTGTCTGAAATCATCCTATTAGTTGTTTCTTACAGAACGATAATATTCCATAACATTCATATAAAACAATTTACTCAGTCATTCTCCAATTGATGGACATCCATTCAATATCTACAGATATAAAGATACTAGATACTTGCATAAAAAAGAGAAAGAGAAGGTCAATGAATTGTTCTTGCAAATAAAAAAGCTAGAAAAGGAACAAATTTAAAAACCCCAGTCAAACACTAAACTTGAAATTCTAAAAATAAAAGGAGAAGTTAATAAAATTGGAAGTAAAAAAATTATTGAATTAATAAATAAAACTAAGAGTTTGTTTGATGAAAAAAATAAAATAGATAAACCCTTAGTAAATTTGATTTAAAAAAGGAAAGAAGAAAATCACATTGTTAGTCTTAAAAATGAAAAGAGAGAACTCGCCACTAATGAAGAGAAAATTAGAGCAATAATAGGAGTTACTTTGTCCAGCGTTATGCCAATAAATTCAATAACTTAAATGAAATGGAAGAATACCTTCAAAAATATAGCTTGCCCAGATTAACAGAGGGAGAAGTAAATTGGTTAAACAGTCCCATTTTAGAAAAAGAAATAAAACAAGCTATTAATCAACACCATAAGAAAAAAATTCCCATGACAGATGGATTTACATGTAAACTCTACCAAACTTTAAAGAACAATTAACTCCAATGCCATATAAACTATTTGAAAAAAAAATAGGGATTGAAGGAGTCCTACCAAATTCCTTTTATGACATAGACATGGTACTGGTACCTAAACCAGGTTGGTTGAAAACAGAGAAAAAAAATTATACATCAATCTCCCTAATGAATATTGATGCAAAAGTCTTAAATAAAATATTAGCAAAAAGACTACAGAAAATCATCCTCAGGATGATACACTATGGCCAAGTAAGATTTATACCAGGAATGCAGGGCTAGTTCAATATTAGGAAAACTATTACCATAATTGACTATATCAATAACCAAATTAACAAAAACCATATGATTATCTCAGTACATGCAGAAAAATCATTTTATAAAATCCAACATCCATTCCTAATAAAACACTTGAAAGTACAGGAATAATGGACTTTTCCTTAAAATAGTCAGGAGCATCTATTTAAAACTGTCAGTAAGCATCATATGTAATGGGGATAAACTGGAACCATTCCCAGTATGACCCAGAGTGAAATAATGTTGCCCACTATTACCATTACTATTCAATATTATTTTAGAAATTCTGACTTCAGAAATAAAAGTTGAGAAAGAGATTAAAGGAATTAGAATAGGTCATGTGGAAACCAAATTATCACTCTTTGAGGATGATATATGGTATACTTAGAAAATCCCAGATATTCTACTAAAACGCTATGAGAAATAATCCACAACTTTAGTAAAGTTTCAGGATACAAAATGAATCCAAATAAATCCTCAGCATTTTTATACATCACTAACAAAATCCAACAGCAAGAGATACAAAGAGAAATTCCACTTAAAATAACTGTTGATAGCATAAAATATTTGGGAATCTATCTGCCAAAAGAAAGTCAGGAATTATATGAGTAAAACTACAAAACACTTTTCACACAAAGTCAGATTTAAGCAATTGGGAAAAAAATATTAGTACTCTTGGATAGGTTGAGTGAACATAATAAAGATGACAATACTACCTAAACTAATCTATTTATTTAATGCTATACCAATCAGAATCCCAAGAAACTATTTTAATGACCTATAAAAAACAACAACAATGAATTCTGATTATCTGGAAGAACAAAAGATTAAGAATGTCAAGGAAATGAATAAAAAAATATCAAATGAAGGCGGCCTCGCTGTACCGATCTAAATCTCTATTATTAAGAAGCAGTCATCAAAACCATTTGGTAATGGCTAAGAAATAGGCTAGTTGATCAGTGGAATAGGTTAGGTTCACAGGATGAAATAGTCAATAACTATAGTAATATAGTGTTTGCCAAACCCAAAGACCCCAGCTTTTGGGATAAGAACTCACTGTTTGACAAAAACTGCTAGGAAAATTGGAAATTAGTATGGCAGAAATTAGGCATTGACCCCATGTAACGCCATCCACCAAGATAAGGTCAAAATGGGTTCATGATCTAGGCATAAAGAATGAGATTATAAATAAATTAGAAGAACATAGAATAGTTTGCCTCTTAGACCTGTGGAAGAGGAAGGAATTTGTGGCCAAAGAAGAACTAGAGATAATTATTGATCACAAAATAGAAAAGTTTGATTATATCAAATTGAAAAGTTTTTGTACAAACAAAACTAATGCAGACAAGATTAGAAGGGAAGCAATAAATTGGGAAAACATTTATACAGTCAAAGGTTCTGATAAAGGCCTCATTTCCCAAATATATAGACTTGCCTCTAATTTATAAGAGATCAAGCCATTCTCCAATTGATAAAAGGTCAAAGGATATGAACAGACAATTTTCACATGATGAAACTGAAACTTTCTACTCATATAAAAGGGTGTTCCAAATCACTATTGATCAAAGAAATGCAAATTAAGACAACTATGAAATACCACTATACACCTGTCAGATTTGCTAAGATGACAGGAAAAGATGATGACAAATGTTGGAGGGGATGTGGGAAAACTGGGACACTGATGCATTGTTGGTGAAGTTGTGAATGGATCCAACCATTCTGGAGAGCAATTTCTAATTATGCTCAAAAAGTTACCAAACTGTGCATACCCTTTGATCCAGCAGTGTTACTGCTGGGTTTGTAACCCAAAAAGATATTAAAAAAGGGAAAGGAACCTGTATGTGCCAAAATGTTTGTTGCAGGCCTTTTTGTAGTGGCAAGAAACTGGAAAATGAATGGATGCCCATCAATTGGAGAATGGGAATATTATTGTTCTGTAAGAAATGACCAACAAGCTGAATACAAAGAGGATTGGAGAGACTTAAATGAACTGATGCTAAATGAAATGAGCAGAACCAGGAGATTATTATAAACTTCAGCAATAATACTGTATGAGGATTATTCTGATGGAAGTGAATATCTTTGATAAAGAGAAGATCCAATTCAGTTCCAATTGATCAATGATGGACAGAATCAGCTACACCTAGAGAAGGAACACTGGGAAATTAATATGGAATACTTGCATTTTTCTTTTTCTTCCTAGGTCATTTTTACCTTCTGCATCCAATTTTTCTTGTGTAACAAGAGAATTGTATGTATTTGCATACATATATTGGATCTAAGATATACTTTAGCATGTTTAACATGTATGAGACTGCCTGTCATCTAGGGGAAGGGGTGGAGAGAGGGAAAGGAAAAGTTGGAACAGAAATGAGTGCAAGTGCCAATGTTGTAAAAATTACCCATGCATATGTTCTGTCAAGAAAAAGCTATAATATAAAAAAAAAGTGATATGCCTTATCCATTTTACTATTTTGTATTGAATTTTCTTTGGATAATTTCTTTCTTGCCTTTTCCAAACCCTCTTGTAAAGTTCTCATTTCCTTTCTCCATTTTTCTTATATCTCTTTTTTAAGGTCTTTTATAGTTTCTTCTAAGAGAGCCTTGTGTGATGGGGCGCAATTTATATTATCTTTTGGGGTTTCACTGGAGATGATTTGCTTTTAGTCTACTCAGGTTGTAAAATCTGTTCTCTTTCTCCATAAAAATATATGTTCAGAGTTATTTTTGCTTTTTAATTCATTTTTTTCAAAAATTTGAGGCTTGTTTTTTGGGTAAGGAAGGTTGTCCAAGTTTCCTCTACAAGTGGAAGAGGCTTTGCTGAATCAGTGCTGGCTGTGCTGAGTCAGTATTTACTGACTTCTGGTGCTGGTGGGCATGGTCAGGTCCCATGAAATTCTGGCCTTTCATAGTTCACTATTTATCTTTTGTGTTTGTGTTGGATGTTTTGTAATTTCTCTGCTGATCCAATGTCTTGCAGCCAGGGCAGAGTAGCCAACACTGCTGGAGATTCCTCCCCATAGATTCTCTGGGGCATATTACCCAGAGACTCTGTGTTGCCTGCACTTCCTGGTGTTTGTGCTCGGCCTACTTGCACTTAGCCCTCCTTCTTCCATGCTGATTGAAACAGACCTTTTCTGGTGATCTTTGAAATTATTTTCTGCTGGTAATTTATTACACTAATAATATTTTTGGATTCTTATAGTCCAGAGCTAATTCAGAGGCTGGATTTGATAATTAGTATATGGGTAATGGGAGAAGGTTAGAAAGAAACCTATGTCTTCTCCATCTTGGCTCTGCCCCTGAACAGATAGTTTTTAAAAGAAATGTAAGCTATTAGAAAACAAATCCTATAAATAACCAAAAGTAAGAGAAATGAAAAAAAAACCCAACAATTCTGAGCTTTCATTCAACTGCTTGCAATTTGGCAAAAAGGAGAAAAATGGTATAAGGCTCTTTGGATCAAGAAGGGGAAAAAAAAAGGTTTATTGATTGCTCAAAACAGGCAAACCATGAGTCTGGAAGCTTTGAATGTCTGAAAAATTTTACATTTCCTAGTTCAGAAGTTCAGGATTTTAGCTTTTGAGAGTTTCTCTTTCTCTCCTCCCCTTATCACTGATAGGCAACCAGGTGAGTTTTGAAGATGCTGAGAAAATGTGAGCAATGCAGTCTATAAAGAGAGCTAAAGAGTCAGCAGTGGAGTTGGTAAGCTAGTACCTGTATCCACAGGATCAAAAACAAGTTTAAGATTGCCAGACTATGATATTTTAAATCTTGCAAAGTCTAGAAGATTACTGGTTAGAAGCTGAGCAGCTTAACCCAACAATTATCAGCCCAGTTCATCCAGATCATGAGCTTTCACAGAGATATTCCTCATTCTGCAAGAAGCCTGACTGGTAGACAACTACACCGAAGTAGATCTTCATGAAGACTCCAGAAAATGAAAAATAAATACTTCCCAGAACCTTATATGAAAGTTAACTTAGATTCTTCCTCAGTGGCTGCTGCTGCTCTTTAAATAATTCAATAATATCTGAACCTATGTGACCTCTTTTGGGAATTTTTTTGCAAAGATATTGGAGCAGTTTGACATTTCCTTCTCTAGGTCATTTTACAGATCGGGACCTGAAGCAAACAGGATTAAGTGATGTGCTCAGACTCAAACAGCTAATAAGTAGCTGAAACCATCTTTGAAATCAGGAATTTGAGTCTTCTGAATTCGAGCTTGGCACTCTATCCCCTATACCATCCTTGTAGTTGTTACCAGTGATAAGTACTTTTGTTGAGAGTAGAATAAGTTGCCTTGACATGTAGTAACCTCTACCTGTTTCAGCTCCTATAAGTTCAATTGAGGGGCAGGTCTGATAAAATACATATGTTATATTTGGAAACCCTGACTTCAGCATTATTAAAATTAGGCAGTCACACTACATGGGAAACCAATTCTACCTGCCCAACAAATTTAGATGTGAAATCTAATTAAACTTATAAGAGAATGCTGACAGACTAATAGCTGTCCTCTGGGGATCCCATACTATGAGAACAAGTTTTTCTTATGAATATGGTCCCTAAGAAGATATTACTCTAATGCATGCATGTATAGCGATAATCCCCTTGGAAATAGATATGATAATATCTAATTAAATATAATGATAAAACAACTCAAAACACAGAAATTGTTTCTATTGCTTAATTTCTTGTAGAATTATCTTGATTTCTTTTAGACTAAGTACTCTTTACCATTTTTGGTATCGTGGACCCATTTCACAGCTTTGTGAAGTCTCTGCAGATCTTTCCATGTTAAGATTTTTAAATGTACAAAGCTAAATATATTCATTACATTGAAATATAGCTCATAAAGTTTATTTTTAAATAGTTCACAGACTGCAACTTAATAGGTCCATGGCTTCCATTTATAGTAGGGAATTTGTGGAGTTTTACTGTGTAACCATTTCAGTAAATCAGGGAAATATTTACTCTATAGTTACAGCTCAGTGTTTTCTCAATTTGTCTAATTACTATCTTGCAAAAAAAATTCACTGAAGAATCCATAAATGCTCTAAATTTTCTAATGCAATTCTGGCATTATGTTTAAATGGTTTCATGTTTAAACACTTTGTCAAATGAACTCAGCCCTTTATGTCTTGTCAAGGACAGAGTTGTCTCCTCCTTATAGTTATTGTGGTCAGGCTTCTAATAGAGAAGCCACCTTAAAATGCAAATGTTCTTTCCAGTAACCACACTTTTTCCAAATCGATTCCACCTGTGATTTAGGTTTTGCAAGAATGATATTTGTAGTGGTGTTTGTTTTTCTGGAACTTACCCTCAGAGGTTTGGACAGAATATGTAATACTTAGAATTTTTTTGTATGAGATTTGGGATTTGTTTAGTGTGTGAAACCTTCAGTGAGCAAACTCACCCAATGCATTTCTAATGGTCAATAAATGTTGGTATCATCAAGGAGCTCACATTCTATCAGCAATTCCTCTCCAACATACCCAACTGGGGAATTGAAAATTTAATTGATTTGCCTATAGTCAGGAAGCAAGTATGACTCAGATACTGGATTTGAACTCAGATCTTCTGGAGACTGAGAACCAATCCTTGCCACTACATAATTCTTATTCTTTCTATTAACATTTATGTAATTCCATTTATATATTCCATTATATATCATAAATAAATATACATCCCATTATATATAATATATACATTCTATCATATGAAATTAATTGAAAATGTATTCTGTTGCATGTATGTGTGTAATTATAAATATATGTATATAATATATATTATATTTACATATTTCTTTCCAATTTACAAGACATTTTCTTTATAGTGACCTTATGGGGAAGGGAATGGGAGAGGATAAACATTTACTGAGCATCTACTATGTGCTATGGAAATGAGTAATAATATCTTGTCATCCTTACTGAACAGATGTTTATACTGAGATATAAGGAATTTAAATGATTTGTTCAAGGTCATGGTAATGGTGAAGGTCTATTGCTGTAAGCATCAATGCATCTTCTGTGAATAAAATTAATGTTCTAAAAAGAAGCTAATATAGGACATTCATATATACACTAGTATGAAGTCAGAACTTGAACTTCCCAGATTTCCATTTTAAACTATTCTTCTTTTCTATGTATCATGTAGTTCCAGAGATATATAGTCCTAAGACATTTTCTGGATCTGTTTGAGTTGAGAAGAGTTAAGGGAGAAAATGCAGTGGTAATGTATTTTAAATTATGAATGTATATAGATATTTTAGTAGTACTGTAAATTCTAAGAAAAGATGCTCTAACTTAATGTAATGCTAAATACCTTTTTTGGTCTTATTTGAGAAGTGCTTCCTCTTGGAAGATATTAAAAATAGGCAATTTATCTGTACTAAATGACCATTTAGTTCTAAGGGCAAGATTTTTTTTCAAGTTGAGTTAATATAAGCAAGATGAAAATCATAATATTAAAGCTTCCTTCTTGAGAAAACTTATAGTAATTTTAAGTGATGATTATTTCATTAGACATTTTTACATACTTTGGAACTATTGCTTAGAAGCAAGAAAGATTATCTGCAATGTTATAAATTCTAACAGAACTGGAAATGAAGGAAATAACATTATAGAAAGCTGTGTAAATAAAAAGGAGGGGTAAAGTGCTATGATGATATTATAAAATCCAAAGCCAAGACAATTTCACAGTTTGAAATGATACATATTTTATTGTTTCACATCAAATTTTAATAATTATTCCAGCAAAGTGATATATCAAGTTATTTTCTGTGGGCAAGTAAGAAAATATAACTACAAAGCAATTACTATGCAGAGAACTTTATGATTCTCTACTTTTTATCATAGTTACAAGTAAGTTTAAAATTTCAGTGATTTTTCATGACAGATAGAAATAGAGAAAAATAGATGTGCCTAATATCATATTTCAAAGTCACTGAAAATTATTTCAAGATTCAGATTTAAATAAAATGTACTCAAGTAACTTTAAATAGAGACTAGTAGGAATAACTTAATTATAAATATAATTATTTTATGTATTTCAGTTCCTCAACTATCCAGCATATTTAGAAAGTGAAATGTTGTACACAAATATTTTAGAAATAAATTATATTCACTCTTATAAGCACTGAAATACAGAATAGTAAATGTGGAAGATATGTTAGAAATAATTTAATATAACATTCATTTTTTCTAATGAAAATGAATTTGAGAGGAGAAAAGTGACTTAGAAGTAGTTTGTTGGCTTAGTAGATAGCTGGACTTGGAGTCACAAAGACCTTGGTTTAAATTATCTACCACATATTTATTAGCTATGTGATCATGGGCAAGCCATTAACCTGTTTATCTCAGTTTCCTTATCATTAAAGTGAAAATAGCAATACTTATCTCATAGGGACGTTATGAAAAATTGATGAAAAGCTATTTGGAAAATACTTGGCAAACTTTAAATGTAAACCATAATTATTGCTTAAAGTAATAGAACTAGTTGGTAACAATAATGGGAATATAATGCTAACTTCTTGAGTTTTGGTTATGTTTTTTTTTTTGTTTGTTTGTTTCCAGTGTATTATGCTACCTGTTCATTTAAATAGATTTTTTTCCTAATATGTATTTTTTCTCAAACTAATTACCTTTGCTAAATTTTAATTTGTTTTAAGTTAAAAGTGATAACCTAGAATTTAATCACTTTGCTCTACATATATTGGGTGTATGAAGGAGAAATAGCAAAGTCTATCATAGTGTTTGAGCAGTTTAGTGATTTCTATAAAACACTGCTGGTGTTTAAATGTAGCTACTCTTACTTAGAACCAATACTTTTTCTATTGTACAATTTACTTTAAATATGAACCAGATGTTGGAGTGTATTTTTATTACCTAGAATTAGATAAGTTCAAAGAGTATCATTCTTAGATAGTTGGAAACTAGGTGATTAATATTTTCCCAGGTGATAATAAGTCCTCACTAAAAACTACCTATTTAAAATAGTGAGGGAGTACAACATATACTGAGGGAGGTCAATTTCTAAACCAATAAAATTATTGATTTTTGCAACATAAAAGAATCCAATAATATTGCTGATATGCTCTGATTTTAGTAGAAGAGTGGGTTTAGTGGATAAAACAACATACAGTTTTCAGGTTACAGGTCCTCTATGATTATTTTGTGTTACTTTTAATAAAAGACATAATCTAAGTTAAGGTGGAGAAGAGAAATTTTTGACTCTGGAATACTGTTATATCAGCAAAGGACAAAAATGACCTATATATTTAGATCCTTCCTAAGATGCAGAAAGCCTGAGTCAGTTTTCATGGTGGAGAGTATAGGAAGAAGAGATTCTAATTTTAGTCATTATTCAGAAGCCTATTTTAGTATCGACCTGTTCTTATGCATGTGTTGAGTGAAATTGATTTTCCAAATGTGTATTTTATAAAGCCATAAGGCAACATTGTTAGGTTCCAAATCCTGTTGATATTTCCTTTGAAATATCTATCATAACCATTCTATTCTAGATATTAACCACCTGATAGTTTACTATGACCAACTTGTATTAGACCTCCCTAACTCCAGTCTTTCTTCTACTTGTTCTATTATGCATAACAATATTAGATTAATCTTCTATAACCACCATTTTGACAATGACCATTATTTGTCTTATTCCTGAGCATAATGGATTTATAAGTTGGAGAAACCTTAATGGTCATCTAGTCCAAACCTCTCATTTTGTAAAAGAAGAAACTTCAATTTACAGAAGTCATCTGCTCAAGATAGTTCATTTGAAAAACAAGTATTATTGCCTGATTGCTAACTCTGAATTCAATGTACTTTAGTCTAAAACTATCATCCGCAGTCTAAATCTATTTGGCTATTAATTTCATTGTGTGATTCCCAAAAATCTATATATATCTTTACTAATAATCTATAACAAATATTCTTTAGGAACATTGGTCCATTCACCTTTCTACTAATATCCCATAGTATAGTTATCTCTTTGGATCTCTTCCGCTCATATTGTTTTTCATTTTCTTAGAAAGTATCCTAAGTTCATTTTATTTTGCTCCACTTGCTATTTCTGAGATTCTTTGCATAATTAAGCTGATCTTTAGAAAGTAGATGTGGGGGGGTCGGAGCCAAGATGGCGGAGAAGGCACACGCAACTTTCTAAGTTCTTCTCTTACCCTCTTTATCAATATTATATCGAGCCTCAAAAATAGTCTTGACTGCTACAATTCATAAAGATTAGAAGTATAACAACTCACCAGCTGAAGAAAATCTGCAGTCTCGCCAAAAAAAAAAAAAAAAAATGGTTTGTCCTCAGGGCTGGGGGGGAGATCAGCACAAGCAGGGAGAGAACTAAGGCTCCCAGCAGAGCCTCAAACCGGAAGTGAGAGCACAGATCGCAGCACAACCTTGCAGCCCCAATTGGCAGTATGGGGCTTTTCCTTGGGGCCAACTTATACAGCAGGAGGGCACAGCCCAGGTTAGCCTCTAATCTGCACAGTGGGGGGCTCGGCTTGAGGCAATAGAGATTTCACAGGGCGATTTTCATCTGGGGAGAGACTTCCGGGCAGACTTCTGATAGAGCCAGGCATCCTGGTCCCAGCTCACCCACAGCCCCATAACTCTGGGCCTGGGCAGTGACTTTCCCCACTTTCTCTGCCTTAGGGCGTCCCTAAACTACACTCACGGGCACTTCATACTCAACTCTAAATCCACCTCCATTGGGGGAAGGGAAAAACTCTCACCAGAACACTCCCCATACCACAAACCCAGAAAACGTTTAATCCCCCCTGCTCTCAGAAAATGGAACCCCACCACAGAAGCAAAATTTAATCTCCCCCTCCAGAAAACTAACCCCCTTCCCCAAAACATAGCTAAAAACAAAAAAACAAAAAAAAAAAAAACCATCATACTTCTATACGGAAAAAAAACAAGGAAAAACCAAAAAAAATAACAAACACAAAAACCCTCCAAAAATTAAAACCCCCTTTTCATAATCTCTCAAAAAAATTAAAAACTCAAAAACTAAAAAAAAAGGGAAGGGAAAAATTTTAAAAAACAACACTTCCTAAATATCAATTGAAAAAAAAAAATTCCCAAAATAAAAAACAAAAATTTTAAGAAAAAAGAAAAAAAAAAAAAAACCTCGGGAAAAGTAAATTTGTAATTGAAAAAAAAAAAATTCAAAAAAGTAATTTGGAATTAAAAAACAAAAACTCACAAAAAAATATGTGAAAAAAAAAATAAACAAAAAACAATTGGTGGAAAAAATTCTGAAAATTTAAAATTCATTTAAAACCAATTGACATATACAAAAAAGAAAAAAAAAAAAAAAAAAAATTCTAAAAACGGAAAAAAAAAAAACAATTCATTACACAAAATACCAAAAAAAACAAAAAAAACAAACGAAAAAACCATAATTATCTACCAAAATCAAAAACTTGGAAATAATCTAGGAAAAAATCAGGATTATAAACTTTCGAAATTAGTAAAAAAAAAAATATTATTTTTACAAAAATCCAAAAAACTCCCAAATTAAAGATAAAGGTAAAAAAACTGAAAAATTTTGAACACCTTTAAAAAAAAAACCCCTAAAAATAAAACCTCCAAAAATTTGAAATTTCAAACCTTTAAAAAAAAAAAGCCAAAAAAAAAAAAAAAATACCATCCACAAAAATCACCCAAACCCCCTCCACATTCAAATAAAAGGGCCAACTATATTCAAAAGGGCAAAAAATTGAAACAGCCAAAAAAACACCTAAGGACATTTTCCAGGGAAAAATGGAATTTAAAAAAAAGAAACCTTTTTTCAAAAAAACCACCAAAAAAGTTCCAACCGTACTCAAAATCAAAAAAAAGGCAGTTATTTTTTGGAAATACAAAAAAAACCAATATATTTTTAATATAAAAAAAAAGAAATATTAATACAAAAATAAAAAAAAACCACTCCCACAAAAACAAAAAAACATCAATTCAAATTTAAGGGAAAAAATTTGGGAATTTACCCTTCTCATCAAGTTCTCAAAAAAAAAAAGACAACTTTTTTAAAAAAATTCTCTACCTCATTAAAAGGGAAAGAAAAAAAAAAAAAATAAAAAAATACAAAAAAGGGAAAAATTCAAAAGGGAGGGAGGGATTTAAAATGAAATTTTACAAGTCACATTTTTAAAAAAAATTAAAAAAAAAAAAATCTATAATAAATGGCAAAAAAATAATAATTCAACCATAAAAAGGGATAACTCTCCCTAAAAAAGGCAATAACAAACAAAATCAAAACCCCAAATATTTTTTTTAAAAACATTTAAAAAAGGCAATACATAAATGGAAAAACTAAAAAACATTAGCATCGGTGAAGTCAAAAAAAATGAAAATCCTTTCTCCAAATCAAGCAAAAGCAAAAATTATCTAATTAAAAAAAAGAAGGAAAATCTTCTAAAAATACAAACACAACAAATTTAAAAATAACCCAAGGTAATACACCAACTTCCAAAAAAGTTAAAATTCAAGAAAAAAACAAAAAAAATAAAAATCCAACCTTTTTTAATTAAAATAAACAAAAAAAGAAAAAAAAAAGTAAGAAATTAAAAAAAGGATTTAACTTTGGACAAAAAGAAAAACAAAAAAATCTTTCTTCTCAAGTTCATAAACCTATTCAAAAAGCCTAATTAACATAAAACCCAAAAATTAAAATCAAAAACAAAAATAAATTTTCTTTTCAATCACAAATAAAACCATTCAAAAAAATTAAAATAACCAAAAATAATTGAAACTAAACAATTCATCTTAAAAAATTTAAACACAAATTATAAACAATTAAAATTTCCTCAAATAAATTCAACAAAAAAATCCTACAAAAAGGATCACCAAAAAGGGTAAAAGGGAAAATTTTATACCAAAACTTGAAAAAACAAAAAGAAAAATCAAGAATTTTCAACTAAAAAAAAAACAAAAAATAAACAAATTAAAACCCAATCAAAAAAAATTTGAAAATTTAAAAAATTAAAAAGGAAAATTAATAATAAAAAAAAAAAACTATTGAACTAATTAATAAAAACAAGAAATTGGTTCTATAAAAAAAAAAAAAATTATAAACCTTTTTAAATCTATTAAAAAAAAGGGAAAAAAAAAGTAAACTTAAAAAGAAAAAGGGAAACTTTCCACCAAGAAAAAATAAAAAAAAAAATTATTTCCCTAACTTTATCCATAAATTTATAACCTGGAAAGAACCACCTCCAAAAAAAAAAACTTCCCAACTAAAAGGAGGAAGAAAATTTTAAAAATCCCTTTCAGAAAAAAAAAATTTATTAATCAACCCCTAAAAAAAAAATCCCAAGGCCAAAATCATTTACTAATTCAAACATTTAAAAACAATTGCCCCAAACTATATAAAAGGGTAAAAAAAAAAAAATCTCCAAATTCCTTTAAACACAAACAAAATACAAACCCCAAGAAGAAAAAAAACAGAAAAAAAAATAAAACCAATCTCCAAGCAAATAAATCTAAAATCAAAAAATATTAAAAAAACAAAAAAATCTCCCAAAATAAACACCAATCGAAAATTTAACCAAAATCAAAACTTTCAAAAAAAACACTATCAAATAAATTTCCCAATTTAACAACCTAAAAAACATAACATTCAAAACGAAAACATTTGATCCAACATTTCCCCAAAACACCCCAATTAAAAAAAGAAACTTTTTTAAAATTATCTATTTAAACCAGCCAAAAAATAGAAAAAACCAACCCTTTCCAAAAACCGAAAACAAAACTCCCACACTACCCCAAATATTGAAAAAAGCCCAAATGGAAAATTAAAAAAAACAAAAAGAAAACAAATTCAAACCCAAAATTCTACTAAAAAATTGAAAACAACCACTTGCAAAAAAAAAAACCAAATCCTCCCAGCATTTTTTTCCCACCAAATCCAACGCAAAGGAAAAAACCCCCATTTAAAAAAACCAAAAAACTCCCTGCCAAAAACCAAAAAAACAAAAATACAAACCACTTTTAACACAATATCTGCCCAGAAAAAAAAGCTCTTTGGGCAAAACAAAAATAAAAAAACAAACCAAACACATTTGAGGACCATCAAACTACTATTTTAACCAAAAAAACAACAAAATTCAATAAAAACAAAAATCCAAAAATTTCAAAATTAAAAAAAAAAATCAACAAAAACTTCTTACAAATCAAATTATTAAAACCATTACCCGAGCAAAAGGAAATTAATTTAATTAAATTTTAAAAACAAAACAATCCCTAACAAAAGTTTCCCATAAAACCTCTCTTTTGAAAAAACCCTTTTAAACAAAAAGCAAAAAAACATTTACCACACCATACAAAAACCATCCAAAAAAAAACCCAACCAAAAAAAAAATTATAAAAAAAAAAAAGGAATAATTTACCTCTCAAAACCGGGAAGAAAAAAACAAAAACCAAAAATCCCTTTTAATCACAAAAAAAAACCCTACCCAAAAAATTTTTTCCCAAAAAAACAAGCCCAAAAAATTAAAAAAATAAACAAAAAAAATTTTTCCCAAAATTTAAAAACCCATTTATAAAAAAGCCCAATTAAATCCGCCATTTCAAATTATAATTCAAAAAAACAACAATTCTCAAAAAAAGAAACTTTTTCCAATAAAAAATCTCCAATCATTTAAATCGGGCCATTTCTCAAAAACCTAAACCACCATAACCTTAAACTAAAACAGGAAAATAAATTAAAATGGGAATTAAAAAACAAACGTTTGGGGAACAAACCACCCATTTAAAAAGCTATTCAAAATTATCCGGTTCTTTATCCAATTTACTACCTTTTCCCAAAGGCAAAAAAAAAGGGCCATTTCAAATTTTGGCGCCCTCTTTGGCTAAAACTGGAAACTGAGGGATGCCCCATCTTGGGAAGGCGAAAAATTTCAAAAAAAAAAAAAACAAATAAACAATATTTAAACCAAGCACAAAAGGAAAATGAAACCAAAAGCAAACTTAACAAAAACAAGGCCAACAGGAAACCATCCTCGCTTAACAAACATTTAAACAAACACTCCAGGAAAAACTTAATACAAAACCATTACATTGCCAACCCACCTGCTTTTTTTCCCACAACTAATTGACAAACAATCAAATTCATGAAAAAGGGCGTATACAGCCAATTTAATTTTTAATTTTTAAATTATTTAAATCCCTTGGCCCGCATCAAAGGAAAAGGGAAAAATTAAACAAAAATTTACATTTCAATCTGAAATTATCTACATATTTTGAAATAAAAGGTTTTTAAAAAAAGGAAAAAACCAACAACCAAAAAATTCAAATTTATATAATGCCATTCTGCCCCTTTTATTGTTTTTTAAGGCCCAAAAAACGCACCAGCCAGGGGAAACAACAACCACTTCGGACCCCCTCCCCATCCCTCCCAAACAAAGGCTTTTGTTTTGTTGCATATACCGAAATATATTTCAAACCCCGGAAAAATTTCTTTTTGTGGGAAAAGTTAAATGAAAAACCCAGAAAAAAACAAAATCCAGGCATTCTTTCCCATTTTTCTTTTTGGTCGCCATCTTATCCAAGAAACTATTAGGTCTCTTTTCAAAATCCACCCATCAACTACATCTTCATACAGTATCTTGTGAGGTTATAATGATTCTAAGTTCTGTATTTATTAGATCAGTTCTGTAAAATCTTCCAAGCCCTCTGTATTCATCCTTTATTTTTACAGAACAATTTTCCATAAATTCATATACAAATTTACAACCATTCTCCAATTGATGGGCTTCCATTCATTTTCCAATTTCTAGCCACTACAAAAAGGGCTGCCACAAACATTTTGGTACATACAGGTCCCTTCCCCTTCTTTAGTATCTCTTTACGGTATAAGCCCAGTAGTAGCACTGCTGGATCAAAGGGTATGCACAGTTTGATAACTTTTTGGGCACAATTCCAGATTGCTTTCCAGAATGGTTGGATTCATTCACAACTCAACCAACAATGCATCAGTTTCCCAGTTTTTTGGCATCCCCTCCAACATACATCATTAATTTTTCCTGTCATCTTAGCCAATCTGAAAGATGTGTAGTGGTATCTCAGAGTTGTTTTAATTTGCATTTCTCTGATCAATAGTGATTTGGAACAGTCTTTCATATGAGTGGTAATAATTTCAATTTCATCATCTGAAAATTGTCTGTTCATATCCTTTGTCCATTTATCAATTGGAGAATGGCTTGATTTCTTATAAAATTAGAGTCAATTCTCTATATATTTTGGAAATGAGGCCTTTATCAGAATCTTTAACTGTGAAGATGTTTTCCCAGTTTGTTGCTTCCCTTCTAATCTTGCTTGCATTAGTTTTGTTTGTACAAAGGCTTTTTAATTTGATGTAATCAAAATTTTCTATTTTGTGATCAATAATGGTCTCTAGTTCATCTTTGGTCACAAATTTCTTCCTCTTCTACAAGTCTGAGAGATCAACTATCCTATGTTCCTCTAATTTATTTATAATCTTCTTCTTTATGCCATGGACCCATTTTGATCTTCTCTTGGTATATGGTGTTAAGTGTGGGTCCATGCCTTATTTCTGCCATACTAATTTCCAGTTATCCCAGCAGTTTTTTCAAGTAATGAATTATTATCCCAAAAGTTAGGATCTTTGGGTTTGTGAAACACTAGAGTGCTAGAGTTGACTATTCTGTCTTGTGAACCTAACCTGTTCCACTGATCAACTAATCTATTTCTTAACCAATACCAAATGGTTTTGGTGACTGCTGCTTTATAATATATATTTTACATGAATCCAGGATTATTTACACATTCACCATGAAAAATCGGAATATATCTTTTGGTCAGGGATTGAGTTTATTCTACTTAACAATAGGAATGAAAAAAGTGCTTTGTTGTATTAAAAATCATTCAGTCCAAATTATGAGAGCACATGGCATTATTTGCCTTGTCAATTTGCTTTTCCTTTGGGGGAAGGAAAAAAAAACAAACACCTTACCTCCTGATTAACCAGAAATATATTTGTCCCATCATCAAGCCTCCTAAATATTATAAAAGTCTAATATAAAATCCAGACTTTGCATTGGACCCCGAAGGCCAATGGCTTGGCTTTTTTGCACCATAACCATTATGGATGTCTTTGTCCTTTTCTTGTCATTGACACATTACCTATTATGAGGGGGAAAAATATTTAAAAATTTGAGGTTGAGCTTTTTCTGACTCTTAAAAAATGTTGGAATTGGGGCAGCTAGTTGCTGCAGTGGATAGAGCACCAACTCTGAAGTCAGGAGGACCTGAGTTTAAATCTGGCCTTAGAAATTTAACTTTCTTAACTATGTGACACTGGTCGAGTCATTGAATCCCAGTTGCCTCAGGGAAAAAAAAGCTATTGGAATTCACATTTTCATTAGTATCATTTTTGAAAGCTTTATTGATATGTTTTATTTTACATTACTAATATTAACTGATTACCCTATAACCTAATCTATAAGAAGTCTCTAATAACAACAACAACAAAGTTAACAAAGTAATAACCTAGTCATCTTATCTGAAAGTGCATGCAAATTCTATACCTTAACCTTCTCTATTTTTTTGTTATTTAAAAAAGTAGGAATTTATTCTGCTATCTTCTACCTCTATTTCATTGGGAAAGGGGAAGAGAGAAAAAAAGAACAAATTCATTCTAACAAATATATATTTTTTCCAAATAAAGAAAATTCCTTCACTGACTATACATAAAAAATATGCCTTTCCTCTTTTGCATCCTAAATCTATAGCCCTTCTCTTAGGGAGTAAATAATACTTTTTTTTTTCATAATCAGTTTTCTGAGATGAGATATGGTAATTATTTTATCATTGTCTTACAGCTTTCAATGTTGTTTTTCTTTACAGTGTTCTTGTTATTGAATAAATTTATCTCTTGGTTCTATTCTTTTAATTTTTCATCAGTTAAGAAGACTTTAATATTGTTTATTTTTATAAAACTGAAATTGTGATATGAATTTGTTTTTGTGTAATGCTTATTAGATGGCAGAGAGGATAAAATATTGTACTTAGAGTCAGAAAGACCTGAATTGAAATCCATTCTCAGACATATATTTGTGTGTGATCAGGGCCAAGTAACTTAAAGAACATAATTCAATTTCTGCCTCTGAAAGTTTTTTAAATATCTTTTTTCTTAATTTGAGTATTTTTGTTTCTATTCACTATTTTATTGAAGTTTTTGATGTTATTGATATATAACTAGGGGCAATGATTTCTTTTTTAAAAAAATGCTAAATTGTTAGTAACCATATAAATAAAAAATGAATTAACTATTTACTCATTAAATTAACAAAGTTAATATCACATAATAAGATGTAAAGCTACCTAAATTATGACAAAATATGTATGCTATTATATTATTACAAACTATGAATTGTTTTAACTTTAAAAAAATTAAACAACAACAAACAAAAAGGTGAAAATAACATACTTCAATGCACATTCATTCTCCACAATTCTCTCTCTGGATGCAGATAGCATTTTACATCCCAAGTCTTTTGGGATTGCCTTGAATCACTGCATTGTTTAGAAGATTCAAGTTCATCACAGTTGATCATCATATAATCTTATTGTTACTGTGTACAATGTCCTCTTGGTTCTGCTTGCTTCACTCAGCATCAATTCATATAAGTCTTTCCAGGATTTTCTGAAATCAGCCTGTTTATCATTTCTTATAGAACACTGATATTCCATTACTTACATTCATGTACTGTAACTTATGCAGCCAACTGACAGGCATCTATTCAATTCTCAGTTCCTTGACACAAAAAAGGAACTAAAAACATTTTTGCATATGTACTTTGGAAATAATATATTCTTTATTTGTGTGAAGCTATTTTAATTTTTGAAACTCCTAACTTTGTTTTCTCTTTCTCCTTTTAAATCAAATTGACTAAATTTATTTTATTCTTTTTTCTTTATCTAGATTTAAATATTTATTTATTTATAGTGTTTCTTTCCTATTTTTAATTTTATTAATCTCCTTTGATTTTTACTATTTCTATTTTGGTATGTAAGTGAGATTTTAAATATTGGTTGGGTTTGTTATATTTTAGTTGCATTCTGAATGAATTGATCTGTTATTTCTTTTTGTTGTGATGTTTAACAAGTATATAGAGAGACAGAAATTTCACTTAAATATTACTTTATCTGCATTATCTTCATTGCTCTCTCATTATTGTAATTACATTTAATAAAATTACGTATCATTTTTAGAATTTCTTTGACACATCAATTCATTTGAATTAAGTTATTTTATCTGTTTATTTAGTTTATTTTTTCATCAGCTCTATGATATAATCTTGGTTTTTTTTTCAAATATATATTATAAGGGGTAGCTGTGGTCTTTCTGCTTCTCTGTATTTTTGAAGTTGTTATGTTTTAAGGCAAAATCAATATGAAATTGCATGCATAGCTAGCTTAGAAATAGGTCTGCATTTATTTTTCTGGAATATTATTCAAATCCTTAATTTATTTCTTGTTAATTTTTAGTTAGAATTATACAGGACTGAGGAGATAAATTGACTTCCCTTCTAATATAATTATTGTTTATTTCTTCTTATAATTAATTTCATTATTTCTTGAATTATTTAGAAGCTATTCTAATCAGTATTCACACATTAAATATCAAATTTAATTCATTGTATATTTTACCTTTCAACAAAATGTAGTTTCTTCTTCATCCCTTTTAACTAAATCTGTTTTTATTGTAGTATTGACAGAAATCATAATGGCTAAACCTGCATTTAAAAACCAACCAAACAGACAAACAGAATACCTCAGCAGAGTAGTAATTGATTTTGGTCCAACCTCTTATTTTAACTCTGTGTGAATCTTTATCAATCAGTGAATTTCTCATAAGCAACATTTACATCAATAAGAAGAACTCACCTATAAATGGAAGAGATTAGTAGAATGAAGTAGAGAATAAATCCCATCATTCATTCAACCAGTTATTTATCACCAGCCTAGCTTATGGATTAGCCTTCATGTTCATCAATGTAAACATGGTGTATGTGTGTGTGTGTGTGTATATATATATATATATATATATATATATATGTATATATTATTGTATTTATTATTTCCTTTAATTTACCCATAGCACAAAAATGATATTAACTATTGACTGATATTAACACTACAATACTATATTTATTAGAGATTAATGGTTACAGATTCAATTCTTTCATTCATTTATAAAATATTTGGACAATATACAATTGTTTTTCATTATTGAATGAAATTTAAAATTAGTGACATAAAGGAATATATTTTCCTTAAATAGTCAAATTTTTAACCTAGAAGTAAAATATACTTTAGTCTCTTTAGAAAGAATATATGACCAAATAATGAAAAATAATTTATTAGTTGCTAATTCCTAGACATTGTGTGAAACAATTGGCATACAAATATAAAAGCAAGATAGTACCTGTACTCAGTAAACTTACATTTGAACTGAGAGACCATACAATAAGGGATAATCACATATGTAATTGGCTTGAGAAGTCACATTCTTAAGAAAAGGAATAGCAATATTTTTTGAAATATTATGTGCAAACGATTTTGAGAAAGGGAGGGATTTGGAAAGCTAATATTTCTTTTATGCAGGAAGAAAATAACAGTGTAAACTAAGGAAAGCACAGTTAGATCTAAAAATGCTTAGAGATACAGACTTTCCAGCAATTTAGATAGAGTCTTAAGGTAGAAGTTCCCAAACAATAGTTTCATTTTTTTTTCCCTTTTTTTATTTATTCCCTTTTATTTATGAGGAACAAAAATGCAAGAAAAAGAGGTGGTAGGAAAAAAAAGTCCAGACTAAAAAGAGTATTGCTTTAAAAATTATAGCATTAGATATGCTTTTTACTTAGAAATCAATTCATAACAAAGGGTTCTCAGATTTTCAGAGTTTTTATAAATGTATATATTTTGTTTAAACGTAGTATATGATTCTCAGTAAACTCAATAAAATTCTCTCTAAAATATCAAATATATATAAATGTATAGTTAGAGCATTTATTTAGCACTTATTTTGTTTCAGACACTGATCTAAGCAGCAGGTATAGAAAGAAAAATAAACTCGATATCCCTTCCTGCAAAGAGCTTACATTTTTGACAGAGATGGTAGTATTTGAAGTAAAGAAGATCCAATAGTGAAGTTCTAGTGGGAAAACTTCAGGAAATTGTTGGACAAGCCAGTAAAGGCCCACCTACCACCTATTTGAAAGACTAATTGATTAACTCAAGCCAGACAAACATTTGCTATATACAAATGACTATGTCATGATCTAGAGTCACCAAGATGCAATGAAAAGTAGTTCCTTCAGAGGAGGGGGGTAAAGCCAAGATGGCCAAGATCACGTATGTTTCTGTCTGACCTTCTTGACACCCTCACACTAATTATGAAATCTAGCCTCTGAATTAGCTCTAGACCAGCAGAACCCACACATTTTGGGAGTGCAACAAATTATCAGCAGAAGATAATTTTGAAGATCACCAGGAAAGGTCTGTTTCAAGTGGAAACAGGAGAGAGGCAGCCAGGGCAACCAGCTGAGTACAAACGCCAGTGCAGACAGCACAGAGTCCCAGGGTGGTGCAGTCTCCATGTTGCAGTGTAGACTCTGTGTGGCAGACAATCTGTGGGAGGTAACAGACCAGAAAAGGTCTGTTTCAATCAGAAACAGGAGGGAGGCAGCCTAACACAAACAGCTGACCACAAACACCAGAGAAGAATCCCAGGGCATTGCTGACTCCACAGGGTGATGCAGACCCCGCATGGCAGAAAATCTACAGGGAGGAATCTACAGGAATTTACAATAGTGTTGGCCATTCTTCCCTGATTGCAAGCCAGTAAATCAACAGAGAAGTTATAAAACATCCAACACAAACACAGAAGATCAATAATGAACCCCAAAACACCAGAATCTCATGGTACCTGGCCATGTCCACCCAGCCCAGGGAGTGAATCAGCATTGACCCAGAACAGCTGTGGAAGCTTAACAAACCTCCCCTATCCTAAAAGCAGACTTTAACTTTTAAAAAAAAGATATATATATGTATATATATATATATATATATATATATATATATATATATATATTTTTTTTTTTTTTTACTGATGATATACAGTTTTTGTGGCAAAAGAGAAGAAAAGATTTCCAACCCTGAGGAGACTAAAAGCAGATTATCTCCAGATAAAGTCTCAAAAGACAATATAACCTGGCCCCATCACACAAGGTTCTCCTAGAAAAAATTAAAAGGAATCTTAAAAGAGAGCTAGAAGAAAAAATGGGGAAAGGAAATGAAAAAAAATTAATATGTTTTGAAAAGATAACACACAACCTATCTGAAGAAAGTTCACTACAAAGTAGACTTAGTGAAATGGAAAAAGCATATAATTAATTAAAAGATAAATTTGATAGAATGGAAAAAGAAAGCAACTCCCAAAAAACACAATTTCTGAAAAAGAAAAACAAAATAACTCCTTAAAAAACAGAATTTGTGAAATGGAAAAAAAATTCATAAAACATAACAACTCATTTAAAAATTAAATTGGACAAATACAAAAAGAAGTAAAAAAGTAAATGAAGAAAATAATTCACTAAAAATCAGAAATGAGCAAATGGAAATGAATGACTCCATGAGACAATAAGAATCAGTCAAGCAAAACGAAAAAAAAAAAAAAAAAGAAAAAATAGGGAAAAATGTATACTAATTGGAAAAACAACTGACCTGGAAAATAGATCTAGGAGAGACAATCTAAATATTATTGGACTCCCTGAAATACATAAGGACAAATAAGAGTCTAGACACTATCTTTCAGGAAATCATCAAAGAGAACTGCCTGGATATTATGGAAACAGAAGGTAACATGACCATTGAAAAAAATTCACTGAACACCTACTGAAAGAGACCCCAAAATTAAAATGCCAAGGAATATCATGGCTAAATTTCAGCACTATTAGACCAAGGAAAAAATATTACAAGCAGCCAGAAAAAACAATTCAAATACTAAGGAGCCAAAATAAGGATTGTTCAGAACTTAGTAGCTTCCACTTTAAAGAATCAAAGGACCTGGAATCTGATATTCCAAAAGGCAAAGGAACTTAGAATGCAGCCAAGAATAAATTACTCTGCTAAACTGAGTTTTTCTTTCAGGGAAGAAGATGAACATTCATTGAAACTGCTGAATTCCATTTATTTTTGATGAAAACACCAGAGATAAACAAAAAAAAAAAAAAATTGAGTTCCAAATATAGAACTTTTTTTTTTTTTAAGGCAAAAGGCTGGAACAGAATTTATCATGCTTCAGCTGAAGTAAAAAAAAAAAAAAGCAGGGGTAGCAATTCTGATCTCAGATAAAGTTTAAGCAAAATAGATGTTATTAAAAGAGATAAGGAGGGAAAGTACATCCTGATAAAGGGGACTGTAAATAATGAAGTAGTAACAATACTAAATGTGTTTGTACCAAATTCCTAGAGAAGATTTCAAGCCAATTACAAGAATAAATAGACAGCAAAACTATTCTAGTGAGGGATCTCAATCTTCCCCTCTCAGAATCAGAGAAATCTAAAAAAAAAAAAAAAGAAGAAGAAGAAAGAAACTAGGAAGGTTAATAGGATCCTAAGAATAATAGACTTCTGAAGAAAATTAGAGACAGAAAGAAGTACACCCCCCTCTCAGCATGACATGGCACCTACACAAACATTGACCATATATTCAGGAATGAAAACCTAACAATCAAATGCAGAAAGGCAAATATCAATGCCTTTTTTTGGCCTTTTATTTACAGTATACTTAACTTGATTAACCAAACTTTTTAATACCCTTTCTCCCCACCCCTCCCTAAATAGACCAGTGATGTTAAATAATAAAATATAACTTAGATACACAATAAGTATGTGACCAAAACATTTTTGCCACAAAAGAATCAGACTCATTATTACAATTGCGTGAAGGAAGTCAAAAGGGTGTGTGCATAAATATAGGTTAATTAAATAATGGTTTTAGTCATCTCCGAGTTCTTTCTGGGTATAGCTAGTTCAGTTCCTACCGCCCTGAAATGATTTGTTGATCTCGTTGCAGGATGTGATCCATCGAACTGGTTCATCTAGATTTGTTGAAGTATAAGATCTCTGGTCCCATTTCCAGCATCAGCCGTAAGTCTCCAGGCCTTTCTGAAATACCTGTTGGTCATTTCAAGAAGTAAATTCCATAATTTTATACCAAATTTATTCAGCCATTTCAACGTGGACATCCATTCAGTTTCTAGTTTCGCCACTAAAAAGGCTGCCACAAACATTGTTTTCGGTCCCTTCCTTCTTTATAATTCTTTGGATTAATCCCAGTAGTAACACTGCTGGATCAAATATCACAGTTGGATAACTTTTAAAGTTCAAACTACTTCAAATGGTTGGATTGTTCACAACCCACAACAATGATCAATGTCCCAGTTTTCCCATCCCCTCAACATCATTATTTTCCTGTCATCTTTAGCCAATCTGCGGTGTGTGTGGTATCTTAGAGTTGTCTTAATTTTTGTTCTGATTAATAATAATTGGAGCATCTTTTCATTGACTAAAAGTTTCAATTTCTTCATCTGAGGAATTGTCTGTTCATATCTTTGACCATTTTCAATTGGAGAATAGCGATTTTTTAAATTAGTTAATTTCATATTTTGGAAATGAGGGCCTTTATCAAACTTTGACTGTAAAAATATTTTCCCAGTTTTTTACCTTCTAATCTTGTCTGGATTTAGTTTTTGTTTGTACAAAAACTTTTTCATTTGTATAATGAAATTTTGTATTTTGTGATCAGTAATGATTCTGTTCGCTTTGTCATAAAGACCTTCCTTCCGAATCTGAGAGTAAACATCATGTTCTCTAATTTATTAATAATTTCATTCTTTTATGCCTAGGTCTTGAACCCATTTTGACCTTATCTTGGTTCGGGTTGTATGGATCAACCTAGTTTCTGTATTGTTTCCTTTTCCACTTTTTATCAAACAGTAAGTTCTTATCCAAAGTTGGATCTTTGGGTTTTTCAAAGACTTGAGGTTGTAATTTGGTTGACTGTTTTATCCCTTGAACCTAACTATTCCTGATAACTAATCTATTCCTTAGCCAAAACCAAATAGTTTTGGTAACTGCTGCTCTATAATATAATTTTAGATCTGGTAAGTGGCCACCATCATTTGATTTTTTTCATTAATTCCTTAAATTCGTGACCTTGTTTTCCATATGAACTTTGTTGTTATTTTTCTAGGTCATTAAAATAGTTTTGGGACTCTGATTGGTATAGCAAATAAATAGATTAGTTTAGTAATATTGTATTTTTTTATTTTTGCCTATCCAAAGAGCATTTATTTTTTCAATTGGTTAGATCAGACTTAATTTGTGTGAAAAGTGGTTGGTAATTTGCTCATAAAGTTTTGATCTTCCTTTGAATAGATTCCTAAATATTTTATATTATCAGTAGTTACTTTAATGGAATTTCTTTTGTACTCTGACTGTTGGATTTTTTAGGTGATGTATAAGAATGTGATGACTTATGTGGGTTTTTTTATAACCAGCAACTTTGTAAGTTGTGGATTTTATAACTTTTGCAGAATTTGAGGTTCTATAAATACATATGTCATGGCAAAGGTGATAATTTTTCTCATTGCCTATTCTTGTTCCTTTAACTTTTCTCAGCTCTTATTGCTATAGCTAGTTTCTTACAATATTAAATAGTCGGTGATAGTGGGCAACCTTGTTTCATCCAGATCTTTATTGGGAATGGTTGGTTTGTCTCTTACATATGATGCTTACTGATGGTTTTAAATAGATGCTGCTGATTATTTTAGAAAGTCATTTTTCTATACCAAGTGTTTTAATAGGAATGGATGTTGATTTTATCAAATGCTTTTTCTGCATCTATTGAGATGATCATTGGTTTGTTAATTTGGTTGATTGGCGCAATTATATTGATAGTTTTCCTAATATTGAACCAGCCCCATTCTGGTAAATCCTATTGATCATAGTGTATTATCTTGGAATGATTTTCTTGGTCTTTTCTATATCTTATTTAAGATTTTAGCATCAATTTATTAGGGAGATTGGTTTAATTTTCTTTCTCTGTTTCAGCCACCTGGTTTAGGTATCAGTTACCATGTCTGTGTCATAAGGAATTTTGGTAGACTCCTTCTTCCTATTTTATCAAATAATTTATAGCATTGGGAATTGTTCTTTAAATGTTTGGTAAAATTCACTGTAAATTCATCTGGTCCTGGGGTTTTTCTTAGGGAGTTGTTTAATTGCCTGTTCTATTTCTTTTTCTGAAATGGGACTATTCAAGCAATTTACTTCTTCCTCTGTTAGTCTGGGAAGTTGTATTTTTAGGTGTCATCCATTTCACTTAGGGTTATCAAATTTATTGGCATAAAGTTGAGCAAAATAACTCCATTTTCTAATTTCCTCTTCATTGGTGGAAAGTTTCCCTTTTCATTTTTAAGGACTACTAATTTCATTTCCTCCCTCCTTTTCTAATCAGATTTCAAAGGCTTATTTATTTTATTGGCTTTTAATAGAACCAACTCTTTAGTTTTATTAATTGTTCAATAGTTTTTTTTACTTTCAATATTTTTAATTTCTCCTTTTAATTTTAGAATTTCCAATTTAGTATTTGATTGGGGTTTAATTTGGTCTTTTTTAGTTTTTTTAGTTGCAAGCCCATTCTTAATCTTTTCTTTCTCTGTTTTATTCAAGTGCTCTAAGAAATAAAATTCCCTTATTACCTTTGGCTGCATCCCACAAATTTTGGTATGATGTCTCATCATTGTCATTATCTTGAGTGAAATTATTAATTGTATCTATAATTTGCTGCTTCACCCAATCATTTTTAAGATGAGATTGTTTAGTTTCCAAATTACCTTTTTGGTCTATTCTAACTTTTTGTTGAATGTAGTTTTTATTGATCATGATCTGAAAAGAAAGCATTTACTATTTCTGCTTTCTTGCATTTAATTTTGAGGTCTCTATGTCCTAATATATGGTCAATTTTTGAATAGGTTCCATGAACTGCTGAGAAGAAAGTATTCCCCTCTATCTCATTAATTTTCTCCAAAGATCCAACATACCTAATTTTTCTAATATTCTATTTACTTTTAGTTTCTTTCTTATTTGTTTTGTGGTTTGATTTGTCTAATTTGAGGTGCAAGGTTGAGATCTCCACTATTACAGCTTTGTTGTCTATCTCTTCCTGCAATCTCTCAACTTCTCCTTTAGGAAGTTGGAGTGATACCACTTGGTGATATATGTTTAATATTGATATTGCTTGTTGTTTATGTCCCTTTAGCAGGATGTAGTTACCTTCCTATCTCTTTTAATTGATCAATTTTACTTTTGCTTGATCTGAGATAAGGATGGCTACCCCTGCTTTTTTGACTTTCACCTGAAGCATAATAGATTTTGCCCAGCCCTTTACTTTACTCTATATGTATCCCTCTGCTTTAAATGTGTTTCTTGTAAACAATATATTGTAGGGTTCTGACTTTGATCCAGTCTCTATCTGCCTCCCTCTTTATGGGGTTCATCCCATTTACATTTACGGTTAGAATTACTAAATCTGTATTTCCTGCCATCCTAATAACCCCAGATTGTGCTTTTACTTCTTCTGCCTCCCCAACCCTCTTTCCCCTTTTAACTTATGTACCCTCTTGTATCATGATACTTATCCTCTTTATAATCCCTCCCTCCCCCCTTTGAGTCTTTCCCCTTCCTTCCTTTTACCTTTTTCTTTTCCCTTTCCTCTCCCCGTTTTAATAGGGCAAGAGAATTTTCTCTAAAACAAATGTCAGTTATTTTTCTTTGAGCCAACTCTGATGAGAGTAAGATTCACACAATGTTCCTCCCTCTCAGTTCCCTCAGAATGATAAGTTTCCTTAGCCTCTTTGTGGGATGAGGTTTCCTCTTTTATCCCTCCTTCCCACCTTATTCTGCCATCATCCCTTTTCCATATCTACTTCCTTTTATGTTATATCAGTACAATCAAATTATACATATATTCTTTTTGTATATCCACAACAGAAATACAATTCTCAAGAGTTATTTTACCTTTTCTGCATCTCTTGAGTTCTATTCTTGAGATCAAATTTTTGTTTAGTTCTGGTTTTTCTTCAGAAACAAATGGAATTCATTTGTTTCATTAAATTCCATCTTCCCTGGAAGAAAATGGCTCAGCTTAGGTGGGTAGTTTATTCTTGGCTGCATCTCAAGTTCTTGTGCCTTTCGAATATCATATTCCAGGCCCTTCTTTCCTTTAATGTAGAGGCAGCCAGATCTTGGATGATCCTTATTGTGGCACCTCGGTATTTAAATGGTTTTTTTTTGGCTGCTTGAAAATTTTTCCTAATCTTATAGTTCTGAAATTTGCCACAATATTCCTTGGGGTTTTATTTTAGGTTTCTTTCCAGAAGGTGTTCGATGAATTCTTTCAATGCCTATTTTACCTTCTGATTCTATTTCATCTGGGCAGTTCTCTTTGATGATTTCTTGTAAAATAGTATCTAGGCTCTTTTTCATCATAGTTTTCAGAGAGTCCAATAATCCTCAGATTATCTCTTCTAGATCTATTTTCCAAGTCTGTCGTTTTGCATGTAGATAATTGTGGTTTTTCCAGTTTGTCATTATTTTGTTTTTGCTTGACTGATTCTTGCTGTCTCAATGAATCATTAGTTTCAATTTGTTCTTTCTTTTTAAAAATATTTTCTTCAATAGCTTTTTTACTCTTTCTGTATATGTCCAATTGAGTTTTTGAATGTATTGTTTTGGTCTGTGGAATTTTTTCCATTTCACTAATTTTTTTTAGTAATTATTTTCTTTCCAATTCACAGATCCTACTTTCTTGTGTTCCTTTTGTCTTTCCAATTCTGGATCCTACTTTCTTGGAGTTCTTTGTCTTTTCCAAATCACAAATCCTACTTTGTAGTGAATTCTTTATTTTTTCCAATTGTATTTCAGGTTGTTGCCTCTTGTGGGCTTCTCTTTCCTTTCCCATTTATCTTCTAACTCTCTTTTGAGACTTTTAATGGTCTCTTCTTGAAAGGAGCATTATGTAAAGAGGACAGTCTGATGCATTTTGCTGTTTGAGGTCCTTCAGGTTTGCTGACCTGCTCTTTTTCTGCGAAGCTGTCGATTGTTCTTTCATCTTCTTATTCATGTTTTAAAAGCCTTTAGGGTGGGTCTCCCTAGGCAAGGGGTTACCAGCTTCCTCTGCGTTCAGGGAAAGATTTAAACCGATTTCCGCTCTGAGGTATGGGAGTGCTCTGGGTGAGAGTTTCCCTTCCCCAACAGGGAAGTGGATTCAGCACTGGCTGAGCTATCCAAACTGCTAGTAGGGCTGAGTGGATTATTGCTTGCCCTCGGCTAGAGACTAAGTGGTGAAAGTGCACTGCCCCAGGCCGGAGCCTCTTGAGGGACTGTGAGTATTACAGCTGACAGCAGACCACAGACCGCCACAAACCTGCCCAGTGTCTCTGCCTGATGCAAATCGGCCCTGGAAAGTTTCTATGGCCCCAAGCCGAGCCTCCCCACTCGCAGATTGGAGGCTAACCGGCTCGCCTCCTGCTGTGCAGGATCACAACTGCCCCAAGGAAAGCTCGACCGGGTTGGGGCCTTGCGCCTGTGCTGAGATCTGTGCCTTCACCCTCGTTTGAGGCTCTCCTCGGAACCAACTCTCTCCCAGTCTCGAATCTCCCCGGAACCAACCTTTTGGCGAGACTGCAGATTTTCTTCGGCGTGATTGTTCTACTTCTTATCTTTACGAATTGTAGCAGTCAAGACTATTTTTGAGGCTCGATATAATATTGATAAAGAGGGTAGAGAAGAGCTTTAGAAAGTCGGTTAATTCTCCCATCCTTGGCTCCCCCCAAATATAGAACTTAAGAGAAGCATAAAAAAGTAAAAAAAAAAATATTCTTGAGGACTGGATTTCTATTATGGGTATACATTGAAAGTACATGTTATAAAAAAGAAACTAAAGATGGAAAGGGGATTATAACAGAAAAAACGGGGAAAGTGGAGGTAAAATGAGAAAAATTACACCTCAGGAAGTGGCAAATAAAATATAGTATAATTGTGGGAAAGAATTGGGGATGGTGGATATTGTGTGAATCTTATTCTCACCAGATTTGACCCAAAGAGAAAATATTAGATATATTTTGGTTTCACTGAAAAACATCTCTCACTCTATAGAAAAGTGGAAGGGGAAAGAGGAAAAGAGAAGGAGCAGGCTAAATAGAGGGAAAAGAAAAACAGTAGGGGAAAGACATAAGAAAGGGGAGGATCTCTAAAGAGGGAGGACTGCTTAAGGCAAGTAGTGCTCATAAGTAAAATACTGAGAAGGAGGGAAAGGAGAAAAGGAAAAAGAAAAAATATAATTTAGGCTTAATAAGATGACAGGAAATACAGAATTAGTAGTTTTAACTGTAAATGTGAATGGAGTGAACTCTCCCATAAAATGGAAGCAGATAGCAGACTGAATTAAAAGCCAGAATCCTACAATATGTTGTTTACAAGAAACACATTTAAAGCAAATGATACACACGGAGTAAAGGTAAAAGGCTGGAGCAGAATCTATTATGCTTGAGGAAAAGTTAAAAAAAAAAAAAACGGGGGGTAGCCATCCTGATCTCAGATTAAGCAAAAGCAAAAATTGATCCAATTAAAAGAGAGAAGGAAGGAAACTATATCTTGCTAACAGGTACCATAAATAATGAAGCAATAGAAATATTAAACAAATATGCACCAAGTGGTATAGCAACTAAATTCCTAAAGAAGTTAAGAGAGTTGCAAGAACAAATAGACAGTAAAACTATATTAGTAGGAGATCTCAACCTTGTTCTCTCAGAACTAGAAAAATTAAACCCCAAAATAAATAAGAAAGAATTTAAAGAGGTAAATAAATACAATACTACAAAAACTAGATATGATAGATCTTTGGAGGAAACTGAATGGAGACAAAAGAGTACACTTTCTTTTTGGTAGTTCATGAAACCTATACAAAAATTAACCATAGATTAGGACATAAAGACATCAAAATCAAATGCAGAAAGGGAGAAATAGTAAATACATATTTTCAGATCATGATGCCATAAAAATTACATTCAATAAATTGCCAGGGAAAAATAGACCAAAAATTAATTGGAAACTAATTATCTCATCCTAAAGAAAGAATGGGTGAAATAGCACATCATATACACAATCAATAATTTCATCCAAGAGAATGACAATAATGAGACAACATACCAAAATTTGTGGGATTCAGCCAAAGCGGTAATATAGGGAAATTTTATATCTCTAGATGCTTACTTGCATAAAATATAGAAAGAAAAGATAAATAAAATGGACCTGAAACTAAAAAAGCTAGAAAAAGAACAAATTTTAAAAACACAATCAAATACCAAACTGGAAATTCTAAAAATAAAAGGAGAGATCTATACAAAGTGAAACAAAAAAAAAAAAAAAAAAACAACTATTGAATTAATAAATAAAACTGAGTTGGTTTTATGAAAAAAAAAAAAAACCCAAAATAGATAAACCTTTAGTTAATTTGATTAGAAAAAGTAAAGAGGAAAATCAAATTGTAAGTCTCAAAAATAAAAAAGGGATAGCTATCCACCAATGAAGAGGAAACTAGAGCAATTATTGGGAGTTACTTTGCCCAACTTTATGCCAATAAATTTGATAACTTAAATGAAATGATGAATACCTTCAAAATATAGCTTGCCCAGATTAACAGAGGAAGAAGTAAATTGGTTAAACAGTCCCATTTTAGAAGAAGAAATAGAACAAGCTATTAATCAACTCCCTAAGAAAAAATCCCCAGTACTAGATGGATTTACATGCAAATTGTACCAAACATTTAAAGAACAGTTAAGTCCAATACTATATAAAAAATTGAAAAAATAGGGAATGAAGGACTCCTACCAAATTCCTTTTATGACACAGACACAGTACTGATACCTAAACCAGGGTAGGAAGAAAACAGAGAAAGAAAATTAGAGACCAATCTCCCTAATGAATATTGATGCAAAAATCTTAAAGAAAATATTAGCAAAAAGATTACAGATAATCATACCTAGGTTAATACACCATAACCAAGTAGGATTTATACCAGGAATGCAGCGCTGGTTCAATATTAGGAAAACTATTAGCATAATTAACTATATTAATAACTAAATTAACAAAAGCCATATGATAATCTCAATGGATGTAGAAAAAGCATTTAATAAAGTCCAACCCTCATTCCTATTAAAAACACTAGAGAGTGTAGGAATAAACAGACTTTTCCTTAAGATAGTTGGTAGCATGTATTTAAAACCATCAGCAAGCATCATATGTAATTGGGATAAACTAAAACCATTCTCAATAAGATCAGGGGTGATATAAGGTTACCTACTATCACCATTGCTATTCAATATTGTGGCTAGCCTTGGCAATAATAGAAAAAAAAAAAAACAGATTAAAGGAATTAGAGTAGGTCATGAGGATACCAAATTATTACTCTTTGTAGATGATATGAGGGTACTTGGAGGACCCCAGAAAATCAACTTAAAAGCTATTAGAAATAATTCACAACCTTGGCAAAGTTGCAGGATACAAAATAGACCCACATAAATCATTAGCATTTTTATACAGCACTAACAAAATCCAACAACAAAAGACACAAAGAGAAATCCCATTTAAAATAACTGTCATAATATAAAATATTTAGGAATGTATCTGCCAGAGGAAAGTCAGGAACTATATGAGCAAAACTACAAAACACTTTCCACACAAACAAAGTCAGATCTAAGCAACTGGGAAAATATCAAATGCTCATGGATAGTATGAGCAAATATAATAAAGATGACAATACTCCCTAAACTAATCTATTTATTTATTGCTATACCAATCAAACTCCCAAGAAATTCACAAGGGAAATTCTCTTTGAGAACAGAAACTGCTTTTTAATTTTTTTGTGTGTGTTTTCATGTTCTAATACAGTGATTTATATATAATAGGTGTAGAAAAATAGGTATTGACTCATTAATTTTTCTTTCTTAGGAAGTGCTAGGTCACCCAGCCATGACTCATCTATGGACATTAGTTCCCTGTATTTCCATACCATACCAAGACCATCTCTGACCCTATTTAAACTTGACCAGGCCTCTTGTCTCTCCATTTTTAAATGGATGATGTATGAGGCCTGCAGCAGATAGGGGACAGCAAAGAATATCTGGACCCTTTGCAGAAAAGTCTGACTTCAAGCCATCAGGATGTATGCGCATTGGTGTGGTCTTACTTCTAAATGTGTTTGTGTATATATGTGTATGTTTGTTGCCCTGTGGATTAGTGAAGAAGAATAATTCATTCCTGAATCTGCTATGTTTGTGGAGAAGTGGGTTGGCTCATGGACTTTTCACCTGCTCCCTGTAAGTATAGGCACTCGCAGGTATAATGCAGTCTCAGATTAGAACTGTTGCCTAGGTTATTTGAGCTGCTTCTGGTGGAAAGAGAATCAGCTTGTTCCTTTTTCCCCAGAGCCTGTGTGAAAGGGAGGTGGTAGCCAGTGGCACAGTTAGCTAGGTGGATGACCAGTTTGTTAGAGGAACTAGGAGTATTGTTTGTCCCATTCTTTTCCAAATTCATTCCCTTTTGCAAAGACCCAGAATGATTCTCCTTTCTCCCACCCACCCCACCCCCATCTTCAGAGTAAACAGAGATGCAAGATTAGCTTTTGGCAAGAACCTTCTAAATTTGGCACCCTCCAGCCAATTTGGTGTTCTTTAAATTCATTAGTACTACAAAGTTTTTCTTGCCCCACCCAGTTTTGACTCTAGGTTTAAGGACATTCATAATACAATATTTAGAACATAGTAAGTCCTTGATATGTGTTTGAATGACAAATTGCTCCTGACTCTTACATACTTATGTGACCTCTTTCCTTGGTCTATTCAAAATCTAGCAGAACATGCCATTACAATTGACAATCGGCACAAAAGCACACAAATGTATTATGATCTTATAATTTGAAGGACACTTAACTATCATCTGATTTACTCCTGTTATTTTATAGATAGGGAAACTGAGAACCACAAAAAGTGATAAACTTGTCTGTTATAACTAACCTTTGTTAAAGAACTGAGAATGAAAAACTAACATTTTCTGACTCCCATTCCAATATTCTTTCCCTTAACCCATACAAACAGCAAAATTAATATTCTTATACTAATTTGAAACAAATGTTTGATACATTATTTGATAGGAAGAATCCAGTTTGGCAGTGAACAAAGTATCTTATTCTCTTTCCTCTTATACTGCTCTACTTTGTTGCCAATATCTTGGAACATGAGAATTTTTCAAAGTAACTTTTCTCTTTCTCACTTTCTCATACATATAGCAAAATGTCAGGGATCCTTGCATAGAATAACAACAGAAGATGAATTTATATTTTTTGGTCTTCTTCATGGAGGAATTTAGCAACAAAGAAGTCCAAAGTGACCCAATCTGGCTACAACATTCCAGTGAGTAGTCTTAAAAGACTTGTTGAATGGTGCTATATCCATTAATAAAAGAACAAAAATGTTCTTCCACTGAAGGTATGTAAACATTTTTTGTTATATTAAATATGCTAGGTTTGGCCTAGAACTTGTCTTTTGGGGATTAATATTTGTATTAAGCTACTAATTTCATACAGAGATAAGAGGACAATAGTATGTGCCGATAATGCACGCAGAAAGACCTATATGATTTATATTTGTACTTGAAGCTTTACAAGTTTCATTAATACAAAAAAATTCACATTCAGCTGTATGATACCCACTTTTGACTCATTCTTCTAACACTCATTAGCACTTTCGCCTCTGGCTCCTAGGTATAATATGGAGGGGCTATGGCTGCTAATAAAATTATTCAGAAGCCTTTGTCTTGTGTGTTCTACTCATATCAATCAGCCAGTTGGTGTAATTTAGCTTTTACATAGGAATATTTACTGAGGAAAATATAGCAAAGAGAAAAATTACAGGAATATTTCTGAAACTGAGGAAATATTCTCTCTGCTTTGAGAACACAGAGGTTTTGGAGAAAGTGGTCTCAATTTTTAAGTACAAGATAATGAGACACATGTGTAAAGAATATAGGGAGCTGAGGAGGTATTTTGCTCCTTATGATCCAGGGACCCCTTTTTTTCCCCTCTCTGAGTCACTACCAAATTTATTTCAGTCATTTGTGTGACTGCTCTGGCTCTTTTAAAAAGCAGTATCTCAGTTGATGTGTCATGGAAGAAGTTTGGCTGTTGTACTGGCTCCTCTTTGTAAATGTCTGTTACTTTTATTAAGGTAAGTGATTTTGGCTACCTATTCCAGTTGAAGAGGATACTACTAATGGCTCTTCCAATCTTAGGAAGTTCACAAAGTTGAACTTCTAAAAACCTGATCGTTCCTATTTTTTGGTACTCATTCATTTAAGACCAAAGGAAGATAAATATAAAACAAACAAAGATGTCATGCATCCATAGATATGTGACAACTATGTGGAAAATAGAGCTAGCCAGAATTCCAGAAGCTCACAGCAACCATCCTTTTTTGAAAGACACAAGAAAAGAGAAAGAAATATGATCCACTGAAATCTTTCACATGTGGGCTCAACCTCTCCTGTGTCATTAATCTTTTCAGAAGACTCTTTATTACTTTCTAGTAACAATGCCTCAGATACTCAGTCTGAAAAAGGCTCACTAAACTTCTATTTGTTATATTTAAATTAGGAAGTGAATATCACATATACTCTGAAGTGGGAGGGGGCTCCCTCCATCATGCATATTTGCAATAAAACCTACTTCAAGCACACCCATTGGAAGGCATGTGCAAGGTGATGGTGGGGGTGGAAGAGATAAGACAAGGAAGGAAGTATGCTCATTTTTCAAAAATAAACCTTGCATAGAAAATTTTAAAGAAATTAATTTGTTTGGAACTGAACTACTATAAGTACTAGTTCCCTCAGTGAGATCCCAAATCTTGACAGTCAAGATGTGTTATGCAGAGAAAAGGGAAGAATATATGACATATATTCTGTTCTTTCCTCAAGAAGAAATACTCATTTTTCTACTTACAAGCAAACTTTTTGGCAAGTGAATACTAGTGGCAAATCTTTACTGTAACTCAAGCACACAATAAATAACCTTTTGAAAGGTAGAAGTTAAAGTTATCACCTCAGAGCAGTGATTGACTTGAACTTTCAGTGTGCTCAATCATTGATGGTACTGACAGAACAGAAAGCTTCAACTGAGCAAGCATTTGGAACCAATAGGTTTTCATTGTAAGAAAAATTCACAAGGGAACTTAATCATATGGGAGTAAGGTTACACTGAGAGCACAGAAAAATCATATATTACTCAGGAAACCTATCAGTAAAACAAAAATGTATGTTTGAAATGTGAGTGAAATGGGCACCATACAATATTGAAAGAAAAAGAATTATAATCTTCAGATCTCTGTTTCTCCCCATAAAGGATAGGGCTAAAATTTCTTCCTATGCATTCATCAAAAAGTCAAATGTGATGTTTAACCTGTACTGGATAGTTTGCTTCCTTTGGGAGGAAATGAGGAGGAAAGAGAAAGAAGAAATTGGAACACAAAGTTTTGCAAAGGTGAATGTTGAAAACTCTCTTTGTATATATTTGGAAAAATAAAATACTATTAAGATTTAACAAAAAACATGTTAAATGTGAATGAAAAGCAAATCATTCTAATTTGATATAGTCTGTGGTATAGTAAAGCCAGTCTTACAAATAAGCAGTGTATCTAACATACATAAAAAATATTAAAATAAGCATGTAAATTTGAAAAGTTCCAAGAGCTCCTATGCTTGGAAATGTTAGTTTGAAATTTCATTGTTAGAGTTTCATTTCTTTATTTGTATTACTTGGCTTTTCTTAAATCATAACTATTCCAAGGCAGAAAATATCTTGCTTATGCTTAAATATTTATGAATGTGACCTCTGTTTAAGCCTGGAACATTTTTCAAAAGAGTTCTAATTGATATAACAAACAACTTGATACACACACACACACACACACTCTCTCTCTCTCTCTTTTCCAGATTTTCTTTAGGACCAATTTGAGTGAAGAAAATAGAAATACTCTTTTTGCAAATATTTAAGAGAGAAGGCAGTGCTTTAAAATGCCCCTGTTTTCCAGTTTGGATCCTTACAGAATTTGAAAAAAATCCCTTTGACTAAGATCAGAACCTCCTTGAGAATTGTCTGGTATGTCCCTACCAGTTTAACTTTTCTGATTTCTGTTTGCCATCTCTTTATAGACATTGTTTAACTCAGTATTGACAACATCCAACCAGAACTCTGGAGAAATATATTTGAGGCAAGAATTCTTACAAGAAAGTGTTAGCTCAGTGGAATTGATAATAAAATGGTTATTTAGTTTAGCATGGTGGTTAATAGTTCTCTAGGGCTATCTGTGGCTCCCCCTCTTTTTTATTTTTGGAGGAACATGTTGATGTCGGTTTCTCCTTTCTACTATTGCCTGAATTTGAGGATTAAAAGGCATGCCGGTGATGTGTAAAATCTTATACTCTGCACAAAAGTGTGCAAAATATTTAGAAGTATATGCAGGTCCATGGAAAGTAATGGTACATTTTGTCACCCCAACTTGGGGGCTCTAGAAAGCAGGTCATTACATTTGGATATGCAGATTGCTGATTGGCTGACTGACTGAGACTGCTCATGCAGACTGGGAGACTGAAGGAGACAATAAAGACTTTGGACTTTATTCCTGACTATTCTTGTGGTGATTATTCTCCTGAAACCAAGGCCCATTTGGAGGACCTCCAGAAAGTTAGTAAGAATATTACAAGATCCAAGGATTTGGGGTTTTTCAATATGAAATAGAAATAAGTGGCTTTATGTTAGGAGGCATTGCTTTGAAACAGAAGAGACAGACATTGGCACAGAAACCAGATGACAGTATAAGGAATGAGCAACTGAAGAAGTTATGCGTACCTCTAATGGATATGATACATCAAGAATCTCTTATGTTGTTTTTTTCAGCGAAATTTATTTAAGAATTACAATTTTGCATGATTATAAGGTCTTATCACTTTTGTTGTTGATATGGTGTAAGGTTTTATGACACTTAAGCCTGAGACTGAAATCTCACCAACTTTCATAGTTTGAAAATTATTTTCACATATGGCTAGAATGGAAAAAAAAATTGCAAGTCTGCTTACATTAAAAACGAAGTTCTATTTGAATTTTTTTGTTGTGTTAAAGTTGCATCTTAAGTTGGTAGCAAAATATCTAAGTTTGCAGTATTCAACGGTTATGAGAACTTAATTAATAAAGAGGTATCAGAATGGTGCGATGGATAGAGTACAAGACTTAGAGTAAGGAAAATTTAAGTTAAAATCCAATCTCTGATACTTACTAGGTCTGTGACCCTGGCAAGTCACTTGGAAAAGCTGGAAAACCAGATTGTTAAGGACAAGTATATTTTTTTTCCTGGAGTTAAATGAATATAGGTTGCAGATAGAAAATAGGGTAAACAGTAGATGTCCAATTTCCAGACTCTGTAATGGAAATCTTTGGAAACAGTTTAGTACCCTCCACTTGAGCCCTTAAGAGGGGAAAGAAGGATGAGAAAGATGGTACCCAAGGTTTGAATTAGCAACATACCAATGAGATTTGAAATGACATATTAACCAGGAAGGAAAATTTTGTTCCATGGATTTGAAACCAGGCAAAGACTTACATGGCAAGTGAAGCTCTAGAAAATGGATTGAATTTTTTTAGACTTTTTTTTAAGTTAATATTTGCTGAATCTTTCATTTATTCTCTCTAGATAGCTATAAACACTAATCTTCCTTGTAAATGAAATTGTTACAGTAAATTGTTACTTTATCATTATAACATTGACTTGTTATCCATAATAAATTACATATAAGTATACATTAATTTAGATATCCATGTATATATGCACATATATGCATATATAAAACATAGCTAAAGTTATTAAAGTGATGTCAATAACTAACTATAGATTTGGCAAAGAGCATCTTGGCCTAAGTAGAGGAAATGGTTGATAAAATGATTTCCGTCTTTGTGAGTTCTCTTTTCTCTAGTTCAAATTCATTGTTTTCCTTCTTCCAAGCCAAATGGAATTTTTACATCCCCAGCACAAATATCATTTTCTCACTTAATCAGGAGAACATTATAAAATCATTCACCAATTATTTTAGTACATACTAACAACAGCTTTTTGAGAGAGTTAATGTATATTATTTTATTTAATCTTAGTAACCTATCAATGTAGATAGAAATCAGAAACTTCATTTTTTTAATTCTATCATTTATAGCTGTGTGAACTTAGGCAAATCATTTAACTGTTCTGTTCCTCAGTTTCCTCAGAAATTAAGCAATTTGACTAAAGTTACACACCTAATTAATGAAAGAGTTTATATTGAAGCTGTCTTGTTGAGTTATTTCTCAGTCATATTCAAATCTTTGTGATTTTCTTGGGGTTTTCTTAACAAGGACATTGGAGTAGTTTGATATTTCCTTCTCCAACTCATTCTATAGATGTGAAAATGAGTCAAATAGGGTTAAATGACTTGCCTAGAGTTGCACAGCTAGTAAGTGTCTGAAGCCAAATTTGAACTTACAAAAAATAAACTTCTTGACCATAGATCTGTTACTTTATCCACCATACCACCATTACCCAGTTAAAATAGGTGTTTAATTACAAATTCACTTCTCTTCCCTTTTAATTACCTTAATGCATTTAACAAAATCATCATATAGTATTTTAAATTATATGCTCTAATAGGTATCATAAAATAATATGTTTGTTGAAATTTCAACCATCTCTTCATATATTCTCACTCCAAAATAAATGAGGGGAAATGTAAAAAGGAAAGTTATCTAATAACTTGAACTTTGTTAGGACCTACCAACCCTTTGCAATAAAAATAAATCTTAGAAAGAAAGCATTGCCTAAATTTTTTGTGGCAGCCCTTTTCATAATGGCAAGAAACTGGACAGTTGGAAAATGGCTGATTAAGTTAAGATATATGAATGTTATGGAACATTATTTTCTATAAGAAACAGTCAGGAGGATGATTTTAAAGAAGCCTGGAGAAACTTACATGAACTGATGCTAAGTGAAATGAGCAAAATCAGGAGATCATTGTATACAGCAACATCAATATTATAGGATGATTAATTCTTATGAACATGACTTTTTCCAACAATGATATCATTGATGCCAGTTCCAATGATCTTGTGATAAAGAGAACCATTTACACCCAGAGAAAGGACTGTGGAAACTCATTGTGGATCACAACATAACATTCTTACTCTTTTTGTTGTTGTTCGTTTGCATTTTGTTTTCTGAATCATTTTCTTTCCTTTTTGATCTGATTTTTCTTGTGCAACAAGAAAGTTGTATAAATGTTAACACATATTAGATTTAACATATTTCAACATGTATAACTTATATTGAATTGCTTGCCATCTAGGGGAGAGGGTGGGGAGAAAGAGGGAATATTGAAACACAAGGCTATGCAAAGATTAATGTTGAAAAATTATCTGTGCATATGTTTTGAAAATAAAAATTTTAAGAAAAAAGAAAGTATTGACTGTATGTTGTAAGGAACAATAATGAATTTGAAGTATATAGAAAAGAACGACAAAATCAATTAGAATCATTTCATCATTTTTCTTTTTTTCTTTTCTTTTCATTTGAGCTATCTTTTACTCTAGAAGAGTGTCACCAAGAGTGAAATGCAGTAATCTGCATTCATAAGAGAGAGTAGGAGATGATATGAAAAGAAATGGAAATTGGTGTTTGGATTAGGGATTTCCTTTCCTTTAAAATTTGAATTGTAGAGTTTAAATACTTTTTGCACAGGGGGAAAAAAATGATAGAGAGTGATATAGAGAGGAGCAGATGTTTTGCTTCTGGTGCCTCATTTTTTATTGATTTTGTTCTCACAGTGAATATATGGCAAATAAGGAGGGGAAAATGAGGGTAGGGATTATATGTGTGATTTTTTTTTTGGTATAGGGAACTCTCAGATTAGGAAAGTCCCTCTACTGAAGCAAATTTGCTTTTTTTCTCTCCAACTGACGATCTTATCAAATTGCCTAGAACAGTCAGAATTTAGTTGACTCATGAAATATCAGAGATTGAATTTGAATCCATTTCTTCTATGCTAAAAAAATGTGGTAAATAAAAAGATGTGATATTTCATGTTGATCCTATGTTAATGTAGAAAGGATAAGTCATGTGCAATGCCTATAATACTATCAATAATGAATTTTTCCCCAAAAATTAGTTTATAGACTAAAAACATGCATAGTATAATGCATTTTATATATATATATATATATATATATATATATATATGTATATATATGTAGTATAAATTAATAGTATAAATGACTTTCCAGTTATTTATAGATAATTTCAAATGATGAATAAAATATTTCTTATATTTTTTTCAGGATTAGAAGAGAAGCTATTTTATTCTAAATTTCAAACCAGAAAATCTACTGCTGAGAATTTTAGTTGTTTAATATAAATGATTCTCCTTAAAATAGCTCTTATAGTTATTTTTTAAAGACCCACTGTTTTCATTGTCCCATTATAGACATACAAAGAAGAAATTGAGACCTTGCAAAAATAATGTGCAGTGTTACTATTTTAAAATCTACTTCTGCAGCACATTTGTACCGTGTTAAGTTTGGTTATCAAGGGAACTGGCCCAGTTTGGATTTGCTTCCTATAAATTTGTGTGTGCAAACAGCTGAAGGTCTTGAATCACCTGCAGCTGCTGACAGGCCCAAGGGCAAATATAAGAAGTACCTTTTGCAGACAAGCAGGAAAACTTTTCAGCCAACCTGAAGCAAAACTTTTTCAAGGATTAGAAAGAAATATTCATATCCTTCATACTTGGACATTCTTGCTTCCTGATCCCCTTTTCTGTTCCTTAAAAACATACACATTGACCCAGATTTCTGGGATCTTCATCAAAGTATGAAGGTGAATGCTTTGTGAGTCAAAGAAACACAGTCAAATAATTGTCAGGAAAAGAGTAAGGTAAAATATAAAGTGAGAAATATAAGACATTATCTCCCATAACTGGTCTTTTACTTTGTATTTTTACTTGACACACTTTATGGAGCACTCAACATCCATTGATGAGCAAAAACTCAGTGAAATCCATAGAAATGCTTGATTTACTTAGCTATTTGTCAGTTCTGGAGACTTTAGCTTTTAGTAATGAAGAGGGGACTCTGAAACTCTAAAAATCCTTAAAGGAGAAAATTTCCTTCAACTTTGCCTCAGTGAGAGACCCCACCCCGAAGGACAAACAGTTTCATTCTTGTAATCTAGGTGGGGTTGACTCAGTTCTGAAACTCATTGAATGTGTTTCATGCCTCACTGAGGTAGACTTAAAGGAGATTTTGTCCTTTAAGGATTTTTAGAGTTTTAGGATCTCCTCTTCAGTAAGACTGACAAAATTAGGAAGTAAGCAAAGCTTGTAATTCAGTAATTTATCCCTCCCTCCCACTCCTATTTTTTGCCTTTCCCTTGTTTCAGATATCTTCCTTTTTCCATTGCCCTAACTGTGGAAAGGAATGAGATCCTGTTCAAGAAATTTCAGGGATTAATGGAGTTTAGGGGAAAATATTTGAAGAGCAGAAACTCTTTCCCAACACCATTTGTTGTACCACAGTTCCCTTTTATTGTCCTGCCTTGGCTTCCCTAATTGCCCTGCCTCAGTTTCCCTAAATTGTTCTGCCTCAGTTTTCCTGAATTGTTCTGCCTCAAACCCCTTAGTTGCAAACCCCCCTTCCATTTTATTAGGACTGATATAATTCAGGGCTACTTACTCTAAGGTTATAAATTGTCAACATGTAAACTCAAGATAAGGGGGAGTTCATACTTCCTGGCTCCTAACTCCTCCTAAATCATCAAGAATTTATGGTCCTAACCCCTACCCTGTCAGAACCGGATTGATAGTCTGTTCCTGTATTAGTGCTCTGACTGCCCCTGCCTTTGGCTTGTAGGTGAGCCACATGTATATATACCTCATGGAAAGCACACATTAGCTGCTGAATGCTTTGGACATTAGCCATGGGGGCAGCATGCCCCCAGCACAATCTCTTCCTTTCAAATAAATTATTAAAACTCTCTAATCTCTATCTTACTTCAGTTTCTCCAGCATTACATATTAAGTGGTATCAAACAAGAGGTTATCTCTGCTTGTAAATATCATTTGGATTTTTTTCTCCATTCCACACAGTACAAACAAACAAACAAACAAAAAAAAAAACAATAAGGATTCAAAGAAGAAGATAGTAAAAGATATCAGAGATTATACTGCAGCAATTCTGAAGGGAGCAAGGTTAGTTGTTTGTTTTTCACTTAGGATCATAGAATTCAAAGAATCATGAGACCTTAGAAGTCATCTAGTATAACCTCTATAATTTTTCAGAGGGGCAAACTGAGACCAAGGAGGTTGTCACTTTCACAGGTCACTCAGCTTCTAAGCAGAAGTTTGCCTTTAGACCTGGGTTTCCTAACTCCCAATTCAGTGGTTTTTTCTGAAATATTGTATCATATGGTTAGTCTTTTCTTAACCCTTGCTTTTCTCTCATTTACTTGATCTTTCTACTCTTTTTGCTATACTTTCTTTTCTATGAAGGACAAATAAATAGAGTAAACAAATAGGTTTGCTATTGTATCCATTACTTTAAGTATGGAGTAGGATTGAGAGTAGAGAAGGATGCTATTACAAAGATAAACAAAACAACTTATAATTAAATTAAATTATAATTAAACAACTTATAATTAAATTTAAATTAGAGTAATTGTGGGCAAGTAGGTTTTAGGATAATGATAAGGAGAGTTAGTTACTTTTTCTGCCCTCCATCTTCCCAACCTTCTGCATCTATTACTGCTCTTTCTTACCTCTTCCCTTCAGACTTAACTTCCTCTCTAGTTAACTCCCCTGGGTCCTGGTTTGGTTTTTCATACTCCAATATAAACTATCAAGCTCATTTGTTAGCATTCATTTTGATTTATATTATTTCCTGCTTTGGGGAAGTTTTGATTTTTACAGAATCACAGCATAGTAGGCTTTGAACTTGGAAGGGAATTTAGAAGTTATGCAGTTCAATCCCATCCCTTTATAGATGAGGAAATAAATTCACAAATAATAACCATTTTGCTTAAGGTTTTCTAACTCAATGATCTATGTTTCTCAACTTATAATTCCTACTAGAACTCCTCCTAACTACGTTATTGGCTAAATAAGTTAACAGATACAATTTAAGACCATTTAATTTTCCAGTGTGTGTGTGTGTGTGTGTGTGTCCCTAGTGCTTAGCACATTGCTTGGCACAACATTATTAGCTGTTGCTTGACTGACTAGACACAGAATATTTATCTTCAATTAAGAATTGTAGAGGGCTGAAACTCTTGAGTTGATGCACTGAGGTCAGGACAGCAGAGCACTTGAGGCTAACTACCGATTGGACAATACTCTATGGGCATATGCTTGGAAAATGGCCCTTCCCACTATCCTGTGTTGACTCGATGATTGGTGTATACAGAGGATTGTAGGAGGAACTAGGGGGTGGAGTAAGACTAGCCAGAGTCACTTTGGCGGTGGACAAGGAAGAAGGAGGTCGCGAAGATTCTGCTTCCATCCTGTTCACTTCTACTCCTAAAGACCAAGAATAAAGACTGAGGACTTTTGCTTATCTTGACTCTGGCTGATTCTAAGGTATCCTGGGTATTAGCGTGGTCATCACAAATAATTCTCTCTCACCTTTGGTAAAACATTATTGGGCTCATTAAGTGTTTCTCTGGAGAGAGAAATGAGGGAGGATGAGAATCCTGTAGGTTATATATATTTTAATGATCTAAAAATTAAAATGACATAGTTATATAATAACATCAATAGATTCTTATGCTTTTGTTCTTCATTGCATTCTTTAAAATGCACAATCAAAGAGATTTTAAATTCTCAGAAGTCTCTTGTGCAAGCCATAGAGTGTGGCCCTTATACAGGGTATTGCAAAGTCTTTGTGAAATTTTGAGTCACAAAATTTCAAAACTACAACTTTTGGAATAGCGTACATTTTACTTCTCCAGTGAGCCCACAGCTAGATTTTTGATCAATCCATGTGGAGGCAAAATTAACTCAAAATTCTTCCACTCTGTTACAATAATCCTGATTGGCTGTAGGTAGATGTGGGGTGGGGAAATATGTTAGCTCTTTTACATTTGCTTTTTCACTATAGATTAAGTCTTAGAGAGCATGATTTGACATAGGATATCTTATTCTATGTAATAATAAATCATATTTCATCATGGAGATTTGTCAGATTTATTTGATGAATTTTGAAGTTAAAGCCTCTAAAAAGGGATTAAAGAGATTAACTCAAGAGGGCTATTAACATCTTGATTCAGAAGATAGATGAGATCTAATTATATGAAGATAGTAGGCAAGGCATTTTATATTAATAAAAATGACCAGAAAAAAAGGTAGAAAAATAGAAAAGCATAGAATGCTAAATATTATGCTTTGACTATTATGGGTATAAAGCAATATATGAGTAGTGACAGATAAGGCTTAAAAGACATGTTAAGGTCAAATGGCAGAAGGTTTAGAAGGCAAATTTAAGGAATTTGACTTGATTTGACAGATTTAGCAGGCATTGAATTTAAAAAAATTTTTTTTTCTGTAAATCAAAAAGTGAGGTGATATATGTTAGGCACCAGGAAGATTAATCTGGAAGAAATATGTAAAATACATTTGGGAAAAGAGAAATTGATTGGAGGTAGGGAGACCAGGTAGGAGGCTATTGCAATAGTTCAATCAAGAATTAATAAGGGCCCCAAACTTGTTGATGGCTGTAAGAGTAGAAAGGAAGGGGTGAATAGTAAAGATATAAAACCCGTGTCTGTTACTATTTGACATAAAATAATTAAATTCTATGGAATTCTACTGAAATTTAAATATATTAGAGTATATTAGTTTCAATAACAACTATTCATCTTTCTTACATTTAAAGGATTTAGTATTCATTTTTCACAAACTGGAAAGAAAATGCTTGCCTCAAAACTTTATATATATATATATATATATATATATATATACATACACACACACATACACATACATTTTGTAATGAGAAGACATTGTGTAATGTCTAGTTTGCTTTTTGGAGATCTTGGGACCAGCCTTCATTTCAATAGACTGATCAACACAAGAATGGCCAGGGATAAAATCCAAAAGTCTCCTTTACAATGTGTCTCCTTGCCTAGGGCCCAATTAGCTTTCTGGAGGGCCTTCAGATGGGGGTTGGTTTCAATGGAGAAATGAAGGAGGACAAGCCAGCCACCATGATGGTGGGAGATGGAATGTCTCTCTCCCAGTTTTTGTTGGCTCTTATATACTCTATTACAAGTACATCATCATAGATGTCAATCTTGTAGAACTATATCAAGTACCTAAGTACATGTAAAACTAGATAACACATTGTCTTGTCAATTCCAATCAGTTTAACATGTTGTTATAGGACTAAATAAATCATACTAAGTCTTAAGTATATTTCTCCAAATTCCTACCCTTTACAACACTGGACCTGGCTGTTTTTCTGTCTTTTTTAGAAATGAAAATTACATTCTATTTTATGATTTCATAGGCGTTGAAGAGAGAATCCTCAAATGGAATTCATTATAGTATTGTAGTAAACAAAAGCATTAATATATGAGTATATATTAGCTCTTTTACATTTGCTTTTTCACTATAGATTAAGTTTTAGAGAGCATGATTTGACATAGGATAGCTTATTCTATGTAATAATAAATCATATTTCATCATGGAGATTTGTCAGATTTATTTGATGAATTTTGAAGTTAAAGCCTCTAAAAGCTCCCAAAATATAAAGAAAATAGCTGCTATATGAAATCCAATATTCAATTAATGGATTCAGTTCAGTAAATTCAGAGGTATTGTTCTGATATTACCTTTTAAGGACATTCATTATCTATGGCTTACTGAGTGAATTAGGCCTTGGTTATAACTTTTAAAATTAGGGCTTATTTTATTTAAATTATTCTATGTTCATTAAAGCCATTATAAATAATTAATAAATGATTATTTTATGGATTATACAGATATATTTTAATTTCTTGGCCCATTATTTCATAAGAAGGAGATCTATTAATATTCTCTATTCAACATCTATCAATATTCTCAGTTATGCTCTTATCCATACCATAATGATATGTTGATATGTTTCTATTTAGGGAAATAAATGATTATAAACAAGAGCCTAATTAATCAATCTATTATTTTCCTCTATTCTACAAGTAAGTTTGCTTATATTATCACATCTAATTCAATAATAGGGCTAATTCTTCTTGGTAAGCACAGCTACTATTTAACTATGCATTAGTTTAGATCAGGAGATTTCTTGTGGTCAGAACCTTCCACCTTCAACTATTTTGAAAATTATTGAAGCTTAGTCAGAACTAGCAGAACTGAATTACATAGTAGGAATATTAAATTTTAGACCATTTTCTATCTAGGGAATAGACTAAAAGCTGAAATTATCTCTGTAGAGTCTGTACCATAAAACCAGCTGGTAATTTTTGGAAAAGAAAACATTGAAAAACAAAAACAAAAACCCAAAATAAACCTCGGTATTCTTTATTGACAGCTATTATTTGTTATTTAAGAGTTGTGTTAATGTCTTTTTTTCTTTTTAAATATATAACACCCCTTTCTTCATATACCATAGTTTCCCTCAAACTCTTCTTTCCCACAGGTATCTGTATCAAAGTCACGTCATAGAAAAGTTAGGCAAAATTGGCCAACAAAATGATTGCACCTGAGCTCATAAAACATTCTATTTTCTATAGATCCATCAACTCTTTACCAACAAGAAAGCATTATCAACAACTCCATCTCAATCATTAAGTTATTATATTCCAGAAACTGTGTTAGCTGCTTTGGGATAGAAGACAAAAATCAAACCATCCCTTTCCAAAAACAATTTCTATTCTACTATATGAGATGTTTCTATCCTCTGCTGATTTAATTGACAGATAAAATGTCTTTTGGAAATAACTTAATGTCCTGGTTCTGATACTAAACCATTATATTTTAGTGGGGATTTTATGAGGTATTTTAATATTTTTTTTCTTGTTCAAGAAAATGTGATTTCAAATTAGTCATGACATCCCTTCTTGCAAATATTTTTATCAGCCACATTGTTTTCCTATTGGGTTACACAGCTGGTAATATTAGAGTGATATTATAAGAAGTTTTTCAATCATTGTTTTAAAAAAATGTAATTCATGTGTCTCAAGAAACCGAATGATTTGTTTGTCTTCTCTTTTGCAAAGCCAAACCTAAAAAGGAAAGAAGAGTCTTTAAAGCTGAAAAATAATCATTGATGTTAAAATAGCACTTTGCATAAACTATCTCATTTATGTCATACAAAAGAGGAGTCAACATGGTACACGGATAAGAGCACCAGCTAGTGTTATGCCACAGACTCTAGAGAGATAATTTCAGCTTTTATTCTATTCACCAGATCTGGAATCTAATAACCTGGATTCAAATTCTGATTTTGATATTTACTGACTGTGACTTCATACAAGAATTCTTCTTGGTTATGGATCGTCAAAGTACTCTAAAAGGTTGATATCTTTCCTGTTTAAATCTCTATTGACTTTATGTGTATGTCTAATTCTTTCAACAATTTCTACTGCAATTAGTCATGTGATTTTATCTGTGGGTTTAATCAACTCATTTTCTCACTTGATTCATACATTTGATTAAGTGAAAATGTCTAAAATTGCTTTTACCTAGTGTACACATCTTATTGATTCTTACTCAGAAAAGTCTTTTTGACCTATTAAAAATATAGCGCATAGAACAATTTAATAGTTCCATTAATTTAGGTTGGGAATGAGTGAAACATCTCCCAAGCATTAGAAATTGTGGATGGGCATTGCATCACTTTTGTGGTTGCTTCACAATCATTTCTTTGGAAAAAATACATGTTATTTTCATAAAGCTACAAATTATATAGTCTCTTTTTCATATCCCCCTTTCTCTTGTACTTTTTAAAGAATGTGAATAATTTCCCTGAGAGAAAAAACTTTTTTTTTTCTTTTTTCATGAATCATTGCATAGAAAATTTTATTTGAAACACATATTTATGTTCAATCATATCCTTTTAATTTATAATTTGATAAGAACAAATAATTGAAAAAAAAACTATTTGAATTAAACCCTTGCTCATTTAAGTTGATAATGTTTTCATTAATTATATGATTAACATTTCTTGAATGTAAACTTTAAAGGAATAAATGTATGTGTTTTTGTCTCTAAGTGAGAAAACACATTTTCAATTTAAATTCTTTTGTTTTTCTCATCAAAATGATGAGACTACACTTCCCTCTGGGGTATTTAACAATTGATTGGTGTAGTTTTATCATTTAGACTAATTAGTTTCAGGCTGCTTGGGATTGAAATTGTGGAACTGAAGCAAATACCCTGCCAGCCCAACAAGAAGCCTGCCAGAGAACATGATCAAGGTTGTTCTATAAATAGTGCTTCTTTTTCCTGTGTAACTGAACAAGAGCTGAAAAATGAATCTTTAGAGAGCATGGGCTTTGAGCAGAAGGAAATCTGGCCACATATTTGACCAAGTCATTAATAGCTAATGACATGAATTAGAGAAAATGGCCACCTTTCTGCCAGGAGAATAGGTAGAGGATGAGGACCAGACAATACCTGTCTAGGCTTGGTATCTATTGTTGATTCTGGTTTCTCAAGGGAGAATATGACAGGGGGATAATCTTTTAAAATGTGAAATCACAAAATTTGAACTCTATGGAACCTTACAGGTCATCAAAGAAAACTGTGTCCTTTAAAAAATGAAGAAATTGAAACTGAGAGAAATCAAGTAATTTATATGCTATTTTATAGTAGAACTACGATTCAAATACAGATCTTCAATTTAGGAATCTAAAACTCTTTCCATCATACCCTGATTCTTGACTCAGTGAGAGCTGAAGGAATCCCTGGTGAAATTACACTAATATATTTCGAGAAACTATGAATTCCACCTATTATCAAAGGGAAGTCCATCTAGTTGGCAGTAACCTGTATTCTCATTCCAAGAAGAATCAATCAGAATAATACAGGAGTCCTTGTTTCAAAGAAATCAAGAAATAAATATGATCTAACCTGAAACAAGTAAAATTGTTTATACTTTAAAAAATCTGTAAGATAAAATTAATAGAATAAATAATTGAATATTCAGCAAAAGAGAAAAATTGAAGTTGTTTCATTCAAAGGGACCTATGGGTAAATATAGTATTCAATTTATAAACTGTTGAAAAGAATACTAAATAATGCTTCAATAATGCAATGAAAAACTAATAAAATAGGCTAGGGCTGAGGAAACAAGTATTACTCTTTAAATTAAAAAAAACTTTTTTATTGATAGATATAAATAAAGGAAGCAGACAGTATCAGTGGGCAAAAGAATTTAACAAGTAAATTTTATAAGGGTAAAATCAAAAGAAAAAATGGCATATATCTCATTCTCTAATTACCAATACCAAATTGGCTGTGAGATATCATGAACTCATTCTTCTTGGACAATAAGAGAGTCTCTGCAGGGTCTAGGAGAAATATGATCAAGACACAAGAGCTGAAGCAGATGGGAGCCTATCGATACATCCTCTTGCCTTTGGAGTGGTGGGAGAATAGGGATAAAATGTTTTGGGGATAATTTTCAAGAAGGAAGGATGGGGCTTTGGTTCCCTCAGCAGTAAGGGGATGCCAAAACAGAAAAGGGAGGAAAAAGAGTAGCGTAGCAGATAGAGGTGAAATTGAAGGAAGAGGAGGAGAAAGAAGAGAAGGAGATGCATAAGGAAGAGGAGGAGGAAGTAGAGTAGGAGGAGAAAGGAAAAAATGGAAAAAAGGAGAAGGAAATTGAGGAAGAGAAAAGAAGAAGAAAAAAAGGGAAAAAAAATGAAGATAATGGTGGTGGTGGTTATGTGCTCTGACAACAACCCTGGGAAATAAAGATTATTATTGCCCTATTTTATACATAACTGAGGTAGAAGTTTTGATGCTTGCCCAGGGTTGCATACCTAGTAAGTGTCTAGGGTCAGATTTGAATATAGATTTTCCTGACATCAAGACTTTTGCTCCATCTACTATGCTACTTAAATAGCAACTTTTCATGTATATAACTTCTTTTGAGAGAACCATTATGATGTGTGAGGAACTGCTTCCCAGAGAGAGATTGTGGAGCATGCTAGATATTCAGTAATTGATTATAGTCAATAAACCATCTATTGAAAATGAGGCTCTTTGATTGTGGATGTATCAAAAAAAAGACTTCCAGCTTTACCTATAATTTTGTGTTTTGCCTCATAAATCTTAGAGGAGCTGAACAACTTGTGAAAAAATTGTAGCCCATAGTTTTGTGAGTTTCAAAGACACAAAAGGCTCCTTGGCATTCTCTTGTTCTAGAGTTTGGATATGCAGATAACATAGTATCAAAATACACCAGGACTTATCTTGGGGAGTCGTCTTTGAGATCACAATGCAGCAAACGTGCTCATTTGGAGGGGTAATGTCTTTGAATTTGGTGAACCTGGTAGGCCCTATGTTATGTGGGATCTGAACTTAGATATGAGTTTCATATCTCTACCTTTGTTAGACCAAGGTAGCATAGGAATCTCCTGAGGTATTGGGCAAAGATTTATATATTTATTTTTGCCATATCTTAGAAGAAATATTTCTTTTGAAAGCTACCCAATATCAAATAGATAAATGCAACTGGGCATTTCAATGGGTTATTAAAAATGGTTGTGGATCTGTCCAAAAGTTCTTTTTGTTTATAAGAATTATATTAATAGATGTTTGCCATATTAAAAATAAAAACTAATTATAAATTAAAATTAATTAGAAATTAGAAATAACAACTAATATTGAATTTGTTACGTCTTCTGAAGGGGTTTCAGGGACTCCCAAGAATCTCTGGACACACTTTGAAAACCACTGATATAAACAAACTAAATTAAAGAGATAAAATAGTAATGGGAGAAAAAAAAGCTTGTTAATTATAAACCCAAATTGGAATGTAGATTAAATTTTAGATAAAAATTCACAAAGACCAACAGGAAACCTACTTAAAATATATTGACACAATATAAATAAGGGAAAGAAAATCTGTCTTACATCAGTTGGTTTAAAAAGCATGAATGTAAATGATGATTTTAGATAAAATAATAGTAACATTAGAGAAAGTCAAAAGAGAAAAAAAGGAATATTACACTATACTTGAAGGTGGCATGGGCAATGAAATAATGACACTATTAAATATATATGGCTGAAGTGGCATATCTAAATTATTAAAAGAAAATTAAATTGCAAAAATACATTTTAATAATAAAATTAGTATAATTGACTATAATGGAATTCTATTAGAGTTATATAAATATAGTAGAAAGAAAAATAAGACATTTATATTTGAACAAATTATTGGAAAATTGGATTTGACTGACCCATGATGACTTCTGCTTGGAACTGCATATCTCTCAGCATCCAAAAATATAACATTTAAAAATAAATTGGTTAAATGTTAGAATATATAGTACACATAAAGCATTTAAAAATATAGAATGGATAAACACATTGTTGTATATTGTAATGGAATAAAGTCATCATTAATAATCAAAATATGAATAAAAGATAAAAATCCATGTGGAATCTAAGTAACACCATTCTGAATTAAAATATAAAGAATTGATCAGAGAAACAATAGCTAATTTTACGAAAGAGGAATACAAAAAGGATACCACATGTTCTAACTTATAGCACACTGATATTCCTTTGAGTAAAATTTATACCACTGAAAATTACTGTCAGTGATATAGAAAAAAGAGGATCAATTTACTAAGTATATAAGTAAGAAAACCTACAAATTAGCAACTCTAAAATAAGTATCAACTAAGTAATTTCAAATATTAGAGAGGTAGAAAAACTTGGAACATGGAAGAGACAAAATTATTAGTTTTGTAAAGACTAATAAAATGAATAAATCAGTAGCCTACATGGAAAAAAAGAGAGCAGAAAGTCAAGTTATCAAAATAAAAAAAATTAAAAATTGATTTCCCAATAAAGACAAAAAACTATTGGAAATTATTGTATATACAATGATATTAAGAATTTAACTTAAGTTTATGAATTAATACAAAAATGACTCAGATTCATAAAACAAGAAATAGAGAACACAATCTTAGAAAAATAAATCTAGAAAGTCATAAATGAGTTGCCTAAAGGAGGAAAAACTCTAGACCAGATGGACTTACAAGTGAATTCTCACAAACAATTAAAATGCAAGCAATCCCTCTGCTATTAAAAATACTCTCAAAACTTGGGCAGAAAATAGTTTAAGAAACTTCTGTAGTGAAACAAATAAGGCTTTCCAAAATATAAAGCAAATAATTTACTCTGTGAAAGTTGAATTCACACCAAGGATATAATTAATGCTCAACATAGAAAAAAATAAGCTTGATAATATGAGTAAAAATAACAAAAGAGTGCATTATTTTAAGTAAATGCATAAAAACTGACTTTGCCAAAAATGCAATGCTCAATGTTAAAAAAAAAAAAAAGAACAAAATAGAAGGCTTTCCCTTAATATGATAAAAATCTTATACCAAAGGCAAAGAATATCATTTGTAATTAAATAGCACTAGAAATTTCATGAATACAAAGAGAAGAAAAATATGTATATCCCATCTTCCCACTATTATTTGACATGATTTTAGAAATGTTAGTAATAATAATGAGAGAAAAGGTGTATAAATATGCACAAATATGAGACATTTTCTTCAAATTGATAAATTGTGTGATAATGTATTTATAAACTATGATGATCAATGGAGAAACTAATTGAGAAAATCATTAAAATTAATAAATTAGTAGTATGCAAAATAAATCCTTCAAAAATCATTTCTCTACAGTACAAAAATCAATAAGAAATAATACATTTCATTAGAATATTTTAAATATTTACACACACACACACACACATATATATGAAATAGAAGGTTAATCTATCAACAATTATATGAGATAGATTTGAATAATAGTATAAAACACCCTTGCAAAAATTGAGGGAGAAAATATAAGTGAAAAAAAGTTAAGTGCTCATTTTAAGTGGTACCAAAATAATAAATATGTTGGTCTTATCTAAATTGAATTATACATCCTGTACTTAACCACCAAATTATCAAGTTCATAACTTATAAAAACAATAATAAGAGTTATTGGGAGGAATAGCAGAGCTAAAATCTTAAGAAAAAATAATAAACAAAATAGGAAACAATATATCATAGCATGATTAGATCTCAAAGTCTACAATAAAACAAAAAAAAAAGGTTTTGAAAATAAAATTAATAAAGACAAAAGGGCTGTCAAATGTAAAGAAAGCTTTGCATCAAATATCTGGTAAAAATGTTCATTTGGGCAGAATTTAGAATTGTAAATTTCACATTTGTAGTGTAGTTCCTATTGAGGAGCTCCATCAACCAATTCAGATCTAGCTGTTCTGTGACTTGCAATCAATCTTGTGAAAAATAGTTGACTAAAAGAATAAAATATGTTCCCCAGGATGTATCATAAGCTTTCTTCTTGTTGTTCCACTATCTCTGATTTTTTTGTGTCCCTATTGGGGTTTTCTTAGCATGAATATGAAGTAGTTTGTCCTTTCCTTCTTCAGCTCATTTTACAAATGAGGAAACTGAGATGAATGGTTACATGATTTGCTCAAGGTCATATAGCCAGTAATATCTGAGGTCAGAATTGAACTCTTGGAAATGAATCTTCTCACCTTCTGGCTTAGCTGTCTTTCCACAGAGCCAACTAGCTAATACATATTATAATTAGTTTGAACTAAATTACATAATCAGATAAATAAAGTAGTTAATTCAATAAAATAAATCAAATACATTGAAATTACTTATTTACATGTTGTAAAGGAAGTAAAATGGTTATACACATGAGTATTTTTGCCTCTATTGTAGAAGACTTATGTAATTGTAGATTCATATGCAAAGACAGACAGTCAATTTGAGCTTAATTTTTTCAAACTAGAAGAAAAACATATCTAAAACATAAATTCAGTTTAAAAATAATCTTTATAACAAGAAACGTATCAAAATTTTGCTAGTAGCAAGTTAAATACTTAATGTTGAAGTGTCATGGCAAAGATCAGCTATAATTATTTCCTTTCCATATTAATTTCATCTAGTCAATCTGATAAATATTTAATACAATAATCACTTTAATCCCAATGATGGATCCTGACTCAAACACTCTAGAGTGAAACTCCCACACATACCCATAGTAATTACATTTCTATCTAGATTGTAGGTATTTTACTTCCTTATTGAGTAGGCACAATTATTCATCTATTTGAAAGAATCTCAAAAAATTTTAAAATAAAAGTGAGATAATGAATTTTCCTCTTTCACTTTAGTTGGACACTCAGAAATAATGTAAAAGTGTGGGGAAATTATTTAATATTTATCATTAGTCACTTGTGTAGTAATAATGAGAGCTGATAGAGAAAACATATTTTGTATGTATTATATATATGTATGAGTGTTGTACCTAATATATAAATACATATATGTGTGTGTGTGTTTGTGTGTGTGTGTATTTATGAAGAGAGAGAAAGAGAGAGAGAGAGAGAGAGTTACATTTAGAAAAACCACCACCATCAAGGAAGGAAGGATATATGCTCTGGTATTAGACACCTATAATTACATACCCCTGCAAAGAATGTAGAAAGGTATTTTCTTTCATTTTTCTTTAGGACTGAGTTTCAGTATCATAATTATATAGTTTTCAGGGCTTTGTGTTTTATTTCATTTTTGTTACTGCTATTCTTTCCATTCCCATTTAAATTTAAGACAAATTCAGAACTCTTTCCACTGGGAAGCGCTCTCTCTCTCTCTCTCTCTCTCTCTCTCTCTCTCTCTTTATATATATATATATGAAAGATATATATACATATATATATCAGTTTCTAGACGATAACATGTGCTTATAAAACATCAGTATTTTTCTTTTTTATTCAGGCTAATGGAAATAGCAATGGTGATACTAAATGTTTACCACATGGACAATTTAAACTATCTCAATGAAATTTATATTGGCTCTGCACGGATCATGAGATGTTCCTAAAATAGAAAATGAAATATTTTGAAATAATTAAAGTTTCTGAGAAAGTGCAGTTCTCTAAAGACAAATTTTATTTTGACTGATGCACATTATTGTGCTTTTTGTGGAACAAAAAATGAAACCATTTTTTAAAGGTGACTTTCATACCTTATGTGACTCGCATACTTGACTCTGTTCCTTAGTGAGCCCAGAATGATAGAGCAGGGGTCCTCAATCTACGGCCACGGGCCAGATGCAGCACCTGAGGATGTTTATCTCCCTCACCCAGGGCTATGAAGTTTTTTTATTTAAAGGCCCACAAAACAAAGTTTTTGTTTTTACTATAGTCTGGCCCTCCAACAGTCTGAGGGACAGTGAACTGGTCCCCTTTTCTAAAAGTTTGAGGACCCCTGGTAGTTTCCAGTGAAATTTAAGAGATTAATATTCACATCATTTATCCCATTTTATAGATGAGCAAACTGAAGCTCAGTGAGCAAACACTCCAGCTAGTCAGAATCAGATTTGAACCTATGCTTTCCTAATACCATTACTTTTATTTCTCATTACTTTTCTATGAAAAACAGATCACAAGGTACTTCTTTTCATGGGGAAAAGAAGGCAAGGCTATTGGATTCAATTAGCTTCTTTATATATATATAAAAATTGCAACATTGAAATGTCAAAGATTACGTTATTGTAATGGGAGGCTTAGATTTGCCCTTCCTGGTGGGTTACACACCACATGTGCAGTTATTCAGCCATGAATGACTAAAAGTTTGCCTCTGGAAGGTTTTGAGGGATATGGCAGGCTACAGAAATGGATGGTGTAATGAAGAGAGTGCTGGGTCTAGAAGCAGATTCCTGAGTTCAACCATATCCTCAGACACTTCCCAGCTTTGAACAAGTCACTTAACCTTTTTTTTTTTTTTTTTCATCTGCAAAATGAACTGAAGAGGGCTATGGTAAACTACTCTAATGTCTTTGCCAATCAAACCCCAAGCAGTGTTATGAAGATCAATCTCAAATGAAATGACTAAAGAACAATAAAGCAAGTCTCTCTCTACTATATAAAACCAGCCAGTGGATGAACTGGATGGTAATGTAACATAGCATATAGCTTATTATACTTGGAATTAGAAAGAAATAGGTTCAAATCTGATTCTGACTAATTACCTGATCATGGTGTATTTGCTTTCTGAGCCTTAGTTTGCTAATCTATAAAATGGGGTAAATGATATGAATATCAGTCTCACAAATTTGTTGTGAAACTCAAATGAGGCAATATATCTAAAGTTCTTTGCATTACATAAATGCTTCTTATTATTCTTATTAGCCTCTGGAATTTAGGTATTTATGCTTACTAATTCATTTCCCCATTCTGGTCGAAAACTGAGACCTGAAGGATGGCAATATGGAGTGTCTAGATGGTATATTAGATAGAGTGCTGGGCATGAAGTCAAAAAGGTTCATCTTCTTGAGTTCAAATTTGGCCACAGACACTTACTAGCTATATGACCCTGTGCAAGTCACTTAACTCTGCCTACGTTTCCCCATCTGTAAAATGAATTGGAAAAGGAAACGGCAAGTCACTCCAATCTCTTTGCCAAGAAACCCCCGAATGGGTTCAAGAAGAGCCAGACATGACTTGAAATAACTGAACAAAGATAACAACGAAGTGAGATGGAGGGAGTAGATAGGTGACACAGTGGATAGAGTGTTAAGCCTAGATTCGGGACAATCTGTGTTCAAATTTAGCCTCAGATATTTGCTGCATTTGTGACTCTAAGCAAGGCAGTCAATTTTTGTTTGTCTTAGTTTCCTTGTCTGGAAAATGAACTGGAGACATAAATAGCAAATCATTCAAGGATCCTGGCCAAGAAATGTCAAATGGAATCATGGACCCCATTGGACATGACAGAAACAACTGAAGAACAAGTGAGGAATTATTGGATCATTTTAAAATATGTGAGATTGTCCATTAAATCAGTTTATAGACTTTCAATAAACCCTGAAGTTAGATCAAAGTAATGTAAGACTTGCTCTCTGTTCCTTGAAATTCTAAAGCTGACTGGCATACTAATTTAAACACTGGTAAGAATACACTGCCAAATGGAAGAAAACTTCAATTGCCCTCAAAGAGGTTTCTGTTTTGTATCAACTGTATGAATATAAGAAAAACGAATAGGTGTAGTTAATTGTATATAATTATTTCAGATTTCAGCTATTTTCACTGGTAATTGTTCCTTCTTCTATCAACAGAGACCCTTAACAAATAGTATGCTAATAAGTACTTAATAATTGGATCTTAGCAATTAAAAAAAAAACATACATCATGTACTTTTAAGTTCAAAATCCATAATTGATATTTCATTTTCTTCAATCTATACAATAAAAAATTCAATAAATTAAGGAGCTTATTTGTTGTATTTCCTGATTTCTGAGATATACTTGGTTACACTGAAAATTTAAAAATGAGTATTAAGAGTAATAAGAGTTGTTTCCAGGACACCTCTTCTGTCTCCCCCACCCCATCCCAGTAGGCTGTTTAATGATCTTTGAGAATTTCTGTGGCCAAAAGAAATCATCACATTGTGTCTTGCTTGGTAATGATCTCCAAATTTAGCTGATTTTGACCTGGGATGACAGGTATACAATCTGTTATTGGGTTCATATTTATAACCTTTTCAGATAAGCAGCATCTGCTATCACTTATGGTCTATTGGCCTTGCCTTTGTGAACCCAGGGTCATCTCTGAGTCATAATGAGGCATATGGATAAAGCTTTATGAATGCTGCATAGAAGAGCAAGAGCAACAAGATTATTGATTCTGGAATCAGAGAACCAGAATTCAAATCTTGTCCCTCATGTTTACCACCTGTATGGATCTAAGCTAGCCACTATCCACTAACCACTCTGGGTCTTGATTTCCTTAAATATATATATATATATATATATATATATATATATATATATATCCATATATATATATAATTTTCCTGGGTTTAAATCTGTCTTCAAATATTATTAGCTATGTGAGGGCCAGGAAGGAGGAAGAGAAATAATTTAGAACTCAATTTAAAAAAAAAGAATTAAAAAATAATTACCTTAGCACAATTGCCAGTTGCAGTTTACTCATTTTATTGGAGAGATACATGATGGATCTCAATAAGGTGCTACATGTTTGCAAAGATGACTCATGTTTGAGACCATCATAAAGACCATCACAAAGTGCAAATATGAACAAAATAGAAAATACTGTCAGTGATGGAGTAAGAGCTAACAACCTGAAGTCTATGTCGATACTCTCACATGTTATTAATAGAACTAAAAGATAGTCTCTAGATAATTAGGTGGATCATTTATGGAGGAAATATGAAAAGATATGAACAAATATCCCACAGCATGAAGGTCTGGGTGCTTTGTGAGCTGAACTGATTGCCTCTTAATATTATCAAGTTTTAAACAGGAAAATAACAGCATTGTAATTTTTTTTTAATTACCATGTTTGAAGTCATGGATTCAGCTTTTGAATCCTGACTCTATGACTCACTATCCAAATTATCCTTTCTGGCCCTTTGTTTCCTAATCCATAAAATGAAGGGACTACACTGGCTCTATCCATAAATCCTTTCTGGCTCCAAGTTGATGACTCAAGTTTTATAGTAGGAATGCCTTCCAATTGGTCCTCTGATATAACTCCCCTGTTTCATTTTGCTTGTTCTCTTGCCTCTGTGAATTCATGGGTAAAATGATCATTTCTACTGTTTTTAACCAAGTGAAAATGCCATTATTTTTTCCTTACCTCATTGCAGAAGAGAAAACTATTGCCATCTGGAATGGTTTGGGACAGAGGTTAGCATCTAAAGTAGCCTTGGAACATAGAGATAAAGAATTGAAAACCTAGTTTCTGAGAACTTTGAGTAAATTCCCAGCTGGTAGGTATATGACAGTGTGATCCAGTAAGGTTGAGAGTTGGGAAAACTATTTATTCACTGTGAACTGAAAAACTGATTGTGACTTTGACTTATAATTGATTAGGAACAATTGAAACATCATGATTTACTGAGTCCAAAATATTTATACATTCCTTATACCTTGATACTTTAGAATTAATATGTGATTTTGTAGATGGTATACCTCCCTCAGTACATACTATTTATAGCATAGTCTTCATAAGCTATAAGGATTGGAAAATTCTTGACCCTACAGTTAACCTGGAGATGAGTCAATTGATCTAGACTTAGGCTAGTTCTTGGTTGTGAGAATCTCCCTGACGGTATGTGAAAAATCTTTCCAAATTAGTAAGGCTTACCTGCATTTTCTGCTGGTTTACTTTGAGAATCCAAGTGAAATATCTCTTCCTCATGAGGTGTAAGAGCATGATATTGACAGGTTAGTCCACCAAATATACTATTACAATCAGAATTAGGAATCACTGGTTTTAATTCTGCTTCACATTTTTGAATGTAATACTCTGGATAAATTGAGTCATCTCTAAGAATCTATTTTTTTATCTGCAAAATGGGGATTTGCTAGCACCTATATTTGAGGATTATTATAAGTATCCATTGATCATAGTCATTGATTTCTAGTTCAGAAAAAGCATAGGGGCTAGGTAATTTATCTCTTCTCCCACTTGCTCCCTTCTTCCTTTCCCTCCCCTGCCTTGGTTATTTTACAGGTGAGGAAAACATGCCAAGTGAGGATAAATTTCCCAGGGTCACATTTTGTAGCCAGGGTTGTGTTGGAGCCAGCTTGTACTGACTCTTGATAGAAGATTATTAATTTTTGTTGTAATTACACTTCACAAAATCGCAAATATTTCAAATCAAGTTTTTATTTATTGTTTTGTTGATTGTCTCAGAAAGTTGATAGAGAAAATCTTAATAATACAGATTAAATTAAAAGGTTTATGTATGTTTTGGGGGGAAGCCAGCTGTTAAATATTTAGCAGCCTACTTCTGTTTGTAGGTGTGTGCAAAGTACTTTGTAAATCTTAAAGCATCTTATACATTTGAGTTCTTATTACTTTTGTTGATTAATTTTTATTAATGTGAACATATCAGTAACTGTGTGTCTCTACTCCTTAACCATAGGAGAAAATCCACACTTCTCGTCTCAGAAAGAAAAAGACAGTCCCTTCTTGAGGAGGTCTTGTTTTAGAGTAATATCCTAAAGTGACTGTGGTTCCTAGAGAAGATGAATCTTCTATATGAGAATATGAATATAAAAATGCCTGCAATGGATTGCCTTTGTGGGAAAAAAAAAACAGTTTATTTTTGAGAACCCTGAGGAACAAAGTGTTACCCAGGATATAGCAACAAATACACATTTATTACGTAATGCTTAATATCAGGCTGATGTGTTGAATGTAAGATTCATTTAATTTTAATTTTATTTTTGAATAGCAGTGGCGTTAGAAATAGCAAGACTGGTCCATTTCAGCATCAAATCAGTAGTACATCATGCACCTCTTAAGATAAAGTAGAGATTGCTCAAGCTGTTATTATTAGCTAGGACATCCAACAACTGTCACCATGACTACAAACAACCTGGAAATTGTGAGTGTTTTCCCTGTTCTGTTGAATTCTAGTGAGATTCAGTCACCATGGTCACAACAGGCAAATAAATTAACTTGACCAATTCACAGCAGCAAGGCAATCAATCAGGAACAGGTCCTGAATGCCTACAGACTCATCCCCCAAAATAAGCAGTGAAATGAGAATAAGATCAGGTCAGGCTTTATTGCTTTTGGGTAAAGGCCACTGCAGAAATTACAGGAAAGAGCAAATTCAGTGTGATCCTCCTACTAAGTTACAGAGGAAGAAATGGGAGTCCCTATGCTGCAAAATAAGGAAAATTTCTGAGGTTAATTGAGGGAGTTCTTGGGCCAATGCTTAAGTCATGCAGATGTGTTCATCTTAATGGCATCACTATGTGATTCCAAACAATTGTAGAAACACATGTTTTAGAAAGCTTCATCTATAAATCACAGAGAGAAATTATCTGGCAACAACTCACAGTCTTAAAGTTGAAAGAAAATTTAAGGCAAGAATTATTTATTAAGAGTTGACTGTCCTAGCCAGGCAGTATGCTAATGCTGGGCATAGAAATATAAGAAAAACAAAGATAATCTCCGCCTTCTAGAAACTTATATTCTAAAAAATTAAGAATATTCTTAAAAGGAAGTAGAAAAGCTGTGGATAAGTGGGGGAAATAGGATAGAGGGAAAAAATGGAGAAAGAAATTCAGAAAGTGAGGTGCAGAGTCTGGAGAAGAATGGAATGAACAATGTTGGCTTGGTTATTTTCCTTAAAATAAAGTTCTGAAAGAACTGATGAATCAAAGGAAGAGGTCACATAAAAGGGGTGATTTTCCAGGATAAGAAACCTTCTGGATAGTCATAGAGAAAGAAGTCTGGAAAATGAGCAAAGCATAGATAGAAAGTGCAATAGAAAGATCATAGCTTTTGGGGATGGATGACAGATCTTTTTTCTTATTGCTCTGGAATCTGAGCAAATAATTTAACTTCTCTAGATCTGAGTTTCCTATAGATAAAATGAGAAGTTGGACTTGATAATCTCTAAAGTAACTTTCAGCTACCTTTGAGTTCTTGCATACTCTTAAGATGGGAAGTCATCCAATACTACCAGTGTCTAGGTAAGGAACTTTCTACTACATTCCAAAGTGAGCTATCTTTAAAGTGCCAAGACATCTACTATATCCTGAGGTAGCTCATTCTATTTTTGGATAGTTCTGTTGAGAAGTTTCTCCTTTTCTTCTTCTTTTTCCTCTTCCTCCTCCTCCTCCTTCTTCTTCTTCTAAGAAAAACATATAACTAATGTACAAATATAAGAAATGTAATTAATATTCCACTTCTTTATTGTGAAAGATTTCTTTTTTAGTACAGATCCTTGAAGACAGCTTTCATGAGCTCCTTGAATTTTGTTTTTTCCAGGGCAAGACATTCCTACAACTAATCAATCTATGGACCATTCTGGTAACCTCCCTCTAGGTATTTGCAAGCTTCTTCATGCCCTTTTTAATTTGTCCTTCTTAAAATTAAATATGACATTCTATATATAATCTGACCAGGACAGAGTACACTGAGACCATAATGTGCCATTCTTAAGGTGCTTTGAAATTATATTATGCTTTTTGGTCACCATTTCATTCTGTTCATTTCCACTGAGTTTCCAGTTCACTAAAACAACTATTTTCAGAAGAGCTTCTATCTAGCCACACTGCTCCCTGATTTTGTGAAATTGACTTTTGCATTCAAATATGCATCCGTCATGTTGATATTTTAATTTATCATATAAACATAAATGATCTAACCTGTTGAGATACTTGGGGTCTTGACTGTCATCCAATGTATCTCTTCCAGTTTTGTGTGATATGTATGTTTGACAACAAGGCATTTCTTTTTTCTTAGGCATTTAGCAATCTATTGAAATTGCTAATTCTGTAACAATAGACTTCTTTTTCTTCTTTGTCTTCTTCTTTTCATCCCCTTCCTCTTTCTCCTCTCCCTCCTCTTTGTCCTCTTTAACTTCTTCCTTTCTCCTCCCCCTCCTTCTTTTTCTTCCTCCTCATCTTTTTTCTCCTTATCCTGCTCCTCCTCTTTCTTCTTCTTATCCTCCTCCTCCTTCTTCTTATCCTCCTCCTCCTTCTTCTTATCCTCCTCCTCCTTCTTCTTATCCTCCTCGTCCTCATCTTTCTTCTCCTTCTTCTTCTTCTTCCTCCTCCTCCTCCTTCTCTTCTTCCTCCTCCTTTTCTTTTTCCTTCGCCTCCTTTTCTTCTTCTTCCCCTTTCTCCTCTTCCTCCTCTTCCTCTTCTTCCTCCTCTTATTCTTCCTCTCCCCCTCCTCTTTTTCCTCCTCCTCCTCCACTACTACTATTACTATTACTACTCTGATCACCACTCCTATTCATAATAGAAGTCACAACAATATCTAGAATTTATATAGTACTTTAAGGTATGCAAATATACTTACCAATATTAAATCATTTTGTCCTCACAATGCTGGGAGAAAGGTCATATTATCACCAGTTCATGAATGTAGGTCCTAAGACATAAAGTTTAAGTGCTTTGTGGAGGGTTAAATAATTAGTGAGTATCTGAAGTTGGATTTAAACCCAGGTCTTCTTGACTTTCTTTATTCAGTGTATCTCTAAACTGGCTGTAATCATTCACTTATTGATAAATCACTTTTCTTAACAATAACCCTACAAGGCAAGTAGCATAAGGATTGTTATCCTCCTTTTGGAGACGATAATGGTTGTGAGATTTAGTGGCTTGCTTAGAGTCACACAGCTAAAAACAATGATCCCTTGATTGTGTGGTGAAAGGTTTCTTTTTATTTGTTGTTATTCAATTGTTTTCAATTTCAATTGTTTTCAATCATGTATAATTTTTTATGGCTTCATTTAGGTTTTTCTTGGCAGAGATATTGGAATGATTTGCTATTTCTTTCTCTTGTTCCTTTTACAGGTGAAGAAACTAAGACAAAAAGGTAAAATGACTTGACTAAGGTCCCAGAGGTGGTAAGTAACACTGCTAATTAAAATTTTAAAAAGATAGTTCTTTGCCTCAAGGAGCTTGCATTTTACTCTGGTGGAGTGGAGTGGTAAGAAAGAACATGTTCACACTCAAGTAAGCTGATTTCAAAGTGGAGTACTAACAATTTGGAGGGTTCAAGTATGGCCTCTTGAAGGATTACTGAATAATTCAAAATAGGCACAATCAGAAATGTATAGGCAAAAGCATTCAGAAAATGTATTCATCTCAGGAAACAAAACAGATATTATATAAAACTATGGAGTAAGAGTTTTTGGTGTCATTTGCATACCATTTCTTCATTCACTTTCAAGGAGATTTCACTATGACCTATTTTTAAAATTCCAGGTGTTCAAAATCTCATTAAAATTAAGATACTTTCTTTTTCTTTGTGGCAATAAATATATATTAAATCTGCTCCCTCTGAAAGAATCATTTTAAAGTAAGTTTAGTGACTTCAGTACATGAGTTTCTTGAAGTTAGAATCTATTTAATTTTTGTTTATTTCTTTTTATATCACTGACTCCTGTCATGGTTCCTGCCACATAATAAACTCTCAATTTAAATGCTTGTTTATTGGCTGGTTAAAATTAAGGACAATTTTATGAAATTCTAGAGATGCTGAAACATTATGCACTTTATTCCAAACTCCAGAGAAGATTGCAGAGTGTTTTTATAGAGAATATGCATGTGATAGAAGAGTAACGTGAAGATTTAAACACAAATGAACAGTTTAACTAAACTTTTACTGGAGTCAGACCTATTTTAATTTGACTTCACAGTTCTGTTCCCATTTATGTTACTTATTTTTTTTTTTTTTGTAGTTAGAATATATCTAACTGTTTACATGAAGTTAGAAACAAAGACATAACCCATTAAGAGCCATGCTTTTACATTTGAATTTATCACAAACTGTCTCTTTAACATTCAGAGGTGGGAGGGGGGAAGTTCTGGAATTGAGTCAGTTCTAATCCAGGTCCTTCTGTTCCCCATCTCTGATGCCTTAAATGAGTCATACAAAATCTTGGAACTTTTGTTTCTTTTTCTACAAAATGAGCAATATCAGTGACACTAGACTTCTTAATTTTTTTTTCCATTTCTGGCCCTTTTTTGCCTGCTAAATTTTTGTGTGACCCTAGGTATGTAGGTATATAAAATAGATGTATAAAATAAATATTTACTGATAATACATCATAATTTTGTAATCCTCACATTTAGTTATGAGACCCCATATGAGATCATGAACTACAGTTTAAGAAACTGGAATTAGGTGATCTCTAAAATCCTTTCTTTCCCTTTTTTATTCCCATGATCTTTCTCTGATCACTTGACTAAAGTGATAGTCACATAACATTTATCTACTTAATTTACATATCTTAAAAATTACTATTTTCTTTTGTTCCCTTTTCTTCCTCTCTCCCTTCCTTACTCCCTCCCTCCCTCATCCTTAATTCCTCCCTTCCTTCTTTCCTTCGTCTTTCCCTCCCTTCCTTTCTCTCTTCCTCTCTCCCTCTCTTCCTTTCTCCTTTCTTTCCTCTCTCCCTTTCTTCTTTCCTTCCTTTTTTTTTTTTTTTTAAATATTGAATCTCCTTTTCTTGCTCAGGTTGGAAATAAGGCTACTAAATAAAGCCTGATCCCATTCTAAGAATCATATTCAGGCAGTCCCATCCCAATTGGCTCATCATATTGTGCCAGAATTAGTATGGACGTCCTATTATCTTTGGCCTTACCATGGTTCAGAATTTCTGAATTGAAGAGATCCACCCACCTTAGTCTTTCTAGAAACAAAGTGTATACATGTACTGTCACATCAAACTGAAGTTCCCCTTTGAGTGGCATATTTGTTTTAAGATTTTTAAAGAGTCCTCTATCAAATATGGTCCATCTTTGTTCTTCTTTTCCCATCTTTTTTCTCTCCTTTCCTCTCTCCTGCCTCTCTACCCCGCATCTTCCTTCCTTTCTAAAATAGGATTAGGGTTTTTTTTTTTTTTTTTTTTTTTTTTTTGTTCCCTCTTTTCTCTGGAGTCCTTATTCTTTTCATGAAGATTCACATTTTTGCAGATTCCTTCCTTGTTTATTTCTCCTTCAGAGACAATCTCTCTAATTTCTGTAAGCTATTGAAATTATCTTTCTTGAAGTCAAATTCATTTTACTGTTTCCTCTTTTCCCCTTAATAAGTAATCCTTTCAGCAAACCGAGCTTCATTCATACAGTTCTTTGGGGTCTTATTTCCATTCTTGAACTTGGTATTCAAAAAGGGATTTGAAAAAGTTAAACATAAAAGAAAGAACATTAAAAATGATTTAAAAAAAGGAAAACAGCATGTATGAGAAAAAGTTAAAGGATGAGACTGATTAAACTTGAGGAGAAGACTAAGAAGATATTTAATTGTCCAGGATTAGAAATGTTATTATCAGAAGGCTGTTGTCTCTTTACATAGGAATGAACAAGAGGGAATGAAGTAAGATTGCATTGACAATTTGGTTAGACACCAATTTTCTGACAATTTTCTTTAGTATTAACTATGAGTAAGTCTGAAATAGATTATCAGAACATTAAAATTTGAAGAGAATATTCTGAATACTTAAGATAAAAATGTTAGTGGGAAAAAACGGATAGGTAAAATGTGACTTATTTTGTATTGTATGACAATATTTACTGACCATGTAGATTAGAAGCTGGTCAATTAGAATGTTGTAAAGATAATTGTGGAGCCATGCAAATAGAAGATGAATATTTGTAATAAACCTAGATAACAAAATAATATTTCATATAGTTTGTGAAGGGCACAGTAAAGAAAGAAAAAAAACAATAAATATAAGCATGAGAAGTATATGAAATGTGTTGAAAAGGAATAAATGGCATGGAATGAAATTTTTAAATATAGTCCCTTAGAGCTGGAGAATCATAGATTCATAGATGTAGAATTGGGAGGGATATTAGAGGCCATTATGACCAACTTTCTTCTTTTATGCATAAAGAAACTGAAGGTGACTAAATGGGTTATATGAAATGGTCCCATGTGTTTGAATTTGCATTATTAAAAATTATGATTATGTAGAATATGGCTATTGGTTCTAAGGCAATGGAAACAGGGAGTTCACATTCAAGTTTTGAGCCTATTTCATGGAGGAGGGAAGGTGGAGCCAATATGATGGAGTAAAGTCAGGAAGCTGCTGGAGCTCTCGCACCAAGTCTCTGAACAGAGTCTGATATATTGTAAAAACTTCAAAAAAGGTCAGTCTCACTGGGGTGAAAAGGGTGTTCAGCCCAGGTCAGATAGATTCTGGGAAAGCTGGTGAGAAGGTCTTGTTTGGGACAAAAAGACCTACCCAAATTGACTACTACAGAGATCACTCATAGAAAGCAGAATTATTTATTAGAATCTCGAGAAGCAGACCCCATCTTGGCCTGCAAGCAAAATTTCACAGCAGGATAGGGCCAGAGCCTTGAAAATGCTTACATTTCAGACAAAGAACCTCCCAAATCCCACCCTCTATATGTTGTGATTGGCCACATAAATCTACTGTTCCCCTAGTTGGTCAGTGGAATGTAGTAGACAAGGTGATATACAGCTTCTTCCGCCACATAGTCCAGGCCTTATCTAAAATCATGTGACTCCAGAGAAGCAGAAACTGAGGCCTATAAGGCTTGATCTACTTTAGAATTTGTAAGTTCTTCACCTTCTCCCACACAGTCCCCCCTTTTATTCATAAATATATTTGTACATATATTTCCTCATGAAGAACTAACATTGTAGTCAAATTTGATTAACATCTCTATACATTGCTTGTTAATCTCCTCATCTGGATCATCCCCTGCTACTGCCTCCCATCCCTCTTTCTGTAAAATCATTTTAGTGGCATCCTCCATATGTAAAAGTCTTCACAGTGATCTTTGAACTATTCTTGTTACCAGTGTAATTATTCAGGGTAAACATAGTGGCAACAGAATAATACCACTGATTGCAAAGTCTGTACCATAAGAACTGTTTCCACCAGCCACCATCAAACAAGACCACCAGCTATTTGTGAAGGGAGATTCCAAATTTGTACAGTCACATGAACTATCCTAAGAATGCCCTTAGTAATTTCTTTTACTGCTTGTCCGTTGTCATCAATTTGCATACAACAATTGGAAAAGTTTTGTTTCTCACAGACTTTTCCTTCCTCCTTCCTCTGCTAACAAACTACTTCTCTTGTCTATGTGGCTTGATCAGCTAATAGATTAAGGGCCTGAACAGTTTGGTTAGCTGCTACCTCTAAGACTACTTGCAGTTGAATTAATCTGTTTAATATATATATATATCCTGTATCCCCAACTACCATCTTGGGCCTGTGTTGCCAGTCCATATTCCTTGATTATCTGTGCTGGGGCCGGGCATCTCCCCACCCATTAGCATCACTAGTTTGAATAGATTATGGGGTGTTCAACAAATAGGCTTCAACTAAATTCCTTCAAACATCCCTCATTACCCCCTAATAAATGCTGGTGGACACAATTAAGCACTGACCCATATTACAAACAATATTTAACTTGTTCCTTCTGTTTCTATACTCACTACAATCTATGATATCTACCCTCTCTGGTCGACGAGTAAAAGTCCATTCATACTTATCCTCTCTCATCCATGGGCCTGTACCTGTTTGATTTAGGCAATGCCCCAGTAAGATCCCCCAGATCAAAACACTATCAAGATTTTATATGCACAGTTCATCAATTCCTTTTCAATATTTGTCTCAGTTCGTTCTCTGGATTCATTTTAAAGTCCACACACTTGGAGTGTCCACCGGTCCTTGCCGTGTCTGATATCAAGAGGACCTGGATGGTCCTTCCCAGCTCAGGGTCAACTTGTCCTCCTTCCACATCCGAACCAGGACCCAGTCTCCAAACTAGAACTTATGCCCTGTGAATCCTAAGGGAGGAGTCTGAGCAATAAGCCTTTTTAGTGGTAAGGTTTTCAGATGTTGCAGTATAGACATGACATATTTCCTTAAAAACAAATCCTTCATCTCAAATATTGGATCCAAGGAAGAATTTTGAATCTCTTTTGGATAAGGTTGACCATACAATAATTCATAAAGTGATAATCCCACATCCCTTCAGGGTTTTGTTTATTTTTAATAAGACAAGGGGAAGGCACTTGGTCCAGGGCAATTGTGTCTCAGCCAATTTAGTCAGTTGCTGTTTAATTTCTTTATCCATCCTTTCCACTTTATCTGATGAGGGCGGATGCCATGGGGTATGTAAGTCCTGTGATATTTCTAGAGCCTGGGCCACAGATGAGAAGATCTTAGCTGTGAAACAGGTGCCTTGGTCTGAATCTTCCTGCTCCACCAACCCATACCCTGGAATGATATGCTCAAGGAATACTCTTATGACTGCTGAGGCAAGGGGAGAGGCCTCCACCCATAAGGTCAGATGGCCCACTACCACCAACAGGTATTTGAGATGCCCCACTGATGGCAGCTCATTAAAGTCCACCTGAATACTTTGGAAGGGCCTGGTACCAGGGGCTTTCCTCCTTTTTGGGCTTGTCATTGGGCCACCTTATTCATCCTCTCACAAACAGGACACCCGCTGGCCAGTTGCCTGCTATTGTATACAAGCCGGTGCCACAAACTTAGTCAGCACCACATGACATAGGTTTTGGACACCTCAAGAACTGCCCTGATGTAAATGTTGGAGCACATGTCTCGTACCTGCTGTGGTCAGTACCTCTCTACCATCAGGGAGGAGCCAGTGCCCCTCTTTATCCTCCTGAGCGCCAAGGATTTGGATTTCCTGCTTCTCTTCTGGAATAAGGGAAGGTGGAGGCTTTGGAGGCAGAAATGCCAGAATTAGCATCATCATTTCCTTTGTACTTACAGATTCCTCTTCTCCAGCCCATTTCGCCTCCTCATCCGCAAAGCAGTTTCCCCTTGTCTCAAATGAATCTCCTCTTTGGTGTCGCTGCACATGAATCACTGCAACGTTGTTAGGTAACATAAGGTAAATCAAAATTTCAGTGACCAATGCCTTGTGTGCCAATCCCTTACCTTTACTGTTTCCATTCTTTCCCTCAAATAATTTACAGGATCCAATTTATTTTTTCCTTCACTTATACAATGACTTAAAATATTTTACCTCACATTTCACAAATTGCAATTTGTCTTAAGAAATTCTCAGTCCCTGTGCTCCTAAATAATTTAACAAACTGATAGTGACTTGGACAAGGTCAGTCTTTTTCCTTCCTGCCACAAGAAGATCATCTACATATTGTAAGATTTTTGACAATAAGAAATTTATCCCAGAATGTTCACACAATTCTTACATACCCAAGTAGATCTTCCATAAATTGAATATTATATCAATCATTTTGCTTTTTTTTTAAATACCCAATACACAGAAAAATCCCAAACTACATATTGTCCATAACAAAAACATTTTCAAAAGGACAGAGGCAAAAACTATTATCTTTGGAGTCCCTTTAAATAATTAGCATCAATACAGTTAATTAAAACTTCCTATTTTTACATATAAGACCCTGAAAAATTCTTAAAAACATCAATTAAACTTTTTTTGAAATAACTCTTTCAAATTATATATCACATTTCTGCTCATATTCTTTAAACATGAAAACATTATGTATCTAAAGAAACAAATGTTCAATCAATTAATATCTTGTAAGAGCAATGTATCCCTTTAAATGAGTTTGCTTATTCAGCCAAAAGAAGCTGCACTTTTCCACTGCTGCTCTCCCCCTGCAAAAACACATATCATCTCACAGCCGTCTCTCTGTGACTATTCTTTCCAACCAGTTCCTTCTTTTTCCCACTAATTTCTTCTTGAAATCATTTGCTCCCACTAATCAATCCTTCTTAAATCACCTTCATTCTCCTGTCCCATTTCTGTCTCTCTCCTCCCAGTGCCTACCTGCTCAAACTTTCTTCAACATACTTTAAACATTCCCAAACCAATAATTGCTTTTGTAAATCAATCTCTCTTGTCCCTTGTCTTTAAATCACCTTTTTTTTTTAAAAGACTTTAAACTTCAAGATTCACAATTAAATTTGAACCAAATTTCACAAAACTCATAATATAGTTTACAAATTACTCAATATTTTTAAAAAGCAATATACCATTTAAATAGGGAGATACAAACATGACCCCCCCCCCCAAGATAAGCTATTGGATTTTGTTTAATAACCTATATTTTAATTTGAAGTCCAACCAAACAATGAGGCAAAAAAAAGTTTCTCTCTTCTGTTGTAAAGACCACAATATTCAAACAATTCTTAAGATTTTATCCTCTTAATAAACCTAACATGTGCAAGGCAGCAGTAAAATTATTTCAAAATTATTCCAATTTCAATTTTATTTCAATTTCAAAATTATAGTACCTCTTTAAAATATAATAAGTTCCCAAAACTCTTAATCAAATGTTGTAGACAAACAATTACCTAGTTTAGCCTTCCTAAACTTTCTGTTCTCTAATTCCATAAAAGCAAACTTGCTAATGATGATTTTTTTTTTCTTCTCCTGGGGAAAAAAAAATTTTTTTTTGGAAGTATGCCTAGTTTTCCCACAGGTCCAACAGGTCAGAGCGTCCCCGTGTTCAACTATTTACCTCTCTTACTCTATTTTTATTCCTCCCTTCCAATATCTGCAACTTATTTCCAATTTTAACATACATACAAATTTAAAGTTATTTTAAAATTAACCAGTACTTTAGTTTGTGAAATTTCCTAAAATCTATCTACATATTCCATTCAAACTTCTTTTCTTTAGTAAGCCAGGAAAGAGTTAAGCACCAATCCCTACTTTACCTTGAATTTTTTTTTTTTTCTGAGTCCTGATAACAGGCTCCTTGTTTATAGGAGTGATAGCCACTGTTCTATTTTCTCAAAACTTTCCAGACTTTCAATCTATGTTCTTATTTTTCTCATTCTTCCCCTCTTCCCCCCCACAATTCAGCCTGATATTTTTTCCAAGCCTACAACACAGGGGCTGAATTCTTATCTCTTATGAGCTTACTTTTAACACAGAACAGAATGCAAAGCAGACAAACATACACACACAGATAGACACAGAGCTCTACTTTTCTTGAATCTTCTAGCTAACGTCCTGATAAATTCATGGACTACTTCTACCACCCTGGACCCAGTCCAGGTTTTCAGGGAAGGTCCTGCCAGAACAAAACAGCAGTATTTAATGAACTTCTTTTGACTTTTCTCTTTGTACGTCAGGACATTGTCCCAGTTATTTAACCGACTCCCTAAGGGGACTATCAGTTGGAATTCCCTGCACCTTGTCCTGACATACAACTTTGGACTGCGATCAGTACTGGTGTAGGTCACCCTCACACCAAGTCACCTGAGAGAGCTCTTGAAAGCCCTTTCCTTGGGGTCTGAGCAGTCCTCCAGTTCTTTTAGAGAGCTTATCTCTCCCTTGGCCAATAGACCCCCAGGCTCCGACTCGCACTTACCTCTGGGGCTACGTGTAGATCTTCTAGACTGTGCCAACTGTCAGGACATGTCTATTGTCTTCTTTCTTCAATTCTGTGTTCCACTGAGTATCCCTGCCTTGGGTCATTGTCTAAAAGGGAGAGAGGCTGCACACCCAAAGCTAGAGACCATGAAGAAAACTGCTCCAAGGTCGCCTATCCCTGTTCCGGGTGCACATAGCCATCTCCCCCAAAGACCCCATCCCAGAGAGCCCCCAACTGTTTGGGACAAAAAGACCTACCCAAATTGACTACTACAGAGATCACTCATAGAAAGCAGAATTATTTATTAGAATCTCGAGAAGTGGACCCCATCTTGGCCTGCAAGCAAAATTTCACAGCAGGATAGGGCCAGAGCCTTGAAAATGCTTACAGCTTTTATACATTTCAGACAAAGAACCTCCAAAATCCCACCCTCTATATGTTGTGATTAGCCACATAAATCTACTGTTCCCCTAGTTGGTCAGTGGAATGTAGTAGACAAGGTGATATACAGCTTCTTCCGCCACGTAGTCTAGACCTTATCTAAAATCATGTGACTCCGGAGAAGCTGAAACTGAGGCCTATAAGGCTTGATCTACTTTAGAATTTGTAAGTTCTTCACCTTCTCCCACACAGTCTTAAAGCAAATCAGCAACTAAAACCCTAAGTCCTGGTTCAGTTGAAGAGCAGATCAGGGGAGCAGTTTCCAATTCCAGCTCAGAAGGCAAACTCTAGGAAACTAGGTTGTTTCCTGAAAAGAGGAGACAAAACTACCTCCTAGGGATAGCCTTAGGGCTACTGGAAGCCCCTGTGTTCAAAGCCAAGGCTCAGGACAGCACAGGAAGCTTGGAGCAAAGCCACCTTTACCCAGGAGCAGAGCTCCCCCTTAAAAGTAAAAAGAAAGAATAAATACCAAAATATAATGGCCAAGAAACAGAAAGGAACCAGCACCATAAAAAGCTATTATGATGGTAGGGCAGACCAAAACACAAACTCAGAGGCCAGAATGTCCACAGAAGAAATCTCTAAGAGATAAATTGGTCTCAAGCCCAAAGAGGCTTCTTAGAAATGTTCATAAAAAACTTCAAAAAACAAATAAGAGTGGTAAAAGAAAAACTGAGAAAAGAAATGAAAACTATGCATGAGAGTCAATAGTTTGGAAAAGGAAGGGAAAAATTGTCTGAAGAAAACAACTCCATAAATATTAGAATAAACCAAATGGAAAAAAAAAAGATATGAAAGCTAACTGAAAAAAATCACATATTAAAAACTAGAACAGGACAAATGGAAGCTAATGATTATGTGAGACAGGAATAATCAGTCAAACAAACTAAAAAGAAGGAAAATAAATGGAGACTACTTCATGGGATATATTAGTCACACTAAACCAGAATTAACTATATAGTTAATAATTTGGAGGGACAGGATATGCAAAGCTTGATTTGACCTGAAAAGATATTTTTACAGCTTCTTCAACTTATTTTTAGTATGCTTTTTTTTATGTTAATATACATATTTTTATTTTTGTTAATATTCATACACATCTACAGTATTAGGGCTTTTTTTGCTTATAACTGATAAAATTAGCTTCTGATATGTAATATTTCTGTTTTTTTGAATTTGCTTATAAGATTTTGTTTCCCTAGTTTATCCCTGGTTTTTATAAACATGTCATGAATAACAAAGAAAATTGTAAATCCCATTACTTTTCTTATTCAATTGATCAGCAGATATCTATGATAATTATATTTTCTTTAATTTTTATTCAAATCTTTAGCTTAAATATTGTATTAGGTTTGTCTGGGTCAAAAGAAGTACACTGAGTACTTTTATTATCTATTTCTTTCTATAATTCATTTAACTTTTTCTTTAAATATTTAGATGACTTGACATTCAATGCATGTATGTCTACTATTTAAAATATTTCATTATCTAAGATGCCTTTGTGGATAATGTAGTTTCCCTGATTATTTTTTTTAATTCTGTTTTTGTTGTTAATTTGTCTAAAGATCATGCTTATTTCCCTTTTTGTTGAGTTCACCTAAAACATGATAGGTTTTCCTCTAGATTTTTATTTTTTAAGTCCTTTATTCCATTCTTTCCTGTTCTTTATAGCTTGCTGCAAAATCTTATGTGATCTTGATTCATTCCTTACTGCATACAATATGTGTTTCCGGTTATTTGTACCTTTTTTATTCATTAACTGGGAAGGAAGTTCTGGTTTTTGACATGGAATCTCTTCCATTAGAAGAGAATTAGAAGAATTCTGTCTCTAATATAGATGGATACTTTCTAATTATGATTTCTTAATATGTTATACAGGCTTTTCTTGCTAAAATTATTTCAATTAATATTATATTTTTATTTCTTGTTTCATTTCTTCCAAGTAATCACATACTTCCTGTGGCCACATTATTCTTTTCTCTGAGATCCAACTTGGATTTGTTATAGAGTCTTTCTTGGGTTTACCTCTGCATATAATTTCTTTATTGATTTTGGTATCAGATTCTGTTTATTCACATCTTCAGATCCATCTTCTAGATTATGACTTTGAGATTGGTTCAACTGTATTACTTTAAGATTGCCTAGAAGAATCCTTGCTTGGTGCTGGACATGGTAGCTAAGATAAGTCCCTACTTTTTTTAGGAATTCTTGGGTTTGGTTCAATCTCCTGGTAGCTTAGCTTAGTTTCTAGCCTTGGCTCTTTTTTAGTCCCTTTCTTTTTACAGGCCCCAGTCCAGATTAAACTACACTTTTGGCTATAACCCTGTAATATTCTGCCCTAAAATTATTGATTTGATGTTAGGAGGCTTCCATTAGACTGTTCAGAAGCTTTGCTTCTCTGGTGCTCTCTGACCTTTTCTATTAATGTGGTTTGGTTTTGATACTTTTGGGTACTGAACTGCCTATCTTTTCTGATTTGGCCTTGTCTCTTGCTCTACATTAGGTATAGACAACCTAGATGCTGGATTAGATGCTGCAAAGGTTCAAGTGGATAATATTTGCATCTTGTGCTATCAAGTCTAGTTCTGTGTGGTGCTGTGGCTCAGATGGGGATGGCTGGCTATTTCCCTACCTGGATTCTTGTCTAGCATTTTATCAGCTCTATCTCATGTTGTAGTTCTATATATTGTCTGGACACTTCGTTGGTTACTGATCTGGCCCTATTTCTTGTTGTGATGCTGACTTGGCCTGCCAGGGCACTATTCTTCTTGTGTTGTGCGGTGGGTCCAGGCATTTTGCTTTTTTTTTTTTAACGTATACTAATTTGTCTTTGCTAACTGCCTTTCCAAGTTTCTAAGAGTCTTCTTATTCAGTTTTGAACTAGATGGAGGAGCTTACAGTATTTCTCTTTGATTTTCCTTATTATTTCCCTAGGGCATTTTGTGAGCATTTCTCACTTTCAGTCCAAACTTCTATTTTAACTGAAAATTTAGAGATGAATGAAAGCTGAGTTGATAAATTTTGAAGCACTCCTCAGTAGGTTATATTTGGGAAGCCCAATCCCAAGGACCTTTAACAGATGAATTATACAAAAGGCTATAAGATTCTTTTGGGGTTGACATAGATTTTTACCCCTCTTTGTCTGCAGATGTAGTTAGTTTCAATTGTGGGTGATCCTGTGCCTTGACTATAATTGGGGCCATGTTGACTAAATGTAGTATTGATAACTGATTATTATTTATATGGTACATTAAGTTGTATAAAGCAATTACTTAGGTGATCTTACTTGATATTCACAACCCTAAGAGTTAGGTACTAATATTAGTCTTCATTTTGCATTGAGAAAATTGAAGCTATAAGAGCTTAAATAAATATACAATTTGTATGTGTCAGAATAAGGATCTTAATTCAGATCTTTCTAGCTTCAAACCCATTATTCTATCTATTGTACCATCTAACTGTTTCAGAAACCCCAACATTGAATATCGTCCTACTTGTGTACAGAAAAGCAAGGATGAAAGAGCCATAATAACTTTGAATGAGACAGAATTAGAGGGAGAAAACTTTGGAAATAAGAGTGGGAAGGACAGAGTCTAATGGAGACTAGCCAAAGGTAAACAGAAAGTCTGGTCAAGTTAACAGCCAGAAGTTCATACAAACAAATGGTCCAGAAGGGATAGGCAGGAAGTCATCAACTAAGTACAAGAACAACAGGTTCTAAAATGTGCATGTGTGTGTGTGTGTGTGTGTGTGTGTGTGTGTGTGTTTAGATATAACCACCTCAAGGTCAGGAAAACATCATGAGGTAGGGAGAAAGTCACACAAAGCATGGGTGAATGAGGTTATTTCATGCAAGAATAATCATGAGATAAGTATTTGTTACACTGGTGGGAAGGAGAAAGAGAAAGAACAAGCATTTATTAAACACCTACTATGGGCCAGGAACTATGCTAAGCACTTTGCAAATATTATCTCATTTGATCCTTATAACAGCTATATGAAGTAGATTAAATTATTATTATTATTATACTCTTTTATGGTTGAGGAAACTGAGACCAACAGTTTGCCTGGGGACACATAACTAGTGAGTGTCTGAGTCTATATTTGAATTCAGGTCTTCTTGATTTCAAGTCCAGTAATATATCCATTGCAATACTTAGCTGCCTAAACATGGTAAAGAAGAACTAATCTGCCCTTTTCTTGTTTAGGAGTCACCACACAGCGATAGACTTAGACACTTAGAACATAAGATGGATGAGCAGGATTCCTGACCTCAAAAAGCTTGCCATATAATATTGCATGCTTTTCTTCCCTTAAAATTGGAAGTCAAAATTGAAAGAATATAATCTGGAAAATAGGATCCATAAAATAGCAGGTATCTCTGAGATTGTGAAACCTTTCTTTCTTCATATTAGTCAGTACACTGGGGTGTGCTACTTCCTGGAAGAAGTGGTACACAGTTTGAACTTGATACTACTTGATGACTGTTGCTGGATGGCCCTTTTTGTACAAAACTGCATATCCTCCACCAGCTAATGATCACATGCATTCTTACCTTTTTTTTTTTAATTCATGAAGAAAAAAGATCTGAGAAATTTTTTCATATTGAAGACTGATGTTGTACCATTTTCAGGAGTTTTTGCATTTTAAGAGCCTATCCAGAAGAACTATGCCTAACAACAAGTAATATATTGCTAATGATAGAATTTCAAGTATTGATAGGAAATGTTCTTATCTGTGACTGTCTACACTTCTTAAAGCTTCAAGCCATCCATGACCCTGGTCAAAAGGTATACCAGGAACAGAAAATAGTCTTTCAAAGGCAGGGGGAGACATATCCCCTTGTACAGATTATATGCTTCATGAATGTTCTTTGGTTTGAAGATCTTTTTCAGTGCTAAGGTAATTTTACAAAGTTTAAAGGTTCAGCTCCAAGATAACTTGGCAGGGAAAGGTGAGATAAAGAAGAGTAGCAGAACTATGTAACTACTGAAGTGGTCTAGGGGATAGATTTTCCTTCTCTTTGAAAACCTTTCATGTAAGACTAAGACTCCTGTCCACTTCAGTAGCATTGTGCATAGAAACCTTTGTTATAAAAACAATTTGTTAATCAGAATACTTAATGTATCCAGCAAAAGGGAACAGTAGATTGTACAAAGAAAACCTTAACATTTGTGCCCATATATAATTTGATTAGTTCTGTCTTACTTATAAACTTAGAAATCCACTAAGAATTGGGATGATATTCAATTGACCTAACAAAATACTGGAAAGGTCAAAATAATAATGTGATACTAGTCTAGGGAAGAATGGGTTAACAATAAGCCTTCTCATCCCATGTCTTGCTCTTGTCAGTTGGGAATTGAATGCAATAAGAATTTGAAATATGTTGATTCCAAAAGTAATGAAAAAAGGAGGCAAGATTGTTCATTTCCTTTTCAAAAATGCCTTAGGAATGGAAATATTCTTGCTTCGCTAACTTGTGTCATCTTTCTTCTTTCAACTGATGATTTAAGTCTTTTAGAGTCATAAAGAATCTCGTAATGAGCTAACCAGTTATCAGTATATATTGAACTCAATTTAGCAAACACTTGTTTTTGTTTTTTTGTTTTTTTTGTGTGTGCAGAGTTTTGTGCTGGGTACCATAAGGCATACTTTAGGGAAAATACTTATTGTGGGGAACTAGATGTTAGTGACAATAGAACAAAGTCCTTCCACAAACAGACTTTACTGTAAAAAATAATTTGTCCAATGTTATGAAAAATGAGGAAAAGTCAATAAAATCAAACCATATCATCTCTATTGAATATGGAGATCATAGAATTGATTTTCTGCCACATTTTCTGAAAAGCTCCAGCTTTAATTTTTCTACTTTTTGCTAAAATATCCTTAGGCTTATTCTGACCAAATATTGAAGTATTTTCCTACTTATATATAGATGATTTTAATATTTAGTCCTATCAATATTCTCCATTTTGCTTCCAAATGTCTATAGGTGATTTTTTTTAAAAAAGCATCTTTTACCAGCATCTTTATTTATATCCTAGTCTTCTTAGAAAGACTACAAGCTAAAATAAAAGTATCTTAGAAGATTCTAAAATTGTATGATCCTATTGTTGAAAAAATAAATTAGAAAGAACATCAGGGATGGGGTTTAAGTTAATAGTTCAATAAAGAGTTGAGGCTTAAGAAGCATGACAATTGGGGAGAAGTTTGTTAGGCTCCTAATTTGTTCCACATGCTTTACTTGGCATTAGAGATGCAAAGATCAAAATAAAACCTTGTCTGCCCTCAAAATGTTTGTTATTGTTATTGCTTAGTCATTTTCATCATAGTTCCCATACTTTGTAACATCATTTGAAATATCTTGGTAAAGGTAGTAGATTGTTTTTCCATTTCCTTATTTAAAGGAAAGGCTAGAATCAATAATGTTTCACTCTCTGGAATTCACTACCATGTTCTTATGTGGGTACACTCTCCCTTTTCTTTTCAGTTTTCTTTTATATGTTGCCTTTCACTATTAGAATGTAATCTCTTGCAGGCATGTATAATGATTTAAAAGGCTCAAGAAACATAGTTTCTGGGTAATAAGGCCAGCATATTATTTATAAAGGGTTGGGCATGGCAGTGGACTCTCAGTTTGTTTCCTTCAAATGGAAGGTTTTTCTGAGGGTTGCCTAATAAATTCTGATGGTTAACATTATGGGAAATGGGCTAAATTGAGGTATATGACTTAGGCCACTGAAATTTTGGTCTAAGAGATATTGATTTCCATACCATTTGTCCCCAGATGGATCAACAAACAAAATGAGCAGGAAGGAATATACCTGTTAGCACAAACTTAGAATTTGTTTTACTGACTGATTAGATTTTAGCCTAGATAAATACCTAAGACTGATTTCCTACACTGGTGGATTTCTAGATAAAGAGGTAGAAAAGGAGAAAAACTGTTGTCTTGATTCAATAATCAGTTATTAAATATGAGAGAAAGACTCATTTTTCACACATAGGTTGTCTTTCTTGTAGCTTATATTTATAAACCCTGTTGTTAACACATGTCTTGGTACATAGTAAACATTTACTAAGTGGCTGTTGACTTGAGGAACGTTGGTTACAAATGTAAGTATATGAAAAAAATTATAGAAAGGGAAAATGAAGTTATTTCAGAGGTAAGAAGGAGGCACTAGGAGTTGGCTGGATAAGGAAAGAACTCAAATTTATTTGTCTTTGCAATGTGTTATTCTAGTGTGACACTAAAGATTCTGTGAGTCAGAGATGATGTTAGAAACTCTCTACACCACTGCAAATGGTAACCCATATGTGATTTTGTAGTTAACCTATAATTGCCTGTAGCACATTATAGGTTAAATGACTTGCCTAAGATTACATAGCTAGTCAGTGTCAAAATTAAAATTTGAATCAAGATATTTCTGACTCAAAATCTGGGACTATATCACAGTGCCTCTGCCTGTTGCTGTTCATTTGTTTGCAGTCTTGCCTCATATTTTGTGACCCCATTTGGTGTTTTCTTGGCAAAATATAGTAGAATGGTTTGCTGTTTCCTTCTCCAGCTCATTTTATTAATGAGGCAAACAGGGTTAAATGATTTGCCCAGGATTACACAGCTGGTAACTATCTGAGGCCAGATTTGAACTCACAAAAATGAGTCTTCTTATTCTAGGCTTAGCCCTATTCATCTTCCACCCAGAAATAAATATCTTTGTTCATTTTAAGTCAAATTAAAATTGGTGACATATATTTTTTTTTTCTCAATGCCTTCATGCATTCTCTGAAAAATTGTTATTAGAAGGGGTAATCTACTGCTTCCTGGTTTTTATTTTTTTGGTATAGAACAAAAAGGCTTCAACTTCAGCTGAGGTAATTAAAAAAAATAATTTTGTTTTTATTGTGATCTTAAGAAACACAAAATAGAATGAGCATTAGAGTAGAGAGGTTTGCAAATGGGAACCTGGAAATTCTCTATGTACCATTTGGAGTGATTTAGAATGGATATAAGTAAAATATTTCTGAAAAGTTTTGCATATGGTAAAAATAACCTAGGAATTTAGGGGTATCTTCTTTCCCAGAGATCGTTAAAAATATGACAGACATTTCAATATCTGCTTTGCTATAAGTCTTCCCTGAAGGTAGGTGTATGGTTTCTGAAGCCTTTTCAAACTATGAAACTTTATTAGTCACTGTATTAGATTTTTTTTGTCTTTTTGTACCCTGTAAAGTAACTTATAAGAGCATTAGTCTAGTAGTTGGAAGGTGACATTAAGTTTAGTTGAGAGAAAAATATTTGAAAAAACTTTTTCAAATATGACTTTTTATAGCTTAACAACACAGTTTCATAAAAATGTATTTTTGCCAAGGGCTTTGGAAACTTGTTTAAAAAGAAAGACAATGTTAATGGAAATTATTACTGTTTAAATAGAATCAGTTCCTTCCATTTGAAGAATGTCAGTGACAAATGATGGAAGACAGTTTGTGATCATTGTAGTGATTCTCAATCTTCTTTAGCTCCTTTTTCTTCCTCTCCAATTTTTCCCCCTTTTCTCATTGAATACTCCAATAAAAAGTAATAGGAAGTGAATAGAGAAAAAAGGAAAATATATAATAATGTGAAATTATGTTTTGCTAAAGTCCTACTTAAAACCAGGAGCTATATATCTACTATATTTTCTTCTAGCAAATTGTGAAAATCGAAAAGAGGTTTTTCTTGGGTATTGGTGAGATTGGTTCAGCCCTTTATCTTACTATGCATGTTTATGAAATTATGTATAAGTCCATCTATTTATTCCTATTAACTAGCCTTTTGTATGCCAATAGTTGTTTTAATTGGCTTCATCTAAATTTACTGAAGCATGTATCTAGCATCACTTAGCCAAGATCAACACTCCCTGACAAATAAATTCATCAGGCATTCTGAATATCTGGGCACTCAAATCCCTTTGTTTTGTAATAATCTCTCTTTGCCTCCAATATTAAATCAGAGAGCTCAAGATGCATAGTCCTCTCCTTATTTAATTTCCATCATGTTCAGGTAAGATGGGATGGAGCACAGGTAAATAAAGGGTTAACATTATTAATACTATTATTACATAATTAATATTAATATATCACTAAAAGTTTTCAAAATTATTAACATAATCTCATGTGATCCTTGCAAATCTGCAGAGATAGGTGTCTATTATTATCCCCAATTTATAGCTGAGGAAACTGCAGCAAATAGAGGTAAAAATGATTTGTTAGCTAGTAACTGACTCAGGATATGAACTGAGATCTTACAGGTTATAAATTCTACACTGTATCTATTATAATACCAAGTAGCCTCATTAAGTACAACTTTTTTTAAAAATATAGACTGATTCTATATACTTTATGGATTTTTTGGAGGAGCAATATCATATTGGATAAGAACTTTTGAAATAAGTGGCAGAAGAATTCACTGTATTTTATAGATTAGTTAAAAAAAACTTAAATGAGAAAAATAAGCTACCATTTTTGTTTTTAAGTCTAGTTTCTACTTTGTTATAAAGGGATCATCTTCTGATGATTAGAAATTTATTTAGATTTATAACTAGAAGGGACCTTAAAGGCTTATATATTTTCATTTTAGCAATGAAAAAACTGAAGCTAAGGAGAAATGATGTAACTTACTGAGGTTATTTGTATAGTAAGAAATAGAAATAGAAACAATCTCTGAAAACATAAAGAAATGGAATATTTTTAGCTTTGATTCACATGTTTAGAAATGTCTGTTTTCTTATATTTCAGTTTAATATTTCCAGATGTCACAGTCATCATTTTCAAATTCCATCATTTTTAACGAGAAAGAGAATGTCTGGGCTATATACAGCTGGGAGAGGGAAAGTAGCAGGATATTAAAAGGAAATGCATAATACCATGCCTAGTGTAAAAGTTAAATTAATTATTTTTTTTTGTCCTAACAGGACTCCTTATTTCCGGATCATTATCATACTCTATAATCTGAGACCGATATCAAACAAATAAAATGGAAGTTTAGAGTAACGCAGTGTTTTAAATAACCAGGAAGTTACATAGTAAAAGGAAAGAGGTTCTTTCTTTGCAGTGATTACAGTGAATTGAGATTGTTAATCAACCATCACCAAGAGGATAGCATAAAGAAAAACACTCTGGATTGAATGTGGTTCTGAGTTTCTCACTCCTGTTAAATAACTTCCTTAACCCTTTTGGGGTCTAAATTTCATCATGTGTAAAATGATGAAGCCAAATAGAATTATATCTATGGAACCTCTTGGCACTAATATTGTATGTATTTATAAATTAACATATCACAAGCTAGTAAATTATTCAGGCTAAACGACAACCAGTAAGAACCTCCACTCAAGTTTAGGTATGTTTCTTTATTCCTTATGAATTTCTAGTAATCCCAAATTATGATAAAGTATCATGTGACAAACTGGCTGCTATGGAAACTGCATTAATATTGTATGGACATAAAATGTGTAGAAGCTGCCAGCATGTCAAATGTTATTGGCCTTTGGCAATGCTAACATTTTTTTTTTTTTTTGGAAAATTGTTTCTATTTTTCTTGTAAACATGTGCATTTGCATCCAATTCAAGGGTTCTCATTTTGAAATGACTCGTTCTTTTGGAATGCATCCACAGGCTGGATTAAAAAGGTTCTGTTGGAAATGTGGACTGGTAAAAAAAAAAAAATAAAAGTGAAACAACACTATTTAATGAAATGAAAGAACACTGGCATTTAGGTTACTTGGTTTTTAATCCAGATTTTACCAGATCCTGACTATATTCACTTAAATAAAGCTTTCTGGTACTCAATTTTGTCATCTTTAGAATGAGTGGATTGAATAAAATCATATCTAAAGTCTATCAACCCTAAAGTTTGATACTTCTAACTATATATTGATTGAAAATCATATTCTGTAGATTTAAGACTACATAACTATGAATGGAATTAAAGCTAAAACTTTGGAAAGGAAGAAAGGTGAACAAATTTATGAGTTGTAAACAATTTGTATGTCATAGAGGGAGCTGAAATGACAGAGTAGAAGAAACACTATAACCCAGATCTTCCAACATTGCTGTCTAAAGAATTTTGAAATAATACCTCAAACTGAATTCTAAAGTGGCATAGTTAACAAAAAGGTTGAGATGATACATTTTTTCCAGTCCAAGACAACTTAAAAGGTCAAAAGGGGAGGTCAGTGACATTGAAGTGTGGGTTGATATTAATTCCTCCTGGCCGCAAAACCAGTAAGAGTAAGAGTAAGTAGCAGCAGAATCTATAAGGGGGTTAGGCAATCAGTTCTAAAGAAATTATAGGGAACTTTTTTTTGTTATTGTTGTTAGCACTGGGGGCAGGGGCAGGTGCTGATTCACAGCTCCATTGTCCATACATAGTACAAGGTTGTATTTCCAGGGCAGACAGAAAGTCTGGTGATGGCAAGGTAGCAGAGTACTCAAAAGGCAAAGGAACTAGGATTAAAGCCAAGAATAAGCCATCAAGCTAAAATGAGCACATTATCTTTCAGGGAAGAAGATGGACATTCAATGATATGAGTGAATTTCACCTATTTCTAATGAAAAAATCAGAACTGAACAAAAAATTTGAACTCCAAACACAAAACTTGAGAGAAACATAAAAAGGTAAAAAAAAAAGAACTCCTGAGAACTATATTTCTGTTATGGACATACTTAGAGAATGAGGGTATAATTTGATTTTGTTATGATAATATGAAAAAGAAACTAGAGATGGAAAGGGATTGTACTGGGAAAAGGAGATAAAATAAGGGAAATTACACCTCACAAAGAGGCAAAAAAAAAAAAACTCTATTATAATTAAGGGAAAGAAGGAAGGGAAATGAGCATTATGTGAATCTTACTCTCATCAGATTTGGCTCTAAGAGAGAATATCAAACATATTTAGTTTGACAGAGTAACTTGTCTCACCTAATAGGGAAGTGGGAGAGAAAGGGGAACTAGAAAGGCAAAGACGAATAGAAACAAGTATTAAGGGAAAAGTATAAAAAGGGGAGAGGGACTCTAAAAGGGGAAGACTGTTTGAGGTAAGTGGTCATCAAAAGGAAAATACTGGAGAGGAGGGAAAGGGTAAAGGAAAGAGAGAAGTATAACTTGGGGTAAATAAGATGGCAGGAAATACAGAATTAGTTGTTTTAACTATGAATTTGAATGGGATGAATTTTCCCATAAAACGGAAGCAGATATCAGACTGAATTAAAAGCCAGAATTCTACAATATGTTGTTTACAAGAAGCACATTTAAAGCAGAGTGATAAATACAGAATGAAGGTAAAAGCTGGAGCAGAATTTATTAAGCTTCAAATAAAGTTAAAAAAAAAAACAGTGGTAGCAATCCTGTTCTAAGATCAAGTAAAAGCGGGGGCGGAGCCAAGATGGCGGAGAAGACACACGCGACTTTCTAAGCTCTTCTCTTACCCTCTTTATCAATATTATATCGAGCCTCAAAAATAGTCTTGACTGCTACACCTGTAAAGTTAAGAAGCAGAGCAACTCACCGTCAAGAAAATCTGCAGTCTCGCCAAAAAGGTTGGTTCCGGGGCCAGGGGGAGATCAGGCGAGACTGGGAGAGAAATTAGGTTCCCAGGAGAGTCTCAAACTCGAGGGTGAAGGCACAGATCTCAGCACAAGCGCGAAGCCCCAACCCGCAGTACAGGGCTTTTCCTTGGGGCAGTTGTGATCCTGCACCGCAAGAGGACGCAGGCCCGGTTAGCCTCCAATCTGCGCAGTGGGGAGCCTGGCTAGCCATAGAGCTTTTCCAGGGCTGATTTGCATCAGGCAGAGACACTGGGCAGAGTTTGTGGCCTCTGCAGTCAGCTGCTAATACTCACAGTCCCTCAAGAGGCTCCTGCCTGGGCGGTGACACTTCACCACTTAGTTCTCAGCCGAGGGCAATCGCTAATCCACTCCAGCCCTACTAAGCAGTTTGATAGCTCGGCCAGTGCTGAATCCACCTCCTGTTGGGGAAGGGAAAACCTCACACAGAGCACTCCCATACCTTGGAGCCGGAAATCTGTTTACATCCTCCCTATTCTGCAGAGGAAGCTGGTAACCCCTTGCCTAGGAGACCTACCCTAAAGGCTTTAAAACATGAATAAAAAGATGAAAAGAACAATCCACAGCTTCTATGCAGAAAAGAGCAGGTCAGCAAACCTGAAGAGACCCAAACAGCAAAAATGCATCAGACTGTCCTCCTTTACATAATGCTCATAGAAGAGACCATTAAAAGTCTCAAAAGAGAGTTAGAAGATAAATGGGGAAAGGAAAGAGAAGCCTTACAGAGAGCAACAACTTCCTGAAAAATGAATTGAAAAGTTAAAAAATTCTCAGGAAGTGCAGGGAAACAAAATTGGTGAATTGGAAAAATAAAGAACTCAGAAGAAAGTAGGATCTGTGAATTGAAAAGAAAATAATTCACTAAAAAAAAAAATTAGTGAAATGGAAAAAATTCCACAGACCAAAACAATACATTCAAAAACTCAATTGACATATACAGAAAGAAGTAAAAAAGCTATTGAAGAAAATAATTCTTTAAAAATTAGAACTGAACAAATTGAAACTAATGATTCATTGAGACAGCAAGAATCAGTCACAAAACAAAAAATGACAAACTGAAAACCACGAATTATCTACTTGCAAAAACGACAGACTTGGAAAATAGATCTAGGAGAGATAATCTGAGGATTATTGGACTTCTGAAAACTATGATGAAAAAAGAGCCTAGATACTATTTTACAAGAAATCATCAAAGAGAACTGCCCAGATGTAATAGAATCGAAGGTAAAATAGGCATTGAAAGAATTCATCGAACACCTTCTGAAAGAAACCCTAAAATAAAAACCCCAAGGAATATTGTGGCCAAATTTCAGAACTATCAGATTAAGGAAAAAATTTTACAAGCAGCCAAAAAACCATTTAAATACCGAGGTGCCACAATAAGGATCACCCAAGATCTGGCTGCCTCTACATTAAAGGAAAGAAGGGCCTGGAATATGATATTCGAGAAGGCACAAGAACTTGAGATGCAGCCAAGAATAAACTACCCACCTAAGTTGAGCATTTTCTTCCAGGGAAGAAGATGGATATTTAATGAAACAAATGAATTCCATTTGTTTCTGAAGAAAAACCAGAACTAAACAAAAATTTGATCTCCAAGAATAGAACTCAAGAGATGCAGAAAAGGTAAAATAACTCTTGAGAATTGTATTTCTGTTGTGGATATACAAAAGAATATATGTATAATTTGATTGTACTGATATAACATAAAAAAGGGAAGTAGATATGGAAAAGGGATGATGGCAGAATAAGGTGGGAAGGAGGGATAAAAGAGGGAAACCTCATCCCACAAAGAGGCTAAGGAAACTTATCATATCTGAGGGAATTTAGAGAGGGGAGGAACATGTGTGAATCTTACTCTCATCAGAGTTGGCTCAAAGAAAAAATAACTGACATTTGTTTTAGAGAAAATTCTCTTGCCTCATTAAAAACGGGGAGAGGAAAAGGAAAAGAAAAAGAGTAATAAGGAAGGAAGGGGAAAGACTCAAAGGGGGAGGGAGGGATTATAAAAGGATAAGTATCATGATACAAGAGGGGTACATAAGTTTAAAAGGGGGAAAAGGGTTGGGGAGGCAAGAATAAGTAAAGCACAATCTGGGGTTATTAGATGGCAGGAAATACAGATTTAGCAATTCTAACGTAAATGTAAATGGGATGAACTCCCCATAAAGAGGAGGCAGATAGCAGACTGGATCAAAAGTCAGAACCCTACAATATGTTGTTTACAAGAAACACATTTAAAGCAGGGGGATGCATATAGAGTAAAGTAAAAGGCTGGAGCAAAATCGATTATGCTTCAGGTGAAGTCAAAAGTAGGGTAGCCATCCTTATCTCAGATCAAGCAAAAGTAAAATTGATCTAATTAAAAGAGATAAGGAAGGAAACTACATCCTGCTAAAGGGTAGCATAAACAACGAAGCAATATCAATATTAAACATATATGCACCAAGTGGTATGGCACTCAACTTCCTAAAGGAGAAGTTAAGAGAGTTGCAAGAAGAAATAGACAACAAAACTGTAATAGTAGGAGATCCTCAACCTTGCACTCTCAGAATTAGACAAATCAAACCACAAAACAAATAAGAAAGAAATTAAAGAAGTAAATATAATATTAGAAAAATTAGGTATGTTGGATCTTTGGAGAAAATTGAATGGAGATAGAAGGGAATATACTTTCTTCTCAGCAGTTCATGGAACCTATTCAAAAATTGACCATATATTAGGACATAAAGACCTCAAAATTAAATGCAAGAAAGCAGAAATAGTAAATGCTTTCTTTTCAGATCATGATGCAATAAAACTACATTCAACAAAAAGTTAGGGGGAAATAGACCAAAAAGTAATTGGAAACTAAACAATCTCATCTTAAAGAATGATTGGGTGAAGCAGCAAATTATAGATACAATTAATAATTTCACTCAAGATAATGACAATGATGAGACATCATACCAAAATTTGTGGGATGCAGCCAAAGCGGTAATAAGAGGGAATTTTATTTCCTTAGAGGCTTACTTGAATAAAACAGAGAAAGAAAAGATTAATGAATTGGGCTTGCAACTAAAAAAACTAAAAAAAGTCCAAATTAAAAACCCCAATCAAATACTAAATTGGAAATTCTAAAATTAAAAGGAGAAATTAAAAATATTGAAAGTAAAAAACTATTGAACTAATTAATAAAACTAAGAGTTGGTTCTATGAAAAGCCAATAAAATAGATAAGCCTTTGGTAAATCTGATTAGAAAAAGGAGGGAGGAAAATGAAATTAGTAGTCTTAAAAATGAAAAGGAGAACTTTCCACCAATGAAGAGGAAATTAGAGAAATAATAGGAGTTATTTTGCTCAACTTTATGCCAATAAATTTGATAACCTAAGTGAAATGGATGACTACCTCAAAAATACAGACTTCCCAGACTAACAGAGGAAGAAGTAAATTGCTTGAATAGTCCCATTTCAGAAAAAGAAATAGAACAGGCAATTAAACAACTCCCTAAGAAAAAATCCCCAGGACCAGATGGATTTACATGTGAATTTTACCAAACATTTAAAGAACAATTGGCCCCAATGCTATATAAATTATTTGATAAAATAGGGAATGAAGGAGTCCTACCAAATTCCTTCTATGACACAAACATGGTACTGATACCTAAACCAGGTAGGTTGAAAACAGAGAAAGAAAATTATAGACCAATCTCCCTAATGAATATTGATGCTAAAATTTTAAATAAGATATTAGCAAAAAGACTACAGAAAATCATCTCCAAGATAATACACTATGATCAAGTAGGATTTATACCAGGAATGCAGGGCTGGTTCAATATTAGAAAACTATCAATATAATTGGCCATGTTAATAACCAAATTAACAAAAACCATATGATCATCTCAATAGATGCAGAAAAAGCATTTGATAAAATCCAACATCCATTCCTATTAAAAACACTTGAGAGTATAGGAATAAATGGACTTTTCCTTAAAATAATCAGCAGCATCTATTTAAAACCATCAGTAAGCATCATATGTAATGGAGACAAACTGCAACCATTCCCAATAAGATCTGGAGTGAAACAAGGTTGCCCACTATCACCGTTACTATTTAATATTGTATTAGAAACGCTACCTATAGCAATAAGAGCTGAGAAAGTGATTAAAGGAATAAGAATAGGCAATGAGGAAGCCAAATTATCACTCTTTGCCGATGACATGATGGTATACTTAGAGAACCCCAGAGATTCTGCTAAAAAGTTATTAGAAATAATCCACAACTTTAGCAAAGTTGCTGGTTATAAAATAAACCCACATAAGTCATCAGCATTCTTATATATCACTAACAAAATCCAACAGTCAGAGTTACAAAGAGAAATTCCATTTAAAGTAACTACTGATAATATAAAATATTTAGGAATCTATCTGCCAAGGGAAAATCAGAAACTTTATGAGCAAAATTACAGACCACTTTTCACACAAATTAAGTCTGATCTAACCAATTGAAAAATATTAAATGCTCTTGGATAGGGCGAGCAAATATAATGAAGATGACAATATTACCTAAACTAATCTATTTATTTAGCGCTATACCAATCAGACCAAAAACTATTTTAATGACCTAGAAAAATAACAACAAAGTTCATATGGAAAACAAAAGGTCAAGAATTTCAAGGGAATTAATGAAAAAAAATCAAATGATGGTGGCTTAGCTGTACCAGATCTAAAACTATACTATAGAGCAGCAGTTACCAAAACTATTTGGTATTGGCTAAGGAATAGATTAGTTGATCAGTGGAATAGATTAGGTTCAAGGGATAAAACAGTCAACAAATATAGCAACCTAGTCTTTGACAAACCCAAAGATCCCAGCTTTTGGGATAAGAACTTACTGTTTGATAAAATTGCTGGGAAAATTGGAAACTAATATGGCAGAAACTAGGCATTGATCCATACTTAACGCCGTACACCAAGAGAAGCTCAAAATGGGTTCATGACCTAGGCATAAAGAATGAAATTATTAATAAATTAGAGGAACATAGGATAGTTTACCTCTCAGACCTGTGGAAGGGGAAGGTTTTTATGACCAAAGCAGAACTAGAGATCATTACTGATCACAAAATACAAAATTTCGATTATACCAAACTGAAAAGTTTTTGTACAAACAAAACTAATGCAGACAAATTTAGAAGGGAAGCAATAAACTGGGAAAATATTTTTACAGTCAAAGGTTCTGATAAAGGCCTCATTTCCAAAATATATAGAGAATTAACTCTAATTTATAAAAATCAAGCCATTCTCTAATTGAAAATGGTCAAGGATATGAACAGACAATTCTCAGATGAAGAAATTGAAACTATTTCTAGTCATATGAAAAGATGTCTCTAGTCATTATTAATCAGAGAAATGCAAATTAAGACAACTCTAAGATACCACTACACACCTGTCAGATTGGCTAAGATGACAGGAAAAATAATGATGATTGTTGAGGGGATGGGAAAACTGGGACATTGATTCATTGTTGGTGGAGTTGTGAACGAATCCAACCATTTTGGAGAGTAGTTTGAACTATGCTCAAAAAGTTATCAAACTGTGCATACCCTTTGATCCAGCAGTGTTACTACTGGGATTATATCCCAAAGAGATTATAAAGAAGGGAAAGGGACCTGTATGTGCACGAATGTTTGTGGCAGCCCTTTTGTAGTGGCTAGAAACTGAAACTGAATGGATGTCCATCAGTTGGAGAATGGCTGAATAAATTGTGGTATATGAAAATTATGGAATATTACTGTTCTGTAAGAAATGACCAACAGGATGATTTCAGAAAGGCCTGGAGAGACTTACACGAACTGATGCTAAGTGAAATGAGCAGGACCAGGAGATCATTATATACTTCAACAACAATACTAGATGATGACCAGTTCTGATGGATCAGGCCATCCTCAGCAACGAGATCAACCAAATCATTTCTAATGGAGCAGTAATGAACTGAATTAGCTATACCCAGAAAAGGAACTCTGGGAGATGACTAAAAACCATTACATTGAATTCCCAATCCCTATATTTATGCACACCTGCATCTTTGATTTCCTTCACAAGCTAATTGTACAATAATTCAGAGTCTGATTCTTTTTGTACAGCAAAATTATGTTTTGGTCATGTATACTTATTGTGTATCTAAGTTATATTTTAATATATTTAACATCTACTGGTCATCCTGCCATTTAGGGAGGGGTGTGGGGGAGTAAGAGGTGAAAAATTGGAACAAGAGGTTTGGCAATTGTTAATGCTGTAAAATTACCCATGTATATATCCTGTAAATAAAAGGCTATTAAATTAAAAAAAAAATAAATAAGATCAAGTAAAAGCAAAGATAGATCTAATTAAAAGATATAAGGAATTAAAACATATTTTACTAAAGGGTATCATGGATAATGAAGCAATATCAATACTAAACACATATGCATCAAGTGATATTGGATCCAAATTCCTAGAGGAGAAGTTAATAGTGGTGCAAGAAGAAATAGACAGCAAAACTATACTACTGGGGGATCTCAACCTTGCTCTCTCAGAACTAGATAAATCGAACCATAAAATAAATAGAAAGAAGTTAAGAAGTTAAAAACATGCTGCAAAAGTTAGGTATGATAAATCTTTGTAGAAAATTGAATGAAGATAGAAAGTAGTTTACTTTTTTTCTCAGCAGTTCATGGAACTTAAACAAGAATTGACCATGTGTTGGGTCATAAAAACCTCAAAATCAAATGCAGAAAGGCAGAAATAGTAAATGAATTTTTATCAGGTTATGATGCAATAAAAATCACATGCAATACAAGTCCAGGATAAAATAGACCAAAAGTTAATTGGAAGTTAAATAATCTAATCCTAAAGAATGAATGGATGAAACGGCAAATCATAGACACAATCAATAATTTCACCAAGAGAATGACAGTAATGAGACAACATACCAAAATTTGTGGGATACAGCCAAAGTGGTTATAAGGGGAAATTTTATATCTCCAGCTAGTTACTTCCATAAAATAGAGAAAAAGAAGATCAGTGAATTTGGGCTTACAACTAAAAAAGCTAGAAAAAGAATAAATTAAAACCCCCAATTAAATACCAAAAATTTGAAATTATGAAAACAAAAGGAGAAATTAATAAAATTGAAAATTACAAAAGTTTTGAGTTAATAAATAAAAGTGATTTGGTTTATGAAAAAACCAACACAAGAGGTAAACCTTTAGTTAATTGATTAGGAAAAGGAAAGAAGAAAATCAAAGTGTTAGTTTCAAAAGTGAAAAGGGAGAACTTTCTACCAATGAAGAGGAAATTAGAGCAATAATTAGGAATTATTTTGCCCAACTATGCCAATAAATTTAATAATCTAAATTTTGTACAAACAAAACTAATGCAAACAATATCAGAAGGGAAGCAATAAATTGGGAAATCATTTTTACATTTAAAGGTTCTGAGAAAGGCCTCATTTCTAAACTATATAGTTAATTGACTCAAATTTATAAGAATCTAAGCCATTCTCGAATTGATAAATAGTCAAAAGATATAAACAGACAATTTTCAGATGAAGAAATTAAAACTATTTCTAATCATATGAGAAGGTGCTCTAAATCACTATTAATCAGAGAAATGCAAATTAACACCACTCTGAGATACCACTATATACCTCTCAGATTGTCTAAGATGACAGGAAAAGATAAGGACAAATGTTGGAGGGGACATGTGAAAAGTGGGACACTAATATATTGTTGGTGGAATTGTGAATGGATCCAGCCATTCTGAAGAGTAATTTGGAACTATGTTCAAAAAGTTAACAATTGTGCACACCCTTTGACCCAACAGTATTTCTATTCAGCCTATATCACAAAGAGATCTTAAAGGAAGGAAAGGGACCCACATGTGCAAAAATGTTTGTGGCAGCCCTTTTTGTAGTGGCAAGAAACTGGAAACTGAGTGGTTGCCCATCAATTGGAGAGTGTCTTAATAAGTTATAGCATATGAATGTTATGGAATATTATTGTTCTATAACATGATCAGGAGGATGATTTTAGAGAGGCCTGGAGAGACTTACATGAACTGATGCTAAGTGAAATGAGCAGAATCAGGAGGTTTTACAACTTCAATATTATACAACATCAATGATTGATGATGATGAATGTGACTCTTTCCAACAATGAGATAATTGATGCCAGTTCCAATGGTCTAGTGATGAAGAGAACCATCTACCCCCCAGAGAGTATTGTAGGAATTGTATTTGGATCATATATAACATTCTCACTCTTTTTTGTTGTTGTTCATCTTCTTACTCATTTACTTTCTTTTTCTTTTTTGATCTTATTTCTCTTGTGCAGCAAGAGAATTGTGTAAGTATGTTTATACACATTGGATTTAATATATATATTTTAATATGTTTAACATATTTTGAATTGCTTGCCAACTAGGGGAGGGGGTGGGGAAAAAAGGAAAAAATCTTAAACACAAGGTTATGCAAGGGTCATTGTTGTCAAATTATCTGTACATATATTTGAAAATAAAAAATAAAAAGCTTTATAGAAAAAAAATAATTATTCAAAATTTAAAAAGAAACATTTTTCTTTTTCTTTTTTGCTTTTTTTATGCTTCTCTTGAGTACTGTATGTGAATAACAAATTTTCTGTTCAGATCGGGTCTTTTCATCAGAAATAAATGAAATTCACCTGTTTCTTTTTTCCTAAAAGGTAATGCTTAATTTTGCTGTGTAGTTGATTCTAAACTTCAATTCAAATTCCTTTGCCTTTCAGAATATCAGATTCCAGGCTTTTCAATTCTTTAAAGTGGAAAATGCTAGGTCCTGGGTAATCCTGATTGTGGCTCTTCCATAATTAGATTGTTTCTTTCTAGCTGCTTGCAATATCTTCTCCTTGACCTAATAATTCTGATATTTTGCTATGATATTCCTTGAAGGTTTCATTTTGGGGTCTTAGGGGGTTATTGGTGAATTCTTTAAATGGCTATTTTATCCTCTAGTTCTGAGGTAGTCCAAAAATTCTTATGTTGTCTCTCTTGGACCTATTTTGCTGGTCACTTGCCTTTCCAATTAGGTATTTTATATTTTCTTCTTTTTTTTCATATTTTTGCTTCTATTTGAGTGATTCTTGATGTCTCATTCAGTCTTTTGCTTCCATTACTTCCTTCCATTCTAATTTTTAGTAAATTATTTTTTGCAGTTAGCTTTTTTATCTCCTTTTACATTTGGCCATTTGAAATTTTAAATGAATAGTTTTGTTTATTGGATTTTTACCATTTAGTAATTATTTTTTCAAAGAATTATTTTCTTTTTTCCATTTTGTCAAATCTATTATGTAAAAGGATATATGCTGTTTTCCATTTCACTAAATCTATTTTTAAGAACTTTTCTTCAAATAATTTGTGTTTTTTTTTCCAAACTCTCCTACAAAGTTCTCATTTCTTTCCCCCCATTTTTCTTCAGTCTTTTAAGTTCTTTTTTTGAATTTTTCTAAGAGAATCTTGTGAGATGGAGACCAACTTATGTCTTTGAAGGTTCATATGAAGAATGTTTTGACTTTAGTGGACTCAAGATTTGAAGTCTGTTCTTCTCTATCTCAGTAAAAGCTCTTTTTTGCTCATTTTTAAAGGAAATCTGCTCTTAGAACAAAGGGAGATTTTCCCAAGCTTCCTCTCCAAGTGATAGTGGCTTCACACTGCACTGGGAGACTGTGCTGGATGGGTATGGTCAAATCGCATAATATTCTGGCATTCAGGAGCACATAATTTGCCTTTTGTAGTTGTGTTGGATTTCTCACAGTTAGTTTCTTGATCCACTGGCTTCTGAACAAGGACAAAGTAGCCAACACTGATATATTTTGGCTAAGATTCTCCCAATAAATTCCCAGTGTATGAAAGCCTCTCTACCCTGGATTTTTTCCCTGTGCCTGCACTCAGTTGCTTTTTCTCCTCCAACTGTGCTGATTGAAACAAAACTTTTCTGAAGTTCTCCCCAAATAGCTTCACCTGGAAATTTCTTAGAAGAGCTCAAATAAAGTGTACTCTCTGCCATCATGGCTCTACCCTCTCCCCCACTTTTTCCTAACCACTATAGGAGCACTCATTCTGTGTGAATTCTCCATAAAATAGACTTTTGTGCAAGTGTACATTTGGCATTTAAACAATGGTGCTAGCCCAACAGAATTGCACTATCTGCAGTAAAAATTGAATAATTGGCAGTTTAAATGTTTTAAAAAGTATTTCAATAATTTATAGAATCTTCCTAATTCAAATAGAAGTCATTCAGGTTTTTTTTTTTTTTTTTCATGGTGCTGGTATACTGTTTAAGTTTCACAGGCATATGATATTTAGCTCAGCACAATGGCTCTATACAGTTTCAGTTTGATAAGTAGTCAAATACCTCTTTTCTCCCAAAATTTCTTTCAGAGACTTCCAAACACTGAGCTAGCTTTGTGCCAACTTTATTATTGATGTGTATATCCCAGGAAAGTGTACTGACATAGCAAGTGAACTTAGCCACAGAATTTAAAACTTCTCCATTTGCTATAACCAGTAGTTCTCCATGTGGATGATGTGGTGCTGGCAGATGGAATAACTCTCTTTTCATGGTATTAATTGATAAACCAAAATTACCACAAGCTACAGAGAATTGAACCATACTTTGTTACATGTCAGCTTTTGAGGCTGCACTGAGTTCACAATCATCTGTAAACAAAAAAGTCAAATACCAGTACTTCTTTCACTTTAGTTTTGGCTTGTAGCCTTTTCGAGTTGAAGAATTTACCATCAGTATGATAGCTGAATTTGATGTTATGTTTGTCCTTATTGATGGCATTTGGTAATATGGATGAAAATATCATGCTAAAAACTCTAGGAGCAAATAGGAGACTCATTCCACTCCATTGGTGAATGGGAAAGCTTGAGAGCACTATTAATTGTCCAGGATCTGGGCAAACATACCATCATGAAATTGATATATTATACCAATGAACTTCTCTGAGTAACTAAACTCTCACCTGCTGAATCAAGAAGCTTTAACATGCAGGGTGGTCATATTTCAATAAATTGTTTTGACACATGGGATAAACCACATTGAGGGGAACCAAGGGGTTCCTACTGTGAATTAGGTCAATGTTTATCCTAACTACATGAGGGACAAATGATGAGAGTTGTAAGATATAAGTGATGAAAATATTGCCTTAAAAAACAGAATTAAGTAAATGGAGAAAATATTACTAATAACAATAATTTCTAAAAATTTGAATTGAGGAAGTGAAAGCTCTCTTGACTCCACAAGACATCAAGAAACAATGAAATATATTACAACATATTTAAAATATAAAAAAGAAACAATGAAATAAAATCCAAAGTGGGAAAAACAGACTTTAGATCTTGCTTTTAGAAGGAAGGAAAGGAAAGGAAAAGAAAAGAGAAGAGAGGAGAGGAAAGGAAAGGAGAGGAAAAGAGATAAGAGGAGAAGAGAGGAGAGGAGGAAGAGAGAGAAAGAAAGAAAAAGGAAAAAAGAAATAAAGAAGAAATCCAACCATTGGTTAATTTGATTTTTTTTAAATGAAGAAAATGAAAAGGATACCCTACCAATAAAGACTAAATTAAACTTATTAGAAGTTATTTTGACTTATTTTTTTGCCAATAAAACTGATTATCTTGGTGAAATTGATGATATTTACAAAAATATAAACTGCCCAGAATAGCAGAAGGCAAAAATGATTACCTAAATAATGTTATCTTAGGAAAATAAATTAAAAGAACCATAAATGAATTCCCTATGGAAAAAAAATGCTCAGACCCAGATAATTTGCAAATGAATTCTTCCAAATATTTAAGGAACAATGAACCTCATAGAGTATTGAGTTTGGTAACATTGTTTCTTTTTTCTTTATTTGAAAAAGAAAAGCAACAAGGAAAGAAATTCTACCAACTACTTTTATGACAAAAATATGTTTTAATACCTAAATCAATTAGAGCAGGGACAGAGAAAGGAAACTATAGACCAATTTCATTAATGAATATTAATACAAAATTTTAAAATAAAATACTAACAAATAAATCACAATATATTACAAAAATCACATAGTATGACTAGGTAGGATTTTTTTAAAATCCGGAATGCAGGACTGGTTCAATATTAGAAAAGCTATCAGTATGATCTACCACATCAATAATAAAAAATAACAACTCCATGATTATATCAATAGACACAGAAAAAGTGTGCCTACATATTTTGGAAACTGAAGGGATGTCCATCAATTAGGGAATGGCTGAATACCCTGTGGCATATGATTATAATAGAATATTATTGTTCTAAGGGAAATGGTGAGCAGGATGCTCTTAGAAAAGCTTGAAAAGTCCTCCATGAACTCAAGCAAAGTGAAATGTTCTATGTACAAAGTAAAAGCAATGTTCTGAGATAATCAGCTGTGAAAGATTTTGCTATTTTCAGCAATACTGTGATCCCCTAGTATTCTGAAGGACTTAGGATGAAAAATTCTATCCATACCAAGAGAAAGAACTGATTGGTCTCAAAACAGATTGAAACATACCCTTTTTTAATTTTAATTTTCTTGAAAAGAAATTTTTTGGAGATTCATGTTTTCTTTTCTTTTACAACATGACTTTTAAGGAAATGTGTTGCATAATTTCACATGTGCTTTCTTAATGGGGATGGGCCGGAAGGGAAGGAAAAGAGAGATTCTGGAACTCAAAGTTCCCCTACTCCAAGGATAAAGTTCAATAAGCCTGATTTTCTTTTTTTTTTCCCTTAGGGTAAATAAAATATTTTTTATTTGATTCTTTCTAAAGTGACAATGCTTTGGAGGAACAAGATAAATGTAAACTTATGAGGAAGATATATCACAAGAAAATGCAATTTAAGCATTTATAATTTTTAATAGCTTTTTATTGACAGAACATATGCATGGGTAATTTTTCAACATTGTCCCTTGCAATCACTTCTGTTCCAACTTTTCCTTAGAAAAATAGATAGTATATATGTATATATTTAATAAGTAGATATTTATATGTACTTATAAGTAGATATTTAATGCATATTTGTTGAATTTAATGTTATGCAGGGTATACCTGTCTTTGGAAGCACTCAAATTAAAGAACCATCTTTTGAAGTAATTTGAAAGTTGAAATGTATAATCATTGAAAATAATGATAAACATTTGGGGTCATTTCTCTTAAAATATCAAATGCACTATGATATGGATTCTTTAACATTTTTAATAACTTTTTACCAAACAACAATGGGTAAAACTAATGTAATTAGAGAATCAGCCTCTAAATGTGATAAGTTAAACTAATTATCAATAAATTAGAAGTTAATTCTCTTTAAAAAAAAATTAGAGCATTATAATGAGTGATTATAGAATAGGGAAAACTAGAAAATTGATTAATGGAAGATAATTTTAGATTACCAAATTACACCAAATGCTACAATAATATTTCCAGGTAAAGATCAGCCTGACCAACCATACCCTGAAACATTTAATCCTTTCCACTGTTTAGCCTTTTTCTGTCTGGCAGAAGACCTTTATTGTCATAGGTCTCTGTCTCCCTACTCAGGAGTAGTGTCCCTGATTGTTAACCCTCCATATGACCTTAAGATAAGATCTGAGATTCCCCAAACTCCCCAACACCCTGTCACTGAAACTTAAAAAAAATATTTTTTTTCTTTGGTGCTGCTTGACCTAAGGTATATTTGTGGGCTATCTGAGAGTACCAAATTTTCTAGTTGTAAGTCTATCTCATTGAATAAGCTTAAGAATCCAGTATTGGGGTAAGCACTGAGAAGTCATGGTTTCAATCTCCCTGCAGAAGTTTTGATTGAATTGTTTTTTCATTGTTTATCAAGTTCCAAGCAGTACAAATAGAAATTCATTGACTAAAGGAGAGGTTAGAATCCTGCTCTACACTCTAGGGAGTAGTAAAATGTTTTCCTGCTGCATCTTGCATATTTTCTCCTTTAAAAAAAGAAGAAAAAGGAATCTTCAGGGTATTACTGAGCAACAGCATTCAGAGATCCTGCCAAGAACAAATTGTTATGTAGTTGCTGTACTCATTGCCTACTAAGCTGTTGTTATTCATCTTAATTTGGCAAAATATGCATGCTTAGCCAAAAAGAGTACTTCCTTAGTTAATAAGAAATATGACAGGCTAATAATTCTTCGAAGGCTATTCTGGAATTTTATTTTCATTTTGAATAAATCCTAGAGTTCCTGATTAAGCTGTCATTAAGTCCTATAAAGTGCAATATATTCCATACCAGGATTGAAATGATCCCTATTTTAAAAGAAGAATGAGAAAGAGAAGGTTTAGTGAATTGATGATTCATTGCTTTGACATTATATGGGTCCTAAAAAGCTTAATGAAATATGGTGTGTGGTAAGAAGAGACAGAGACAGAGACAGAGAGACATAGAGAGAAAGGGGGGTGAAAGGGGGAATATGTGAGTCTATCTTTATAAATGTGTGTTTTTGAGACATGAAAATCTGGAATCAAATTTCACATCTGATTGTATGATTCTAGACAAGTTATTTAACATCAGTGCTCTAGGGAACTCTCTTGCAGCAAAAGTACTGACAAGTACTGGTGGGAGTTCTTTAGACCAAAGAAGCCATAAGTTTAATGTCTGTCCTTTGAAACTGGTTTCTTATCTCTTTCGACAACATCGTTTTTCTCCTAATTGTCTTTTCCCTCTTCAAATCTCTCAAATCTCATTCAATTCTTATTTTACTGAGAAAATGGATTCTATTTAATATGAGCTTCTGGATCCCCCTTTTTCTTCATCTTGAAAATCTTAAATATGACCCTCCCTTCTTTCTTTCTTTTTATCTACTCTTTGATAACTAAGTGGTCTTTCTTTTTTCCAAGGCCAATCTGTGTATCCTTCCCTCGATCCCTTCAAACTCTTGTGTGCCAAAGCTTATTTTCTTTTCTAATTTTTCATCCTTTTTAAATTATGTACTGGCTTTCATGCTATCGACTACTTCTTAGTTATTCTTTTCTCTTTGGCTTTTCATGATACAACTTTCTCTTGCTTCTCCCACCTAACTGTTTCTCAATTTTATGTCTGCTTCATCACTTATATGATGCCTTTTAACTATGGGTATTCCTAAAAAATTGTCATAGCCTTTCTGTATTTCTCTATATTTCATGCTGACTTCATCACCATGAATTCAATTATTATCACTTTGATTACTTTCAGATCCATATATTCACCCCCATTATCCTATCATCTCATGAACAAATTTGATGTTTCAAGTTGCCTATTTTTATTTTATTAAAACTTTTATTTTTCAAAACATATGCATGGATAATTCTGCAACATTAGTCCTTGCAAAACCTTGTGTTCTAGTCCTCCCCTTCTCCCACCCCCTCCCCTAGATGGCAAGTAGTACAATCTATGTTAAACATGGTACAAATATATGTTAAATCCAACATATGCACACATATTTATACAATTATCTTGCTGTATAAGAAAAATCAAATCAAACCAAAAAAAAAAAAAATGATGAAGAAAATAAAATGCAAGCAAACAACAAAATGAGTGAGAATGCTATGTTGGGAACCTCACTCAATTCTCACAGTCTTCTCTCTGGGTGTAGATGGCTTTTTTCATCACAAGACTATTGGAACTGGTCTGAATCATCTCATTATGGGAGAGAGCCACCTACGTCAGAATTGATCCTCATCAATCTTGGTTTTGCCATGTACAATGATCTCTTGGTTCTGCTCATTTCAATTAGCATCAGTTCATGCAAGTCTCTCCAGGCTTCTCTGAAATCATCCTGCTTATCATTTCTTATAGAACAACTCTATAGCATTCATATACCATAACTTATTCAGCCATTCTCTAACTGATGGGCATCCACTCAGCATCCAGTTTCTTGCCACTACAAAAAAAGGACTGCCACAAATATTTTTTACATATGGATCCCTTTCCCTCCTTTAAGATCTCTTTGGTATATAAGCCCAGTAGAAACACATTGCTTATGCCCTTCCTTTCACAATATCCAGTATTTAGCTACTTTGCAAATTATACTACTTAGGAGAATTTAACAAAGTTTATGTAAAGGTTTCAACAACTCATAGTTACGTAGGAGCCAAAATATATTTAAGTAGACTTTATTTTAATCATAAGTACCATTAAATGAAATTAGTCTGAATATCCTTGTGATTCCTCTTTTTCCATCAGATCAATATTTACTTGCAGCCTCCAGTAATTTGATGATCAGAGTTTTTCCATCTCTAGTACTGTTAATGAAATCAAACTCCAATATATGAAATTATTTTAGAAATTAATGTTTTAGCTTGTTTGGTAGAGAGAGAGCTTGAAAGAAGAAGTGGCTCTATCAGGTTTTGAAAGGTTTGCATTTTAGAAAATTTTTCATAAAGATATCACTTACTGGTCACAATTGAATCACATGATGAGAACCCAAAATACAAGTTTTGGTAGACCCAAAAAAGACATGGATATAAGGAACTAAAGCAATAATGTTTTGGATAGATTTGGGAACCCAAATTCCTTGTAGTCTTCTTTAGCATTCCTAGAGAGTTTGTGAAGACCAAGTTAACACCCTGGATACCTTAGAATCAGCTGGAGTCAGGATAAGCAAAAGTCCTTAGTCTTTATTCTTAGTGTTTAGGGGTAAGAGTGAATTGGATGGACGCAGGATCTCCAGGACCTTTCCTCTTTGTCTCCCACCCCGAAGTGACTCTGGCTAGTCTTACTCCACTCCCTAACCCCTCCTACAATTCTCTGTATACACCAATTATCAAGCCAGCACTGAATAGTGGGAAGGGCCATTTTCCAAGTATATGCTTATAAAGTATCGTCCAATTGGTAATTAGCCTTAAGTGCTCGGTTGTCCGACCTCAGTGCATTAGCTCAAGAGTTTCAGGCATTTACAAGAGTTAATGAGGTCAGAATGATGTTCTGCATATAAACAATTTCTAAACACAGATTGTTAGGTTCAAGCAGTTTAATAAGTGATAAGTAATAATCCACTCCTGTCTTTTGGGCTTAAAACCCAACATTCTCATATTACTGAAAGCATTATTTGAGAATCAGAAAACTGGGTTAAGATTTCAAAAGTAATTTATTAAAATAATTTGAATTATTGCTTATATTTTCCTTGTTATTAATCTTATATAAGGCTTGTATAATCCACCTAAGGGGAGGTAAGAGTCAGATTGGTGACAAAGTTTTTTTCCAATGTCTCATAGTCAAAAGGATTGACCTGAGTAAGTCTCAGGGATTGGCTGTCAGGGATCTTAAATTAATACTAGGAAACAAGTATAGTGTTATCAAGAGTATGGTAGAAAATCATAATCTTTTGTTTTATTTTAATGTCATAAAAGTTGAACAAACTGAGTTATGTAGATTTATAATCTCTTATAGCCCTTAAGGATACATACTTTATTAGATAGGCACCATAGATAAACTAAGAGAGGTTACAGATTAGACTAAATTCTGGATATTCACAATGAAATGATTTGAAAGGGGAATTTTTCATATCATTAATGTAACCAAGTATCTTATTCTCAGTGAAATCCTTCCTTATTCAGTTAGCTATGGTAGCTGACAAATGCATAAGTCACTTCAGGAAGCTCACATTTCCCTTTGTCTTCTACTTGATTAAAGTTAAACATTTAACATTATTATTTCATCAGTCAAGTTTTGGTAAGATGAGATTAATAAAAACAGAAATGAGACTTTCATTTAACTAAAAAAATTCAGGACAAATAGCTCTGATCCCATAACAATTAGTAAAATGAAGTTGAGCATACTCTTCTTGGCAGACATAAACACAATGAAATTAAAAAATCCATGACAGTGCAATAAATATCATCAATATTAAATAACACCAAATTTCCTTGTGCCTGGTAACCCACTCCAAATCTCCGTTGAATCAGAAATTACATTTTTGAATCCCAACCAAATATGAAAGTCATCTATTCCCTGAAAACATCTTTTCTTCAAAATTATGGAGTAGAACTTATTCTCAAGCCAGCTCTAATATGGATTCCTCCTAGTAGATCCATTTCTTTGGCTCCAAGCCACTTGCAGAGATTTCCTATTTAATATTTCCAAAATCTTCCAGTAACAAAATTCAATACAATTCAGTACAATTAAATGTAGTTTTCCACTAATCAGTTCATGTGGTGAAAAGCAGCTCAAACCTTATGGAGTTAATCTTATTAATGGCAGAACCATAGGGATATTGTTAGGAATCTAAAATTCACCAAAAAAAATATGAGAATTTTAGTTTTTACATATTGTTCTTTCTATGTTTACCTAAATCATAGATCTGATATGCATAATTACATCAATAGGTTGAATGAAGAATATTTTGAAAAAAAAATCCATGAAAAATTGATTTGTAAGAGGAAACCTATATTTCTTAATATTATCAGACAAACCTCAAAATTCAGGAGGGGGGTTTAAAATGATTTAAAATTTTCTTTACAACCAAGCCATTCTCCAATTGATAAATGGTCAAAGGATATGAACAGACAATTTTCAGATGATGAAATTGAAACTATTACCACTCATATGAAAGTGTTCCAAATCACTATTAATCAGAGAAATGCAAATTAAGACAACTCTGAGATACCACTACACACCTGTCAGATTGGCTAAGATGACAGGAAAAAATAACGACGAATGTTGGAGGGGATGTGGGAAAACTGGGACACTGATGCATTGTTGGTGGAGTTGTGAACGAATCCAACCATTCTGGAGAGCAATTTGAAATTATGCCCAAAAAGTTATCAAACTGTGCATACCCTTTGATCCAGCAGTGCTACTACTGGGCTTATACCCCAAGGACATACTAAAGAAGGGACAGGGACCTGTATGTACCAAAATGTTTGTGGCAGCCCTGTTTGTAGTGGCTAGAAATTGGAAAATGAATGGATGCTCTTCAATTGGAGAATGGTTGGGTAAATTGTGGTATATGAATGTTATGGAATATTATTGTTCTGTAAGAAATGACCAGCAGGATGAATACAGAGAGGCTTGGAGAGAATTACATGAACTGATGCTAAGTGAAATGAGCAGAACCAGGATATCATTATACACTTCAACAACGATACTGTATGAAGATGTATTCTGGTGGAAATGGATTTCTTTGACAAAGAGACCTAATTCAGTTTTAATTGATCAATGATGGACAGAAGCAGCTACACCCAAAGAAAGAACACTGGGAAATTAACCCTAATGCATTTTTGTTTTTTTTCCCCTGGTTATTTTTACCTTCTGAATCCAATTCTTCCTGTGCAACAAGAGAACTGTTTGGTTCTGCACACATATATTGTATCTAGGATATACTGTGTCATATTCAACATATATAGGATTGCTTGCCATCTAGGGGAGGGGGTGGAGGGAGAGAGGGGAAAAATTGGAACAGAAGTGGGTGCAAGGGATAATGTTGTAAAAAATTATCCTGGCATGGGTTAAAAGTTATTATAATAAAAAAATACAAAATAAATAAAATAAAATTTTCTTTACAATTATTGATTCATTTTTAAAGTCTCTAATCATTTTTAAGAAATTATTATTAGATCATTGACTCAAGCCCTGTACTTTCCATTACAAAGATTTGGAAGTACGCATATATGTGTATATGTATATATACACACACATACATGTTTGTATCCAGTACACACACACACACACACACACATATATATATATATATATATATATATATGGATATATACAGATGCATATCCTGGTTCTTATAAGAAAATTTTAATTTTGTTGCATTTTCAAATTGAAGTTGACTACTCCACTAAAATCTGAGAATATTTATATATTTATCTTTCACTTCTTTTGAGGATATATATTATCCTCATAACATCCTGAAAAATATGAAATAATTTAAGGATCTAGCAAGGATTTGCTTTAAGAATTGGTGTTCATGATGGGCATGACCCTCTTCAACAATAAAGATGAATCAAATCAGTTCCAATAGAGCAGTAATGAACTGAACAAGCTACACCCAGGAAAGAACTCTAGGAGATGACTATGAACCACTACATAGAATTCCCAATCCCTCTATTTTTATCTCCCTGCATTTTTGATTTCCTTCACAGACTAATTGTGCACTATTTCAAAGTCCAACACTTTTTTATACAGCAAATTAACTGTTTGGACATGTATACATATATTGTATTTAATTTATACTTTAACATATTTAACATGTATTGGTCAACCTGCCATCTGGGGGAAGGGGTGGGGAGAAGGGGTGGGGAGAAGGAGGGAAAAAGTTGGAACAAAAGGATTTGCAACTGTCAATGCTGAAAAATTACCTATGCATATATCTTGTAAATAAAAAGCTATAATTAAAAAAAATAAAAATACCAAAAAAAAAAAGAAGAAGAAGAAGAAGAAGAAGAATTGTTGTTCATCATTGGAAGACCTTCTATTAGCAAGCCTGAGAACTAATTTAACTGGATTAGGATATGGAGTTGAACACAAATTACATTGACACTGATTAAAAACAGTAAAATAGTTTATGCTTGGATCCTATTATATAATCCAAAATTGTTCTAATATCAATCTATTAATTAATAGATTTAATATTGTAACCACAAAACCTATTATGTGATAGTATTCTTTTACATTCATATACCACAGCTTGTTCAACCATCCCCAATTTATGGAAATCCTTTCAATTTCCAATATTTTAGTATCAAGAAAAAAATTGCTATAATTTATGCATAGATAGTTCCATTTCCCTTTTTTCATGAACTCTTAGTTGTTTTTGTTTTGTTTGGTTTGGTTTTTGTGAGACAATTGGGGTTAAGTGACTTGCCCAGGGTTACACAATTATGAGGTGTTAATAAAAGGAGGTCAGATTTGAATTCAGGTGCTCCAGACTCCAGGGTTGGTGTTCTATCCACTGAGCAATTTAGCTATCTCTTCGTGATCTCTTTGGAATATAGACCTACTAGTGATATTGCTGAATCAAAGGATATGCCCAGGTTGGTTACCCTTTGTACAGAGTTCCAAATTGTTCTCTAGAACTCTCTCCAAATTGTGCTCTAGAACTGTGGGTCAGTTCCCAATTCCATCAATAGCACATTTTTTTTTTCATATTCTCTCCAACATTTAAATTTTTCTTTTTTGTTATATTAGTTACTCTGATAGATAAAAGTTTCTATCTCAAAATTAATTTAATTTGCATTACTCAAAAGTGACTTAGAGCACTTCTTCATATATATATAGATATTTTTACTTTGTTCATTTAAAAATTGCTATTCATATCCTTTGAACATTTATCAATTCAGGAATGACTTGTATTCTTTAAAAATTTGAATCAGTTCTCTATATATTTGAGATATGAGGCTTTTCTCAGAAATCATATTGTAAAATAATGATTTTCAGCTTTCTACTTTCAGCTTTCCTTCTAAAGCTGGGTGGATTAGTTTTGTTTGTATAAAAGCTTTTAACTTTTATATAATCAAAAGTATCCATTTGAAATTTCATAATGTTTTCTATTTCTTGCTTGGTCATGAATTCTTCTCTTCCTCTACATTTGACAGAGACTACTTATTGCTCTTATAATTTGAATATGGTGTCATCCTTTGTGTCTAAATCATGCACCCACTTTGACCTAATATTGGTATATAGTGTGTGATATGGGCTGATACCTAGTTTGCATCTTATTGTTTTCCAGTTTTCCCAGCAGGTTTTGTCAAAGAATAAATCTTATCATAAAGGTTAGCATCTTTGGTTTTATCAAACACTAGATTTTTATGATGATTTACTACTATGTCTTGTGTACCTAGTGTATTCCACTTATTTCTTATCCTGGACCAAATCTATTTTTTAGTCAGTATCAAATTGTTTTAATTATTAATACTATATAATATAGTTTGAGATCTGGTATTGTGAGGCCAAGTTATTTTGTATTTTTTCACTAATTCTCTTGATATTCTTGACATATTTTCTCCCAGATGAATTTTGGTGTTTTTTTTTCAAGTTCTATAAAATATTTTTTTTGGTATTGTGATTGATAAGGCACTGAATGCCTAAATTAGTTGAGGGAGAATTGCCATTTTTATGTATTGGCTTGCCTATACATGTTTGATATTTTTTTAGTTAAAATCTGACTTATTTGTGTAAAAAGCATTTAGTAATTGTGTTAATATAATTTCTGCATTTGTTTTGGCAGATAGACTCACAAGCTTTTTTTATTTCAATTTTTTTTTTATTTTTAAATTTTTTTCTGGTCATTCATGTATATTAGCTTTTAAAATACATATTACTTTGTGCATTATTTTGGGACAGAAAAATCAGAACAAAAGGGAAAAACCATGAGGGGAAAAAAAAACAGAAAAAAAGTGAACATATGTGTTGATTCACATTCAATCTCTATAGTTTTCTTTCTGGACACAGATATTTTTCTATCCAAACTTTATTGGGATTACCTTGGGTCACTGAACTACTGAGAAGAACCACATTTTTCATAGTTAATCATCACCCAATCTTTCTGTGACTGTGTACAATGTATTCCTGGTTCAGCTTGTTTCACTCAGCATCAATTCATGTAAATATTTCTAGGCCTTTCTAAAATCGGCTTGTTTATCATTTTTTTTATAGAATAATAATATTCCATACATATTCAGCCATTCCTCAACTGATGGGCATCTACACATTTTCTAATTCTTTGCCACACAAAAAAGAGCTGCTACAAACATTTTTGCATATGTGGATCCTTTTCCCTCCTTTATTATTCCCTTAGGATACAGAGCAAGTAGTGATACTTCTGAGTCTAAGCTTATGCAGTTCTTATACTCCTCTGGATATAGTTCCAAATTGCTCTCCAAAATGATTGCATTATTGCACAACTTCACCAACAATGCATTAGTATTACAGTTTTCCCACATCCCCTCCAACATTTGAGCATTATCTTTTCCTGTCATTTTAGCTAATCTGTGTGAGTGATACAAGTGTACATTTTTCAGGCATATATTCTCCAATTGATAAATGGTGAAAGGATGTGAACAATTTTCAGATGACAAAATTAATCCCCATTGCATATAATACTTACTAATAGTTTCAGATAGATACTGCATGTCATTTTAAGGAAAGCTTCATTATTTCCTTTGCTCTCTAGAGGGTTTGTTTTTTTTTTTGTTGTTGTTTTTTTTTAATAGGAATGGGTATTATATATTGGTATAAAGCTTTTTCAACATCTATTGAATAATTATAGAATTTCTATTTTTATTGATATGATCAAATATGTTGACAGTTTTCCTAACATTCAACCAATCCTGCAATCCTAATATGTCCACTTCATCATTGTGTATGATAGTTATGATATATCATGGAAATCACCTTGCAAATATTTTTGTTCAAAACTTTTGTACCGATATTTGTTAGATAAATTGATCTATAATTTTCTTTTTCTGTTTTAGCTCTTCCTGGCTTAGACATCAGCACCATATTTGCATCATAAAAGGAGCTTGGTAGGTCTCTTTCTTCATTTAATTTCCCAAACAGGGTACTCTCTAAAAAACCCCAGAACCTAACAAGATCTGGTTATAATCACCCAAAACCGGAAGTCACTCAATGCAGACAGTAGCACAACCCTGCAGTCACATCCTGCAGTATGGGACTTTTTCTGGGGCAGTTACAAATCTGCACAGCAGCGGGGCACAGCCCAGAGTTGCCTCTAATCTGCACAGTAGGAGGCTCGGCATGGGGCAATAGAATTTTCACAACTGACTGTGCTTCCCTGGGCAAGGACACTTCCCATCCCATTGGGACTATTCACTGGTCAACCACTAATACCCACACCCCACAGCAAGCTTTTACTTGGGGTAGTGAAACTTTCACTGTTCAGCATCTAACCCCAGGGTAGTGGTTAACTGACACAACAGGGGTTCTTTACAGGGCACTTCCACAGCTCCACAGTGCAGGCCTGAATTACTTCCAGGGGGAACTCTTTCCCAGACCACTCCTATACCTCACTGCTATTTGTACTCGGCTGGCAGGACAGCTACCCATCCATACACTTATCACTGCTCTACAGAGGAAGCTGGTAACCTTCTGGCCCTGAAGGCAGACCCTACAGGCTTTAAAAAAATGAGTAAAAAAAATTAAAAAAAATACATAGATAGCTTCTATAGAGAAAGAGAGCAGCTTTTCAACCCCAAGCAGAATAATAGCAGACAGTCTCCAAACAATTGTTGGTGGGTTGAAACAATTCAACACAAAAGGCTCTCCTAGAAGAGACTATTAAAAACCTTAAAAGAGAACTAAAGGAAAAATGGGAAAAGGAAAGAGAAGCTATGAAAGAGAGCAAGAACTTCCTGAAATGTGAATTGGAAGAGGTAAAAAATTCCCAAAAAGTGCAGGGAAACAGAATTTATGAATTAAAAAAGGTTAAGAATTCCCAAGATAGTAGGATTTGTGAATTGGAAAAATAAAATAATTCACTAAAAAAATGTCAAATATTTACTTGGAAAAACAACAGACCTGGAAAATAGATCTAGGAGAGATAACCTGAGGATCATTGCACTACCTGAAAATTATGATGAAAAAAGACCCTAGATACTATTTTACAGGAATGTTGAAAGGTGTTGAAGTTGAATTTAGGTATTGAAAGGTGTTGAAATAATTCATCAAACACCTTCTGAAAAAGACCCTAAAATAAAAACTCCAAGAAATATTATGGCCAAATTTAAGAACTATCAGACTAAAGAAAAAATATTACAAGCAGCCAGGAAAAAACAATTCAAATACTGAGGTGCCACAATAAGGGTCACTCAAGATCTGGCTGCCTCCACATTAAAGGATCAAAGGGCCTGGAATCTGATATTCCGAAAGGCAAAAGAACTTGGAATGCAGCCAAGAATAAAATATCCAGTTAAACTGAGCATTTTTTTCCATTGAAGAAGATGGACATTCAATGAAACAGAGGAATTCCATTTGTTTCTAAGGAAAAAGCCAGAGTTAAACAAAAAATTTGATTTCTAATCATAGAACTCAAGAGAAGCAGATAAAGGTAAAAGGAACTCTTGAGAACTGTATTTCTGTTGTAGATCTACATAAAAACCACATGTATAATTTGATTTTTACTAATAAAATAAAAAGAAAGTAGAAATAGAAAGAATAGTGTCAAAAAGGAAAAGAGGAATTAAAAAAGAGGAAAACATCCCACATGAGTCAAAGGAAACCACAATCTGAGGGAAATAGAGGGGAGGAACATTGTTTGGGAACTCCTCAGGTTGGCTCAAAGAAAATAATTGACATAAATTTTTAAAAATCTTCTCCCACCTCATTAAAAAAGTGGGAGAGGAAAAGGAAAAAGGAAGTAAGAGTAATAAGGAAGGGTACAAAGGGGAAGGATTCAAAGGGAGAGGAGGGATCCTAAAGAGGAAGACTTTAACACAAGTGGGATAAGATTAATAAACTAGGGAAGGGAAAAGGGACAAAAAAAAAACAACCGAATATTATGATACCAAAATAAATTAATAATTTTGGATAAAGTAATGGGATGAACTTCCCATAAAGAGAGGCTGGATCCAGCAGACTGATAAAAAATCAAAACTCTAAATATTTTTTAAAAACATTTAAAAACAAAGAAAAGGTAAAAACTGGGCAAATCTATTATCTTCAATTAAATCAAAAAGAGGTACCATCCTCATCTCAGATCAAACAAAAGCAAAAGGTGTCTAATTAAAAGAATAAGGAAAAACTATTCTTGTAAACATATAACAATGAAAAATCAATAAAACATATATCCAAATATAACATCAACTTCCTAAAAATTAGAAATTGTAGGAAAAAGACAGCAAAACTATAAGGAATCTCAATCCCTTCTCAAAATTAATAAATCAAACCACAAAACAAATAAAAAAAATTAAAAGTAAATTTGAAAAGATCATGTATTTTAAGATTACAGGGCAGGAATTGGTTGGGGGAAAATCGCAGTCTTTATTCCTCAGTGAAAAGGATCCGGGTGGAAGAAAAGGAAGCAAGTGTGCAGCTAGTCAAGAAGCTAGCTTGGCAGCCACACAACCAACACCAGTCTCAACACCCAATCTCCCCAGCTTCTCTTCCTGTCTTCTCTCTGCCTCCAACCACCAAAATGTCATTTCCTATACAACAATAGGACTTCACGGAGGTGGGAAGGGACCATTCTTTATCCAATCATGTATATTAATGATAAGCCCAATTACTATCTAGCCTCATGTACGGGACCTGTGTCACTCAAACCCCACCCATTACATTTCCCGCTTTTTTTATTTTAGAACACCAGTGGTTCCTCCCCTGACCCTCAAGTCAAACCAAGGGAGGTGATTGCCTCTAACTTCTCAGGGAAGGAGGTGAAAGCCCGAAAAGGAGGTGATCACAGCCTCCCGCTTCCAAAAAGGGTGAAAGCACTAAAAGGAATGATCACGCCCTATCTGACATCTAGGAAGGGAGATAAAACCCAAAGGAAATGGGGGTTGCTAGGGAGTTTCGGGCTGAAGGGTTTAATGACAAACCCCATCACAGGGAGGTATTACCAAAAATAAATAACCAAGAGGCTTTAAAGGATGACCCTCCCTCATCAGTGAAACCGATGTGGTAACAAACATAATTTACATGCAAGTAGTGGAATACAAACAATATAAATCACTTGGTGTTGAAAAGATCACCAGAACCTAGGGTTATTAAAAGTCCCATACACCTTCTTCACACCAAAGAGATAGTCCAAAACAATCTATTGTCCAATGTTTCAATGTCAGGGAATCAAATCCCCTGAGTTTTTAATCCTGAAAAAGTCTTTTTATGTTTAGGGGTCCAATGATTCCGCAATTTTGAAGTTTGTAACAGTTTATCATTTCCAGAAATCCAAGATTCCAAAATTTAAATCCTATGTCTCAGAAAACCAAGTTCCTGAGGGTTTTGAAATCCAACATCTTTGATGTCCATAGTCAACATAACTACGCTCTTTCAATGGTAGGCACAATCCAAAGAACCAAATTTCTTGGGTCTTTATTTGTTTCAAAGGTCTGCTCCGTCTTTTGATGGACAAAAAAGGTCGTTGCACCATCATTCCTTCTCCACCTGTGAATACAAGCAAACCCTCTCCCAAAGAGTTAACCTTCTGGTCCTTTCTATTCACCCTTTCTGGTCTCTCCATCACCTGGAAATCTAAGATAGTGGACTGTTAATGAACACACCTTCGTGGGTTATAAACCTTCAGCCGGGCCAGTGCATCTTTTCAAAAATCAAAAGTTAATAGTATAAAGACAGATTAGAATTCTCTAGGTTACCTGTGCCCCCTTTCTTTTTGTTTTGGAGGAGTGTCTTAATATCCTTTTCCCTCCGCTTTTCCCTTCCTTGGAATTAAAAAGGGTAGTGTAAAATCTTATCTGGCAAAAAGTTGAAAAATTTTCTAAAAAGCAGGACCATTGTCTGTTTTATTGCTTGTGGCCCATAATGAAATCTTGTATGAGGAATTCAGTGACCTCGGCTGCCTTTTTTGGATTGCAAAAGTGAATCCTGAAAAGTGTCTACCACAACATGGATGAAAGACAGACGACCAAAAGTTTTTGGGTCACTCCATTTGAATTTCATTGGGTCTCAAACCAAGGGTTCTTCCCTGGGGCAGTGTAGGAGGTGGAAAAGAAGGAAAGCTGTACAGGACACTCCTCCCTCTTTTTATTCAAATTTAAACTGCTGAGCACCTGATGATATTTAGAATGAGATGCCGGTTTTGGAACAAAGGGGTATTGACCAACATAGTTGAAGGAATCCCTTTGAATTGCCATCAAATATGGGACCTGAAGTCCACTATGAGAATGGACATTAATATATAATATTACCTGGATGCTCCTTGGAAGTTTCTTAAAAGAGCTGATATATATTAGAGCTGCAAATTTTATTTGGGCTGTAATTTTTGTACCACACCTACGAAAAGGGAATCGATATTATATTTATGTCTCTGGATAATTAAACTAGAATGATGGGAAATACATTCTGCTGAGTGGTGAAAAGGATTCTGACTACTCTTTTATAGTTAGATCGAGTACAACACAAAATTATTTTGGATCATCCTGAAATTTTGGTCCTTGAAAGGAACTTTGAAACTTTTTTCTTCAGAGTCCATAAAATTAATAGTCTAGTTATCTTTAATGGAGACCGAAAAATTTGGGCCATGGCTAATAAAATTTCCACTTGGGATGGTCTCAAACACACAAATTTGTGTATTGGTATAAAAGGTATATATCTTATCAGGTCTTGTCCCAGAAATTGTACTGCTCATTAGTGCCTTTAATAAAACTAGCCACAAGCACTGGGTGGGGTGTAAGGCTTTGACTGGTTGTGCCAGGAGGTTCCCCCTTCACACTGTTCCTTAGAAGGACTCTGTGGGTGCCTCTTGTGTGGCAAAACATATCTCCAAGGGTTTTGGTGACTCTTTTAAACTTGGATAAACCAGTTCAACTTCTCTCAAAGCCTCTTAGCTCCTTTTAAGCTGGCTGGGAATTTAAAGCACTGTCTCCCTTAAAATGTCATATAAATTGTAACTGAGGTATCAAACCCAACATGGTGCATCCATTGGATATCTCCTATAATTTCTAAAATATTCAATTGTTTAGCTTTTCTGTTCTTGGGAGAGTTTTGACGTAAGCCCTTGGGGTATACTTATATCCTAAATATTGAAAAGGGCATGTCTTTAATTTTTTCTTTCTTTATAATTTTAATTCCTTAGTTTTCTATGGTCTTTTTAGAATCCTCTAAATTTGCCTCAGGGACATCCCAAAATTCATCCATGAAAATGCTTTTTGAATCTTTTTTCTTTAAACAAAACCAGCAACATACATTTGAACATAATGGACTTTTTTCATTCCGGGCAAAATGTCCATTCTATCTTTTATAAAACCCACAAATTAACGGGCACTGAAAAGGAAATCTTTTTCATATCCTCCTTATCAGAGGATAGAATAAAACAATCCAATCTATAAAAGAGGCCATTCTCTGAACTAGTGGAGTAATAGGCTGAAGAGTTTCCCTGGTTTCCATCTTTCATTCCTTTCTTAAATGTTAACATCCTCCATTTTCCAGATTTTTTTCACAACAACATTGGGAATTCCAAGGACTTAGAAAGGTTTTAATTCCTTTCAGCTTTCTTACTATGTCTAATAAGGCCTGAATTTTATCTTTACTTAAGGCCATGCTCTTCCATAGTGTATCATTTTCATTGATGGAAAATAAAGGTGTTTAAGCCTTCAAAAAGCCCTGCTTAAAAAAACCAAGTATCATTTTAACCCTAATTGCTGTAAAATGTCTTTCCCAAGATTGATGGGATTTTTCAACTATAAAAGGGTAAAACCCTGTTTTCCTTCAAAAGTCCATCTTAGGGCAGCACTAACTTAGCTGTATTGTCCTCCTACACCAGAATTGGTGCCTTTTTTGGCCAGTGATTAGCTGCCCTCTAATGACCTCCGATCTGCAAAATGTTACAACCTTCCAATGGAAGGCCTTTATATAGATTTGAGCATGGTCGGTCCATTGACAGGCATCTGTTTTTTGGATCTGGAATCAGAATCTGGGACATCAAGACTGCATTTAGGTTTTTGGGAAAGTAAACCTGGCCTTTTCTCCTGGGTGGTCCACAGTCTGTATTGGTGACTGGAAATTACCATTCCCCATTTCCCACATCATTGGATGGCACCCTTTTTCGTACTTTGGAGGTAAAATGGTCAAGTCTGTGCCTGGGCAAGGGATCCATAGGCGGAAGAACAATTTCCCTCTCCAGGGGTATCTCAGTTGTCTCAGCTTACAACTTTTCTCCCTAATTTAAATCCCTTTCTTCCACGGTTGCCCTGGATGATTGATTTGTAATCCTTTCCCATCATATGGCTTCCTGGCTGATTGGTCATATTGGGGTTTGGGCCCGGCACCTCTGGGTGCCCTTGGCTGCCATCATGCCCCAAGTGTTTTTGCCTGGGGCCCCTGGGCGGGCCCTCACCCTTCCCAAGCTGTCACATTCGGGCCCAAAAGTCTGTTGCATTTTGGACATGGGATGGGCTTGTTCCCACCCTGTTTTCTCATTCTGCCTCTATACCAACTTGGCTTTCAGATGCCCTTTAACCACAAAGCATTGATGTGTTTCTCTAGAAGTCCCTTGCCGGAAGGGACCCCACCCTGTTGGGATGGTGGGAAGTCTGCATTAGGGGAAGTCTGGCTATAAAAGGCATTTGTCCCACTGTGGCAAGCATGAACTCCTATAAAGGACATCTTCAGATCCTGAAAATCCTTCTCATCATTAGCATTTTCCTTCAGTTGCCTTATTAAAAATGTTGTTGGTTTTCCCATAGTTCTTGTGATAGCAGTCTGAAACCCCAAAAGTCAGCAAGGCTATTCCCTTGCATTATTTTTGAAGGCCTCCCTTTATTTTTATTGGAATAATCACGCTTTATAGCATTAGCAGCAATTTGCCCCTTTGCTATAAATAAAAACCGTGCTGTACGTCTGCATATGGACCATACCTTGTTTAGGTCTGGTGATTTGCCAAATTCTTTTTTGGGCTTTTCTAGGCTCACTATATTAAAAGTCACATTAATTTTGTCCAGGTTCTAAACATACCCTTTTAGATTTCCAGTCATCAATAAACCCGGAAATTCTGTAACAATCTTAACATAACTGATGTAGCCCCAATTAGTAGGCCTTTTTTGATCTTTAATGATTTCTAAGTTAAAAAGAAGGGATTTCTTCAACTTTGTTGACCTGAGGCATTAGACTGGGAAATTACAGGAACATAATGGTTGAACCCCGGTTCCCCCTTTTTCGGCCTTCATTAAGCCCTCTTGAAGCCTACTCAAGTTTGGTCCTGTCCTGCCCCCCCCCCTGTCCCTCCTCCCTCCATCCGGAGGTGGGTTGTGGAAGAGTCAATCACTTCTCCTGGGTGGGGTGGGCCCTCCTGACGGAAAGTCACCCCCCCTTTCACAATCTCCATGCCCTGTGGGATATGGTCATTAATTCTTCACTGTCTTCCTCCTTAATATCATGGCTAATTTGAGGAGGAGTGGAAGGAAACCAATTTTTTCTTTCTTCTAGGATTTTAGTGCTAAGAAATACATTTATAAATAAAATCCCATAAAGAATGGGGACCATATTCCTAAAATGTATGGCATTCTTTCCACCGGGACCATTATCTGAAAGATCTTCCTCCTCTAAGATCAAGGGGAGATGATTTATTACCACAAATCTGCTATCTGTTCCCAATTATAAGTAACCAAATTTCTGTGTTAATCATTTTCATACCCCCACTCGGGGTGGGGTTAGAAATGGAGGGGAGTCTTTAGCAGATTTGTCCCATTTTGCCAAAAAAAAAAAAAAGATTACTGGTTTGTTTTTAGAAAAAAGTTCCTTATTAACAATACCACCCAAGTTCCTTAGGGGAGACTTCTTCAGTCCTTGTTACCGTTGGGGTTCCAAATGTGAAGATGATTGGTATTTAAGATCAGCAGGAACAGGAATTGTTGGGAAAATTCAGTCTTTATTCTCAGTGAAGAAGGATCCAGGTGGAAGGAAATCAGTAGCAATTGCAGCTAGTCAAAAGCTACTCAACCAGCAGCCACCAAACCAACTCCTAATCCCCAGCCAATTCTCCCAGCATTCTTCCTGTTTCTCTCTCTGCCTCCACCCACCAAAATCGTATTTCCTATACAACACATCAGGACTTTTGGAAGGAGGGACCATTTTTCCAACTGTATTAATGGATAGCCCAATTACTTTGCCTCATGTACTTGGGACCTCAATAGCCAAACCTAATTACATAAATAGAATATTAGAAAAACTACTATGATAATCTTTGGAAAAAGGTGTCAGAAAAGAATAACTTTCCTCAGCAGTTCGTGGAACCTACACAAAAATTGACCATATATTAAGACATAAAGACCTCAAAATTAAATGCAGGAAGGCAGAAATAGTAAATGCTTTCTTTTCAGATTGTGATGCAATGAAAACTATATTCAACAAAAAGTTAGGGCTAAATAGACCAAAAAGTAACTGGAAATTAAATAATCTCATCTAAAAGAATAATGGGTGAAACACAAAATACAAAGAAATAAACGGAGACATACCAAAATTTTGGGGATACAGCCAAAGTGGTAATAAGGAAATTTTTATATCCTTAGACATGAATAAAATAGAAAAAAGGTTAATGTTGGGCTTGCAACTTAAAAGCTAGAAAAAAAAAATTGAAAACCCCAATCAATTAACTGCAAATTCTAAAATTAAAGGAGAAATTAATAATATCAAAAGTAAAAAAAAAAAAAAAAAACTTTGAACTAATAAATAAACTAAAAATTGGTTTAAGAAAAAAACCAAAAAATTTAAAATTTTTTAAATCATTAGAAAAGAGAGGAAAATAAATTAGTAATCTTAAAATGAAAAGGGGCTTTCCATTGAAAGAAATTAAAGAAATAATAAAGATTTGCCCCTTTATCCCAATAATTTGTAACCTAAGTGAAATGGATGACTACCTCCTAGGCTTCCCAATTAACAGAGGAGGAAGAAATTGCTTAAATAGTCCATTTCAGAAAAAATAAATAGAACAATATTAATCAACTCCTAAAATAAATCCTCAAGACCAGATGGATTTAATGTAATTTACCAAACATTTAAAACAATTAGCCCAAAGGTACAAAACTATTTGAAAAAAAAAGGGAATGAAGGAATCCTACTAACTTCCTTTTTATGACACAGACATGGTACTGATACCTAAAAGGTAGGTTGAAAAAGAAAAATGACCAATCTCCTAATGAATATTGATGCTAAAATTTTAAATAAGATATTACAAAAGAGTACAAAAAATCCCCAGGATAATACACCATGATCAAGAGGATTTATACCAGGAATGCAGGGATGGCTCAATATTAGGAAAACTATCAGTATATTTGGCCATTTTAATAACCAAATTAACAAAAACCATATGATCATCTGAATAGATTCAGAAAAAGCATTTGATAAAATCCAACATTCATTCCTATTAAAAAAAAAAACTTGAAAGTATAGGAATAAATGGACTTTTTCTTAAAATAATCAGTAGCATCTATTTAAAACCATCAGTAACATCATTTAATGGAACAACCCAAACCATTCCCAATAAGATCAGGGAGGAAACAAGTTTGCCCAATATCACCATTACTATTCAATATTATGAAATGCAAAAAAAAAGAAAAAAGAGATGAAAAAAGAGGCAGGAAATCAAATTATCACCTTTGCAGATGATATAATTAAACTTTAGAACCCGCAAACATAAAAACTATTAAAGAATTCACAATTTTGTTAGGATACAAAAATACAACATAAATCACCAGCATTTTTATACAGCACTAACAAAATCCAACAGCAAGAGATACAAAGAGAAATTTCATTTAAAATAAATGTCAATGATAAAAAATATTTGGGAATCTCTTTGCCAAGGGAAAATAAGGAACTTTAGTAAAATACAAAAAACTCCACAAAATAAAATCAAACAAAAACTAAAATATCTGCTCTTAGAAATTGAGCTAATATAATAAAGATGACAATACTACCTAACCTAATCTATTTACTTAGTGCTATATCAATCAAACTCTAAAGAAACTATTTTGCTGACCTAGAAAAAATAAAAACTAAATTCACCTGGAAGAACAAAAGGTCAATAATTTCAAAGGGAATTGATGAAAAAATGCAAATGAAGGTGGCCTAACTGTACCAGATCTAAAACTATATTATAAAAGCTGTGGTCATCAAAACCATTTGGTACTGGCTAAGAAACAGAGTAGTGTATCAGTGGAACAGGTTAGGTTCACAGAACAAAATAGTCACGACTGTGGTAATCTAGTTTTTGACAATCCCAAAGATGCTGTTTTCATGCATTTTATTTTGCTTCTTTTTTTCTAAACTGGTGTGATTGGATTTTTCTTGTGCAGCAGAATAATTATATATATGTACATATATTGGATTTAACATATATATTCTATCATGTTTAACATGTATTGGTCTACGTCATCTTGAAGAAGGCATGGGGAAGGGAGGGATTTGGAACACAAGGTTTTGCAAGGGGTAATGTCTAAGAATTCTCCACACATATGTTTTGAAAAATAAAAAGTTTTAATAAAATATAAATTTGAATGTTTCTTTTCAGCAATATGTCACTGAAAAAGGGAACTATAGGATGGTAGCTAGGGATGATTTCATGTTTTAATGGCTTTATTTTTAGAGATTATATTAAATTTTGGGGAAAGAATAAATTAAGATGTAGAGGGATTTTGAGGTTTGAATGAAAAGTCATTTTTCTTCATCTTGAGTAGTTTTGATGCATTGGGGTAACTGGAATCTTCAGTGAGAGAAAAATAGAAGAATGCTTTTTTGTAAGGAGGAAACAGTTGAAATTCATAGGATTATAAGTTTAGATAATAAGAGAACAAAGAGGTTGTTGGGTCTAATCCTATTAGTTATAGAGGAACAGAGTGACTTACTTGTTTAGAATCATAGAGTTAACAAGTAATTATAATTGGATTTGAATGTAGGTATTCCTGATACAAAGTCCATCACCATATATATTCAACCAAATTAGCAATTGAGGAAAATAGTTATGAGGGAGGATGATTTTGGAATGTAATAGTCACAAGCAAAACAAACTAGGAAACCCTAAGGGAAGGAATAGGGAAAATTATTAACAAGAAAAGAAAAGAAAGAGAAAATCAAGGGGAGTAAAGATTTGTAACAGGTTATCTCTTAAATAATTGGGAAATGGCTGAACAAATTATGGTCTTGCAATATTAGGATGCTCTAAAACCTGATTAAAAAGAAAACTTCAGAGAATCCTGATAGTGTGAACTGATACATGAGTTTCTTTTGTCAAATTTTGTGTATATGTATTTATTCCTAACATTGTCTATGCCACATTGTAGCAGTTGCTATGTTACACAAGCAAAGCATAAAAAGAGGAGAATATATTTGATAAAAGTATTAGAGAAATAAGAAGATTCTTTAGATGATGTGGTGCTCCAAGACCTTCTGTTCAGAAATGACATTGTACTGTCAAACCCTTAAAATTACAGAATTTCTTTGATAAGATCCAAAGTTATATTTTAAAAATCAACTTAAAAATACACAGATATGAAAAAGGTGGATGAAGCATACGTTATTCACTATAACATGCAACTGATAGACAACTCATTAATTTGATCCATATATATATATATATATATATATATATATATATATATGTTAGAAACTACATGCAGATGAATAGACATATGAAGATATGTAATGAACCATGAACTGAATTCAATAAGAGAATAAGCTGACGTGTTCTGGAAAATGCAAAGTATTCAGTGACCCCATATTGCTTCTTGATTAAAAAACATATTTTTTTTTCATTTCAGTATTTTCCTCATTGATTTTATGTGGTTCTCAGAATTATGGCATATCATCTTTGTTGAATTTAGATTGCAGGTAACCCAAAGAGCACTGGAAAGATATGATAGAGATAAATATTCACACTATCAGTGATGAAATATTTATAAAATATGAGATAAAATAAGTTATCAAGGAAATATATTAACAGAAAAGGAAAGGAGAATGTCATGTTTTTAGAGTTTGGTATACTAGAAGGATGTTTTAAATGCTATACCATTTCCCATGGAGTGTTGAAAAAATTAGAGTAATACTTTTATTGTTTTGGATACATCCTTAATGAATACTTGTGTGAAAAGATAGACTAGATTTCCACAAGAAAAAGAACATGAGCAGATTGTGACCTATAGATATTCTAGGAATGCACAAAATTTTAGGATCATAGATTCTATTAAGATGTTGAGATTGCCCTAGCAGATGTAGGAATGCATTTGGAGCCCATTTTCCTAATAATGTTGTCTTCTATTTCTTGTACTGTTACTGTTAGTTGATGAACTTTATTCATTCTATGCCATGTGTTATCCCAAAAGGTAATGTCATATAAGGACATATTTGACATATTTGAAGAATTTGAGAAGTATGAATAAACTAATATGAATCAATATCCTAAATCACCCAGTTAACAAGCATTGATATTGGAATATGGGGAAAACTCTCCAGGTTTAGTGTTTTGTTTTTTTTTAAACAACACACTGTTGATTAACATAGGACAACAATATACTCCTTAAGGCTAATTAGGGTTTTAATATAAAAATGTTTCTTTTTGCATTTAAAAATATTTGTTTTTAAGCACTTTGTAAATGTATTTCCATTCAGATGCATTAGCTGTGTCTGAGAATGTATGTCTTATTTGGCATCTCTACTCCATTACCCCTCTAATAAGACCTGGAGATGTGTTTAATTATCATTCTGGAGAAAGTTTTTATTCCCATACTTCAGCTTCCTTTTTTGTTGATCTCTATAAACTCTTTCATCTATTGGTGAATTTCTCCTGCTACCTTCATTTTGAGAAAGACTCCAAGGAATCTATGCCTCACTCCACATAGTTTACTATGTTACTATTATAGTGACACATCACTGTGAGGATACTTCTCCTACTCCCATTCCCATTGGCTTCTTTTGTTGTGTTTTCTTTTCTTATTAGAATTCAAGCATAGGTAGTATTTTCTTTCCTTGGTGCTTAGCACAATGCCTGGCACATAGTAAGCCCTTAATAAAAAGCTTGTTATAATAACTGACATTGTATAAAAATACTTTTAGGTTTGCAGAGCACTTTAAAATTATTTTCTTTCTTTTTTGTTTCTTTTTGCCTGACACTATCAGTGTTATTATTTTCCACATGTTTAACTTGTGAAGAAGCTTTCTAGTAAGATGAGTTTAAGTAACACCTAGAGTCAACTGTAAAAAGTGTAAAGCCAGATTTGAATTCAGTTCTTCCTCATTCCAGATTCTGTGCCACTTATCTGTCTGAATGCTGCTTAGAACAGAGTTCTGTCGTCTTTCAAAAGCTATTTTTCTTCACATTATTATTGTTGTCCTAAAATAATTTGCCTCATTTTATTCTGTATCTATCTCTATAGGTCTTTCTTTTTCTCTTAATCTTTCATATTTGTCATTTCTTATGGAGCTATATTTTTTCATTACATTCACTTATTTATCCCCCCCATATATTCAGTTATTTTCCCCACTACAGAAAGTATTTCTGTAAATATCTTTGTTCTTTGCCTTTGTGTATATGCATGCATTTTATATTTGCGCATATGTATATATGTTATACACATGCATGCATCTATAATATATTTATATATGTGCCTACAAAAGTATATGCATGTGTCACACACACACACACACACACACACACGCATACCCTTGAGATGTATACCAAAGACTCCTCAAAGTGTCTTTGTTCAATAGGAAATAAGCACAGTGGTTTCTGTAAGTCAGGGGTTTTCAGTCAAACTAGAGCTCAATGGGATTCAATCAGTTTCCCAAGTTTTACCAGCCCATTGCCCAACCTTTGTTACTAGTTTAGATCATTAGGCACAATTTGGAGAATGTTTTGCTGCTTATTAGTGAGAATATGAAAATCCTCCATTCTATGTTTTTTTTTTTTTTTTAATTTCAAGGAACACAAATTTATTGGTTCTTCATTCTCTTCACAGTCAGTAGACATAGACCAATTTAAATTTGGCTGTTTCAGCAATCATTAATTTTTCAAGGCTGGGATTATCCAAGCTTGTTTACAATTTCAGAGAAGTGGGAAATGTCACACTATAGCAGCCAGAATTGAGTTTGGTCTGATTTAATTACCATGACTGGGCACATGTTCCACACTAAGAAGTGAGGTTGCGTACACAATCATACAAGGAGCTCTGGAATGCATAGTTGATAAAGCTTTCCCAGAAAATGCTACAAGCTAAATTATAAGGTAATTGAAAGGGTGCCCTTTATTAAAAAAAAAAAAAAAAAGCCTTCTGCAGCTGATTGAGGGTGTGAGTATAATTTAAAGTTTGCAATACGGGTGAATTTATAGTCCAACTTTTGGAAGATAGCCAGTACCCTAGCCACTTCCAGAAACTACATCACCACCTGCTAATACATTTGTTTAGAACTGAGTCATAAGGAAGACTGCAGATTACAAATCATTAAATCTCCATCAAGCAATGTTACTTTACTTATTCTTTCCCAGCCCCGGTTTGATGGAGTGTAGCACTAGTCTCTTGGATGATCTGAAGCCATAGTGCTTCCCATTATTGAAGAGAGATCTAGTTTCTGAGTCATCACCGAGCACAGAGGATCCGGTTTACAGAGGGTTTGAGTGAGTTTTTACCATTGGAAAAATCCCATTTAACCCATCAATCTTATTCTTTAGGCCACTTCAGTATGAGAGCCCAATGTAAGGCCTAAGTATGGTGTATTATAGTGTTCCTAGGACAAATTCAGCTTTTCATTAGGGTGCAAATAACAATTTGAACCTGTGAAAGGGTACAGAAAAAAGATTTGATTTCCCTCAAGGTCTTATAGACTGAGATAGTTACTATGTTAGTTACATATGTTAGTATAAAGTAATCTTTTAAGTCCTTTAAGACCTGTTTGCTCTGATGTATAGTAAAGTAGAGATTTCAATGGTGTCTTGGAGTATTGAGTGGTTATATCTCTGAGGCAGCATTTTAGAGTGAATGGAGCATGGAATGTGACTCTGCCTTTTCTAGCTACATGACAATAGACAGATCACTTAAATTATTTGGGCTTTCCTTAAATTTCCTTTGTAATTGAGATAATAACTACTCTACTTTCCCATTTGCAGAATTTTTGTTTAGTGTTTTCTAATTTATTTCAATAGATATTTGTTTTAAAAAGCCCCTATCCTTAAGAAGCTTATGCTGTAGGAGAATTCAACAGTACATAGATTGAAAAATACAAAGAAATTTTAGAAGAGAAACCAGTAATATCTAGGAGGATTAAGAAATATTTTCCATAGATTAGGGAGTCTTTTCTTCCTTGTGGTAGTTAGAAAGAACCTGTCTTGTTGGAAACTTTCCATGTGTTAATTCCTGTATAGATAACATGTACACTAGATTGTAAATTCCCTGACATATGGGATTGTGCCCAATTCTTTGAATCCTCCTCAATGCTGAGTAAAGTGTCTTTATCTGGTAAGGAAGCAATAAACATTTATTGAATTGAATACCATTGTTGAATAAAGTAGTAAATGAAGAAGATAAGAAGATGGCTAATCTGAATTAAACTTAGATTTTTTCCTATTATCTTACAAGTGCTTCCCCACTTCAAAGTACTAGACTTCTACCTAGCTTCCAATACCACCCAATCAAACATAGCAATGAAATACATATATATATAGATATACACACACACACACACACACACACACACATATATATATATATATATTTAGGATGGTTATCAATCAGTTGAATTTATTAAATGCCTACCATGTGCTCAACACTATTGTGACCCGTTGAACTTGGAAGCCCAAAACAACTATCAAAACTATCTCCATTGGCATTTCAGTAGTAATACTTAAAAATACAATACCAGATATTATAATGTAAAGTGCAAAACAAGGAAAGTAATAGCACAGATATCATGTGAAGCTAATTTTCAAATGATATAATGGATGAGTCAGTATTGTAGATCACATTTGCACAAATCCATTCAATGACTGTCAATGATTTGACTACAATTGTTTTGCAATTTAGAATTCCCAGGTTAATTAATGACTTTTAGAAAAGATATAACCAGTACAGCAGCTAGGTTATATACTGGATATAAACTTCATATCAGGGAGACTTGAGTCTGAATCTTGCCTTAGTCCCTGTGTGCCCCTTTGCAACTTTAAGCTTTCTGGGCCTTAGTTTTTTCATCTGTAAAATGAGAGAGTTGGCCTGCCTTACTGCTAATAACCCTTTCAGCTCCAAATTTATTATTTTGCTAATTGAATAGATCTCTCTGCATTTAGTCCTGTTTTGCATAGATGATAAGTGACCATTATGTCCTTTCTGAGTGTTCAAATGCTATTGACACACTTAATTTCTCCAAATATCATTTTACTCCTCTGCAATCTAAAGGACTATATCAGTGTGTCTTCACCAATTTCTGCACAACTCTTCCTCCTATTGTGCTCACTCTTAGCTTCTTAGTGTATGTATTCTTCTCCCAATGAAACTGTCCTCCTCACCCCCATTTGCTTTTCTTAGCTTTCATATAACAAAGATCCCCATTTTTTCTACACTTACCAAATCAGAATTCTCATTCTGCCACTATAATGATGACCTCATCTAGTTTTAGGGAAAATGATGGCTAATTAACCAGTTTCTGCTAAGAGATTAATTTCTAAACTTTAGATCAGATTACACAGCTCTGTGACATAGATGGTGAAGTATTTGACCTGAAGACAGGAAGACAAGTTCAAGTGTACATTCAGGGACTATGATTTGAGAGTATTCACTTAAGCTTCATGCACCTCAATTTCTTCAGTCATAAAATAGGGATAATAATAGCATTTCTCTGTCAGGGTTGCTGAGGGCATAAAGTGAGATAATATTTGGAAAATGTAATACATAGCATATCATAGATTATGATTGTTTCCTTCTTTCTTCTAGGTTGGTGTATTAGTAGTATTACACTGGTAATTAAAAAAGGACATCATTATTGACCAAAAATACTCAGTCTCAGAAGATAAGACTTTTTTATGTGTTAAAGCTTGGGGAATGTAGATAAGGTATTTGGGAGGCGAGGACAGTCTTCCTATTGACCTTTAATCCATACTACTTTGCAACTAGCCCAAATGTTTAAAATATGAATCACATTGAATTTGTAAACTGTTTGAGACTTAGAATAAAAAGTATACTAAAGAAGTAAATACTATTAAAACATAAATTATTATAGTCAATTTAAAAAATTAAGTATATAATACCAATACATGTTGTTGTTGTTGTTGTTGTTGTGTGTGTGATAAAAGATTCAGCTGCTTTAATGTTATTTCCTGGGGTATGAAATCCCATTAAAACATTTTTATTCCCATTGTAATGATCCAAAGAGAAAAAGAAGTTGTCAATCAATATCATTCCTTTCTAATATTAAATGTTCTTTCTGGAAATAAGAGCTGGGATCCTATTAACTATTTCAGTATTTTTTAAAAATACCTTTTCAAAGTACCTTCAGTTATAAGTACTTTATGTGTACAACTAAGGCCCTCTGAGTCTGTTTTCAATATTTAAGATTTTATAACTTTATGAACAAACATTTGGTATTTTTTTAAAATGAAGCTATTTGCAAACTGTTTTTCAATTCTAGAGTATCTATAGCAGCCTAGGCCCCTCTCAGTTGTCCCTTAGTGCCTCTGCCCTTCACACATTAGGCACTTCTGACTTAAATGGAATTGTTATGATCTGTATATTTTGGGTCTGCATCTTTTCCTTTAACTCATGCCAAGCCTTGCCAATTGTTCTCAGCCTTAGTAGGATGGCCACTGGATGGCTCATAGGAAGCAGACCCAAAGCAAAGCTGCTTTCATTTGTGTGTATGTAGTGTGTGTGTGTGTGTGTGTGTGTGTGTGTGTGTGTGTGTAGAAAGGAGAGAGAGGGTGGGAAGGAAAGAGAGAAAAAAAATGAGAGAAAACATTAATGTGCAACCATATGGGATTGTTTAGGAGAATACATCTGTCTCTCCCTATTAGCAACTTGTATCCTGGAGCTCATTTTGCCTACCAACAAAAATTGTTATGATCAAATTCATAAGGCACCTCTAGTCCCTAATCCAGGTCCCTATACTTAGGAGGCACTTAGAAAGTATCTGTTGGATTTAATTACCTTTAGTTTTCATCTTCCAGGCAGAAAACACAATAGAGTGAAATCCATTGAACTCACGAGTGCCCCATCTTCTACTAATCATTTACTTTAAGATATATATTTTTTTACATTTTCTAACAATCCAGTAATTACCCCTAATGTTATCCTTTTCCATTGCCAAATTCAATGACTTCCCTAACCAGTAAAAGGTAAGAGAAACTCAGGAGCACTCATACACACTTTTATGTGTATGTTTATATATTAAGAAAATTGGAAAAGAAAGGAAAAAGTATGGGTAAGGGGGAAGTTCTTGATCAAATGAGGAATAGGGATAATCTCAAAATCTATATTAAACAATTATATTTTTGTGAAATTTAAAGTGTTACTAAAAATAAATTTAATATAAGGAGAATGACAACCTGGGGCAGAGAGAGACTAGTTCTTTGCAGCAAGTTTCTATGATAAAGGATTGATAATCAATACATAAAATAAATATAACTATATATGAATTAGTCATTTCAAAATAGTCAATGGCTGTGAAAAGGCAGTTCTCAAAGAAAAGCATTCCACCCAAAACATATGAAAGAATGTTCCAAATTACAAAAAAAGAAAAGGAAGTGCAAATTATAACACTTCTAAATTTCTACCTCACAATCTTCAAATATGAATCAAAATAAATAAATAAAGGCAGTTGTTACAGGGGCTGTGGGGCAAAAAACATCCTAATGTATTGGTTTTGAATGCCCTAACCATTTTGAAAAAAAATTTTTTTATATCATACCTAAAAAAGTCTGTAAACATTGCATAACCTTTGACTCAGCAATACCATCATTAGACGTATCTCAAAAAGATGAAAGACAGAAGAAAGAGACTGATGAATACAAAATATATTTCAACATATGTTGTGTGACAACATAAAATTTAAAATTAAATGGGTGCTCATCATTTGAGGTATAACTAAACATACACTATATAAGAGAAGAGGAAAGGAATAATAAATAGTACTTACTATTTGCTCAACACTATACAGAATATTTCACAAATATTCTCTCACTTGATAATGTTCCATTAGATTTTTATAATGGAATATCATTGTGTCACAAGAAATAGCAAGATGAATAGCTTTAGAGGAAAGTGAAAATTCTGATATGAATTGATGAAGAATGAAGTGAATAAAACCCAGAGACTTTCTATGATAATTACAAATTATAATTGTTAAAGTTATTTTCCTTTACAATATTGTAATTATAAAGGAAAAAATAACTTTAATAATTTCAAAATTCTTAGTTCTCAGAACAGCTTGGTGACTTGGTAATAAATACAGGTAGCTAAAGATAAAGCACCCTTTTCTTCTTTTGGTAGAGAAGTGGTAAATTGTAGGTATAGCATAAGAAATTTTCATGACCAACATATCAATTTGTTTTCCTTGGCTATAATTATTGTGACAATGGAAGGATTTTGGGGGGTGGGTGGGTAGAGAATTGTAGGGTTGTTAGATAATTATAATTAATGATGGGGGAAAAATGAGCATCAGTGAACTATTACAAAAACAATAGTGCCAGAGGATCAAAAAAATGGCAGCTTGGATGATATTAGGCTTGACACTTTAACCATTCCTTTCAGATTTTTAGTTGCCCATAAAATTCCCTTTGTTTGAAAGCCTGCATTTTGAATTAGCTTGAATGTTCCTGTTTTAGAAGCATTCCCCCCCCCCCAATTCCCTATGCCCATATTCTGGAAAGTCTACAAATTCTCTACCCCTGCTCTGTGTATCTTCATGTCAAGCTTGATGTCAGTCTTCCATGACAATTCCATAATCCACATTTGGCTCATGCTCAGCTCATCTGAAAGAAACTGTGAATAACACCATCTCCAAACCAGCTGGATATTTGAGCTTTTTGCAAACTCTTGGATAAGAATAATAGAAGTGGGAAAGTTGATGCATCTTAGTACATCTTGCATGCCTGATGAGCCTGAAATTTGGAGCAGGTTTCAAAGGAAAAAGGAAAGGAATGAACTGAAACAAGAAACATACCCACAGCTGCAGTGAAAACAGTATGACACATAGGAAAACCTGAATACTGTGTGCCTTGGAGTTCAGTATGATCTTGCAAACAGTACTATTGGACCACCCTAGAGTGCATTCAGAAATTAATTTTAAAAACTCAAGAGAATGTGAGAACTGAAAGGGTTGTTTTACATAAGATAAGTTCAATTTGTGATTCTTGCAAAAGTAAAGGCCACCAAAGCACTAACCCCTCCCCTCCCCAAGCATTTTAAATAGAAACACATTTTCATTTTTTTATTAAGTAGTCCCACAGCTGGACATATACACAATGAAGCAAAGTCCCCATAATCATAAGGGAGATAACGTGAGGTTAGGGAAAAGCTTGGGAACAAAGTAGATGCCCATTGATTCTAGGCTAAACAAAATGTGCCACATTGTATGCAGAAATTGAAAAGGACATGTGTGGAGATTCCCTACCTACTTTTGACTGATTATGTGTATTCCTTCAGAACCTGGATCCTTTGGGGATTGTAAATTCTCTGGCTTCCTTTTAGCAGTCAGTCCGTAGGCATTTATTTAGTTATTATGTGCTAGGCACAGGTCCACACACAGTGATTGAGCACTTGCATGCTTTGAAGATGATGATGAAATACTTTAATTGGCCACTGAGGTAGAAAGGTACATAATTTAATGATCCTTTAAAAAGAAAATACCTGCATCTAGTTTCTCTTCCTTTGATTCTTCTTTTTTTTTTTTTTAAACCAGGTCCTTCCTCAAATAATAAAGAGGAAGGGCCAATCCAACCGCTGTCTTCTAGCTTCAAGTCCAGTAATATTCTTTCTGTGTTGTTTGAATGTAATATAGTGTTTGGTTGCTTAGAAACGAATAAAAATAACTCAGAGAAAGATTTGCACTAATATAAAGTAAAAGATGTAGAATTGGTAAGGCAATTTGTATAACTAAAGTAAGGTAAAAAATACAAAAAAGATTATTCATATTATGTAAAGACCAATCTTAGTTCCAAAAAAGAAATGAAAAATATATATCTTTCCTGTTTCTGAATGGTCAGGAATATGGTTATGACATGACAGTTGATATATACTTTTCTTTGTAACAAGAGTAGGTTCACTGTTGGGGGTACAAAGCAGAGAGGTGAAATTATGTCTGGAAATATTTTTGATACAACAAAAATATAAATCTTGAAAATATTTTATAAGTAAAAACAGTGAAACCATAAGCTACAAAGATGATAGTATAGGGCAAATTGGAATAATGATATAGATAGGTGATGTGAAAAGAGTCACTGAGTCTGGAGCCAGGAGACATGGATTTGAGTCCAAAACTTGCTGACCAAGCAACTGGTTTAAACTCTCTGAGGCATGTAACTGTAAAATGTGAATAATGAGGTCTATATGACCTATACCACTAGAGGACTGTATGAAAAAATGCAATATGATTTATGATAGAGATGAAACTATCATTTTTTTTAAACCCTAGGCTGCCCTGTGCAGGTTCAAGGGAGGTATTATTGACCCTGGGGAAAAAAAACATAAAATTGTTTATAGTTATGGGGAGGGGAGAAAGGATTGCTAACTATAAAACACCTTAAAACCATCATTACTTCTATGACACTTTGTAGATGGTTCTATGGTTCTGACAGCAATAGAAGGCCAGGATAGTCATTCAAAAAATCTGTATTAAGAACCTACTTATATATTAAGTATTGTATTAAATTAGGGAGAGACAGAGTATAAAGAAAGAAACAATATCTACTTGATAGGAGTTGAGCTCAGCTAAGTGCAACTTTTATGTTGGGAAGGAAAATGCATGCAACATTTTTTCCTGTTTTAACTATTCTTGCTAACTCGATTGTTTGCTAAGCTTGATTGTTTCTATTCCATGGAAGAAATGCAAGGGCATCTTGTAAACTTCTGTGCTCTGGGATAGTCTTTCATTGCATTGCCTTAGTAATGGCTCTGCTTATGTAATAACTGACAAAATCAGTCCACAGAAATTCTTACCAACATGGCAGCTAACCTTTGTTCCCATGACTCTATCTTATTGGATTTAGGTAGATAATTGGGCCCAAATATTAGTACATAAGTGATTTCAAGCTTTACTTATTGGATTTTAAGGCTCTTTGTAATCTGGTTTACCCTTCCTATCAATTCAATTCAACAAAACTTTATTAAGGTCTATCTTTGTAAAATGGACCATTAAATCATTGCTACCATGATAAGAATTATAAAAGATACATACAATACACACATGTTTTTATAGTTATCTTGCTGCACAAGAAAAATTGGGGAAAGAAGAAAAAAAAACCTGAGAAAGAAAACAAATTGCAAGCAAACATCTACAGAAAAAGTGAAGATGCTATGTTGTACTCCACACTCAGTTCCCATATACCTCTCTCTGAGTATATATGGTTCTCTTCATCAATGAACAGTTGGAACTAGTTTGAATCATCTCATTGTTAAAGAGTCCCAACCATCAGAATTGATCAGTGTATAGTCTTGTTGTTGCCATGTATAATGATTTTCTGGTTCTGTTCATTTCACTTAGCATCAGTTCATGTAACTCTCTCCAGACATCTCTGAAATCATTTTGCTTATTGTTTCTTATAGAACAATAATATTCCATATCATTCATATACCATAATTTATTTACCCATTCTCCAATTGATGGGCATCCATTCAGTTTCCAGTTTCTAGTCACTACAAAAAAAGCTGCCACAAACATTTTTGCACATGTGGATCCCTTTACCTCCTTTAAGATTTCTTTGGGATATAAGCCCAGTAGAAACACTGCTGGGTCAAAGGGTATGCACAGTTTGATAACTTTTTGAGCATACTTCCAAATTACTCTCAAAGATGATTGGATCCATTCACAATTCCAACAACAATGTATCATTGTCGAGTTTTCCCACATCCCCTCCAACTTTCATTATTATCTTTTCCTGTCATCTTAGCCAATCTGAGAGTTGTGTACTGATATCTCAGAGTTGTCTTAATTTGCATTTCTCTGATCAATAATGATTTAGAACACACTTTCACATGAGTAGAAATAGTTTCAATTTCATCATCTGAAAATTGTCTATTCATATCCTTTGACCATTTATCAATTGGAGAAGGTCTTGAATTCTTTTAAATTTGAGTCAGTTCTCTATATATTTTAGAAAAAAAGAGGCCTTTATCTGAACCTTTGAATGTAAAAATGTTTTCTCAGTTTATTGCTTCCCTTCTAATCTTGTCTGTATTAGTTTTGTTTGTACAAAAACTTTTAACTTAATATAATCAAAATTATCTGTTTTGTGATTAATAATGACCTCTAGTTCTTTTTTGGTCATAAATTCCTTCCTCCTCCACAGATCTGAGAGATAAACTATCTTATGTTCTTCTAATTTGTTTTTAGTAGGAATGGGTGTTGGATTTTATCAAATACTTTTTCTGCATCTATTGAGGTGATCATATGGTTTTTGTTAATTTGGTTATTGATATACTCAATTATGCTAATTGTTTTCCTAATATTGAACTAGCTCTGCATTCCTAGTGTAAATCCTACTTGTTCATGGTGTATTGTCCTGGGGATGATTTTCTGTAATCTTGTTGCTAATATTTTTTTTAAGATTTTTGCATCAATATTCATTAGGGAAATTCATCTAGAATTTTCTCTCTGTTTTCACCCTACCTGTTTTAGTTATCAGCACCATATCTCTGTCATAAAAGAAATTTGATAGGATCCATTCTTTCCCTATTTTTTTCAAATAGTATATATATAGTATTGAAATTAATTTTTCTTTGAATGTTTGGCAGAATTCACATATAAATACATCTTGCTCTTTAGATTTTTTCTTAGGGAGGTGATTAATAGCTTCTATTTTTCTTTCTAAAATGGGACGATTTAAATAATTTATTTCCTCTTCTCTTAACTTGGGTAATCTATATTTTTGTAGACATTCTTCCATTTCAATTAGATTATCAAATTTGTTAGCATATAGTTGGGCAAAGTAACTCCTAATTAAATTGCTCTAATTTCCTCTTCATTGGTGGAAAATTCTGACTTTTCATTTTTGAGACTAACAATTTGATTTTCTTCTTTTCTTTTTCTAATCAAATTAACTAATGGTTTATCTATTTTGTTGGGTTTTTTTCATAAAACCAACTCTTAGATTTTTTGTTAATTCAATAGTTTTCTTATTTTCAGTTTTATTAATCTACCTTTTTATTTTCAGAATTTCAAATTTGATATTTAATTGGGGTTTTTCAAATTGTACTTTTTCTAGCTTTTTTTAATTTTAAGCCCAATTAATTGATTTATTTTCTTTATTTTATGCAAGTAAGCATCTAGAGATATAAAATTTCCCCCTTATTACTGCTTTGGATGCATCCCAGAAATTTTTATATGTGTCTCATTATTGTCATTCTATTGGATGAAATTATTGATTGTGTTTATGATTTGCTGTTTCATCCATTCATTTTTTAGGATTAGATTATTGAATTTCCATTTACTATTTACATTCTATAAAAATCCATTTACAAATTATATTCTATTTTAAAAAATGATGACCAAGTTGAATTTAGAAAGGCCTGGAAAGATTTACATGAACTGCAGCTGAGCAAAGAAACCAAAACCAATAATACTTTGTACACAATAACAGCAAGAATATGTGATCACTTTTGAAAAACTTGGTTCTCATCAATAGGTCAGTGATCCAAAGCAGTCCCAATAAATAGACTTTGGATAGAGAATGCTATGCATTCAGAGAGAGAGCTATGGATATTTAATGTAATTCAACACATGCTATGTTCATTTCTTTTTTCTGTTTTATTTTCCCATGGTTTTCCCCTTTTGTTCTGATTTTTCTCTCCCAACATGATTCATGAAGCAATGTGTATTACAATAAATAAATATTTTTTTTAAAAAAGAGAGTAATGTTAAATCCTTTTTTTTTCCCTTCAAGGATTTAGCTCAGGTACAATGTTCTTTATGAAACCATCCATGACTTTTTCACCTGACACAACTCCTTCACTTTTTTTTTCAAGCATAATGCCTGAATCTAGCCTTTCCTCCCATCACATTCTACTTCACATCATCCTTTTCTGTTATGAGATAGTTTCCCTTATTAAAGTGTAAGTTCCTTGAGAGCAAGACTTTTTTTTGGTGTCCTTAAAACCTACCATGGGTCATTTGACTCAAATTTGTCAATTTGACAAATGACAAAATGAGTCAAAGTCAAACTTTGACTCAAAGTAGTTGGAATTCTGAAATGTCATCTAGTTTTGAAACACAACTCAAGTGTTCTTTTCCATGACATTTTCCCTTATCCCTACTCCCCACTACTGCTTTCCTCAACAAATAACCTTGATTATTTTAATGTATTTCTACATGTATTTTTTTTTTTTGTTTCTCTGTATAGAATATAAAGTCCTTCAAATCAAGGACTACTTCATTTTTATTTATTCTACCCTTTGTTCCTAGCACTGTGTATAGTTGTAGTACATAATAAATATTGTCTATTGATCTAATTTTTTTTTTAAATCTGTACACATGGGATACTGTCTATATTTATGTGATTTATGTTATTTATAATTGACATATTCCATAGCACTAAAATGTAATTTATTTTTTATTTATTTTTGAGGAAAAAGTATCTGCTCCAATAAATATCATTTTCCATATGATCAACAGTTCAACATAGAATTAAAATCATCAGCTATTATTTTAATGGTAAAAACCTTACCTAAGTTTCATTGCCTTTATTAATAGGCGTAAACTTGATTTAGGCTTGACTAGTTTTATGATCCAGGTATGAGTCAGAGGATTTGCAAAGCAGGTTTTCCATTAATCTTTTTAAAGGTTATCCTTGCATATAATATAGTCTCCTAGTGGTAGAGCCTTTCGAAAACACTTACAAACATGATTGTTTCCTTAAGAAGGATAATTTTGACTTACTACCATCAAGAAGCCTGGCTTGAGTGCCTGTAAATCAATTATAGATTAATGCAGGTTGAAAGATTAATTTTATAGAAAGTTTGGAACAAAGGCTTAGTATAACTTTTTAAGCACTTCTGGATTGAAACACCAGGCTCAGCATTGATCATTAGTTCTTACAGAGAGGCTAGTACCTTTCTGGATATAGTCCTTGGCTCAGCCTGATTTGTAGAATTTTATTATTTCATCCTTTCTGAGACTGTGAATATCCACTCAGTTGAACTATGCCTAACTAACTATGCCTGAACTAAGCCTACCCTCTGAAGTCTGTCTCAGAAAAAAGGCTAAAGTGACCTTAAAGTGACAAAAGAGATACCAATAAATTTAAAGTTACTATAGTATTTCTTCTCTTTAGAGGTTTCCATTTAGCAGTAATTGGCCAAGGGAAGTGTTGCCTATTTATGTTACTTGATGTCCAATTATTGAAAAGAGTACTGAGTATGAAGCCAGGAGACGTTTATTTAAATCTCAGCTCATCCAATTGTTATTTGAGTTCTTGAGCAAATCACATTTCTACACTCTGAATCTCAGTTTCTAAATCTGTAAATATGTTGAGATGATTTTTAAGGTCTCTTCTAATTTCTTAATACTAATTGATTTCTCTGAAAAGCTATAATCTCTTAAGGCAAATGTAAATTTTCTTTTTCCTCCTTGATACTAAGTTTTAGGATAAGTCTCTAAGGATTTTGCTTCTTTGATTAAAACAAACAAAAAAAGGTAAATAGTAGGAAATGGGAAATGGTGGGCTTCCTAGTATGCTTTAAGGGTGGGGAAATTGGCAGAACCCTCACTGTAGTCCCACCCCTCAATCAGCCATTCTTCTACAGAGGTCTACTGGATCAAATAGCCAATTTCTTTCACTCCTGGCTTAGACCATTAACCTTTGTTAAATCAGCTCTAGGAGGTTCACTCAGACTGAGTGATTGCCAAGATCTCTTCCACCTAGCAAGTTGTGATTATTATGAAAATTCTTATGTGATCAGTAAGCCAGTTGGCTTATTATACTTCCTCACTAATGCTACCAATTAGCAGGTACCTATTTGTTTACATTTAGATGATTTAGGGGGTGGAATGGAAAAAATAAAAGGTTAAGACTCTGTTCTTATCTTTAAAGGCCTTTAAAAGATTGTGAAGCCTGAACTAAGACCTACGCCACTTACAACACAATTACTCATTCAAATTTACATGAGAAATTCATTATGAAAGAAAAAAAATCAGTGGAAACATGAACAATAGAAAAATGTCTAAATAATGACCAGAGAAGTCTAGAATGATGTGACATCAACTAACAGAGATAATTCATTTCCAATTTTTGGACAAGTTATAGTTGTGTAGTGTGTATTTCCTTTTTGCCCTCAGTACATCCCAGGTTCTAATCAAGTTTTGATTCCATAACTTCTGCATAGTAATTGGCATAATTTGGGAAAGGAAGATGTCATTTTGTCCTTTATAAAAAAAAAATCCAAATTAAGGGGAAAAAATGCCCTGGGGTTGATATGACATTACTCAACTGAGAGAATCATAGTCATAGAATTTAAAAAGGATTTTAAAGGTAATTTCATTTCCTTATTTTGCAAATGATGAACTGAGGACTTAAAAAGATAGTTGACTTGTCCAATATTTCACACATAATAAACAGCATGACACTTGTATCTGGTCCTAGGTTCCTTGAACTGCTGACTTTATTCACTTTTTAATAGAATTTTGTTTTTCCAAATATATGCAAAGATTGTGTTCAATGGGTTCATGACCTAGGCATAAAGAATGAAATTATTAATAAATTAGAGGAACACAGGATCGTTTACCTCTCAGAACTGTGGAAGGGGAAGGACTTTACGACCAAAGCAGAACTAGAGATCATTACTGATCACAAAATAGAAAATTTCGATTATACCAAACTGAAAAGTTTTTGTACAAACAAAACTAATGCAGACAAGATTAGAAGGGAAGCAATAAACTGGGAAAATATTTTTACAGTCAAAGGTTCTGATAAAGGCCTCATTTCCAAAATATATAGAGAATTAACTCTAAATTATAAAAAATCAAGCCATTCTCCAATTGAAAAATGGTCAAAGGATATGAACAGTTCTCAGATGAAGAAATTGAAACTATTTCTAGTCATATGAAAAGATGTTCCAAGTCATTATTAATCAGAGAAATGCAAATTAAGACAACTCTAAGATACACACTTGTCAGATTGGCTAAGATGACAGGAAAAAATAATGATGATTATTGGAGGGGATGTGGGAAAACTGGGACATTGATGCATTGTTGGTGGAGTTGTGAATGAATCCAACCATTTTGGAGAGTAGTTTGGAACTATGCTCAAAAAGTTATCAAACTGTGCATACCCTTTGATCCAGCAGTGTTACTACTGGGATTATATCCCAAAGAGATTATAAAGAAGGGAAAGGGACCTGTATGTGCACGAATGTTTGTGGCAGCCCTTTTTGTAGTGGCTAGAAACTGGAAACTGAATGGATGTCCATCAGTTGGAGAATGGCTGAATAAATTGTGGTATATGAATATTATGGAATATTACTGTTCTGTAAGAAATGACCAACAGGATGATTTCAGAAAGGCCTGGAGAGACTTACACGAACTGATGCTGAGTGAAATGAGCAGGACCAGGAGATCATTATATACTTCAACAACAATACTATATGATGACCAGTTCTGATGGACCAGGCCATCCTCAGCAACGAGATCAACCAAATCATTTCTAATGGAGCAGTAATGAACTGAACTAGCTATGCCCAGAAAAAGAACTCTGGGAGATGACTAAAAACCATTACATTGAATTCCCAATCCCTATATTTATGCCCACCTGCATTTTTGATTTCCTTCACAAGCTAATTGTACAATATTTCAGAGTCTGATTCTTTTTGTACAGCAAAATAACGTTTTGGTCATGTACACTTATTGTGTATCTAATTTATATTTTAATATATTTAACATCTACTGGTCATCCTGCCATCTAGGGGAGGGGGTGGGGGATAAGAGGTGAAAAATTGGAACAAGAGGTTTGGCAATTGTTAATGCTGTAAAGTTACCCATGCATATAACCTGTAAATAAAAGGCTATTAAATAAAAAAAAAAAAAAGATTGTTTTCAGTATTCCTCTTTGCCAAACCAAGTATTCAAAAATTTTCTCCCTCACATCCTCTCCCTTTCAGACAGCAAGCAATCAGATATGGGTTAAACATAAGTAATTCTTCATAACATTTCTATATCTGGCAAGATGTGCAAGAAAAATGAGATTAAAAGGAGAAAAAACACAAAAAAAAGAAAACAACAACAACAACAACAAGCAAACAAGCAACAACAAAGTAATAAAACCACGAAAATACTATGCTTTGATCTACTTTCAGTCTCCAAATTTCTCTCTCTGGATGTGGATGGTACTTTCTATCACAAGTACACTGAAAGTGGCTTGGAGCACCTCATTGTTGAAGAGTCATTTCCTTCACAGTTGATCCTCACATAATCTTGTTGTTACTGTGTATTATGTTCTCTTGGTTCTGCTCACATCACTTAGTATTGCAAGTCTTTCTAGGCTTTTCTGAAATCAGCTTGCTCATAATTTTCTTATACAAAGGCAATATTCCATTATATTCATATACCATAACTTATTCAGTCATGCCCCTACTAATGGGCATCTACTCATTTTCCAGTTCCTTACCACTACAAGAAGAGTCGCTACAAATACTTTTTTTTTGACTATGCAGGTTCTTTTCTCTCTTTTATGATGTCTTTTGGATACAGACCAGTAGAAACAGTGCTAGATCAAAAGATATGCACAATTATATAACCCTTTGGGCATAGTTCCAAATTGCTCTCCAGATTAGTTGGATCAATTCACAACTCCACCAGCAAGGTTTTAGTGTCCCAATTTTCCCACATCTTCTCCGATATTTATTATCATATTTTCCTGTTATTTTGCCAATATGAAAATTATGTATTGGTACCTCAAAGTTGTCTTAATTTTCATTTCTCTAATCAATAATGGAATATTTTTTTTCAAATGACTAGAAATGGAATTGCCTAGTTTGTGAGGGATAATTTTTGCTTACTGAAATTGCCTGGAACCATTTCCTACAGATGAGGAGCATTTCCAAACCAAAGATACTATACTTGACCATTTTAATATACAGAATTAGTACTAGTCTCAAAACAATCATTCATGGTGTAATAAAATTCCATCACTATCAAGGAGCTTTATATTAGTTCAAAGTCAGGAACTCATATAACTGTAAATAAAAATAAAATTAATCTAGAGAAGACATTCAAAGAAATAGTATAAAGTTGAAATGAAACATTAACAGTCATTTTAGGATTATAGGTAAAAACAGTCCTTTAGAATTAGATGAAAAGGACATCCATCACCTTTAGACTATGCCCTCTCATAGTTATTTTTTTCTTTTTTGTATTTTTATTTCCTAGTATTTTTTTTCTTTTTTTTTCTTTTTGCATCTTCTTAGATTTTCCTATTATTGTGACATATGAAATAACCTTTACAAATGGAAAGAATGTGATTTCTGATTTCAGACTCAACTACCCAGAGTTAATTAACATTGCTTCCAGATGACTTGAGCTTCTTTGGATTATAATTATTCAACAAGTAATTTCCTGTAGTTATTTTTCAATTGATGAAATGACTAATATTTTAGAGATATTTACAAAATTTAATGCATATGCATAGATATTCTCTGCTTTCTTAGGGTTGAAAAATGTGGGAACTTTGGGGACATTTTCTGATCTAGTGGGACTCAGTGATTTGCAATGGGAAATGACAAAGAGCCGCTTAATTATCTCATAAGCTGGCACAGAAGATGATTCATAGGATGTATGAGAATAAGCTGCTGATCCTCTCACAACTCTCTATAGCCTTTCTGACTGTAAAGAATGCAAATTGTTTTCCATCTGTGTTTCAAGTTTCAGCTCTGTCTCTTGCCTAGTGTCCACATGCCTTTGCATGCATGGTTTCTTCTTCCTTTGATGTTTTTTTTCTCCCTTTATTTTAGTTGTCTAGGTATATAATGGTGAAACTGTCCAGGACTATTGGTGACCTTATACTTTTTGAAAATGCCAAATATTGAGGTCAAATCAAAGATGGCAGGTTGAAAAGGAATATTGGGAGAATCCAGTTGGGTAGCTGTCCCAAATGACTTAAAATAGTGTCTCAGATTAAGTTTTGATGTGATAGAAAAAACAATGAGTTGAGATGAGATATTTTTCCAACCTAGAAAAATTCAAGAGACCTGAAGGAGAAATTTGACAGTAGGGTGAAGGTTCTCTGGAGCCCAAGAGAACAACAATCTAGGTAACAGTGGCCATCAGAATGGTAGTAGCTTTGGGAGGTGTCCATCTGGAATCTGTTAAGGAATTGGAGAAATGATCACAGAGAAATTACAAAGAATCCTTTTCTGATGCTGATTGGGAATTTTTTTTTCCAGTCTGTCAATTCTGAGTCACAGTTTCAGGGTGGAATATTGGAAGCACCAAAACCTTAAAGTTTCTCACAACTAGCCCTGAAAATAGCTGCACAAAATAGCTGGCAGTTTAGGACAATGCCTTCCTGCCCCAAGATGATCAGAGGCTAATTTTAACATAAAATAAGAAACAAGAACAAAAAATGAACTTGATCATAAAAAATGTTATGGTTTCAGAATTCAAAATATTAATTCAGAATAACATTCCAGTGTGAAAACAGCTCCCAAAAATGACACAAAGAAAAATTTTAATTGAACCCAAACCCAAAGAGAATTCTTGGACGAGTTAAACAAAGAAAAGAATAGTAAAAACTGGGAAAAGAAATTAGAGCTTTTCAAGAAAATTATGAAAAGAGAATAATAATTTTGGACAAGTAGCGCAAAACATACTAAAGAAAATAACACCTTATGAAACATAATTGATCAAATGGTAAAAGAGGCACACAAATCCATCTACTTAAAAAGCAGAATAGGTCAAATGGAAAAAATACACAAAGTTTCACTGAAGAAAGTAATTCCTTAAAATTTGGAATTTGACAAGAGAGAACTAATGATTCTATAAGGCATTAAGAAACAATAACACAATGTTAAAAAGAAATTTAAAAAGAAAAAAATGTGAAATATCTCATTGAAAAACAATTGGCCTGATAAATATATCCAGGAGAAATCATTTAAGAATTATTAAACTATGTGAAAGCTATGATTAAAGAAAGAATCTACATTTACCTTTCATGAAATTAGTAATTGGTCTGAAGCTTTAGATCTAGGGTGCAGCATTTATACAAAGAATGCACTGATTGATCACTTGATGAAATGAAACTCCCAGGGAATGAAATCCCCCAGGATGTTATAGCCAAATTCCAGAGCTCCCAGGTGAAAGAGAATGTCCACCAAAAAGAAGACTAGTTGAGAGGCAGCTCATTGGTGCAGTGAATAGAGCACCAGCCCTAAAATCAGGAGGACATGAATTCAAATCTGGCCTCAGACACAATACTTCATACCTGTGTTTCCCTGGGCAAGTCACTCAACCTCAATTGCCTCAGGAAAAAAAAAAAAAAAGAAGAAGAAGACTGGTTGAACTGTCCTTTAACAATAGACCAATGCCTAGAGTGAACAGTGTGGTACTGAGGTGAAATATAAATTATTTTTATAAATATTATTATTTATATAATATATATAACTTATATATAATAAAGCTTATTATAAATAATAATATAATGTCCAATATCTCAAAACTACTTTCTTCTAATATTTAAATGAGGCTTAAATTTTAGTGTCCCAAATTGCAACCACAGTTACAATTATTATTGAATTCTAATCATTCTCCTAATCAGTTATATTCTTCTTTTATTTTTAGCCTTCCTTTTTATAATTAGGAGTGAATTACTTGGCCCATATTCATATCATACACTGAATATGTCTTTTGCTCTCTTAGGAGTAGTGGAATCATAATCTTAAATAACTTTTATTATAAGTAAGGATTTGTTAATAACCTAATGAATGTGATAATCTTAATTAAGGTTTCTTTAGTCCTGAAACTCCTCTACAATCCACAATAGAAACGTAAAGGAGAATAACTTGTATATATGCAATCATTCTGGGTTTCAGATTATTAGACATCTTAAAACCAGACATGAATTTAAATAATTCAGGTTCCCAAATATATTAGAAAATAGTTTTTATCACTTGTAGACAATCTGGACATTCCATTGATTATCTCCAAAAGTGAGATATGTTAAATAATAATGTTAATAATGGAAATCTGTTATTATTTAAAAGGCCTATAACAATTTTAAAATTAATAAATTGTAGCCCTTGGTTTAAAATATTCTTTACTATATTAAGGAAAAGTCTTTTTACTATGCTTTTTAATGTTTTTAAAAGAAGTATACACACATATTCTCAAAGGTTTCTTTTTTCTGAATTTATTGATAATAATTATTTTTCCTCAATATGGTCTATAAATGCTTATAGTTTTTCTAATGTTGACTCAACATTGAATTCCTGAAAAAAAATTTCAACCTAGTTTTATATTACAATCTTTTGGATATGTTACTATGGCTATTTTGATAATGTTTTACTTTAAAATAAATAGAAAATTATTATTTAACTTCTTGGTGCTCCTTGGCAGCTTTTTCTAATCTTAGATTTTTTTTTGAGGCAATCAGGATTACAATACTTGATGGAGGCCACACTGAGGTTACATTTGAACTGCCATCTTCCTGAATCCAGGACTGAAGCTCTATCTGCTGTGTAAAGAAATTATACAAAATTACAAATTAAAGAGCAGTTATTGTTCATCCTTGACAAAGGATCTTTTCTCAATGGAAAGTCATATGTCTTGATGAAATCACATTTCTAGGTGTATTATCTTTTTCAAAAAAGCAGTTAGGGGGCAGAGCCAAGAAGGCAGAGAAGGCACACGCAACTTTCTTAGCTCTTCTCTTACCCTCTTTATCAATATTATATCGAGCCTCAAAAATAGTCTTGACTGCTACAATTCGTAAAAAGGAAAAAGGTAGAACAACTCACCTGCCGAAGAAAAATCTGCAGTCTCCCAAAAAATTGGTTTCCGGGCCGGGAATCAGCGCCAATGGGAAAGTGGAAGTTCGAGCCTCCAAAACCAAAAATTAAAAGAAAATCCAAACCAAAACCCCAACCCTTGCCGGGCTTTTCCCCGGGCCAATTAACCCCAAGGAAGGAACTCAACCAGGTTAACCTCCAACCCCAGTAAACTCGGCTTGGGCCGGCTTTTCCAAACCAATTTCATCAAACAAGGCTCAGGGTTTTCGGCAATCTGTTCCCGGCTCTAATCTACACCCCAAAACTTAACCTAAAGGCGTAACCTACCATTTGCCGAAATTCGCCTTAACCCACAAGCCAAATGGGAATAACCGGCCTGCCCCAAAATCCCTTTCCTGGGGAAGAGAAAAAACTCCCTCAAAACCTCCCATACCTCCAAGGCCAGAAATCCATTTCCATCTTTCCCTGCTCTGCAGAAAACTGGTAACCCCTTGCCTGAAGGAACACCCAAAAACTTTAAAAACATAAAATAAAAAATGAAAAACATCCAACAACTTCTATCGAAAAAAAGCAAATCCAAACCGAAAGAACCTCAAACAAAAAAGCCATCAAAATTCCCTTTACATAATGCTCTCCAAAAAAACCATTAAATCCTCAAAAGTTAAAATAAATGGGAAAAGCCTTAAAAAACAACAACTTCCAAAACAATTGGAAAAAACCCCAAAATGCAAAAAAAAGTGGTGGTGGAAAAAAAAAAAAGGCTCTCAAAAGAAAATTGTTGGAAAAAAAAAAAATTACTAAAAGTAAAATTTGTAATTGGAAAAAAAAAAACCCAAAAAGAAAAATCTTAATTGGAAAAAAAAACACTCAAGAAAGGTCTTATTGGAAAAAAAAAACCACTAAAAAAATTAAGTAAAAATGGAAAAGAAAACCAAAAAACAAACCATTTAAACCTCAAGGAAAATACAGAAAAAAAAGCCAATGAAAAAAATAATTCTTTTAAAAAAAAACAACAAAAAGCAAATAATTCATAAAACAGCAAAAATCAATCAACAAAAAACAAAATGAAAAAAAAAACCAAATATCTACCAAAAACAAAACTTGGAAAAAAAGAAATCCAAAATAATCCCAAAATTATTAAACTTTCCAAACCTAGAAAAAAACCAAATACTATTTTCAAAAATCATCAAAAAAACACCCAAATGGGAACAAAATAAAAATAAAGGCATTGAAAACCATAACACCTTCTAAAAAAACCACAAACCCAAAATTTTGGCCCAAAGAAACCATCAAATTAAAGGAAAAAATTTTCAAAACAAAAAAAAAAAAACCATTTAAAACAGGGGCCCCACAAAAATCACCAAAATCGGCCCCCTCCCATTAAAAAAAAAACCAAACCAAGTTTCCAAAAAAAGGCAAAATTAAACGAAAAAAAACTAAACCAAAACATTTTTTTAAGGAAAAATGGTTTAAAAACAAAAATTCCATTTTTTCCAAAAAACCAAAACAAAACAAAAAAACTCCAAAAAAAACTCAAAAATCAGAAAAAGGGTAAAAAAAACTCTTCAAAATTTTTTTATTGGAAATATAAAAAAACATTATAAGAGTTATATAAATAAAAAAGAAATATGGAAAAATATTGGCAAAAAAAATTAAGGAAAAAAAAACATCCCACAAAAAGGCAAAAAACTTTCCTTCTGAAAACGAAAGGGGAAAAACATCTGTAAATCCCCTCTCCAAGGTTGCTCAAAAAAAAAAAATAAATTTTTTATTTTTAAAAGAAAATTCTCTCCCCTCATTGCGGGAGAAAGGAAAAAAAAAAAAAAAAAAAATAAAAGGAAAGGGAAAAACTCCAAAAAGGGAAAGGGAAAGGGTTATAAAGAAATGCCAATACAAAAAGGGTACATAAATTTAAAAAAGAAAATTTGGGGAGGGAAAGAAAAAAACAAAAACTTTAAATTTAGGAAATGGCACAAGAAATTTAGTCCCATTTAACCGAAAGGGAAAAAACTCCCCCAAAAAAGGCAAAATAACAAACAAATCAAAAATCAAAACCCTACAAATATTTTTTAAAAAACACATTTAAAAAGGGAAACCATTATAAAAGGAAAAATACAAAATCTAAAGCCCTTCAGGTACTAAAAAACATTCCCCTTTCTCCAAATAAAAAAAATAAAAGTTAATCTGGAAAAAACCAAGGAAAAACCCCACATCCTCTAAAAAATAAACCAAGAAACCGCACCAATAAAACCTAAGCCCAAAAAGAATCCCAACTTCCAAGGGAAGAAAAATTTGCAGAAAAAAACAAAAAACGCCAAAGAAGGAAATCTCAACCTTGCACTCCAAATTAAACAAAATTCCAAACCACAAAAAAAGAGAAAAATTAAAAAGTAAAAAAAAGAAAAAAGGTATTTGGAATCTTTGGAAAGAAAAGAAATAAAAAAAAATTACCCTTTCCCTCCAGCAATTGAAAAACCTATTCAAAACAAAAATTTAGGAAACAAAAACCTCCAAAAAAATGCAAAAAGCAAAAAAAAAAGCCCTTTCAACAAATAAATAAAAACTTCCCATTCAACATAAAAGGAAAAGAAACCAAAAAAGAATTAAACTAAACAATCTCATCTTAAAAATGTTAAGGGAAGCAGAAAATTAAATACAATTAATAATTTCCTCAAAATAAACAAAATAAAACATCATACCAAAAAGGGGAATCACAAAGCCAAAAAGGTTTATATCTTTAAAACTTACCAAAAAAAACAGAAAAAATTAAAAATTGGGCCATCTAAAAAAAACTTTAAAAAACCAAATTAAAAACCCCAATCAAAAAAAAAATTTGAAAATTCTAAAAAAAAAATTAATAAAAAAAAAAATAAAAACAATTAAAAAACTAAAAATTTGGTTTTATAAAAAAAACCAATAAAAAATAAACCTTTGGAAATTCAATTAAAAAGGAAAAGGAAAATAAATTAAAAGGGCAAAAAAAAACTTTCCACCAAGAAAAGGGAAAAGAAAATGAAAATTATTTTTCTCCAACACCAATTTAATAACCAAGGTAAAATGGATGACACATCCAAAAAAAACTTCCCAAAACTAACAGAAAAAACCTTGGAAAAATCCCATTTCAAAAAAAAAGAAAACAATTAAACAACTTTACTAAAAAAAAATCCCCAAGGACCAAATGGTTTACATGCCAAATTTAAAACATTTAAAAACAAGGGCCCCAATCTATATAAAAGAAAAAAGGGAAAAAATCCCTACCAAATTCCCCAGACAAACAAACCAACGAACCTAAACCCAAAACAAAACAGAAAAATTACCAAACCCCCTAAGAAAGAATCAAAAATCCCAAAAAATATTGCCAAAAACCCGCCATCTCCAAAAAAACCAAATCCAGAAAATTTTATACCAGGAATGCAAGGGCTGGTTCAATATTGAAAACTTATCAATATAATTGGCCTGTCAAAACCAAATTAACAAAAACCATTGATCATCTCAATAGATGCAAAAAGCATTTGATAAAAATCCAACATCCATTCCTATTAAAAACACTTGAGGGTATGGAATAAATGGACTTTTCAAAAAATAATCAGCAATCTATTTAAAACCATCAAGTAAACATCATATGTAATGGGGAACAAACCAACCATTCCCAATAAGATCTGGAGTGGAAACAAGGTTTGCCCACTATCACCCGTTACTATTTAATATTGTTTAGAAACGCTAGCTAAACCAATAAAGAGCTGAGAAGAAGAATTAAAGGAATAAGAATAGGCAATGAGGAAGCCAAATTATCCTTTTGGGCCTTGGCGATGGTATACTTAAAGAACCCAAGTTTTTGCTAAAAAGGTTTTAAGGAAATAATACAACTTTAACAAAAGTTGCTTTGGTTATAAAATAAACCCACAAAGTCATTGGATTTTATATCACCTAACCAAAATAACAGTCCAGAGTTAAAGAAATTCCATTTAAAAGTAACTACTGATAATTATAAAATATTTAGGAATCCTTCTTAAAGGGAAAATCAAACTTTATGAGCAAAATTACAAGAACACTCACAAATTAAGTCTGATCTAACCAATTGGAAAAATATTAAATGTCTTGGTGGGAAGGCAAATATAATAAAGATGACAAATTATTACCTAAACTAATCTTTTATTTAGCCTTTCCAAATCAGACTCCCAAAAACTATTTTAATGACCTAAAAAATAACAACAAAGTTCATATGGAAAAACAAAAGGTCCAAGAATTTCAAAGGAATTAATGAAAAAAATCAAATGATGGGTGGCTTGGCTTTGTCCAGATCTAAAAACTATACTATAGAGGCAGCGGTTACCAAAAACTATTTTGGTATTGGCTAAGGAATAATTATTGGATCCCAATTGGAATAGATTAGGTTCAAGGGATAAAAACAGTCAACAAATATGAACTTGGTCCTTTGACAAAAAAATCCCAACTTTTGGGATAAGAACTTTTACTGTTTGAATAAAAATTGCTGGGAAAATTGGAAACTAATATGGCAGAAACTAGGCATTGATCCATATTAACGCCATTACCACCAAGAAAGCTCAAAAATGGGTTCATGACCTGGGCATAAAAAGGGAAATTATTTAAATTAAGAAGGAACATGGGATAGTTTACCTCTCAGACCTGTGGAAGGGAAGGGTTTTTATGACCAAAAAAGCAGAACTAGAATCCATTACTGATCACAAAATAGAAAATTTCAATTTCCAAACTGAAAAGTTTTTGTACAAACAAAACTAATGAAGACAAAGATTAGAAGGGAAGCAATAAAACTGGGAAAATATTTTTTACAAGTCAAAGGTTCCTGATAAAAGGCCTCATTTCAAAATATATAAGAGAATTAAACTCCCTTTTAAAAAAAATCAAAAATTCTCCAATTGGAAAAATGGTCCAAAGGATATGAACAGACAATTCTCAGATGAAGAAATTGAAACTATTTCTAGTCATATGAAAAAAGATGCTCAAGTCTTTTAATCAAGAGAAATCAAATTAAACCAACTCTAAGAAACTAACACCTGTCAGATTGGCTAAGATGACAGGAAAAAAAATGATTGTTGGAGGGGATTGTGGGAAAAACGGGACAAGATTCATTGTTGGTGGAGTTTGAACGAATCCAACCATTTTGGAGAGTAGTTTGGCATGCTCAAAAAGTTATCCAAACTGTGCATACCCTTTGATCCAACAGTTTACTACTGGGGATTATATCCCAAAGAGATTATAAAAAGGGAAAGGGACCTGTATGTTACGAATGTTTGTAGCCCTTTTTGAGTGGCTGGAAAACTGGAAACTGAATGGATGTCCATCAGTTGGGGAGAAATGGCTGAATAAATTGTTTTATGAAAATTATGGAATATTACTGTTCTTAAAAATGACCAACAGGATGATTTCCAGAAAGGCCTGGGAGACTTAACGAATGATGCTAAAGTGAAAACGGGACCAGGAGATCATTTAATACTTCAACAACAATACTAGATGATGACCAATCCCTGATGGATCAGGCCATCCCTCAGCAACGGAGATCAACCAAATCATTTCTAATGGGCAGTAATGAACTGAACTAACTATACCCAGAAAAAGAACTCTGGGAGATGACTAAAAACCATTACATTAATTTGTCCCTATTTTACACCACCTCTTTATTTTTTCACAATAATTTACCAAAATTCAAAATCTGATTCTTTTTTCAACAAAAATAATGTTTTAGTCCATTATACTTATTGTGTATCTAAATTTATATTTTAATATATTTAACATCTACTGGTCATCCTGCCATTTTAGGGGAGGGGTGGGGTAAGAGGTGAAAAAATTGGAAAAAGAGGTTTGGCAATTAAATGCTGTTAAAAGTTACCCATGTATATATCCTGTAAATTAAAGGCTATTAAATAAAAAAAAAAAAAAAAAAAAAGAAAAAAAATTAGACCAAAATCTCCCTAATGAATAATTGATGCTAAAAATCTTAAATAAGATATTTAAAAAAGACCTGAAAATCATCTCAAGATAATAACACTATGATCAAGTAGGATTTATACCAAGGGAGGGCCCCAATATTAGGAAAACTATCAATATAATTGGCCATTTAATAACCAAATTAACAAAAACCATATGATCATCTCAATAGGCAGAAAAAGCATTTTGATAAAATCCAACATCCATTCCTATTAAAAAACACTTGAAATATAGGAATAAATGGACTTTTCCTTAAAATAATCCAACATTATTTAAAACCATCTTAACATCATATGTAATGGAGACAAACCAATCATTCCCAATAAGAATCGGGTTAAACAAGGTTTGCCCACTATCACCGTTACTATTTAATAATTTTATTAGAAAACGTAGCTTTAGCAATAAGAGCTGAGAAAGTTAAAGGAAAAGAATAGGCAATAGGGAAACCAAGTATCACTCTTTGCCCGAACAGATAGGCTTATAGAACCCCAGAGATTCTGCTAAAAAGTTATTAGAAATAATCCACAACAAACAAACAAACAGCATATATCCTGTAAATAAAAGGCTATTAAAAAAAAAAAGAAAAGAAAATAAAAAAAAATTTTTTCCTCTCATAAAAAAAGCAGTTATTCTTTTCTGAATCTTTTCTATCTTATTTTGTGACTTACATGTAGCTAATAGCTAGCTGTTTCAATTAAAATTGCTGTAAAATTAATTACAATTAAAATTACTAAAATTGGCTTACTATGACACAATTCTTTTTTTTTTATTATTTAATAGCCTTTTATTTACAGGGAAATTTCTTTAAGGCTTTTAAAATTGCCAAAACCTCTTGTTTAATTTTCCCTCATACCCCTCCCAGATGGCAGGATGACCCAGTAGATTTAAGTAGATTAAAATTAAATTGCCAATAAGTATACATGACCAAAAATTTATTTTGCTTGTACAAAAAAATCAACTTAAATATTGTAAAATTAGCTTTTGAAGGAAATCAAAAATGCTGGTAGGCATAAAATAGGTATTAAATTCAATGTAATGGTTTTATCATCTCCCAGAGTTCTTTCTTGGGTAGCTGGTTCAGTTCATTACTGCTCCATTGGAAATGATTTGGTTGATCTCCTTCTGAGGGGCCGGGTCCTTCAGAACTGGTCATCATATAGGGTTTGTTGAAGAATATAATGATCTCCTGGTCCTGCTCATTTTCCTCACCATCCGGTTCGTGTAAAGTCTCTCCAGGCCTTTCTGAAATCATCTTGTTGGTCATTTTCTTACAGGGCAATTTTCCATAACATTCAAATACTTTATAACCATTCTTTCCAATTGTTGGGCTTCCATTCATTTTCCAATTTCTAGCCACTATAAAAGGGCTGCCACAAACATTTTGGTACATACAGGTCCCTTCCCCTTCTTTAGTATCTCTTTAGGGTATAAGCCCAGTAGTAACACTGCTGGATCAAAGGGTATGCACAGTTTGATAACTTTTTGAGCATAGTTCCAAACTACTCTCCAAAATGGTTGGATTCATTCACAACTCCACCAACAATGCATCAATGTCCCAGTTTTCCGCATCCCTTCCAATAATCATCATTATTTTTTCCTATCATCTTAGCCAATCTGACAGGTGTGTAGTGGTATCTTAGAGTTGTATGACACAATTCTTATGAATAGAAATCAATTTATTTGTATTAAGGCATTATACTTATGCCATGCTTTTGTTATAATATAGATATCACTTTGAGTTACACAATAAATCATCAACAGCTTTCCATTTGATACTACATGAATTAGAACATCATCAAACATATTAGAATCTTGGTAAGATTATGAGCCACAAGACAGGTAAGTTTGAGCACAATAGATACTGAGCATGATCTTTCAGGAAAAGTGGTTCTAAAATGAAATGCTTTCTATTTGGTAGGCAGCATTAAGGAATTGTCTACTTGTAGAAGGTTTGCAATATAAGGAAAGGTAGAAAAGATGACTGAAAATAGATTCTGCCTGGAAAACTGATCTTAGAGTTGTGAGTATTGAGTCTGCATAAAGTATATGTGACATCTTGGTTATAAAACTTCAGATCCTTAGGCTTTAGTTCCTTTATCTTTAAAGTTAAAGAAATGATTCATTTATTCAAAAACTATCAAGAAAAAATGAATCTATATTGTTGTATATCCATAGCTGATGATGGGTTATTATATCCTTTTTTGCAGGGATATTTGAATTCAAGATCTTGTTAGAGGCATTAAGTATTAATGCAAATCAAAAACTCTTAATCCCAAATTATTTCTTTAACTATTTGACCTTGGTTTCTAAGATTTCTTTGAATTCTTCAACTCTATAATTCTATCTCCCAGTTTTGTCTCTAAGTGGCCATCTTTGGATGTTGCTTGATTTCAAACACTATAATAAATTTTCTGGATGGATACAGATTGTATTTTGTGGTGGTGTTTTTCAATTATATTACTCTAACGTATTATGGTAGCATATTAACAGCTTTGCTTAAGTGATTCTGGTAGTTTACTATATACAGTTTATAATAGATATTGTTCAACCCCTTATTTCTGTGATCCAAATTTTGGTAATATTTGTTATCTTCAAAACTATCATTTTTCATCTATTTCCTATGTCACTCCTCTGTCAGAAAAACAAAATGAGAATAGATGGATTTTATATCCTGTGAAAAAATGCTGTGAATAGAATAAATCTGACCAGCAGCAAACATCCCTTTGCTTTCCCTTACTAATCAGTTTTGTATTAAGCATGGGTTTATGTAGATAAGATAGTTTCCATTTAGAATGCATTATTTCCATTTCCATAATTTTCCTAAAACTTGTTTTAGATTTTCACTGTCACTGAATGATGCAGTGAATTAGCCCTGTAGTTCATGCATTTATTCACAAAATGGATTGTCTTAAATCTACTTTTTTAAAGATCTGAGGTGGCTTTTATGATCTATTTTTTCCCACCAGCCAACCATGATTCTTCTATGATTAAAAAAAAAAATTATTACTGAATGTAGTACATTCATTTAACATTTTATGTAGATTCAATGGAAGATTGTATCTTGACACTTTTCTATTTCTTTGCCATTACTGAAAGTAAACAGTGTCCAAGATTGTAAGGTAGTCTAGCCAAGCCTCAAATACTTCAGTCCCCAAGCCAGTTGTTTGTGCACTTAGTGGGGAAAAAGACTCTATTCAGAGTGTCTCATTTAAGTTTTAAGACTTTAGAACATGTTTTTTCACTTAACCACAAATATTTACTCTACTCCTAGAGCAGCAAACAGATTGCATGCAAATTTGCCCAGCTTTTTGTATCTTTTTTTTTTCCTTTGAGGAAAGCTGACTACCATTTGGACTAGAAGGGAAGAACTTAAAATTCATTTAGACCTTGACAAAAGTGAAAATCAACCCATGAAGAAGCATAGAAGTCATAGGATTATAGCTTAATAGAAATGTAAGGGTCAAGTCCAAATCTTTTATTTTTTTAGATGAGGACCTGAGTTTAGTGGTAACTTCCTAGTCCAGGATCACACACTTTGTTGGTAACTAAAGCTGAATTTGAATTAAGATCTTCTTTGTTCCTGGTCAAACACTAAATCTGTTGTGTCACCTACCTATAGTTGAGTTATAGGATTGCCATAAATACAATCTATGTCTGTTGTGGAAAAGATAGGGCAATCTGTCCATTGGTAATGTATAAATTTGCATCAAAATGAGGGTTTAATAACTCCTAACTTCCCTCCCCCCTTCCTTTTAACAAACTACAAGGCATATTGATAAAATTATATAGGAGCAATTGACAGAGTATGCAAGATGTCACTCGTATTGAGTGGTGATATTGGTTTCTTTTATTACTTTATCTCAAAATAATATTTTAAATTTTAATACAATCAGTATAAATGTCCTAAAAATACAATATAACCTTGAAAAAGATGACTTTACAAGATTTTGTGTGTTTATGTATGTATGTGTGTCAGTATGTGTATACACATGAACACATATACTTATGCCTACGGTAACTAAAAGCTTGATATTTTGTCAGAGGAAAACACTGACCTTTAATGTGAAGGAGATGGTTAAATACTTAAGCAAAGTCATTCTGCTCAATGATAAAAAATATAGTTTTTTGGATTTGATATTTTTTTCTAGGGCCACAATAGGAAAAAAAAAATATTCTCCAAGTCTCTAAGAAAATATTTAGTGATACAATACATTTCATGTTGTTGTAGTAGATTTCCATTTAGTTTTGCTTCAGATACTACTAAAACTAAGTGTTAATGTAATTGAGAAAATTATTTGCTAATTGCCACAGTGGTTTAGATTTCCTCTCTTAATCCTGTCCTTCCCTCATTTCCAAATCAGTACAAACAAAATCCTTGTTCATTCCCATTACTGGACAACTTTATTTTTGATGCAGATTTAGAAACTAATAGACTGAAAACATTTTCTGTCTTTTCTTCCTCTAATGAAAAGCTACAGAAAAATACAGAGTATTTTTTTTGTGTATTTTGGTTAACATTTCTCTGCTTCATATCTTCACTTCAGACTCCATTCATACTGTTTTTTTTTTTTAATTTAATAGCCTTTTATTGACAGGTTATATGTATGGGTAACTTTACAGCACTGACAATTGCCAAACCTCTTGTTCCAATTTTTCCCCTCCTTCCCCTCATCTCCTCCCCCAGATGACAGGATGACCAGTAGATTAAAATATAAATTAGATACACAATAAGTATACATGACCAAACCATTATTTTGCTGTACAAAAAGAATCAGACTCTGAAATATTGTACAATTAGCCTGTGAAGGAAATTCAAAATGCAGGTGGGCAAAAATATAGGGATTGGGAATTCAATGTAATGGTTTTTAGTCATCTCCCAGAGTTCTTTCGCTGGGCGTAGCTGGTTCAGTTCATTACTGCTCCATTGAAATGATTTGGTTGATCTCATTGCTGAGGATGGCCAGGTTCATCAGAATTGTCCATCATATAGTATTGTTGTTGAAGTATATAATGATCTCCTGGTCCTGCTCATTTCACTCAGCATCAGTTCATCTAAGTCTCTCTAGGCCTTTCTGAAATCATCCTGTTGGTCATTTCTTTTTTTTTTTTTCTTTTCTTTTTTTTTATTTAATAGCCTTTTATTTACAGGATATATACATGGGTAACTTTTACAGCATTAACAATTGCCAAACCTCTGTTCCAATTTTTCACCTTCTTACTCCCCACCCCTTCCTAGATGGCAGGATGAATAGTAGATGTTAAATATATTAAAATATAAATTAGATACACAATAAGTATACATGACCAAAACGTTATTTTGCTGTACAAAAAGAATCAGACTCTGAAATATTGTACAATTAGCTTGTGAAGGAAATCAAAAATGCAGGTGTGCATAAATATAGGGATTGGGAATTCAATGTAATGGTTTTTAGTCATCTCCCAGAGTTCTTTTTCTGGGCATAGCTAGTTCAGTTCATTACTGCTCCATTAGAAATGATTTGGTTGATCTCGTTGCTGAGGATGGCCTGGTCCATCAGAACTGGTCATCATATAGTATTGTTGTTGAAGTATATAATGATCTCCTGGTCCTGCTCATTTCACTCACCATCAGTTCGTGTAAGTCTCTCCAGGCCTTTCTGAAATTATCCTGTTGGTCATTTCTTACCAAACAATAATATTCCATAATATTCATATACCACAATTTATTCAGCCCTTCTCCAATTGATGGGCATCCACTCAGTTTCCAGTTTCTAGCCACTACAAAGAGGGCTGCCACAAATATTCGTGCACATACAGGTTCCTTTCCCTTCTTTATGATCTCTTTGGGATATAAGCCCAGTAGTAACACTGCTGGATCAAAGGGTATGCACAGTTTGATAACTTTTGAGCATAGTTCCAAATTGCTCTCCAGAATGGTTGGATGTATTCACAGTTCTACCAACAATGTATTAGTGTCCCTGTTTTCCCACATCCCTTCCAACATTCTGCATTATCTTTCCCTGTCATTCTAGCCAATCTGACAGGTGTGTAGTGGTATCTCAGAGTTGTCTTAATTTGCATTTCTCTGATTAATAATGACTTGGAGCCTCTTTTCATATGGCTAGAAATAGTTTCAATTTCTTCATCTGAGAATTGTCTGTTCATATCCTTTGACCATTTATCAATTGGAGAATGGCTTGATTTCTTATAAATTAGAGTCAATTCTCTATATATTTTGGAGATGAGGCCTTTATCAGAACCTTTGACTGTAAAAATCTTTTCCCAGTTTATTGCTTCCCTTCTAATCTTGTCTGCATTAGTTTTGTTTGTACAAAAATTTTTCAGTTTGGTATAGTCGAAATTTTCTATTTTGTGATCAGTAATGATCTCTAACTCTTCTTTGGTCATAAATTTCTTCCACAGGTCTGAGAGGTAAACTATCCTGTGTTCCTCTAATTTATTTATAATCTCATTCTTTATGCCTAGGTCATGAACCCATTTTGACCTTATCTTGGTGGACGGTGTTAAGTGTGGATCAATGCCTAGTTTCTGCCATATTAGTTTCCAATTTTTGCAGCAATTTTTGTCAAACAGTAAATTCTTATCCCAAAAGCTGAGGTCTTTGGGTTTGTGAAACACTCGGTTGCTATAGTTGTTGATTGTTTTGTCCTTTGAACCTAACCTATTACACTGATCAACTAATCTATCCCTTAGCCAGTACCAAATGGTTTTGGTAACTGCTGCTCTATAACATAATTTTAGATCTGGTACAGCTAAGCCACCTTCATTTGATTTTTTTTTTCATTAATTCCCTTGAAATTCTTGACCTTTTGTTTTTCCATATGAATTTTGTTGTTATTTTTTCTAGGTCATTAAAATAGTTTTTTGGAAGTCTGATTTGTATAGCACTAAACAAATAGATTAGTTTAGGTAGTATTGTCATTTTTATTATATTTGCTTGCCCTATCCAAGAGTATTTAATATTTTTCCAATTGGTTAGATCAGCCTTAATTTATGTGAAAAGTGAAAAGTCTTTATAATTTTGCTCATTAAGTTTCTGATTTTCCCTAGACAGATAGATTCCTAAGTATTGTATACTATCAGTAGTTACTTTAAATGGAATTTCTCTTTGTAACTCTGACTGTTGGATTTTGTTAGTGATATATAAGAATGCTGATGATTTATGTGGGTTTATTTTGTATCCTGCAACTTTACTAAAGTTGTGCTTTCATTCTGTAAGAAAAGAAAATTGAGTCCATCGTTGTGAAATCAAGATTAACCACATATGTAAATTGGCAAATTGTACAGTTTTCCCTTCATAAAGCAGGAGAGTTCACATTGTTTATCCATTCTGAGGTGAAATCTCTAGTAGTATGAGTAAACATAATGAGACAAACAGTTCTTCTTATAAAAATAAAAATGTAGAGTGCTTTTTCAAAGTTATTTCATATTAGATTGACTCAGTTCCAACTAAAATTTGTACAATCATGATATCATTAACAGAAAAAAATAGTTGCCTTGGGCCTACTTATTTACTCTCTTCTCAGTATTCTTTGGACCAGATCAATGATTTCATTGATGGAGAGAACTCTAATTATGGACCTTTTGCTACCAATTCAGAACAGCATCTTCTCCTCAACTTGATGTGTTATAAAAAAGTAAAACTCCTTTTATTATCTTTTTAATGAGTTGTGGTTGCCTCATTTTGTCCCAATATTGCACCAGAGTACTGGCTTTAGATATACCTTTCATGCCACAGGCACCTGAATGTCATAGAGAGTAGAGACTTGGAGTCAAAAAGACCTGAATTCTAATGCTTCCTTAGACTTCATGGAAGTGAAACCCTGAAGAAGTCATTTGACCTCTGACTCAGTTTCCTCATATATAAAATGGGAACAATAATTGCATTCACCACCCAGAGTTGTTGTGAGGCTTAAATGAAGTAATGTTTGTAAAGTTCTTTGTAAACCTTAAAATGTTATATAAATGTTAGCTATTATTTCTATTATTATCTTTTGTTTTCAGTATACATTGTAGAAATTATAGACTAGTATTTGAGCTTTCTTTACTGTCTATTTTAGTCATTTGAGTAGTTAAATCATCCTCATGCTTACTCCATGCCATATTTCAGCCTACAAAAACTTACTAAATGCCTACTACGAGCCTGCTTTATGCTGTTGCTGCCATTTCATAGGAGACTCCTATATTAATGGGATTGGAGAAATTTAATTATTATAAAATAATTCCTGTTTCTAAATCACTTTAACACTTACAAAGTACTTTCTCATCTATGGTCTGACAGTATAGATATTATCATCCCAAGTGTATCAGGGAGGAAACTGAGGTAGAGAAAGGACTAAAAGACTCAGCAAGATTTTCACAACTAATGTTCATTAGCTTATCTGAATCTTTCTGGCTCCAAGTAAGCATCATTTTCATAACAGCAAGATTTTTCTCCTAGGACAAAGCCTAGGACCCTCAGTTGCCTTTGTCATTTTCATTAAGTACAGAACAAGGATTACTTTTTTTCTCTTTGTCATGAAAAACAGTGAAAGAAATATCAAAATACTCTTAGACTATTAGAAATATGCAATGGAAAGAGCACCAGATTAGAAATCAGATGCTCCAGGTCCAAATTCTTGTTCTGCTATTTACTCATGATGTGATATATTTTTTAAAACATCACTTAATGTCTCCAGGCTGTAGTGGTCTTAATTGTTAAATTTTGTGGTTGCACTAGATAATCTCTAAAATACATCTCAGTTTTAAGTCTACAATCCCATGATTATGCACAGTTTAAAGAACCAAATCCTGAGTCAGGAGAAATGAGTTCAAATGCTGCCTCTTTTCCTTACTATTTTTGAGATCCTTGATAAATCACACTCCTTTTCCACATTTTTCTCATCTGTTATTGTGCCACAGTTTCCTTTTAGTGTTCTACCTCAGTTTCCCTGAATTGTCCTGCCTTAGTTTTCCCAAATTGTCCATCCTCAGTTCCCTAAATTGCCCTGCCTCAGTTCCTTGAATTGTTCTGCCTCAATTCCCTTGGTTGCAACTCCCCCCTCTTTACTATTAGGACTGACATAACTTAGGGCTGGCTACTCTAGGGTAATAAACTATAAATGTTTAATCTTAGATAAGGGGGAGATCTTTTATTCCAGACATCTTGGCCTCTAAGTCCTTCTAAGTTATCAAGAATTTATGGTCCTAGTTCTGATGGACCTGGCCATCCTCAGCAATGAGATCAACCAAATCATTTCCAATGGAGCAGTAATGAACTGAACCAGCTACGCCCAGAAAAAGAACTCTGGGAGATGACTAAAAATCATTACATTGAATTCCCAATCCCTATATTTATGGCCACCTGCATTTTTGATTTCCTTCACAAGCTAATTGTATAATATTTCAGAGTCTGATTCTTTTTGTACAGCAAAATAACGGTTTGGTCATGTATACTTATTGTGTATCTAATTTATATTTTAATATATTTAACATCTACTGGTCATCCTGCCATCTGGGGGAGGGGGTGGGGAGTAAGAGGTGAAAAATCGGAACAAGAGTTTTGGCAATTGTTAATGCTGTAAAGTTACCCATAAATAAAAGGCTATTAAATAAAATTTTTAAAAAATTATGGTCCTCACCCCCCCCCAAACCTGTTAGAACTGGATTGGTGGTCCCTTCCTGAAAATTCCTGCTCACCAGTGTTTGGACTCTATTCCTTGTCTTTATTTCCCCTGATTGCTAGAGCCCTATAAAAACCATTGGAATCTCACATTCCATGCTGAATTCTTTGAGACAAAAATCCAATTTAGCCCTGGGGGGGGGGAGGGGGCGGAGGGAATGGATTCTGGTCTGCCCAAAAACAATCTCTCCCTCTCAGAAATTCAAATAAAATATTGAAAGCTCTCTAATCTGTCTTGCCTCAGTTTCTCTGGCACTGTGAAATTCAGAGTTGGACTAAATAGTCTGAGATTTCTTCTATTTCTTGATCGTTGATGCTATGATCAGATGACTTTTAAGGTTCACTCAGTTCTGAATCTATTACGCCTGATAATAATGTTTAACATTATTTAAGAATATTTTCTGACAATGTTTTTACAAAAATAACTATTTCTCTTATCTGTGAACTCAATAAGGGTTTAATTCAAAAGATGCTGTTGTAGGAGAGCTAAATTCATACATAAAAAACTAAAAGGACAAGCATGTGCCCTAAATCTCTTTCACATTGATTGAATTTGTAATCTGTCCTCTCATGTGTGACTAACTCTTTCTTTGGAAATTAGTTTATTACTGATTTTTTTTTTTCTTGGGCAGCTAGACATTTATGTTGGTGCTGAACTATTTCATTTCTCATTATCATTGTTGAGAAATATCAACTCCTTCAGATATGCAGACAATAAATAGCATTCTGATGGCAGAAAATGAAAAACAATTAAGAATTATCTTTATCAGGGGGAAAGAAGTATAAAAGGTAGTTTAAAATATTAAAGAAACTAAGATCTAAGCAATTGTTCCCATTATTTCTGTCAAATAGAAAAAATGGAAGCAAATTCATATTTCCTATTCTTAGGCTCAAAGATCATTGTAGCCATGAAATTAAAACATACTTGCTCCTGGGTAGAAAAACAATGGAAGATGTGGGTGGTATACTAAGAAAGAGACTTAATTTTGCTGACAAAGATCCATATAATCAAAGTTGTGGTTTTTCTAATACCTATGTATGACTTTGACAGTTGGAATATGAGGAAAGCGGGATTTCACAGAATTGACACATTAGAGCTGAAGATTTTTTAAAAATGTTTTAATTTTAATTTTTTTCTCTTAAGAACTTTAATATTTTTACCAATTACATCAAAACAAACCTTTTTAAAAATATTCATTTTTAAGATTTTTGAGTTCCATGTTCTCTCCTTTATCCCTTTCCACAATTAAGAAACCACATGTGATGTTTTGCAAAACATTTCTGTTAAGTTGTGAAAGAAAACATACATGTCCCAACCTAATGAAAATAAAAACCCTAGAGAAAAAAATAAGCTAAAAATAAGCCATAGAGAGAGAGACATAGAGTGCTTTGATCTGTATTCAGACATGATCAGTTCCTTCTCTGGGCTTAGATAGAATTTTTCATCATAAAACCTTCAGAGTAGTGGATGATTGTACTACTGAGAATAATAGTCATTTGCAGCTGATCATCCCAGAACATTGCTATTATATATAGTATATTTCATTTTGTTCAGGGAAGACTTATCAGGTGTTGTTTCTTCCCCCTGAAAGTATCCTGTTCCTCATTTCCCCAAAGAACAATAACATTCCATCAAGGAAACTTGAACTGATTTTATTTTTTACAGTTGCTATTGCTATTTGTATTTTTCCTAATTTTTTCTCTCTCTCCTTTTATCCTGTCCTTTCTCAAAAGCATTTTGTTACTGACTACCCCCTCCCATAATATGACCCCATCTTTTATCATCCTCCTATCTTTCAATATCCCATTCCCTTTCTATTTTCCTGAAAGGTAATATAGATGTCTATACTCTTATTTTGTATATATGTTATTTGTATCTGAGCCCATTCTAATAGACTAAAATTTACCAGCTCATTCTCTCCTCTTCCATTTCCTCTCCACTGTAAAGCAGCTTTCCTGCTGCTTCACTGCTACTTCCTGTTGTATGTAAAGGAAACTTGGTAATACCACACTGCCCCAAAAGCAGACTACAGTTGTTTTTGTTTTTGTTGTTTTATTTGTTTCTTTTTAATTGTTGTTTGTTTCTTTTTTTGTCAAAATAAAAAGTTAAAGCAGGCTCTAACTATAGATAGCTTCTATACTGAAAGAGAGCAGACTTCAAACCCTGGGGAGACTAAAAATAGATTGTCTCTAGATGAAACCTCAAAGAGAAATATGATCTGGTCTTCAACACACAAAGCCCTCATAGAAGAAATTTAAAAGGCTCTTAAAAGAGAGATACAAGAAAAATGGGGAAAGGAAAGAGAAACTTTGTAAGAGGGTCTGGATAAGTCAAGTTACTCATTAAAAGATAGAGTGGAGAAAGAAATAAACTCCCTAAAAAACAGAATTAGTGAATTGGGAAAAGAAAATAGATCCCTAAAAAATAAAATTGGTGAAATGGAAAAAAAATTCAAAAGAACAAAACAACCCATTTAAAAACTCAATGGGACAATTACAAAAAGAAATAAAATAATAAATGAAGAAAATAATTCATTAAAAATCAGAATTGAACAAATGGAAATGAATGACTCAAGGAGACACCAAGAATCAGTCAAGCAAAACCAAAAAAAAAAAACAAAAAAAAGAAAAAAAGAAAGGAAGAAAAGAAAAGAAAAAATAGAAAAAAAATGTTAAATACTTGGGAAAACAACAGACCTGGAAAATAGATCTAGGAGAGATAATCTGAGGATTATTGGACTTCCTTAAAAGTATGATGAGAAAAAGAGTCTAGACACTATTTTTCAGCAAATCATCAAAGAGAACTACCCAGATGTTATAAAAATAGAGGGTAAAATAGACACTGAAAGAATTCATCTATCACTTACTGAAAGAGATCCCAAAATCAAAATTCCAAGAAATATTGTGGCTAAATTCCAAAACTATCAGACCAAGTTAAAAATACTTCAAGCAGCTAGGAAAAAAACAATTCAAATACAGAGGAGCCACAATAAGGATCACTCAGTATCTAGCAGTGTCCACATTAAAGGATTGAAGGGCCTGGAATCTGATATTCTGAAAGGTTAAGGAACTTGGTATGCTGCCAAGAATAACCTACCAGCCAAAATGAGCATTTTCTTCCAGGAAAGAGGATAGACATTCAGCGAAATAGATGAATTCCATCTATTTCTGATGAAAAAAAACAGAACTAAAAAAAAAAAAAAGTTTGACCTACAAATATAGGACTCAAGAGAAACATAAAAAGGTAAAAAGAAATCTTGAGAATGATATTTCTGTTATGAGTGTATATAAAGAATACATGTATAATGTGGTTTTACTATTATAATATAAAAAAGCTAGAGGTGGAAAGGAAATTGTACCAGAAAAAGGGAAAAGTGGAGGTACTACACCTCACAAAGAGGCAAAGGAAACCTATTATATCTGAAGGAAAGAAGGGAGGTGGATGAACATAGTGTGTATATTACTCTCATCAGAAATCAGAATTGACTCAAAGAGAAAATATTAGACATATTTTATTTGCAGAGAAACTTCTCCCAACTCATTGAAAAATGGGATGGGAAATGTGAAAAGAGAAGGAGTAAGTTAAATAGAAGGGAATACAGAAATTGTAAAGGAAAGGTTTAAGAAACGGGAAGGGATTTTAAGGTGGGGGAAGGGATCCTAAATAAGAATGTCAGCATGAAGCAAATAGTGTTCACAGGTTTAATACTGGGGAGGGGAGATAATGTGGAAAGAAAAGAGAAAAGCATAATCTGGGGTTAACAAGATCGCAAGAAATACAGAATTAGTAATGTTAACCATACATATGAATGAGGTAAACTAACCCATAAAGTGGAGGCAGATAGCAGACTGGATTAAAAGTCAAAATCCTACAATATATTGTTTACAGGAAACACACTTGAAGCAGGTGATACATATAGAGGAAAGGTAAAAGGCTGGAGCAGAATCTATTATGCTTCAGGTAAAGTCAAAAAAGCAGGGGTAGCTGATCTCATATGAAGGAAAAGTAAAAACTGATCTAATTGAAAGAGATAAGGAAGTGCACTATATCTTGCTAAAGTGTCACACAGATAATGAAGCAATATAAATATTAAACATATATGCACCAAGTAGTGTAGCATCTAAATTCTTAAAGGAGAAGTTAAGAGAGCTACAAGAAGAAATAGACAGAAAAACTATAATAGTGTGACATCTCAACCTTACACTCTAAGAACTAGAAAAATTAAACCACAAAATAAATAAGAAAGATGTTAAAGAAGTAAATAGAACACTAGAAAAGTTAAGTATGATAGATCTTTGGAGAAAACTAAATGGAGACAGGAAGGAGTACACATTCTTTTCGGCAATTCATAGAACTTACACAAAAATTGACGATATATCAGAACATAAAGACATCAAATTCAGATGCAGAAAGACAAAAATAGTAAATTCATCCTTTTCAGATTATGATACAATAAAAAAATACATTCAATATAAAGCCAGAGGAAATAAACCAAAAACTAATTGGAAACTACATAATCTCATCCTAAAGAATGATTGGGTGAAACAGAAAATCACAGACACAATTAATAATTTCACCCAAGAGAAGGACAATAATGTAACATCATACTAAAATGTGTGGGATGCAGCCAAAGCGATAATAAGGGGAAATTTTATATCTCTAGAGGCCTACTTTGTAAAGGGCTGAAACTCTGAATAGGTGTACTTGAATCAGACAACCAAGCATTTGAGACTAATTACCTATTGGACAATAACTCTATTAGCATGTTTGCAATTTCTCTTCTCACAGTTAATGCTAGCTCAATGCTTGGGGTTAAGAGAATTGTAAGGATTCTCCCTGTGCAACAAGAGAACTGTTTGGCTCTGCATACATATATTGTATCTAGGATATACTGCGACATATTCAACATATATAGGACTGCTTGCCATCTAGGGGAAGGGGTGGAGGGAGAGAGGGGAAAAAATCGGAACAGAAGTGAGTGCAAGGGATAATGTTGTAAAAAATTATCCTGGCATGGGTTCTGTCAACAAAAAGTTATTATAATAAAGAAAAAAAAAGAAAGAATTGTAAGGAGGGATTAGGCGGTGGAGTGAGATGAACCAGAGTCACTTTGGAGGAGAATGAGGAGAAGGGAGATCGGTAGGTGAAGAGCTTGTGGCAGTTTTGTCCATCTCCTTTACTTTTCCCCCTAAAGACCAAGGACTTTTGCTGATCCCGACTCTGGCTGATCCTGAGGTCAACAGGGAGCTAATTTGGACTTCACATTTGGTGCCCAACTTGTGAACCAAGGACCCTAATTTCACTGAAGAAGTCCCTGGTGACCAGGAAATAGGGAGAGTATTTTAATAGACAAACAGGGAACTTACTTTGTTAAGGGTTAAACTAGTAACCCTTTCTAGCTGTAATGGGGCAGATATTAGGAAAAGATTCTCCCCTATCCCCAGCTCCACCCCCACCCCCACCCTGAGGGAGCACTATAGAAAGCATATTTAAGTTGATCAAGGGACAAGGCTTACTTGTAACTTGGGAGCAGATTGGTGCACTCTTGGGTACATTAGAATGCACATCCCTTGGTTCTTAAAGGAAGATATAGAGGCAGATAATTGGAAACTAGTAGGATATCAACTATGTGAATACTACAATGATAAAGGTGCTGATTCCATTTCCAAGGAAACATTCTATATATACAACATAATACAATTGGCCTTAAGGAATCCTGCAAATTATAGAAAAAAGAAAAGTTTTAAGAACAGCCAGATGAGGAAGTGTGAGGAAAAAGAGAAAAACAAAGGACAGATTAATGGTGGTATCACCAGAAGGCTTGAGGACTTAAGTGAAGTTGAAGGGCATGGTGATTCTCACTCTCATAAGGCAGCTTCAGCTCTGACTATGGAGCAGATCCTTGACACACCCCCATCAATTTCACCTTCAGGGATGGAGGGAGGAAGAGTAGTAGGAGGGGCAGTGATACCACCAGCATTCACCCCCCTCCTATGACTAGATTGCAAAAGGCACTACTTAAAGCCACAGAAAAAGGGCAGAATACAGCTGATTTGATAATAGAAATGTATCCTGTGATTCAACAGTTTAACTCTTCAGGTCAAGAAAGTAGAAGATACACTTCTTTTGATCTAGAAATCCTCAAAGACCTGAAAAAGGCTTGCACTCTTTATGGGGCTACATCATCTTATGTTAAGATGCTATTACAGAATTTGGCTTATGAAGTCTTAACCCCTAAGGACTGGAAATCTATAGCAAGGACATGCTTAGAACCTGGACAAAACTTGTGGCTTTCTGAATATAGTGAGCTCTGTAGGATATAAGCCCCAAAAAATAGTCAAAGTGGAGTTAATACTCCAGTCACCTATGACCAACTAACAGGTGTAGATTCTTATGTAGACCTTTCAGTACAGATTAATTACCCCATGGCAACATATGAGCAAATTTTTGCTGCAGCTATCAAAGCATGGTGTTTTATTCTAGGTGAAAATGACAAGGGAGAAGCCTTCACAAAAATAACACAAGGGCCAAAAGAACCTTTTGCTGATTTTGTGGGACATTTGCAGATAGCTGTCATACAAACTCTTGGTGAAAATGCAGCAACAGAAATTATGATAAGGCAACTTGCTAAAGAAAATGCTAATAAGGTTTGTAGAAGAATTAGACTCACACTATGCAAGGATGCTCCTTTAGAGGAAATCATAAGACATTGTGCCACAGTGGGCACAAATGCCTTTTATAGCCAGGCCATGAAGCAGACTTCCCAAGATCCAAACATGGAAAGACAGGGTCCCTTTTGGCAAGAGACTTCCAGAGAGACTCATCAATGCTTTCAATGTGGTAAATAGGAATCTGAAAACTCAATGTTGGCATAGAGACAGAGTGAGAAAACAGGGTGGGAGAATAAGACCCAAATCCCCATGTCCAAAATGCAACAGAGGCTTCCACTGGGCATCAGAATATAGGCTGATTCAGGGAAACGGGATGGGGAGCCCAGACTCAGGGCCCAAAACAAAATATGCTTGGGACATTATGGCAGCCAATGCTACACCCAGAGAGCCTTTAGAAGTTCAATATCCAGACATGACCAATCAGCCAGGAAGCAATCTGATAGGACAAAGACACCACACAATCAATTAGCCAGGAGGCAACCTGATGGGAGAAAGGGATTACAATTGGGGAGAATAGAGTAATATGCAGCTGGGACAAGTGAGATACTCCCTGGAGAGGTGAATCTGTTCCTCTCCAGCCTATGGATCCCTTGCCTCCAGGCACAGTAGGCTTGACCATTTCACCTCCTTTTTGTACATACAAAACAGTGTTCATTCATAGACTGATGTGGGAAAGTAGGGAATGTGTAGATAATATCCCAGTCACTAATACAGGCAGACAATGTGTGACTTATCAACCAGGAGAAGTAGTAGCATCAGGTTTACTGATACAGACTCCTAATAAGTAATCTGGTTATAGTTGCCCAGATTCTGACTCTAAGCAACAAAATTAAGGAATATTCTGGACAGCAGCAGTGACAGCTTATGGACCTATGCTCGCTATCCATATAAATGGCATACCATTAGAAAGATTGATAGACATAGGTGCAGACCATACAGTCGTTACAGATTCCAACTGGCCCAGTCACTGGCCAAAGATTAAGGCAGAAACCTACATATCTGGCGTAGGAGGATCAGTAGCAGCTGAAGTTAGTGCTACCCCTTTGAGATGGACTTTTGAAGGTGAAATAGGAGTTTTTACTCCTTTGATATTTGAAAAACTCCCCATCAATCCGTGAGGAAGAGACATTTTCCAACAATTAGAATTACAAATGAGTATGTCAATTTTTTAGACAAAGCTGCTTTGAAGGCCTGCCAACACTTTCACCTGTTACCCAATGGAAAACTGATATACCAGTGTGGATAGAACAGTGGCCCTTAGCTAGCAATAAAATTCAGGCCTTATTAGATATAGTACAGGAACAACTTGAACAAGGACATTTACAACCTTCTCTAAGTCCTTGGAATTCCCCAGTATTTGTTGTAAGAAAGAAATCTGGAAAATGGAGGAAGTTGACTGATTTAAGAAAGATAAATGAACAGATGGAAAATATGGGAACTCTTCAGCTTGGACTTCCATCTCCTACTCAATTGCTTAGAGAATGGCCTCTTTGAGTTATAGACATTAATGATTGTTTTTATTCTATCCCTCTGGATAAGGAAGATATGAAAAGAAGTGCCCAGAATTAACTTAGCTGAGCCTCATAAAAGACCGGAATGGACAGTTTTGCCACAGGGAATGAAAAGCAGCCCTACTATATGTCAAATGTATGTTGCTGCTGCTCTTACTCCAGTAAACAAAACATTTCCAAAAGTAAGGTTATTACATTACATGCATGATATATTGGGATGTGCACTTGAAGAACAAATGTTAGAAGCATGTCTACAAAAGATCATAGAAACACTAAGGAACTACAAATTGCACATAGTTCCAGAAAAAAATTTAAAGACATGCTCCTTTTCAATATTTAGGATATGAAATATACCCTAAGGTAAGCACAGTATAGTACAAAACTTACAGTACAAAAACTTTCCTTAAGAACAGAGAAGCTAAACACCTTACATGACATTCAGAAATTGCTAGGAGATATCCAATGGATATGTCCAGTGTTAAGTTTAACTACCTATCAATTGCAACTATTATATGACATTTTAAGGGGAAACACCGCTTTAAACTTACCACACCAGCTTACGAAAGAAGTTAAGAGGCTTTGAGAGAAGTTGAACTGGCTTTATCCAATGTGGTTGAAAGAGTCATTCAAAAACCCTTGTAAATATCAGTTTTTGCTACAAAACAGGCACCCACAGCAGTCCTTCATCAAGGAGACAGTGTGATAGAATGGATGAACCTCCCGGCACAACCAGAACAAAACCTTACTCCTTACCCAGTGCTTCTGGCTAGAATTTTATTAAAGGCCATTAAGCAGACAGTACAATTATCTCGGATAAAACCTGACAAGAGTGGCAAATTTTATTTGCCACAGATCCAAGTCTTATACATGCATCTCCATTAAAGATAACCAGATTATTACATAATTGGCCATGGATTCATGAAGAAAAAGTTTCTAAAGTTCCTTTTAAAGAACCAACTATATTTACAGATGCATCCAAACATAACATTTGTGCTGTATACTCTTCTGACTTAACTATAAAGAGATTAGTCAGAACTCCTTTTCAATCCATTCAGCAAAATGAATTGTATGCAATCATTCTAGCTCTTATTATCCAGGAAATATAAATATAATATCTGATTTGACCTATTGAGTAGATGTGGTACAAAGAATTGCTACAGCCCAAATAAAACTTGTAGCCTCTAATGTATATAGCTCTTTAAGGAACTTCAAGAGCAAGTGAGAAAGCATCCAGGAAAGATTTATATCTTGCATGTCCACTCTCATAGTGGACTTCCTAGTCCTATTTTGGATGGTAATTCAAAGGCAGATAGCCTTCTAACTATGTTGGCCAATACTCCTTTATTTCAAGAAGCCCAAAAATCTTATTCTAAATTTCATCAGACTGCTCGAACTTTAGGTTTACAATTTGGAATAATAAGAGAGGAAGCTAGAAGCATAGTAAAAGCCTGTACAGCTTGCCTTCCTTTCCACACTCCTACACTCCCTCCAGGGAAGAACCCTCATGGCTTGAAACCCAATGAAATTTGGCAAATGGATGTGACCCATTATAAATCTTTTGGTCACCTGTCTTTTATCCATGTTGTGGTAGACACCTTTTCAGGATTCACCTTTACAATACCAGCAGCAAAAGAGGCAGCCCGAGTGGTCACTGAATTCCTTATCCAAGCATTTGCAATTATGGGTGTGCCACAAGCAATAAAAACAGATAATGGACCTGCATATACTTCTAAACATTTTTTACACTTTTGTGCACAGTTTAAGATTTTACACACTACTGGCATACCCTTTAATCCTCAAGGACAGGCAATAGTAGAGAGAAGAAATAGAGACATTAAGATGCTCCTCTAAAAACAAAAGAAAGGGGGAGCCACAGATAACCCTAGAGAACTTCTAACTCTAGCTCTTTATACTATTAACTCCTTGATTTTTGAAAAAGATGCACTGGCTCTGGCAGACAGGTTTTATAATCCACCAGAAAGGCAGTGTCCAGTGTGAGCAGTTCCACTATCTTTAGATAATCACCAGGTGATGTGGAGAGACCCAGAAATTGGTGAATGGAAGGCACCAGATAAATTAACTGCTTAGGGGAGAGGGTTTGCTTATATCTCTACATATGGAGAAAGAATCAGATGGATGCCAACAAGCCATATTGGCTTGTCCATTGGAGAGAGACAGAGCACACCCTTGAAACGAAGTAGAAGACCCAAGAAACATTGGGTGGTCCATCGCTGACTGGGCCTACCATTGAAAGAGCATGGAAGTTATGCATTTGACTCATGGACATCAAAAATTGTTGGACTTCAAAACCCTCAGCAATTATTGGATTCTCTGAGATATGTTAAGACTGTTGTAGGACTTGAAAACCTTCAGGAATTATTGGATTCTCTGAGACATGATAAGACTGTTGCAGGACTTCAAAATCTGCAAGAATCATTGGATTCCCTAACACATAAAAAGACTGTTGCAGGACTTCAAAAACTTTCAGGGACCTCATTGGATTCCCTGACACATACAGCAATGGACAATAGAATGGTTTTGGATTATCTCTTGGCTGCTGAAGGACGCCTATGTGTGATTGCTGTTTACAAACCCTCCTTCTAGGACTTCTTGAAATCTTTTAAAATACTGTACAATTCATGTTTGTTACACCACATCGATCCTGCATTGACTGTGGTGAGAGTCATTACTAATAGCCTGTGCGTTATTGCTATGTGCTTGTGTAATACCTCCCATGCTGATGGGTTTGTGCATACCTGTTTCTAATAAGACCCTTCAGCCCAGAAACCTACTAGGAATATCTGGCTTGACTCCCCACTTCTCTTTGGTGTTTTTCATCTCTCTTCCTGAGAAATCAAGGAGGGTATGATCACTTCCTTTTTGGTGTTCTCACCTCCCTGAGAAGTCAGGAATGGTATGACTACTAGTGTTCCGAAACAAAAGAAAGTGGGGGATGTAAAGGGCTGAAACTCTGAATAGGTGCATTTGAAACAGACAACCAAGTACTTAAGATTAATTACCTATTGGACAATAACTATTAGCATGTTTGCAATTTCTCTTCTCACAGTTAATGCTAGTTCAATGCTTGGGGTTAAGAGAATTGTAAGGAGGGATTGGAGGTGGAGTGAGATGAGCCAGAGTCACTTTGGAGGAGAATGAGAAGAAGGGACGTCGGTAGGTGGAGAGTTTGTGGCAGTTTTGTTCATCTCCTTTACTTCTCTCCCTAAAGACCAAGGACTTTTGGTGATCCTGACTCTGGCTGATCCTGAGGTCAACAGGGAGGAACTCGTACTTCACACTACTTGAATAAAAAGAAGAAAGAGAAAATCAATAAATTAGGCTTGCAACTAAAAAAGATAGAAAAAGAGCAAATTAAAAAAAAAAAACAAACAAACACTAAACTTGAAATTGTAAAAATAAAAGGAGAGATTAATAAAATTGAAAGTTAAAAAAAACTATTGAACTAATAAATAAAACTAAGAATTGGTTCTATAAAAAAAATAGATAAGCTCTTGGTAAATTTGATTATAAAAAGGAAAGAGGAAAATCAAATTGTTAGTCTTAAAAAGGAAAAGGGAGAATTTTCCATTAATGAAGAAGAAATTAGAGTAATAATTACGAGTTACTTTGCCCAACTTTATGCCAATAAATTTAATAACTTAAATGAAATGGATGAATACCTTTAAAAATATAGGTTGCCCAGATTAACAGAGGAAAAAATAAATTGGTTAAACAGCCCCATTTTAGAAAAAGAAATAGAACAAGCTATTAATCACCTCCCTAAGTAAAAAATACCAGGAATAGAAGGATTTACACATGAATCCTACCAAACATTTAAAGGACAATTAACTCCAATGCAATATAAACTATTTGAAAAAATAGGTAATGAAGGACTCCCACCACATTCCTTTTATGACACAGACTTTGTACTGATATCTAAACCAGGTAGAACGAAAACAGAGAAAGAAAATTATAGACCAATCTCTCTAATGAACCTTGATGCAAAAATCTTAAATAAAATATTAGCAAAAAGATTGCAGAAAATCATGTCCAGGATAATATGCCATGATCAAATAGGATTTATAGCAGGAATGCAGGGTTGGTTCAATATTAGGAAAACTATTAGCATAATTGACTATATTAATACCCAAATTAACAAAAAACATATGATCATCTCAATAGGGGCAGAAAAAGCATTTGATAAAATCTAACATCCATTCCTATTAAAAACTTTAGAGAATATAGGAATAAATGGACTTTTCCTTAAAATAGTCAGTAGCAGCTATCTAAAACCATTAGTAAGCATTATATGTAATGGTGATAAACTGGAAACATTCCCAATAAAATCAGAAGTGAAACAAGATTACCCACTATCACCATTACTATTCAATATTGTATTAGATATGCTAACTTTGGCAATAAGAGGGAACAAAGAGAGCAAAGGACTTAGAGCAGGAAATGAGGAAACTAAATTATCACTCTTTACAGATAATATGATGGTATACTTAGAAAACCCCAGAGAATCAACTAAAAAGCTAGTAGAAATAATCCACAATTTTAGCAAAGTTGCAGGATACAAAATAAATCCACATAAATCCTCATCATTTTTATACATCACCAACAAAATCCAACAGCAAGACATACAAAGAGAAATTCCATTTAAAATGACTGTTGGTACTATAAAATATTTTGGAAATTATATGCCAAAGGAAAGTCAGGAACATATGAGCAAAACTACAAAACACTTTCCACACAAATAAAGTCATATCTAAACAACTGGAAAAGTAGTAAGTGCTCTTGGATAGGGCGAAGCAAATATAATAAAGATGACAATACTATGTAAACTAATTTATTTATTTAGTGCTATCCAAATCAGACTCCCAAGAAACTATTTTAATGATCTAGAAAAAATAACAACAAAATTCATATGGAAGAAGAAATGGTCAAGAATTTTAAGAGAACTAATGAAAAAAAATCAAATGAAGGTGGCCTACCTGTACCTGATCTAAAATTCTATTATACAGCAGTGGGTCACCAAAACCATTTGATATTGGCTAAGAAATAGACTGGTTGATCAGTGGAATAGATTAGGTTGACAGGACAACATAGTCAATGACTATAGCAATCTATTATTTGACAAAATCAAAGACCCCAACTTTTTGGATTAGAATTCATGATTTGACAAAAACTGCTGGGAAAGTTGGAAATTAATATGGCAGAAACTAGGCATGGACCCACACTTAAAAGATAAGACCAAAGATGGTCCAAGATAAGATCAAAATGGGTTCATTATTTAGGCATTATTTAGAATGGGATTATAAACAAATTAAAAGATCATAGGATAGTTTACCTCTCAGATTTGTGGAGGAGGAAGGAATTTGTGAACAAAGAAGAACTAGAGATCATTATTGGTCACAAAATAATATCAAGTTAAATTATATCAAGTTAAAAAGCTTTTTGTACAAACAAAACTAATGCAGGCAAGATTAGAAGGGAAGCAATAAACTGGGAAAACATTTTCATAGTTAAAGGTTCTGATACAGGCCTCATTTCTAAAACATAGAGAATTGACTCGAATTTATAAGAAATCAGGCCATTTTCCAATTGATTAATGGTCAAAGAACATGAACAGACAATTTTCAGATGATGAAATTGAAACTATTTCTACTCATATGAAAGAATGTTCTAAATCATTATTAATCAGAGAAATGCAAATTAAGACAACTCTGAGATACCACTATATACTTGTCAGATTGGCTAAGATGACAGGAAAAAATAATGATGAATGTTGGAGGGGATGTGGGAAAACTGGGACACTGATGCATTGTTGGTGGAGTTGTGAATGAATCCAACCATTCTGGAGAACAATTTGGAACTATGCTCAAAAAATTATCAAATTGTGTATACCCTTTGATCCAGCAGTGTTACTACTGGACTTATATCCCAAAGAGATATTAAAGAAGGGAAAGGGAACCATATGTGCAAAAATGTTTGTGGCATTCCTTTTCATACTGGGTAGAACCTGGAAATTGAATGGTTTCCCAGCAGTTGGAGAATGACTGAGTAAATTGTAGTATATGAATATTATGGAATATTATTGTTCTTTAAGAAATGACTAGCAGGATGAATACAGAGAGGCTTGGAGAGAGTTACATGAACTGATGCTAAGTGAAATGAACAGAACCAGGAGATTTTTATACACTTCAATAACAATACTATATGAGGTTCAATTTTGATGGAAGTGGCTATCTTCGGCAATGAGAAGATCTAATTCAGATCCAATTGATCAGTGATGAACAGAATCAGCTACACACAGTGAAAGAACACTGGGAAATGAGTGTGGACTGCTTGCATTTTTGTTTTTCTTCCAAGGTAATTTTTACCTTTTTAAATCCGATTTTTCTTGTGCAATAAGAGAACTGAATAAATATGTACACATATATTGTATGTTAGATATACTTTAACATTTTTGACATGTATGAGACTGCTTGTCATTTAAAGAGGGGCAGAGGGAAGAAAGGGAAAAGTTAAAGTAGAAGTGATTGCAAGGGACAATGTTGAAAAATTACCTATGCATATGTTATGTCAATAAAATGCTAAAATAAAAAATCCAATATATTTTCTGCAACATTCATTATTATCTTTTCCTGACATCTTACCCAATCTGAGAGGTGTGTAGTAGTATCTCAGAGTTGGCTAAATTTGCATTTCTCTGATCAATAATGATTTAGAACACTCTTTTATATGAGTATAAATAGTTTCAATTTTTTCATCTGAAAATTGTCTGTTCATATCCTTTGACCATTTATCAATTAAAGAATGGCTTGATTGCTTATAAATTATAGTCAGTTCTCTATATATTTTGGAAATGAGGCATTTATCGGAACCTTTAAATGTAAAAATGTTTTCCCAGTTTATTGCTTCCCTTCTAAAGTTGTCTGCATTAGTTTTGTTTGTACAAAAACTTTAGCTTACTGTAATCAAAATTTTCTGTTTTGTGATCAATAATTATCTTTTGTTCTTCTTTGGTCACAAATTCCTTCCTCCTTCACTGGTCTGAGAGGTAAACTAGTTATGTTCTTCTAATTTATTTATAATCTCATTTTTTATGTGTAGATAATGAACCTATTTTGACCTTATCTTGGTATTCAGTGTTCAGTATGGGTCAATGCCTAGTGGTCTGCCATACTGATTTCCAATTTTCCCAGCAGTTTTTGTGAGATAGAAAATTCTTATCCTGAAAGCTGGGGTCTTTGGGTTTGTCAAACACTATATTGCTATAGTTATTGGCTATTTTGTCCTGTGAATCTAACCTATTCCACTGAGCAACTAATCTATTTCTTAACCAATACCAAATGGTTTTGATGGCCGCTGCTTTATAATATAGTTTTAGCTTTGGTACAGCTAGGCTACGTTCATTTGCTTTTTGTTTGTTTGTTTGTTTGTTTGTTTTATTTTGTTTTGTTTTTTTCATTAGTTCCCTTGAAATTCTTGACCTTTTGTAGTTCCAGTTAAATTTTGTTGTTATTTTTTTTCTGGGGTCAGTAAAATAATTTCCAGTGAGTTTAATTGGTATCACACTAAATAAATAAATTAGTTTTGGTGGTATTATTATCTTTATTATATTTGCTTGACCTAACCAAGAGCTTATGATATTTTTTCAATTGTTTAGGTCTGGACTTTATTTGTGTGGAAAGTGTTTTGTAGTTTTGTTTGTATAGTTCCTGACTTTCCCTTGGCAGATAGATTACCAAATACTTTATACTATCTACAGTTATTTCAAATGGAATTTGTCTTTGCATCTCTTGCTTTTGGATTTAGTTAGTAATGTATAAAAATGCTGATAATTTATGTGATTTATTTTGATTCCTGCAACTTTGCTAAGAGTGTGAATTGTTTTAAGTAGTTTTTTAGTTGATTCTCTAGGCTTCTCTATGTATACCATTGTATCATCTGCAAAGAGTGATAATTTGATTTCCTCATTACCTACTCTTAATTCTTTTAATTGTTTTCATCTTTTATTGCCAAAACTAGCATTTCTAGTACAATATTGAATAGTAATGGTGATAATGGGTAACCTTATTTCACTCCTGATCTTATTGGGAATGGTTCCGGTTTATCCCCATTATATTTTATTATTACTGATGGTTTTTAATAGATGCTACTGATTATTTTAAGGAAAAGTCTGGTTTTTTTCCCCATACTCTCTAGTATTTTTAGTAGGAATGGTTGTTGGATTTTATCAAACGTCTTTTTCTGCATCTATTGAGATGATCATATGGATTTTGTCAATTTGGTTATTGATATAGTCAATTATGCTGATAGTTTTCCTAATATTGAACCAGACCTGCATTCCTGGTATAAATCCTACTTGGTCATGGTGTACTATCCTGGGTCTAATTTTCTGTAATCTTTTTGCTAGCATTTTATTTAAGATTTTTGAATCAATGTTCAATAAAGAGATTGGTCTATAATTTTTTTCTCTGTTTTTTAGTTTAGGTATCAGTACCATGTCCGTGTCATAAAAAGAATTTGATAGGAGTCCTTCATTCCCTATTTTTTTTCAAATAGTTTGTATTGTATTGGTGTTAATTATTCTTTAAATGTTTGGTAGAATTAAAATATAAATCCATCTGGTCCTGGGGATTTTTTCTTAGATAGTTGATAAATAGCTTGTTCTATTTCTTTTTCTAAAATGGGTCTATTGAAGCAATTTACATCCTTCTCTGTTAATCTACGTAAACTATTTTTTGTAGGTCGTCTTTAATTTCACTTGGGTTATCAAATTTATTAGCATAAAGTTGGGCAAAGAGACTCCTAATTATTGCTCTAATTTCCTCTTCATTAGTAGGAATTTCTCCCTCTTCATTTTTTCAAATAACAATTTGATTTTACTTTTTACTTTTTCTAATCAACTTTACCATAAGTTTATCTATTTTATTGATTTTTTTCATAAAGCCAACTCTTAGCTTTATTTAATAATTCAATGTTTTTTTTATTTTCAATTTTATTAATCTCTCCTTTCATTTTTACAATATCAATTTTTATATTTGATTTGGAGGTTCTAACTTGCTCTTTTTTAACTTTTTTAGTTGCAAGTCCAATTCATTAATCTTCTCTTTCTCTTTTTTATGCAAGTAAACTTCTAGAGATATAAATTTTTTTCTTATTACTGCTTTGGATACAACCCACAAATTTTCATATGTTGTCTCATTATTGTCATTCTCTTGTATGAAATTATCGATTGTGTCTTTGATTTGTTGTTTCATCCATTCATTCTTTAGGATGAGATTACTTTTTGGTCTGTTTTCCCCTTGCTTTTTATTTTATGCAATTTTTATTGCATTGTGATCTGAAAAAAATTCATATATTATTTCTGCTTTTCTGCATTTGATTTTGAGGTCTTTATGACCTAATATATAGTCAATTTTTGTATAGGTTCCATGAATTACCAAAGAAAAAAAAAGTGAATTTCTTTTTGTCTCCATCCAGTTTTCTCCAAAGATCTATCGTACCTAATTTTTCTAGTATTCTATTTTCCTATATAACTTCTTTCTTATTTATTTTGTGGTTTGATTTATTTAGTTCTGAGAGTGCAAGATTAAGATCTACCATTATTATAGTTTTGCTACTTCTTCTTGAAGCTCTCTTCACTTCTCCTTTAGAAATTTAGATGCTATACCACTTAGTGCATATATGTTTAGTATTGCTTCATTATCTATGGTACCCTTTAGCAAGATATACTTTTTTTCCTTATCCCTTTTAATTAGATCATTTTTTGCTTTAACTTATCTGAGATCAGGATGGTTACCCCTGTTTTTTTTTTTTTTTTAAACTTCACCTGAAGTATAATAGATTCTGCTTCATCCTTTTATCTTTACTCTGTATGTATCATCCTACTTTAAATGTGTTTCCTATAAACAATTTATTGTAGGATTCTGGCTTTTAATTCAGTCTGCTATCCAGCTCCACTTTATGGGAGAGTTAACCCATTTACATTTATGTTTAAAACTACTAATTCTGTATTTCCTGCCATCTTATTCTCTGCAGATTATGCTTTTCTCTTTCCTTTTCCCCTTACCCACCCTTCCCAGTATTTAATTTATGGGCACCACTTGCCTCAAGCAGCCCTCCCCCTTTATAACCTTTTCCCCTTTAGAGTCCCTCCCCCTTTCTTATATCTTTCCCTTACTATTTATTTATTCCCTTCTATTTGGCTTACCCCTTCCCTTTTTGTGTTTTCTCTCCCACTTTTCAATGAGGTGACAGAAGTTTCTCTGTAAACCAACTATATCCAATATTTTCTCTTTGAGTCAAATCTGAAGAGAATAAGATTCAGACAATGTTCATCCTCTTTCCTTTTTTCTCTTAGATACAATAGGTTTCCCTTGTCTTTTTGTGAGATATAATTTCCCTCTTTTTCCCTCTAATTTTCCATTTTTCTAGTACAATCCCTTTTCCACCTCTAGTTCCTTTTTTATATTATAATAGTAAAATCCAATTATACTTGCACTCTCTATGTATACCTATAACAGAAATACAATTCTCAAGAGTTTTTTTACTTTTTTATGCTTCTCTTGAGTCCTACATTTGAAGGTCAAATTTTTTGTTTCGCTCTGTTTTGTTCATCAGAAATAAGTGGAATTCACCTGTTTCATTGAATGCCCATCTTCTATCCTGGAAGAAAATGCTCAGTTTATCTGGGTAGTTCATTCTTGGCTGCATCCCAAGTTCCTTCCCATTCAGAATATCAGATTCCAGGCCCTTCAATTCTTTAGTGTGGAAGCTGCTACATCCTGAATAATCCATATTGTGGCTCCTTGGTTTTTAACTTGTATTTTTTTGGCTACTTATAATATTTTTATCTTGGCCCGATAGTTATGAAATTTAGCTACAGTATTTCTTGAGGTTTTAATTTTGAAGTCGCTTTCAGGAGGTGTTTGATGAATTATTTCAATGGCTATTTTGCCTTCTAATTCTATGACATCTGGGAAGTTCTCTTTGATGATTTGCTGAAAAATAGTGTCTAGGCTCTTGTTTTTCATCATGATTTTCAGGAAGTCCAATAATCCTTAGAATATCTCTCCTAGATCTATTTTCTAGGTCTGTTGTTTTCCCAAGAAGGTATTTTACATATTTTTCTATTTTTTTTTAATTTTGGGAGTTTTTGCTTGACTGATTCTTGATATTTCATTGAACAATTCATTTGCATTTGTTCAGTTCTGATTTTTAACGAATGATTTTCATTTACTTTTTTTTTTACTTCTTTATGTTTTTTTTTTTCAATTGAGTCTTTAAATGAGTTGTTTTCTTCTATGGAATTTTTTTTTACATTTAACAATTTTTTAAGGAGTTATTTTTTTCCAATTCACAAATTTTGTTTTCCTGGGAGTTCTTTACCTTTCCCAATTCACAAATTCTGTTTTAATGGGTGTTCTTTACCTTTTCCATTTCACATTTAAGGGAGTTGTTTTCTTTTTCCACTTCATTTAATCTTTCTTTTAATGAGTTATATACCTTTCCCAAACCCTCTTGCAGAGTTTTCCTTTCCTTTCCCTATTTTTCTTCTAACATTTTAAAGATCCTTTTTAATTTCTTCTAAGAGAGCCTTGTGCGTTAGAGACCAGGTTATATCATTCTTTGAGGCTTCATCTGGAGACAAGTTGCTTTTAGTCTCCTCAGGATTTGAAATTTGGTCTTCTCTTTCACTATAGAAGCTGTTATAGTGTGACCTTGCTTTGCCTTTTTACTCATTTTTTAAAAGTTGGGATCTACTTTCTGGAGGATTTCTGGAAGGGCCTTGGTCTTTAGGTGGATAAATGATGAAGGCAGGAGAGCCACCATGAGGCTGGTGAAGGATGAAGTCCAGAATCTTTTCTGTGTCTGTGTCTGGCTCCTTTGTGTCTGTGGATGAGACTCCTGGTTCCAAGCTTCCTCTACAGACACTTGCAAGCAGCAATGGCTGTGCTGGGATCTCACTAAATCACTCCTTGTGCTGAATGGGTGTGGCCAGGTCCCATGAGACTCTGGCACTTTTGGGGTACATTTTACCTTTTGCATTTGTGTTGGATGTTTTATAACTTCCCTGCTGGTATACTGGTTTGCAATCAGAAGAGAGTAGCCAACACTGTGTTAGGGTCCTCCCTGTAGATTTTCTGCCCTGTGAAGATTACACCCCACACTTGTTCTGCTCAGCATGTTCTAGCCTTCATGCTCTGCCCCCCCCCCCCACCTACACCTGGCTTCTCCGGTGCCCGGCCTGTGCCTGATTAAAACAGACATTTCCTGGCAATCTTTTAAATTATCTTTGCTGGTAATTTACTTCATTCTCAGTATTAGTAGATTCTGCTAATCCAGCACTATTTCAGAATCTGAATTTCATAATTAATGTGAGGATAGTAAGAGAGCTCAGAACAAAGCATGTGTCCTCTCTGCTATCTTGGATCCATACCCTATTATTGTATCTTGATTTCTCATAAAGTCATGAGCTTTATCTGGGGTGAGCCATGATGGCTGAAAAAAGTCATTAAAATGCTCAAGCTATCCTGGTTTCCCTTAAAAACTAAATGAAGCCAAGCTTCTGAGCAGAGTCTGATAGAATGAGACTGCTCTCCAGCTCAAGATAGATTGGAAAAAATTTCAATAAAGGTCATTTTCACTGGGGTGAAAATGGTGTTAAATCTTGCTCAGATAGACTCTGGGAAAGCTAGTGAAAGGTTTTTAATCACAGCAAATCAACAATCGAAACCCTCAGTCCTGATTCGGTGGAGAAACAAATCAGTAACTTTCTCTGTCCCAACCTAAAAGAAAAACTCTGGAAAACTAGGCTGGTTCCTAAAAGGAGCAGGCAAAGCTGTTCCCTGCAAACACAAGTGATCCCTGTACTGAAAGGCAAGGCTCAGAGCTACACAGGAAGCTTTGGATAGTGTCCCTTTTACCACAGGAACAGACTTCAACCATAAAAGTTAAAAGAAGGAAAGAAAATTAGCAAAAACCAGAAAAGAACATTGACTGTAGAAAGTTGCTGTGGTGACAGAATAGACAAAAACACAAACTAATCTGATAATAGGATAAATCTCAAAGAGTAATTTGAATTGGTTTCAGGCCCAAAGAGATTTCATGGAAGTCCTCATAAAAGACTTTAAAAGGCAAATAAAAAAGACAGAAGAAAAAATGAGAAAGGAAATGAGAGGTACACATGAGAGAATCAACAGTTTTGAAAAGGAAAGAAAAGAATTTCCTGAAAAAAACAACTCCCTAAACACTAGAATTAGCCAAAGGGAAAAAGAAATAAAAAGCTAACTAGAGAAAATCACACATTAAAAACTAGAACAGAGCAAATGGGAGCTAATGACTTTGTGAGCCAGCACAAAACAAACAAAATTAAAAGAATGAAAAAAATGGAAGAAAATGTGAAATACCCTCATTGAAAAATCAGCCAACCTGGAAAATAGATCCAGAAGAGACAATTTAAAAATTAGTGCTTGAAGGCCATGACCAAAAAAAAAAAAAAAAAAAAAAAAAAAGCCTGGATATAACATTGAACAAGAGATCATTAAGAAAAATTGCCCCTATATTCAAGAAACAGAGGGGGGCATACTAATTGAAAGAATTTATTGATCATACTTGGAAAGATATTCCACAAGTAAAACCCCAAGGAACATTATTGTGAATCTCCAAAACTCTAATTTTAAGGAAAAATACTTAAAGCTGCCAGACAAAAACAATTCATATATCAAGAAGCAACAGTCAGGATTACCCACGATCTGGCAGCTTCTACAATCAAGGATCAAATGGCCTGGGACAAACATATTCTGGAAGGCAAAGGATCTAGGGTTATAAGCAAGAATTGACTACCCAGTGAGATTCAGCCTCTTTCAGGGGAGGTAATGGGACTTTGATGAAGTAAGAGACTTTCTATCATTTCTATTGAGAAAACCAGAACTAAATAGAAAATTTAATCTACAAACACAGAACTCAAGAGAACCATAGAAAGGTAAACAGGGGGAAAATATATATTATTTAACTGTTAAATTGTTTACATCCCTACATAGGAAACCAATATCTGTAACTCTTGAGAACTGTATCTGTCACTGGGTCAGGCAGAGGGGAGGCATCACATATGAGAATGTGGTTGTGAATTGACTCTGATGTGATGACAACAAGGAAAAAGACAGTGAGGAGTAGGAAAGGGTACATACTGGAAAAAGAGGAAAGGGGAGGTGTAATGGAACAATTAATTCACAGGAAGAGGTGCAAAATACCTACTACATTACAGAGAAAGAAGGAAGGGAATGAGCATTGTCTGAAGTTTGATCTCATCAGTTTTGGTGCTAAGAGGGAATAAATGAATCATTCAATTGGATATAGAAATTTATCAAACCCTATAAAGAAGGAGGAGAAAGAAGAAAGAAAAGGAGGACATAATAGAAGGGAGAGCAGAAACATTAGAGGAAAAAGTAAAAGAAGGGAGAAGGGATGATAGAGTTGTAGAGTGCTTAAACTCTGGAAAGGTATACTTGAATCAAGAACAGACGGGTGCTTATAGTTAAGCATCTACTCAGTGTGATTGATGGGATAATGGTTCTCTAGTTAAACATATACTTAATGTGATGTAATGATGTAATCATTCTAGTTGGCATATACTTAGTGTAATATGATGATGTAATTTTTTACAGTTGGCACATAGTTGTTGTAGTAATGTAATCATACTGAAGTATTTAAGGGCTGAAAGGACTGGGAACTGGGAGTCTCATCCATAGACACAAAGGAATCTCAGACACAGACACAGAAAAGATTCTGGACTTCATCCTTGACCAGCCTTGTGGTGGCTCTCCTGCCTTCATCACCTATCCACCTAAACACCAAGGCCTTTCCAGAGATCATCCAGAAAGCTAGCCTGCACATTACAAAAAGAGAAAGTAATGGGTTGAGTGGGTTAAAAAAAATTACAAAAAGAAGAGGGAAGGGGTGAAAGGAGATAAGGTAAGAGATGTGGTTTAAAAATGCATAAGGAAGAAAATAGAATGGTGGGAAATAACAGAACTAGCAATCATAATTGTGAATGCTAATGGAATAAACTCTCCCATAAAAGGGAAGCAAATAGCAAAGTGGATTAAAAAAAATCCTATAATATGTTGTTTATAAGAAACACATTTGACACAACAAAACACATACAGAGTAAAAGTAAAAGGCTGGAACCAAATGTATTATGTTTTAGTTGAAGTAAAAAAAAAAAAAAAAGTAGGGGTAACAATTCTAATTTCAGAGAAATTATCTCAGTTCTAATAGACAGAAAAGCAGGATTGCACCCAGGAAAACTGAGGCAGAACAATTCAGTAAAACTGAGGTAAGACAATTTAGGGAAACTGAGGCAGAACAATTAGGGAAACTGAGGCAGGACAATTAGGAAAACTGAGGCAGGACAAGAAAAGAAAACTGGGACAACAGTTCAACATCAGGAAAACTGTTATCATAATTGACCATATCAATACTAAACCAACATAAATCACATAATAAACTCAATAAATGCAGAAAAAGCTTTTGATAAAACACAGCACCCAATTCCTATCAAAAACACTAGAGAGCATAGTGATAAATGGAGATTTCCTTAAAATACTAAGCAGTATATCTAAAACTTGCAACAAGCATTATTTGTAATGGTAAGAAGCTGAATGCATTCCTAATAAGACCAGGTAAAACAAGGATGCTTATATTACCACTATTATTCAACATTGTAATAGAAATGTTGGCTTTATCAATAAGAAAAGGAAAAGAAATTATAAGAATTTGAATAGGCAATAGGGAAATTAAAAATATCACTTTTTGCAGACAATATGATGGTATACTTAGAGAATCCTAGAAAATCATCCAAAATCAACTGGAAAAATTCAACAGCTTTATCAAAATTGCAATATATAAAATAAACCCAATAAATCATCAGTATTTCCACATATCACTTACAAAACCCATAAACCAAAGGCAGAAAGAGAAATTCCACTTAAAATTATTGTAGACAAAGTAAAATACTTGGAGGTCTGCCAAGACAAACCCTAGAATTATATGAACACAATTACAAAATACTTCTCACAGAAATAAAATCAGATCTAAACAATTGAAAAAATATCAATTTACATGCCTGGGTTGAGCTAATATAATAAAAATTCTGCCTAAATTGGTCTACTTCTTCAGTGTCATGTTAATCAAACTACCAAAACATCATTTTATAGAAGTAGGAAAAAATATAACAAAATTCATCTGAAAAAACAGATTGTCAAGAATATCAAGGAATTTATGAAAAAAAAAAAACACAAAGATTGGTGCCTTAGCAGTACAAAATTTAAAATTATATTATAAAGCAACAGTCATCAAAACCATTTGGTACGGGTTAAAAAATAGAGTGGTGAATCAGTGGAATAGATGAAATTCACATGGCACAATATTCATAGCCTATAGCAATCTAGTATTTGATAAAACCCCAAACTTCAGCTTCTGAAATAAGAACTTACTATTTGACAAAAATTGCTGGGAAAACTAGAAAATAATATGTCAGAAACTTGACATAGACCTATATCTCACACCCTATTCCAAAATAAGGTAAAAAATGGATCCATGATTTGGGCATAAAGGATGATACCATAAACAATTTGGGAGAGCAAGGATAATTTACCTTTCAGCGCTTTGGAGAAAGAAGGAATTCATGACCAAAGTAGAATTATAGAACTTGATAAAATGCAAAATGGACAACTTTGATTACATTAAATTAAAAAGTTTTTTCACAAACAAACTCACTAAAAACATGGTAAAAAAGGAAATACAAAGCTGGGGATACAAAGCCAATGTTTCTGATAAAGTTCTCATTTCTAAAACATGAAAAATATATTAAAATATAAAATATATAAAGAACTGTTTCAAATTTGTAAGAATACAAGTCATTCATTCCTTAATTGATAAATGATCAAAAGATATGAACAGATAATTTTCAGATGACAAAATTAAAGTCATCTATAATTGTATGAAAAAATATTCTAAATCACTATTGATTAAATAAATGGAAATTAAACACCTCTGAGATATTACCTCACACCTCTCATATTGGCTAAGATGAATTTAGGAAAACATAACGACAAATGTTGGAGGGGATATGGGAAACCTGGGACACTAATGCATTATTGGTGGAGTTGTGAAATGATGCAACAGTTCTGGAGAGCAATTTGGAAATATGCCCAAAGAACTATAAAACTGTGCCATACTCTTTGACCCAGCAGTGCTATTACTGGGTTTGTATACCAAGAAAATCATAAAGGAGGGAAAAGGACCCACACATGTAAAAACATTTATAGCAACTCTTTGTATGGTAGCAAAGAATTGGAAATTGAGTAGATGCCCATTAATTAAGAAATGCCTGGACAAGTTGTAGCATATGAAAGTAATGGTTTATTATTGTTCTGTAAAAAATTATGAACAACCTGATTTTAGAAAGTCCTGGAATGATTTATATAAACTGATGCTGAGTGAAACAGGAAGAACAAGAAATACATCAGACATAATAATAGCAAGACTGTGATTATCAGCTGTGAAAGATTTGGTTCTTCTCAATGGTTCAATGATCTAATGTAATCCCAAAAGACTTTAGACAGAAAATGTCATCTTCATTTAGAAGAAGAACTAAGGAGACTGAATATAAATCAACTCATGCTATATTTACTTCTTTTTTCATTTTTTAAAAAATCTCTTCTGTGATTTTTCCCTTTTGCTCTAATGTTTTTCTCCCAGTATGATTCACAAAGCAATGTATGTTAAAAATAAATTAAAATTAAATTTAAAAAGCAAAGTCATTAGCTTCCATTTACTCAGTTCTATCTCTTAAGAGTTATTTTCCTCAGTGAGCTTTTGTAGATCCTTTCCCAGTTGGCCAGTTTTCCTTTTTAAAGCATTGTTCTCCTTGTTAGCTTTTTGTATTTCCTTTCACACCTCTCTCAATTCTTTTTCTAAATTTTCCTCTATCATTCTTACCTGATTTTCAAAGGTTCTTTTGAGCTCTTCCACAGTGTGAGCTCAATTCTTATTTTTCTTCAAAGCTTTGGATATAGGAATTTTGTCTTTGTTATTTTCTGAATGTGGTTTTGATCCTCCTTACCATAACTTTCAATGGTCAAAACTTTTTTTTCTTTTCTGCTCATTTTTCTAGCCTAATATTCTGCTTTTAATTGTTTGTTTAATGTTACATTCTATTAAAAAAGGTAGACACTTCATTGTCCCAAGCTTCGGGGGTTTGGGGCAGCTGTTTTCAGAAATCCTTCTAAGAATCTGACCATTAGCATTCTTCTCTGCCCTAGAGCTGTTAGTTGTGTCCTTGCCCCACTGTAACTGTAAAATTTAGTGTGCTAGCTGGAACTCTGCTGATCAGGATTGTACTGGGATTGCACAACAGATTTCCATCTCATTGCCACAGATTATTTCCACTACCATTTGTGTCTTCCCTAGTGTTCCTGGGCTGAGAGCTCCAGAAGGCTCCAGCACTGCTGCAGATTCAGAGGTCCCACCTTGCTGAAGGTGGGGTCTGGGCAGCAGCTGGGGCCAGGGATAGGCCTGCACTGGGATTGTGGGCTGGATTCTCACTCTGGTTTCACAGACTTTATCAGCTGACCTTAGAGGTCCTCTTTGGTGTCTCTGGGTTGAGAGGTCAGGAAGTCACCAGTATTGCTGCTGATTCAGAAGTCAGGCACAGGCTGGTCTTGGTCCTGGGGCTGAAGCTGGGTTCAGAGCTGCACACTGGACTCCCACCATGATGACACAGACATTTTCTGCTTTGCTTCTAAATTGTCTTGGTTGGAAAATGTTCTATGTCATTTTGGGGATGTTTTTATATTCTAAAATTTGTTTAGAATCATTATTTAAAGGAATTTGGAGCAATTTGTGGGAGAGGTTGGGCAAGTTCTTGTCTTTGCTCTACCATCTCACCTCTGCTTCCTGGTGAATATGTTTGAGTCCCTAGGAAAGCAAGAAGATGAAATGAATCATTACTTAAATAAATTAATTCAGACCATTCACTGGAAGATCAAATACTAAGCCAGAATTTTAAGTATTTTTCCCATATAATAAGAAATCAGAATTCATCAGAAACAACCCTTTTGTTGGGAAAGAATGAAGGAAATAAAAAGGGGGATGTAAGAGAATGAGATCTATAGATAGTATCATAATGGAAGCAGTGAATATGAACTTGGACAGATTTTGAGTGATAGTGGATGATAAAGGATCTTGGAATGTTAGGTCCATGAAATCATAAAAAGTAGGACACAACTGAAGAACTTGAACAACAACAATAGTTTGTAGAAGATAATTTGGTTTGGTGGTTCTTAAGCAATTGTTCATGATGCTGGATGTCACTATAATAAATGAGGCAGGACAATAAATCTCAGGGATAGGATGACAGTATCTAATACCAAGGACACTAAAAACATCCAAGTTCCACCTCCAAAACTTTGAGACTTAAAAAAAAATCTTTTAAAGAGAGGGAGGTTCCCAGATCTCTATGCCAATAAGGATCTTTAGGCAAAGTTGAAAGTTTTGGCAGAAAAAAAGAAACTTCTTAGGATTTAGAGTAGTGAATCCCTAGGATTGTGATGTCTCTGATAGTCTTTCCATGTTTTCCAGTCTTTTATGCTTTCTGTGGGTTCCTGAAGAAATATTTTTTTTCACATCATACTACACTGAAACAATAATAACTCACATTTGTGTAGAGCTTTAATTCTTTGAGGAAGAGAAAACAAACATCATTATTTCTATTTTAGAGATGAGGAAATTGTATCTCAGAAAGTCAAGGTCATAGATAAACCAAATGAGAAATCTGGGTTCAAAACAAGATTGTCCTAGTCCAAATAAGTCCAGTCCTTTTCTTCCCACAGGAAAAATGCTTGATATTTTGGCACAGAACCCTAAAGTGTTCAGTGAATGATGACCATAAGCTACAAAAGCAATGACAGCCACATCCTTGAGAATACCTTAGAAAGCTTGTTTATGTGAGAAATCACTAAACACTGCATCACAATTGATGGAACAGTGACACAGAGAAAGCTAGTCCCAGTGAAGCTTTGAGTATGTTTGACAAAGTTATCTACTTATTACTTTACCTTTTTACTCTGTCTTAATGATGGATCTCTTGATCCATAAAAAGAGAAATATTTGACATTTTTATTAGCCTCATATTGAGCTGAATATCACTAGACTGGCCACACCAGAAGAGAAGACATTAAATTAGTAAATAAGGTCATGATAAAAACCATTTTAAAATATCTGTCAACTGTTGAATTTTTCAAACATATGTTTGTGTACACAGAAGGCAAAATTATCAGCATATGGCATCTGCCAAATGACTGAATCTACATAGAATGTGTTGGCTCATCAGTTATTCCAGTGGAAAGAATCCATTTTACAGAGGTTTTGTTGTTTGGAGACCAGTCATCAGTCTATTTGAAATGAAAGTATTTTCTAGTCCATTATTTAACAGTTTTATCAACAGTTGTGGTAATGTGTGGTCCATGCTATTGAAATCAATAAAATTATTGGATTACCTGCTTATTCTCAAGTGTTTTGGAATTTTGAAGATCAAGACGAGTAAAAGTAAAGTCTGAGTAAAAATCTAGGAGATTTTAGAAATGAAAAAAGCCTTTACTTCAGACTCTTACATTATTATGTTTCTTGTCAATAAGTATTGTGCATTATCAGAATTTTCAAAGTAAGGACACAGCACTATTGGGTCTAGAATTGAGATAGATTTCATATTTTCTTATGGAAAGAAGGGGAGGAAAAAAAGAGGGGGAAATGATGGGAGATAGGAAAAGGAGAAGAGTAAAGAAAAGGAGACAGTGAGATGGAATGACAGAGAAACAGAGAGAGAGGCTTGATATGTCTTTTTTTTTTTTTAACAAAGTTTATTTACTAAAAAATGAGTGAAGAAAAGTCAAAACATAAAAGGGAGAAAAATAAACTCCAACATACATTTTATTCTTACTCTTTAGTCTTTGTCAACTTGGTTAACCTTCTTGGCAAGTTTATATTGACATCTGAAATAGATTTTTCTAGTACTGAAGCAGCTGGATGAAATTTAAGTACAGTGTCTACTCATATTCTTTGTGTCCTGAATGGGTATTACGATTTCATTTAAAATTATACATCAGCCAATGTTTGCCACTATGATTATATGAATTATAGCCTATATTTAGCCCAGACAAAACAGTCATAAGAACCCACAATCTACAGAAGTCAAGTGTCATGAAGAAGGAAAACTCCTAAAAGGAAAACAAAAAAACTTGATAAAAAGAACGTTTGTGAGGAGTTGATCAAGAATAGTATAAGTGGGGTGAATCCTAAACTGAGACAAGTGAGATATTAACTAAAACTACCAAAAGTTTTGAAGTAGGTATGATTCAATCAAGATGAACTAAGTAAACAACATTTTTTAAATATTTAAAGGAAAACCAATCAATTTTTTCTTAAATTATTTGGTTTGAGGATGATGAATAATTTAAAACCAGATTTGAAAGGTAGGCACTAGTTTTAATCTTAGATTCTTAAGTTTCAAACTGACAAAATCAGAAGAAATAGATCTTAGGTTCTTATAAAACTGAAAATTATCAGAAAGATTATTGATTATCTTATTTTTTTTTTGAAAATGTAACATCCTATGTTTTTAAAGGAAAACTATGGCAGTTCTGTACCACTGAAAAAGATTTGCATGATAATTTCCAACCCACACTAGGAATGCTTGCTGAGGACCAGCATCACTTAAAATATACTCTTTTATGACAACTTGGTAATGAATTTTCTACCCATAGCAACTCAAGAAATGAATAAAAAAAGAACCTCTTTAGTACTATGTGGACAACTTCCAATTATGTCTTAATAGTGCTGGTGGGGAGTCATGAAAAAAGAATTGATGTGATATAAAATCAAAAGTCAACAAAAAGCCCTAAAAATAAAAACTTAAGGAAGGAGGCAATGGAAGACAATAAGTTGTACTGTCTCATAAAACAGTGAAGAAGCAGTAGAGGAGAAAATGAATTCATAGTAACCTTGATGAAATACCCAATTAAGGCAAATCATCCTAAGTGAATTTAAAGATGAAACTGGAAGGAGGACAATGAAAATGATTGTAAAGATTTATTTATTTTGATGATACACTTCTTTATTGATGATAGTGAAAACAGCACATTTAGATTTGAATGTACTTAATACAGAAGTAGATATGGTATTAGAGAAAACATGGATGGTAACAATAGCCTACATCTATATAACACTTTGAAGTATGTGGAGCCTTTACAGATCTTATTATCCTCACAATGACTCTGAGACAAAAGTGCTATTATTATTCCCATTTACAGACAGAGAAACTGAGGCACATAGTGATTAAATGACCTACCAAGGGTCACACTTCAATGCTTTGAGACTGGATTTGAATTCAGATCTTCTTTACCCCAAGTCCAGTCTTCTTTCCCCACAGTAATACCTAATGCCTACTATAAACATTTTGAGTAGACCAGATAAATGTAGAAATGGTTCATGTTGCAAGGTTATCCATTTTTAGGTGGTTAATGGATCTGCTTTCAAGATATATGAAGGAGATTGGAAAAATGATGGAATGTTTTTGTTCCTAAAACAGCAACTGAAAAACAAATCAATAAGTACTGACTTCTGGAATCACATAGAGACTCTCATAGTTGAAAAAAAAGATTTTTAAAAATCAGGGTATGATAATCCCTTTGCTTAACTAATAATTGAAATACCATAAGTAACTTTGTCACACTGTCATGTAAACTTATAACTTATAACATAGGACACTAAAGGGACATTTAAAACATTCAAATATGATTTTCTATGTGCTATCATCACTAGCTATCTTTATCAAGATTGGTCTCCAACACTTTTTTCATAGCTTTTTCAGTCATCATCAATTATGTCATTGTTGCCAAGTGAACCTGGTTTGTAGGGGACTCCACTATCCCTGAACATGATCAATTATTTTACATGCAACTTAATAGTCTTGGAAGCTAAAGCAAATGACCAAACAAAAACCAGCCTCATCCCTCCAGAAAAACAAAACAAAACAAAACAAAGAAAACAAAATCACAACCAAAAAACCAAACCCTTAAAAGTAGAATGTGCTACTTCAGGAATGACTTGGCTCCTCCTAACTGGTGGTCTTCAGGTAAAGACTAGATAATCATTTGTTAGAGATGGTAGAGAGAGTATGAATCACTTCAAGTAGATAACCCTTAAATTCTTTTCAACTATGAGATTCTTTACCTATATGACACTGGCACATAGATCAATATCTATTGATTTATTTTTCAGTTGCTATTTTTAAGACTAAAAATATTCCATGAATCCTCTCTAGACTATCCCTGACAAGTATCATCTAGTCTTTGCCCTTTTGCTAACCCAAAGTAAAATGTAACAAAATTAGTTATTTTCTCTATGATGGTCTTTCTTACTATCTTCATAAGAGCTAAATAATGACATATGATTATATTTAGCAAATTTCAAAATATATTTAGGTAATCTTTTTTCCGAGTGATTTAAAATTATGATCACAAAATAGTGATTTCCATTTTATAAATGGAAATCATTCTTGCAAGTTGTTTAACTTAAGGAAGATACAAAATAGATTAAAAAAAAAAAAAGCCCTCCAGTACCAAGAACATATTGTTGCTAAAGAATGTTGATAAAGGGATTGGATAATGTTTTTTTCAGACAAGTCACATTGTTAAAGCTCCTTTAAGGTCACAGAGAAGGAAATGCAAGTAATTGACCAGGAAGGTCTAGTTGAATTTGAAGCAAAGCAAAAGGGTTCCAGTATGGAAGACTGCATTCATGGAAAATGTCTAGATAATGGGAAATCAGTGGGTCTGCCAGTTAGGAGAAGGATACAAATCTGTAGGAATGAGGCAGTTTATGGTAACTAAATTTCAGATATGACCCCAAACTAGAGGTTTTTATTTTTCAAATTATTATAATTACTAACTATAAGAAATGGAAAAAGTAAAGTAATAAAATGAGTAGCCAGAGTTGTCTTCCAACATTCTGTTTGAAACTTTGTGGGGAAAAAATCCTAACATTAGCAGTCAAGTAAGCTTCCCTTCTTTTGACAGAAAGGTGGTAAATCACAGGTATGGAATGAGATAAACTGTATTATATACAACTAATGAATTGTTTCATTTTAGTTAATTTTATCTTATTACAATGTAAGCATCCATGAGAAAGACAGAGTAGTTATTGCAAAGTTATATCTATGTTTAAATATCAATAAAATATTTATTTAAAAAAACCCTTGCTCTCAGTATTCCAAACCATTCACTGCTTTTCATGTCTCCCACCTATGTGTCATCAGCCCCTCTTGTCTCTTTATTTCTCTGTCTTTGTCTCTCCCTCTTTCCTTCTCTTTCTCCCTCCCTACCTTTGCTTCTCTCTCTCCCTCACTTTCCCTCTATTAATGTCAATGTTTTTCCAGTGTTACCATGTGGCTACAAAACATAATTTCCAATGAATTAAATTTGGGGCAATAAAGACAGATGGTAGGTGTAAATTGTCTCCAGCATATTACCAAAGAAGACCTGCTCAAGAAGCAAGATTAAAGGGTAATCCTGTGATTATATAATTTAGAAAGGACTAAAGGAGGAAGTGAAAACAATGGATAACAGATGGACAGGTCAACTTCCCCCTGGTACTTGCAGAATATAAAACAACCTAAAGAAATGCCTCTCTCATGTTACCTAGGATGCAAGAATCTCATAGGATGAAATGGCCTAGATGAGTTGAAATCTTCACAGTGGACAATGGATTAATGATTTCATCAAACTACTAGCTTCATATGTAGATGACTATATTTCACTTTTGTAAAAAATGTTCAATCAGAATATATCACTGAGAGTTAGAAGACACTGATTCCCCATTATTTTAAACATTAATAAGCTAAGAAACAATGGGATTGAGCAAATTAATAAAAGACAAGAATTCTAATTCAGTGTTTTTTCTCCTTCCTTCTTCCTTCCCTTCCTCCTTATTCTCTCTTTCTCTTTCTCTCTCTCTCTCTCTCTCTCTCTCTCTCTCTCTCTCTCTCTCTCTCTCTCTTTCTCTCTCTTTCTCTGATTAAGTAGAACATGAAAGATGATGACAAATATTAGAATTTACTTAAAACAACTAACAGTAATTGCTGAAAAGTCTGGTGGGTTGCCAATTTTTTTAAAGGATAAAAATGAGATAGGGTGGGTGGAGTAGTGCCTGCTAACTCTCTATTTAGAATTCTGTAGTCTGATTTCTGAGTTAAATGAGTCAGTTGCAAGTAGTGAGCTAAACCCTGATAATTAGTATATTACTTATAAGACTAGCAATCACTTTTTCTGCTCATAAGAATGAGCATGCCATATTATAATAATATTTCACACTTCCAGATTCTTCTAAGAAGCTCCATATGATTCTTACCTCCTTCCTTCCCTTTAACCTTTATGGTTTTATAGGTGGGATTTTAAAATGACATTGAAGCATAGCTCAAAATTCTAAAAATATAACCTTTTGTTTCATAACACTTTACTTTTTTAAAGCATTTACAATGTGGTCTGAAAGATAGAAGATAAAAATCTACCTTTTTTCAATAAACAAATGGAGAGCAGTCTTATGAAACATAAATGTCTGACCAAAAACATTTGCCATGGTATGCAGTTTGCTTGGGTTATCTATGAGGTGGCTGACTTAAAACTAGCATCCCTTAACTACTTCAATCCTTATTAATTCCCACCTATCAGCACCCATCAACTAACTCCTTGTCTTCACCTATTATTGCAAGTATCATGAAACATTTATGTCATCTAAGACCTGCCTCTGAAATACATACTAGCAGCAAATGTACTTAGGGAGTAAGTTACTCACCAAAAAAGTTATTTAACTTTATTCTGCATTAAAATCAAAGGTTTCTGATGAGTAACTATTATTTTCCTTTATTTCAAAATTGATTTATGTAGTTTAATATAGAGGGCAAGTTAAATGGCACAGTAAATAGAATGCTGGATGAGGAGTCAGGAAGACTCATTTTTCCTGAATTCAAATCTGACCTTGGATATTAGATATATGACCCCAAGCAAGTCACTTAACCCTGTTTACCTCAGTTTCCTCAACTGTAAAATGAATTGGAGAAGGAAATGGCAAGCTACAATAGTATTTCTGCCAAAAACAAAAACAAAGATAAAAAAAAGATAAAGAAAAGTTGGGAACAAATAGAAAAGTGACTGAAAAACGAAATATTTATTAAGCATAATGTTCTGTGTATTTTTACCTTGATTTCCGAAAATAACACCATACTTACTGTCCCTTACTGTACAGGTTGGAAAGAATACACTGTAGTAAAAGAATTCTAAATGACCAGCTAGGATCTGTTTATTTCACTATATTACTATAAGCAATTCCTTTAACTTCTCTGTTCCTGAAATTCCTTATTTGCTAAACAAAGATATTATTATCTCAAAGGGTTATTAAGGGCATGTAAATGATCAAGAAGAACTGAGTTCAAATCCCACCTCAGGTACTTGCCAGCCATTTTACCTTGAGTAAATCATTTACCCTCTGTTTGCTTCACTTTCCTAATCTGTAAATTGGACATAATAATAGAAGCTACTTCCCAGAATTGTTGTGAGGTTCAAATGAAAGAATTATTGTAAAGAACACATAACATATAAAGTGTGATACATAATTGGTTATAATTAGTAATTATTATCATTATCTGTGTCAGAACTTGGTGACATAATCTATGTAAAAAAACCCAATATTCCATTTAATCTGTGAATTTATCTCATTCTCTAGAAGAATCACAAACTAGTTACATTTTGTAATCTAAAATACTTTCATCTTCCAAAAAAATCACACACCACCAGAGGTATGTTGGTAGATATTTAACAACTGACTTTGAAAAAACCACCTCAAGAAACACTTTTGAATTTTATTTTTGAAATTTTATTTTCTTCATCACTTTCTTCAGTTCATACAATTAATGAAAAGATAAATTAAGTCTGATTTGGATGTTTTTTAATTTCTGAAGGCTTATATTGAAGTTTAACAGTTGGTTCTCCTGAAATACTATCACCTGCCTCCAATATATCCCTGTGACACAATATTCAGCAGGGCTACCTCTAAGTTCTTTAATAAAACCAGAACGATAATCAGGTTTTATAACTGTTCTTGTTTCTTCACTAGTCAATTAACTTCTGCACATAGGGGTTCTTTGTTAATGTTTTGTATATAATTTTTTTGCCTACAATTGGTCATTAGTAACATGATATAGCCCATGTAACTCTCTAGGCAACTACTTATCCATTGCCATTTGTGTAAACTTCAATTTTGATTCTTGGAGCTTATGATATTTCATGATTTATAGGCTAAGCCACATAGCAGTGTTAAAAATAACGAGTATTTTGTTAATGTAATCGGAATGTCTTATGGGCCAAGTAGAAGAGAGTTCCCTTACAGATAGAGAGATTGTTGAGATGTTCTCATTTGTCAATGATATTGTACTGATCTTATAAAACCCTTGAGAGGCAGCGCCAAGATGATGGAGAAGGCACACGTGACTTTCTAAGCTCTTCTCTTACCCTCTTTAAAATATTATATGGAGCCTCAAAAATAGTCTTGACTGCTACAATTCATAAAGATTAGGAGTATAACAACTCACCAGCCGAAGAAAATTTGGAGTCTCGCCAAAAAAGGTTTGTCCTTGGGGTTAGGGGGGAGATCATCACAAGCAGGGAGAGAACTACGGCTCCAAGCAGAACCCTAAACCAGAAGTGAGAGCACAGATTACAGCACAAGGTCCCAGCCCCAACCCGTAGTATGGGGCTTTTCCTTGGGGCAGTTGCCAACCTGCACAGCAGGAGGGCACAGCTAAGGTTAGCCTCTAAACTGCACAGTGGGGGACTCGGCTTGGGGCAATAGAGCTTTCACAGGGCGATTTGCATAGGGCAGAGATTTCCAGTAGAGGCAGGCTATCTGCTGGTCAGCTGCTAATACCACAGCCCCACAAGGGGCTCTGCCCTGGGGCAGTGACACTTTCACCCCTTAGCCTCTAGCCTTAGGGCAGTTGCTAAGCCACACAGCTCAACTGGGCAAATCCACCTCTGGTTGGGGGAAGGGGAAACTCTCACTCAGAGCACTCCCATACCTCAGAGCCAGAAGCCAGTTTACATATCTCCCTACTCTGCAGAGGAAGCTGGTAACACCCTTGCCTAGAAGGCATACCCTAGAGGCTTTAAAAAATGAATAAAAAAATGAAAAGAACAATTGACAACTTCTATACAGAAAAAGAGCAGTTCTGAAAACCTGAAGAGACTAATAGCAAACAGGCACCAGACAATACCCCAAAGGGGAATGTTAATCTGTCCCCTTTTACATTATGCTGTCATAGAAGAGATCATTAAAAGTCTCAAAAGAGAGTTAGAAGAAAAATAGGGAAAGGGAAGAGAAACTTTACAGGAGAGCAACAACTTCCTGAAATATGAATTGGAAAAGATAAAAAATTCCCAGGAAGTGCAGGGTAGCAAAATTTGTGAATTGAAAAAAGTAAAAAAAAAAAAAAAATCTCTGGAAAGTAAGATTTGTGAATTGGAAAAGACAAAGAACTCACAAGAAAGTAGGATTTGTGAATTGGAAAAAGAACATAATTCACTAAAAAAAAATAGTGAAATGGGAAAAAAATTCCATAGAGCAAAACAATTCATTTAAAAACTCAATTGGACATATACAAAAAGCTAATGAAGAAAATAATTCATTAAAAATCAGAACTGAACAAATAGAAACTAAAGATTCATTGAGACAGCAAGACTCATTCAAGCAAAACCAAAAAAAAAAAAATGACAAACTGGAAAAAAACATGAATTATTTACTTGCAAAAATGACAGACTTGGAAAATAGATATAGGAGAGATAATTTGAGGATTATTGTACTTTCTGAAAATTATGATGAAAAAAAGAGCCTAGAGACTATTTTACAAGAAATCATCAAAGAGAACTGCCCAGATGTAATAGAATCAGAAGGTAAAATAGGCATTGAAGAATTCATCGAACACATTCTGAAAAAGACCCTAAAATAAAAACCCCAAGGAATATTGTGACCAAATTTCAGAACTATCAGATTAAGGAAAAATTTTTACAAGCAGCCAGAAAAAACAATTTAAATTTGTTTAAGGTGGTGCCACAATAAGGATCACCCAAGATCTGCCTGCCTCCACATTAAAAGATCGAAGGGCCTGAAATCTGATATTCCATAAAGCAAAAGAACTTGGAATGCAGCCAAGAATAAACTACCCAGCTAAGCTGAGAATTTTCTTCCAGGGAAGAAGATGGACATTTAATGAAACAAATGAATTCCATTTGTTTCTAAGGAAAAAACCAGAACTAAACAAAAAATTTGATCTCCAACCATAGGACTCAAGACTTGCAGAAAAGGTCAAAAGAACTCTTGAGAATTGTATTTCTGTTGTGGATATACAAAAAGACTACATGTATAATTTGATTTTACTGATATAACATAAAAAAGGGGAGTAGATACGGAAAAGGGATGATGGCAGAAAAGGTGGGAAGGGGGGATAAAAAGAGGGAAACCACATCCCACAAAGAGGCAAAGGAAACAACATATCTGAGGGAATTTAGAGATGGGGAGGAACATTGTGTGAATCTTACTCTCATCAGAGTTGGCTCAAAGAGAAAATAATTGACATACTTGTTTTAAAGAAAATTCTCTCTCACCTCATTAAAAAGGGGGAGAGGAAAAGGGAAAAGAAAAAGAGTAATAAGGGAAGGGTATAAGAAATGGGACGAGATTCAAAGGGGGGGAGGGAAGGATTTTAAAGAGGGTGAGTGTCGTGATACAAGTGGGGCACATAAGTTTTAAAAGGGGAAAGAGGGTTGGGGGGGCAAGAAAAAGTAAAGCATAATCTGGGATATTAGGATGGCAGGAAATAGAGAATTAGTAATTTTAACCATAAATGTGAATGGGATGAACTCCCCCATAAAGAGGAGGCAGATAGCAGACTGTATCAAAAGTCAGAACCCTACAATATGTTGTTTACAAGAAACACATTTAAAGCAGGGAGATACATACAGAGTAAAGGTAAAAACCTGGAGCAAAAACCTATTATGCTTCAGGTGAAGTCAAAAAGGCAGGGGTAGCCATCCTTATCTCAGATCAAGCAAAAGTAAAAATTGATCTAATTAAAAGAGATAAGGAAGGAAACTATATCTTGCTAAAGGATAGCATAGACAATGAGCAATATCAATACTAAACATATATGCATCAAGTGGGATAGCATCTAACTTCCTAAAGGAGAAGTTAAGAGAGTTGCAAGAAGAAACAGACAACAAAACTGTAATAGTGGGAGATCTGAACCTTGCACTCTGAGAATTAGACAAATCAAACCACAAAACAAATAAGAAAGAAATTAAAGAGGTAAATAGAATATTAGAAAAATTAGGTGTGTTAGATCTTTGGACAAAATTGAATGGAGACAGAAAGGAATATACTTTCTTCTCAGCAGTTCATGGAACCTATTCAAAAATTGACCATATATTAGGACATAAAGACCTCAAAATTAAATGCAAGAAGACAGAAATAGTAAATGCTTTCTTTTCAGATCACAATGCAATAAAAACTACATTCAACAAAAAGTTAGGGGTAAATAGACCAAAAAGTAATTGGAAACTAAACAATCTCATCTTGAAGAATGATTGGGTGAAACAGCAAATTATAGATACAATTAATAATTTCACTCAAGATAATATCAACAATAAGACATCCTACCAAAATTTATGAGATGCAGCCAAAGCGGTAATAAGAGGAAATGTTATATCCTTAGAGGCTAACTTGAATAAAACAGAGAAAGAGAAGATCAATGAATTGGGCTTGCAACTAAAAAAAACTTTAAAAAGACCAAATTAAAAACCCCCAATCAAATAAAAAATTTGAAATTCTAAAATTAAAAGGAGAAATTAATAATATTGAAAGTAAAAAAATATTGAACTAATTAATAAAACTAAGAGTTGGTTTTATGAAAAAACCAATAAAATTGATAAAATTTTGGTAAATCTGATTAGAAAAAGGAGAGAGGAAAATCAAATTAGTAATCTTAAAAATGAAAAGGGAGAACTTTCCACCAATGAAGAGGAAATTAAAGAAATAATAAGGGGTTACTTTGCCCAACTTTATCCCAATAATTGTGATAACCTAAGTGAAATGGATGACTACCTCCTAGGCTTCCCAGATTAACAGAGGAGGAAATAAATTGCTTAAATAGTCTCATTTAAGAAAAAAATAAATAGAACAAGCTATTAATCAACTCCCTAAAAATAAATCTTCAGGACCAGATGGATTTACATGTGAATTCTACCAAACATTTAAAGAGCAATTAACCCCAAAGCTACATAAACTATTTGAAAAAAAAATAGGGAATGAAGGAATCCTACTAAATTCCTTTTATGACACAGACATGGTACTGATACCTAAACCAGGTAGGTTGAAAACAGAGAAAGAAAATTATAGACCAATCTCCCTAATGAATATTGATGCTAAAATCTCAAATAAGATATTAGCAAAAAGACTACAGAAAATCATCCCCAGGATAATACACTATGATCAAGTAGGATTTATACCAGGAATGCAGGGCTGGTTCAATATCAGGAAAACTATCAATATAATTGGCCATATTAATTACCAAATTAACAAAAAACAATATGATCATCTCAATAGATGCAGAAAAAAGCATTTGATAAAATCCAACATCCATTCCTATTAAAAACACTTGAGAGTATAGGGATAAATGGACTTTTCCTTAAAATAATCAGCAGCATCTATTTATAACCATCAGTAAGCATCATATGTAATGGGGAAAAACTGCAATTCCCAATAAGATCAGGAGTGAAACAAGGCTGCCCACTATCACCATTACTATTCAATATTGTATTAGAAATGCTAGCTTTGGCAATAAGAGTTGAGAAAAAGATTAAAGGAATTAGAGTACGCAATGAGGAAACCAAATTATCACTCTTTGCTGATGATATGATGGTATACTTAGAGAACCCGAGAGATTCTACTAAAAAGTTATTAGAAATAATCCACAACTTTAGCAAAGTTGCAGGATACAAAATAAACCCACATAAACATCAGCATTCTTATATATCACTAACAAGATCCAACATTCAGAGTTACAAAGAGAAATTCCATTTAAAGTAACTACTGATGGTATAACATATTTAGGAATTTATCTGCCAAGGGAAAATCAGAAACTTTATGAACAAAATTACAAACCACTTTTCACACAAATTAAGTCTGACCTAACCGATTGGAAAAATATTAAATGCTCTTGGATAGGGTGAGCAAATATAATAAAGATGACAATACTACCTAAACTAATCTATTTGTTTAGTGCTATACCAATCAGACTCCCAAAAAACTATTTTAATGACCTAGAAAAAATAACAACAAAATTCATATAGAAAAACAAAAGGTCAAGAATTTCAAGGGAATTAATGAAAAAAAAATCAAATGAAGGTGGCTTAGCTGTACCAGATCTAAAATTATATTATAGAGCAGCAGTTACCAAAACCATTTGGTATTGGCTAAGGAATAGATTAGTTGATCAGTGGAATAAGTTAGTTTCAAAGGACAAAACAGTCAACAACTATAGCAACCTAGTGTTTGACAAACCCAAAGAACCTAGCTTTTGGGATAAGAACTTACTGTTTGACAAAAATTGCTGGAGAAATTGGAAACTAATATGGCAGATTCCAGGCATTGATCCACACTTAACACTATACACCAAGATAAGGTCAAAATGGGTTCATGACCTAGACATAAAGAATGAGATTATAAATAAATTAGAGGAACACAGGATAGTTTACCTCTCAGACCTATGGAAGAGGAAGGAATTTATGACCAAAGACGAACTAGAGATCACTACTGATCACAAAATAGAAACTTTTGACTATACCAAACTGAAAAGTTTTTGTACAAACAAAACTAATGCCGACAAGATTAGAAGGGAAGCAATAAACTGGGAAAACATTTTCATAGTCAAAGGTTCTGATAAAGGCCTCATCTCCAAAATATATAGAGAATTGACTCTAATTTATAATAAACCAAACCATTCTCCAATTGATAAATGGTCAAAGGATATGAACAGACAATACTCAGATGAAAAAATTGAAACTATTTCTAACCATATGAAAAGAGGCTCCATGTCATTATTAATCAGAGAAATGCAAATTAAGACATCTCTGAGATACCACTACACACCTGTCAGACAGGGAAATATAATGCAGAATGTTGGAAGGGATGTGGGAAAACAGGGACACTAATACATTGTTGGTGGAACTGTGAATACATTCAACTGTGAATACATTTCTGGAGAGCAATTTGGAACTATGCTCAAAAAGTTATCAAACTGTGCATACCCTTTGATCCAGCAGTGTTACTACTGGGCTTATATCCCAAAGAGATCAGAAAGAAGGGAAAGAGACCTGTATGTGCAAGAATGTTTTTGGCAGCCCTCTTTGTAGTGGCCAGAAACTGGAAACTGATGCCATCCATTGGAGAGTGGCTGAATAAATTGTGGTATATGAATATTATGGAATATTACCGTTCAGTAAGAAATGACCAACAGGATGATTTCAGAAAGGCCCGGAGAGACTTACATGAACTGATGCTGAGTGAAACTAGCAGGGCCAAGAGATCATTATATACTTCAACAACAATACTATATGATGACCAATTCTGATGGACCTGGCCATCCTCAGCAATGAACCAAATCAGTTCCAGTGGAGCAGTAATGAACTCACCCAGCTATGCCCAGTGAAAAATTCTGGGAGATGACTAAAAAAACATCACATTGAATTCCCAATCCCTATATTTTTGTCCTCCTGCATTTTTGATTTCCTTCACAGGCTAATTGTACAATATGTCAGAGTTCGATTCTTTTTGTACAGCAAAATAATGGTTTGGTCATGTATACTTATTGTGTATCTAATTTATATTTTAATATATTTAACATCTACTGGTCATCCTGCCATCTGGGGAAAGGGGTGGAGGGAAGGAGGGGAAAAATTGGAACAAGAGGTTTGGCAATTTTCAATGCTGTAAAGTTACCCATACATATAACCTGTAAATTAAAGGCTATTAAAAAAAAATAAAACCCATGAACATTGCAGGGCTTTCTTGCTTTCTCATTGAGAAGCATATTTCCCTGCAACCCCCAAAAAGAGATTGAACAAGCAATCTACAGGAAAAACAAACAAAAACATAGGGATAAAAATGTCTACCATTCTAGTTTTGACTCATAGATGAGTGGCTAGTTGATTAAATTGGTATATTAGCATATATATCTTTATATCTCTAATTGCAATTTATATGTATATAATTTCTATTTATCAAGCTGTCTATTATCCAATCTGGGAAACACTACAAATGTACAATGAATTGGGTTCAGTAATACCTAGGAGGAAGATAATATTGCATTTGATAAGTTGTTGTTTTTAATTATCTCAAGCTGTGCTCTGATGCAAAGATCTATCTTTTTCATTTCTTTGAAATTAAAAAAAAATTCCAACTTAACAAAACAACTAATATGAACACTTCCCTATTAGTATCAGAACAGAGAGAGTTGTACAAGAAACTATTACTATATACTATATGTAATTTGCTTTTATTTTAAAAACATATATTTAACAGGTCATTTTTCAAAGTTATTCTGTTTGCCAAGTATATCCTTTAAACACTAATGTTTTCTTGTAGATTCTGTGCAATTGATAAGACTATATAATTTTGAGGGATCAAAACAATGTGTTTCCCAAAGGTCAATAGGGCACAAGCACATGATAGATGCAAATGGGTTAAATTATAATTTCAGTGATGACCTATGCTTCAAGAATTGTATGACAAAAAATATAGTAAACTGAGGTATATAGTCTGAGCAAGATCGGTTTATTAACAGTGATGGAAATAACGATTAGCAAAATGGGCCAATTTGGCAACTTCAGCAAAGCCAATGACCTCAGTGAGGAGTGACCATCTTTATTGACATACAAGAAAGGAGGCCAGGGATCTTGATAGTTTAGAACAATACAGTTGCCTATGCTAGGAACTTTGAGTTGGCATTCAAGTGTGGCTAAAAACGTCTCTCTCTGACTATTAAGGAATGTTAATTATTTTATGGACTCACTTGTATTCTTGACTAGAAGATCAGTACCACTAGGTTTGCTATCTCCTTTGGGGAAATCAAACTTTCCCAAATCGAACAAGGCAACAAATCTATTAAGGTGGTGGTGCCATGTTAAATTCACTGTGGCTTACATACAATAAACAAATATCATAGTGGCCAATGCCATGAACTATTACAATTTTCTATTTCAACCTTATCCTTAAACTTGAACTTAAATATAGCATGGAAAAATGCATTCTTGAGCAAGATGAGATCAGGCACATATTAATTCAATTATAAAAATAAATGTAGGATAAAATCTGCATGATAAAAATTAGAGTAATTTTAACATTTATCTTTTAACATTGTATAAAGTATGTTATTAATACTATTCAATAGACATATTTTATGAAAATGAGAGGCAGTCATGTGGCAAGAAATAGGATTAATAAATAGCCTAAATATTGCATTGAAAGTCATAATTATACAAGACCTAGAATAAACCTCATACACACATATATTTCTACTTATACGCATATATGCATTTACATACATATACAACTGTAAAACTAAAATAGATTTATAAATAGAACTTGAGTCAGTTAAATTATTCTCTTTTTACATTCTGAGGATCTGGCTTCATTAGGATTATGTTTTAGCTAATTGTGCTATTCATTAAAGAAAATAAATTAATTTTGCAAAGAATCTTGAACAAAAGCCAAGATGTAAAAGCCTTTTGCATCATGTAATTTGATAATAAATTTAGATTTAAATTTGCATTCCCTCATGTAAAAATGCTTTTTCCTAAAATAAATCAAACTGTGGTATCAGTATATGAACATGGGGTTTGTAACATGCTTATTGCTTTGTTTCTAAAAGGCTTGGCTCAAGGATAGAATCTATCAGAGCAAGACTTCACATTTCCAACCTGCTCCTGAACTCTTTGAGTTTTTTTAGTACAATCTTACCCCCTTTGTTTTGCCATATATAATATGAAAATCATAATATATTAAATTCTTTATTTTTATCCACTGGATCTCATCCACCTGAAATTGTCTTGCTTTTGAAGTTATGCAGAGTAATTGGTAACAGTGATTGAGAGAATTGTACTTTACTTTTTATATACTTTTAGATGCCACAAGACACAATAATGGAAAGAATCAAATTTTAAGCTAATAGGACCTAGATTAAAGACTTTGATAAATTTTAGCTGTGAGACTTTGGGGAAAGCTCTTTCTATCTCAGTTTTCTAGTCAATTATTTAAGATAATAAGTTGTTGAGAAAGTCCCAAGCTGTTTTGATATAGTTAAGTTACTCACCTTGGGGTTCATCATGCCAATGAAAAAATGTCTATTCCCTTCACTCACCAGTCATACTATCTGATGCTAAAAGGAAGACCTTTAAAATCAAAATGGTTAATTCATTCAACATAAGAAAAGATGAACCATATTCATATCTCTTCCTTACAGAAGTGATGTCATGTGTTTCTGGGATGAAATGGGAAGCATGAGTATGAAGATCAAAAGGGAAGTTCAATAACTTTCTTTCACCTTCAGAAATAATTTTTCACAAGATCACTTCTCTTATATACAATGGGATTGATATAAAATATAAAAGTCTATTCCAAAATTTGATATGATTTATACTTAGAAGATGTTACCTTAATTACTATAGAGCCTAAGAGGTATGTTTATTCTTAATGTATCCTTAGAGATCTTTATTTATTTATGATACCATCTACAAGCATCTGATTCTTTATGAATATCTTCCTGAACATTTATAAGCTGAAATTTTCTCAGTTGATTCAAACAGTCTATCAATTACTGAACATTTATTAAACACTTGCAATGTCATACATATCATGCAACCACTGAAGATACAAAGAAAGGTAAAAACTGTGTGTACCATCAAGGAGGTTATATTTTATCAGGTAAAACAACATGTAAAGAAAAGTGTGTGTGTGTGTTTGTGTGTGTGTGTGTGTATGTGTGTGTGTATGTGTACATCTATCTATCTACAGATGCATAGAGATATATGACACCTAAGTAGTTCAGTAGATAAAGTGCAGAATTTGGAGCTAGGAAGATGAGTTCACTGGCTGAGTGACCTTGGGCAAATTGCTTGACTTTGTTTGCCTCAATTCTTCTTAATGAACTGGAGAAGGAAATGACAAACCACTCTGGTATCTCTGCCAAAAACAACAAATGGAGTCACAAAGAGTGAGAAACAACTGATATAACTCAAAAACACAAAAAATATATATATGTATGTTTGAGGTTGTATATATATTCACATAGTTATACATATTATTTATAATATATAATGTATATATGTGTATATAATATATATATACCTGTGCATGTGTGTATATGTGTGAAAACTTTCCCTAGTAGAAAAAGCAAATAAGAAAATATGTTTCAATGACCATGCTGTGGGGCATTTAGAGCCTGGTCAAATATCAAATATATTAGGGTGCATTTTGGATCATTGCCACTTGTCTTAAATTTTATACTGATTCAAAAAGAAAGAATGATCCTGATAACTTTGCACAACCCATACTCATTTAAGTTCAATTCACTCATGATGCCATTTATCCTCTTTGAAAAATGAAGGATGAACAATAGTAAAATAAACACACACAGGAAAAAAGAGTAACGTAAATAACATTTTCTAATTAATTAAATTAGAAATTAAATTTTTGGCATGCTTTAATTTCAATTATAGATCTCAACTATTTTCTATTCAATTATAAAATATATATTGAGGTTACTTATTTATTTACTTTTGAATTTTTGAATATCTAATACATAGCCCAATACTTATAACATTAATTTCCTTTGTCCTTGTCTAGGAGTGTCTCCTTTAGCCCAGGCAGTTATGATATCTTGTGTGCACTGATTAAAAACAAAAAAGAACCCATCAACACCAAAACTAACAAATTTATTATTTATTTATTTGTAACATTCTTGGGGGGAGGGGAATAAACAAATTCTCAGTTCTACATTTTCTCCCTCCTCTCTTCCTTCCATGTCCAAGAATAAGGCAAGTAAAGAGATATCAATTATATATGTGAAATCTTATAAAATATATTTCAATTTTAGCTATGTTGCCAGAAAAAATAAGAAAAAAGTGAAAAAAAAAAACAATAAAACTTAAATCACTCCTGTCTCTGAAGGTAGTTAGCATTTTTCATTGCAAGTTCTTCAGAATTGTCTTGAATCATTTTATTAATTAGAGTGGCTAACTCCTTCAGATGGTTATTGTTATAATATTGATGTTACTATGAAAAAATGTTCTCCTGGTTTTGTTTTTTCATTTGGTATCAGTTCATATAAGTTCTCCCAGATTTTGTGGAAACCATCCATTCATAGTTTACACTATTTAGAATGGCTTTTTGTTGTTTTCATAATTCCAATCTCTTGATATTCTTAAAATAAATACCTCTTTATCTTATTCCTCGATTCAAAACTGTTTAGTAGCTGCCTGTTGTCTTTAAAATAAAACACTACATCTTCCATCTTATCCAAAGCCCTTCAGAATGTACTTCTTGTACTCCTTATCTAGTGAAATTAACTTACTTTTTCTTCCCTATTAAAAAATCGATATCTTCAAACTTTTGTACCCATATCTGAAAAGCACTGTCTCTTTCCTTCTACTATTGTAATCCCTTGTTTCTTTAAAATAAGTCTGTATTTGTAGATGAATTCATTCTTTTGTTCTTGTTAGATTTTTCACCTTCTTGAAATGACTTTGGATTACTTTCAGTATTTTTTATATTGACTCATCTATTAATATGTATCTCTCTCTAGAATGTAAGCTATTTGAGGTCAGGAACTATTTTTTGAATTCCCACCACCTTATAAAGGTACTTAATGAATATTAACTTTTATTAAATTGAAAGTGTATTTAAATCCTATTTCTTACTTTGTTAAGCCCTTTGTTAACATAACAACATAGTTTAACATATCAGGATTAAAGGAAAATCATTTAACCCAGTGACCAGAAGTATTGTGAACGCTCAATGAATACTTGTTAATTTGATTTCACCATTGAGATGAACAGAATTATCTTTGATTATTTTCATAGTTGATAAAATATTTTTGAGGTATTGGGAAAAACTAAAAACTTCCTGCACATGATATTTTTTTTTATTCCTGACAGATGAGTGGTATAGTGAATAGGGCACTGGGCTGAGAATCAGGAAGACTTGACTAAATCCAACCTTACCTACTGCCTAGCTGTAAGATAGTGGGAAAGTCACTTAACTTTGTTTTTGCCTCAATTTTTTCAAAGCAAAATTGGGATAATAACAACACCTATTTCACAGGAATGTTGTGAGAATCAAATGAGACATTTGCCCAAGTCTTTAATATCATCTTCGTAGGCACATAATTTTTTTGCCCTCTATCCATTTCCTATTCAAGATGATGATGTAGAGTTATGTGATATATAGGAATGTCAGACAAGGATTTGGAGCTCTCTAGCAATGATGAAGTATCCTGATTGGCTAAATGTGAGATCAAAAGTGAGAGTCCAAACTGACCTTGGAGTATTCTAGAGGACCTCTAGGGCTCCAAACATCATGCAAGGTCCTTATAGTCTAAGAGAAAATAATAAAGAAGATATATCTCTAGAGAACTGTTACTTAAAAATTAGAAAGCTTCAGTGTCATCTAGTTTAGTGGTAGCTTTTCTTTTTCTTTAATTCACAGATCAAACCAATTTGCTCTGGTATATTATCTTATTTTTGTAGATTTTATTTTTCCACATAAATAAATTCTAATATATATATATATATATATATATATATATATATATATATAATAAATATATATATGTATAATTACTTTAGAAAGGAAAGAAGAAATATATGCCTAAATAAATTATCTAGTTATTGCATCAAATAGTAGAAGAAAGAGGGTTTCTCCTTCTTTTGAAAGAGTATTAACATAGATATCATGAGATCTAATCTCTAGTCTTTAGTCATGAAACAAAATCTCTCCTACTACTGTAATGTTTGCTACTTATAAGCTCTGTGATCAAGTACAAGGCACTTTCCTTTTCTGAGCTTCAGATCAATCATCTATAAAATGATCTCAGGTCATGTTCACCTCTGAGTTTATGTTTTTAGATTTATAGTTCCAGAAAAAAGATAATTTAGGTTTGGATCTGAACCTTAAAAGCCAAGTAGACTAGGACTAGTAAAATAGGCATTCAGAAGCTAAAGTTAGATTTGAGAGATGACTTCATATGAATACACACACAGTTCTTTAATGTCTTCAAAGTGCTTTATATACATTGTCATATTACCTTTGCAAAATGAATCTTTCAGGGGGACTGATAAAGATTTTATGGTTACAATTTTATGGGAAACTAAGATCCAGAGATTAAGTAATGTGCTTATAGCTAAAAAGTATCTGAAGCAGGATTGCAAGCTTAATTTCTAGACTCCAAGTCCAGCATTTTTTTTCCTACTATTATGTTTAGAAATGTTGACAGAACAAAGGCCTGAGGCCTAAGATGTGTTCTCTGGATCATTTAAAAGGAACAGCTAGAATCCCTAAGAAACTGATGGAGATGTTCAAAACATGAGCCCCAGAGCTAAATTCTCTGCAAACAGTAGTCAGTATGTGCCACTGAAATATATAATGAGTAAAGTGAAGATCTTGTTGCTACAGTAATGCTTATTTTCCATTATGATTTAAAAATATTCATGCCTGAGCTTTTGGAAACATGGACATCTATATTTGTCTATCCATTCATATACAGTAAATACGTACATCTAGATTATGCATAGTATAAACATTATATTAAATACATTGTGTATGTATGTGTAAATATATGTGTGTATGTGTGTATAAATGCATATTCATATATAGGTCTATATATGAATATATACACAAAGTGCAGGCAAAAACTAAGGTAAACTAAATTCTAACACAAAGAACCAAATTTTGTTTCATAAGTATCATTGAAACTTATTTAGATAAAATGCTAATTTGTGATAAATATAAGGAAAGAATTCTTGAAAATTAAAATTGTTCAAAATAGAATAGGCTATTTTAGGTGGTCATAAGAGCATATATATTGAGCTAGAATGAAACCTTATTGGTTATTCAGTGCAAATCTCTCATTTTTTCAGATTATAGACCTTATAAAAAGATGGAATTTCAAAGAAAGGAAGAAAGAGTTATATTTGCTAGTTATGGTTACTCTGATCTCTTTTTATTTGCTTGGCTTTGTCTTTTTTTTTAGTGGCAATAATAATAAAGGTATTAACAAAAACTTCCTGTACTCTGTATGCATGTTTATCTTTAATGCTTAAATAGTATTTTGGAAAGCTTATGCCAATGAATATAGAAAATTATTGATGTCATATTCTGAAATTTCTCCAAGATAATTGCTTGTCAAGGCAAAATGAGTCACAGATTTATGAATGTGAGGAGAGATTACAAGAATTATCTCTATCTGTATGAATTCAGAAATAGAATAACTAGGCATTGGGTGACATCTATATGAGGAAATCCAGTAACTTAAAGGGAAAAAAAACATCATAAAGGGCATTTGGGTAGAGATCTTTGGAGGTAGAAAAAGAAATTTAATGGAGTTAGAGTCATAATACAAATAACCTAGAGATAAGGAGCTATTCAGCTGAGAAGTTTAAGAAATATATTTTAATCTTGACATAGAAGTGTATTGCTGGAGGACTTCAATTCTTCAGAGTAGAGAAATTACAAAATTTTGTGCCCTCACTAAATGATACTTATATCTTTCAAAATGTGAAAAAAGGAACAAAGGTTTTCTATTCTTGACTTGATTTTGACAAACAAAAAGGAACTGATTGCTGATGTATAAAAAAGAGGATCCTTAGGAGCAAGTGAACATTCCGACATAGAATTCGTGATTGTGAAGTAAAGAAAGTAAATAAATACCAGATATGCTAGATTTTTGCAGAGGAAATTGAAATAGTTTTTGGCAAAGATAAAATCCAGTAGTTTACTTTGCTAGCTAAAAAATCAGTTCGAAATATATGATCAATTCTTGAAAAGGAAATTCTGAGAATGCCTTAATTCTAATGAATATATTCTAAAAAAGAAAAGTCTGTTAAAGAGTCAGATGTCGATATAGGAACACATGGAAATTGTTGGTGAGCTCATCTTTTAAAAAGACACAATAAGAATATGCAAATAGGGTCAAATAAGTGAGGATAAGTAATAAAAAGGTCAATATTATATAAGGCACAGTAAAATAAAGCAAACTTTAAATGATCTCAGGCTGATGAAGAAAGTAAATAACAGAAATAGATATTTTTGTTTGGTTTGATATGGACAAAAGAAGGGGCAAGTAGAGGTCAAGATCACTGTTCGGCATGGGAGGGATTGCTGATGATAAACAACTATGGTAAGATTGAAAAACTCTTATTTTGCTTTAGCCATTTTAAGTAAGAGATGTATATCAAATATGGTAAACAGAGAGTATAAATCCAAGATAAGTGAGAATACAATCTAGCACTAGCTACTCTCTCTAGGCTTAAATGAACTAGATTTAAGAGTCCTGTAGAATTGGTTTATTTAATATCTAAACATTTTCAATAATATTTGAAAAGCCTTAGGGGATGGGAAAATTGCTATAAGTATGGGGATGAGCAAATGTTATTCCAGATTTTAACAAAGGGAAGAACATGAGATTGTGAAATATAAACTAGAAACCTTGACAAAATTCCTGGCAAAATTCTAGACTTTATTATTAAAAAGGTGGTTTGTGAGCAATTAGAAAGAGAAAGCACAGAGTAGTCACTAAATGACTAAAAGTCTGGATGGCTTCATTAGAAATGTGCTTGTTTAACTGTGTTTCCATTTTCACCAGAGTACTAATATTAGACTAGTGCATATAGAGAATGCTATAGACATAGAATATTTAAGTTTAAGCAAAATGATGCAATGGCACAGATAGGTGCTTTTAGAATTGTTTGAAACATTATACAAAGGATCATTGTCAGCCTAAAAGAATATCTCTAGTAGAAGGTCTACAGGAATCTGATCCTGTACAATTCAGTATTGTCCTAGAGGGTTCAACATTATTATTTACTTGGATATAGTCAGAGAGACTATGATTATCACATTTGCAGGTGATTATGATATGACAAATGTTAAAAAAATTAGTGTAAATCCAAAGGAATCTCAATAGGCTAAAATGATGACCAAAACTGAATACAATGAATTTTAATAAGAATATGGATGTATGTGTTATGAATCTATCTATACACATATACACATATACATGCAGATAAATGGAGATACATTATATATATAATATTTAGTGTATGCACACATATATCTATACACATATGCATTCAGTGCATATGGATATCTATATGTATATAAATATACATGTATATGTATATATGTATGTACATGTATACAGATTGAGAGACAGGGAGACAGAGAGAGATAAAGCAACAGAACCAGAAACAAAGAGAGCCAGAACTAGAGACCACAGAAAAAGAGGTCATATGCAGATAGACACATATAAATATGTGCGCGCGCACACACACACATATTTATAAATACATATATATAGACAACACAGTATATACATATATGTATATATGCTTAATACCCTGATGCCTCTCTCCATAACATGTCTCTCTATATACATGTATATACATGCATGTAGATGTATATACATATACACATAAATTTATGTATCAATCTCACAAGCACACATGTGTGTATATGTATGTATCATACACACACTATTTGTGATGTTGATTTTGACCTCAAATGTAGAAATATGTATATATGTATATGCATATATATGTGTGTGTGTGAGTATGCTTTTATCTATGTATGTAATATGCCTGTTTCTACTTTTGAGTCTCTAAAGTCAATTGCACAAATAAAATATGGGAAAATGTAGTTATTTAGCATTTTCATGCAAAAAAATCTGAACTCTTTTAGTGAAGTAAAAGTTCCATATGAATTGATTGACATGGTATTAAACACATGTAAGCTTCATTAGGAGAGACATGGTGTCAATAATCAGGGATGTTTAACTATATTCTGTCCTAGTCAAGCCTCACCTGGAGTCCTTTTTTTGAGAAGGGGATAACATGTTTTATGAAGGACTTAAATGAACAGTTAGTTTCATAAAAGAATAACCAGGATGGTGGTAGGATCTGAGAACATTTCACACAGAGATTAGTTAAAAGTAATAGAACTTTTTTGGGCAAAGAAGAAAAAGTTAGAAAGGCTATTAAACCTATCTTCAAGCATGCAAAGTGCTATCATGTTAAAATTATCAAACTTAATCTGGGTGATTAAACAAAGAAAAGTAGATGAAAGTTGCAAAGAGATAGATTTAAACTCAATGTGAGGAAAATATTCTAATGATTAAGTAGGTAGGCATCAAAAATTAGAATGGGCTGCCTTTGTAGGTAATGGCTTCCTTTCCATTAAATGTCTTTGAGTAAACTCTGGATGATTACTTGTAGGATTATATATTGTAGAAAGGATTCTTCATCTAGAATGCTTTGTACTTACTGGTTGTTAGTTTATAGGTTTCATGAGCTTGTGAACTTAAAAAAATATTTTCTAGGATAAAATTCATTATAAAATGAAGAACTCAGAATAGATAATCTCTAATTCCTCTTGTAGCTCCAAATCTATAATCTTAAAACTAATGCACCCATCAAAGGAAATAATGGGTTGTAATAGTAATAGACAAAATACATAATTTATTTGATTCTGTATAGCACTTTTAAGCAATCATGTTAAGGAACTAGATCAACAAAGACAGTTCACACTGTACAAGGAAAATATCTGATGGAACTTTTGGATGCTAGATTATGAAGAGGGTGTAAATGGAAAAATTAAATAACATCTTAAAATATTTGAAATTTTTTTTCATATAAATGGAATGGAATTATTCTGTATGACATCTAAGGATAGACCTAGTCCAAAGAATTATTTAATTACTAGACCTCTCCAGAAATGAAACATACTATCTGATAATTTTGCTTTGATTGGGATCTTTCAAGATGTTTCTCAAACCTAATGCCCTAAAATTTTGTAATCACTTCTCATTTTTATTTCTTTATTTCAAAAACATGTAAAAACTCCTGATTTTCACTGTCCTGACCTGTGTTTAAGTACTGAATCTAGTTCAATAGTTCAATAAAATTGAGTTCAATTTTCTAGCTCAAAAAAAAGAATTTGAGTAAGTTGGTAGCTGGATATACAATATGTGGAATAATCCTTTTATTTATTATGGAATTAGGACATTCTTTGGTATAATTCAACTTAGAATATTTCTTAAGTGTAGTAAATGCAGTGAGGAGCACATGTAACATGTTTTCCTTATGCAATCTCCAAGTGTAAGAGACTGGGGAGCCTGATTCTGGAAGAATTTGATATTGATTTAATATTTCACTATACAATTTAGCTCATTACAGTATATTCAGAAATTTGTTTCATTCTGTTAAACACATGATGAAGAGAATTTTTTTTTGATTGATTACATAGCTAAAGCTGGGAAACATTCAAAAGGCACTTATAAACCAAATCTAGGATTTTCCCTTATTCTCATTTGACTGTATTGCAATGAAGATGTAAGATATTCTATACACCTTCACATGGACAGAAACCTCATGTTTTTATCACCCCACCTAAATTGCTATTACAAGAGCTATGAGTCCATGGACTGCTGTTGCTTATGTACCTCTTGAGTCAATCCTGTCTCATATTTAGGTAAAGCAAATTAAAGATGTCTATGACTTCGTGAGCTTTAAAAAAGGTCAGGTGAGCAAGCTCTCAGAAGTACAGGAATTGGTATCCATGCTGTAATATACCAGAAGCCAGCAGGTGAAGATATACTTGTGTGAAACAGCTCAACAATAGAAAAAGAAATAGATTGAACTATTCATCAGCCATGACACATTTGGAAGTGAACTTAAGTTGGGAAAATTCATAGCTAGATTATGCAGTGCAGAAAGCACTATGGCCAGGATGACATGAGTTCAAATATGACCTCAAACACTTTCCAGCCCTGTGATCCTGGACAAGTCACAGAGTTTTTGTTTCATTTTTCTTATCTATAAAATGGGAAAATAGTAGCATTTATCAATGAGGATTGAGTCAAATGAGATAATAACTTTAGATCATCATCCAAATCACATTCCCCATCCCCTTCTACCCGATTCCTCATTCCCATTCCCTTCAATCTTCCCATTTCACAGTTCCAAATTAATTCCTTTAACATTTTACACTGTAATTTCTGGAATTGTTCCAAAGGCAACAAACTTCCCCTCATCTTAAATATTTTCCTTTCTCACTCTTTCTCTCTTCTAGCTTTTTTTGTTTGCATTATATCTTCCATTAGATTGTAAGCTTCTTGAAGGCAAGGACTTGTCTTTCACCCTTTTTTTTTCTATCAGCAGCATTTAGCACAATAACTGGCACCAAGTGCTTAATAAATGATAGTTGTTATTTATTACTATAACAACAACAAGGATAACAAAACTGTAATGTTCTCTTGTTCAGTTTTCTTGGGGTATCTGGGAGCAGTTTTCATTTCAGTTCAGTAATCACCATGAGAACAGCCAGGTGTTAAAGTCCAAAGTCCTTTATTATCACTTTCAAAATCTTGTTTCCTTTCCTGGGACCCGGTTAGCTTTCTTATAGTGCACATTCTTTATTATCATCTTCTTGAGGCTAGACAGCTTTCTGGAGAGCATTTCATACTGGCCTTGGTCTCAGTGGAGAAATGCAGGAGGAGAGCCTGCCACCAGTGACCTGATTGAAGATCAAATGAATGCCTGTCCTTGGTTACTGAAAGCTTGAGCTCCCGTTTGTCTTCTCTGCCTTCTGAAAGCTTTTCCTCTGTGGCTCTCAATTACTGCTTATATGCTCCACACTGAGTATAAACCAATAATTATATCACTAGGAAACCATTATTTGTTATAAGATTAAATCAACCATATTGAACCATGCTAAACTAAATGGACATTGTCTCATCAATTCCATGTAGTACCTTGTAAGCATCCTTGTTTCAAGTTCTGGCCCATAACACAAAACCACTGACTTTGAGCCATATTCTCCAGAGACTTGAAATGATAAAGGAGAGCATATACTCCTGGATGTTGGAGAAAAGAGTTGTCCTGGCTAATTTTTTGACATTAACTATTGCTTTGTAGAAGTGAATTGATATTAATAGGTGAAATAAAACTGAGTGCTTATCAGTGATAATCATAGAGGAAAGAGTACACTGGAATTAGGGCTTGATCCAAAAGCTTTATAAACATCACAAACTCATACATATATTACTACTATCTCAAAGAATCCTTTTAGTTCATCTGACTGTGAGAGAATGAGCTGAGTCTTGCTAGAACAGTATACAGTTCAAAAAATACTTTTCTCTTTCTCAATTTTGAGATCATGCCATCATGAAAGGACAAGGAAGTATAGTGCCAAGGAGGCTGAAGGCATACAGGAATCAATTCCATGAAAATGAACTTATTTTGCAAGAAATATTTGGCAGTCTTAAAAGAAAGAGGTCAGCATGAGAAGTCAAACAAAATTCTTTTTTTTTTTTTTATAAATACTATTTTAGGTTCAATTTTTTTTCTATCTCAAAAGACACCTTTATTAAAAAGCTTCACAGCATGTAAGATAAAGAAAAGATACAACAAGGTCTGGAAAAAATCTAAATTGCCTTTCTGTCAGGCAATCATACACTGTGAAGGACAAACAATATGCTTAGTAACTGGAGCCAGGTGTCTGACTTATGGATTGGGATCTTTTTTCCCCTTTGACCTTCACATAAATCATTCAAAAGGAATTCAGAATTTTATTATCTATTTTGAAAGCCAATTAATTCCATAATTTAAAGTTTAAGAAAAATAGAAAAGTGTTATTCAGAGGTGAGAAGAATGGTGTGTAAATGATTCCATGGGATTTGTGTACTTGTCAATCTTTTAAGGAATACTGGTTTGAACTGAAATCTTTTCTCATTCTAAATAATAAACTAGATGTCTAGATTTTAAACTTCTTTAGAATAAATGGGTCTAATAACCAAATATTGCAGATGAGGAAAATTAGGATTAGAACACTGAAGTAAACTTTGCAAGTTAATTGATGGAAAAAACCAATACTTGAATTAATTTCCTGATGCCTGACCCCATTCTCTTTCCATTATATCACATTGTGTCTTAGTATTTTGGGGGACAAAAGAAAATTGCATGACTGGAACCTGGATCTCGAGAAATTAAAATTTTGAATTTCTCATGCAAAACATTTTGTTTTTGTTACCTATGGATTGTATTCAAAATAGAGCAAGAAGAGTGAATTGTCTTTGGGAGAATGCCATATACTTTTTATTAAGCCCATACATTTTTCTTAAATAAAGTACCATCTTTTTAACATAAAAATTGATCTTGGTATTATATTGCTGTAAATTAGTAATGGAATATCATGATCTTTGATGAATTGAGGTTGATATTCACCCAGAGGGTAATAGGGAGGCACATTATAGGCATGAAAATTGTATGTCATAGTATAAATCAGGACCTATGCAAGACAAGAGTGGCAATGGAAATTATTAATATAATATATCATTGGGGAAAAAGTAATCCTGTCAGATAGCAAGGTCATCAGATAACTAACATAAAGTTCATCTTCCCATTGGTATTTTCCCATTGTCAAAATTTTAGAACAGTGGTTCTTAAGCATTTAATATCATGGAGCCCTTTGACCTAGTGATGCTTTCTCAAGCCTCCATGTTAGTTGCCAACATTCATAATAAAAGAAAATGTTATATTTCACTTATAGGATAGTAAAAATGAAGGTATATTTTCCCCATTCAAGCTTACAGATATCCTGAAATCTATCTTTAAACCCAAGGTTGATAACCACAACCAGGAGGAAGAATCTAGTCCATTATAACCATATTCTAAAGTACATCTGTTCCTATGCTGCTAAAGCTTTTTGGAATTCTAAAGAAAAAATAGGTAATGTGTCAAAGGACATGGACAAGAATTGAACAGGATAGACAGAAATGTGTGGGTTGTGATCTATATCACTGAGGGAGATATGTATATCAATGAAATCATGTAGACATTGTATTACTGAACTACCAGACTGGAGGCAGGATTTGAGTCAGAAAGATCTGTTTTAAATTTTACCCCTTATTTTCACTGTGTAAACTTGAACAAATAACTTTACCTCTATATGCTACAGAAAACTTCTATTCTTGCATATTGGGATTTTAGAATTTTGATCTATATTATTAAAAAGTTCCTCGACTGGAAAATGTCCTATGCTGATGAAATAAATTATCACAGATTTAGTTTTTGGCTTATTTCTCTCTCCGTTCTTTACTTTCCTATTCTTTCTGCCTTTCCTTTCTCCCTTCACTGATTATGCTAAAAAAAAAAATAAAGGCTTACAAAAAAGTTTTAGTGCAGACTACTTTTGCTTTTTAAGGATCACCCTAGTGATAGAGAAGTTAATCATCTTTTCTTTGATCTCTTAGTGATCAATTCTTGGTTGTCAGCATAGGAACTCACAAAAAAAATTAGTCTTGTGATGCTCAAAGAATCCCATAACCTTTAAGAAGTCAACAAATAATAGCTTAGTTGTTACTTCTTCAAAAAAGAGACTTATTGGTGTAGGGAATATTGTATCACTAGGGCCATAATACAAAAGAAAAAAAAACACTGAATTTGAAATCAGAAGACCAGGTTAAAATCCTCATTTAGCCTCTTACTACATGTGAAATTTATATACCCCTTCACTCTCTGCAATTCATCTGAAGAAAAAAAAATGAAAGAATAGACTAGATGTCTCTTCTTTCTCTAAATCTATGGTAGTATAATATTTTCTCTATAAATGATGCCAGAAATTGAGGGCAGTTGAAGCTAAATAGAAGGATAACTTATAGATTGTCCTTGGACAGATGAAGAAGTTAATAGCATTGGTTTTTATTGTGTGTCCTAAAGCAAAAAGAAATATCATTTCGTCTAACATTTAGGCAAGTCTTAGTGTGGCACACATATAAGTATTTGCAGAAAAATCACTATGAAGGAAGTTCCAAAGAATAATGAGTAGAAATTAAACAAAGAGCTTAAAAAGTGCAGGCCAATTAAATCAATTAATTTTAGCAATTTATCTCAATTTTGTACATATGGAAAGAGAGGAATTATATTGGATAAAACAATAATAAATAAGAGGGGTAAAAGAGTTTTAGTTTACAAAGAAAGGTTATGTTTACATATTGGGATATTTTTTGTTTCTTTGCTTGTTTATTTTCAAAAATCAGAAAGTACTGAACATTGAGGATCAAATTAAGAAAGCTTGATTTGGATCAGGATTCAAACTTGGAGTAACTGGAAAGTTCCTGAATCTCTCTAATCTTCATTTTCTTGCTTTATAACATGAACATATTGGATTAGTTAACATATGTATTCCCTTCTTGTTCTAATTCTACGAATATCACAAAATTAAATTATTATTTTACTAGATTACAAAATACATGGTTCTTGATGTGGATGCCATTTCAGAATTAACTATTAATGTATACATCAATGTATTAAGCCAAAGATCAAAATTATTATCAAATTAAAACAAATATTATAAAGGAGAATGTTTTCTTTTCACAATTACAACATCTCTACTATAACCCATTTAAGTAAATTGGTCATTCTTGAAAAAAAATGGGAAATGAATAAAAGAAATAGTATTACAGAAAATATATATTAAATTAAATTAGATAATATTTGTGAAGCAGTTAGCAACAGTGAAGCATTAAGCACATAGTGAATGCTTAATAACTGTTGTTTTCTTTTATCAGTAAGGAATTGGCACTGTCATCCATATATATTACTAATAAATAATTTCACAGAAGTAGCAGTATAAAAGTTATTATCAGAGAGTTGTATGTTGGAAAAGTTGGTCTAATGACCATGTTATAAAATGAAAAAATAATCAGTAGAGAAAGGAAAATAAAGCATTTATCAAGTGATCATTTTGTGCTTTAGGTATTTATAAATATTGCCTAGTTTGATTCTCATAACAACCAATTTGATGCATGTTACTATTGTACACATTTTATTGTAGAGGAAACAGGAAGTCAAAAGTCAAGTGACTTGTCCAGATTTACATAGCATGGAAATATCTGAGGCTGTATTTGAACTAAAGTATTCCTGACTACAGGCATTCCATCCTATCTACCATTTGATTGTCTGATGAATAGTTCACATGCTTTCCTGGTACCCACACAATTACCAAAAATTCTTGAAAAAGTTTTCCAGTTAGGTGGGTTGAAGAAGATAGCTAGATGGCACAGTGGATAGAGAAACATACTGTAAGGAAGATTCATCTTTCTGAATTCAAATCTGTTTCAGACACATACTAGCTGTGTGGCTCTGAGCAAAACATTTGATCCTGTTTGTCTCAATTTTCTCAATCTATCAAATGACCTGGAGAAGGAAATAGAAAAACATTCCAGTTTCTTGGCCAAGAAAACCTGAGATCATAAATGTGGACATGACTGAAATGATTGAGCAGAAATGACTAGTGGAGTAGAACTCCTGTGAAATATTTATAGAAAAAACATGCTTGAGAGTCTATATATGAAGAGAAGGATGAGTTGCAGTCTCTCTCATTAGGAGTACCCACATTGTCGGGCTCATTAATTCTTTGAAAAATGTAATCTCACTGAGAGTATCCTCATGTCAATTACATTCATGGAATCTTTTAATGTCTTTGCCTTTTAAAAGTGAGGTACACTTTGTGTCACTTATCTTGTAGTGCTTTATGCTACTTCCCTTGAGTCAAAAACTTCTCAGTTACTTCTCTGAGGAGAGTTATTGGGTTATTTAAATAAATTTTAGATTTCTCTTGATGGTCTTCAGACAAGCCAAATAGATAAACTGGTAAATTAAGTACTCACTGAATAGCAGATCATTTTTCATTTTCAAAATTATCCCATATTACTTTTGAGAGAAACAGACTCTCTTATTTAAATTTGATTAAATTAATAGTATTTAACACATTTTGGACTATTTCAACTGAATATTTTTATGTCCTGAAGTTTGTTTTTTTTTTTAAAAAGAAAGATAACAATTTTTTTTGGTATTTCTGTCTCAGCGAATGAGCAGAATTCATCTTTCTTATTCTTAATGACATTACTTCTGCCACCTGGTGACTAAATTTATTTTCTTGAGTTTTTCTTTTCTTTTTTTCTGGGGGGGGTGGGGTGTTTATCTCACCGTCAACTTGTTCATCAATATTCTGTATCATTGTGAGGTTAAACATTTTATCACACTGATTATGTGAATGAACTACAGTTTACATGCACTTTAGAACAATATTCTAAAGGAAAATTACCAGTCTTATTTTTAAATTAATTAATTAATTTATTTTTTGCTGAGGCAATTGAGGTTAAGTAATTTGCCCAGGATCACACAGCTAGGAAGTGTTAAGTGTCTGAGGCTGGCTTTGAACTCAAGTCCTCCTGACTTTAGGGCCAGTGGTCTATCCACTGTGCCATCTAACTGCCCCAGTTTTAAAAATTTTAGAAATAATTAAATAATATATATTTAAAATGCTTCTTGCTTAGTCTACTTCACAATGGGTAGCATTTTTTTTAGAGAGCCATCTTTTTATTTTCACCTTATTTTTAAAAATATGTTTCATTTAATCTCTAGGGATCAAACTCTTCCAAAAAGATTGAATATCTTACCAGTACTTGGAGGGAAATTTTATTGTGCATAATATCTCCTCACAAACTGACTTGCTACACTTTCATTTATCAAATATTTCAGTGGAGACAGACAATCCTTGTTAATGGAGTTTCAAGATAAGAGAAATAGTTAAAGAAATTCTTCTAACTTCTATTTCCCATTGTAATCCATCTTTTCCTCTGTCCCACTGAAAAGGCTAATCTCTAGGCAAAAACAGAAGAAATGTGGCAATAGCAAGATTGGAACCAGAAGAGTAAGAAAGTGCACATTCATTTTATTGAGTACACAGTAGCTGATTGTGAAAAATCATTGGGTAACAACTGAAATTTGTTGCATTAATATAAGTCCACAGGGGCTGTTTTTTTCTGCCTTAAGTGAAAGAAATATAAATTCTTTTATGAAATTTATTTAATTCTTTCAAGGATCTAGAATCAAATGCTATTTCTTGGTGAGTGATAAGTGTCTGATAGCTAATGAGAAAAGGAGTAGACAGGAAGATGAGTCTCTTTAATCATTACTTTCCATTAATTAAAGTTTTTTGATAGCTCATTTTTTTTGTTTGCATACTCAGCTAAACAATCACAAAGGGGAATATGATTTTGATGACCTATCGTGGGTAGCACAGAAAGGACTTCTTGAGGAAATTTTTGGACTCCTAATAAATAAAATTTCCCTATCCCTTAAAGATTTCTTACTCACTGCCATTGGAACATGGAAGATTTTGTTTGGCAAACAGGATTCTCCAGTTTCAACTACTATTCCTGCTCTGACTTCCAGGATGAAGCACCTCATATTTTCTATTTTTATTAACCTATATTATAGGAAGGTATATTACCTTCCTTCCTTCTTATATTTTAAAATTTCAGTATATTCATGAATATATCAGTGTGGATACTTGCTCCAATCACAATCTAACTTTATCTCACCCTATTATTCTTGTTTGTGTCCTCAGAAAATTTATCCAATGTGCTTCACCTAGTGCATATATTCCTAGTTCAAGAAGGTGATCCCCAGTTGATGGCTTGTTCACCCAATTTGTTATATGTCAAAAACATGTGTCACAAATAGCAAGTTCGGAAGTGACATACATCACATGCTAGTCATTTTTTCCTCTGTGAAGATAGTTTTTTTTTTTTTTTTTTTTAATTTCGTTGTTGCTATATTGGTGGTTGTTTTGTGTTCACCGTCTGTACTATTATCCAATTATTTTCCTGAACAAAGAATTCATGCTATTCAAGGATGAGTCTTTTTGAATGACTTTTTTTTTCATTTTTCTAATCCTGAACTACACTTTCCAACATATTTTTACAGTTCACTCCTATAACCAACCCAACTTTTGAAGACACAGATTATTGATGGTTATAAGATTTTTGTCATATTATTTGCAGAATTTCTCCCCTTTTTCTCCTTTCCCCCATGTAATTCCCTTGCTTTGACACACTTTCTCCCATTCCAATTCAAAAATAAGAAAAATTGACATAATTATTTACTAGGAAGAATATATTTTAGAAGAGGCAGAACAAATTTACATTCCAGAACAGATTTAAAAATTGGCAAATGACTAAATAGTATGATGTGACATATTTTTTCAATAATGTAAAAATGAAGAATTGTAGATTAATTCCTCATAATTTGAAGGTTAATCATCCTGAAAAAAAATATTAAATGTGCATTTATAATCCCTCTTACTGGGAAGCTGAGACCAGAATCACTTGAGTTCAAGAATTCTGAGTTGTAGTGGTGTCAAAGCTATGGGGTGTATGCCCTAAATTCAACATTAGTAAGGTGAACCCCTGAGTGAAGGGCATAAGACTGCTAAAACAAGAGTTAATTGATACAAATTAGAAAAAAATGGAGAAGGTGAAATTTTTCATGGTAAGTATTTTTAAGACTGTGAGTGATTCCTCATTTCTAGACTGGAAGGATGGGAGATAGAGACAAAGACAGAGAAAGACAGAGAGACACAGATACAGAAGACAGAAAGAGACAGAGAGAATGAAGCAGGCCTGGGAGAAAATATTAAAAGAATAAAACCCTGCTGATCAATTGAGATACAGAAGTAGTACTTCCTATCTTAGGTAGAAGCAGGACAATTAGTAATTAAATAACTACTATATACAATGTTATACATGGAGATGAGATCAAGAATAAAAGGAAACCATAGTTCATTCAAGGAGTTTACGAACTACTTAGGGTATATAACACACAAACAAGTAAATAAATCTTTATACATGTGTACATATATATGTAATACTTGGAAATATATGTATATACATATATATTTAAGGAATTTACAAAATTCTTTATTTGTAAATATAGAGATATTTAGAGATATCTAAGTAGATATCTCTAGAGATAATGATTCTATTGTTAGAAGTTAATAAGTTTGTTATAACTTTTAATTTAAAGAGAAAAGATTGTCAGAGTAGAAAAGGACCTTATTGTAATCCAGTTCAACCTCCTCCTTTTAGAGAGATTGAGACAATGTACCAGAGAAATAAAGTGGTGATAAGTCTAATGCCATGTAACTTTCTTTGTATGTGAATCAAGTGCAAATAAATTGCCTTTCTTTATCAACTATCCAAGTATTTTGATAATAGTAAAACTATTTAACATTTATCTAGTGCTTGCTATATATCTGCACTGTGATAAGCATTTTAGAATTATTATCTAATTTGATCCTTGCAAGAACATAATGAGGTAGGTGCTATTGTTACTACCATTTTGCAAATGAGGAAACTTTGGCAAACAATGATTAAATGAAATCTCTAGGATCACATAGATAATAAATGTCTGAGACTGGATATGAACTTGGATCTTTTTGACTTTAGGACCACTACTCTATCCTCTGCACCATTTAGCTGACCACATAAATGGATCCATCATCTACACATGTTTTTTAGTATTTTCGTTGGTAGAGGTCAAAATTCGCATCTGCCTTCTCATACCTTGGGATTATTGTTCATATCTTCTGATCATTTTTTTTAAATAAATGGTTTACCCAACTTGATGAAAGCTTTATTTTTAGTTCTTTTCACTAAACCTTCAACATGAGTGTGGAATTTGTGCATTTTTCCTAGTTCCTTCAGAGTTGCAATCCCCTCATTCTTTGTCTCTCCATCCCAGGATATAGCACATGGTCTGGTACATAATAGGTGCTTAATACCTGCTTATTGATTAATTGATAATATTTAAGGAGGACATTTAATATGTTTTCATAGTCTTAGGTTTGCTTTGAGTTTGGGGTTTTATCTTTTCTTTATTTAATTATAAATCAAATCATATTTAATTCCAAATTTCCCCAGTCTTACAAATACTTACTAAAACAGCATTCATCTTTGATTGAAGTAGGTTAACTTCTGATTACTATTGATATACCATATAGAAAATGTCTTTGAAGATGTTTGATGGGCTGTCAAAATGTAAACAATATGCAATTGAAATCAATATAAATTACAATTTTCCTATTTTAATTTTTATCTTACTTCTATTTACTATCCCATCTAATTGATGAATTAATAATAATTTTAATGTCTTCTTGTTTTGTTCAGAAAATGTCAACATAAATGCAGTTATAAGTGAATGAATGAATAAATGGAGAAGAATAAATGATGAAGGCAGGTAAGTGTCAGAATAGATAAAGTGCCAGGCTGAGAGTCAGAAAGATCTGAGTTCAAATCCAGTTTCAGACACTAACTAGTGTGATTCATCAGCAAGTAATAACCCAGTCTTAGTTTTCTCATCTGTAAAAAAAAGCTGGAAAAAAAAGGCAAACTACTACATTAATTTTGTCAAGAAAACCTCAATTGGGACTATAAAGTGTTGTACACAACTGTGTATTGTTTATGTGTGTATTGTATATACATATATATGTTATAATATATGTGATAGAAAATTAAATATTTATATAAATGTTCTTGATTTGCTAGCAATACTTCAGAAAAACATTATAATTTTCATTCAAAGGAAAAGGATGACTTTGTTTTGTCATGCAAAAAAAAAAAAACCCTCATCCCTCTCAAAACACTTTTATTCATAAAGCTTAAAAGATTGCCCAGTATGCTGATAGAGTGTGATCATGACTTTCTCTGTTTCAGAGATAAATGAAAGGACTCTCTATGTTCTCTTTTTTTGAATGTCTGCCAATCAACTTTTTATGTATCTCTCTTAATATATTCTTGAGAGGTGGGAATGTAGAATAAAAAGATGAAAAGAAAACCCAGCATGGCTCAAATGACTGCTCCTATGGAGAAAAATTAAAGAAAAAAATGCTGCTTGTTGAGGAAAACTATGAGATTTCTCAAATCTGCTACTAAGAACTTGAAATTAGAAGTTTTGGAGGAAAAATACCAATATGCAGTACCAAATATCTCTAATGTTTCACTTTAACATATGCTTATACTCATGCTATAAATTCCTTGAAGACAGAAACAGAAGAAGGAAGGAAGTACACATTTAATGTTCATTAAACATTCCCTAATCACTTTAAATTTTCTAACATTCATTTTAAACTATTTTGAGTATCAAATTACTTCCCTCCTTGCCAAATCCTATCCACCCCTTGAGAAAATAAGCAATATATAGATTAAACATGTGAAGTCATGCATAACATATTTCCATATTACTCATTTTGCAAAAGAATACACATACACAAAAGCTGCAAGGAAAAAAAAAGTATGCTTCAATTTATAGTAAAGAGTTCATTGGTTCTCTCTTTAGAGGGAGATATTAATTTTTATCATTAGTCCTTTGAAATTGCTTTGGATAAATACCTTGATCAGGATAGCTAAGACATTCAGAGTTGACCATTGTTACAATATTGTTATTTCTATATAAAATGTTTTCCTGATTCAGCTTACTTTGCTTTGCATCACTTTATATATGTCTTCCCAAGTCTTTTTGTAACCTCCTGCTTATCATTTTTCATAACACAATTGTATTCCATCAGAATCCTACATACTGCTTATTAAGGCATCCTGTAATTGATAGGTATTCCCTCAATTTCCAAATATTTGCCTCCACAAAAAAAAGAGGTATAACAAAAAATTTTGTTCACATAGTTCATTTCACCCTTTCTTTGATCTCTCTGGGACTCAGACTTAGTAGTGGTGTTACTAGATCAAAGGGTATGCAGTTTGATAGCCCTTTGGGAATACTTCCAAATTTCTCTCTAGAATTATTGGCAGCAATTGTTAATGCTGTAAAATTACCCATGTATATATCCTGTAAATAAAAGGCTATTAAATTAAAAAAAAATAGAATTATTGGCCAATTTCACAATTCCACCAGCAGTATTTTAGTGTCTTGATTTTACCACATCTTCTCCAACATTTGTTATTTATTTTTTATGCTAGCAAATATGATATGTATGAGGTGTCATTTTATTTTAATTTGGTTTTTTCCTAATGAATTAAGAGCATTTTGGTCAATAATATCAAAGGCATCAATGGGGAAAAAAACTGAAAGAAATCATGAAGATAACTTAACAATACCAGACTTCAAACTATATAATAAAGTGGTAAGCCTGAAAATATTCTCATTCTAGTCAAGAAATAGATTGGATAAGTGGAATAAATTGGGTATAGAATACATAGTAGTAAATGACCATAGTACTCTAGTGTTTGATCAAATCCCAAAACCAAGGTTTTGGTGCAATAATTTATCTTCTGACAAAAATTACTGGCAAAATGAGGAAACAACTAGGTAGAAATTAGGTACAGACGAACATCTCACTCTATACACCAAGATGAGATAAAGTCAAAGTGGATAAATGATTTGGACCTAAAGGGTATCATAACTAAATTATGATAAAGTCAGATCTACGCACAAAGGTACAATTTATGCCCAAACAAGAGATAGGATCCTCTGAAAGTAAAATAGATAATTTTTATTCCATAAAATTGAAAATCTTTGGTCTGTGTTTTTTTTTTTTTACAAAAATGTTTTGCATGACTGTACATATATAATCAACATAATTTTCTGTGCTTTCTTAGTGTGTATGTATGTGTATATGCGAAGAGTAGGAAAGAAATGAGAGAACTTGGAAATCAAAAGTTTTAAAAAAACAAATGTGTAATGTTCTCCTTGGTTTGGTATTCTGGAGGTCTCTGGAAGCAGCCTTCCTTTCAGCCAGAGTAATCACCACAAGTACAACCAAGTGTTAAAGTCCGGGTCCTTTATTATCTTCTTCCTGGGGCTGGGCAGCTTTCAGGAAAGCCTTTCAGACTGGCCTTGGTCTCAGTGGAGAAATGCAGGAGGAGAGCTTGTCACCAGTGACTTGACTGAAGATCAAATGAATGTCTGACCTTGGTTTCAAGAGCTTGAGCTCCAGCCTGTGTTCTCTGGTTTATTAATCTCCCTGAATGAATCCTGGCTGAGGCTTCTAGCTTATATACTCTACACTGAGTATAAACCAATCAATGCATCACTAGGAAAACATTATTGGTTATAGGATTAACTCAATCATACTGAACCATGCTAAACCATTGTCTCCTCAATTCCACTTAGTACCTTGTAAGCATCCTTATTTCAAGTTCAGAGTTCTGGCCCATAACACAAATGTTCAAAGTTATTTTTACATGTTTTGGCAAAAAATATAATATTAAAAAATTGGATTGAGGCCAGTTCTCTCTTATAATGTATGCAACTTATTTCAGAATAGTATAAATGCTAGTCATGACTGATGAGAATTATCAGTGAATTATCTTTTAAAGTATCTTTCCTCTTCTGGATTTACTATTCCCAAACTTTGGGATTTTCTATGTCTTTCAAGTATGTGTTTAAATTATTAAGGCACTAAATTAGAATTTAAGAATTATAAGACTCTTCCATTTCAAGTTTGTTTATATTTGATGCAAAGCAAACAAATCCCCAATTCAATGAGATATGATTGTTTAGCTATTTTTATTTTAAGGATGTTTTGAACAATTGTTTCTGCCCCATCTTATACTAAATTGACAAATTATTTCATTACATTGTAATTTGACCTAAGATAAGCTTTATCTTTATATCATTTTCTAAGAAATTGAATTACCAAGCTACGTGAAAATATATATTTGGAATACTTCAAAGACTTATTTGGTTTTGTGGTCATAGTTAAGTATTAGTGACCATACTTAAATATTTCCTGGTTCTGATCACAATCTTTCTACTTGTTGGGATGTCTTTGGAGGCAGTCTTTGGAGGTTATTATGGTTGGAAATGCTCATTATTTTTGACTTAGTTCTCTGATGATGAGCCTTTCAAACTGTAGGGTTATTTTTGTATGCCAAGATTATTTGTCCCATACATGGAACTTTTGAGCTTCTTATAACTCATAACCTCAAGCATTGGAATAAGATTTTAGTGGGATGTTAGGTTTGAATGTGACTATATAATTACTCTTAGGACCTGTTAATATGTCACAATAGGTAAAAAGAGCAGGATGAGCACTGTTATAACATGTTTAGTTGGGTTAAGCTTGTGTAACCTAACTTCCTAAGATATTCAGGAGTACTGAGATGAATGGAAATGTAAAAAGACTCACTTTAGCTAGAAGATGTGTGAAAGATATAAATATTAATCAGAGTTCTCAAATTTTAGTTGCTTTTACTTTTGAAGACTTATGCCTAAAAGATTTTGTTTTTTATTGTGGGTTGGGATGGAAGAACAGCCATATCTGTGGAGTCCATGCTTTTCCCAACATACATCTGGAAGAGGAAAATGAGCACTCTTGCCCTGAGGTTCTGAACAAAGAAAAGAAAAGCATGAACTGAAATCTCTTTGTAAAGCTATTTGTGGAGGTAGGACAGATGAGTGTGAATACACAGTACAGAATAGAATCAAGTAGAAAAAAAACAGCTGGAACAAGCACAGAGAAGTAACATTATAGGGGATGAAGCAATCATTCCTAGATCATTCACTTCCTCTTTGTAATTCCAAAGAGAACAGGTCAATGAGATGGAATGGAATTTCAGTACACTGTTTGTTTGTTTGTTTGTTTTCTCTACTTCCTCACAGTATGTGCTGAATAGGAACTCCATAACTCCTTCTTTTCCATTCTCCTCATACTGGGAAGAGGGGATAGAGAGAAAAGACAAAATCAATCCAAACTGCAAAATCATTGAGACTGCTATGTAACACATACATTTATTGTTTGTTTGAATTTCTTATACTCATCAATTGTTCTATTAAATCACATGATTATTATCAGGGAATTATTTAATTCTTTAAGTGTAGATAGTCATGATTAAAGTGTTGATTCTAAGCTATTCAAAATATAGTCTCTTGAGAGTTAAGAAAGAGCTTAGAATTTTTAAAAATATATTTTTGAGCATATTATGTACCATACCTATCAAATTTCCATTGAACTGGGGGATTGTAGGAGTATGCTGGCAAATGATTATCAAATGACTCTCTGGAATTTTTTTTTTCTATGTCACTTTTTTCAGTCCATGCAATTAACAAAACAATAAACAAAACCCTAATTTGTAGCCATTGATGACTTCTGAAGTATGAAAGCTAATTATTGAAAATTTAATAATGCTTCTCTGGAACTGGTTCTGGCTGACTCCAGCACAGGCCTGCCTTGAATGTAAGGAAGAGGAGTCACAGTGGATGGAAGGAGTAGACTATTCACTGATAGATCTTCCTGACTCCAAATCTGGCCCAGTTCTACATACAGCTGACTACATTTGTCTAACTCAGCAAATGTATAAAACATCAGGCTATGTAATGACAATAACAAAAATGAAATCCTTTGATCTCAAAAAGTTGATATTCTGTTATTTTTTTTAATTACACTTATACTGATATATACATTCAAAATACAAAATAATGTGGATGTAATGTAGGAGGTATCAAATGAGCTGAGTTGTGAATGAACTGGGGATTCCTTAGAAGTGAAGTCAGATAAAGGCCTCATTTCCAAAATATATAGAGAATTAACTCTAATTTATAAAAAATCAAGCCATTCTCCAATTGAAAAATGGTCAAAGGATATGAACAGACAATTCTCAGAAGAAGAAATTGAAACTATTTCTAGTCATATGAAAAGATGCTCCAAGTCATTATTAATCAGAGAAATGCAAATTAAGACAACTCTAAGATACTACTACTCACCTGTCAGATTGGCTAAGATGAAAGGAAAAAATAATGATGATTGTTATGGGAAAACTGGGACACTGATACATTGTTGGTGGAGTTGTGACGAATCCAACCATTCTGGAGAGTAGTTTGGAACTATGCTCAAAAAGTTATCAAACTGTGCATGCCCTTTGATCCAGCAGTGTTACTACTGGGCTTATATCCCAAAAAGATACTAAAGAAGGGAAAGGGACCTGTATGTGCACGAATGTTTGTGGCAACCCTCTTTGTAGTGGCTAGAAACTGGAAATTGAGTGGATGCCCATCAGTTGGAGAATAGCTGAATAAATTGTGGTATATGAATATTATTGAATATTATTGTTCTATAAGAAATGACCAACAGGATGATGTCAGAAAGGCCTGGAGAGACTTACACAAACTGATGCTGAGTGAAACGAGCAGGACCAGGAGATCATTATATACTTCAACAACAATACTATATGATGACCAGTTCTGATGGACCTGGCCATCCTCAGCAATGAGATCAACCAAATCATTTCCAATGGAACAGTAATGAACTGAACCAGCTATACCCAGTGAAAGAACTCTGGGAGATGACTAAAAACCATTACATTGAATTTCCAATCCCTATATTTATGCCCACCTGCATTTTTGATTTCCTTCACAAGCTAATTGTACAATATTTCAGAGTTTGATTCTTTTTGTACAGCAAAATAACAGTTTGGTCACGTATACTTATTGTGTATCTAATTTATATTTTAATATATTTAACATCTACTGGTCATCCTGCCATCTGGGGGAGGGAGTGGGGGGTAAGAGGTGAAAAATTGGAACAAGAGGTTTGGCATTTGTTAATGCTGTAAAGTTACCCATACATATAACCTGTAAATAAAAGGCTATTAAATAAAAAAAAAAAATAATTAATTAATTAAAAAAAAAAGAAGTGAAGTCAGAGTGCATTCTAGACATGAGATAGACTAAGCAAAAATATAAAGATGGTATATGGAACTTCTTGTATTGGAATTGCAGATATTAAGTAATGAAATGATAAACTTGCAAAAGAAGAGCACAGTTTTTCTAGGATCATAGATCATAGATTTGGAACTTAGATGTGGCCTTAAAGACACAAAGGGTGCAAAGGGTCCCACAAATAAGAGTCTGAAATGAGTTTTCATCTCTAAATTCAGCATTTTATTCATTGGGTCACCTATTTTTTTAACCAATCAGGAGACTAGAAATAAAAAAAGTATGAAACCATTTTATTCCTCTCTTATTCATAAAGCACAAAGATAAAGGAAACATCAGTGATACCATAAGTAAGAGTTGCCTTATTTGGGTAAGATAAGAAGTAATCAAACTCAGAGTATGTATGATACATATCCATGAATAAGATTGGAACTGAAACATTAAGTCAAAATATTCAATATATTTTGAATCATATACATATGTAGCTTTGTTTTGTGCCCTAAGTCTAGAAACATTGAATTCTTTACTTTCATTAGCTTCTTCGAATTAGTCAGAACAGTTCTCCTCTGTGTATTCATGGATTTATACACACACAATTATATACATACACATGTATTGATGAATGAACTTTGCAGTTGTCTTTCCAATTGCATATATAATTTGAAAAATATAGTCTTCATCTGATTTATTTTCCCTGTGGGAATAATTAGACCAAAGTCATTTGAGTGATTATATATCTCATTTATGAATATCTACAATATTCTGGGGCTGGATATAATTAGCACAATGTCATCTGTACAACAAGAGTATCAGAAGGACCTCACCATTTATACAGAATCCTTATCTAATTCTGGTTTGAATGAGCTATGTTTATATGGATTTGTCCTGACAAAGGGCATAATTTTGGTAAAATTATTTATTAGAAAATGATTTGATCATTTGTCTTCATTTCTTAAACATATAAAAGTAGACTTTTTTTTAAAATTTCTTTCTGGGGAGATTCACTGTAAGCCTGAAATATAAAAGTATAAACAAAACAATATGTTTTCATGATCATTATTTCCTTGGAATTTCGTATTAATAAAATGTAATAAAGCAAGCTATTGTTATTGCCTTCTATCCTGATGTAACATAGAAAGGAAAATTTTGTAATTAATATTGTCTATTTAGATGTTTATTACCTATCAAAATATTATTATATCTAATTATATTGTGAGCTTCTTAATGACAGGTATTACTTTTTAATAACATTCCATCAACTTTTTATATTGAATCATGCGTGTTTTAGCCATAGTAGCTAAAGGTAGTCATCTATGTATATTTCTTCAAAGAATGATTCACAGGTTGATGGTTGAAGGTGTTGTTCATTTGTTTCAATCATGTTTGACTAATTGTGACCTCACTCCAGTTTTCCTAGTAAATATATTACTGGTAAATATATAAATATATACTTTTCCAGTTCATTTTACAGATGAGGAAACTGAGGCAAATAGGATTAAATGACTTTCCCAGGGTTACACAGCTCGTAACTGAGGTCACATTTAATTTTAGAGAGAAGTCTTCCTTGTTTCAAATCCAGTGTTCTATAAACTGTGCCACCTAGCTACTACAGTGGCTGAAGGGAGTGGGGTAGAAGCTTTGCTTTTCTACTAGAGTTCAGGGACTTTGATGGACAGGATCTGAGGGGACATGGTCATCACAATGGCCTTGGTAGTTTGCTTTGCCAAGCATAGACTGCCTCCTTTCTCTCCCTTACAGTGCATTGCTGCTTCATTTAAACAGGTTTGCCTGCCTTAAATATGACAATTTGGCAGCTGTAGGACACAATTGGCTCCTTCTTCATGAGAGTTGCTTCCATGAATGAAGAGTATTGCAACTCTCAAGTTATCTATCTATGTCCATATGAACACAACTCCTTTAAAAAAAAAAGTATTTACTTATTGTTTTCCAAACATATTTTCACATTATCATGCAGCACAAGAAAAATCAGATCAAAAGGGAAAAAATGAGAAAGAAAAAAAAAAAAAAACAAGCAAGCAAACAACAACAAAGGTGAAAATACAACCTTGTGATCAACATTCAAATCCCATAGTCTGCTCTATGACTGCAGATGATTCTCTTCATTACAATTCCATTGGAATAGGCCTGAATCACCTCATTGTTGATAAAAAGCCAAGTGCAACACAATTGAGCATCACATAATCTTCTTGTTGCTGTGTACAACGTGTATCAACCTTCTATTTGTTTTCTTTTTTTTTTTTATTGTAACAAGTTTGTTTGTTTGCTTGTTTATTGCTAAAGGGATTGGAGTTAAGTGACTTGCCCAGGGTCACACAGCTAGGAAGTGTTAAGTGTCTGAGACCATATTTGAACTTCTCCTTACTTCAGGGCTGGTGCTCTACCCACTTCACCAACTAGCTGCTGCAAATTTGTTTAATTTTAATACACATTGTTTTATGAATCAAGTTGGGAGAGGAAAAATCAGAGTAAAAGGGAAAAACCATGGGAGAGAAAAAAAAAAAAAAGAACTGAATATAGCATGCATTGATTTACATTAAGTCTCCTTAGATCTTTTTTTCTGGATGCAGATGACATTTTCTGACCAAAGTCTATTGGAATTGCTTCAGATCACTGAACCACTGAGAAGAAACAAGCCTTTAATAGTTGATCATTGCACAATCTTTCTGTTACTGAATACAGTGAATTCTGGTTCTGCTTTCTTTTGCTCAGCATCAGTTCATATAAATCTTTCCAGGTCTTTATATAATCAGCTTGTTTATCATTTCTATAGAACAATAATATTCCATTACTGTGAACCTACCTTCTTAACCAGTTTAGTGTTATCTTCCTTTTTCACCATTTCTGATACATAAATAATCATTGGCCATATGCCATTGATTCAGGAACTAAAGAGATTATGTAAAATATCTGAAATAATAATGTAGCCTTAGATTCCTTCCTACTGGAAACCTAGATTCTGCCTCTGGGTCCCTAGGCTCTGAAAATTTATTGAAACCATTTACAAACTACCGGCATCCAGTGTAGTGACTTCCACGCAGGAACAAAATGAGATCTCTGAGTTCACTAATATGAAAAAGCTCTATACTGCAATAGAAGTACTATTATGCCACAATAAATATTGAAAAGATATGTTGCAGAGAGAAATGGAATGGCTTGTATGAACTCAGAGACTGAAGTGAACAGAACCAAAACAGTTTATTTAATAATACAATAAAGAAAAACTCCAAAAGACTCAAAAACTTCAATCAGTGCAATGATGAGTTACTACTCCAGAAAACTGATAATGAATGTGTCTTCTTTGTCTTTGCAGAGAGATACAGTGCACTGTCAGATAAGGCTCAAATAGATATTTGTTTTCCTGATCATAAACATTTGTTGCAAGAAAACTAATTTTTTCCCTGAAGGTGTTTGTGAATTTAGAGAAAATGAATAATTAGTGATAATGATTCCAAAAAAAAGAATGAGAAAAATATCAATGAAACATTTGAAAAATACATAAAATAACCAAAGAAAGTTTAGTAGAGGACATAGCTTGATATGCAGAGGGCAATTATCATGTTAAAGATAGTATAGGCTTGAAAACAAGCTATATATAATAATGATTATGGTTTCATCTGTAACTGTTGTTTTATGTTCTTTTTTAAGTGGAAATGTTTTTGATGTTTGCTAAGTTCATAATTTTAAAAATGAATTTACATTCAAATGAAACTATTTATTAATAATACAGAAAGACTTGCAAAGACTAATTTGATCTAATAGAAAGGGGAAGTCAGCAGAGCCAGGAAAAAACATTTATAGAATTACTATAATAATATAAATGGGGAAAAAAACCAACAAAAGCAAAGTAAGACTCTTTGTAAATAGGCTATAACTACTTGGCCCTGAAGGAAAAATAGTTGACTGTACCTCTTTTATTTTTTTTTTTTTGGTAGAGGTGAGGAAATATGAATGTGATACATATATTTCATATATTACATTTGATTGATATTTTGGTTAATTTTGTTGAATTCTTCCCCTGTCCCTCCCCCTTTCTTCTCATTCTTTTTAGCTCCTTCTCATTTGTAGATAGGTGATAAAGTGTATAGAGCACAGAATATGGAGTTAAAAATACCTGAATTATTAGGCATTGACCCACACTTAACACCATACACAAAGATAAGGTCAAAATGGGTTCATGACCTAGGCATAAAGAATGAGATTATAAATAAATTAGAGGAAAAAAGAATAGTTTACCTCTCAGACCTGTGGAAGAGGAAGGAATTTATGACCAAAGAAGAACTAGAGATCATTATTGATCACAAAATAGAAAATTTGGATTAAATCAAATTGAAAAGTTTTTGTACAAACAAAACTAATGCAGACAAGATTAGAAGGGAAGAAATAAACTGGGAACACATTTTTACAATCAAAAGTTCTGATAAAGGCCTCATTTCCAAAATATATAGGGAATTGACTTTAATTTATAAGAAATCAAGCCATTCTCCAATTGATAAATGGTCAAAGGATATGAACAGACAATTCTCAGACAAAGAAAGCCATATGAAAAGATGTTCCAAGTCATTATTAATCAGAGAAATGCAAATTAAAACAACTCTGAGATACCATCACACACCTGTCAGATTGGCTAGAATGACAGGGAAAGATAATGCGGAATGTTGGAGGGGATGTGGGAAAACAGGGACATTGATACATTGTTGGTGGAATTGTGAATACATCCAGCCATTCTGGAGAGTAATTTGGATCTATGCTCAAAAAATTATCAAACTGTGCATACCTTTTAATCCAGCAGTTTTACTACTGGATTTATATCCCAAAGAGATTTTAAAGAAGGGAAAGAGACCTGTATGTGCAAGAATGTTTGTGGTAGCCCTCTTTGTAGTGACCAGAAACTGGAAACTGAGTGGATGCCCATCAATTGGAGAATGGATGAATAAATTTTGGTATATGAATATTATGGAATATTATTATTCTGTAATGACCAACAGGATGATTTCAGAAAGGCCTAGAGAGACTTGCATGAACTGATGCTGAGTGAAACGAGCAAGACCAGGAGATCATTATATACTTCAACAACAATACGATATAGATTTAACCATTGTTTCTATCAGTTCCACTTAGTACCTTGTTTCAAGTTCTGGCCCAAAATATCTCTTTCTAAGATCAAATCAACTCCAATGGCTTAACAGTTTGTAAAGATTCCAACACGATATGATGATCAATTCTGATGGACGTGGCCATCTTCAACAATGAGATGAACCTTCCAATAGAGCAGTAATGAATTGCACCAGATACAACCAGTGAAAGAACTCTGGGAGATGATTATGAACCACTACATAGAATTCCTAATCCCTCTATTTTGTCCACCTGCATTTCTTTACAGGCTAATTGTACACTATTTCAAAATCTAATTCTTTTTGTACAGCAAAATAACTGTTTGGACATATATACATATATTGTATTTAATTTATACTTTAACATATTTAACATGTGTTGGTCAACCTGCCATCTGGGGGAGGGGGTGGGAGTAAGAAGGGGAAAAGTTGGAACAAAAGATTTTGCAATTGTCAATGCTGTAAAATCACCCATGCATATATCTTGTAAGTAAAAAAAAAAAAAAACTATAATAAAAATTTAAAAAATACCCGAGTTAAAATCCCAGTAAAGTGATCTTTGATTCGTTTTTTCACTAGTAAAATGGAAATAATAACAGGACTAAGTTTTGAGGCATATGGGAGGGAAAAGTGAGATGATATTTATAAGCATCTTCCAAACATCAATGACGTATAAAAATATTAGTATTATCATATAATAAATGATTCTTTGGGTTTGGAGCAGATACATTGAAAAGTATAGGTAATATGAAAACAAAAGCTATCAAAACATTTTTTCTTAAATGAATGTAGGACTAGATGGATTCAAATGTCCCTTCCAGCTAGAAATCTATGATCCCTATGAACCTATGACCTCTAAAGTGTTGGAATCTAGAATTGGATTCTAGAACCAAACTGAACCACCACTGAGATCCATATCTTCTTTAAGTGTCAGGTAGTCCTCCCTTTCCTGGACCCCAGTTCAAAAAAAATCCTTACAGCACCAGGGCATTTTTAGATATCCTGTACTACTGTGATTTCACTAATGTTGGAGATATTATTAGTCTAACTGCTCTTTCATGTAGCTGGTTGGTATAATTATGCTAAAGTTTTGGGACATATACACTATAAAGCCTACATAGCCGTACATGTCCCATTACCTTTTAACTAAAGAATCTGAATTAGGAGTACCTATCTTCCTATTCCCATCTATAAAAATCTAGTGTCTACATGAAAAAGAAAAAAAGAGCGAGAGCGAGAACGAGAGTGAAAATGACAGAGAGAGAGAGAGAGAAAGAGAGAGAGAGAGAGAAACAGAAACAAGGTTTCCACTTTTGTTAGGAGCCCCCGTAAGTATTTAATTTAGGTTTTGACAACAAGATCTGAGGTCATTCCACTGCTAATAATTGTCTAACTATGGGTATATTGCAATACCTCTTAAAGGCTTAGTTTTGTCATGTATAAAGGAATGGAATGGACTCAGTGGTCTCTTTTTGATCTTCCCAACTCTGAAAACTATGATCCATTAATTAGAATATGGTGAATAAAATATATCTGTTTAGGTTACCTATGATAATTTGATTTTAGTCTTTAAAATGTTTTCTTCTATTTTAAAGTCAATTGCTACATCTAGATTTACTCCTCTCCCTGCCACAAAAAGAAGAGAAATAATTGATGACTTTTTAAATCCATACCACAATTTTATAATAATTTCATCCTAGTAATTCTACTAAATTCTTTTAGTCTCAATTATTTACTCTCAGGAATGCATAATAAATTAATGTCCCTGAAGGAATTTCTGATCTTGTAATAACATTGCTATGCCACAACAAGCTTTTGCTCCCCTATTCACTGAGATTTTCTTTCCTCTTGCAAAACTTGCATTCATCTCCTGCTTCATTTCACCAGTGACAGAAAAGCTATCATGAGTACTTTCAGATTATTGCAAATGTCCTTCACAAAAGTGTTTGCACGAAAGAAGGAAAATAGTACATTTTACAAAAATTTTGAGGAAGGAGAAACTTAAAGTGGAAGGAATGTGAATGGAACACTTCAGGTTTTAAGAAAAGGAAGAAAAAACTTGAGAGAATTAAGAAAATGTGGATCTTGTTCTTAATGTCAGCACTTGTTCTATCTTTCATATCTAAGAATGATCAGTTCTGTGTAAATAAGAAGTTAGGAAAATATTTTCTCTAATGAGCTGAAGCTGAGCAGATGCACTGAGGTCCAAACACTTAAGGCTAATTACCAATTGGACAATACTCTGTCAGAAAGAATGGCCCTGCCCACTATGCTATAGACTTGATGTATTGTATAGGAGATTGGGTGGAGGATTTGTGGGTGGAGTGAGAAAGCCAGAGACACTCCTGGCCAGATTCCTGTCTCTATTGCTCTCACTTCATATCGCCATTCCCATTCACCTCCACAAAGAATAAAGATCAAGGACTTTTGTTTATCCTGACTCCAGGGATTTGAAATACCCTGGGTGCTAACACTAATGAGGTCATCATCACATTTGGCACCCATTGTGGAACCAAGGACCCTATTTTCATTGAAGAAATCTCTGGTGACCAGGAAATTAGGTGAGTATTGTAATAGACAAACAGGGAACTTACTTTGTTAAGGGCTAAACTAGTAACCTTTTCTGGCTAAAATGGGGCAGATGTTAGGAAAAGATTCTCCTCCATCCCCAGCCCCACCCCCACCTCCACCCCCACCCTGAATGGGTGCTATAGAAAGCATGTTTAATTTGATCAAGGGACAAGGCTTAATTATAACTTGGGAACAGATCACTAGACTCTTGGGTACATTAGAACTCATGTCCCCTTGGTTCTTAAGGGAAGAACAAATCTCGCCAGACAATTAGAAATTAATAGGACAACTCTGTGAATACTACAATGAAAAATGTTCTCGTTCAATTTCCATTGAAGCATTCTATGTATACAACATAATACAGTTGGCCTTAAAGAATCCTGTAAGTTACAAAAAAAAGAAAGTTCTAGGAATAGCTAGATGAGGAAGCCTGAGGAAAAAGAGAAAGACAATGAACAGATTAATGACCATATGCCCACAGGGCATAGAGATTTAAGTGAGGCTCAAGGGTGTGGGTGACTTTCCATCCCACCAGGAAACTTCAACCCTGTCTAAGAAGCAGATAATTGACCCTCCTCCATCAACTCTATCTTCCAGGATGGAGGAAGGCTTAGTAGTGGGAGGGCCAGTGATGCCACCAACACCTCCCACCCAGAAACCACCCCCTCCTATGAGTAGATTGCAAAAGGCACTACTGAAAGCCACTGAGGAAGAGATGACTGAGTTAAGACTACAAATTTATTCTGTGATTCAAAGTTTAACTCTTCAGGTCAAGAAAGCAGAAAATACACTCCTTTTGATATAGAAATCCTCAAAGACCTGAAAAAGGCTTTCACTCTTTATGGGGCTACATCAGCTTATGTTAAGATGTTATTACAGAATTTTCCTTATGAAGTCTTAACCCCTAGTGACTAGAAATCTATAGCAAGGGTATGTTTAGAACCTGGACAAAACTTGTTGTGGCTTTCTGAATATAGTGAGCTCTGTAGGATAAAAGCCCAACAAAATAATCAAAATGGAGTTCATACTCCAATCACCTATGACCAACTAACAGGTCTAGGTTCTTATGCAGACATCTCAGTACAAATTAACTACTTTATAGCAGCATATGAGCACATTGCTACTGCTGCTATCAAAGTGTGGGCTTCTCTTCACAATAAAAAACGTGAAGCAATGGACAATAGATTGATTTTGGACTATCTCTTGGCTGCTGAAGAAGGCGTATGTGTGACTGTTGTTTACATACCCTACTTCTAGGATTTCTGGAAATCTTTTACAACACCATGTTGATTTATATTGTTATACCACTACTTACATGTACGATTCATGTTTGTTACACCACATCGAGCTTGCACTGACTGTGGGGAGAGTCATCACTAATAGCCTGTGTGTTATTGCTGTGTGCTTGTGTAATACCTCCCATGCTGATGGATTTGTGCATACCTGTTTCTAATAAGACCCTTCAGTCCAGAAACCTCCTGTGTGTTATTGCTATGTGCTTGTGTAATACCTCCCATGCTGATGGATTTGTGCATACCTGTTTCTAATAAGACCCTTCAGTCCAGAAACCTCCTAGCAATCCTCACTTCCCTTTGGTGCTTTTCATCTCCCTTCCTGAGAGATCAGGGAGGATGTGATCATTTCCTTTTTGGTGTTTTCGCCTCCTTTCCTGAGAAGTCAGGGAGGGTGTGATCATCTCCCCTTGGGGGCTCTAACCTCCCTGAGAAGTCAGGGATGGTGGCACCACCTGTGTTCTAAAACAAAAGAAAGTGGGAGATGTAATGGGCTGAAGCTGAGCAGATGCACTGAGATCCGAGCATTTAAGGCTAATTACCAATTGGACAATACTCTATCAGTATTTGCTTGGAGAAAGAATGACCCTGCCCACTACACTGCAGACTTGATGTGTTGTATAGGAAACTGGGTGGAGGATTTGGTGGGTGGAGTGAGAAAGCCAGAGACACTCCTGACCAGATTTGTGTTGGGATTGCTCTCTCTTCATATCGCCATTGCCCATTCACCTCCACAAAGAATAAAGATAAAGGACTTTCGCTTATCCTGACTCCAGCTGATTTTAAAATACCCTGGGTGCTAATGTGGTCATCACAATTTTCTTGATTCATTTGAAAGTAATTCTGCCATTCCTAAATGGGTCAAAAATATAGCATTGTTAAATATTTAGGACAGTAGAATTTTCATGAGTATCACCTTAGATATATCCCGTCATTTTTCCAAAGAGGAATCTAAGACTCAGAAATTGTAACTTTCTCAAAGTGCCCCTAATAGTGAAATAGTAGAGTGAGGAGGGTTTGAATACCAGAGCTCTAATTTTTAGATACTTTCCAGCATACAAGATTGTTTCTTGTGTTCTTGTGTTTTTTGTATTGTTTTTACCTGCCAATACTTTCCTGAACTGATTGGGCTGCATAGTATTAATGATTTAAAGCAAATTCATAGCCTTAGTCATGGAGATCTCATAGAGATAAGCTGAAGGCCTTCTTTAGATCTACTTTTATTTAATACTCAAGACAGGCTAGCACAGTTAGGCTGAAGCCACAGGGGCTGGCATAGAATAAGGTTCCCAGAATCTCAATTCTCTGTCCCAAATTAATAAAGAATAATAATCATTATCCTTTTTTAGGTCTAGTCTTAGGGGTCCTCCACTGTGGGCCAAGGAGAAAGAACTGAAAAGGTACTTATAACAAACATATGGATTAGGTATGAACTAGGCATCCCTTTTTCCTGCATGGAAAGGGGATGTTTAGCAAAACAATTATAGAGTAATTTCAATCATTTGAGAGACTAGTAGATAAGCCTTATTGGCACATTTGTCACAGGGCTACTCACTAGCTGTTTTACACTTTACCACTGCTAAATATATAGCTTAATCATTGCCAAATAGGTTATTCTTAGGAATTTCTTTCTTGCTGGGCTATTCTTTCCATACTGCTAGTCTGATATTGCTTCTGCCATTATCATTATTACCAACGACACACTGTTGCTCCTATACCTGAGCAAATGGAAGATGCTGGGGACATTTTTAAGATCTCACAAGTCTTGTATTAAATACATAACAGCACATATAGGAAGGCGCCACATTCTAGACACAAATTTGGCAAAAAGTCATGGGATTACAGCTGCTTGAGTAGGAGGAATACCATTTCTCCACTGGTTCTTGATGTTCAAAGAATCATCTGTTTCTGAAGTATGTAGAGAAGAAAAGGCATGTGGAATAGAAGGTAGACCTGTTAAGATATATGTTTACTTCTGTTGCATTGATCAATTGGATGAAAGGAAATACTTCTCCATCATGCATTGCCAAAGTAATGCTACATACATATAAACCAATATCAAGAAAAGTGTAAGGGTTAAATTTAATACTTAATTCCCATCTAGATGATTGTAGTCATTGATCTAGTTGCAATCCCTGGGAAGAGACCTCAGTATTCCACTTATATATCCATAATAAACGTTTGTTTATGTATCTCACTGTTTGCTTATTTCTATTTAAAACATATTTTTATTATTATTTGCCTCATTAATTAAAATTTTTTCCAAATCTAGAACTGATTACCATGGACCAACATACATCTGTCTTAAGCAACATCCTTGGATATTTGGCCAGGTAGAGGTCAAAATCAATGACAATCACAATTCTCATATTTATTTAGTTTTTTTTTTTTTTTTGCAATAATGTTTTAAATCCTATTTAAAATATAGACCACTGGTAAGGGAAAAAAAAATACTCTCAATTTTTAGAGTTGGAAGAAAACTTAGATGTCATCTGAGGAAGTGGTTTTCGGATTATGGGATGGAAGTCATGGGGATCTATGAAAACTTTTCTGGGGGTTTGGAAAGTCAAAATTATTTTCATATTAATACATATTTAATATCAATTAATATTAACATTTTCTTATTAATAATTAATGATTATATGAACATTAATATTTTATTTTATTAATATAATAATGCATTTTAATTTTTAATATTGTAAATTTCAACAGATACAACTAAATTTAACAAAAACTCGGTAAAAAAACACTCAATAAATTTTAAGAATATAAAAGGGAAATTCTTTCTTCCCACACATGGAGCTACCATACTCACAAAAGCTACATGAAATATTAGGTGCTGTCATTTATTATGTATTAAACTATTGTTAAACTTATAATTACTACCTAATGAATTCAGATGAGAACTTAAATAATACTACACATAGTATTTTTAATATTAGAAATTGTCATATTTTTTACCATATATTCCCATTTTCCATACATCAAAAGCTATGATGCTTTTCTTTTCTTTCCTCAATTTTTAATTACTCACCACTCTGAACACTATATAGCATAAAGAGAAAATTCTGTTAAGATTTTTTTCTCCTTAAAATTTTTTTCAGTAGCAAAATAAAAACAAATTAATACATTAAAAAAGAATATAAAGGAGTCTGGAAACTGAAAAGTTTTAGAATGGCTGATCTAATATATAAGAAACATTTTTTAGATAACCCCTGAAAACCTCTGCTTGAATATTTCTGATGATCCTGATGTTAAGGACATTGAGGGAAAACAAACAAATAAACAAACAACTTAACAAACAAACAAAAAAGTTAATTCCATTGTTGGAGTTTGCTGCATTTGAGAATGTTCTTATTCCTCTAAATAGAAATCTGACCAATGGAGGAAGTGAGAGTTGTTTACTTTCTACTTCTTTGACAACCCACCTTTATTTGAAGACACTTAGAACTCTCTCCTTTAAGTCTTTTCCTCTTTTAGAGTTAACATCCTAAATTCCCTCAGCTGTCTCTTTCTCCCATTATTACTTTTAGCATATTACTCTCTTGATCAAACTTGAGGCCTACTTAGAAAAATTTTTAAGTGCTCTTAGAACTATATTAAGATATAATTAAATATGAGATAACATTAATACTAATCTGTGAATTTCTAAGTCATTGTGCTGATAGCAGGAAACCATTTCTATTTGAATTTGACAGTACTGCTGTAAATTGTTAATATGAAATGTAATATGACAGAACTATATAAACACACCATATTTGTTCTGATGAGAGCAAATCTTCGATCTGCATACAATATCTATTTTTAAAGGCTAAAGTTAAATTCACTTTTTTTCATACACCTCAAATTGCAGACATACTGATTTTAGAGTCAATTAAATAGGTCCCAGTGTGTATTCTGTGAATGGTTTTTCAGTAAGTTTTTCTCCATACTTATTTTGTACAGTTGATTTTTATAAATTAAATGTTAAGTTTATTATTTTTATCTTATTTAACTTTTTTTTTCAGAATTGACCCAGAAAAGGTCTCTTTGTGTGTCTCTGTCTCTTTCTCTCTTTCTTTTAAAATTTTTCTGACATCTCTTTTTTTGTTCTTTTTAGCATTTCCATTATTGTTGATTGGGCAAATACCAAGAGGAATCATTTTGCTACTGTTTATTCACTAAATTCCCTTTTAGATTTTGGAGTCTCAAGTTAGATATAGTAAAAATCTAATCACTAATGGATAAAATAAAGAAATAAATACCCTGAATATAACTGGTATTCCCTTTTTAAACTAAAGTAAATGGATTAAATAGAGAAAGGATGTAAGTGGGTTGAATGGAGCTTATTAATAGAGAAAATAAGTTTAAAAAATATTTATATGCCCCGAGTTAATCCCTTTTGAATCAACTAAAATGCAAGCTCCCTGAGGACAGAGATGGCTATATTTTTGTCTTTGAGTGTCTGGCAACAATATGTTACCTGAGACATGGTAAATATTTAAGAAATTCTTATTTAATAAACTTGAATAAAACAGGAGGATTAGGCTCTAATATGAGTTAAGCCTTCATTAATATATTCATTGTATTTCTTTAGGCATGCTAAATTCCCTTTTGTTTAGATTGATATTCTGTCTTTGGCCTCCATTCCTTTGAACAGATGTTTCCCATTAGAGTAATGCACTGCCTCTGTTGGTTGCTTTCTTCATGTCTTAGGTAAGTTGTGTGGGGATTAAAATTAAAATTAAAACAGACTGAGGCAGAGATCTGAGCCAGTACTTTATTAAATAGTCCATGGTTCCCTGTTTTTTATAGATCTAGATATCTAGTCATTGAAGAGCAGCTATACCAAAAAGCAAATAATTTCACTGACTGACATGTGACACATGTGCTAAAATAACCAAAATAATATGTCAGTATGGTCACAAGTTGGATAAAGTAAGGAACCTCCACACAAGATAAATAAGCTTCTCTTTAGGTTGGCAAGAGGAAATTGTACAACCACATAAAAATTGGGTGACCTAAGTGGTTATAAGAAGACTACCTGTTCCTATTAGAAAGCAATTGATCTGGAGTGACAAAAAATATTTTTGGGGACTTTTTAATGTAGTTGTCATGTCTACCACACTTGGCTTGGTCACCATGACAATGAGGGATGACCTTTAGTTAACTTCTATGATTAAGCAAGTAAACTTAGAATCTGCAGCTTATAGCTCTGGGACATTATACAGAGAATTTTGATATGATACTATCAAATTGATTAATACTGGTCAGAATAGAGTAGAAGTCCAAATAAATCATCTCTCACAAGTGTTACCACCTATGTAAAATCTTTTCTGATTACTCTTGTTAGTGTTTGCTTTCTTCTGATATTATTTTATATTTATCTAGTTTTTGACATATTTTATTCAACCTAATAAAATGTAAGCTCTTTAAAGTCATGGACTATGTAGCTTATGTATAATAACTGATATATTTTAGGGATTTAATAAATATTCTTGAAATCATGAATAGTTTTTTTTTTAAACTATCTCCAAGACTTCATAGGTATAACACAACAAATGCACATGCATATAAATAGTTTATATATTAAACTTCTATAGTTCACAATAACCATAGAAAATTATAATGAAATCCAAGTCATAGTAAGGGCTAAATTGGGTTGCATTAGCTTTTAAAATAACAACAGATGTTTATTAGACATGAACATCTAGAGTAACGGTCAACAAGCATTACCGCAGAGCATTTAAGCCTTCCAAGAATTAATCATACATAAAGTCAGCTATCAGTGAAAAAAAAAAAATACCTTAAGTAACTGCCTCAACAAAGCCTGACAATCATTTCAACTCCAAGTATGGGATCTGAAACTCATTACTTCTGACAAGTTATTGGCTAGAATGTAATCTATGTAATATACTGTATAACACAAAGATAAATCTACATAATTTTCTGATTATATTCTCTGTAACCCTATTCCAGTCGATAAAAATGAACAATTAATCATATAAAAGAGTTAAAGCATGTATATTATAAAGATGACACACATCTCTTTAATCTAAATGCTGTTAATTTCGCTTAATTTAATCTCCTTTAAATTTACTCAGTTGAGTAAGAAATTGCACATTAAAGTTCAATTGTTTTAGAGATCAGAAAATGTATTCAGTACTGACTATAACTATCTATATGATATTCTTCTTGTTATTTATGAAGAATCAATTATTTTTTTTATTTAAATAATATCACTGAACTGATTTTATCCAGACTAGAATGGTTGTTTAAACTCATTTTGATCTTTTTTTTTTTTTTATAATAGGATTTCTAAACTTGTCTGTCTTAGTCACCAGTCATTTATTAAGTACTTACTATGTACTAAGGGCAGGTAATTAAAAAAAAAAAATAAGCAAACCTAAGCAAAATTAAGACAATCCAAACCTCAGAGGAGCTTACTTTCTAATGAGGAAAGGCAAAACTTAACGGGAACTAAAAAGCAGTTGTAGAGAAGGAGAGAAAGAGGAGATATCCATACATGCAGAAAGAAGTCTGGGGAGTTAGAATTAATCAGAGTCTGACTATCCTGGAACTCTTACTCATAATAGAGATTAAGAGAACAACACAACAAATGGGAGAAGGATTTGTAAGACCAGAGATATATTCCAAAGTGAAAAGGCTGATGTTCTAGAATGAGAAGCCATAAGCTTTGAGGGAAATTCTAGGGTGAGAATGGTAGTATGCATGGATTCAGAAGTGCAGATTCCCTCAAAATATATTGAGCACCAGGACTGTCCTATACAGTTCACCAAATCTTGTGGAACAGATTTTGGATCTCCAAAATATATTGGGTTTATAAGCTAGTATCACAAGTATTACAAAAGAATTTTTAAGTCTAAACATCTCTAAATCAAAGGACAGAGATTTTATTATAATCCCATTAAGGTAGACTAAATTTCAAAAGGGAGTATAACAATTAAGAAGGAGAAAGATATGAGCTAAATTTCCTAGCATAACTCATCAATAAAACGAGGGAAAACACTATTAAGACTACCTAAATTCCTAATGAATTCACCAGGATGATGCTTAGTAAGCTGGCTAACCCTAAAAGGAGTTAGCCATTGTGATGCTTACTTAGTAAACTAACTAGAAGGAATTAGAGGAGAAATGGGGGTATCTTTAGGTTTTCTATAGCAGAAAAATAACCTCAAGGGTTGACACCATAACTCCACCCTCTGTTTGGATACAGTAATTGTGGAGGTCATGATAATTTTGTCAATGCAAATAATTCAACAAGGAATTAAATCATAATTCTGTCAATACTTCTTACTGTTTGCTTCTGGAAGTAGCTGTGGAAATGTAGTATGGCTTACAGCAACAAAGGCTGACTTAAATGCCACTTAGATTCAATAAAAGCCCTCTCTGCTCAATTGCCCCTCCCTAAAACTCACCTAGTTATTGTGTTGCTAACAAGGACATGACTTTTTGCTGGGGTCTAATTAACCTCATCAAGTAGGCAGCTTAGACATGGTAGTAAAGTCCAAAGAGTCAGAACTGAGAGTCAAGAGAGGAAAACCTCAGGGGCCAAAATGGTTGATATGGAAATTCCAAACGTTATGGAGTAATAGTTGTCATTCCTTTTTCTTTTTCCTTTCTTTTGATGTTGCTGTTATTGTAATCCCATCTGCATTTTATCTAAAATAAGCTATATAAATAATTTTGTTAACTAATATTATATTAAATTAAAATTAAGAACTCATTACCATTTTCTAACAACATGAAAAAAATATTTAAAAATAATATAATAATCTCTGTGCTTGGTTCATTGCCATTGGATCATGAGTTCATAGTTTCTAGTTGAAATAGATCTGCAAGGTCATCAAGGTCACTTTATATTTGAGGAAAGGAAGACCAAGTAAGGTTAAAGAAGTGCCAAAAGTCACATATTATAATAAATAATAGACATGTTTGAACCAGTATTCTTTCCTCTATATCATGCTTCCTCTCAAATTTAAGATGTCAGTGGATGGGTTCTTATTGTTATTTTAATCCAGATCTATATAAAGCATTCTCTATGGAAAAATCTAACCCTTAATCAGATTGACAATTTTTATGGAATATATAGTTTTAGCTTTCTATAAATGCTGGCAAATTAAGGACTTGCTCATAGTCATAAGATTAATCAGAATCAAAAAAAAAAAAAAAAAAAAGAATCTCAGCCTATTCTCCTCACCAAAATTACTTACTATTTCACATAGATGTCTACATTATATTTGGAGCCATTGACAACAATCCAAAACTTGGGTACAAATCCTTGATATTGTTTGTTTCTTTATGTATTGTTTTCCTTCCAAACCTATGCTGGTTGGTCCCCATTAGGACCCAACAGTTTTGAGCCCTTGCATCTGACTCAGATTGGTTGTTATGACCTTGGGCAATATACTTCTCAGTTCTCTGAGCAAATCCTCAAGATTATGAGTTACAGAAAAGGAATTATCATTAATGATAGATTGTCCTCAGGAGTTCTCACTGCCATTGAAATACAGATCCTGTAATTATCTCTAGAAACAAATAAGGAAAATCACACTCAGGTAGTTTTAAGGAATTATTTTTGAGAAATTACAAATCTCTATCGCATGGTCATCCAGTCTTTCTTGGTGGAAGGAGGGATACACAAGTCAAAAAGCAGCCCAATTTATTCTTACATAATACTTTGTAACTATAGTGAGAATTTTTTTTCTTTCTTCCATTGAGTATAAATCTACCTCTCTACAGCTGTTTCTCTTAATTACTAATTCTGTTTTATGGGACCAAGGAGTTTACAATGAGTTTTTATATTAAGGAGATGACATATGCTTGAAGATGGCTATTATGGCCCCTTTCCCTTGGTTTTCTCTTCAGTCAGAAATCCCTACTTCCATCAAACAGTCTTTAAATGCTGTGATCCATTCAAGTTGCCTTCCTAAAATGTCTTTTCTAAAATGTGACACCCAGAAATGAACAAAATATTCTAGCTATATTCTGACCAGAACAGAAAATGAATTATCTTTATAATTCAATACTGAGCTATTCATAATATTCTCTAAGATTACATTATTTTAAGTCTTTAATAATTATATTCTTGATTATTATAAAATCACAGATTTTTTTTTTTTAAATTTGACATGTCATCCAACCACCCTCTTTGACCATTGATTTTTTGAACCAGGAGTAATCAGAGAGCATTTAATCTAGTCCCCTTATTTCTTTTTTTTTTTCTGTGATTATGTTTATTAGCAATAAGATATTTCGATTGTTTCTATCTTGTGGCTTGCAATGTTTTCCCCTTGACCTGGCAGTTCTGCAATATGATTACACTATTTCTTTTTTTTTTTTTTTTTTTTAATAGCCTTTTATTTACAGGATATATGCATGGGTAACTTTACAGCATTAACAATTGCCAAACCTCTTGTTCCAATTTTTCACCTCTTACCCCCCCACCCCCTCCCCTAGATGGCAGGATGACCAGTAGATGTTAAATATATTAAAATATAAATTAGATACACAATAAGTATACATGACCAAAACGTTATTTTGCTGTACAAAAAGAATCAGACTCTGAAATATTGTACAATTAGCTTGTGAAGGAAATCAAAAATGCAGGTGGGCAAAAATATAGGGATTGGGAATTCAATGTAATGGTTTTTAGTCATCTCCCAGAGTTCTTTTTCTGGGCATAGCTAGTTCAGTTCATTACTGCTCCATTAGAAATGATTTGGTTGATCTCGTTGCTGAGGATGGCCTGATCCATCAGAACTGGTCATCATCTAGTATTGTTGTTGAAGTATATAATGATCTCCTGGTCCTGCTCATTTCACTCAGCATCAGTTCGTGTAAGTCTCTCCAGGCCTTTCTGAAATTATCCTGTTGGTCATTGCTTACAGAACAGTAATATTCCATAATATTCATATACCACAATTTATTCAGCCATTCTCCAACTGATGGACATCCATTCAGTTTCCAGTTTCTAGCCACTACAAAAAGGGCTGCCACAAACATTCGTGCACATACAGGTCCCTTTCCCTTCTTTATAATCTCTTTGGGATATAATCCGAGTAGTAACACTGCTGGATCAAAGGATATGCACAGTTTGATAACTTTTTGAGCATAGTTCCAAACTACTCTCCAAAATGGTTGGATTCGTTCACAACTCCACCAACAATGCATCAATGTCCCAGTTTTCCCACATCCCCTCCAACAATCATCATTATTTTTTCCTGTCATCTTAGCCAATCTGCTAGTCCCCTTATTTCAAAGATAAAGAAATTATGCTTAGAGAGGCTAAGGGCCTTGCCTAAGTTTAAATAGCTAGGAGAGAGGTCAGAGCTAAAGATAGATACTACAAATATTCTACATTTTCTTCTAAAGAAATAGTATTACATTGCTGGCTAAATTCCTAAACTAATCCACAAAATGTTGTTCAATCATTACCTTAAAGAAACAATGCACATGAGAGAAACAGAGGGAATAAATAAGGAAATAATCTTCCAGCAGCAATGAAAGAAATTAGATTAATAGTTCAAATGAAGAGATTAGGTATCCCAAGAACAAAGCAAACAATCTTCAACAAAGAGTGGAGTAAATGGTAAGGTAATGGGGGTTGGAAACATTAGGTAACAGTGAGTCAACAATGGATAGCCTCTATTTTCTCAAAAAATTACAAGGTAAAGGCTTTGCCAAGAAGGAAGAGAAGGAAGTGATGAAGGGAATTTGAGGAGAAAAATATTCTAAATAGCAACTGTGAAGAATGTGACAGAGTGTATAAAGGAAAAAAAAAATATTGTGTAGCATCTTAAATTAGAAGATCAGGAGATAAATTGTTTTTTACTTTTTAAAATTTGTTTATGATAGGACCTTTTGTAGCTAATGCCTTAGCTTAAATTTTATCTTGGTACATGGTGTGAGCTATTGATTTAGACCAAATTTCTGCCCCACTGCTTCCAGTTTTCTAAACTTTTTTTTTTTTTTGAAATTGTGAATCCTTAGCATCTCCCTTTCTAAATGATCACAAACCATCTAGTTAATAAAATGTTCCAAAATTTAATAGTACATTCTGGTCTTATATTTATCTTTCTCATTCTCAACCTATCAATATCTTCTTGTAAAGACTCATCCATAATCACTCAAACATAATGTTATCCTAACCTGAATGTCCTTCTTAATACCTATATCCCTATGTCTTTTCACCACTAATTGTCTTCAAATGTATAGATCTTGTCTCTCCAACTAGATAGAAAAAATCTTTAAGTTTGGTGTGTATATGTGTAGAGGGCTGGATATCTGCAGATGAAACAAGGTGTTAACTCAGTGGAATTGATGAGATGATGGTTCTCTAGTTCACATATATACTTAGTACTTCATATGGTGATGAAATGGTTCTCTAAATTCATACATAACCAGTATGCTATAATGATATAATTACAGTAAGGTATATAAGGGCTAGGAAGGACTGGAAAATAGACATTCTATCTTTGACCAACCTCTTGGTGGTTCTCTTGCCTCCTGGACTAAGATCAAGACTGGGCCAGAATAAAGAATCTAGACTCTATTCTTGACCATTCTTGTGGTGTCTATCCTGCTGAGACCAAGACCTGTATGAAGGACCTCCAGAAAGCTAGCCTGAACATAATATATGTGTTTTGTCTTCCACATTCCAGAAAGAATGAACTCCATACATATTTAATGCAACCACACAGTGCAGAGTATTGGACATGCAATCAGGAAGTCTTAGATTTGAATTCTTCCTCAGACAGTTATTAGCAATGTAGATTTGGATGTCATTTAATTTCTCTCAACCACACCTTTCACCGCTTTAAAATAGGCATCATGATAGTACTTATTTCATAGGACCGTTGCTACAAATGAGATAATATATGTAAAGTACTTTGTAACTCCCAATATTCCTCATGAATATTGGTTATTATTATGATTAATAAATTCATCTTTTAAGCATTTAGAGCAGAAGGGATTATAAACATTCTATCCCTTTTGGATATTAGATCCTATATGTTTGCCTTTTACCTATACTAAATTCATTCTTTGTTTAATGAAGCCAATAATTTGTGTTGTTGTTGCTTTTATTGTTTTTGTTGTTTTGGTGAGGCAATTGAGGGTTCCTGAGTCATACAGCTAGTAAACATTAAGTGTTTGGAGCTAGATTTGAACTCAGATCCTCCTGACTTCAGAATTGGTGTTCTATCTACCATACCATCTAGTTGCCCCTTGAAGTCAATAGTTAAAAAAAAAAATCTCTTCATTTTTAAATCTTTCATATTATCAAGTTCTCATATTTTCAAATGCCACTGTAAATATTTACCATGATTATGTAGGTGCCTAGTAAATGTCATGAAAAAAAATCACATGAAAAAGGAATAGAGATTTCTCAGGAAAATATATATCTTAGAATTCTAGAAATTTTATAATTGACCTAAGAATAATTTTTTAAAGGAGAAAGTCAAACTAATGTTAAGCCTGTTTTCCAAACTTAGCCAGTTATATTTTTGAACCACAGGATGAAATAGCAGATGTCTTCTGTGATATCTGAATCTCTAACTTGTAGTTATTCATTTTCCTTTCAAGGATATTTGTGAAGTCATTTTCTTTCTTTAATTAGAATGTTCTGCATTACATTAGTAATATTGTTAGTAATTGGACTTTAGATATTTCCAAGAAAGAGGATCTTTTTTATGATGAATTTTATCAAAACATCAGTCAGTTACCCTTTTAGAATATAAAATATAATTCCAGACATTTTGTTAATGGGTAAAAGTTGTTCATGCCCTTCTGCAAACTATGTCCCAGAAATGCAATTCGAATAAAATGGTTGACTGCTATGTCCTTTTTGTTGGCTTCTATTTCTACTAATTTTAACAACACATTTAAAATTATAAAACATTTGAGACATACAAAACTTAGGCACCATCAAGTCCAACTTTGTTCATTTTCTAATGAAGAAAGTGAGTCCCAGAGAGGTAGAATAAATTATATGCTGTCACAAACTGGTTCTTTCTCTAACTGCAGTTGCATACCAGATGTCCTAATTCCTATTCAATGCTTCCCCCCTCCCCCCATTCAATAGTGAATGGGATATCTGGATCAATTTCATGGCTGCATGCACATACACAGAGAAAATAAAAATTAAGAAACTTTATGATGTTAGATATCCCATTTGGAAATTTTAACTTCAAAACTTTTAGAAATACATTGCACACTTCAGACTTCTCAAATACTTTAATATATTTAGACATTTGATGTTAATCACTTAATAATAGCAACTGTTAATTTAAAAAAGAAAAGACATCTCCACTATATTGCTATCATTTATGAATATGATTTTGGATTTTCAAAGACTGTGACAACTAAATATGAGGTTTAGTAGTTCATATCAATCTGTAAATAATTTAAGTATGAACCTAGTGTTGAAGTCTTTCTGTTTTCCAAAGATTAACCTAATAAAATACAGAGAAGTTCCTTATTAAGGATGTTAAATGATGGGTATTTCAACCAAAGCAAGTCTTAAAGACTATTTATTGAATTGAAGTGAAGTTTAAACTTCCCAGAAAAAAGTGTGCCCACAGTATCAAAATCATAGGTATTTGAAATATTGTTAGTAGAAGGGCTAAGACAGGCAAGGTTCATGTTTAGTAAGACTAAGGGAAAATTTGGAACATAAGGTTTTACAAAGGTAAATGTTGAAAACTACCTTTGCATATATTTGGAAAAATAAAAAAGCTATTATAAAAAAGAAAATGAAAGTTATGTAAAAAGGTATCAATAAAATAAAATTTTGCATATCTAAAACATTATTAGGATATTGAAGCTTCATTTTGAATATGATATTAAATAAATAGATAATGAATATTTAGACATGAAGTGGTGATTGCTAGTCAGACCTGTTTTTATGTCTGTGCTTCCTAACATTTTAATTAAGGACATATAAAAACATTTCACATTCTTATCAATATAAGGGACAGATAGCTAACACACTGGGTCAGCAAAATCATCCAAAAGATCTAAGATCTCAAGAAGGTAGAGAATTGGGTTGATTTAAACAAGATGAAATCCAATGGGGGGGTAACTATAAAATGTTATGCTTGGATTCAAGAAATAAACTTCATAAGTAAATGATGGTGAGGTATACTTAGACAGAGGTTGTATGTAAATTTTGTGGGTTTTTTTGTTTTTGTTTTTGTTTTTAGTGATTTGGGGGGTCAATAAGTCAGTGGTATGGTCAATGTAAATTGGCCAGAATAAATTATTGTGACCTTGAATTGCATTTAGGGGTATAGAGCTTCCAGATTTGTTGCTGTCCTTCGTACTCAAAGAGGACCAAAATAGTATCAATATATTAGAGTCAAGTTACAGTGTGTCCAACTCTGATCAGACCAATAAAATATAAGATCAGAATGTACGACCACAGGTTGCTACAAATAGTCCATAGGAACATTGGAGTAAATTTTCTAAATTTGCCCTTCTTGAGTTTCTTTTTGAGATAATTCAATTCTACTTTGCTCATAGAGAACAGTACGTTCTCTGATAAAGGCATGTCATGCTGGGTGGTCCTAACTCAGTGTCTCTTGTTGTAATGGGCTGAAGCTCGAGTTGATGCACTGAGGTCCCAAGCACATGAGGCTAAATAATAATTGGACCATTCTCTATTAATATGCTTGGAGAAAAAATGGCCCCCGCCCACTTTGTGCAAGTTCTGATGTATTGTATAGGAAATGACGATTTTGATGGGTGGAGAGAGAGGAGCAGAGAGAGAGGCAGAGAGACTGCTGGGTGGCTTCATGTCATGGCTGCTCACACTCTGATCTCCATCTCCCTTCACCTCCACAAAGAATGAAGATCTAAGATTTTCCCTTAACCTGAATTCATGACTCCAGCTGATTTTAAAATATGCAGTCATCGCATCTTGTGTCATTCAATTAATTCCACAGTTCTTAAAGAGAGACCTGATATCACTTTTTCTGACTACCTTGTATGTGCTTGCCTTGTGTGAGTTCTCTACTGTTATGGGCCAGAACTTGAAACAAGGTGTTAACTAACTGGAATTGATAGAAACAATGCTTAAGTTTACACCTTTGAGAGTTCACACATTAGCTCATATATTAGAGTTCACAAATCCAGGAGATTCACAAAGTTACACCTCCCACAATCCCACTCTCAGAGAAGAAGTCAACCTTTGAGTTTACACCTCTAAAAGATCATAAAAGGAGCTGAGTCAATGGAGGAGTGAATTGAGGAGATTGAGAAGCTAGAGACTGCATTCGGGCAGAACTGGGGGATTTGAAAGAGGAGAGGCTAAAGCTGGCAGAAGCAGAGGCAAAGGACTAGCAACAAGAGCTATCGGTACCAAGGAAAGCTTACCAGCCTATTTTGGAAGAGACAATAAAGGACTGTACTTTAATCCCTGGCTGCATTTGAGGTGATTATTGATTTGAACTGAAACTAAGGCTGCCTCCAGAACCTCCCCGAGAAACCTGATCCCAGAGAACCATCATATTTGAGAAAAGAAGAGAACATTACACTCTACAAAATAGTATTTTAGACAAATGTAAATTTGACATTTGAACCATATGACTAGCCCAATGGAGTTGTGATCTCTACAGTGGAATTTGAATGCTTAGCAAGATAGTTCTAGAAAGGACCCCAATGCCTGATATTTTATCTTGTCAAACATTCGGAATTTTTCTAAGACATTTAAAAAGAAAGCCATTCAGTTTTCTGTCATAGTATTAGTATTCTGTCCAGTTTTCATAGGCATACAACAGTGAACAATGGTTCTGAAGACCTTGAGTTTGATAGTCAACTTAATACCTAACTTCTCCAGAACTTCCACATTTATATTCAATGCCATCCCAACACTCAGCTAGCTTTAGCAATGAATGTATCAATTTTATTATAAATGTGTATTTTTCTGCAAAGTATGCTGCCAAAGTATCCACTTATCACTGATCCAGTAGTTCCATATATGGATGGTATGATGCTGCCTAGAACACTTTTGTTTTCCTAGTGTTGATTGGTAGGCCTTAAGTAGCATAAACAGCAAAGAATTGATCCATACTTTGTGCATCTCAGCTTCAGAGGCTGCAATAAGTGAATTATCATCTGAAAAAAGTATTCATCTAAACGGTCACACCTTTAGTCTTTCAACTTAAATAATTTGCAAGTAATATGATTGCTGATCTTGAAGGCATTTGATAATATGGATGAAAATCTTATGCTAAAAGGCATGGGAGTAAGTACATAGCCTTGTTCTACTCCACTGGTGATAGGGAAAGAGTGAAAGCATTGTCCATTATCCAGAACTCAGGCAAATATGCCATTATGAAATTGATTTCAATACTGATGAACTCCAGGCAACAAAATTTTGACATTGTTTTCCATAAGACTTTAGGACTGACAGTATTAAAATCTTTGGTTAAATTTACAAACATTATGCACAAATCTCTTTTCTGCTCTTCACATTTCTCCTGGAATTGACAGGCAGTAAACACCTTATAGATTTTTCCTTGTTTTTTTTTTCCTAAGTCTCATTGGCTCTCATATCAGATGATCATCTTCCAGGTCAAAAATAAGCCTATTAAAGAAGATTCTGATAATAATCTTGCCAGCAGTGACTGAGAGAGAGAGACTCCCCCGTGATTGTCAGAGAACAATCTGTTTTCTTTACCTTCATACAGATGAATAATGAAGGCATCCTTGAACTCTCAGGGATAAGCAACTCTTGCCATATAATCTGGAAAAATTTAGTCAGCTTTTGTACAATCAATGAAGGCCTACCCTGTAAAATCTCAGCTGGAATAGAATCAGAATCAGGTAATTTATCACATGAGAGGAACCTAATGGCAGTCAAAATCTCTTCTTAAGTTAGAAATTTCTGATGAGAAATATTGACTTTAACTTGAGATAATCGGGTCTTTAGTTTCAGCATTGATTGCTGATGGTCTGCTTATCACTAATCAATGTAGTTCCATCGACACTGGATAGTAGAGATGCACTATATATGTTTGACCCATAAATAACCTTCAGGGCAGCATAAAATATTTTAGATTGCTGCTGTCAGTATAAAACTGAATTGTCTGCTTTCTTACTAAATCGAGAATCTTACATCTCTCTAAACTTTGCTTGGATTTTACTTTTAATGGAGTTAAATGCTGTCTTCTTAGAGGATGAACTATCCCGCTGGTATACCCTGTGGAGTATTCATTTAACAACTTCTGAATTACCACACCTCTGAAAGCTGCTCAAATTTTCTACTCCACAGTTGCCAAACATTTGTCAACTTTCCCTCCAAATTAGCAATAAACTGTTCTAGCTTAGAGAAGCACTCTAATCTGTTGACATTAAATCTTCTTGTAGTTATTTTCTATCAGAGACACTGCTTTTGTTCTCCATATTCATGTGGAGAGAACAAGTCTATGATCTGTCCAGCACTATATGTCACACATTGCCTTTGTCATTCTCACATGTTGTCTGTCTTTTCTCCTTGTAATCACATAATATATTAAATGCCCAGGTTTGCTGCAAGGGTGCATCGATAACATTTTATAGCATTTAGTAAGTGGAAGAAAGCATTGAAAATGTCATGAGATGCATGTGTTTAGTAGTAAGTAATCATTGCTGTTGCTGTTTCCAACTCCTTTTCTCCTTGCCATGTCTGGCAATCAGAATCCATTTTAGCATTAAAGTTATCCAAAATCATAAGTTTGTACTCTTTTAGCATATTAATGATGATGTTTTTGTTATTTTTTTTTCTTTGACCTCATAGTTTGTCAAGGTGTCATAGTATGTGAGTGCATATGCACTTATGATAATGGCATGGCATTTTCCTGCAAATGGCAATCACATTGTCATGAGCCTGTATTTCACTCCTTTTGGTAAGTAGACAAGCTTGTTGACTAGATTGGTTTTGATTGCAAGAACTACCCCAGTTTCACAATCTTCACTTTCACTGCAGCATTTCTAGAAAAATATGTATCCAGCTCTGACTTCAGTAAGCTGGCCTTTATTTGCCAATCTTGTTTCACTTAGGGCTACTATTTGGAAACCATATCTGCTGTTCACCTTTCAGATCTACTAGATTTTGTGTTGTCCATAAGTATTGTTCATATGTACCTTGTCCTAATATCAAATGTAATCATCTTTTCAGAAGTTTTTGTACAGTGTGTGTGTGTGTGTGTTTCTGTGTGTGTGTGTGTGTGTGTGTGTGTGTTTTCAGTAATGCAGCGAGGCAAAATACACAGGTGTACAGTAAGCAGGCAAATTTTAGGGCATCTTTTCTAACTCCCTTAAAAGACTGCTCAGAAAACCAAGCTCACTGCCAAATCTCACTGCTACTTTCAGGGTCAAGATGACCCTATGGCCCAGGCCATCACCCTGTGTGCAGGATTTTGACTATAGCTCCCAGTATATCTGCACCAAGCTTTATCCTGCTTGTTGCAGGACTTTGAAAAGGTAAAAATGGGAAAATGATATGGGTGATGTCTTTTCATGTTGTGCGTGCAGCTGTTGTCTCACTTTCTCTTTGAATTGCCACAGTTCGGTGGGAGGACAGACTCAAAAGGAATGGTGATGGCTTGAGATGCAGTGAATGACATTGATATTTCGGATGTCTAATCAAGCTCTAAGTGCTCCACAGCATCTGCTTAAGCTACCTTTATGTCTGTTGGTAAAAAGTGTTCCATCTGTCCATTCCACCAGGGGCATTTGTTACATGATTGAAGGTAGACACCCCTCTAATTCCCAATAGGGTTTGATTATTCTCAATCTTGTTTAGCCCAACTGCCAAAAGAGTTTACCTTGATATGGCTGTTACATATGTTCTTGAAGCCAAAGGAGACAGATGGATCAGGTAGACACTTAAGGTGGAAAGCAGGCCTGAAAAGGGTTCAGCAGCCCTTATACCAGAGGCACTAGTCCTCTGAATACATGCCCCATAGCTTCCAGATACAGGTACATGATAGTCTCTTCATAATCTGCTCTGGTGACATTACATGTGGAATAATGTTGAATTCAATTACGGACATCTCAAATTAAGAAGGGTATTAATTAAATTGAAAGTGTTGAGGAGAAGAGAACCATGATTGTAAAAGGCTTAGAGCAAAAGAATACTGGATCCAACTCATTCTGCGTCTCCAAAGCCATTTGTTACATTATTAGTGTAAGTATTTACACCTTAGAAATTCCACAAAGGCTGGAAACTAGAGCTTGATTTATTTTTTTTTGATTGTCTAAACTTAAGAAATGATGTAGAAAATGTTAATAATGCTGGCTAAATTTAAAAGTGTGTTATACATTTATTGAAAGCCAATTATTAAACATTTATCGGTATATGACTGGCGTTGCATCATGCTATATGATGATTAAATGAAAGAAATGGGAATGCTTAGTTTAGAAGAGAATTGGATGTGTATGGGGGGGGGGGTATGATGATTGTGACAAAGTTCTAGAAAGACTGTCACATAGAAGAGGAACTTAATTCATTCTCCTTTCCAGAGGACTAAACTAGAAGTAATATTTGAAATATACAGAGATAAAGAATTATGTTTGATAAAAAACCCTCCCTTAAATTACTGTAATCTAAAAGTAGAATGAACTGCATAAAGAGATAGTAGGGTAGGTTTCCTCTCAACAAAGTGTGTCAATTAAAGACCAGATTGCTTCTTGATAAAGATGTTGTAGTGTGAATTCTTGGGCAATATATTGAACTTGACTTTCAATGCTCATTCTAATTCTGCAATTCAATGAGAATCTCAGTGTTTGATTATCACTATTCAATTTTACTATATTTTGATGTTATGATTAATATGAAGGAGAATGAAGAATAACTTGTATTATTCCATTTTTTAAACATTTGGACAAAGTCTTTACTTTCTATTAAAACTTTGGCCTGAATCTACAAGATTAGAAATTTCTGTCCTGCAAGTGAATTCTATATTTGACCATACTTCAAAGTCTAATTAAACAGAATTCACCTGAGACAGAGTTTAGGGTTTGCTGCTGATATTTAAAGTAAACAGCTCTATTTTCTCAACTTCAAAAGACAAATGAAATGTAAATGACCTTTGAGATATGAAGTATTTACATTTCTTTCTAGTTGAGATCAAAGCAAATTTGTACATAATTTAGTGCAATGTCTAATCTTATATAAGGTCTATCTTTCAATGCTAATTTAGGTGAATTACCAAGTAATTGTTAGTATTAAGGGTGTGCCAACTTATGTAATACATAATATATTACAGGAGACTTTTGGAACTTTCTATAATAGTCATGTCTATTTTGTTAGATTCAGGTTTTATTGTTTTGTTTGGGGAGTTTTCTCTTGCTGACTGGAGGGCAAGAAGAGTGGGAGAAGTGGGAATAGTGTTACATTTCTATTTTCTGTGCTTTAGGTCTCTGGAATAAATTAATTATAATATTTTTTGACTTCAACATACTTTGGGGAATTTGTTCAGATCACTTCTCAGAGCTTAGTTACCCAGGAGAGTACAAGTCAATTATGGATGGAGTTCTTCTTGTCTCATTAACTGCTTGAATTAGAATGTGTTTGAATGATGGCCCAAGAGACAGCATCTAGGAAATCCTTTTCCTATTCCCAAATGAACTACTCAGTCAGAATAATGTGTCCATTATTAATTCAAATTATGCCATACAAGTAGGTAATTTATCATATACCTTGAGGGAAATAGAGCAGTTAAATAGATTTAAATAAATAAATTCAATTGTGTATGAATGAGTGTATTTGTATATGCCTGTATAAAAAAAAGACATTTTATATATTTAAATTAAAATATTTTGAATTATTTAACTTTACTAATTTAAGTATAACAAATATATTCCAAGGTTTATATGCACAGAACAAATTTTCTTCTTCATTACTTTGAATATAATGTCTACATTATGCACAGATATGTGTGGATATCATATATATGTGTACATACTGTATGATTTAATATACAGATGCATTTAAGAAATACCATATTTGGATTTTGCCTGGAAATTGGGTGCCAAGATTTCTATGCATTATCTTTATTAAAATTTTTGATGTCTTTTTAAAATCGTATTGTCCTTTTTTAAAAGATATATCATTCCCTATGTTGATTTTTCCCTTTTGGCAAAGGAAAAAATATAAGCAAGATTGACAGTTACTATATATGACAGCATATATAGCATCTCATACTCATAACCTTCTACTTCTTGAAAGGTATATATTTTTTTCAGGGCTGAGTTCAGCCTTTACATATGATTAAGGACAGGAAAAATCATGAGAGAAAAAAAAAAAAAAAAAACAGAAAAAAGTGAACATAGCAAGTGGTGATTTACATTCAATCTCCATAGCTCTTTTTCTGGGTGCACATAGTATTTTATATCCAAAGTTTATAGGGATTGCCTTGGATCACTGAACTGCTGAGAAGAAGCAAATGTTTCATAGTTGATCATCACACAATCTTGCTATTAATGTGTACACTATATTCCCGGTTCTGCTAGTTTCATTCATCATCAGTTCATATAAATCTTTCCAGGCCTTTCTAAAATCATTTACTTCCTCCCTTCTCCATATATCTGATAGATAAACTATCCCCTGTTCTCCTAATTTGCTTATGGTATCACTCTTTATGCCCAAATCATGTATCCATTTGATCTTATTTTGGTGGGGTATGAGATGAGGTCTATGCCAAGTTTCTGACATATTATTATCAAGTTTTCCCAGAAATTTTTGTCAAATAATGGGTTCTTATCCCAGAAGTTGAAGTTTGAGGGTTTATCAAATATTAGATTACTACAATCATTGATTATTGTGTCATGGGTATCTAACCTATTGCACTGATCCACCACTCTGTTTCTTAGCCAGTACAAAATGGTTTGGTGACTGCTGTTTCATAATAGAATTTTAGATGTGGTACTGCTAGACCACCTTTCTTTGTATTTTTCCTTATCAATTCTCTTGATATTCTTGCCCTTTTGTTTTTCCAGAATAATTTTATTATTTTTTTCTAGTTCTATAATTTTTTTTTGGCAGTTTGATTGGTATGACACTGAAATCTGTATGTTCAAACATAAGAAGAAACATGATTTCATGGGTTCATGATAAATATTTAGAAGTAGACTATCACAAAAATAATTGCTACTTATGAGACAACACATGTCTCAGAGGATAAGGAGACTGGCTAAGATCCTCTTAAGTTAAACATAATTTTATTTGTTTTTACACCATTTATATTGTTTTACACCAATTTACACCAATTTACAACAAAAACAATTTATATTGTTTTACACCAATTTACTTTGGTGTAAAAGTGGATATTGAGAGGACACCTAAAAATATGTTGAGGAATATTGTTCAGGAGTAAGTAATAAAAAAGACAAAGACTTGTAGAATACACTGAAGTTTCTATCTATATATCATGAATACTTTCTTCAGTTAAAGAATCAAAAGGTTCTGAGAAGAGTAAACACTAGCATCACATACAAAATGAACTTCATTTGAACATAAAGGAAAATCCTCATTATTGATGTGGAGATCATTCCTAAAACAACTTTCTATTTAGAATTTAGCTACCAATTGTTAGAGAAGAGATAAAAAATAATAATAATACAAATCTAGAAGAATAAAAATGAGAAAAAAAAAAGATATGGTGCTCAGTAACAAAATTTCCCAACCGGATCTGTTGAAAGAAGTTATATTGTTAATAAAAACTGGAATGTTTGTGGAAGAAAGATAATTACATCTAGTGCAATAATAGTGCAAATTAAGTTTAATTTATATGTCAATTTTAATAAATGGAGGCCAAATGGGCCAAAAATTTGACTTAATTAGCCAACATTGGCTTATCACTCAAATCTATTTGCAAATCCTATGGAGGATGGTAGAAGAGTAGAAGCAGTTTTATCTAACAAAATAGACACGTGAGGGAAAAATAGTTTAAACAAAGACTGATGAAAGACTAAGCAAAACCATTGCAAAGATATATAAAGCTAAAATTTAAAGCCAACAAACAAAATAAAGTAAGAAAAAATCTTTAAATTATTGTATCAAACATGTTTCACTATGAAGGAAGTAAAGCTATTAAATTTGGATCCCAACAACACAGACTTGAATGTACTCATAGAGAATATGAAAATGATACTGATGAAAAGATTTAAGTCAATTGGATTATATTAATTTTTCTTAGGGTAGATAAATGCTGGGATTGTAACAATTGGGAAGACTTTGATGAATCAAGTAAAAAAACATTTTAAAGAAGGAAAAGTTTTAAAGGTTTGTGGGAAAAAAAATCTCAAGTCTTAATATAATCAATGATGATGGCATGAGATGATAATTAACTGGACTTTATATTGTAGTTTTAGGTTTTCAAGATTATTTATGTAATCTTATTTGAATTTTACAATGATTCTGAGATATATGCTATTCTTATCATTCCTATTTTACAGAGAATAAAACTGAGGCATTCATGTTAAATAACTTGCCTTGGATTAAAAACTTATTCATAATCTGGGGCAAGTTTTCTACCCAGGCCTTCCTGACTCCAAGGAAAATATTTATTGTGCCAACTAGCTACCTGAAAATACAATTGAAAGAATAAGAATTATTAACCGAATTTTCTATCTTTCTTCCCTTTTATGTGTGAGAATAACTGAGATACCTATCAAAGAAATACCCATAAGAGTATAGGGAATAGACAAGTATTTTAAATATATAGGTGAAGGATACAACATATGCGAGTTCAGTAGTTCTCAGTGTTTTCATCATAAAAAAATTTAGGAGCCCCTCTTAGCACTTGCACTATTAGTACCTATTGATTGTCAACAAAGATAATACAATCCCTATGTTGATCAGCAATAATTTTAATGAAAATATGCCTGAATGTATACACACAAATATATGTATACCCACACATAGTACAATCACATTCAATGATAAATAGCCATATGTGCATGCAAGAAGATACTTTTCCTTATGTATAAGTTAAAGAACCCTATGCAAAATCTCTAAAACCCTAATGAAGACTGGTAACCATGATTATAATTGAGTTGCATTGAACTGGGGTCAAACTGGGTTCTCTGTCCAAATCCTGATCTTGTTATTCTATCTCTGTATAATCTTGGGCAAGTTAAAAATTATCTCTTAAGTTCTCAGTTTCTTCAACCACCTCCAGCATTTAAAGTATTCGTGGTTTTAGTTCATGTTGCAGTTGATACAATACAATAGAATTTATAACAAAAGCAATGGATGCTAATACTGAACTTGTCTTAAAGTGTATGATTACTTGAAATATACAATTTGGTTATAAGTTATGAGTGATCATTATAAAATTCATGGTGTAGGAGCATCTAGATAGTGCAGTACATAGAAATACAGTTCTGAAGTCTGGAGGACATGAATTCAAATATGGCCTCAAACACAACACTTACTAGCTTTATGATCCTGGGCAAATCACTTAACCCAAATGTCTTGTGAAAAAGGAAAAAAAGAAGAAAAGGAGGGAATGGAGAAGGAGAAGGAAATGATGATGAAGATGACTACTCATAGTGTAGATGTGATAATATTATGATAATCATTTCTATTCTCTCCTGCTCTACCCCTGCTCCAAATAGAATTAACACATTTGTTCATTTAAATGGTACTTAATCTACAAAATTTAATTTGATCTTCACAATAAACCTTTGAATTACATGGTTCAGTTATAATCCTCACTTTATATGTGATGAAACTGAATCTCAGAGAAGTAATATAATTTGCCTAGGGTTACATAGCTAGCCAGTATTTAAAGAGGGATTTTTGTTATTATTTTTCTCTTTGCATTATTAAATATTTTGAAAGCCTTAGCAACATAATCCTCCTTATTCCTTAACATGCTTTTTCACTGGCTGGCTTTCATTTTCCTCACCTCTACTTCTTAGATTTACTATCTTCCTTCAAAACTCAGCTTAATTTGCACCTTTTGCAAATTGTTTTACGTGATTCTTTTCTTATTCTCTATACATCTACACACACATCTAGGACATTCCTCTGAGACCATCTCCCATTTATATTATATATGTTTATATACATATATAACTATAAAGAATTTACATATATATTCATAAAACTATAGGTAAATGTGACTTTAGATATAATTTATACATGTGTAAATATGTAAAATATATAAATATATACTATATTAAATTATAATTAAATCTTTTTCAATAGAAGCTCTTATAAATAAAAACCTTTTTTTTTCCTTTTTCTGTATCCCTTTAACTTAGAACAGTATCTGTTATATAATAGGACCTTCACAAATGTTTGTTATTGATGATGATGACAATGATTACCTTTGAGTGTACAGATCAGCTTAAACATTAATGTCATATTTGATAACACACTGACTTAAGATTTCCAGGAAAGATGACAAATTCTGTTGACTTTCTCTCTCTTCTCTCTCTCTTTCTCTTTCTCCTTTTGGATCATGAATTTCATAATTATCAGAAGTTATTTGAACTCAAGTCTTCTGGAATTGAAGATTTTCCTAATAGTAAAACTTATCCATTTAAATTCAAGAACATTTATTTTAATAGCAGAGTTCATCTTCAATTATAGTGGATTTCAAAACCTATATGTACGTATATATTGGTGGTTAATGTTTACAAATATATATGTATACATATATTTATATGTATTTATAATTGTCCATGTCAGAAATAAACCAAAATCAAACCTTTTTTTTCATATCTATGTTATCATGATTAAAGTTATAAACAGCAAACTTTTCAAGGACCTCCTCTGGAATAATGAACTTTATGATTCATTCTGATTATTGATTGTATTAATTTATGCTTTTTAAGGGTCTCTTTCATATTGATACTGCTGTGATGTCCTTCCCCAGATACAAATGAAATAAATGAAATAATCTCAGCATGTTTAATTTCAGTTCTAAATTTAGCTAGTCTTTTATTCCAGTTTTAGCAAAAGAAGGATGTGGTAAACAACCCTAAAAGTAGATGGCTAACAAAGTACATAATAAAGACCTGTGAGAAATGGGCAAGGATGAACTTGTACCAAAGGGGAAGAAATTTTCCTATCTGAATAAAAAAAATAATCAATGCTTTTCATGATTTGCAGAAAAATTGCATTACCAGAAGTATAACAATGTTTAAATCATTGGTTTTGTTTCATATAGAAATTTGGGGTTGTTGAATGGGATGCACAATTTTTCCCAAAGCCCCTTTCTTCTTCCTTTTCAAACCTGAGCTCAGCTTACTATCTATCTCTGTTATCTGTTGAAGCTAAGTTTTGAAAGAACAATGTGCTATAATCTAACTCCATGTCACAGTTTGGAAATTAAACATTCTTCATCCACAAAAAAAGATCAAAATCTATTCTAAGAATGAGAACAAAATCAAAGGTTAAAGGATGAAGATTACAAACTATATTTAGAAAGCAGGGAATAGGGAGCAGTTCGGTGGCACAGTGGATAGAGCACCAGCCTTGAAGTCAGGAGGACTTGAGTTCAAGTCTGGACTAAGACACTTAACATTTCCTAGCTGTGTGACCCTAGGCAAGTCACTTAACCTCAATTGCCTCTGGAGAAAAAACAAAACAAAACAGGGCATACCTTTATAGAGGGCAGAGTTCCAGCTACACCTAGAGTATAGTTTAAGGGAGTCTCCTGAAGGGTGCCTCCCTGGTAGAATTATTTATTTCATTTTTCACTGTTCCCAAAATTCCACAGGACTCCTTGTAAATACACACAAACACGCACACACACACACACACACACACACGCACACACGTATGCCTATATGAATCTATATTTATGTGTATGTATACTAACCCTAACCCTAAATTCAACAACCCCAAATTTCTATATGAAACAAAACCAATGATTTAAACATTGTTATACTTCTGGTAATGCAATTTTTCTGCAAATCATGAAAAGCATTGATTATTTTTTTTATTCAGATAGGAAAATTTCTGAAGGGTCAAATGGATGTCATAGAATTGAGAATTGACAATTATATAACAGATTAAGCAAATTAAGACATATTACCAAAGATGAAATATCACTATTTTCATGACCAGAAAAGGAGATAGGTCAATCATGTAACTAAAGCAAGGAATAAAAAGTGAATAGTTTATGGAGTACCTTGGTTAATATTATGAGACCAGAAAAGGAGATAGGTCAATCATGTAACTAAAACAAGGAATAAAAAGTGAATAGTTTATGGAGTACCTTGGTTAATATTATGAGACCTAGAGAGGGGCTTTACCACATGGGTGAATCTTGCTTCTCAATCTCATCAATTCTATGGGTTCATGCAAATCTATGAAACTATTCGTATTCTATTCTCTCTACTGAACTCCAGTTTTGTAGACAACCAAATCAGATGTCCAAAGGCATCTCAAACTCAATATGTCCAAAATAGATCTCATTTTCTCTTCAACCCTTCTCTTCCTAACTTTTCTATTACTATTAAGGGCAGCACTATTCTTTCAGGCACATAGTTCACAATTTCAAAATTAATTCTTGACTCCCTACTCACACTCACACTACTTATCCAAACTATTCTAAAATATAATCATTTTTATCTTCACAATATTTATTTATTTATTATTATTATAGCTTTTTATTTGCAAAATATATGCATAGCATTTTTACTTATTTTTAAAAGTTTTTAAAAATTCTGAACTTAAATGCCAAATAAAAAAGACATTTTTCAAATGGACAATAGGACAAAAAAGACAATAATATGTTAGAATCCTAGTGTTAACTCAATGGAATTGATAGAAACAATGCTTATGTAATTGGTTCACACATTAGAGCTCATACCTTTAAGAAAGTTTACACATTAGCTCACACATTAGAGTTCACAAGTTGGGAGATTTCAGGATTCAGTATGAGAGTTTACAGATCCCACAATCCCACTCTCTCAGAGGAGGAGTCAACCTTTGGGTTCACACCTTTAAGAGATCATATATAAGAAGCTCTCAGTCTCAGCAAGGGTCAGTTGGAGATTTTGAGAGCCAGGAGTCAGTGGGTAAGTCAGTTGAAGAGATTGAAAGCCAGGAGTTAGTCAGCTGAAGGGATTGAGAAGCCAGGAGTTGGAGTTGAGCTAGAGACAGAAGCTGGCAGAGGGAAAAAGACTAGCAATGAGAGCTCTCAGAACCAAAGAAAGCTAACTGGGCTATTTTGGAAGAGACAAAAAAAGATTAGATTTTAACTCCTGGCTGCATTTGAGGTGATTATTGATCTGGACTGAAACGAAGGTTGCCTCCAGAACCCCCCCCCCCCCCGAGAAACCTGTTCCCAGAGAACCCTTATATTCTAGAAAAGAAGAGAACACCACAATAATAAATGAAACAATCTCTATTATGTACAGCTTTTTTTTCTTTTTAAACATAAGCAAAATAAAAGTAATACTTTGAAGTATAATGAAAAAGGAAAATGTAATAAATGCATCATATGTCTTTTAATGCTCCTCTTCTTGTCTGTGTTTCTTTCTGGCCTCCCTTCTGTTTTCCTCTGTGCATTGAAAAGGATTCATATAATTATCAAGAAATTTCACCTAATTGTATTATGCAGAGTATGTTATTGCTTTGCAAGTAATAATGCTAATTACTTGAATCTCAATAGACGTTCAGATCTCTGTATCAAAAACCTCTTCACACTAGCCATTCTTTGTTATGATGTGCTAATTGTGTAAATTCATTATTTTTTTAGTTGACAGTATAAAGTCATACAAATATAAAGATAGCAGATAAAGAAATGAAGAGACAGACACAAGAAGTCAGGAACTGAAAGAAGAGAGCACAAAATGTAATAGGGACAGGAACAGACGATGAAAAGCAGCATGAGAGAGGGAAACTTTTATCTGCCCTACTAGTTTTCCATGCTATTGATAAAACACCAGAAGGAGGAGACATCTTGTGTGAGCCTTGTCTCTTTCCCTTTATTTTAATTATCATTTCCTGATTTTATGCTTTCTGTTTCACCATGCTCCCCATATATTCTTCTGATTATTTTATGTTTCTACAAGTTCCAGTGGAAAATTCATGTTTTATTGAAAATGTTTTAATTTACCTTAATTTTAGTATCTTCTCTCCTTTATTTATACCAGTTTTGTCCATATTTGTCTTGTTTGGATGTAGGTTTTCATATGTTATCTCTCTCAATAGACTGTGATCTCTGTGAGAACATGGGAAGACTTTTGCTTATCTTTGTTTTTCAATCACCTAGGAATGCCTGGCATATATTAGGTACTTGATAAATAGCTATCAAAAAACTACAATCACTTTGTTGGTTCAATAGAGAAAACTATCACTATCTTTATTTTATACATTAACTTTAATAGCACATCCATGGTGAGATAGCTAAAAGATCAGGGAACCAGAAATTGAATCTATATCAGGTGAGTCTATATTCTGAGTGTACTAGGCTGCCTCATAAGCTAAAAAGAATGTTAAAAAATTGCTTAACTGGCACTTCAGCTTTAGAAGCTGGGAAATATGTAGAAGCAAATTGTATTATTAATTATTTAGGGGGAAGGAGAATATGTTACATCGTAGAAAAAATTCAAGTCCCAATCCTGATCTCAAATTCTTGATTTCTGAGAAATTAAGGTAAACTCCATCTACTGTAAGAGACTAGGAAAAAAGAAAGTCTTGATATTGAGCTCCTCTGCTAGGTATTTGACAGATCAGACACTGACTGTTAAAAAGTGATACCACTATCTTTTCATTTATTCTTCATTTGGCTGCAGGAGAAAAAGGCTTGATGAAGTAAAACTCATAAATGATATCAATATAAGACTAAGCCTCCTTCTTAGAGGACAAGCTTCCTACATAGAAGCCAGCATTTTAGCTAAATATAAGTCTGTCCTTGGTATCATCTTTTCCTCCAATAATCTGTCAAATAACCTTGCTAGAAGACATATGGATATTGTGTCGTATAGGCATGATCATGGATATTCAAGATTCCTTATATTCTAGTCAGGAATTTATAATGGTATAAAACTACTGAACATTCTTGCTCAAGGTTGTTTCAAACTTTCATTACTAATGAAATTAAATGGACATATTAAAATTTTCTCTCAATTTAAAAAATTAATCTGATGCACAAATTTTCTTAATTACATGGAACTGTTAGCTTATATCTTCTTTCTGAGTGCTGCCAAATAAATAATTAAAGATAATACATGTGGGCTCAAATATAATAATTCAGAAATGATTCTAGATAACCCAGGGAAATTGAAATTTTGAAATCTTTTTCATGAGACTTCTAAATTATTTTCAATTACTAGTCATTTATGTTCTCTCCTTTCTAAGCCTTCCCTTTGTCAAAAAAAAAAAAGTATAGACAAGTATATTTCTCACTGTCCATGCACTAAACTATATGTTTTATTCTTCTTCTTAATCTTTCTTCTCTTTTTTTAGCATGTGGGTGTTCTTGAAGAGTTTCCCTGTCATTTTTGCCAATTATAAAAATTTTATGTGAGCTTCAGTCCCATGCCTTCAGAATATAATGGAATAAATCAGAAGGACTTTACCTCAAAACAAAATATAGCCTGAAAGTTTCTATTCCAATGAGATATCTCAACGTAGGCCTTAATATTATTATAAGATGTTCTTGTGTGAGAATTTGCTGAGCTTGTTTCACGGTTATTCATCCACCTTTGATATTCATCAATAATCCAACTCTCACAGGTGGCTCCAAAAATCTACAAAATGCACAGCAGTTACATCCCAGTAAAACCATTTTGGCAGATGGGCTAAACTAAGTTAAAGGTAACTGATGGACACCAAAGTCATCAGTGAGGTAGGGGGATGTCTATCTCAAGCAAATGAAGACTTTTCTGGTAGAATGATGAGATAAAAACAATTTCTTCCAAAGTCCATGAAGCAGATACCATGGGGCCTTTAGAGCTTGGGCAGGCATTAAAGAAGCTAAAGTACTATACTGCATCTTGGGCCACTGTCAATTGTCCTGAATTTTTCTTGTTGCTGGGACTTTGATAACTCCAGCAGAAAGAATGAGGTTGATAACTTTGTGCAACTCTGCATCACTTAAATCCAAGTCTTGCTCAAGTCAAGATTTCCTTCTGTTATGTCCTCTTCAGAAATGAAGGATGAACAACAATACCTACTATTTGTGGAATTCACTCATTCCTCATTTTCATCTTTTAAAATTTCTAGCTTCCTTCAAAATTCAGCTGATTTGCCACTTTTTCCCATCAAGACTTTCCTGATCCTTGCAACTGCTAATGTTATCACTGATTCTTGCCCAATTTTATTAACTCTATCTGTCTATATGTCTATATGTATGTATGTATATGTTGTCTTCCATGATCAAATTTAAGCTCTTTGGAGGAAGGAACCATTTCATTTTTGTCTCAGTACATTCAAGTCCTCTCACAGTGTCTGTCAGTCAACAAGCATTTAGTATAAAACACTCTAGGCACTATTCTAAGTTCTGGGAATGCAAATAAGAGAAAACAAGGGCAGAACTGCCCTCAAGAAGCTCAAAATTTAATGGAGGGGAAAACAACAGAAAAGAGAAAGTGAAAAAGATAGGGAAGCACACCAAGAGGTAGTACCTATGCTCATTTTTTCCCATGAAATTAACCCTCCCCCCCAAAAAAAATTGCAGATAAAAAATGGAGCCAAAAGTTAAATTTCTGTTCTCTATAAAGGAAAGCTTTGAGAAGAATTAAATAGTTTATCATCTAGATTCTAATAAGAGGTGAGAGGACCCTAAGGGATGAAGAATGATGTTGAGTGTCTAAGGCTGAGTTATCCATATGGTGATGAGATTAGACATAATCCATTTATCCTGAGAAGGACATATTTTTCTGTGGAGTTGAAATGAAACAGAGCTACAGATAGAATATACAGATCTGGAAATCACTCACACATGATAGAAATACTAATTAAACCAGTGGGACCTCTTTAGATCACAATTTGGAGTGGTATAAATGGAGAAAAGTCTCAGAACAAAAATTTTAGGGTTACAGAATAGGAACGTTTTTTGATTACTTGTTTATGTTCTTTGACCCTATTATATTTTCCTTAGTTTAAATGATGGTTCTCTAGTTTTAAATGAGAACTAGCTAACTTAATCCTCCTGATTTGCCATTTTAGGTTTTTTTTTTTTTTAATTGCCTTAGAATTCTTATTTGAGTCCCTTATTTTCCCTTGCCCCTGATTTTTTCAAACTCTGTTTGCTAATTTGTGTCCCTCTGATTCTGGATTTTTGGACATTGTTGGGAAAATTCACAAATCTTTGTTAATTTCAACCATTATAATTTATGGCACATGATGTTAATCGGGCCCTCTCTGCTATCTTTTCTACTCTTCATGTTTCTATTTTATTTTCCACAGGGGCTGTTTTCTTCTCTTCTTCAGTTATACTCTTAACCTTTATGCTTATAGGATCATGCTAACCTAATGTTAACCATCAGCCAGAAGGGAATTTCAAGATTATTTGGTGTAACACTGACCTCTATCCATTTTGTAAATGAGGAAACTAAGGACCAGAGAGGTAAATTAACTTGGCCAGACTCACATAAGTAGTAAATATAAGAGTCAGAATTTTAATCCAAATCACCATGTTCCTTTCATTGAACGACTCGATGTCCCTTATAGCAAATAGTTTTAGTGACTACTTATGAAGAAACTAAAGTCATTTTTAGAACCTCCAGGCTCTAATTCCCCATTCCTTAAAATTTCTCAGCATCATCCACTATCTCTTTCTTCTTGCCTTTCACACAGGAAGGGAACTCCTTCAATAAAGCAAATACTACTATGCCCTTAAGCATGGGATCTTCCACCTTTCCCAAGATCTATTCAAAATAATCACACTCTGTCTAATTTATTTCCATGTCTCTCTTTGAATATGTGGGGAACACTTGGGAAGTATTCAAGACTACCTGTTGCTATAAAGCACTTGTCTTCAATCTTTTGTCACATTGAGCTGTGATTCTATTTCTTCCCCCCTGGGGGAAAAACCTTTGAAATATTATCTACTCTTGTTGAATCTCTCTTCTTATCTTGTACTCCTTGTTTCTAGCACTTCGTTGAAACTCAATTCTTAGATGTTCTAATTGTCTTCTAATTGCCAAATTCAATGATATTGTTCAATGACTGTACTTAACATCTATGCAGCATTTCACATTACTGAAAATCTCTTGTTTCTGGATAATTTTCTCTTTAGGTTTTATAAACACTCCACTTTTCTAGCTGTCATCATATCTCTTTGACAACTTTTCATTCTCTTGTTAATTCTGTTATAAAATAAAGGGCACTTGATTCAGAATTAAAGGTTGAACTTCTGACTTTGCTTCTTGGTAATAGGTCCTTGGACTATTCTTTTAACTTCAATAGATGGTAATTTATTTTTTATCTGTAAAATGAGGGTGTTAAGTATAATGAACTTGAAGTTTCCTTTCTCTTCTAAATCCAAGTTTCTTGGGTCAGGCATTATTATTCTCCAAAAGGATGGCTAACTTTTTCAAAATATTATCTCGTCAATATAACTCGACTTTATTAAATATTCCCTCGTCACAGATAATACTCTTTCCTGAAATCTATAACCTGACTCTCAATTGGATATCACAATGGCATATCAACTCTGCATGTCCAAAATTATCATTAACCCTTATCTCTATCTCTTAAGCCTAATCCTATTTATGATGCTCCTGTTTCTTCCAGTGGCACTATTGTTTATTCAGTTTATCAAAACTGAATTCTTGTCTTTACTTTTCAGTATTCCCTATCCTTCATCTGTGCTATTAAATAAATTGCTAAGTTTTCTTAATTATACCCACAAAACAATATATCCATCTGTTGCTGTCTTTCTTATGCTGTCACTTGGATTCTTGGATTTTTGCAAAAAATTCCAAAACTTTTTTTTTTTTAATCTTCATTCTCTCTGTCTCTCTCCATCTTTTGGAGTATTGACAATAATCTTCCTTTTAAAAATCTTTCTTTCAATTTTATCACACATTCTTTTTCTTTTAAAAAAAATCTTTCACCTTACCTCCTTTGCCGACCAAATAAAATTCGTAGTTTTCTTGATACTTTATGCTTTCAATAATCAGAAAACTAATGAAACTATAACCCCAGTCCCTATTATTGTCTCACATAGTAAATGTTCAATGCATTGAAAACTATTTCTTGAGTTGGAATGAAGTGAAAAGGAAGAAGAGGAGAAAAAAAGAAGACATATTGCATTTATTTTGATAAGACCTCTTTCCCTTGTCACATAATCTCTTCTGAAGGAAGTTATGCAAGATCTTAAGGGAGTTGTTCTCTTTCAGTATTTTCCTTGTTTTGATTTCTTTTATAGTTCCCTTAGCCTGAGTTTTATTAATTTTAATGGAACAAAAGCTTCCAAGGGACTACTTTATGGAACAATGCAAAGTAATATCAGTTTTTATTTGGAGGGACAAAAGATCTAAAACATCAAGGGAAATAATGGGGAAAAAAGAGTAAAGAAGAGGGATTAGCATTTCCAGCTCTCAAATTATGAGCTAATAATAATAAAAACTATATGGTATTGGTTAAATAGAGCTTATATTTATATAGCACTTAAAAGTTTGCAAAGCAGTTTATACACGTTATTTGATATGAGACTAGATCAATAGAACAGACTAGATAAGTAAGAATCAGCTATAATTCAACTTAATAACTTAGTGTTCAATCAAAACAAAAACATTAGCTACTTGGGGAAAACTTCATACTTGGTAAGAACTGTTGGGACCATTATAGCACACTTTGATAGTTACATGGCTTATAATAATGTAATATATCATATACTACAATAAACTCAAAATGCAAAATGGATGTGTAACTTTAACATATTATATTATATATATAAAATATCTACAATTATATATATATACATATATATATATATATATATATATATATATATATATTTTTTTTTTTTTTGCTGAGGCAATTGGGGTTAAGTGACTTGCCTAAGGTCACATAGCTAGGAAGTATATATCTGAGGTCAGATTTGAATTCAGATCCTCCTCACTTCAGGGGTGGTACTCTATCCACTAAGCCACCTAGCTGCTCCTATAACATTCTTAATAAAGCAAGATATAGAACTTTTCAAAGTTAAAATTGATTGTTTCATTTGCATAAAATTAAGAAAAGCGTACATGGACAAAATTACTGTAGCTAAGAAAAGGGGAAAGTATAGATTGGGAAATCAATATTGCATTAAATTTCTCTTATATGATTCTGATATTCTGAATAATCAGGAAATGAACACATATGGAAATGATTAAGAATCATTCTTTGATGAGTAATTGATTAAAGGCAGTTATTCAAAGAATCACAAATTATTGAAAACCATATAAAATTATTCCAAATTGCTAATAAGAGAATTAAAATCAAAACAACTCTTAAGTTTTACTTCACAGCCCACTAACTTTCAACAACAGTTTTAATCAATGTCCAAGGACTTAGAGGAAGAAAGAATTGTGAATTGGGATTGTGTTTTGATTTAATCATTCTGGAATTCCATTGGGACTTGTACTTATAACAAGGCCAAAATGACTGTGAACCAAATTTCCTTTTACTCTAAAGATGTCAGTAGGGCATATGTATACCAAGGATTTCCAAGAATAAATAATACCAAGAATAAAGCATCAGTGAAATAATTTAAAAATTTTGAAGGGTAATATTGCAGATAAATATTCAGTAATTTCCTTATCTAAAGTTATTTTCCCATGTTTTTTGGGAGAGGGGGTAGGTCTTATCAGTCATTATAAATAGCAGCATCTCAAGATCTTTTTCCTTGGATAAAACTTTGATTTAAGCTTAATATTTCAGATTAGTTGGTTGTCATTTTAGCTATCAAGAGGAAACAAAAGAGAAATAACATTAAATACCAAAAACAATCATATCAGGGACAGATTCAATACTTTTAGAGCATGTGAGAACTAGGCAATTCAAATTTCCTTTAGGTCTCTCCATTTTTTCTTAAGAAACAGTTTAATCTGTAGTCAAAATTTTTATTTACATAAACAAATGGATTTAGATTGGGCTGCCAGTAAAAACATTTTGAAAATCTAAAGTATTATTCAGGTTACTTAAATTTATATAAGCTGCTAAGGAATTTGAGAACTATGTTTATTTCACTTTTTTGGCCATTTTCTCCTCTCTGAAATCATTTACTCTGAGTTTTCTTCTGGTTTATATCTTCCTGTCTAACTATATTTAATCAGGTTCCTTGGTAGCTTATCATTGACATCATGACACCAAACTGAAGGGATTCTCCAAGATTCTGTCTTGGATCCTCTTTTTCCACACTATTCTCTTTCTCATTAACTGCATGATTTCCCATGGGTGTAACTTTTTCTTTTGACAGATGATACATGGATTGACATGTTCAGCCCATTTCTTCCTTGAGTTCTAAGGCCACAATAGCAGTTGTTAATGCTATTCATTGAAATGTCAATGTATTTCAGATTAGCTGTTCTAGAAGCATCTCAAATACAGCATATCCAAAACTAGAAGTCATTTTCCTTCTAGTCTCTCTTCCAAATTACCCTAATTCTTTTGAGGACATTATCAGGTTTGTAACTATTTTTCTTCACCCCCACACATCCAATTAGGTATTATTATTTTTAATCTCCTATATCCAAACATTTCTATGAACTTAAATGTCTAACAGTATTGGTTGGGACCTTAAAAAATCTCACCTAGATCTGTGAAAGTTTTTCTCTGTTTCATCTCTCACCATTATAATCTACTTTCCATCTAGCTTCCAAAATAAATTTTCTAATATAGATCTAAACATGTTATTTTCCTAGTTAACAGGCTTCTTCTTACTGATTTTAGAAAAAAAAGTTTGTATTTATTTTTAAAGCCTTTCAAAAATATATCTCAATCTAATTTTTAGCTTCATTGGACATTATTCCTCCTTTCACATCATGAGATTGAACCAAACTGGACTTTTTTTTTCTTTTCCTTATACATACTATTTTATATATTTTCTTAGTTCTTTTGAACTGCTAACCTTTGTGCTTATAAATTTGCATATATATATATATATATATATATATATATTTTACATTTATCCTATAGACTCTTCTTCCCTCAAGATGCAGCTCAAGTACCAGCTTCTACATGAAGCCTTTGCTGATCCCCAAAGAGTTAGTGCCCCACCCTCTAAAACTACATCATATTTTTAAATGTTGCATTTATTCATATTTTCACTATCCATGTACCATGAATAAATTTTATTTACTTGTCTTTTCTCCTTTTAAAGCAAAATAATTTGTGAACAAAGATTATTCCATTTATTGTTTTTATGTCTCCAGCATTTAGCCTGCTGACAAGGACTTAGTAGGCACTTAATAAATGTTTGTTGATTAAGTCTTTAATTGAACTCCATTTGATTCTAATATTGATATTTATTAGGAAGGATTTTAAGGCATGTGTAAATAAGTAAGAGAACTTGGATTATCTGAATACAAGAGAATAGTTGTGGAGTTAGAAGAGACTTTAGAAGTTCTTTAATCCAATCACTTAATTTTAGAAATTAGAATATCAATTGAGTTACAATGAGGTTACCAAACTTTTCTATATTATTATAAGTAGTTGGTGACAAAATCAAGTTTCAGAGACCAGTCCATGACTACAGTGATGGTCACAAAAAGAACAAGATTGACAAGATGTCAAGAAATTGGCTCAGTATCATAGGTAAAAGGAGATAGACATGGAATAAAGGAGACCCACTTTTTCCTGTGAAATAGGGTTATATCAAGAAAGTATGAGTGACATTGATTGGGAAGTAACTAAACAAATTATGCTATAGAAATTTAATAGAATACCTTTCTTCAGTAAGAGATGATTAGTGTTTTGAATTCTTAGAAGTGTGGTAAAGCATGAACATGCAAAAATAAAAATAAGCAGAATCAGGAAAACAATATAAATAATGTAAATGGAAAGAATAACAACAACTAAATATCCTGAGAGAATAATGACCAAACCTGGCTCAATAGAACAAATGTGATAAGTTACCTCCCATTTCTTCCTTCAAGATGGGGAACCAAAAAAGGGAAACATTGTGAGCAATGTCAGTAGAGATAGTAGGAGGAGGGATACACTGACAAGGTTAAGTGATGTAAAAACAAAAAGTATCAGTAAAATTACTTTGAAAAAGGAAGGCAAGGTAAAACTACAATAGAATTTTGGAGTTGGTAAAAAAAAAAAGTCTAAATCTCAAGAAAGGTAGAGATGAGGTCATGAGAGGATGTGATGGTTTTTGGTAATATTAGGAAATTGAAAAGTCTATATGCAAATGAAACATTGAATAGATTGCTATAATACCCAATATTTTATTAACATTTTGACAAGATTTTAATTTTGAAGACTAAATCTGGAACTTTTTTTTTTTTAGTTTTTGATAACTGACTTATCTTGCAGAAATGATAGTTTTCAATTTACAGGAGCTGAAAGATAATTGGGATTAGACATTAAATATTTAAGTACAACTCAGATCACCCTGAATTTCTAGTCTTGCCCCTATTTAAGACTAGAAATAGCTAATTATTAAGAAACAATAAACAATTTGAAGGAAAGTTTAGGAAATAATTGCAGGAATGTGAATTCATTGTTTAGACTTTCTCCAGTAGGGAGCAGCACATGCCCATATGTACATATCTAAAAAAGAAATAAGATACAAGTGAAAGTCCTTGCCATGAATATTACTGCAAATATAGTGGGGGGAAATTATATTTTAATGATGAAAAATAGGACATTAATGGCAGAATTTCAATGTTCATTTCTAGGTTGTAAATAAATAGAGGGGAGACAGTGGATTTTCTATTTCAGAGAATGCAGCAAAATTCTACAAAGGATAAGAAAGAAAGAAAGAAAGAAAGAAAGAAAGAAAGAAAGAAAGAAAAGAAAAGAAAATGCAAAATAACAAATCCATAATGTTCACAAAACAAAATAATGCCCATTTTTCAAAATTTAAAATATTCTGTAGCATGCAACTTCTTTGAGGATGGCAGAGAATAAGAGGAAAGGGATTTTGTGAAAAAAGAAAATCAAATAATTCTTGATAGATTATTAGACAGAATTACAACTAGCCTAGAGATATGCTATTTTGCCTTACAACACTATAATAGATAGAGGAAGGTAGGACAAATATGCAAACTTTCTCCCTGAGTAGAGTGTTCTCTATATAGTTGTCCCTGTGATTCACCTCTTTTTTTCTTTGTTCACTTGCATCCCTGCACAGTATTATTCTTATCACTGTTATTGCTTTAATTAAATATTCCTCTAAAGTTTGTGATTTATATGTTTGTTTACTCACCATTTCAGCTTGACTATTTTTTTAGTCTCTGACAAGTTTTTTTTTTTCTTTTACCCTATTGAACACATTTAAACAAACATCTCTGAGTATACAGAACTAACAAAACATGACCAATTTGCAAAATGATACATAAATTCTTGCAAGACACTAAGTAACCATTACTTTATATAATCAGAAGAATTCAAGACTTCTGTGGTCTCAGTGTTTATCCCACAAGGATAAAATGACTTAAAAGCCCAAAAAAATTATAGCAGGCATATTTCTTGAGTGGGACCCAAAAATAGAAGGCAAAGAAACTTAAGTAACTTTGTCTCAAGAAATTGACTCGGAAGTCTCAAAGAACAAAAATGAGGTTCACAGTGTAGTTTAGCTTTCTTAACTCTAAAGTCTTCCCCTAGCCAAACAGAAATATCTGGAGTCTTCATGATAGAGTCAGGGACAGCAGGTATGCTTAAGATTATGAGTTCTACTAACTTGTTTCTAAGATCCCAGAAATGACAGGGGGGGGGGGGGAACCTTCAGCTTTATTTGACAGCAAATACTATAACAATATTAAAATACTAATATTAAATATGTAAATAGAGACTGGTGCTGTAGACTAGACTTGTGATTGCATTAGTATAAGGACATCTTTGGACAAGTCACTAAAGATTCTTGAAACTCAGTTTTCTTATTTGGAAAAATGGATGTTGCACCAAGCTGCTTTCATTTCCCTTTCTAATAAATTTATAAAACTGATAGATAAGAAAAATGCCAGAACCACAGCATACCTTGATTTCAGCAATATATCAGACAAAGTCTTTCATAATAATCTTATGAACAAAATAAAGAGATATGAATTGGATCAGAAATCAAAGGATAGATAAATTAAGAACTGCTTAATGGAGCTGATAAGTGATTATCAGTGGAGCAATAGATATCTCCATGATGATATATACTGGAAGGCTTTAAAGTTGGATCCTTACCTCTATTCATTTCAATATTTTTACTATTGATTCAAGTGGAGTCAATGATATAGTGCTATTCAAATTTGGAGATGTTATGAAGTTAGGAAGTTTCTCATCCAAAAAGAAATTTTTTTAATTTTTAAAAAATTGTAGGAGTTTTTTTTTTTTTTTTTTTGCCCCAATTGCACATAAAACAACTTTTGTTTGGTTATAAAGGCAAATTCATTAAAAACAAACAAACAAACAAACAAATTTCCTTATGAATCATGTTGGGAGAGAAAAAATGAGAACAAAAGAGAAAAACCATGAGAGAAAAAGAAAACAAGAAAAAGAAAAAAAAAATAAACATAGGATGTACTGATTTATTTCAGCCTCTATAGTTAGTTCTCTTTATGGATGAGCTTGGTATTTTACATTCATAATTTATTGGGATTTCATCATATAATTGATCCATTGAGAACCAAGTCTCTCATACTTGGTCACTGCACAATCTTGCTATTTATGTGTATGATGTAGTATTGGTTCTGCTTGTTTTGCTCAGCATCAGTTAGCATAAATCTTTTCAAGCCTTTCTAAAATCGGCTTGTACATTTTTTATGTAACAATAATATTCTATTACTTTCATATTCCATAACTTATTCAAGTATTTCCCAATTGATGATCAATTGCTCATTTTCCAGTTCTTTGCTACCACAAAAAGAGCTGCTAGAAAGGTTTTTACACATGTGGTCCTTTTCCCTCCTGTATGATTTCTTTAGGAAACAAATCCTATAGTGGCACTGCTAGATCCAAAAAGAATTTTGATGATGAATATACAATGTCATTGACTGCACCTTTTTTTTTAATCTATATTTTCCCATTTCATGGTTTGTTAACTGTTCATGACAAAGGTGCAAAACATTTGACTAAAAAAATTAATAACACTTTAAACAGTAAATAATTGCTCAATTATGTTACAAACATATTTCTTCTCTGTGGCAATAAATGTGCATTTTAAAAATAGGATAGTTTTGTTTCTGCAGAAATAACAGGTTTATGTGCACCATATTTTTATGTGCACAATAATTTTGTAGTTCATTTAGTGATTTCTTCAAGCTGACCTGTTGTAACTGCAACTTGTTCTTGAAGTTTCCCAACAATTATACATAATTTCCAACTGCCCCAAGAGTTTCACAATCTAGAGTAAACCAATTACCAATAAAAGGCTAGGGGCATGGCCATACTCTCATTCACATTCAGTATTCTCCATCAAAGTAGATTCCTGGTTGCCCCTTTTACTCTGTAACTATTCTTTATCTGCTATGTAATCATATAATCATATTACCAAAATTATACAAACATTTGTAAGGTTGTTTGAACAACATAATAACTGAGAATGAGAATTGTAGGTCATCAAGAAAATAAACCTTGTATTACTTCTCACTTAAGTATTAAGGCTACTTTCCAATTAAAACTCATACTCTACATATGTTCCTGTTCTTCTAAGTAATGGATTTTCAAATATATTGATAAGTAATACTGATTATTCAGTTAGTAGAGTTTCTGCTGGAATGTAGCCAATGTACTATTAATATAAGAAAAGAAAACTATTATTGTAGATTACTTTTTTTACTTTTTATTATTATTTTTTTTAAATTTCAATACATATGCATAGATAATTTTCACCATTCACTCTTGCAAAGCCTAATGTTCCCTCTCTATGTCCCATTCCCTCCCCTAGATGGCAAGTAATCCAATATGTTAAACATGTGCAATTTTTTGTACATATTTCCACAATTATGCTGCACAAGAAAAATAAGATCAAAAGTAAAAAAAAAAATTAAAAAAGTAAAAAAAATAAGGAAAAAATGCCAACAAACAACAACAAAAAGAGTGGAAATACTATGTTGTGATCCATATTCAATCCCCAGAATCCTCTCTCTGGGTGCAAATCACTCTCTTTATCACAAGACCATTTGAACTGACCTGAATCATCTCATTATTGAAAAGAGCCACAACCATCAGAATTAATCATGATATAATAGTGCTATTGCCATGTACAATGATTTCCTGATTCTGCTCACTTCACTTAGCATCAATTCATGTAAGTCTTTCCAGGCCTCTCTGAAATCATCCTGCTGATCCTTTCTTATAAAGCAATAATATTCTACTACTTTCATATTTCATACCTTATTCAGCTATTCCCCAATTGATGCGCATCTACTCATTTTCCAATTCTTTGTCATTACAAAAAGAGCTGCCACAAACATTTTTGCATATGTGGGTCCCTCTCCTTCCTTTAAGATCTTTTTGAGATATAGGCCCATTAGAGACACTGCTGAATCAAAGTGCATACACAGTTTGTTAGCCCTTTATGCTTAGTTCCAGAATGGTTGGATCAGTTCCACAATTCCACCAACACTGTATTAGTGTCCCAGTTTTCCCACATCCCCTCCAACATTCATCATTATCTTTTTATGTCATATTAGCCAATCTGAGAGGTGTGTAGTGGTACCTCAGAGTTGTCTTACTTTGCATTTCTCTGATCAATAGCAATTTAGACTATCTTTTCATATGACTAGAAATTACTTCATCTGAAAATTGTTCATATCCCTTGACAATTTATCAGAGAATGATTTCAATGCTTATAAATTTGATTCAGTTCTCTATATATTTTAGAAATGAGATCTTTATCAGAACCTTTGTATGTAGTAAAAATAATTTCCCAATTTATTTTTTACCTTTTAATCTTTTTGCATTAATTTTGTACAAAAACTATTTAACTTAATATAATCAAAATTATTCATTTTGCATTCAATAATGTACTCCAATACTTCTTTTGTTACAAATTCTTTCTTTTTTCACAGGTCTGAGAGGTAAACTCTCCTTTGTTCTTCTAATTTGCTTATAATATCACTCTTTATAGTTAAATCATGAACCCGTTTCAATCTTATCTTGGTATAGGATGTTAGATATGGGTCAATGCCTACTTTCTGCCATACTAGTTTCCAATTTTCCCAGCAGTTTTTGTCAAATAATGAGTTCTTATCCCAGAATCTAGGGTTTGGGAGTTTATCACTTGTAGATTATTATAGTCATTGAATATTTTGACCTGGGAACCTAAGCTATTCTCCTGATTGGCTATTTCTTGGCTAGTACCAAATAGTTTTGATTATTGCTGCTTTGTAATATAGTTTTAGGTCTGGTACAGCTAGGCCACCTTCATTTGCATTTTTTTCACTAATTCCCTTGAAATTCTTGACCTTTTATTCTTCCAGATGAACTTTGTTATTACTTCTTCTAGATCTATAAAGTGTCTTGGCAGTTTAATTGATATGGCACTGAATAAGTAGATTAATTTAGGTAATATTATCCTTTTTATTATATTTGCTCAGCCTATCCATGGGCACTTCATAGTTTTCCAATTGATTGGATCTGACTTTTTCTGTGTACAAAGTGTTTTGTAATTTTGCTCATATAGTTCCTGACTTTGCTTTGGCAGGTAGACTCCCAAATACTTTATATTATCCATATTCATTTTACATGGAATTTCTCTTTGTTTCTCTTGCTGCTTATCTTTGTTGGTAACACAAAAATAATGATGATTTATGTGGATTTATTTTTTATCCTGCAACTTTGCAAAATTTTAAATCGATTCTAGTAATTTTTTTAGTTGATTCTCTAGGATTCTCTAAAAATACCATCATATTATTGGCAGAGAATGATAATTTGGTTTTCTCATTACCTACTCTAATTCCTTTAATCTCTTTTTCTTCTCTTATTGCCAAAGCTAACATTTCTCATACATTATTGAATAGTTATAGTGGGCAACCTTGTTTTATCCCTGATCTTATTGGGAATGGGTCTAATTTATCCCCATTACATTTGATGCTTCTGATGGCTATTTAAAATAAATGCTCTTCATCATTTTAAGGAAAACTCCATTTATTCCTATAATCTCTTGTTTTTTAATAAGAATAGGTGTTGTATTTTGTCAAATGCTTTTTTTTTTCATCTATTGAGAAAATCATGATTTTTGTTAGTTTGGTTATTGGTATTGTCAATTATGCTAATATTTTTTTCTAATATTGAACCAGCTTGCATTCCTGGTTTAAAACTGGTCTATGATTTTCTTTCTCTCTTTTACCCTACCTGATTTAGGTACAGACCACTGTATCTATGTTATAAAAAAAAAATTGATAGGACTCCTTCTTTCCCTATTTTTCCAAATAGTTTTCATAATATTGGAATTAATTGTTCTTTAAATGTTTGGTAGAATTCACATGTAAATTAATGGCCCTGGAGTTTTTTCTTCCAAACTTGATTAATATCTTTTTTCAATTTCTTTTTTTTTTTTTAATGGGAATATTTAAGTAATTTATTCTCTCCTCTGCTAATCTGGGCAACCTATATTTTTGTACACATTCACCATTTCATTTAGATTTTCAGATTTATTGACATGTAATTGGGCAAAATTGTTCCTAATCATTACTCTGCTTTTCTTTTCATTGGTACAAAGATGTCTCTTCATTTTTGATATTAACAATTTGATTTTCTTCTTTCCTTTTTCTAATCAAATTAACTGTAGACTTATCTATTTTAACCGGTTTTTCATAAAACCAGCTCTTAGTTTTATTTACTAATTTACTGATTTTCTTACTTTCAATTTTATTAATCTCCCCTTTTATTTTCAGAATTTCAAAAGTGGCATTTAATTGAGGTTTTTAATTAGTTCTTTTTCTAGCTTTTTTTAGTTGCATGCCTAATTTATTGATCTTCTTTTTCCCTATTTTATGCAAGTAAACATTCAAAGGTATAAAAATTTCCCAAAGGACTGTTTTGGCTGAATTCCATAAATTTTGGCATGTTGTCTCATTTTTGTCATTCTCTTGCATGAAATTATCAAGTGTGTCTATGATTTGTTGTTTCACCCACTCATTCTTTAGAATCAGATTGTTTGGTTTCCAATTAATTTTTTTTTTTATTTTCCCCTGGTCTTTTATTGCAAATAATTTCTATTGTATTATTTATTTATCATACCTAACTTTTCTTTTTACCTCCTTAACTTCTTTCTTATTTATTTTGTGGTTTGATTTATCTGCCTCTACACTATACCAAGATCAAAATGGGTTCATGACTTAGACATAGTGATATTATAAGCAAATTAGAAGAACAAAGATTAGTTTACTTCTCAGATCTATGGCGAACGAAGGAATTTGTGACCAAAAAAAGAAGTTGAGTAAATTATTGAATGCAAAAAAAATAATAATTTATATTATTCTGTTAATTTTTTTTATACAAATGAAATCAATGCAGACAAAATTAGAAGGGAAGCAATAAACTGGGGGAAACTTTACATTCAAGAGTTCTGATAAAGGCCTTATTTCTAAAATATATAGAGAATAGCCTCAAATCTATAACAATTCAAGCCATTCTCCAATGGTCAAAGAATATGAACAATTTTCAGATGAAGACATTCAAACCATTTCTAGTCATATGGAAAGGTGCTCTAAATCACTATTAATGAGAGAAATGCAAATTAAGACAACTCTGAGGTACCACAACACCATCTCAGATTGGCTAAAATGACAGGAAAAGATAATGACAAATATTGGAGGGGATATGGAAAACTGGGACATTAAGTCATTCTTGGTGGAGTTGTGAACTGATTCAACCATTCTGGAGAACAATTTGGAACTATGCTCAAAGGGTTATCAAACTGTACATACCCTTTGATCCAGAAATGTATCTACTGGGCTTGTATCCTAACGAAATCACAAAGGAAGAAAAGCAATCCAAATGAGCAAAATTGTTTGTGGCAGCCCTTTCTATAGTGGCAAGAAATTGGAAACTGAGTGGCTGCCCATCAGCTGGGGAATGGCTAAACAAGTTATGATATATGAACATTATGGAATATTATTGTTCAGTAAGAAATGATTAGCTGGATGATTTCAGACAGATCTGGAGAAACTTATAAGGACTGATACTAATTGAAATGAGAAGAACCAAGAGAGCATTATGCACAGCAACAGCAAGATCATATGATGATCAATTCTGTTGGACATGGCTCTTGTCAACAATGAGGTGATTCAAATACATGTAACATATAGTATATCAAATACATGTAACATATAGTATATCACATGCCAACTGGAGGAGGAAGTATGGAAAAGGGAGGATAAAGAATGAGAGCACATGGAGGGGTCAGTGTCAAAAATTATCCATGTATATATTTTGATAATAAGTATCTAAAATTAAAAGAAAGAAAGAAAGAAAGTTGGGTAGAGCAATACCATGGGCCTTTTAAAGAATATGACTAATATACTAGTTTTGCTGGACTCTTTTTTTCTATTCAAACATTTTTTATGAAAAATGATTTGCTGAGTAGGTGAAGGTATATTACAAAAATAAATGTACTCTAAAATGTCAATAAAATAAATTAAAAATGGAATTTCTCAGGATGGAGAAAGTCTTTGAGATGATGAGAACTAGTGATGGTTATTTCATGTATTTGATTGGTGGTGGTATACGTCATGTTAGCTGTCTTAAAAATATTTAAATACTTAAAGTGCTACCATATGTTAGATCTAGATCTATGTGGCTCCAGAGAATAGAAGTAGGAGCAACAGCTACAAATTATTGGAATTTATATTATATTGTATTTTGTATTATATTTGGAAACAACCCAGATGCTTAGTGATGCCAGACATGATCATAGTTGAGTTTATGGTAGTCATAGTATAAATGGCTAGTTAGGTATTCTGGAGGTATAGTTTATATAACTTTACGAAAAAAGCCTTAACTCCCCAGGTTCTATCTTTAGGAGGATCATACTATTTATTACATAACTGCTCTTAGAAAAAGCACTTAAAGCTAAATGAATCTATTTAATGGAAGTTATTCCAAATCACTGAATGGCATGGTAATAAGAAGAAATAATAAATACCTCCATAAACCTGTAAGTGAAAGTTATATCATGGATTTGGAAAACATCAGTGTTAAACTCATAAACCTCTGTGATGAGATTAAAAAGTATAAGATGAAAAATAAATGAGTGTTTCAGTGTAATTTTAGTGTAATATTTTTTTTCCTTCAATCATCATTGTAATTGTAAATACTGGTATAATGATTTTTTCCACCCCATCAAATTAGATTATTGAAGATAAAAATACCACAGGGCCTGAAAGTATGGATTTAAGTGCACATATCTATTTGTGAACACAGGTATATATGTGTGTGTATTTATATGTATTATATGTATATATATAATAACTACATTTAGGAAATTGGGAATTAAAAACTCAAATATAGACTCAAAAATTCCTATAAATGATGAAATTATTTTATAAATGCATGGAAACATAGAGATTGCTCAAAGAAAAGTGATTTATTTAAATATTTGTTTTAAAAGGTTATCTTGGGAGAGATAAATAGAGCAACACAGAGACAGATTTCTTCATCTCTCTTTCTCTCTCTTTCTTCTTTTTTTCTCTCCCACACACTATTAGCTGGAGTTAGAAACAGATGATATTTCCCCCAAGTTGCAGATGATATAAAGAAGAGGGAAAGAGTTCACATTCTGAAAGACAGATTCACTATCTATGTGGATCTTGACAAATAATAGCATTTAGTTGGTGCTAATATAAATTTAGGAAATAGCTTCCAGGAATAGGAATGAGTAGTCCTTCTGCATTCTATCCTCATCAGACTTCTGCTGAATATTGTGTATAGTTTTACATGCCATTCTTTAAGAAGGTCATTCCAACATTGCTAAATTGGAATATGTCCAAATATGCCAAATAAAATGATAGAATGAGAGAATGTCTTGAGTACATATTATATAAGGATAAATTGAAGCAAATGATCATGATTAAATGATAAAAGAGAAGATTGAACAGTCACATAATACCTTCTTCAAATATCTGAAGTACTCTTATGTGAAGAGAGATTAAATATGCTTAGTCTGATCTAAACAGGCAGAACTAGGAGCAATGAATTGGATTTTAATTCTCAATTTGAACTTGCTATAATGAAATGCTTCCTAATAATTAGAATTATCTAAATATAGAATGAATTTCCCTTGAAATGCTCTCCCTTCTTAAAGCTCTTTAAGCAAAAAGTGAACAACTATCTGTTTGGTATATCCCTTCTTGTATGAGTTGGATTAGATGACCTCTGAAATCCTTTATAATTCTATTCTGTGATTCTATAATGTTAATTGAATACTATTATGAATGTTTTGGTTAATATAGGGTCTTTCTTTCCATTTTTGATCTCTTTGGAAGCCTCACAGTGGGATCTCTGTAATGAAGAATATGGACATTTTGATCATCCTTTTAGTATAATTCCAAATTACTTTCCAGAATTGCTGGAGCATTTCACAGTTCCACCATCAGAAATCTTGTCATTATCCTGATGTCTAAAACAGCAGTTATTCTAGGACATATAAATTAAGGGGGAAAAACAGAAGATGTATTGCTATCATGAGAACAACAACAACAAAAAAGACACCTCATATTTATGTAGACATGAATGAGAATATACATGACTCCATCTTTCATTTCCTCAACCTATTTTCTTTTACTTATATCCTCACTTCGATTTTACAGTGAAAAGGAGCACTGGAGAAATACTTGGGGAAAGTTCTAATTTACTGAAAAGTTGACACATAACAAAAAAAAAAAAAAAACAAAAAAAAAATTTGTAAAGGCTCTAATTTCTAATTTGTAAATTGATTATCATAATTAGTCCCTAAAAGAGATAAAGCTAATCTGTAAATAGAACTATGATCATGAATTAATCAAGGGATTTTTTTTTTTAGAATGGTAGATAAAAGTTTTAATTACTACTGCCATCAGATATTTTGATATACTGATTTTAGATTTTAAAGCTTAAAGGAAGAAAGATTTTGCCTAGGAATGCAAATAAAAGCAGTTACTGCAGAGGCAGTATAACCACTCCAATCCTTTGTGTTGCATAAACTGTTTTATTTCTCCAAAAATCCTATGATGTTCAAATCATTACTTATCCTGAGGCTTCCATGCATATGAGTAATTTTGTCTTGAAGAGGGATTATAGCTCTATCAAATCAAAAAAGACTTCACATTCAGCCTTCTGATGGAAAGAATTTCTGTTCTTTTAATCCCTCAACCCAGACGAATTGGGAGAAGTTTATTATCAACAAGTTGGTTAAAAACTTGTTGGGTCCCCGTCCTTAATAAACCTAAGCAACTCACAAGGAGAATTGTCTAATATATATAGTGATAATGAAAGTACTTATAACAATGGAAAAATATTAGACATAGAATGGAAAATTGAAACTGTTATACTATTATATCTATGATTGTATACCTTCCCAGAATAGGGTTATGATATGGAATGTTGGGATTGTGAACATTTAAAATGTGTTTTATAAAAGTAACAATCATCTTTCAAACTTGTCAATATCTCACTCTTCTTTTTTTGTATTTGAGTTATTTATTTAGTATTTTCCCAATTACAATTAAAACTATTTTTTTACATTTGTTTTTAAAATCTTTGAGTTCTAGGTTCTTTCTTATTCCCACCCACAATTAAGAAACCACATATGAAATTATGCAAAACATTTCCATTAACATCCAGTTACAAAAGAAAAATAGGTCTCCCACCCTAATAAAAATAAAAATCCTCAAGAAAAATTAAAAAGAGAACTATAGAGAGGAACAAAAGAAAATGCTTCGATCAATATTCTGACACAATCAGTTCCTTTATAAATCCAGATATGGATAGAATTTTTCATCATAAGTTCTTCAGCGTAATTATGGATCATTGTACAGCTAAGAATAACAAAGTGATTTGCAGCTGCTCATTCCAGAATACAATATATTTTATTTTGTTCGAGTTCAAGGAGGACTCTCAGGTTTGTTTTTCTAAGGGCATTCTACTCATGATTCCTCATGTAATAATAATATTCCATATATATCACAATTTATTTAGCTGTTCTCCAATTGTTGGTCATCCCCTCATTTTTTTTTTTTTTTTTTTGCCCGGAGAAAAGAACTGCTATGAATTTTTTTTTATGCATATAGATCATTTTCCTTTTTTTGTTTTTTTTAAATCTTTTGGTATTTGTGCCTAGTAGTGGTGTTATTAGGTCAAAGAATATGCATGGATTTATAACTCTTTGGCGCAGAGCATATCTTTAGATTCTTTATCATTTGGGGTATGGCTCTTATTTTTTTATAAATTTGACTCAGTTCCCTCTATGTTTGAGAAATGAGGCCTTATCAGAGAAATTTATTTCAAATTCCCTTTACAATTGCTATTGTTAACTTTATCCTTCCCATTTATACTCTTTCTCCTTTCACCCTTTACTTCAAGTGTTTTACTACTAACCACTCCCTCCCCCATATGAACTCTTTTTTATCACCTTCCCCTCTTTCTGTATCCCATTTCCTTCCTATTTTTCGGCAGGATAAGATAGATTTCCATAGTTATATTGAGTATGTATGTTAGTTCATCTTCAAGCCAAATCTGATGGGAGTAGGATTCCCTCACTTCCCCTCCCCTTCCCTTATTCCTGTTCACTGTTAAAAAAAAAAAAAATAACAACAACAACAACAGCAACAACCTCTTTTTATGGTAGATAATTTGCACCATTCTACTTCTTTTTTCTTTCTTTCAGTACGTTCCTCTCTCACCCCTTAATTTCATCATTAAAAAATATATTATCCCTTCATATTTAACTCACACCTGCACCCTCTGTATATCCTCCTTTTAATTGCCACAATAATGGGAAAATTCTAATGAGTTACAAGTAGCATCCTCCCATGTAGTAATTTAAACAGATAAACTTAACTAAGTCCCTTATGATATCACTTTCCTGATTACCTCCCTATGATTCTCCAGATTGCTGTATTTAAAAATTAAATTTTCCATTCAACTCTGGTCTTTTCATCACAAATGCTTGAAAATCCTCTATTATTTTATTACTTTTCCTCTGAAGGGTTATAGTCAGTTTTTCTAAGTAGGTGATTCTTAGTTGTAATCCTGGCTCCATGGCACTCCAAAATAATATATTCCAAGCTCTCTAGTTCATTAGTATCGAAGCTGCTAAATCTTGTATTATCCTGACTGTGGCTCCACAGTACTTGAATTGATTATTTCTGGATGCTTGCAATATTTTTACTTTACTTGGGAGTTTGAGAATTGGGCTGTAATATTTTTGGAGTTTTCATTTTGGGATTTTTTTAGGAGGTGAGAACAGGGATTATTTAAATTTCTATTGTAACCTCTGGTTCTAGAATATCAGGCCAGTTTTCCTTGATAAATTCATGAAAGATGACAAGATTTTGCAAAAGTGGATGTTGAAAACTAACTTTGCATGTATTTCATAAATAAAAAACTACTGTTATTAGAAAAAAAATCTAGTGTTCTAAAGCAACAGAGTCTTACTTTAATGACACTGGGGCCAAGGTTACAATCAGGATTGCATGTTGTGACCTGCTATGGGAATGCATGCCAGGCTCCTAACCCATTGCCACAGACCTTCTCTACTGAGCTTCCAAATCCTTCTCTGATGAACTCAGACTGAGAGGTCAAGAAGCCACCAGCACTGCCAGCAATTTAGTTTCAGAGTTTGTTCTTTGCTGATGCTGGGGATTGGTCTGAGGCTGGGGCTGAGGCTGATACCCAATTCAGTCATTGTGAAATTTGTGATTTGTACTAGCAGTTCCAACTGAGCTAGCCAAATTTGTCAACAAGTTTGTAGATCTAATTAGCCCTAATATTTCCATTTTAATATTGTTTTGCTTGTTTGAGGCTTCATGGACTTGTTTCCCCATGGACTACCTAATATTCCAATGCTTTCTTAGGTCATTCCCTTTAAGGACAAAAAATTTCAATTAAGATTCTGAGATTTGAGTCCACAAAGGGATTTAAAGCATCATCTAGTCTGATCTCTTCAGTTTACAGAAGAGGAACAAGGTAGCAAAACAGAATTAGAACTCAGGTTATTTGAATCCAAATCCGATTGAATCCAAAATACTTTCTGCAATGTCATGTGACCTATTTTTGAAAATTTACTTAGGCTGTAAAGAGTGGCAAACAATAAGATTAAATTCTAATATCCTAATCAGAATCTTGCACCTCATTTTCTTGCCTGAACTCACAGACATATCTTTACCTCATGTTCTGGAGAAATCTCTTTTTGTGAATCTCTAAGCCCTTTAGGTATTCCTGTGGATATATTTAAATGTAGATGAAGTATAAAAATGGAATCCTTTGTCTAATATAGCCAAGTCTTTTTTTGGAGTTTTACTTCAATTACCTGGGTGTTTCAGGATAAGTGCCATAATTTATCACTTCAATTTGAGATGCAGTGATTCATTTTTTTTTTTCAAGTATGGCAAGGAATGTCCCATTTTAAATCAAAGAATGGTGAATTGCTCATATGAATTTTTATCCCGCAACTTTGCTAAAGTTGTGAATTGTTTCCAGTAGTCTTTTAGTTGATTCTCTAGGATTCTCTCAGAATATCATCAAATCATCTATCTGCAAAGAATGTAATTTAGTTTCCTCTTTACCTACTCTAATTCCTTTAATCTCTTTTTCTTCTCTTATTTCCAAAGCTAAGATTACTAATACAATGTAAAATAGTAATGGTAATAGTAGGCAACCTGTTTCAACCCTGATCTTATTGGGAATGCTTCTAGTTTATCTCCATTACATATGATATTTGCTGATGGTTTTACTTTAACTACTTATCCATTTATTCCTATACTCTCTATTTTTTTTTAAGAGCAATGACCATTGAATTTTGTCAAATTCTTTTTTTGCATTTATTGAAATAATCGTGCTTTTGGTGGTTTGTTTATTGATATAGTCAATTATGCTAATAGTTTTCATTATATTGAATCAGCCTCTTGTTCTTAATATGAATCCTATTTGGCCATAGTGTATTATCCTGGGAATAACTTGCTATAATCTCTTTGCTAATATTTTATTTAAGATTTTTGCATCAATATTCATTAGGGAAATTGGTTTATAATTTTTCACTATTTTGATCCTACCCTGTTTAGTTATTAGCACCATATCTGTGTCATAAAATGAATTTAGTAGTATTTCTTCTTTCTCTATTTTTCAAAATAGTTTACATAGTATTGAAATTAATTGTTCTTTAAATGTTTGGTAGAACTCACATGTAAATCCATCTGGCCCTGGAGATATTTTTCTTAGAAAGTTGCTTAATTTCTTGTTCAATTTCTTTTTTTTTTCTAAAATCAAACTATTTAAGTATTTTATTTCCTCTTTTGTTAATCTGGACAACCTATATTTTTGTATGTATTCCTCCATTTTACTTAGATTATCAGATTTATTGATATATAGTTGAGCAAAATCATTTTAAATTATTGCTCTCATTTCTTCATTGGTGGATGTAATATTCTTCTCTAAAATATAATGGACTCTGGGAGCACGTTTCTTGGGGGTTTCTGGAGGCAGCCTTAGTTTCAGTTCATTAATCACCCCAAATGCAGCCAGGTATTAAAAGTCCAAATCCTTTATTGTCTCCTTCAAAGTCCTGTCTCCTTCACTAAAGGCCTTCTGTAGACTTGGTTATGAGAGCTTAAGCTGCCTTCTCTGGCTTGTGAATCTCCTCGACTTCCAAAGGTTTGTGCTTGAGCCTCCAGCCACAACAAAGGTGGACCATGGAATGAATCTGTCTCATCCTCAGAAAGCTTCTAGTGCCCTTGTCCTTTCTGGCCCTGAGAGCTCCTCCTTATATGTTTCACACTGATTATACATCAATCATTATATCACTAGGAAACCATTATTTGTTGTAGGATTAACTCAATGCTAAACTAGATTTAACCACTGTCTCCTCAATTCCACTTACTTAGCACCTTGTAAGAATTCTAACAGGTGGAAAGTTCTCCTTTTCATTTTTTAAACTAACAATTTGATTTTCTTTCATTTTTCTAATCAAATTAACTAAAAGCTCATTTATTTTGTTAGTTTATTTCATGAAAACTATTCTTAGTTTTGTTTGTTAATTTAATAGTTTTCTTACTTTCAGTTTTATTTATTTCCCACCTTTATTTTCAGAATTTCAAATTTGGCATTTAATTGGGGGTATTAATTTTTCTTTTTCTAGCTTTTTTATTTTATGCCCAATTCATTGATCTCCTCTTTCTCTATTTTATGCAAGTAAGTATCTAGAGGTGTAAAACTTCCCCAAAGAACTAAATTCCTTTTATGACACAGATATGGTGCTAATAACTAAACAGGATAGGATCAAAACAGTAAAAAATTATAGACCAATTTCCCTAATGAAAATTCATTCCATCGTCCACCTTTATTGTGGCTGGAGGCTCAAGCACAAACCTTTGGAAGTCGAGGAGATTCACAACCATAAATTTCAGTATATTGTCTCATTATTGTCATTCTTTTGGATATGCATCTATGATTTGTTGTTTCATGCATTCATTCTTTAGGATTAAGATTATTTAGTTTCCAAATTATTTTTGTTTTATTTTCTCCTGAAGGCCATTCTTGTTTATATTAGTATTGCCTAATATGATGGATATACACTTTGGCTGATTTTTTTTTCTTTTTTGAGGCAATTATGAACATCATGAAAATGTAGTCATTTCAACTAAAGAATATCAAAAGCTATTTGCTTTAGAGTTCACGATCCATACTGTATGTAAATTCGATACAAGAAGAAACCATTTTGTGAGTTCAACAGATGATAGGGTATATCCTTTTTGTATGTGAAGAATATCTCCATAAATATTCATTTTGTACATATAGATTATACACATATACATTTGTGGCCCTTAATCAGGATGTAAAGATCACTTTTTAAAATTGCAAACAATGAGGGCAAATAGTTATAGGTCTCAGCTGAATGTGGATTTTTCCATATGTCTAAAACTTGTGAATTCAAGATCTGAAATGATTCTATATTGGTCGTATGCTGTCAGAACTTCAGAATTGTTTTTCCCATAGATAAATGCTATTTCTATCCATGAAGACAAACCAAGAATAGAGAACAAGAAGATTCAAGGGAAATAATAACAATCCTAGTGGAGTTTCCTTTCTTTCTGTCTTCTGATATCCTCATGCAGATTCCCATCACTCCATGCCGAGGGTATTGCAATAGCCTTCTGGTTGCTCTTTTTATCACAATTTCTCCTCAGTCCAGTTTGTCTTGCCAAAATAATCTTTCTGGAAATTAGGTATAACAATTTCATTCCTCCCAAATAACTCCTTCCAATAAAATCTGTATCACCTTAAAAATCAAAAGTCTTCTGCAGTTCAAAATCTTTTATAACCTGTCACCCTTTCAGTTTTCTTATACCTTTACCTCTAGTTCTCTTGCTCCTACACAGATTCTCTTCTATCTAGTGACTGGCTTCCTTACAGTTCCTCAACAAAGGCATCTCATCTCCTAGATCAAAACATTTTCACTTAATTGTCTCTAATATTGTCCTTTCTTGTTTTTTCCTAGTGGTTTCACACATTTCCTCTCACTTTATTGCATTAGATAGAATCCTACTTCATACAGAAAGCCACCCATCGTAATTCTGTCTTCCTTCTATTGGTTATTGATTAGGATCTCATATTTTATTTGAATATAATTGTTTACATGTTGTCTCCCTCATTATATTGTGAAGTAATTGAAATCAGTCTATCATTTTGCCTTAATTGTTTACTCAAAACTTAACACAATGCCTAGCAAGAATGCATTTTAAAAATATTTGTTGATTCACTAAGTGTTAGACTATAACTCATATAGGCCTATAAAGATAGGCAGGAAAGGGAGTTTATATTGAGAAATTAAACTAATTTCCCTGTTCTTCCTCAGGGAGAATGTGAGGTATAGGAGTGAGAAGTATACCTCACTCCAAATATGGGGATGTTTGTTTTTGTTCTTTTTTGTACTTGATATAACTCTAGAGTGAATATCCCTTTACAATATCTAATCCATCTATTAAATTGTTAAATAGAAATAAAGTTAAATGATTCTTAAATTAAGAGAACAGTCAATGGGTATAAGCCAATGGCAGAGACCAGACTCCCCCAATCTCCCTTAAAGGTCTTGGTGAATCCTGGAAGGAGAGATGAAAAGTAATATTCTTGGCATTTAAACCAGAGAATTCACTATTTATACATTGTTGTACCTCTAAAAATATTAACACCAAAAAAAAAAAAAAGCAAAAATCTTTCTATTGTTTTTGCTTGCAAACTTTTAAAACCAGTTCCTTAAATTGAAGTAGTTATGAAGCAAATTAACAGCCAAGTTGCCTACCTCCCACTCAATTTTCAGTATATAATGATGGGGTCTTAATTACAGGTTACCTAACCACAGCCCCCTCTACTTAATTATGCCTTCAAAATACTTGGATTAAAAGGAAATGCCATTGTATATATTTTAGGATAGCATCTACATTATAATTGTCATTTTTACAGATAATATTATAGGTTTGGGAGGTATTACCAAGGGAATGCTAGTGATCTCACCCTCCTCAAAACTCCTACAATTCATACCACATGGTGTCTTCAATTGTGGTCTCTTGTACACATATGTTATCTTCTCTACTGATCTAGCAGTCTGAGAATGAATCTAATTTATCTCAGATGCACACATATTCTAGGACACTGCCTTGCTAATAGTAGATATTAGATATTATTTAATATTAATTTAATATTTGATATTATTTAAATGGTATAATGAACTCAAATGCAGGGAAGATGTCATCCTGGAAAGAAAACTTGAAATCAGGAAAGAAGGTTCATTGCCCCCCTCTCCCACATTTAATTATATTTATATTTTCCTTATATAATATAAACTTAAAGAGAATCAGTGTAGCCTGGTGGACATAAAGCTTGCTTCAGAGGCAGAGGGAGATATTTTATGTCCTATTTCTGACTCACACAAGCTGTGTGATTCTAGGAGAGTTAATACCTTAGGACCATAGGCAATTCTTTGACTAAATGTTATGGAAAAAATATCAGCCATTTATTATTGATAGAGGAAATTTCTCAGCAGAAGTTCCCTATCCTTATGAAATCACACAATTAACAAAAACAGGCACACTATGAATGTGCATACTATGTATCTTTTTTAACTTACGATCTTTATACCACAAAAAGTAGTTTAATACAATGACATCACTTTATACTTTATTTCTAAATAATTTACACGGCATTCTTTCCATATCATTAATAGTAAAATGGTAGTAAAGATATATTAAAGCATATATTGTTTTTGTTATAGCAATAATTTCACACAGTAAACAATAGTCTTGAAAGAAAGAATTTTGAAAAAATTACATTAGTGGAGAAAAAGCAAGGTAATCATCATATGAATATACTACAAATTATCTTGGAAGTGTGATGACCACATATTTTAAAATCAGTCAAAGTCAGGAATTCAGGTTAAGGGAAAAATCTTCAATCTTTATTCTTTGTGGAGGTGAAGGGGGATCGGAGTTGAAGGGGGATCACAATAGCGATGTGAGCAGCTGTTTAAAGAAGCCAGCCAGTAGTCTCTCCCCACCTCTCTTCCTGCCCCTCTGCCTCCACCCACCACAATCGTCATTTCCTATACAACACATCAGGACTTGCACAAAGAGTGGGCAGGGCCATTTTTTTCTCCAAGCATATATATTAATAGAGTATGGTCCAATACTATTTATTTAGCCTCACCTGCTTGGGACCTCAGTGCATCAACTTGAGCTTCAGCCCATTACATGGAAGGAAGAAAATATAGATGAAAGATTTGAGAAGTATGACATATGTCTTGTACAGAGACAAGACAAATATGTCTTGTATAGAGACAAAATGTATAAGACAGTATATCACCACAAATATACATATACACACACATGCATATTACATATTTATAATATATAAAATAATAGTGTATGGGTATGTAATAGTTATAACAAAAATAATGATAGAGGCTTCAGTTATCCAAAGCAAGAACAATTAATTTTTAGAGTGTACTAATTGCAAATTAAATGAGGAGAAAATATCAAGGGAAATCCTATTCTTGAGATTCTTATCATTAAATGATAGGAATTGGTTGCCAGAGTAGAAATGCTGCAAATTTAGGGGCAATTCACTACATAAATTAAGAATTCAGGAAATAAAAGAATAGAAAAACTTAGCATGGAGAATTAGAGCCAAAATGGTTGAGTAAAGACAAAGACTCATTCAAGCTATTCCCCAAACTCCTAAGACTATCTTTAAATAAGGACACTAAGCAAACACTAGAGCAGCAGAACCTATAAAATGATGGAGTGAAATAATTTTTCAGCTCAGGACAACTTGGAAGGTTGGCAGGAAAGGTCTGTCTCTCTGCCTGTAGATGGTAAGGGGTTAAACAACTGATGAAAAGGAGATTATAGGGGTCTTTTTGATAGCACTGAGGCAGAACTCCGTTGCTTTGCCCATTCTTGAATCTAGGTCATATTTCTGGGGGTCACTCACAGGATGAGGAAAAACACTAGCACACAAAAACTTGTAGCCACAGTGGAGTAGAGACCCTCCTCATAGTTCTAGGGTAGAAAGAAATTTTTGTGGTTGCTCACAGACCACAGCATAAGCCAAGAGAGTAGGAAAAACACTTTTCCTTAGGTCATACCATCTTGGAAGAAAGGTCCCTAGACATGCTTCTGAAAACATCTACATAAATTCCCTGAAGTTGGAACAGTGCACCCTCTATCCTGGAAACAGAACCCTATTTTGACAAAGAAGTTAAAAGTCAAGTAATTTCTTGGAAAAATTAGCTGAAAGATTCTGGACATAGAAAGTTACTGTGGTGACAAGCAAGATCAAAACACAACTTCAAAAGATAAGAATGTCAAAGTTCCTACATTAAAAGCCTCCAAGAAAAAATAACAATTGGTCTCAGGCCATGGAGGAACTCAAAAATGATTTTAAAAATCAAGTAATAATCCAAAAACCTATTTGAAACAATCAAGAGACTTAGCACAGTCACAGAACACAAAATAAACACACATAAATAATCAACATTTCTATATATTGCTGACAAAGTCCATCAGGAAGGGATAAAAAGAAAAATTCCATTTAAAATTACTGTAGACAAAATTAAATATTTGGGTGCCTATCTGCCAAGACTAACCAAGGAACTATAGCAACACAATTACAAAATACACCTCACACAAATAATGTTAGATCTAAGCAAATGGAAAAATAAATTGGTCTATCTGTTCAGTATCATACCAATCAAACTGTCAATAAATTATTTTATAGAACTAGAAAAAAATTAATAACAAAATTAATCTGGAAGAACAAAAGGTAAAGAAGGCAATGAAGAAAAAAAAAAATACAAAGAATTGTGACCTAGCAGTATCAGACCTAAAACTATTATAAAGCAGCAATCATCAAAATCATTTGTTATTACCTAAAAAAATATCAGTGGTGGATTAGTGGAATTGGTTAGATATGTGTCACAGTAATTAATGACTACAGTAATTTAGTATTTGATAAACTCCCAAATTCTAACTTCTGGGATAAGAACTCAGTATTTCTCAAAAAATTATTGGGAAAACTAGAAAATAATATGTCAGAAATTCAGCATAGACCTACATCTCACACCCAACACCTAAATAAAGTCAAAGTGGGTACATGATTTGTGCATAAAGTATGATACCATAAGCAAATTAGGAAAGCAAGGGATAATTTACCTTTCAGATCTTTGGAGAAGGGAGGAGTTTATGACCAAAGAAGAACTAGAGAACATTATGAAATGCAAAGTAGACAACTTTGATTACATAAAATTAAAAAGTTTTTTGCATTAAAAAAAACAATAAAAACAAGATTAAAATGCTCTAAATCACTATGGATTAGAAAAATGCAAATTAAAACATCTCTAAGGTACCCTTTACACCTCTCAGATTGCCTAAGATGACAGGAAAATATAATGATAAATGTTGGAGGGGATGTGGTAAAACTGGGACAATAATTCATTGTTAGTGGAGTTGCAAAATGATCCAACCATTCTGGAGAGCAATTTGTAACTATCCCCAAAAGGTTATAAAACTGTGTGTACCCTTCAACCTAGCAATGCCATTACTGGATCTGTATCCCAAGGAAATCATAAAGGAGAGAAAAGTCCTACATGTGCAAAAATATTTGTCATAGCTCTTTTTGTGTTAGCAAAAAATTGGAAAATGAATAAAAGCTCACCAATTAGGGAATGGCTGTTTAAGTTATGGAATTTGAAAGAAATGGAATATTATTGTTCTATAAAAATAATGAACAAGATTTACATGAATTAAGGTAATATATTAGGAATTAGGAATGTATTGTACACAGCAACAGCTCAGTGATTCAGTGATGCAAGGCAGTCTCAATAAACTTTGTATAGAAAATTCCATCTGGATTCAGAAAAATAACTATGGAGACTGAATGTAAGTCACCATATGATATGTTCACTTCTTTTTTCTCCCTTTTGTTCTGACTTTTGTCTCTCAACATGATTCATAAATAAATGTATATTTTAAAATTTAATATATATATAACCAGAAAAAATAAAACAATTAAAAAATACAAAAGAAGAAAATCAAGTAATAAATGTAAAGGAAAATTTAGAAAGAGAAACAAGATTGTTAAAAGGAAATCATGAAAAACAAGTCGACAACTTGGTAAATGAGACATAAAAATATTGGAGAAAATAAAACCTTAAAAATAAACTAGGCAAAATGGCAAAAGAAACACAAAATCAAAAAAAAAAAAAATAGTGCCATATAAAGTAGACGTGGCCAAAAGAGAAAAAAAAAAACAAAACAAACAAAAAAAAAAACACTGAAGAAAACAACTCTTCATAAGTAGAATTGGACAAATGGAAGAAGAGGTACAAAAATTCCCTGAAGAAAATAATTTAAAAATCATATGAGCAAATGGAAGCTAATGATTTTGTGAGAAATTAAGAAACAATTTAACAAAACCAAAATAATGAAAAAATAGAAAACAATGTGAAATATCTCATTGGATAACCTATTCCTGGAAAAATAGATTTAGGAGAAATAACATTAAAATTATTAGGCTACCTGGAAGCCATGATCAAAAAAAAAAAAAAAAAAAACAGCATAGACATCATTTTTCAAGAAATTATCAAGGAAAATTGCTCAAATATTCTAGCATCAAAGAGCAAAATTGAAATTGAAAAAAAAAAAAATCCAGTGATCACTTCCTTGAAGAGATCCCAAGATAACAGAATATTACACACAAATTCCAGAACTCCCAGGTCAAGAAGAAAAGACTGCAAACAGCCAAAGAGAAACATTGCAGGTATTGTGGAACCACAATCAGGACAACACAAGATATAATAGCTTCTATGTGACAGAATCAGAGAGTTTAGAATATGATATTCTGCAGGGCTAAGAAATTAGAACTGCAATCAAGAATCATCTACCCAGAAAAACTGAGTATATTTCTTCAAGAGAAAAAAAAATGAATATTCAATAAAATAAAGGATTTTCAAGCATTCTTCATGGATAGATCAGAACTGAAGAGAACATTTGCCTTTCAAATACAAGACTTGTAGGGAAGCATCAAAAGCTAAATAGGAAAGGGAAATCATAAGAATTTTAATAAGATTAAACTGTTTGCATTCCTATATGGGAAGATAATACTTGTAACTCATAAGAACTTTTTTTCATTATTAATAAGGCAGTTAGAAGAAGAGTGTGTCTGTGTGAGTTTGTGTGTGTGTAGAGAAAGAGGGCAGAGGACAGAGGTTTAGTTAAATGTGAAGGGATGATATCTAAAAAAAAAATAAAATTTTCAGGAATGTACTGAGAGAAAGGTAAAAAGAAAGCTAGAACGGAAGTAATTATCACATATAAAGAGGAAAGAAACAGTTTTTAAAGTTGAGGGCAAGAGAAGGGAGATAAAAGGGGATTGAGTGAACCTTGCTCTCATGGAAAATTGGCTCATCTAAGCAATAATTTATATATTCAGTTGAATATATAAATCTATCTGACCCTATAGAGGAAGGATGGGAGAAGAAGAAAAGGATGAGGGTGGGGCAGTGATAGAAGGGAGAGGAGATTAAAGGATAGAATAGTCAGAAACAAAACACTTTTTTTTCTTTTCTTATATTGTTTTCTTTAAATAATAGCTTTATATTCTCAAAACATATGCAAAGGTAATTTTCAACATTTACCCTTGCAAAAACTTTTGTTCCAAATTTTTCCCTCCATTCCCTTCACCACTTCCCCTAGACAGCAAGTAATCCAATCTATGTTAAACATGTGCGATTCTTCTATACATATTTCCATAATTTTTATGCTGCACAAGAAAAATTAGATCAAAAAGAAAAAAAATGAGAAAGAAAACAAAAAGCAAGAAAAACATCAACAAAAAAGGTGAAAATATTATGTTATGATCCACATTCAGTTCCCACAGTTCTCTTTCTGGATGCAGATAACTCCATCACAAGCCTATTAGAATTGACTTAAATCATCTCATTGTTGAAAAGAGGCAAATCTGTCAGAATTGATCATCACAAAATCTTGTTGTTGCTATACAATGATCTCTTAGTACTACTCACTTCACTTAACATCAATTTTTGTCTCTCCAGGCCTTTCTGAAATCATTCTGCTGATCATTTCTCATAGAACAATATTATTTGTTAAGGCCAAACTAGCTCCTTGGAGGTCTCAGGATCAGCCAGAGTCAGGATAAGTAAAAGTCCTTGGTTTTTAGGGGGAGAAATGAAAGAAGCAGCCAAACTGCCAGGAGTTTTGCCAAAGATCTCTTCTTGATTCTGGAGTCCAGAATCTCCACCTTTCTCCTCCTCTTCCTGGGGCCAAGTAAGTGTGGCCTGTCTCACTCCACCCTCTAATCCTTGCCTACGATTGATTATCTGTATACACCAAACAATGAGCCAGCACCAATGAGTGAGAAGAGCCATTTTTCCACACATATGCTAATAGAGGCATTGTCTTATATCAAATAGGTAATTAGCCTTAAGTGCTTGGTTGTTTGATTCAAGCACATCTGTTCATAGTTTCAGACCTTTAAAAATAGTCCTTTTTTTTTTTTCAAAAAATAAGTATTAATAATTTTTCAACAGCAAGGTGCAAAACTCTATGTTCCATTTCCCCCCTTTTCCCCATCCCCACAGATTGCAAGTAATTCAATGTGTTAAACATGGCAAAATATGTTAAGTCCAATATATGCATACATATTTAGATAGTTATTTTGCTGCACAAGAAAAATCAGATCAAAAAGGAAAAAAAAAATGAGAAAGAAAATAAAATGCAAGCAAACAACAACAAAAAGAGTGAGAATGCTATTTTGTGATCCACACTCAGTTCCCACAGTCCTCTCTCTGGATGTAGATGTAGATAGCTCTCTTCATCAAAAACTCATTGGAACCAGTCTGAATTGTCTCATTGTTTAGAAGTGCCAGGTCCATCAGAATTGTGCTATTGCCATGTACCATGGTTCTATTCATTTCACTTAGCATCAGTCCATGAAAGTCTCTCAAGGCCTCTTTGAACTAATCTTGCTGATCATTACTTAAAAAACAATAATATTCTCTAAGATTCATATACCATAACTTATTCAGCTGTTGTTCAACTGATGGGCATTCACTCAGTTTGCATTTTCTTGCATGTAATCACTTTATCTCCTTTAAGATCTCTTTGGGATATAAGCCCAGTGTAAACACTACTAGATCAAAGGGAATGCACAGTTTGGGTATAGTTCAAAATTGCTCTCCAGAATGGTTTGATCACCTCACAACTCCACCAAAAATGTATTAATGTCCCAGTTTTCCCATCCCTTCAACATTCATGACTATCCTTTCCTGTCATCTTAGCCAGTCTGAGAGGTGTATAGTGATATTTCAGAGTTACCTCAATTTGCATTTGTCTGATCAATAGTGATTTAGAGCACCTTTTCATATGACTAGAAATGGCTTGAATTTCTTTATTTAAAAATTGTCTGTTCATATCCTTTGACCACTTATCAATTGAAGAGTAGCTTAAATTCTTATAAATTTGAGTCAATTCTCTACACATTTTAGAAATAATGCCTTTATCAGAATCTGTGAATGTAAAAACATTTCCCAAATTTATGAACAATCATATTTCATGACATTCATATACCATAACTTATTTGGTTATTATTCAACTGATAGGCATCCACTCAGTTTTCAGTTCCTTACTACATGAAAAGATATTTTTGCACACTTAGATCATTTTCTCTTTTTTTATGATTGCTTTGGGATACAGACCCAGTAGAGACATTGTTGGATCAAAGTGTATGGACAATTTGGTAGCTTTTTGGGCATAGTTTGAAATTGTTGTCTAGAATGGTTGGATCAGTTTACAACTCTACCAACAAGGTATTATGTCTCAGTTTTCCTACATCCCTTCCAACATTTTTCATTTTTTTTTCTGTCATTTAGCCAAGCTGAGAGGTGTGTAGTAATATTTCAGAGTTGTCTTAATTTGCATTTCTCTGATGAAAAATTATTTAGAGTATTTTTTCATATAACTAAATATGGCTTAAATTTCATCATCTGAAAATTGTCTGTTCAAATTATTTGACCATTTATCAATTGGAGAATGACTTGTAGTCTTATAAATTTGAATCAATTCACTATGTAATTTAGAAATAAGGCCTATATCAGAACCCCTTGGTATTTAAAAAAAATTCTTTCCAGTTTTCTGCTTCCCTTTTCATCTTGTCTGCATTGCATTTGTTTGTATAAAACTTTCTTAATATAATCAAAATTATTCATTAAGCAAAATACTTCTGAGGAAGGAGAGGGTGAAAGAAGAAAGAATAAAATAAACAGGGTAAATACAGTTAGTAAGAGTAATTCTAGACAGGAAAATGAACAAATTTTTCTGATAAAAAAATTCTTAGTTTTCAAACATGTACAGAACTGAATCAAATTTATAAAAATAAAAATCATTCCCAATTGGCCTGAATTACCTCATTAATAAAAGCTATATCCATCAGAATTAACCATTGCATAATCTTATTGTTGTTGGGTACAATGTTTTCTTAATTGTACTCCCTTCATTTAGCATCACTTCATGCAAATCTCTACAATCCTTTCTGAAATCATCTTGTTGATCATATCTTATAGAACAATAATATTCCTCTCCAGAATAGTTGGATAAATGCACAATTCCACCAACAATGTATTAGTGTCCCAGTTTTCCTACATCCTTTCCAACATTTATTATAATATTTTCCTGTCATCTTAGCCAATCTGAAAGGTAATGGTCAAAGAGATAAATAATCAAAAGATACGAACAGTTTTCAGATGAAGTATTCATAACCATAGCCCTATGGGGGAAATGTGCTAATTATTGATTGGAGAAATGTAAATTAAAAGAATTCTTAAATACTCTCTCATATCTATTGAAATGGCTAATAGAACAAAAAAGGAAAATATCAAATGTTGGAGGGAATGTGAGAAGATGAGATATTAATGCATTGTTGAAAGAGTTGTGAGCTGATTCAACCATTCTGTAGAGCATTTTGGCACTATGCCAAAAGGGCTATAATAATATGCATAATATTTGATCTAGCAATAAAACTACTAGGTCTCTATTACAAAAGAGATTTTAAAAAACGAAAAGAAAAAAGGTTCTATATGTACAGAGAATATTTATAGCAGTTCTTTTAATGGTGGCATGGAATTAGAAATCGAGGGAAAGCCCATCAGTTGGGAAATGGCTGAATAATTATGGTATGTAGTTATAATGGAATACTATTGCACTATAAGAAATTAATGAGCAGAATGCTCTCAGAACAAAACTGGAAAGAGCGGTTGCAAAGTGAAATATAATAAATGTACTGTGTACACAGTAATAGCAAAATTGTAATATTGTCAAATGTGAATGACAACTATTCTTAGCAGTACAGATTGGGGACAACTCTAAAGTAGTTGTTGATGAAAAATGCTGTTCATACTCAGAGAAAAAAACTGATCTTATCCAAATGCAGATTGAAGTATACTTTATTTTTTAACTTTATTTTTCTTCAGGGTTTGGTTGTTTGTTGTTTTTTTAGCTGTTTTATTTCACAATCTGAATATTATGGGAATGTTTTTCATGACTACACATGTATAATCTATATTTAATTGCTTGTATTCTATTTGGATAAAGGTGTGAAAAAGGGAAGAAAGAAAAATATCTGGAATTCAAAATTTTAAAAACTAATATTAAAATTATTTTACATGTAACTGGTAAGAATAAAATCCTAAATACATTTTTACAAAGGAAAAAAAAAGCGTAATTTGACACAAACACTAGATTTATGAAGAAAGGATATGAAAATATTTGAAGAAGAATAGAGAGGAATCCATCATTTAAAATTCTAGAGACCAAACCAGTCCAAGAAGAATGGAACATTATGAAGAATGAAATACTTAATATAAGGAAACTACTCCACTAAGGATGAAAAGCAACAATTAAAATCTGGTTTTGTATCTATAATTTGGGCAATATTACATAAAGAATAATAATTAGAGAGAAGTAGACATTTTTCTTAGGGTTGGAGATAGAGAAAAATAATTCAAAAATTGAGAATTCTTAAAAGAGATATATTGAATTTATATTACTAATATTTTTCTCTGACAAGAAGAATGATCTCAGACTTTTAATGAGCATATAAATACATATCTAAGACCTAAGAAATGAAGGAAAAAATAGAAATATCATAACTGTCCTTAATGAATTCAGAAAAACCAGTATAGATTAAGTCCATTCCAAGAGACTGAAAGATAGAGTATATATGACTACCAAATCATTGGTACTGGCATTTAGATGACTTTGTAGAGCAGCAGATGTGCCTCAGTTGCAGAAAGATCAATGTTTTTCTAACTTACAAGAAATGGGGGAGGAATAACAAAGTCTTTAAATCAAGGGCTATTGAGCTTTATTTTAATTCTGGATAAAATTGTAGGACACATATTAAAGGGATATTTAGTGAACACATACAAAGGAAGCATTTATCACAAAAAGCTAAAGTAGTGTGGTCCCAGTGAAAACAGTTTATGCTAAATTGACTTTGTTGTTTTGTTTTACTGTTACTTGCCAAAAATCCCATATCAGCAGATTAGGGGAAACATGCCAGTGGGGAATAAAAGAAATCTCTTGAAAAAAAAATCATTATTTAAGGTGAAAAATAGTTTTTAGCTTCAATGTTCTTTCTTGTATTCTACCCTCTAAAATTTAGTTTTGTGGAGATTAGTACAATATAAGAGCCTTCAAGCTTTTATGTACACTACTGTTATCAAATAGTCTGCTTCATTCAAACATAGACTCAGTGACCTAAAGATAGTGGCAAAGAGTCTGCAACCTGGAGAAAATGGTTTTAAAAAATCAATGAAGTTGAAGTCCTTATTTTTATTCAAATTCAATATTCAGCTTTTTTTGTATTGATTTTTTATTGCATATATATATTGGAAATAAACTTGTGATTTCATTGATATAGAATTTATGGAATTCACTATCTACTCTGCAACTTATTGCCTTAGAAATCTGCTTAGATCAATGAGAGATTAAATGGCTTGCCCTGGGACCAGTCTTCTATGTATTATCTACTAGGCAACAGCATTGTTCTTCAAGTAGATTTAGTAACAGATTGGATAAATATTTAGATTTCTAATGTTGAATTACTGTTTTTTGTTTTTTTGTTTTTTTTGCTGATTTATACGTTTTTGTCTTCCCTGCTCTGTTTTATGATGAGTAAAATGTATACTTAGTCTTTCATGTTCTGGAAAAATTATTCTATTTCTTTAAGGATTTTTAAAATTACCATAAAAACCTAATGATTTAGTCATGTATTAGAATTCATAGTTTTTCCTCATCCTTCTAGTGAACAAGTCTTTATCATCCTTTACACATTCTTCTGGGAAATTTCACTATAAAAGCTAACATTTCTCTAGGTTAAACTATGTTAGTTAAATTGTCTGGAAATTAGCTAGACTCAGAGAGCCATGTTAAAATTCTTATAACAGCATATTCAGTGAAAGAAAATCACATTGTCAAGTAGAAGTTTTCCTGAAACTAATAGCTTTTTTGGAGGCTTTACCCTGAAGTACAAATTGTTTTCTTCATGTAGTAGAAATTCACCTTTCTTTTTAAAAACTACAAAATGTACAAAATAGTTAGATGAGATTCTGCATCTCAAGCCATCAACGTTTAAGAATTTATTAACTACTGTGACAGAGTTCCAAATTATATCTATTCATTCATCCATCCTATCCACACATACATACATATACACATCACACACATACATATATGTATATATAGGTATGTAATATATGCATGTATAATGTGTATCTACACATATAAATACATACTTATTTTAGTAGCAAAAAACACAATGCATGTGTGTGTGTAAATAATAGAGTAAGGTTTCATAGAAAAATCATATTAAGTTGTTTTTGAAGAAAAGCAGCATTGTCAGACTTCGAGGTGAGGGGAAAGGATATTCCAAGCATAGGAGAAATCATATGCAAAGGCAGTTAGAACTGAGAGGCAGTGACATTTGTGAACTGAAAAATGCCAGTATTACTGAAATCAAGTGTATATGAAGGGGAAGTCATATATAGTAAGGCTGGATCTAGGTTCTAAGTACTTGAAATGTTACATTGAGGAGTCTGCATTTGATTCTAGAGGCAAAACGGTACCCCTCACATTTAACGAATTGGGGAATAATATGGCCAGAACTATCTTTTACAAATATCAGGCAGGGAGGCAATTGCAAAAGTTCAGGTAAGAGATGTTATGGGTCTTAACTAGGGAAATAAAGATAGAACTGACAAGATTTGGCCACTGACTTCTTACAGGCTAAGACCTGAATTTAAATATGAACATTGGAAATATTGACTTAAATAGAATTCTATATGAAGAGATGGTAAATGTTATCTAGTCTAATTTATGTGCTTTCCAGATGAAGATCATGTGTCTCAAGAGGGAGAGAGATTACTTTAAAGTCTTATAACATTTAGATAAGAAAGTCAGGATTTGAAAACAAATCTAGTTCTATATCTTGCTTTTTGTTTCGCCATGCTCCCTTTAAAAATATTTTCTCTTTGTTCAATTACTTCAATGTCACAATCTCTAGATCTTCATCATAGCTTGGAATCTATCTTGTATTTCTTCTGAATTAACTCAGTTTGATTTTGCTCATAGAGCACAACACCTTCTCTGATAAAGGCATGTCATGTTGGGCAGTCCTGTCTCTCCCATGCCATACAATCAATACTACAGTTTTTAAAGGAGATCTTGGTGGTATCTTTCTATTGTATTTTCTGACCTCCCACATGAGCTATTGCCCTAAGTGAGTTCTCCATGATATATATATATATATATATATATATATATATATATATATATATAAGCAAGTGTACATTTGGCATTCCAACAATGTGGCCAGCCCAAGACCTGTAGTTTCTGCACTGTTAATTTCAAGAAAGGACCTCAGTGCATGGAATCTTATACTGTAATGATCTTCAGAGTCTTCTTAAGTCAAATTTCAAATGAAATATTTCATTAGAAAAACAAAACAACTGACCTAGGAATAGATCTAGGAGGGGCAATCTAAAAATTATTGGACTACCTGAAAGCTATAATGAAAAAGAGTTAGGACAACATCTTTCTCGAAATCATCAAGAAAAATTGCATTGATAGCCTAGAGCCACAGGGTAAATCATTGAAAGAAGCTCCTGTCACCTACTGAAAGAGACCCCAAAATAAAAATTCCAAGGAATATAGGAGCTAAATTTCAGAATTTTGAGATCAAGGAGAAAATACCACAAGCAGCCAGAAGGCAGTAATTCAGATATTGAAGAACCATAATTAGGATTAACCAAGACCTAGCACCTTTTACACTAAAGGATCAGAGGATCTATAATGTAATATTTCAAAAGGCAAAAGAGATTGGACAACAACCAAGAATCAACTACTCAAAAAAAAAATTAAACATTATCTTTCAGGGGAAAAAACATACATTCAAAGAAATGGGGGATTGTCAACCATTTCTGATAAGAAGTGAACAGAAATTTTGATCCTGAAATACAAGACTCAAGAGAAGCATAAAAAGGTGAATGGACGAAATGAAAACAAACAAACAAAAAAAAAAAACCTTTTTTTTTTTTAAGTTAAAATGTACGGGAAGATGATATGTATAATTCTTGAGAACTATATCTTTTTAATTGGAGAGTTTATGGCAAAGAACAATTTAGGGATTGCTGCTACAGTTCAAATTGATAGTGTTGAGGGCCATGTTAGGATAATAGAAATTGACAGGAAGTCTAAAGTCTAAAACCAAAACATCCATATTTCCTTCAGAGTTCTGCTGCCTCATTCTGCAGTACTCTTTGGAATCTCCCATTCAAAAAATACCTTTTTTGCTTGGAAAAAAAGAGAATTGTTATCTTTGTTAAGGTAGTTAAAAGATATTTTATATTACCTAGAGTTCTTTTAAATGGAATTTCTCTTTGTATCTCTTGCTGCTGGGCTTTGTTGGTAAAATATAAAAATGCTGATGATTTATGTGGATTTATTTTGTATCTTGCAATTTTGTTAAAGTTGTGAATTGTTTCCAGTAGTTTTTTAGTTGATTCTGTAGGATTCTCTAAGAATACGATCATATCATCTGCAAAGAGTGAAAACTTGGTTTCCTCATTACCTACTCTAATACATTTAATCTCCTTTTCTTCTCTTATTGCTAAAGCTAACATTTCTAATACAATATTGAATAGTAATGGTGACAGTGGGCAACCTTGTTTAATCCCTGATCTTATTGGGAATGATTCTAGTTTATACCCATTACATCTAATGACTATTGATAATTTTTAATAGATGCTATTGATCATTTTAAGGAAAACTCCATTTATTTCTATACTCTCTGGTGTTTTTAAATGGAATGGGTGGAATATTCCTTGGAGTTTTTATTTTAGGGTCTTTTTCAGAAGGTGTTCAATGAATTCTTTCATCGCCTATTTTACCTTCCGGTTCTATTACTTCTGGGCAGTTCTCTTTGATGATTTCCTGTAAAATTGTACTAGGCTCTTTTTTCCATCATAATTTTCGGGTAGTCCAATGATCTTCAGGTTATCTCTCCTAGATCTGTTTTGCAGGTCTGTTATTTTCTAGTAAGTAGTTGACATTTTTTCCAATCATCCATTTTTTTTTTTTTTGGTTTTGCTTGACTGATTCTTGATGTCTCAATGAATCAGTCATTTCTATTTATTCAGTTCTGATTTTATTGAGTTATTTTCTTCATTAGCTTTTTTTACTTCTTTTTGTATATGTCCAATTGAGTTTTTAAATGAGTTGTTTTGCTCTATGGAATTTTTTTTCCCATTTCACTATTTTTTTTTTTTAGTGAGTTATTTTCTTTTTCCAATTCACAAATTCTATTTCCCTGTACTTCTTGGGAGTTTTTTGCCTTTTCCAATTCACATTTCAGGAAGTTGTTGCTCTCTTGCATAGCTTTTCTTTCCTTTCCCCATTTTTCTTCTAGTTCTCTTTTAAGGTTTTTAATAGTTTTTTTCTAGGAAAGTCCTTTGTACTGGGGACCAACAGTTGTCTGGAGACTGTCTGCTATTAGTCTCCTTGGGGTTGAAAAGCTGCTCTCTTTCTATATAGAAGCTATAGATTGTCCTTTTAATTTTTTTTGCTCTTTTTTTAAAGCCTATAGGGTCTGCCTTCAGGGCCAGGAGGTTACCAGCTTCCTCAGCAGAGCAGTGATAGGTGTATGGACCGGTAATTGTCCTGCCAACTGGCTACAAAGAGCATGGAGGTACTGGAGTGCTCTGGGAAAGAGTTCCCCATCTGGAAGTAACTCAGACCTGCAGGGCCAAGCTGGGAAAGTGCCTGCAAAGAACCTTCCTGTGCCGGTTAACAACTGCCCTGGGCTAGATGCTGAGCAGTGGAAGTTTCACTACCTCAAGTCAAATCCCATCCTGGGGCTGTTGGTATTAGCAGCTGAGCAGTGAATAGCCCTGCAGGAACAGGAAATGTCTCTGCCCTAGGAAGCACAGTCTGCTGGGGAAGTTCTATTGCCCCAGGCTGTGCCCCACTGCTGTGCAGATCTGTGCACCCTATCCCCACCCCATGCAAAAGCCCTGTACTGCAGGGCTTTGTTACGGGTCTGCCTGAGTCACTTTTGGGTTTGAGTGATTAAAGCCAGATCGTGTTAGGTTATGGCATTTTTTAGAGTACCCTCTGTTTTAGGCTTTAATTTCTCTGCCAGTTTACTGCTTTATAATCAAGGCAGAGCAGTTAGCCTATAACAGAATCATCCCTATAACTTCTCTAGCCACAGAGATTACCCCCATCCCTGGTGTGCTCAGAATGCTAGTTTCTCCCTGCCTGTGCTGGTCTGTTCCTGGCCCCTCAAGGACAAAATTTCCTGGTGATCTTCCAGATTATCTTTGGCTGGTAAATTGTGTGCTTCTAATCTTCATGAATTTTAGCAGCCAAGCACTCTTTTTGAGGCTGAATTTAATAGCTGGTTGAGGGGATGAGAGGAGCTTAGAAAGTTGTGTGTGCCTTCTCCACCATCTTGGCTCTGCTCCCTTTATCTGCATCTATTGAGAAAAACATGATTTTTGTTAGATAACAATTATACTAATAGTTTTTCTAATATTGAATTAGCCCTACATTCCTGGTATAAATCTTACTTGGTCATAATGTATTATCCTGGGGATATCTTTCTATACTCTCTTTGCTAATATTTTATTTAAGATTTTTGTATTGATGTGGTATATTATTCTGTTTTGACCCTATCTGATTTAAATATCAGCATCATATCTGTGTCATTAAAGGGATTTGGTAGGATTCCTTTTCCTATTTTTCCAAATAGTTTGCATAAGATTGGAAATAATTGTCTTCAAATGTTTGGTAGAATTCACATGCAAATCTATCTAACCCTGGCAATTTTTTCTTAAGGGGTTGATAAATACCTTGTTCAATTTCTTTTTCTAAAATAGGACTATTTAAATAATTTATTTCTTCTTCTGTGAATCTGGGAAATCTATATTTTTGTTAGTATCTAAGCTTGTTCTCTTTTGGCACATTGATTGCAACGTCCTCCAGGTCTTCATAAAGATATTTTTCATTGACCTTCTCAGGGTTTGTTATGGTGGGAGCATAAGCACTGATGCAATTTTCTTGCAAGTGACAATCACATTGCCATGAGACTGTAATTCACTTCTTTTGGAAGGTATATAAGTATGTTTACTTAACTTGTTTGATTGCAAAACCTATAGCAGTTTCACAATGCTCCCCTTCACAATAGCCACTTCTGAAAAATACACATCCAGTTTTGACTTCAATAAGTGGCCTTCATTTGCTAACCTTGTATCACTCATCATTACTGTTTGTATATCCTACCTATTAAGTTTTTTGTTGTTGTTTTGTTTTTGCAACAAGAGATGTTCATTTTTCAAGTATACTGGATTTTATGTTGTTTCTAAGTGTTCTTTGTAACAATGGTGAGTTGAATCAACTTTGCAAAAGTTTTTGTTCATGTTTTAGTGTTTTGACTGCAAGATATGAGCTCCCTACCTGCCATGGTGATCAGGCCAGATTTGAGTGAGCAGACTATTTTAAAGCACTTTTTCTAGCACTTTTCTCACACATCAAAGTGAGCTATGTGAACCTTAAGAGGCTACTCAGACACCCAATGGACTAACGGATCCTCTGCTAGGTCCAGTGAAAAGATAACCCTATGGCTTGGACGGCCTTTGTGCAGGGTTGTGACTACAGCTCTCAATATATTCCTATCTGCTACTTCATCATTTTTCTATCACCAAAAGACTTTGAGCAAGGTTGAAATGATAAAATGATATGGTGATGACTTTTGATTTATGCAGAAGGTAGATTTAAATGAGGCAGAATTGCACAAAGTCATTGATCTCACTACAATTTCTTGGAACCACAGATGAGAATTAGGTAGATTAAGTGGACACCAAAGATGGAAAGCAGCCCTGTAAATGGTTTGGAATCTCTTACCTCAGAGGTACTAGTCTTCCCTAAACATACTCTACACCCTAATTGATTTAAATTCAAGTAGCAAAGCCAGTGAAACAGTATACTCAATAACTGCAGAAATGACAATATAAAGAACAATTATCATGAAAAAAGTTGAAAATTAATGTTGCTAAATTAAAAAGTCCAGAAGAAAAATAACAACAAGAAGAAAAAGAAGAATAAGAAGAAGAAGGAGGAAGAAGAATTTTATTTTAAAAAGAATAGACTATTGCTTCCAACTAAAGACCACTTAACTACAACTCCTTCTGATTGCAGCAACTACTTTAATCAGGGATAAAAATGAACTATGCAGAAAGCCAACTTGGTAGGCTGAGAGACATGATGACATTGAGCCTGTGTGAAGTCTATAACTGAGCAAGGAGGTGTATTATCCAATGAAGAAAGGAATCTTCTATTGCTTCCAAAAATATTGTAAGGTCCCAAAGGTCATCTAGAAGGTTGTCTTAAGTAGTGAGCAAAAGATGGAAAGTGCTAAGAAAAAAACAACAGTAGATGGCTCAATAATAGAGAAAATTGAGACTAAACTAAGATATCTGTAATGATGTACTATGTCTTTTGGGAAAGGTCTTGATCCTAATGTTTCACAAGAAGAAAGCAAAGTTTTCTATTTGAAAATAAAGACTACTTTTTATTTGCCTAAGGTTGCTGCCGGTAATGAAAAAAAAAATGAATAGTGGATCAATCATGACAAGCATATAAAGAAATATTTGAAATAAGTAAAAAAGGGATGACAGCCAATGTATCATGTAAGATCAAGTCTGGCCTTGAACTTCTCTGTGTTTTATTATGTCCAGAACTGTCCAGAAAAAACTTGCAACCTTGCAAAGACAATTTTTGATGAAGTCATTGATGAACATCATGATTTAGTGAGGAAACATACAAAGATAGCACAGTAATAAGGCAATTACTAAGAGACAACTTGACATTGTGGACATTGGAAACCCAACAAGATAAAGGTGAAGCAGGCAAAAGAAAGGAGAATTAAATAATCTTCCAACTTCTGTCTGCTTCATTCTAAAATTTAAACACTGAATCATTTGTACATATTATCCATACTATCCCACAACTATCTTTTATTTACAATTTATGACAGGTTTATGTTACTTCTATTTGAATTTTTATATTTCCCCATATAGGTTTTTATATTTAATATTAAGTGAGTAGAACTAGTGAACATTTGGGGAGTTGTCTTTTTTCATCTGAGGGGATATGAAATTTTAAAATACATTTTACATATTTGGCATAGTACTTAAAACAGGTTCCTTGTTTAAGCAAAGAAAATTCACATATTGGCCTGTCATGGGGGGAAGGGAGACTGCATAAAAGGAGAAGCAGTTCCAACCATAGTAGTAGTTGTTGTGGATACTTTAGAGGTGGAGTCCTTATGGTTGTGATAAAAACAGCTGTCCAGTATGTATTATATATCATTCCATGTGTACACAATCTCAATATAAACATCTTTATGATTGCCGCTGCAAAAATTTTCCTTAAGACAAAATTTTAACCCAGTGAATTTGCCCTGAAGAAGAGGATAAACAGTTTAAATTTCATCATTTCTAAAGTTACCTGTTATTTTTACTACATTCATTTTTTATATATTTAAGTGGTTAAGTAATCTAAAAGTAAATGAACAAGTAAATATGCAATAAAAATGAGTCTCTTGATATTTATAAAGCCACTTTATAGTAAGGCAGGAAAAAAAAAACAAGCAGTCATGTATTTAAATGTTTTTTTAAGATTTTTGCTTTTGTTATTCTTTTAATATTTGCTTGTCATGCATGTACTATAAAAATAGTTCATCAATAGGAAAATAAGTTGAGAGGATAGCTAGCTTTATTTAATATCTTATAAAATTTTCAGGAATAATTGAAGCAAAATTGTTAAAAAACATATGTGTTATGTTTTATGAAAGGACTTTTCAACTCCTTTCTCTATAATTTTTCATGTAAACCAAATCTTTAATTATGAACTTCTCTAAAGGAAATTGTACATTTGAAATATTTACTTCCCACTTAGCTACATAATGGGTTTAAAAAAAAACAAGTTTAAATATAAAATTATCAAATGACTAAAGTTCCATGTGTTACATATTATTCTAAAGATTGTCCCATCTCCACCACAATGATTTTCAGTTTCTCTTTTAAAACAAAGTATGATGATTTGAAAAAAAAAAAACTCATATGTTCTAGGGCAACTAGGTGACACAGTGAGTGGTTAAAGCACCAGCCCTGAAGTCAGGAAAACCTAAATTCAAATCTGGCCTCAGACACTTAATACTTCCTAGCTGTATGGCCCTGGGCAAGTCACTAAACCCCAACTGCCTCAGCAAACAAACAAAAATATCATATGTGCTACTTACCAAAAAAAGGGATGGTATATAATATTTTAGAATGTTTTATAAAGTTGAGGTACTTGTTGAGGGAAAAGCCCTCAATGAGCTATACAAAATGACATCTCTCAAAGGAATCAAATTAGATCATATTTTCAGTTTATAATCTTATATATGTGTGTGTGTATGTGTATACATATACATATATATACATATATATGTGTGTGTATGTACATATTTATATATAATCTGTCCATACTTCTTATCCCATTTCATCATCCATTTGAATATGTCATCTGTCCTGACATGTTCTTCCCTCTTTCTAATATTCCAATTCCTTTTTTCTTCTTCTTGCTCCAGATATAATAAGCAAATAATATCCCTATTGCTTCTGGAAAGGGCATGTCAATTGGCTGCTTATAGACCAGTTCATTATCTTTGTAAAACTTCAGATCAAAATCCCCTTACTTATTCACTATTTCACTTGTATGTTGTCCTCCTTCCCTTCCCACAACCCTTAGAATGTCAGCTCATTAAAGAAAAATGCTGTCTTAAGTATTTATAACCTCAACTCTTGACAGAGCACCTGGCATATTATGAACACTTAAAGAGCTTTTTATCCATATTTTCATTTATTCATTTATATTGTTCTTTTAAAATCCATAATTGTATTTTCTTAGCTTCTTTCAAATTATAGTTGAAACAATGATGAGGTGTGGAAATACGTGAAATTGATGGAGTGCTTTTGTATGACAACATGTTTTTAATACAGTACTAACATCTCCAGGCAGTTGATGGCTCAAGATTAATGTCACAATTAGCATGTGGATGTTTGCTATGCCAACCTCCTGGGTTCAGAACACTTGTAAAGCAGCATGAGCTCAGCTGGGCCTTTCTTTGACATAAATGGCAGAGGTAATATAATCAGATATCTTGTGGACATACAACTGAGATGAGATTTAGGGCTAGACCTCTCATGTAGTAAGATTTTATTTAGAGGAGAAAAGCCCTTCAAAGAGAAAATACTGTTAGCAAGTAAATTTTTAAAAATACTTTATGTAATACTACACAAACAGCAAAAAATCAGATGGTTTATATTCACTCTGCAAGCATTGCTGTAGGCTAATAGGTTACCAACTGATTGTGGTTTAATTCAGTAATTAGGAGTGGAAGAAAAAATTATCTCTAAAAATAGAATGAATACATTTTACATTTGCAGATTTTGGACAGCAATTGAGAACAAAAAAAAATAAATGGGGCTAAAATATGTACTAAAAAAAGTAGTGGGTTTAAAGTTGGGCTCTAAGTTAAGACTTGTGTTTAAGACCCATTTTGGATATCTACTGACTGTGATACCAAGGGAAAGTCATTGAATCTCTCAGTGATATCATCTAATTCTCTAAAATTTGTGAAGCAATTGTCAATCTGCATTGGTAGAAGGAATATTCTCACTGGGATTCCCTCATATTAATGAAATCATGGGTTTATTAATCTTCTCACCAAAAAAAAAAAAAAAAAGATTATCTACTAATCTGTTTGTGATAAAACAGACAGGAGATACATGGTACTATAATTATTATTAGGACTGATCTTTTATAAGTACAGGATGACCAGTTGCTTAAAGTATCGGCGTAAAGAGGATGACTAGCATTCCTTCTACTAAACATCTTAATGATTATTAATTTTCTCCATATGGCAATTGCTCTTAGAGTATCAGATTGAGAGCCCACTATTTTAAAGTGAATGAGTTTGTTAAATAATTTTCATCTCTCCATGAGTGACAAGAAGCATAAGGAATGATATAAAGAGGATAAGAAGAGAAAAAACAACAAAGAAAAAAAATGAAGTCACTAATCAACTAATTTAATTCCCAGTTCATTCCGGGTTAAAATTTTAAACATATATTGAGATATAATTCTGCTCTGTAATTTCATAGGTTGATAGTTCATTATTACATGAATGAAACCCTGAATTCTTGAAGGTGATATCATCAAACCATCCTCAAACCTGCTAGCAGGTTCTATCATCCTAACTATGATCTAGTAACAGCCTGTTCTCTGCAGACCAATGAAGTTAAAATTTTAAAAGTGGATTAGGAGGACAAGAGCTATTAAGGTATGAATTATTTGGCCAAGACATCCAAGAAAGAAAGAAAAAACTCTTAAACCTCTGTCCAGTAATTTTCACTTCTGTAACATCTCTCATATATGCTTTCCTAACTTTTTGGATACACCCCAAACAGGTACATGCCCTAATCCCCTCAAGCCTAAATTATTGTCATAATCTGATGGTTGATCTCACTGCCTGAACTCTCTCCCCACTGCAAATCATCTTCAATTTAGATGTCAAACTGATCTTAACAAAAATTAAGGTTTGAGCATATAATTCCCCATTCAACAATCTCTAGTAATTCTAGTAGCTCTGCTACCTTTAGAATCAAATAAAAAGTCATCTGGATTTTAAAGTTTTTCAAAAGCTGATCCACCTTTCCAGTTTTCTTAAAGCTTACTATCATGTAGGTACTCCATGATCCAGTAAAAGTGACCTCCTTGTTGTTCTTCAAACAAAATATTACCTCACCTCCCAAATTGCAAGAATTTTGACTAGCTAGACCCCATGCCTAGAACTTCCTCTTTCTTAATTCTGACTCCTTCCTTCTTTCGCCTCCATCAATTCTCAGCTAAAGTTCTATCTCCTACAAGGAGACTTCCCAGTTCTCCATAATCTTGGTGCCTTTCCTCTGAGATTAGTCTCAATTTATTTTGTGCATATCACATTTGGACATAATGATTTGCATGTGTTTTCACCATCAGATTATGAACTTCTCAAAGGCAGAGATTTTCTCTTTCTTTGTATCACCAGTCTCTAGAAGGTAGTAGGTACATAAAAATTTTAATTAAGGACAGAGTCATGATGGAAGAGTAGGGGCAGCAATCCAGTCAATTTGTCCAATATTCTCCAAATTTTATTCTCCAAACAATTTTAAAATAACTTCTGAAGAGTAAACAAAAGATTGAAGAGAGACAATTTTCCAGCCTAAGAAAATTTAGGGGGAGGGGGTAGGAGAAATCTGTGATATGAGCTAGAGCCTGGAGTTCACTCAATGGCAGTCTAGTGATGAATCTTGGAAATAGCCATTGTAGCAGTAGCAACAGCTTTGAGATGTCTCAATTCAAAGATGGTAAAGGAGTCAGATAACTATTCAGAAAAAGATAATAGAAGATCTTTTGCTGGGAGGGGATAGAAGACCTGCAGCTCTTTGGTGACAAAGTTCTGGGTTGCATGTTCAGGGTGGAGAGGAGCACTTATTGTCAGTCACAAGGTATTAGGGTCAAAGGACATAGGTCACAGTCAGTGCAACAGAAGTAAACAAGTGAGCAATGCTTGAGATCCCCAGAAGTAGTTTCTGTGAGCAGAGACCGCTTTGTGGGTGGGAATTCTAGCTATACTGAGATTGCTTTGTTAATGGGAGTATCTCCTTCTCTGATTGACTGTGCATGTGACTTCATAGACCCTATGTAAGCTATATGGTGGAGGAAGTCTGTCCCTTTCATCTGGTAGTACCCGAGAGGTTGGAGGCAGGTTGTGAACACATGGGTCTCTCGCAGACCTGGTGTTCAAATGGGAGTCAAAAAAGGTCAGGGCAGAATGTGAACACGTGAAGGTGGCTGTTCTTGAGCGTACTCCCAGTTTTTAAACTGCAGTTTGTGAAACTGGCCAGGGACCTCTGAAGAACTCAGAAACAGTTAAGCTGGGTAAAATTGGTTTATACACTGCAAAAGTCAGTGGCCAGCAAATTTTCTGAGGACTTGGGAATTAGGAGAGCCTGGCAATGTAAAAAAAAAAAAAAAACCAAAACCAAAAAAAAAAAAAAAAACAAGGGAGCAGTGGCTCTGATCACAGTTCTAAAGCAGAGAAATAGTCTAGCCTTTTTGACTGAGGGCAGCTAGGGACCTGTTTACAATATCAGTGCTAAGAAGAGTGCTAACTCTTTTAGTTTCTGAAGAACCATGGTCCCTACTGGGTAAAAATTAGAGCACAGACAGGAGAGCAATCAATACACCTCTCCCTTGATAACACCCACTTTGGAAGCACCAAAAACTTGCAAATCCAACTGTCTCTGAAAAGAGCAACATGAAAAATCCTGAAGCATAGCATAAGTTCAAAGTGAAGAAATAGGCTAGAAAAATGATCAAATGACAAACAACAACAAACAATTTGATAATAAAATCGTATTATGGTGGCAAGGAAGATCCAAACACAAACTCACAAGATAACAGTGAAACTGCTACAACCAAAGCCTCAATGAATCAACAAGTACAAAGGGTTCAAGAACAAAACTGCTGTCATATTCAGATATAGAGCTAATGGACACTAAAGGCAAATTAAAGAATATTTTTTCACTTACTATATTCTTTCTCATATTTTCCCTTTGGATCTTTCTTCATATAAAAATGTTTTGCATGATAACATATGTATAATATATCAAATTGCCTACCATTTTAGGGAGAGGGGAGGGAAGGGAGTGGAAAAAGTAGGAATCAAAATCTTGTAATAATGGATGCTACAATTTGTCTTAACATGTAATTGGGGAAAATATTTAAAAATGAAATTGGTGAAATGGACGAAAAGGTACAAAATTTCATTGAAGAACTCCTTAAAAAGTAGAATTTGCCAAATGGAAAAAGAGATAAAAAATTCTCACTGAAGAAAATAATTTCTTAAAAAGCTGAATTGAGCAAGTGCAATTTATTGACTTTAAGAGACATTAAGAAACATTTTAAAAGGAGCACCTAAGTGATCCAGTGGATATAGCACCAGCCTAGGAGTCAGGAGGACCTGAGTTCAAACTTGTCCTTAGACAACTACTATCAGTGTGACAATAGGCAAGCGCAACCACCAAACAAAAGGAAACAATTAAACAAATTCAAAAGTATATAATAGATTCAAAAGAATATAATAATAAAGAATAATAAAAAAAATTCAAAAGAATAATAACATAGAAGAAGATCTGAAACATCTCACTGGGAAACAACTAACTTAAAAAACAGATCAAGGGGAGATGATTTTTAAATTATTGGATTGTGTGAAAACCCAGAGAAAGAAAATCAAAAATATTTATTGGAATATAGATTCTTTTGGAACTGAGCTTATATCCCTATTTGTATTAGTATATTACTACCCCAGCAGAGGATCAAGCCTACAATAGTTTAACAAATATTTGTTGATTGAGGACTTGAACACAGAGGCCATCTTTTTTTAACAAATGGTCTTCAGACCATTTTACGACCTTCCACATAATTTTATATAGCATCCTTGGTATAAAGTAAAATATGTTTGACTCATATTGATCTTTTAAGGCTTGTGGGATCACTGTAATAAAAACCTTTTCTTCAGTGTCTCCAGAATTCAGAGAAACACTCTAAACATTTTTAAAAGGATTGTCTTCCCTACCTTTAAGGGAAATTGCAATCTTAAAAAATGTTTTCATCTCCCCAGGTCACCAATTCTATTTTTTAAAATGAATATTAGTATATAAAAGATAACATTTGTATTACAACAAAGTTTTTTTAATTATACTTTTTTATTTACAAAATATATGCTTGGGTAATTTTTGTTCCCCCCTCCAAAGTTTTTTAATAGCACATATTTATTTGTGCCTTAGATTTTTCAATTATAATTGAAAGTCAATTGCTTCTCTACAAAAAGAGAGCAGATTTTCAACCCCAAGGAAACTAATAGTAGACAGTCTCCAGACAAAACACCAAAAGGGGGATGTAACTTGGTCCTCATTCACACAAAACTCTCCTAGAAGAAATTATAAAAGATCTTAAATGAGAGCTAGAAGAAAAATGGGGAAAGGAAAGAGAAGTCCTGCAAGAGAGTATGGAAAAGACATAATTTGCTAAAAGAAAAATTTGATAAAGTCGAAAAAGAAAGCAACTCCTGAAATGTGATTTGGAAAAGGTAAAGAACTCCCAGGGAAACAGAATTTGTGAATTGAAAAAGATAAAGAATTCCCAGGAATGTAGGATTTGTGAGTTGGAAAAATATAATAACTCAGTAAAAAAAAAAAAAAAATTAGTGAAATGGAAAAAAAAAATTCCATAGAGCAAAACAAATCATTTAAAAATTCAATTGGACATATACAAAAAGAAGTTAAAAAAGCTAATGAAGAAAATAAGTCATTAAAAATCAGAACTGAACAAATGGAAATGAATGATTCATTGAGACATTAAGAATGAGTCAAGCAAAAACAAAAAAAAAAAAAAAGAAAGAAAGAAAAAAAGAAAAAAAATAGAAAAAAATGTAAAATATCTACTTGGGAAAACAACAGACCTGGAAAATAGATCTAGGAGAGATAATCTGAGGATTACTGGATTTCCTGAAAATTATGATGAAAAAAAAAAGAGCCTAAACACTATTTTACAGGAAATCATCAAAGAGAACTGCCTAGATGTAATAGAATCAGAAGGTAAAATAGGCACTGAAATAATTAATCAAATACCTTCTGAAAGAAACCCTAAAATAAAAACTCCAAGGAATAGTGTGGCTAAATTTCAGAACTATCAGACTAAGGAAAAAATATAAGCAGCCAGAAAAAAAACAAAACAAAAAAAACAATTCAAATACTGAGGAAGCACAATAAGGATCACTAAGGATCTAGCTGCTTCCACATTAAAGGATCAAAGGGCCTGGAATCTGATATTCTGAAAGGGAAAAGAACTTGGAATGCAGCCAAGAAAAAACTGCCCAGCTAAGCAGAGCATTTTCTTCCAGGGAATAAGGTGTACATTTAATGAAACAGATGAATTCCATTTGTTTCTAAGGAAAAAAAAAAAAAAACACAGAACTAAACAATAAATTTGACCACCAACTATAAAACTCAAGAGAAGCAGATAAAAGTAAAAAGAACTCTTTAGAATTATATTCTTTTTATGTACATACATAAAGAGTGCATGTATAATTGATTTTACTGATATAATATAAAAAAGGGAAGTAGAAGTAGAAAGGGGATAGTATCAGGAAAAAGGGAAAGGGAAAGATAAAAAGAGGGAAACTACATCCCACAAAGAGGCAAATGAAAACTATCATATCTGAGGGAATTTAGGGAGGAAGAGGAACATTGTGTGAATCTTACTCTCATCAGATTTGGCTCAAAGAGAAAATAATAGACATATTTGGTTTACAGAGAAACTTCTCTCACCTCATTAAAAAGTATGAGAGGAAAAGGGAAAAGGAAAAGAGTAATAAGGGAAAGGTATAACAAAGGGGAAGGAACTTAAAGGGGGTGGGGGTGATTTTAAAGAGGGAAAGCTGCTTGAGGCAAGTGGTGCCCATAAGTTTAATACTGGAAAGAGGGGTAAGGAGGGAAAGAAAAAGAAAAGCATAACCTGGGGGTAATAAGATGGCAGGAAATACAGAATTACTATTTTAACCATAAATGTGAATGGGAAAACTCTCCTACAAAGAGAAGGAAGATACCAAACTGTATCAAAAATCAAAACCCTACAATATGTTGTTTACAGGAAACACATTTAAAGCAGGGAGATACATACAAAGTAAAGGTAAAAGGCTAGAGCAGAATTTATTATGCTTCAGGTGAAGTCAAAAAAGCAGAAATAGCCATCCTTATCTCAAATCAAGCAAAAGCAAAAATTGATCTAAATAAAAGACATAAGGAAGGAAACTGTATCTTGCTAAAGGGAAGCATAGGCATTGAAGCAATATCAATAGTAAACATATATTCACCAAGTTGTATAGCATCTAACTTCCTAAAGGAGAAGTTAAGAGAGTTGCAAGAAGAAATAGACAGCAAAACTATAATAGTGGGAGATCTCAACCTTGCACTCTCAGAAATAGATAAATCAAACCACAAAACAAATAAGAAAGAAGTTAAAAAGGTAAATAGAATATTAGAAAAGTTAGGAATGATAGATCTCTGGAGAAAACTGAATAGAGGTAAAAAAAAGAATACACATTCTTCTCAGCAGTTCATGGAAACTATACAAAAATTGATCATATATTAGGACATAAAGACATTAAAAAACCTCAAATACAATATAAAATAAAATCATTTCAAATTAATGCAAGAATTAAATGCAGAAAGGCAGAAATAGTAAATACTTTCTTTTCAAATCACGATGCAATAAAAAACTACATTCAACAAAAAGCTAGGAGTAGATAGGCCAAAAAGTAATTGGAAACTAAATAATCTCATCCTAAAGAATGAATGGATGAAACAGCAAATCATAGATACAAGCAATAATTTCACCCAAGAGAATGACAACAATGAGACATCATACCAAAATTAATGGGATGTAGCCAAAGCAATAATAAGGGAACATTTTATATCTTTAGAAGCTTATTTGAATAAAATAGAGAAAAGAAGATCAATGAATTGGGTTTGCAACTTAAAAAGCTAGGAAAAAAGCAAATTAAACCTCCCCACCCCAATCAAATACTAAACTTGAAATTCTAAAATTAAAAGGAGAAATTGATCAAATGAAAGTAAAAAAAAAAAACAAAAAAAAAACTTGAATTAATAAATAAAACTAAGAGTTGGTTTTATTAAAAAAATAAATAAATAAAATGGATAAACCTAAGATAAATCTGATTAGATAAAAGAAAGAAGAAAATCCAATTGTTAGTCTTAAAAATGAAAAGGGAGAACTTTCCACCAATGAAGAGGAAATTAGAGCAATAATTAGGAGTTAGTTTGCTCAACTTTATGCCAGTAAATTTGATAACCTAAGTGAAATGGATGATTACCTTCAAAAATATAGGCTTCCCAGATTAATTAAATTGCTTAAATAGTCCCATTTTATAAAAAGAAATAGAACAAGCTATTAATCAACTCCCTAAGAAAAAATCCCCAGGACCAGATGGATTTACATTTGAATTCTACCAAACATTTAAAGAACAATTGACTCCAATGTTATATAAATTATTTGAAAAATAGGGAATGAAGGACTCCTACCAAATTCCTTTTATGACACAGATATGGTACTGATACCTAAACCAGGTAGGTTGAAAACAGAGGAACAAAATTATAGACCAATCTCCCTAATGAATGTTGATGCTAAAATCTTAAATAAAATATTAGCAAAAAGATTACAGAAAATCATCCCTGGCATAATATATCATAACCAAGTAGGATTTATACCAAGAATGCAGGCCTGGTTCAATATTAGGAAAACTATTAGCATAACTGACTATATCAATAACCAAATTAACAAAAACCATATGATCATCTCAATAAATAAAGAAAAAACATTTGATAAATTCCAACATCCATTCCTATTAAAAAACATTTGAGAGTATAGGAATAAATGGACTTTTCCTTAAACTAATCAGGGACATCTATTTAAAACCATCAGTAAGCATCATAATGGGGATAAATTAAAACCATTCCCAATAAGATCAGGAGTGAAACAAGGCTGCCCACTATCACCATTACTATTCAATATTGTATTAGAAATGCTAATTTTGGCAAAAAGAGTTGAGAAAGAGCTTAAAGGAATTAGAGTAGGTAATGAGGAAACCAAACTAACTCTTTGCAGATGACATGATGGTACATTTAGAGAACCCCAGAGATTCTACTAAAAATGTATTAGAAATAATCCACAACTTTAGCAATGTTGCAGGATACAAAATAGACCCACATAAATCATCATCATTCTTATATATCACTAACAAAATCCAACAGTTAGAGTAACAGAGAAATTCCATTTAAAGTAACTGCCAATAGTATAAAATATTTAGGAATCTATCTGCCAAGGGAACCTCAAGAACTATATGAACAAAACTAATAAACACTTTCCACACAAATAAAGTCAGAGCTAAACAATTGGAAAAAATATTAAGTGCTCTTGGATAGGTCGAGCAAAAAAATAAAGATGACAATATTACCTAAACTAATATATTTATTTAGTGCTATACAAATCAGATTCCCAAAAAACTATTTTGATGACCTAGAAAAAATAACAACAAAATTCATCTGGAAGTACAAAAGCTCAGGACTTTCAAGGGAACTAATGAAAAAAAAAAATCAAATGAAGATGACCTAGCTGTACCAGATCTAAAACTATAGTATAAAGCAGTGGTCACCAAAACCATTTGCTTTTGGCTAAGAAATAGACTAGTTGCTCAGTGGAATAGTTTAGGTTCACAGGACAAAATAGTCAATAACTTTAATAATCTAGTGTTTTATAAACCCAAAGACCCTAGCTTTTGGCATAATAATTCAGTTTGACAAAAACTGCTGTGAATATTGGAAATTAGTATAGCAGAAACTAGGCATTGATCCACACTTAACACTGTACACCAAGATAAGGTTAAAATGGGTTCATGATCATCAAACAGAATGAGATTATAAATAAATCAGAAGAATATAGCATAATTTACCTCTCAGAACTGTGGTAGAGGAAGGAATTTGTGACCAAGGAAGACTTAGAGATCATTATTGATCACAAAATAGAAAATTTTGATTATGTCAAATTGAAAAGCTTTTGTACAAACAAAACTAATGCAGGCAAGATTAGAAGGGAAGCAATAAACTGTGAAAATATTTTTATAGTCAAAGATTCCAAAAAAGGCCTCATTTCCAAAATATATAGAGAATTGACACTATTTGTAGCCATATGAAAAGGTGCTCCAAGTCATTATTAATCAGAGAAATGCAAATTAAGACAACTCTGTGATACCACTACATAACTCTCAGATTGGCTAGGATGACAGGAAAAGATAATGCTGAATGTTGGAGGGGATGTGGGAAAACTGGGACACTGATACATTGTTGGTGGAATTGTGAATACATTCAGCCATTCTAGAGAGCAATTTGGAACTATGCTCAAAAAGTTATCAAACTGTTCATGTCCTTTGATCCAGCAGTGTTACTACTGGGCTTATATCCCAAAGAGATCTTAAAGAAGGGAAAGGGACCTGTATGTGCAAAAATGTTTGTGGCAGCCTCTTTATAGTGGCTATAAACTGGAAAGTGAGTGGATGCCCATCAATTGGAGAATGGCTGAATAAATTTTGGTATATGAATGTTAGGGAATATTATTGTTCTATAAGAAATGACCAGAGGAGAATTTCAGGAAGGCCTGGAGAGACTTACATGAACTGATTCTGAGTGAAATTAGCAGAACCAGGAGATCATTATATACTTCAAAAACAATACTGTATGATGATCAATTTTGATGGACAATGCTCTCTTCAACAATGAGATGAATCAAACCAGTTCCATTTGTTCTTCAATAATGAATAGAACCAGCTACACTCAGCAAAAGAACTATGGGAAATGAATGTGACCCACTTCATAGCATTTCTAATCCCTCTGTTTTTGTCCATTTGCATTTTTTATTTCCTTCTCAGATTAATTTTACATTATTTCAAAGTTTGATTCTTCTTGTGCAGCAATATACCTGTATGGATATGTATACATATATTGTATTTAACATATACTTTAACATAATTGTTGGTCTACCTGCTCTCTGGGGAAGGCAGTAGGGGAAAGGAGGGGAAAAGTTGGATCAGAAAGTTTTGCAAGGGTCAATATTGAAAAATTACCCATGCATATATCTTGTAAATAAAAAGCTATAATATTTTTTTAAAACATATAATATTTCATTTTATACTAGTTACACATCAGGAAAATTTTAGCATTCATTTTTGCAAGTTTCTGAGTTCCATGTTTTTATCCCTCCATCCCTCTGCTCTCCCCTTCTGACTATGGTAACCAGGTTGATATAGCTTCTGCAGTAATAAGTGTAAATTAAATTATTATACTTATTTATTAAATATATATATATATATATATAACCACCGTGCAGCGTTATGCAAAAATATTTCCATATTAGTCATAGTTTTGAAAGAAGAAATAGATCAAAAGAAAAAAAAATGAGAGAATAAGTGGGAAAAATATACCTTGATCTGTGTTCAGAATCTCTTAGTTCTTTATTTGGATGGGGGTAGCATTTTCATAATGAGTCCTTTGTCCTTGTTTTGGATCATTATATTGCTGAGAAGACTTGAATTTTTCATGATTGGTCATCATAAAACATTGCTGTTACTTGTGCACAATGTTTTCCAGATTCTGCTAATTTCATTTTTATCAGTTTTTATAAGCTTTTCCAGATTTTTTTCTGAAACATGCCTGTGTATCATGACTTGCTGCACAATAATATTACATTACATTCATATATCATAACTTCTGCAGCCATTCCCCAATTGATGGACATCACCTCAATTTCCAATATTTTGCCACCATGAAATAGATTATAAATATTTTTTTGCACATGTAGAAGTTTTTTTTTCCTTTTTTATGATCTCTTTGGGATATAGAACTAGTAGTGATGTTACTGGATCAAAGAGTATGAAAACTTTGGTTGCATTGGGGCACAGTTTCAAATTATCCTCCACAATGATTGAATCAATTCATAACTCCACAAACAATGCATTAGTGTCCCAATTTTTCCACATCCTCTCCCACATTTATAATTATCTTTTCTTGCCATCTTACATAATTTGATAGTAGGAAGGGGAAACTCAATTTAAATATGTTATATATTTATCAATCAAAAGTGATCTAGAGACTTCTGAGGGTGGAGCCAAGATGGCAAAGATGACACATATCTTTCTCTGACCTTCTCTACAACCCTCAAACTAATTAGCAAATCCAGCCTCTGAATTAGCTCTTGACCGGCAGAACCCACAAATATTGAGAGTGCAGCAAACTGTCAGCAGAAGACAATTTCAAAAATCACCAGAAAAGGTTGGTTTCAATTGGAAACAGGAGGGAGGCAGCCAAGTACAAGGCTGAGTATAAATGCCAGCACAGACTCCCAGGGTAGTGCAGTCTCCACATGCCAGGGAATCTGTGGGAGGAAACAGACCAGACTGTTTCAATTGGAAACAGTAGGGAGGCAGCCTATACAATCAGCTGACCACAAACACCAGTGTAGACAGTGCAGAGTTCCTGGGTCAGTGAGGACTATGGGGGTGGTGTGGACTCCACGTGGAAGAGAATCTATAGGAATCTTCAGCAGTGTTGGCCACTCTGCCCTGGTTGCAAGCCAGTAGATCAGCACAGAAGTTATAAAACACCCAACACAAACACAAAAGGTAAATAGTGAACCCCCAAATACTAGAATCTCAATAGGACCTGGCCACATCCATCTAGCACTGGAAGTGAATCAGTACTAACCCAGCACAGCCCTGGCCACTTGAAAAACCTCCCCCACTGAAAAGCAGACCTTAACTTAAAAAAAAAGAAGTAAAAACGTAAAGAGGACTCTGATGATAGACAGCTTCTATAGTGAAAGAGAACAGATTTCAATCCCTGAGGAGACTAAAGACAGATTGTTGCCAGATGAAGCCCCAAAAGTTGACATATCATGATCCCGATCACATAAGACTTATTGAAGAAATTAAAAAGGATCTTAAAAGAGAGCCAGAAGAAAAATGGAGAAAGGAAATGAAAATTTTGCAAGAGGGTATGGAAAAGGCATATTTCTCATTAAAGGATAGATTTGATAAAATGGAAAAAGAAGCAACTCCCAGAAAAACAGAATTAGTGAAACAGAAAAAGAAAATAACTCTTTAAAAAACAGAATTTGTGAATTGGAAAAGGTAAATAACCCCCAAGAAAACAGAATCTGTAAAGTGGAAAAAGAAAATAACTCCTTAAAAAACAGAATTTGTGAAATGGAAAAAAAAATCCATAGAACAAAACAACTCATTTAAAAATTCAACTGGACAAATACAAAAAGAAGTAAAAAAAAAAGTAAATGAAGAAAATAATTTACTAAAATTCATAATTGAATAAATGAAAATAAATAACTCAATGAGACAAAAAGAATCCATCAAACAAAATTTTAAAAAAATGAAAAAAAAATAGAAAAAAATTGTAAAGCTGGTAAAAAAAAAATTGTACCTAATTGGGGGGAAAAAAAACAACAACTTGGAAAATAGATCTAGGGGAGACAATCTAAGGATTGTTGGATTCCCTGAAATACATGATGAAAAAAGAGCCTAGAACACTATCTTTCAGGAAATCATCAAAGAGAACTGCCCAGATATCATAGAATCAGAAAGTAAAATGACCATTGAAAGAATTCACCAAACACTTCCTGTGAAGAAACTTGGAACGCAGTCAAGAATAAATTACCCTGCTAAACTGAGCATTTTTCTTCAGGGAAGAAGATAGACATTCAATGAAACTGGTGAGTTTCATTCATTTTTGATGAAAAGACCAGAGCTAAAAAAAAATAAAATAAAATAAGACCTCCAAAAATGGAACTCAAGAGAAGCATAAAAAGGTAAAAAGAAAAAAGAAACTTTTGAGAACTATTTCTGTTATGGGTATACATAGAGAGTACATGTATAATCTGATTTTACTGTTATAATATAAAAAAAGAAACTAGAGATGGAAAGGAGATTGTAAAAGAAAAAAAGGGGGGAAGAAGAGATAAAATGAGGGAAATTACATGTCAGGAAGAGGCAAAGAAAACATATTATAATTGAGGAAAGAAGGGAGGGTGACGGATATTGTCAGAATCTTACTCTCATCAAATTTGGCCCAAAGAAAGAATGTTAAATATATTTGGTTTCACTGAGAAAAATCTTTCATCTTATAGAAAAGTAAGAGGGAAGAAGGGAAAAGGGAAAAGGTAGGCTAAATAGAAGGGAAAAGAGAAATAGTAGGAGAAAGGTATATGAAATAAAGAGGGTCTCTAAAGGGGGAGGACTGCTTGAGGCAAATAGTGCTCATAAGTAAAATACTGGAAAGGAGAGGAAGGGGTAAAGGAAAGAGAAAAGTATAATTTGAAGTTAATAAGGTGGCAGGAGATACAGAATTAGTAGTTTTAACTGTAGATGTGAATGGGGTAAACTCTCCCCATAAACGTAAGTGGATAGCAGACTGGATTAAAACCCAGAATCCAACAGTAGGTTGTTTACAAAAAACACATTTAAAGCAGGGTGATACAGAGTAAAAGTAAAGGGCTGGAGGTGAAGTAAAATAAGCAGGGATAGCCACCCTGATCTCAGATCAAGCAAAAGCAAAAATTGATCTAATTAAAATAAATAAGGAAGGAAACTATATCTTACTAAAGGGCACCATAAATAATGAAGCAATATTGATATTAAACATATATGTATCAAGTGGTGTAGCATCTGAATCCCTAAAGGAGAAGTTAAGAGAGTTGCAAGAAGAAATAGACAGCAAAATATAATAGTGGGAGATATCAATCTTGGTCTCTCAGAAGTAAATCAAACTACAAAATAAATAAAAAAAGAAGTTAAAGAGATAAATAGAATACAGGGAAAAAATATATATGATAGCTCTTTGGAGAAAATTGAATGAAGACACAAAGGAGTACACTTCCTTCTTGGCAATTCATGGAACCTATACAAAAATTGACTATATATCAGAACATAAAAATTTCAAAATCAAATGTAGAAAGGCAGAAATAGTAAATGCATCTTTTTTAGATCATGATTTAAAAAAATTACATTCAATAAAGGGTCAGAAAATAGACCAAAAAGAAATTGGAAAATAAATAATCTCATCCTAAAGAATGAATGGATGAAACAACAAATCATAGATACAATCAATAATTTCATCCAAGAGAATGACAATAATGAGACAACATACCAAAATGTGTGGGATACAGCCAAAGTGGTAATAAGGAGACATTTTATATCTCTAAATGCTTACTCATTGCATAAAATAGAGAGAGAAGATCAATAAATTGGGCTTGCAATGAAAAAAGTTAAAAAAAAGAACAAATTAAAAAAAACCCAAAATACCAAACTTAAAATTCTAAAAAAAAAAAAAAAAAGGAAAAATCAATAAAATTGAAATAAAAAAAACTATTGAATTAATAAATAAAACTAAGAGTTGGTTTTATGAAAAACCCAATAAATTAGATAAACCTTTACTTAATTTGATTAGAAAAAGGAAAGAGGAAAATCAAATTGTTCATCTCAAAAATGAAAAGGGAGAACTATCCACCAACGAAGCAATTTGTAGGAGTTATTTTGCCCAACTTTATGCCAATAAATTTGACAACCTAAGTGAAAGGAAGGATATACCTATAAAAATATAGATTGCCCAGATTAATAGAAGAGGAAATAAATTACTTAAACAGTCCCATTTTAGAAAACAAAATAAAATAAACTATTAATCAACTCCCTAGAAAAAATTATACACGGCAACAAGAAGACTATATGACAGTCAATTCTGTTGGATGCAGCGCTCTTCAACAATGAGATGATTCAAACCATCTACACCAGAAGGGGGACAGTGGGAACTGAGTGTGGACCACAACATGGCATTCTTACTCTTTCTGTTGTCATTTGCTTGCATTGTATTTTCTTTCTCAGTTTTTCTTTTTCTTCCTTCTTGATCTGATCTTTCTTGTTCAACAAGATAACTATAAATTTTTTAAAAAGTGATTTGGAATACTTCTTCATGTACCTAAAGATAGCTATGATTTTTTCCATATGAAAACTACCTATTCAAATCCTTTGACCATTTTTCATTTGGGATAATGGATTTTATCCTTATAAATTTGATTCAGTTCTCTCTATATTTGATAAATGAAGGCTTTATCACAAACACTTGCCATAAAGATTATTTTCCAGCTTTCTGCTTTCCTTATAATCTTGATTTCATTGGTTTTGCTTGTTCAAAAGGTTTTTAAGATAATCAAAATTATTTGTTTTACATTTCATAATTCTATCTCGTGTTTGCCGATGAATTCTTCTGCTTCTTATATATCTGACATTTGAACTATTCCTTGTACTTCTAATTTAATTATGGTATCATCCTTTATTTCGAATTCATGGTATCCATTTCAATATTATCTTTGTAGAAGTATGAAATACAAGTCTATGCCTAGTTTGTAAACTATTGTTTTCCAGTTTATCTAGCAGTTTTTATGCTAAAAGGTGAAGTATTTGGGTTTATCTAACTAGTGTTACTATGGTTGACTATGTTTACTATGGTTACTATGGCTGAATCTTGTATACTAAATCTATTCCACTGATCTACCATTATATTTCTTAGCTAGTACTAAAAAAATTTAATGATTAATGTTTTATAATTCAGTTTCACACCTGATTTTGCTAGATCACCTTCCTTAGTGCTTTTTCAAATTAATTCCATTGATATTCTTCACCTTTTGTTCATCCAGATTAATGATGTTTCTCTTTTTTTCTAGGTCTGTCAAACAATTTTTGGTGGTTCATTTGGTGTGATACTTAATAAGTAAATTACTTTAGACTGAATTATCATTTCTATTATGTTGGCTTGGCCTACCAAGGAGAAATTGATAATTTTCCAATTGCACAAATCTGACTTTTTTGTGTAAAAACTGTTTTGTAATTGTGTTCATATAGTTCCTGGATTTGTCTTGGCAAGTGGACTCCCAGATATTTTATATTGTCTACAGTTATTTTAAATGGAATTTGTCTTTCCATATTGTGCTGCTGGGCTTTGTTGGCAACATACAAAAATACTGATATTAATGTGGATTTATTTTATATCTAGAAACATTGCTAAAGTCATTAATTGTTTCAAGTAGAGTTTTAGTTGATTCTCTAGAATTCTTTAAGTATGAAGGAGGAAGAACTTCTTGGTGGACATGGAATGAAATAAAAATTCAAAATTTCAATTCCCATACTAATAATAAAAACAAGTCCATCAATTCCTTAAACAATTGCATAAGTACTAAATTGTAAAAAAAAATTTAACAGGTGTCAATAATTTTAAACAATTCATTACAATAAATGATTATGTGTTATTATATGCATTGTGCATTATAATATGAAATGATTATTCCTCTGCAAAAAAGTAATAATGTTATTTTCTGATTGCCTACTCTAATTCCTTCTTATTGTGAAGTTTACATTTCTAGTACAATATTGAAATATAATCATTCTTGTTTCACCCCTCTCTTAATGGGAATGCTTCTAGCTTATTAGCATTGCATATAATGCTTGATGGTTTCAGATAGATGCTATTTATCTTTTTAAGGAAAACGATTTATTCCTATGTTCTCTAGTGTTTTCAAAAGAATAGGTACTGTATTTTCCTAAAAGCTTTTTTCAGCAATTTTTGAAATAATAATATGATTCTTGTTTTTGTTATTGATTCTTGTTTTTGTTATTGATTTGGTAAATTATGTTGATGCTTTTTTCTTATATTGAACCAAACCTGGATTTCCTCATAGAAATCTCACCTGACCAAATTTTTTAATCCTTGTGATATATTGCCATAAGCACCTTGTAATATTTTGTCTATTTTAAATCAATATTTTTAGAAAGATTGATCTATAATTTTCTTTTTCTGTTTTGGCTCTTCCTGATTTAGGCATTAGCACCATACTTGTGTCAAATAAGGGATTTGCCAAAACTCCTTCTTTGTGCATTTTCCCAAATATTGTATATAGTATTGAAATTAGTTGTTTTTCTGAGACACTAATGTGGAGTTGTGAAATGACCCAGCTATTCTGGAGAGCAATTTGGAATTATGCCCAAAGAGCTATAAAACTGTGTATACCCTTTGACCCAACAGTGTAGTTACTGGGTCTGTATCCAAAGGAAATCATAAAGAAGGAAAAAGGACCCACATATGCAAAAATGTTTGTAGGTGCTTTTTTTGTGGTAGCAAAGAACTGGAAAAGGAATGGATGTCCATCAATTGGGGAATGGCAGAACAAGTTGTGGTACATGGAGATAATAGTATATTATTGTTCTATAAAAAATGAGAACAAGCTAATTATAGAAAGTCCTGAAATGTTTTACATGAACTGATGCTGAGCAAAACAAGCAGAATCAGGAATATGTTGTACACAATGACAGCAAGAATGTAGGATGATCAACTATGAAAAGCTTGTTTTTTCTCAGTGGTTCAGTAAACAAAAGCAATCCTAATAGACTTTGGACAGAAAATGCCATCTGTATCCATAAAAAGAACTAAGGAAACTGAATGTAAATAAATATATTCTAAGTTTGTTTCTTATTTCTGTTTTTTTTTTTTATTTCTCCCATGTTTTTTCCTTTTGCTCTGATTTTTCTCTCCAAACATGATTCATAAAGCAATGTATATTTAAAATAAATACTACAATAAAAAAGAAAAAAATAAGTTTGGTAATATTCTCTTTAAAATGTAATGTTCTCTATTGATGTTTTCTTGGAGTCTCTGGAGGCAGCCTTCGTTTCAGTTCAAAATCACCACAGGTAGCGAGGTGTTAAAGTCCAAATCCTTTATTGTCTCTTTCGAAGTCTTATCTCCTTCACTTGGAGCTTGGCTAGCTTTCTTAAAGGCCTTTTGGAGTCTTGGTTTCAATGGATAAGGGAAGGAGGAGAGCCTACCACCAAGATGGTGTGAGATGGGATGAATCTGTCTCAGCCTCTGAGAGCTTCTAGTGCACTCTCTTTTTTGGCCCTGAGAGCTTTTAGTTTATATGCCCCACACTGAATATAAACCAATCATTATATTACTAGGAAACTATTATTTGTTGTAGGATTAAATCAATGCTAAACCAGATTTAACCATTGTCTCCTCAATTTCACTTAGTACCTTGTTCCAAGTTCTGGCCCATAACATCTCCTTGTAAGATTAAATCAATCATACTGAACCATGCTAAATTAGATAACTATTGTCTCTTTCAATTCTTCTGACTTAGTACTTTGTAGGAATCCTTTGTTTCAAGTTCAGAATTCTGGCCCATAACAAAGTTTGGTAGAATACACTTCTATCCCTATTCAATTTTCTCAAGAAGTCTACTATATCTACATTTTCTGAGGTTCTGTTCTGTATTTTTTTTTTATTTTCTGGCTAGATTTGTCTGATTCTGAGAAAGAGAAATTGAGGTCCCTGACTACTATCACTTTGCTTTCTATTTCTTCCTGTGATTGACAACTTCTATAAATATTCAGATGCTGTATCACTTTGTGCATATGTTTAGTATAGATATTATTTCATTGTGGTACCTTTTAGCAAGATGTAGCTTCCATCCTCACTATCTCTTTTAATTTTATCTAATTTTGTTTTCTATTTATCTGCATTTAGAATTGCTCCCTCTGCATTTTTTTTGTTTGTTTGTTTTTGGCTTCAGCTGGAAAAAAATATAGCCTGCTTCACCTTTATTCTATATGTATCTCTCTGTGTTAAATGTGTTTCTTATAAACAACATATTGTAGAGTTCTGGTCTTTAATTCATTCTGCCTTGTGCTTCCATTTTATAAGACAATTTATTCCCATTCATATTCAGTTATAATAACCAGCTGTATACGATCCTCCATCCTATTTTCTACTCTGCAGGCAAAAGAATCAATATAATTCATTACAGTATTTGTTGGGATGATTGGCAGAAATTTGATACAACAGACTTGTTCATCCATTAGAGCTTTAGGTTTTAGTACTGTAATTAGTTCCTGTGATGCATGACATTTATTGTATTTAACATCCATTTTTCTCCCTAATGAACAAACATCAGACATATGGCCTTTTTATTTTTAAACAAGGAAAATATGGGTTAGATATTTTAGGAATCTGATTTTCTTTCAGGTTCAGACTAGTAGTATCGTTAGTGTGCCACTATTATGGAAAACATGAATGTCATTCATATAGAATGATTGTCTTTGCCTTAGTAGATAACATATGTTATTCTTTATCTGAAAAGTGTTATAATTAAAAGGCTATTATAATCTTTACAAAGTGAAATACACTCTCTTTTATTCCTCTTGCTTTCATGTACCTATTTCTTTCTCTAGTGTGACAAGATGTGATTTAGAACTGAAATAGTGCTACAGCTAAGAATAAAAAATTGTTCAAAATAGTAGTGGTGGAAATAAGAAAAGGCCACAGAGCACTCATTTCTCTCTTGATTTGATGGAACAAGTACTTGAAAGGAAAATGGTAAGAAAGAGTGGTGATTAATGTTGCAGTGACATGAAATTTTCTTTTTACTTACTGAATAGTTGCACATTTGCACAGAGGGTTCGCTATTACTCAAAAACACACTGTAGTCATACTTTGGCATGGAAATTATATTTCTTCATCTTGGAAGAAGTGTAGTATAATATAGTAGTGTTGAATTCGGAATTAGAGGACCTGGTTTCAAGTGTTTCTGATAGCTCTTGCCATGAACTAGGTTCATGTTTTTTTTTTATTTTCCCTTGGTCTCCCCTTATCTGCTAAAATAAGAAAAGGAGATTGAAATATATGTCATCACAGATGCCCCTCTTTGCCTCAGTTCTTCATCTGAATGAATAAAAACAAGAACAAAAAACATGAGCTGGAGAACTAATTTTCCAAGAAAAACCCAAAATGGATTCACAAAGAGTCAGATGTTATTGAACAACAGCAACAACAACAAAAAGTGTTTATATTTAGATGACTTTATGCTCTATTATGATTTGGGATGCTGCAATTATAAATGTCTGATGATTAAATGTTGCCTATGACTACTAAAAATTACAACATACTTTGGAATTGGGAGCATAAATTTTTCTTTAACTTCTAAAACACATAATTATTTTATACTGTAAAGTTTTCAATAGCATACTAAATATGATGTGAGACATTGGAGAGAAAAAAAAAAATTAATTGATGTGATTCTGCCCTCCAGTGGCTATAACCTTGTACAGCCTATGTCAATCATTTACATTGTTCAACAAAGTTATACAGATCCATCAAGGATCTGTGAAGGATTAAAAACTTCTTCATTGTAGTAGACAGGTAGAAGTCTCTCTTATTTTTGAAGTTCTTAGGAATGGATATTGCAATCCCCCCTCCCCCCCCCAAAAAAAAATATCCTATGGTCGTAATTTCTTGCAACCAAGGCATTGATATATACATGTCCATATCTATGTGCATGTATGATATTCTTATAAATATTAAGATCAATTAACAAACACCTACTATGTCCCAGAAACATAAGGGACTAGAGGTACAAATATAAAAAATTAAACTTTCCTCTGCTAGAGATGTTTGGAATCATATGATCCATATTTTAAATGTTGTATGATTTTATCATTGCCCTTACTTCCTCTTATTGACATGAAGCAGAATTTTCCAGATTTTAGCTCATGTTCATTAAGGTTGTAATGGCCAAAATTTCATTATCTAAAGGTAGATTTTGGGTAATGGGCTTATATGCCCTTAGATTTTCTACTTCAAATTTTGAGATAACATAGAATGTGTTACATAATTCAAAGTTAAGGATTGTTTTCCCTTCTTCTAGAACACATGATAGGCTAACTCTAAATAAATTTTCAGTTGGATTTTGAAAATAAAATCTGCTTACTAGTGGTGAGGTGGAGTGCAATGTAGTAAAAAGTGGTTAAAAATGTCTTATCAGTCCCGAGATATTTCCCAATACATGAAAATGGGAAAATAATATGTATTGATTGATTATTGAAATTCAATAAGAATCGAGAGAGAGAAAGAGAGAGAAAGAGAAAGAGAGAGAGAGAGAGAGAAAGGAAAGTCATCTGCACCCAGAAAGAGGATTGTGGGAATTGAGTGTGGGTCATAGCATAGTATTTTCACTCTTTTTGTTGTTGTTTGCTTGCCTTTTGTTTTCTTTCTCATTTTTCCCTTTTTGATCTGATTTTTCTTCTGTAGCATAAAAATTGTGCAAATATGCCTAGAAGAATTGCACATGTTTACTATATATTGAATTACTTGTCATCCAGGGGAGGGCGTAGGAGGAAGGAAGGGAAATAAATTTGGAACACAAGATTTTTCAAGGATGAATGTTGAAAATTATCTATACATATGCTTTGAAAGTAAAAGTTTTAATAAAAAAAGAAAAAGAAGCATTATCTAGAAAGCATACTAATAATCCCAGGGAATCTGTTGATCCTAAACTCTTCAATCAACCATTTGAGCTCTATTAGTCATTATTTCCCATTGATACCTATTTCTTTCTAGTTGAACTGGCCTTAAAAACAAAAACAACCAAAGACTATTCTACAAAATAGAACTCCAGTTCTTACCTCATGCCTTTGTCCTGGCAGCCTTCACACTTGGAATGATTTCCCTTCATTCCCCCACCTCTTAGATTTCCTACTGTTGTTCCAAACTCCCTCAAGGGCTAGCTTCTACATGAACTGCTTCCTGATCCCCTGGATGGTAAGGCCTTCCTATATGTGTGTGTGTATGTGTGTGAGTGTGCACATGTGTATATGTATTCATCCCACAGAAAATTGATACAAATACATAACTGTGTCAATATGTGGTGATAATACATATAGATATTTATATTGTATAATTTTACATCTCTATTAATTGTATGAATATATCAATAGACATCTGCATAGATATCTATTAACATAGATATCTTTATAATGTATACAAATCTATACTCAGATATAGATTATCTGAATATAGTCTATAGAATCTAGTTGTCAAACAAAACATATTTTTAATCACTTACTATCCTGCCACTAACTATTATGCTAAATGGTATCTGTCCAAAGATAAAAGTGAAGGCCTTCCTGACTTCAACAAACTTACATTTTATTGTGGAAAACAGCATTCTTCTATGGATAAGAATAGAGGCTCAACCCATAATTTCACCGATAACCAATTTCAGGATCCCTCCATAACTGTTGAACCATTTTACTTTTTTGTATATGTGTATAAATTATATATACAAAATGAATATAATGTGATCATGGGAGATTTATTGGGGGGAGAGGGGGAGGCAGGATAAGTAGGATCAAGGATCATGTGAAAGATTACATTTGAGATGAGTTTTGAAAGAAACCAACAATTTCAAGAGGAGGAAGTAAGACGGAAGTACATTCCAAGCATGATTAATGAGCATCATAAAGCTACTGAGATGAGCTGGTTGAATATTATATTTGAGGAATGGGCCAGTATGGAAAGTTTTGGAATACTGAAAATATAAGGTTGGAACAGTAAGAAGGATAGGTTGTTTCAAATGCAAGACAGAAGAGATTATATTTGATCTTTGTATTATCACTATCCTTACCCTTCTATTTTTAAAGTTATCATCATACTTTCAGATCTCCTAAGTGAGAATAAACATTAGAGATATGAAAAAGAAATGTCTATATTTTAAAAGGTTAGAGATAACCTGAACTAGAATACCAAACTTTGAAACCATGATCCTAAAGAATATTTGTTTTCTCTTCTGGAGTTTGCCATAGTGAAAATCCCATTTTTGAAATGTTAATGCACATAATTCCTATATACATTATATAGAATGGATTGTTATGTCATGATGCATAATTCGCTTTCCTATTTTGCATTTCTTTTTAATAAACATGTAAGGATAAATGTGTCTGGATAATATTTCAGAGAGAGAATTAATATGTAAATACAACTGAGTAGAATCCAGAGAACTGTCCCTTTCATTTCTGTTTAAATAAGAACCAAAGTTTGGAGAAAAGCACATTAACTTAATGAAGCCAGCCACAGAAAACAATTTATCTTTTAATAGAATGGTTATTAATATTGTTTCAGTTACAATACAAAGAATTTAAAACATGAAGCCATCAACCTCTCCAAAGAAAAACAACATAAATTATATTACATTTCCCTTTTTTAGTCAATAATCTTTTTATTTTAAATAAGTCATTGATTTGGATCTGAATTTGATTTGAATTTTGCTTAATGGTGAAATAAAGTTGCTATTGATGTATCATTGAAACTGATATATTTTTCCCAGTGTTTATTGACACTGAGCCAATCTGCTCTTTCAGTTAGGAGTGCACCTAAAAAGGACTTTGATATAGTCATCAAAATCATCCTTAAATACCTTTGATGATTAGAACTCATTAATTCAATATGTTTGCCTCAGTCATCCAGTAACCCTTACACTTGAGCAACTGTTTTCAACATTCAGCTTTTCACTACTCCATATTCTGAAGATAGCAGAATGGAAATTTGGTTCCCTGGGAATCAATCAAGATTTTTCCTGGAAAATTGTCTTGATGGTAAAAATTCTCTTCCAGTTAAATCATTTTTATTACTGGCAAGATACTGAACTGTCCTTCAACATCTTATGTAGCTAAGTGTTTACTGCCAGAGAAGTTTCTTTAATAGATACACTAAGTTACTTTTATAGTTCTTTTGATATCCATGTTCTTTTAAATTGGATTAGATAAAGGCTAAAGATTGCCAAATCTTACTTGTACCTGTCCAAGAATACTTCCATGACATTGTACCCCATAACTGGACATGATAGAATCACTCCCATTTTTAGGATAAAATGCTAAATGTATTTTTTTAAACAGATACTATTCTCTATTTGCTTGCTACATGAGTAAAGTATTATATAATCTTACAAATAAAGAGATAAATATACTAATCAAACCAAAGTGATAAAATTAATGGAAACTGCATAATTTCTCCTTATAAATGTAATATATACAATACAATGAAGTTATAAAATCAATAAGTCGATTAAATGAATAACTAGTGTAAAATTCAAATTATGCCTATTTCTACTTATTCAAATGGAAGAAATGTAATTGACTCATTTTAAAGAATAATTGTATAATATTGGTTATTATTTCCTCAGGCTACATATAGGAAATGTTTATACATAATCAGTCCCCTTAGGAAGTTCATTTGAAGAAAAACAGCAAAAAGTATTATTTCACTAAAAGGCACACAAGTGCTAAAAGTTAGAAAAATAGAAGTTCATATTATTTCCTCTAAATAAGTAGAATATGTTTTTCTGCAAGGCACTGAATTAACTTTTAAAATTTACACATATTTTTCTGGGATACAAACACTTAATATTTAAATAGGCAGCTGAATGAGTACCCTTAAGTAAGCTAGCTCACTGCTCAGGATCTATTTCCCTACACTTTAATCAGATGATGGCTTCTAAAGAAGCATTACATAATGTGATTGATGGCTACCACAATGATTTCTGCTTTGGTTAAAAAATTAGGAAGGCTACCTAGCATGATTACACCTGAGACTATAGGGGATATAGACTCATAGGGATAGGAAATAGATTTGTAATTTAATTGCTATCAGGGCTGTTTGAAAGGGAAAAAAAAAAACTGCCTTCACTAGTTAGTATACATTGGTATATTCTCTGTAAGTCCATGATCCAGTAGTATTGATCTCCTTGCTATTCTTTATCTAAAACAATCTATCTCCTGATAGGTGACTGTCTCCTGTGTCTAGAAGATTCACTTTCCACCTTTCTGTTTCCTAACCTCCCTGGAATTTTTCACATTAACTAAAATGTCACCTTCTGCTAGAACCTTTCCCAATTCTCCTTAATTTTAATGTGTTCTCTCTGACATTTTCTTACCACCCCTTTATCTTAGATATATCATACTTCTACATAGTTATTTGCATCTTGTCTCTTTCATTAAACTAAGATTTCCTACAACTAAGGAGTTATGTTTTTTGCTATTGTTATTAGTTTGTTTTGCTTAATTAAAATTTTACTTTTCTTTATTTCTTCAAAGCTTATAACAGTGCCTGGCCATAGTAGGCACTTAAATGTCAGTTTATTCACTGATTGCAGCTTAAAGTCTTCAAGCACTGAAAAGTTAATTGATTTACCAAGGGTCACAGAAGCAGTATGCCTTAAGTGAGAACACAATTAAATGAGATTTTTCTGGTTAGCTCTCTAATCACTATACAACATTGTCTCTTTGGGGACAATTTCATGTAAGAAACCAGCCATGGGAATAGTTGGGAAAATTTAAGGCCAAATTTGGGGAATTCTGAATTGTAGTAAAAGATGATTCCCTCCATTCATCTTGATCACAGAGGATCGGAACTGAATATATTATGTGCATCATATAAGATCCAATTGAAAATTCAAAATTAATGTCTTACAAGATCTAACTTAGTTTCAATTGATCAAGGATGGACAGAAGCAGCTACACCCAAAGAAAGAACACTAGGAAATGAATGTAAACTGCTTGCATTTTTGTTCTTCCTCCCAGGTTATTTATACCTTCTAAATCCAATTCTCCCTGAGCAACAAGAAAACTGTTCAGTTCTGCACACATATATTGTATCCAAGATCTACTGCAATCTATTTAACATGTATAGGACTGCTTGCCATCTTGGGGAGAGGGTGGAGGGAGGGAGGGGAAAAATCGGAACAGAAGTGAGTGCAAGGGATAATGTAAAAAATTACCCTAGCATGGGTTCTGTCAATAAAAAGTTATTTAATTAAAAAAAATAAAAAAATAAAAACAAAAAAAAAAAACAAAATTAATGTCTTACAAGGAGAAAAAAAAAAGACTCAACTAAAATCCTACTCTCAAGCCTCATAATAACCTGTAGAAGACTCTGGATTTTTAGAGACTACTTCAGTAGTATATAACTCTGGAAAATCATATTAAGCGGGAAAGATTTTGAGTATAGTAATAAGACTAAGTAGAACATGTCCTGAGTATGCTGGCTTGCTTACACAAATCCAGATAATGTTCTATTAATACCTCAAAGCAAGGGCTCAGAGATAAATAGTGCTTATCATCAGAAGACTAATCTTGCTAAGTATAGAGTCCCATCATCAGAATGTTACTCATTAGGAATTTGTTTGTTTGTTGTTGCCCATGGACAACTTAAAGAACTTAGAAGAGGTTGTTTTCTGTATCCACATTAGACTTAGCCATACTGATGAAATCATGTATTATTCAAATGATGAAAAAAATCAAAATAAAAATGTTGGGTTCATGTTCTACATAATTATATATATATATATATATATATATATATATATATATATATAATACACACACACACACACAAATGCACACACACACACATGCAAATGCATATATATATATATATACATTTAAAATTAAAGTGATAATATATATATGTATACATATATATATATATATATATATATATATATATATATTCCAAATATTTGTGTTATGTGAAATTGGCCAAACTAGTCTCAAATAATTCTCATTCAATTCTGAATAAAATCTCTCAATTTAATTTCTAATCAAAATTGACAGTTAAAAAAAATTGACCTTTAAAGAGTGTTCTAGTGCCCTGCATTTCCCATAATTTCTCTGCTTAAAGAATCTAGTTCACAACACAAAAGGCTATTTTTAAATGTCATCAATGTGTCCTATTTTAGAGTTCAAAGATATTTCAGGAGCTAAGCTCTATGAAACCTAAGGCATTAAATGAAGTCACACACTTCCCTACATTCTTATTAGACACCATAGTAAGTTCAGTTATTTATGATGCCAAAAACAATACAGGTAGTGCTTGAGCAAGAGATTGCATGTTTCAGCATTTGGGCACCAAGCCCATGCAAAATCATTCTAACTCTTATTGTAAGTCAGTTAAAACTTGTCCAGAATACATCAGAGCACACAGCATATCTTCCTTTATCCCATGAAAAAAATCACATAAGCAAAGCACATTTAGAAGCAGCAATTAAAAGAGCCCACAGTCTTTCAAGTTTTCTTTGATGATTATATCTGTCACTGCATCAAATACAAACTTGACATTTTGGGTGTCAGTAGCACAGGTCATGTGGGAATAGATCTCCTTATCTTCCTTTTTTAAATTCAGGTCTAGGAACTGGTTCTTGATATAGTTCCCTGCATCTTCAAATGTATTTGGTCCTAAATTGAAAAAGACAGGAATAATCAACACATTGGATATGAAAAACTTCAAATACTGAGGACTTCAAAGAAAGAGCTAATAGTTATTTCACACTCAAAATTATAAATAATGCCATCAAACATCCTTTTCTTTAATAAAATCCCTTTTTAAAATTAAATCTTGCTGTTGGCATGTATAGTGATCAAAATATACCAGATGTGCACCATCTTCAGTGGCCATGATTTAACTAAGCCTTGGAAAGGTTGTCATTGATTAATCATTTTCTATATGGATGAAAGAAAAACTAATACACTCAAAAACAAATGAACACTATATGGCAGTATGTGATCACATGCTAAAAAGTGTTGTTTGGAAGATACAAGCTGTAGTAATTCATAGGAGGAGAAAAATGGATGAGGCCAAAATAAACATAAGGGGTTTAAGTAAGAGATGAGGATTAAAATGGATTTTAAAGGATGTGCAGAATTTGGGTATCTATTGGGTAGGCATTAGCAGCAAATGAAAACAACATGAAAAAGGGCAAAATAACTACAGGGAGCAGTGAAAAGACTGGTCTGAGTAAAATAGAATATCTTGGAGTGTAATTACAGACCAAGTTAGATGATTTGGGAGGGAACAATCTGTTTAAACAGAACTTAACTAAACAGGGAGACAGATTAAACAGAACTTAATGGGATTGGCAATAAGAAGCCACTTTAGGTTTTTGAGTAGATGAATGACTGTGAAAATGCTATTTTAAAATATTAGTCGAGTAGCAATGCATAAGGTTTATTTGTCAGGAAATCTGATTTCCTTTAAAATAGTCCAAGAAACTTATTTTATTTGTCTTTAAAAGTCAAATTTTATTTAGCAGAAACTTAATACAAAATAGGATAAGGCTACTGGGATTTGCCTCTGGGAATGGTATTTTTTTTCATCTTTGCTGACTTGGTAGAAAATATCTATAACATTTTTCAAACAAGCCATCAATGAGCAATTATAATCATGATTGTTTAATTATATGAACTATATAGTTCTAAAGTTGCTATTTAATTTTTATGCCTTTCCCAGACAACATGACTTCTGAATAAGGATGACTGATGTTCAAGTGTCACCTCTGACTTATTCACTGAATGTGTATGTACTGTACCTGGGAAAGTCAATGACTATTTTCTGCCTAAACTTCCAAATCTCTAAAATAAAAGAGTTGGATTCAGTTTTCTCTAAGGTCCCTTCCATGCTTAAATCTATCATTCCAAGATATTTCTACATAGGTTTGTTGAAAGCAAAATATTCTCCTGGTACTTAGCAAATTATTCTTATGTAATAAATGTTCTTTGCAATTTAATGATTTCAATGATTAAAGTAATTTTTAATCACAAATTAACAAATATCTTTGAGATAAATTGCCTTGTTCACTATGATATCTATGCTTACCCAGATTTAGAGCAGAGGCTACTGAAATAATATTTGAATTTTAATCATGATCATATTACCTTCTTCATGACCCCATATAAAATTTTCTTGGCAAATTTATTGAAATTGTTTGTTCTCTTCCCAACTCACTTTATAGATAAGTAAACTGAGGCAAATCACATTCAGTGATTTGCCATTTAGGTGGCACAGTGGTAGAGGACTGGACTTGAAATGAGACTCATGCTTTTGAGCTCAAATCTGGCCCCAGGCATTTGTTGTGTGATCCTGTGTTAGTCATTTAACCCAATTAGCCTCAGTTTCCTCATCTGTAAAATGAGCTGCAGAAATTTCAATTGTTTTGGAAGGAAACCCCAAATGAGATCACAAAGACTTCAACATGACTGAAAAGGACTGAACAATAGTGAAACATCTTTCCCTCACTTGTAAGATTATGGTGAACTTGAGCCTCTGAAAACAAAGACTATTTATGGATTTTTTGTTTGTTTGTTTAATTATCAACTTATTCAGAATAAATATTGGAAAATGTAGAGTTTTAAAGACACATATATAGAATTAGAAATATACTACCCTCTGGTAAATCAGTTTTCTTTTCAGAGAACCCCAAAATGTCTGATATTTAAAGATTCCTTTAGAGAAAGATAGTTATAATGCAGGATATTCCTTAGCCTTTTCCACACTAAAAAGTGTTTCAATGCTGTATATATAGTAGTATGAAAATTAATATTTCCACTTTCTCAGTATCAATGACTCAGAAGTCTTATTTTCTTGTTCATTCAATAGCAGGTTTTTTTTTTCATTGTATACAACCTGGCTTCTTAAGTTATGGGTCATAAACCAATAAGGAGTTTCATAACTGATTGTGGGGTCATGAAACTATGATTTATTATCGGTAAATGTATATTTGTATGCCTATTTTATGTCCATGATTGTGTAAAATTTCCCAATGCAAAAAGGAGTCATGAGTGGAAAAAAGTTTAAGAAGCCGTGATATACAGTATAAAAACATAAGCTGGTATGAAATTCACTTTTTCTTCTTATGCTTGTACATATGAAAAACAACATCACTTTGAGAATCACTATTAACACAAAGATTTATACATATTAAGATATATTCAAGGAATCTAGATGCGTGGATATTGAATGAATGGCTATAGGATTTGGATAACAAATCTTACCAGTGTATTCTGGAAAACAGATACTAAGATGAACCTTAGCTACTTTTTCTTGAAAGAGATCCTTTTTGTTGAGAAATAGGACAATGGAAGTAGTAGCAAAGTACTTGTGATTACAGATGCTGTTGAACAGGTGAAGGCTTTCATGCATTCGGTTCTGTTAAATAAAGATGATAAGAATAGTAAATAGACATAATCCATTTTCTACAAAGAATCTTACTTACTTTGGTATAATAAACAAGGAGATCAAAAGAATGTTAATCTTTTAAAGATCAACACTGGGTAAAGAAATCTAATATATATCATACCATTGTGATACAGAATTATTTCTTTATTTAAAATTCTGATCAAATTAAACCATATTTTATATGTGGACTCACCACTTCCTCATCTTCCACCAGGACCATATCATAAGCACTTAGTGCTGCACAGAATATAATACATGTAACTCCTTCAAAGCAGTGAATCCATTTCTTTCTCTCTGATCGCTGTCCACCTACATCAAACATCCTTTAAAAAATAAAAACTCAAATAATGAGTACAATTAGTACACTTCAAAATTTAAAGAAAATTAAGTATACAACATGACTTTTATGGGAGAAAAAGTAAAATTAAGGCAAAAAGATAAGAAATGGCCATGGAAAGAACTATGGATCTGGAGTTAAGAAGACCTGAATTCAAATGTGACCTCAAACACTTCCTAGCTCTGTAATCATAGGCAAATTAATTCTCCTCTGTATGCTTCATTATCTACAACTGTAAAATGAGAATAATAATAGGACCTATCTCATAGATTTGTTTTGATAATGAAATGAGATAAAATTTGTAAAGCAATTGGTATATTACCTTGCATATAACAAGCACTTAATACTTATCTCCACCCATCCTTTTTCCTTTATTAACAATACAGTAAATAATAATTTTTTTTCTTTTAATGTATGGCTTATTTTAGCACGGTTTATACCTATAGGCAAAGGCAAAGGAATGGGAGTTGAGACGGTCCTAGTCTCCCTCTTCTCTTTCCACTTTAACCTAGTTGATAACAAAATGTTCATTTGGGAGCTAAGAAGATCTGCCTCAGAATCTGAGCTTTACCACTAACTTCTTACTTGACCTTATACAAATAAGTTCACCTTTCTAAAACTTCATTTCCTTATCTCTATATAATATACAAAATGAAGTGTTTGGACTATATGTTTAAACAGATAAATAGATAGATAGATAGATAGAATACATACACATACATAGAAAGAATCATTATTAAATACTTGCTACTTGCTACTTGCCAGACGCTGCCATAAGTAGTTTTACGATTTAAAAAAAAAAAAAAAAAAAAAAAAGGTTGCAACAAGCATTCTTACAGGGAAAGATAGCATATAAAAGGAAGTTTCAAAGGGAACTGGGCTGCAAGGTGATAAAACTGGTTGAAAATGGTATGAAAACCTGAGTCTCCTGTAACATTACGCAAAAAACTGACAATCATCACATAGGGATCTAGGAATTACAGTTCAGGCGGCTGTCAGAGAAGTGGGGAAGTGAAAGGACAGAGTTTGCATGTCTGGAGTGGGTCAGAAAGTGTTCTTTTTATTTACAATACTCTATGATACTATGATTTAAGTTTATGATCTTCAAGATTTAGATTCAGCAAAATGAGCTATCACCATAACTTTGGATTGTTTAGGTTATGAATGAGAATGAGACTAGCTCTACTATTCTCTACTATGAACACTGGAAAATGAATTTAGCAAAGGGCAGAGAATTATTATTCTTAATAAAAATCCATCACTAATCAGTGAAAGCACTAATTTAAATTAAATATCTTCATAAATTGTCATTTTTAAAAGAAATCATTAATTGGTTTTTTTGGATTCATTATTTGGTATCATAGAAAAAAAGAGTTTGTCTTTGAATTCTTCACATTAAGTCACATAATGACCTTAGGTTGATGATTGAAGGGATCACAGGATCACAAACTTAGAGAATCCTTCATTCTACAGATTAGGAAATTGAGGCCAAGGGAGGTTAAGTGACTTGACTCCATAGGTCCTATCTGGTTCCAGAGTTAAGATTCTTAAGGCCAGCCAATACCTGTATAGAAGTCTCCTAACAAAATCCATGGAAAATAATCATTTAGTCTCTGCTTGAAGTGTTCTAGAATTCTGATGAGGAGAAACTAACTATATCCCAATGCATGCCCTGCTTCATTCTTAAGACCTCTAAATTTTGGGAATACTCCCTTAGATCAAAACAAATTTGATGTTTTTCAATTTCTATACATTGCTCCTGGTTCTTCCCTTACTAGAATAAGGATAATCTCTCCTCTGCAAGAGTCATTCAGGTATTTGCTACCATACTTCTATTGGATCTTATTTTTCACCAGGTAAACACTCCCAAATCCATCAACATTTCTTTATATGACACTCTCTTCATTTTCCTCACTATCCTGGTTGCTCTGTCCTAGACCCATTCTAATTTTTTTAACCTTCTTTCTACAATATGGTAGCCATAAATGAATGAAATATTCCACATATCCTTTGATCTTGGCAGAGCATGGCAGGACAATTACCTTCCTCTTTTAGGCTACTATGCTGCTATAAGTGGCTCAATTTTTTGTGCCTCTTCTTTAATTGATTAAGGGTATCTTTTAAAGAGCTGCTTACACTATAAAGGAAGCTACTTATGCAGTAAAATTGACCTAAGAATCTGGCAACAATTATCATTTAAAATATCTCTGCAATTCCTCATAGTGTTTTTTGTGCATGAGCAATACTTAGGGAAATGTTATCAATGAATGAAATAGAAATCTCTCTAGTTTTCTTATGATAAAGATCCCCAACCAGTGGCAGAATATATACTGGTAGATGTCCTAGTCTGTTGCTTCTATGAGATTCTGTTCTTAGCCATACCCTAGTCTCCATATTGGGGCAGGATTGGATTTCCATTGTAAACATGAACACTGCAAATCTTGATGTTCCCTTCTGTTCCCTTCTCTTCCTTCATTTTTCTCATGTACTTTAATATCATTAACTTTTATCAAACCCTTCCCTCTAATCTCCTTATTACAGTGACATGAAGATGTTAGAGAAATGAAAGTTAACTGTTCCTTACAGAAAAGTTGGGGTTGGGTTTACTTGTGTGACCATGGGCACTCATTTTTTTTCCCCTCTAGTTCAATTTATCATCAAGCTTTTACTGAGAACTCACTGTCCTACAGGTACTGTGATAAACACAAGAGATGCAAAAAAAAAAAAAAAAAGAAGAAGAAGAAGAAGAAAGAAAGAAAGAAAGAAGTCTTTCTTTTCAGGGAGGTTAAACTCTATTGGAGGCAATAGCATGTGCTTGAGAGTATATACAAAAATATATTGACTAGCTGCGTTAATGGAATGTATTGTGCCTTCCAACTCTGAAATTTCCCATTTCTATTATTCCAGCAGTTGATAATGCCATTGAATATTCATGACATTTGGGTTCAAAATCTATCTCTGACATTTACTACCTGTGTCATTATGGGCAAGTCATTTAGGCCCCAGAACCATTTGTTCCATATGTGTATAGGGAAAGGGTTGAACTAGATGGTTTTCATGAAGATACTTTTGAGGTATAAATTTAAGACCCTACAAAACACTAAACAAAGAAATTTAGTCATATTTTTCCTAGTATCCATTTTATATGAATATTTTCCATCTATTACTGATGCTCACATATTTCCATATATTACCAATGGCAAAGACAATTTAATAAAAATCAATTTAATCTATTAAGAATATAAGGAGAGAAGTAATATGTTGTAGCAGCCATTTATAAGTACAGTGGCAATGGATAGTGTCATAATTATTACATGCAGCACAGAGCCATTCTCTCTAGACATACACACATATATATATACACACAGCCACACTAATATATGCATATGCCAGATGTTCATTTGTTAGTTTTTTCTTCTTGTAGAATGAAAAAAATATGAGTAATTGATCCCTAAGGTTTTGTTCCCAGTGATAAAACAACTAATGGAATACAAATATCTCCATATTCTATGACTAATGGTTATTAAGCTAGGAACCAATTTTTTGTGCACATAGATTGATGTGGGTGGCTGGGATTCATGTTATATGGGATATACAATCTTAAGTCTCAGTTTCAGTCTCTCTCTCTCTCACTCTCTTGCTCTCTATGCTATTTTCTCTTATAGAATTGAAATGTAAATCTGACTGAGAACAGAAGTTATTGATTTTTAACCAGAACTTTACAAGTTTTCATTTTTCCCTCTTCCAGGTAAAAATGTTTGTTCTTTTCATTGCAGAAACACCATTTTTACCATAGTTTTTCATGAATGATACTTTATTAAGCCTAAAATCTGTCTTTAAAAAGTATATATCATAAATCAAAGGTTCCCAACAAAAATCTATATATAGATTAACTATACAGGCTTTTAGGTAACAGCTGAGCATAAATTAGTTGCTAAAACACTCAAATGAAGAGCATGGCACAGGAGTTTATGGTTTTATAGTAAACAGTTGGCTAAGCAGTAGAGTTTTATGGTTTTATGTCAAACATTTGGATAAAGGATGATGTACACACTAGGATTATTGTCCCTCTACAGTAGTAAATGCTATTTCAAGATATGCAGTCCCAAATGATGCTTCCTAAAATGTCACATAACATAGGAAAATAATTAAAACCCCTGAGACTTTTAGATATCTCCTTTGTATATTTTATTCATCAAATTCAATCATTTTTTTCTTCTTTTAGCATAAACACTAGTATTGAAAACTGCAGTTATTCAATCATGTAATATTTGATAAGTACTAAATATGTTTGAGGAATTGTGATAAGCTCTTGGGTTTTAAAAAAAGCAAAAGCAATTTAAAAAAAAAAGTTACTACACTCAAGGAATCTAATGGAGAAAACAATATGTGAACAATTGTGTTTACAAAGAGAAAAATAAAGTATAATTTGGGGGATAGTATTGAAGTATATATATATATATATATATATATATATATATATATAAACATAAGTACTCTCTGTGTGTATGTATTTCTCATTCATAAAAATTTATTATGCAACTGAAGATTCATGACTGTTCTAGATGATGTACAGAATTGGGTTACAAGGTAATAAAATCTAGTTTATGCCTATTGGTTATGCTGTTCAAATATTAAACAAGAATGGGTAATTTTATAAAGTCCTTTATTTTTCCAATCAATACCTAGTTTTTGTAAGAGGAAGGGAAACCTGGCCAGAAATAATATGACTCAAATGCTCTTTTAGAAAACTAACCATTTTCCTATGCAACACAATTTGGGTTAGATAGGTTAGTGTCAAGAAAGCTGTGTAAATCTCACCTTTAAATTGTATACATTGGCACTTGCCTGCCAAGATTCACAAGAATATTCAGAGGAAAATGTATCTTCCTAAAAATTCTATGTGATGATTGTCTATCCTTTTGGTAAACTTAGGAATTCATATTAATAGGGAGTAACTCTCATTTTTTCTAAGTTTGAGAAATAAATTGCAACTCATTTCCATATAAAGTAACAGCTTCAGACCACATGTTAAAATAGAATTTAGATAAATAGGATTTAATTTACTAGTATTTTTAGCATGGCATTCTTTCATCAAAAGGTAAGAAGTAAGTCTTAGAATTTAGGCTAGATCAGTATTAATTTTATTTTTGTCTTAAATCATTTTGTCTATTCGATCAATGGGCAATGCATTTGATGCAATATCTTATATATCCAATGAAGGATTAAAGTAATTTGTCAAAATAGTAAATGACTATAGTAATCTAATGTTTGACAAATCTAAAGATCCCAGCTTTTGGGATAAAAACTCACTATTTGCCAAAAGCTTCTAGGAAAATTGGAAAATAGTATGGTAGAAATTAGGCATTGACCCACACTAATTCCATTTATCAAGATAAGGTCAAAATGGGTTCATGATTTAGACATAAAGAGTGATATTATAAGGAAATTAGAACAAAGCATAGTTTACCTTTCAGATATGTGGAGAAGAAAGGAATTTGTGGCCAAAGAAGAACTAGAATTCATTATTGAACAACAACAACAAAAAAAGATAATTTTAGTTATATTAAGTTAAAAAGTTTTTGTACAAATAAAACTGATGCAGACAAGATTAGAAGGGAAGCAATAAACTGGGAAAACATTTTTACATTCAAAAGTTCTGATAAGGGTCTCATTTCTAAACTATTTTAGAGAATTGACTCAAACTTTTAAGAATTCAAGCCATTCTCCAACTGATAAATGGTCAAAGGATTTGAACAGGCAATTTTCAGATGAAGAAATTAAAATTCTTTCTAGTTATATAAAAAGGTGCTCTAAATCACTATTGATCAGAGAAATTAAAATCTAAGGTATGATTACATACCTCTCAAATTGGCTAAGATGATAGAGAAAGAAAATGATAAATGTTGGAGGGGATGTGGGAAAACTGGGACACAAATGCATTGTTGGTAGAATTGTGAATTTGTGCAACCATTCTGGAGAGCAATTTGGAACTATGCCCAAAGGGCTATCTAACTGTACATACCCTTTAATCCAGCAGTGTTTCTACTGGGTTTATATCCCAAAGAGATCTTAAAGAAAGGGACCCATATGTGCAAAAATGTGGCAGCCCTTTTTGTAGTGGCAGGAAACTGGAAACTGAGTGGTTTCCCATCAATTGGAGAGTGGCTGATTAAGTTATGGTATGTGAATGTTATAGAATATTATTGTTCTATAAGAAATGGTCAACAGCATGATTTCAAAGAGGCCCAGAGAGACTTACATGAATGAACTGATGCTAAATAAAATGAGCAGAACCAGATCATTGTACACAGCAATAATAAGATATAATGATTAGTTTTGATGGATTTGGCTCTTTTCAACAAGATGATCCAGACCAGTTCCAATGATCTTGTGATGAAGAGAGCCATCTACATCCAGAGAGAGGACTGTGGGAACTGAGTATGGATCATAATATAGGATTTTTTTGTTGTTTGTTTGCTTCTATTTTATTTTCTTTCTCATTTTTTTCTTTTTGATTTGATTTTTCTTGTGCAGCATAATTGTATAAATGTGTATGTATATATTGGATTTAGCATTTTTTTTTTTACCATGTTTAACATATATTGGATTACTTGCCACCTAGGGGAGGGAGTGGAGGGAAGGGGAGAAATTGGAATAAAGGTTTTGCAAGGGTTAATGTTGAAAAATTATCCATGCATATGATTTGAAAATTAAAAAGCTTTAATAAAAATAAATAATAAAGTAATTTTTCTGACTCTTTGTTAGATTTCATGGGTTTTAGGAGCATCCTGATAGTGAGAATTCCATTTTCTTCCATTTGTCTTATAACATCCTGGAATTACCTTGAAAACTTTGCTCCAAATGGGTCATATAATTTGGAACCCTTTTTTTTTTCTATTCCAATTTCTTGATAAGTAAACTCAGACACAAAACCATCAATTTCTTCTTGTTTTTGTTGTTCAGTTTTGTCTGACTCCATGGCACCATTTGGGATTTTTTGGCAAAGATACTGGAATGATTTACCATATCCTTCTTCATTTAATTTTATAAATTAAGAAATTGAGTCAAAAAGATTAAAATGACTTAGGTCTTCCTGACTCTAGGCCTAGTGCTCTATCTACTCTGCCATTTAGCTGCCATCAATTAAATGTGTATAAAACATAATTTAGGAATAGCATGGTTCCCCTTCTCTGTCCCCTGCAATGACTTAGTAATAACAGCTGTCAAAAGTTTAAGACCATCCTTAATAATAATGGAAAGATGGAAATGTACAGAAGTTCCCCCATTTAATGCTGTAATGACAAGTTCAATTTCCCAAGAATTTTTCTACTAAAGGTTCTTGTCTTGACCATTATAACAATACAACATGTTCAGGGTTGATGTTTTATCAATAACTATAAATGTTATGTGTTATATATATATATATATATATATATATATATATATATATATATCTGTCTCTAGCTCTCTATTTCCTGTAGATAGATAGATAGATAGGCTCTCTCTCCTCTCTGTACATTTATACATACATATAAAGGCATGTATATGTATATGCATCAGGTTTCTCCCTCCTTACCCCCCTCTCTTCCTTCCCTCCATTCCTCCTTCCACACTTTCTTTCCTTCTTCTCTCTCTCTCCCCCCCTTTCTCCCCCTCTCTTCCTCTCTCCCTCCCTCCTTCCCTCTCTTTTTTTCTCTCTCAAAGAAACCTTAGGAGGCATCTCATCAAAGTCTCACAATTTATAGAAAGCTAACTGAAGGCTAGCTAAAAGTCTGTGCCTAATGAGACCAAATTTGGTTATTCTGAGTTTCTATAACTCTGTGAGATAATTTTATAGAAAACCAACCACTTTTCCTAGGAACATACAGAGTAACTGAGTTGGCCAAATCTGTTTGTTCTGAGATTGTAGGGCTAACATTTAACTGGTCTTAGCATTTTTCCCCTGCTCTTTTTTATACACCTAGGATTACAGGAAAAAAAAATCATTTATAACCCCAAGGGACCCTTTTGGATAAACAATTTTATTCCCTTTATTTTACACTTATACAAAATAAGTTCCAAAGAAGTTAAGTGATTTGCCTAAGAATACACAGGTAGGAAGTTAACTTCATGATATCAACTTCACTGTATTTTCTACTCTTATGTAGTTGGGCATCATAATAGAACTGGGAAGTGGGTAGGGGGAATATTGGGGAAAATACTAAATTTGGACTATTATAAAAAAGAATTAATGATAAGTTACTACTATTTTAAAATAAAAGAAACATTGAGGACCAGAAAAAAATCTATATTTTATAAAAATTATCTTTGTCCTCCCATGTATTTATAATATATATATATATATGTGTGTGTGTCTGTGTATACATATGTCTTTCTCTCTCTCTCTTTGTATATATATGTATATGTAGGTAAGTAGGTATATACATTCATATATGATAAAAGGACAAAGGAGTTAATAGAGAAATTAATTTTAAAAATATATCCATGTTACATAAATTAATATTTACATTATGTAAAAGAAACATTTTTGGAATTAGACTAACAAAAAATGTGGCAAAATTATTATTTAATTAATTATTTCCTAAAATTGAATTAGTTATAATAGTATTTCATGTCCTGGAATAGATGATCTTTTGTTTTAGCTGAATAAAAATGTACATCTATAACACAGATAAAATTCTGACTTATTTGTTCCAGAGAGTTTTTCCCCATTAGATTGAAGGTCAGATTTAAAATTTGACTGTATGGGTAATGTTTATACTTAAAAATGATGATGGCAGAAGGAAATATATATATCTCTATTTTAAATTTTTGTTAGTTATATAATTTCATATGTAAACTTAATGCATCATCTTCAATAACCACTTTTCCACTAATTCAAGGCAAATGATGTTTAAAATTCATAAGTTTGTAGAACTTGATATATAGTTCAGACAAGTCAAACATAACACTTACAAGCTATGTAATATAATAAATAAAAATACAATAAAACATAGATACTATAAATATGTGGTTTTCTAAGTCAATATGTGGCCTACAGGAATCCTTATATTTGTTTTAGTGCCAAAATTAATAATTGAAATTGATATTACTAATTAATTCAAATGAGCAGAAAACAATACTGATTTTAAACGTTTCAATATAAGGGTTTTATTACTGTAGCTCTGTAGAGAGCTACCTAACAAAATAAAGCAATAGCTGCCAGAATAGGGCAATTGGTGGAGCACATTTGAATGGTACGTGAAATTTCCACTGCCTATTTGCAACAGCTTGTTATTCATCTGGCTTGGTTGAGTGTGAATCTTTGTTAGCTTATAAACCATATTATCCTGGGATTTTCTTGGCAAGATACTAGAGTGCTTTGTCATTTCCTTCCTCCTCTTAAGGTAAAGGGAGGTGAAATGGTTTGCCCAGGGTCACACAGCTAGTAGATGTCTGAGACTGTATTTGAACTCAGATCCTCCTGTCTATAGGCTCAGCACTCTATCCATTTAATCACATAGCTAGAGTTTATAAATTGGAAAAAAAAAATCTCCTTTCCACCATTAATGTAATAAATATATATATTTTAAATATTTCATGCTTAAAATGGGGAGTAATTGATTTTTTAGGGTTTATTGAAGAGAATCAGCTGGCCATAATGGATAAATAATCTACCCAGAAGTCAATAAAAATGGGATTTAATCCCTACCGCTTACAGGGTGACATGATTTCTTATCAGCTAGACAAATCTTTATAGTTCATAACAGGTTAAGATATATTTTGGTGGAGCGAGTTTCTTCATGGGGAGATCCCTATTCTAATGAAAGCATATAGTGGTGCTATCTAAGTTTTTGTTTACACACACACATTATGTCTATAATTACAATGTCTACATATGCATATATTTATAATTCACAGACAGATGTTTATATATGCAAATATGTATATAGATATGCTTATCAGAATATCTGAAAAGCCTTAGTGCAATTTGAAGTTTAAATCTGTACTAAAACTTTAGGAACACATTACAATCTTTGGTTATAAGGAAATTACTTCAATATTTAATTCTATACATTAAAAAATTGGATAATTGGTACAAAATGAACTCAATGGTAAAATGACCAAACACTCAATTTTTATACAAATAAACACACACACATACACACACTCATAAAATATGTATAAGATTATATTTTCTCTATACCAATGTACATACATACATGTATGCATGCATAAATATAGGTATATGCACATATATGTATACATGCCAGCATGAACACAATATTTCCTTCTCTTTCTCCCTCCCTCCCCCACTTTGACAACAATGTTCCCTCCTTATAGATCTCATAGTGAAAGAAAAGCCTTTATCTATTCCCCTCTTTGCTTCTGAATTCAAAGAAAATGTATATTCATCCTTTCATACTTGCCCCACAAAAAGATTCCTGTGTGGCTCTGAGAAAAAATTTAAGAACTTTTGAAGTAGGTAGTAAAATACTACTAGCTCTGTGTGTGCCCTGGAGGATACCAGAAATACTATTACTACCATTACAACACTGGCCTTTCTCCAATCTATTGATGCATCTTACTATGTGGAGAATTTTTATTCACATGTTAGACGGCTATTTGGCAAATTAGTGCAGGAATGTAGGAGGCCATGAAATTCTTCCCACAATCCCTCCCACCTCACTGGACCAGATCCATAGTTAGATAGTAAAGGATGAAACCTATCAGTGTGATTTGAAGAAAGCTACAAATCTCTGTATTCTCCTCCTTGTGCAAATGTCTCCTATCTGCCTATTGTGTTGCTATATTCATAAGAATTAGATTGTCAGAGAAAAGAACAAACAAACAAACAAACAAACAAAAATCGATAGCCTATTGTTAAAGGGATACAAATGAGAATGAAGTCACTGAATATATTATAATACACTGAATCATAAACTACACTTATAGATTCTTCTAATTCAAAGGAAATTTAGATGACATTTAGTTCTGTTTATTGGTGGAAAGAGTTCCTACGATAATGTCTGTCCCTCAAAAGTAGTCTTTAGAATGCTATGTATTGAAGATTCAAATCCTTCCTATGACATAGTGATTAGCATGTCATTGATTTTTCTGTGCCATCTGGAGTCTCTCTGTAACTTTAGGTTGGATAATAGCTTTATGTATGTTAAAGCAACTTTAAGTTGTCCAAGTGCCTTGATGAACAGAATTTCCTCACTGGGAGTTATGCTTATAGATGCAATAATAGCACCAGGTTAAAAAAAAAAAAATCTTATGGTCTATAATTCCCCAGTATTTGGTCAATGGTCTTTTCATCTTATTTTGGATCTAAAGAACTAGCTTTTTTTTTTTTTTAAATGCCAGTGCTAATTCTAATAACAGATATATAGACAGAAAGACAAAGATTGAAATTATCTTAATTGTATAAATATATCATTCCTTCTTGATAAAATTTCATTATTTATTTCATTACTTTATCAATCTCTATTTTTCTGGAGCTATATTCCAGTTTTTTTTTTTTTTCCAGGAGATTAATTCAGATAACTTTAAATTTATTTTTCTCTATTTTCTTTGCTCTTAACATTTTTCACATTTATTTCATGATTAATTCAATTGTGTTTAACCTTTTCTCGATTTTGAATAATTTTACAAGTCCCTGTAGAACTTGTTTTTAGTACTTTGAATGGCATGAGATTTTTAGAATGTTAATGAACATTTTTCTTGTATATTTAGAATTTTATTTCCCATTTCCTGGTCTGTCAAGTAGAAACGCTTTGTCAGGAGGCAATAGTAATAGAAATAGATTTGACTCATTTTCATGCCAAATACATATTAGTGAACTCTATGAAAAACTAACAATGACTTGTCAACCTGGCAAATGCTATCATAAACAAATCAGTCTCTTCTAAATTATTTGCATGGTATATATTTTCAAAACTAGGCAAGCAAATTTTATGTCATTACCTCAAAGAGGCAGAAAGGTAGGAATACACAGGGAGTAGAGTTCCTAGAACTTCCAACTTAAAAAGGTCTTTAAATGATTTCTCATTAAGTATATTTTGTTTTGTAAAATAGAATCAGAATTTTTATTTAACTCTAATTAACAATAGGCAAAATTTGAGTCTTCTTGTGACTTTTTCTTTCTTTCTTTCTTTCTTTTTTAAATTTTATCCATTGGAAAGTATGCTACTTGTGAAAAAGGAATTGTTTCATTTATTTTATTTGTATCTTCAGGTGCTGGAACATTACCTGAAACATAGTGTGCACTTAAGAAAAGCGTGTTAATTTTTTTTTTTGAATTATTTGTTTAAGAAATCAAATCTTCATCTCAAGTAAGATCAGTTGGGGTTATTTATGAATAATTATTTTGATATTATCATATCATATCAGATATGATAACAATACTCATATATCTATCAATATACCTTTGTTAAAAACAAAATCCAAAAAATTGAAATTCATTAGAAATCTAATTTTCTTGGTATTTATGATACATAAAAATAAAGATGCAGATAATGGCAACTTTAATTGTTATGTACATGTAAAAGTTATGTTCATAATGGAAATCACAAAACAAAAATGGTTAAATGAGAGATGAGACCTAAAATGAATAGAGTTGTTAAGAGAAGGTTGTTTGATTAATTCATTTGTATCTAACAACTTGTGATCATATCTGGGATTCTTTGGCAAAGATAATAGAGTGTTAGGCATTTCATTCTCCGACTCATTTTACAGGTGAAGAAACTGAGATAAACAAGATTAAGTTACTTGCCCTTGATCACACAGTTAGGAAGTATCTAAGATTAGATTTGAATTAGATTACAAGTCTTTCTGACTTAAAGTCCAGTTTTCTATCCTCTGTACCATCTAGCTGCCCCTGGTAAGAGAGTACCCAGCTGCATAAAAAGAATTCAAGTCAATATACCCAAATAAATTAGATCACTGATTGCCACCCCCCAAAAAAAAATTCCATTTTGTATAGTGTCATTTGCTAGCAAGATGTTTCTTTATATCACACTTGAGTGAGACAAATTAAATCTTCTGCCATTGATTTTGTTATGCCCTTGTAGGCAACAGAACAATTCTAAATTCTTTTCAACATAATTACTCTTCAGATCCATGAAATTAACTATCATATCTTTTAAAATCTTTTCTTCTCCAAGTTAAACACATAATTCAAATGTTGCATGATCTTGAGGGTCTTCACAGTCAGGGTCACATTTTAATAAATATTCTTCAGCTTATCAATTTCATTCCACTGTCCCCTGCCCCAATAGGGTATTCAAAACTAAAATATTATATGGTAGATCTATCCAGGGTAGAATACAAGTTTTCTGAATACTCTCCTTCTCTTAAAATAGCATAAGATTGAAACAGCTTTTGTAGCTACAATATGACACATACTAAACTGGCAATCCACTCAAATCCTCATATCTTTTATTTATTTTATTTTCCTCCTCCCCATTCCACTGCCTAGAGCAATTATTCCACATCATAGGGAGCTTGTATTCCTTAAAAATATATAAAGCCAAACTAATTTTATTTTCTCTTCTGACAGAATTTACTAGACATGATTGATCAGGGGAATTCCTTAGTGGTTGAATATTAGAAAGAAAGAGAATTGATGAATAAATTTCTATTAACCAGAAAAGAGGTCTTCAATGATTTACTGATTTCTTTTCTGCCAATCTGGTCAGCATTTCTAACTGATTTAAATGAAGACATAGATTAAACTCTCATTAAATTTAAAGATAATACAAGTCAGGTTCCAAAAATATTTCATCAGTATAAAATGATAACACAAACCTGGTAAGATAAAATTTGATTTAATTAGGGATACATGTAAAGTATTACACTTGTATTCTATAAATAATCTGTACCAATGAAGGATGGTTGAAGGAAGACAAGTAAAAGCTCATGCAAAGAAAAAAATCTGAAGGTTTAGGTGGTTAGAAATTTAATATGAATCAAGAGCATGATATGGTAGCAAAACCAAACTTAAATGATCCCAGAGTGTATAGTATTCAGTTGAGTGAAATCTGTCCTTCTTTGTTGTTCAGTTATTTCAATCACATTTAACTCTTTATGACTCCATTTGTTTTGTTTTGGTTTTTGGCAAAAATACTAAGTGGTTTGCAATTTTCTTATCCAGCCTCCCTGAGACAAACTGGGTTGAATGACTTGCCCGGACTCTACAGATTTTAAGTATCTAATGTCAGATTAAGACTCGACTCCAGGTCTGATGCTCTATCCCCTGTGTCATCTAGGTGCCCCTACAACAACAACAAATGATCATCATTTTCAAGTATTTGAAGAAGACTGTGGCTTTAAAAATAAGAACTAAGAATAACAGATGAATATTGCAAAGAGGTGAATTTTTGCTAGATGATCTTCCTAATGGATTGTCTCAGGAATTAGTGAATTACCCAGAACTTTTAGATATCATGTGGGGTTAGGATAACTACTTGTCACAGATACTGTAGGAAGAACTTCTCTTTATGTATGTGTTTCATTGGATGAACTCTGCAATCACTTCCATTTCTGAGATTTTATTATATAGTCAGAAGAATACTAGAAAATATAAAATAATGCTTTCAAGTTTCAATCAAGTTTTCCTAGGTATTTAGTATTTTTCAATAAATCTTTCTTTCTCTAGTGATTAACAATATGTATTTAAATAACAACAGCTCTGAAAATACTGTGGTTGTCAGTCATGTCCAACTCTGTGTGATCCTATGGACAATACAGTCCATAGGATTTCCTTGGCAAAGAATCTAGAGTAGTTTGCCAGTTCCCTCTCCTATGGATTAAAGCAGATGGAGCTTAAAGTGACTTGTCTCAACAAGTTCATACAAGTACTAAGTATCTGAGTCCAGATTTGAAATCTCTAATTTAAGGTCTAGCAGTTTATCCCCTGAGCCACTTAATTTCCTCAAAGGATTATCACAGTAATATATCTGGGTAAAACATGCATAGTAATCACAGGCAGCTACCTGTTCTTAGGAATATCAAAAGTCCCATATTTTACTCAAGTCTTCCTCACTCACTTAGAGTGGCTATAATTGGAGTCAACACTTCATTTTAGTAACCTATTTTAGTAGATTTATTTATTTATTTAGTAGATAGCATGCCATGTGAGAATGGGGAGCACATTAAACACCCTAAAATGGTATTTTTTTTTCAGATGATAGCCTGCTATCACCTTGTTAAGTGATGAGGTAGATCTTGAGACTATGCAAAAGTCCTGGACTTACATATCTGTCCAAGCAGAATTCTTTAAGATGAAATAATCACAGAAGGGAATTCTGAGATATCCAAGGTCAGCACAGGTTTCCTTTTGGCAGAGATACAGAAGATAAAATGTGTCCGTTTAAGTGGGTTTGAATAGATTCAGCCTCCTCCTTAGAATTCCTGACTGTCCTGTTCTCTTAACTTCATGAGTATTAATCAGATGAATCTGCTATAAAATTATATATTTCTGCTTAGAGATAGGAAAGCCAAAGCATCATACCTGAAGTGCAAATCCTTGAAGGAGAATTGTGTTTCAATGATGCCAGTAGTTTTCACCCTGGAGTGCAGGACATCTTGTTCATTTGGAACATATCCAGGAGCTGTTATCCTGTCAAGATCATTGAGGTAACTGTAAAGGAGAAGGCACAAAAAACAAACAAACAAAAATATTGGCCAGCACATTTGAAGGACACAAGCCTAGATAATAGTACAAGGGTACTTTTACTGGAGATTACATTAAAACTTGACTTGTGATGCTAAATTTGTCCTTTGTAATTTTTTTCTTTCAATATAACAAATAATAAAATTAGCAGGAGTTGTATGTGTGTGTGTGTGGGGGGGTGTTTGGGGATGAATGCCATGATTAACGCAGAAGTAAACATCTTTTTAGCAGAGTAATGAGAAATGGACTTGGATTTCATCTGTAACGGTAACTCCCATGAAAGAGGGAGGCCATCATCTTCTCTTAAAGAGTGATGACTGATTAAATCACTAGTCTAAATTTAAAGAGCTAGGATGGGTCAAGGATGCTAATTAAGGATAGTTCCTCCTGACTCTGAGTTCAGCCTTTTATCCATGTAACCAAACTGCCTTTCTTATCTACAAATATGACTTCAATAATGTAATCAAGGTAGAGCATCTTACAATCCAGGTCACTGGGGCAGGTAAAAGATAAATATGGGCCTTACTGCTAGAGATTGAAGCTCAAGAGAGAATCCAGACTATTGTTGTGATGCAGAAAGAATCTTAGATCTGTTACATGCAGCCCTAGCCAAGTTGCAATACTCTCTTGACTGAAGGAAAGGGCTTGATTAGATGTCCTTTTCTCAGTCTTTGTGTATGTGTGTGGGTATTTGAGGCAAAAACCCAGGTACATAGATGAGAGAAACAGAGAGAGGCAAAAAAAAAAAAAAAAAAAAAAAAAAAAAAGAGGAGATTGAAGAAGAAAAAGATAGAGAGAAATGAGACAGAAAAAGAAAGAGGATAGAGAGAGAGAAAGAGAGATAGAAAGACAGAGAGACAGAGACAGAGAGACAGAGACAGGCAGAAGTAGAAAGACACACACAGAGAGACACAAGAGAGGCACAAAGAGATAGAGAGAGATAGGGAGAAAAAGTGACAGAGAGAAAGGAATTTACAGAAACAGAGAGGAGAGAGAAAGAGAAGAAAAAAGAGAGAGAAAGAGAGAGATAGAGGCAGACAGAGATAAAGAGACGAGAGAGAGACAGAAAGGGGGGGAGAGAGAGAGAAAGTGAGAGAAAGAGAGAGAAAAAGAGAAAGAGAGAGAGTGAGAATAATGAAATTTATAGACCTGTTCTTGGAAAAATAATATGTTTAAATGTATAAAACAAAATATATAAGATTATAAAGAAAAACAATTATTTTTAAATGCAGTGGTCAATATCAACCCTAGTTGTAGAACTTCTGTACTAGATAATCTCTAAAGGCCATGTTTCTATACAATATAAGATTGATTTATTAGGTTCTCAAAGACTAGAATTGAAGTCTGGATTTTAAATCTTGTCTCTGATACTTAACCATCTGTGTGACATAGGAAAAGTTATTAAATGCTTTGGTGTTAGTTTCCAGGGCTTCATACCATTTGATCTATGACATTTTTTCCAGATCCACTTTGTGTTCCTATAGGACAGAGTCTAATTTCTTCAAAGTTCTCAAGGATCTGGAGCTAAAGCTCTAAGGCTCAATAGCAACATTTGTGACAGTGGACAGATTTTTTAAGTTCCCCTAGGCCTTTGTTTTTATCTGCAAAATGAGAAGATCGGATTAGTTTGTTAATGAGATCCTTTGCTGCTCTAGACCCATCATCCTATAATTCTATTTTTTGGACTAGAACAGAGTCTTAACTCAAATCACCACACAGTCCCAGGAGATTCTAATCAATATGATGAAATGATATCAGGTAATTTTTCGTAACATGATCTGAAAGACTTTACTGTTTATAAAAGATATTATTACAGATAATTTGTCAGATTTGCAATTCTATATTGGAATAATTAAATAATATCTCTTTGAACACTTTTCATTTTCAGTTTCCTGCAGGGGAAGCCCAAGTTTCACACCCTCATTTAAATCTGAGGAGATCATCACTATGTGGGATACCACCACCTCAACAATCAACCTGTAAATTGGAGAATGAGACAATGCATTATTTCCCGTCTCTTAACACTCTAGACCTGGGCAAACTATTTACTTATCTATTATGTTATAAATTTCCTCCATTTGGATCTACAAAATAAGCAACACATAAAAGTTTTTAAATGGCTAATCCTTTCTGGATGATGGGCCCTTCAATTCAAATGTTAAAAATGTAGGCCATTTAACAGTTGCTCTTATCCCCTTAGTTCAAAATTGTAGCTTGAGATCCAACAGATATCACAAGCTTCCCTCATGTACTTCTAATATTCAAGCAATAACAGTCTCATTAGAATTAACAACAGCCTTAATAAAATTTTGCCACTTATGGATGATAATAACTTTGGAAAGTAATATGGATTTGTATTCAAACTACTGGATTCTATTGCTTGCTCCATAACTTAAGAGAAATGGAATCTCTGGCCAAGTATCTATAACTGTATAGCTACCTTGGTTCCTTCCCCCACCCCCATTTGAAGAATGGATGTGAGAAAAAACCCAAAGCTTCTTGGAATAGTGGGGAAAGCAATGCATTTGGAATTAAGAGAACCTGAATTTGAAATAATTGCAATAATACAGACAATGTGATGGGAAAAAGTAGATAAGAGTTGATAAATTAGAATAATTATCATTTGAGAGGAACAAAAAATTAGCTTTCTTGGACATAGAATTAATGGGATTTCACAACTAATAAGACAGAAAATGAAAGAGAATGAAGAATAAAGAATGATTCTGGGATTTCAAGACTATGTATATAGAAGAATGGGAGGATCTTCAAAAGAATCAGAAAAAATTTGATGATTCCCTTTTCTAAATCTATATATGTGAGTTTGGGGTTGTGAGATTTGTTGAGGAAGGTGACTCCCTTTTTGGATATATATAAATTTATAGTACATTACTTTTTTTTCCCCCAAAGTGGTGAGGCAGCTAGGTGTCACAGTGAATAGAGCACTAAAACCTGGAATTAGAAAGATTGTAGTTTAAATGTAGTCTTAGACACATACTAGCTTTATAACCCTGAGGAATTAAAAATGAGTTGTAAAATGGGGAAAGGAAATGAAAAACCACTCCACTATCTTTGTTTGAGAAAAACCCAAATGAGGTCACAAAGAGTTGGATATGACTAAAACAACTGAAAAACACAAGATAATGGATGATAAAAGAATAAATATTTCTGCCCAAAGAATTTAGAATATATGATTCTCAGTTTCTGTGGACACATTTTTTTTAACCTTCTGTGGATTTTAATATCCTGTTACACATAGAAAATTGGCTATTTACCTAAATATTCATATTAACTAAGAAAAATCTTAGTCTATTGAATCATTCAGTCTTTTAAAAACATAAACATACCTGTCAGGACCAAGATAATTAAAAAAAAAAAACTATACTAGTTAGATTTAAAAATTTTCATTTATAATGGAGCTTATTTGTATGCAAAATATAGTTATATTTTGCAAATTCAGGATTTGATTGTGGAAACCTGTCTTGTAAAGCTGGGGAGGCAATAGGGCCATTCAAGAATTTGGCTCAATTGTTTTGAAAGACCAGATTATTTCCTATATCTTTTTTTAAAAATTCTATTTCTAATGATATATATTACATAATTAATGTAGAAGAATTTGTAAGAGTCAAAAGGCCTGAAATTCTTGCTTTGCTACTTGTTATCTTCCTATTTGTAACTCATTTATAAAATGAAGGGTAATTGAACTTCACTAGATGATCTCTAAGTTCTTATCCAGCTATACTTTTATGCTTTTATCATCCAATGAATTTGCTATTTGATTCCTCAAAAGATAAAAGGAGTCAGATAGCTTTCAAAAGAAGAAATGCAAGCTTTCATTAAGCATTTGAAAAAATCCTAAAATAAGTGATAGTAAAAGAAATACAAATTTTAAACAACTGTTAGTTTCATCCTAATACTTTTTGGACTGACAAAGCTCACTGAAGAGGAAAATAACATGTGTTAATATATGTTTAAACTATTCTGGAAAATAATTTGGAACTATTTCCAAAAAGTCAATAAACTTTGTCAGCCTTTTGACAGAGTGACACTAAGATGCAAAATGCAAATGTTAAAGCTCTATGTCCCAAAGCAGTCATCAAAAGAATTTATGTAGATATATCATAGCAGCATTTTTATCATAACAACAAACTGATAAAAGGCTGTAGTCATCAAAAGATAAATGGTTGAATGAATTGTGGCATATGAAGGTTAATGAAATATTATTAGAGAGTAAAAAATGATAAATATTAAAGAGTCAAAGAATTATGTTAAAATTTCTATGAACTAATATAAAATAAAGTGATTAAAACCAGGAGGAAAATGTGTTCAATGACCAAAAGAATTATAAGGGGAAAATATTCTAAAAGACTACAGAACTCTCAATTACTAATGATGGCTCCATAAGACTGATGATGATGATTTCGACCTCTTGGGAAATAGGTGACAGATTGCAGGTACTAAAATACATGCATATTCAGGCAGAGTAAATGTGATGATTTATTTTTTTTAATATACTTATTTGTTACATGTGAGATAGTAATACAATAAAAAGAAGAAAAGAAAGAAAAGTGTGTCAATAAATCATTAGAAAATACCCCACAAAGGGAAGAAGGAAGTTCAGAAGGAACACAAACAAGACAATTGTATTATTATAGTGTTAAATTTAGCATACACAAAGATTCAAACTACATATAACTTCTGCCATTTTATATGCCATCTTCTATTTTTTTGCAATTATCATGTTTAATTTCTGTGCATGAGTGTGTATGTGTGTGTTTGTGTAAAACATTTTTAAAAAAATACTTAATCCTAAATCAGAGACCCCAACCTTGGGAGATCCCCAAGCTAAGACATCCATCCATATGTACTATTCTATCATACTTTACATTTTGCCAGCAATAGCTGCAAAATCTGCTTGGTTCAGGAGTTCTCTGGTAAAGCCAACCTCCAGAGATCTCAATACAAAATGAAAAATAAAATGCCTCTTTTCATTCAAAGTCATTTGATTAATGAATCCTGCCCTAAATTGATTTTCATAAGTACATGTATAAGAGACATTTGTATATATATATATATATATATATATATATATATATATATATATATATTCTTTATTATTATTATTCTCAGATTTTAATTTTTAATGTGAATATAATTCTATACTGTGAAACATTATGTTTCTTTTACAAAAGAAGTGTTGACCAGTCAACCTTTTTTTTTTTAAACCTTATTTAGGTTTCTTTGAGTATTTCTAATCCTTACTGGGACTTACTATGTGGTACTATGAAATATTATAAATAAATAAATATATACATACACACACACACAAACATATACATCTATATATATACATATGTCACTGAAATCAGAGTTCAAATCTTTATCTATCTCTATGTCCATTTATCAATAGCTCTGTGAATTCATTGTTATAGGAAGCAAGCAATAAAAAAATCCTTCTGACACAGACTAGTACCTATTTTACAACGTGCTTCTACCCTGGGAACTGAGAGATTAATCAACTTTTCAATAGCTCAGAGACAATATGTGTCAAAGAAATATATATATGTTTGCATACACAAACACCCATCTGCACCCCCCCCCCCCACACACACACACACGAGTATATACATGGAAGATCCTTTGGTCATTTCCTTTTTTAAAAAATGCCAAATTTTTGTCAGTATTGAGTTCTTTAAACACTAGCATCCTTATTTTATTATGACTAGGCCATGTTGTATTTAATGCCACAGAAACTGAGGCAAGATAGAGATTAGAGAGTTTTTAATATTTTATTTGGATTTCTGAGAGGGAGAGATTTTCTGGGACCAAAGGACCCATTTTGGTCCCAGAGCTAATGTCTCAAAGCATTCAACATCAGTATCAACATTGCTGGAACTTAGAGATAGAGGATACCAATTAGATAACTGAGATAGAATATCTGGAGTCTTATCTTTTGGAATGCCAGAGTGGCCAAATCTCTATAGCCCTAATTATCCCAGCCCTAATGCGGGGGGGGGGGGGGGGGGGGGGGGGGGGGGGGGGGGGGGAGGAAAGACAGGGGGGGAGAGTTGCAACCAGGGGGCTCAAGGCAGAACAATTCAAGGAACTAAGGCAGAACAATTTAGGGAAACTGAGACAGGATAATTAAAGGAAACTGTGGCACAACAATATATGTAACCTGACAAATATATTACATTGTTAGAACCCTAGTGTTAACTCAATGGAATTGATACAATGCTTATTGGTTCACACATTAGAGCAAATCTTACAAGGTATTAAGTTACTAATATTGATAGAAACAATGCTTAAGTTAGCACCATTGAGAGTTCACACATTAGCTCACATATTAGTTCACACGTTTGGGAGATTTCAGGGTTCAGTATGAGATATCCAGATTCACACCTCCCATAATCCCACTCTCAGAGGAGGAGTCAATCTTTGAGTTTACACCTCTAAAAGAGCATAAAAATAGCTGAGCTCAGTGAGGAGAGTTCAGTTGAAAAGATTAAGAGGGGAGCATCAGTTGGAGATTGAGAAACGGAGTCAGAGTTGAGCTGGAGGCAGAAGCTGGCAGACAAGCTGCAAGAGCTCTTGGAACCAAGGAGGGAGATAGGCCTCCAAGAAAGCTAACCGGGCCCAAGGAAAGAGACAAGACTTGGAAGGAAAAAATAAACATTTGGATTTTATCAGCTGCCTGCATTTGAGGTGATTATTGATCTAAACTGAAACTAAGACTGCCTCCAGAAAACCTCCCTAAGAAACCTGCTCCCAGAGAACCATTATATTATAAAAAAGAAAAACCCATCACATTATTTATCTTCTCATATACCACAATTAGAGAACTAACTGTGAAAACTGTTATTTGGTATTTATTTTCAAGTCTAATTTATCTTAACACTTTTTCAAAAAACTTCATCCCATTTGCTTTTTAGCTAGTAATTTTCAATGTTACAAATGCACATAGCATTGTTCCCATATTACTATTTGCAAATTAACTATGCTACTTGACTTTTTCAACATATTACACTGAAAATTTTTATAACAATGAATTTACTTACTAAGCTGCTGAGTCATTGAGTTGGTATTCTGATGCCCTCTCAAAGCAGTTCTGGATTCCTGGGTCTTTCCATAGTCGTTTTATAATTTCAGTCAGTTCAGGAGTCATGGTGCCATCTTCTAAGCCATTTGCTATCATAAAAAGTTGTTTTTGGTCTTCCTAAATAAGTTTTTAGTCAAAGGAATGAAAATGTTTTCACTTGGAGTCAAGAAATACTTTTTAAAAATTAGCAGGTCTTATTTGGAGGAATTTTTTTTTTTTTAATCATGTTCCTTTTAAAGATAACATGTCTTCACAGAAAGTTGCATGTTTTGTGTGCACTTCTCTCATTTTTTAATAGAACATCAAGAAAGACAAACATTGATTTCTATATTTCCTCTTCTCCTTGGTTCTTTAGAGAAAAAAACTGAATATTATACTGTTCTGAATGTATTTTAAGCATACCTTCTTTTGGCAAAGTTCATGTTCCTAGATCTTTTAAAGTGGCTATCTGATTTATTAAGAAATTAAGCAACAGACAAGTTAAAATTTGAATGAAAAATAGAATAAGTACAAGCTTTATAATTCTATTTCTTTATGCTACAGATATTGTTTCTTACTTTTATTTACTTAACTAACTTTGGTTTGTTAAGGATTTTGTTATTATTAGGAACAGACTAGAAACATTCATTTGTACAATGCCGATGATCAGTATATTAGAGTATGAGAGAACTATTTGAAAGCATTGAGGATTTATGTGAGTTGACAACTAATATGTGTCAGATATTACTTGACTCATGTTTTCTTGATTCCAAGACTGTCTCTCAATATATTATTCTTGGATTCCTGTCTTTTTTACTTTTTTGATTGTAATGAGAAATGATAAAGTGAGCTCCTTTGATGCATATGTTGTAGATATATATATATATATATATATATATATATATATATATATATGTCCTTATCCACCAGATATTATTTACTCTTTTATTAGCATATATAAGTGGAATTTGTTTTGATGGGAACTCAGGAAAGAGAAAAAGTTTCATACTGAAATTATTGAAGGGATATTGGGGGAGGCAAAAGAGAATACCAATAATATCTATCATCTTTATAGCCCTCTACAAAATGGTTAACATACATTATCTCACTTGATTATCAAAAAATTGTGAAATTAACTGTCCCCATTTTCAGGAAAACAAACAAATCAAGAACTCTGTCTAAGAGAGCTTGATTGACATGTCCTCAGTCACACAGATAGTTCAAGTGAGACTCAATTTAGTATTTCTTTATTCATAGAACAGCACTCTTTCCACTATTTATATAATCCTTATGAACTCTGTGATCACAAACTTATTTTTCTATTGTAGACAACTCCTATGAGGCTTAGAGATGCTCAGTGTTTTTTGAAAAAAATTGCTAGATTATTAGTGTAACTGCATTGTAGGTTATATTTCATGCATTTATCTGGGTGTATGGTAATGGTTTTAAGATTTAATAGAAAGAGATCACAAACTTTAATATGGCCTATTTGTTGCTGTTGCTAGTATGATCACAATCAAGCCCTATTGTCATGACACAACTCATTATTTACTGACCTAATTCAATTACTAAATAGCTGAAATCTCCAGATGGATCATGCCACTGTTGATTCATTTCTTGTATAGGCAACTTTCCTTCCTGATTGGACAGATGTTAACATGAATAGCAAACTGTGTTGTTTTTGATGATGGTTGTACATATACACTTCCTCTGTGAAAACGTAATCTGGAACATTTTATATAATGAGACTGCTGGTCATACATCCTTGATTCTAGAGCAATAATTTTAATTGAGTAAGTAGTTTTAGATTCCTAAACCAAAGTCTTAGTGCATTTCAAGACATAAAACCATTTCTTAAATATTAAGAATTTGGTTGCTTATTTTAGCAAAATAGTGAAAGTTAGCTACTATGGAAAGATTAAGGTGCTACAAGGTAGGAGGGGAAAGTGAGCAAGGAAAGATTTTTTTAAAACAAACTATTAGAAACAGTTCCATTCTTAAAATATTAAGAAAATTATTTTAAATAGTTTCCCCTTATTTTGGTATCATGTGATTAAAAAGTCATAAGAGTACAGAAAGATGTATTTTCTTGTATCTGCCTTAGAAATGATTCCAAGTACATGTTAGTGAACTCCCATCTTGAATTGTTGCATGCAATTTGCTGCTGAAGTACTTGTTCCAATTTAAAAATCAAACAAACAAAGCAAAACTGAATTTTAAAATATGAAAAGAAATCAGTTTTGAAACTGTAATTTAACATGGGACTAAAGATAACTTTTTGCTAGTTAAGTTTTTCTTATTATATTAAGGACTCTTGGGAAGAAACAATAGAAAGACTTCTAAATCTTAAGAAAGAGAATACTTGGTACAAAACCTGGTTTTGCTGATCATTTTCTCTATGTCCTTTGGCAAGTGGTTTCAACTCTGGTTTTAATTTCTTCCTCTGTAAAATGAGGTAGTTGGACTTAACTTTTTTAAAGTTCTTTTCAGCTCAAAATAAATGATCTTACACTTTTTTGCTCTGTAGTCTAAAATTTAAATTTAATACAAAATCATTATTTTCCAAGTCTACTATGCTTGGGGAAAACATTGGATATTTACTTATTTATGTCATTGATCAGAACCTGTCCCATTTTGCTCAGTTATATATGTGCATGAACTTCTTTGGGGGCAGAAAGTCAGAGTGCTAGATTTATTGTCCCATGACCTTGCTTCATATGCTGATTCAAATGATTATTCATTGATAATGAGATCCTGATAGATAATAATAATGAAATAATGAGAAGATTAAGTCTTTGTTTCCTCAAATGGTAATTAATGAAAACAATGGTTGTGACACAGCTTACAGAGTTGTGAGTTTCAAATTAGGTCATGCATGTAAAATGCCTCACAAACCTTAAAATATGTAAGTATCAGTTGTTATTTCATGAAAAGTTAAAAACTTACTGTGTTACCAAAAAATCTTCATTTTAATAGGATTTTGCTATTTTTTTTTACCAATTTATGTGTCCGACATGGAATAGAATCCCTAATAAATAGTTTACTATGTGTTCTGATCCTTGTATTGTAGTATCATTGTGACAATTTGTCAAGAACTAAAGTACTGTCAAAAGATCATCAATTCCGAGCTGGAAAGAAGGTCATGTGATTCATACTTTAACTTTTCACCACTCACACCAGTAGCATAAAGCAGAGCCCAGATTCTTCTGAACCCAGAACCATCATTCTAGTCTATTAAGACTGTCCCTGTAGTACATTATCACAACATTCAAAGTTCATACCTCAATTAGAGTCCATGGCAGTTACAAAGTACCTTCCAGTGATAATCCTAAGGAGCCCCTCTAGGAATTTTGGGGACTACCAAAGAAGTGAGTAAGAAAAAAATAAAACAAAACAAAACACTTTAATAAGGGAGAAAATTTTGGATAACCTTATTTGGCTCCTAACCATTGGGCGCTATTGTCTGGCCCAGCCCTTGAGATTGAGGAGAATCCTTGACATACCCAGGTTTCCAGAAACTTATCAAAATCCCAGTGAATTGTAATGGGTGTGTGCGACTATAAAGGATTCAAAATAATCTGCTTTCCTCCAAGACTTCTTTGGATTCATCAGAGCTCATTGCATAGGAAATTTCATTGCCTGAGAACTTGGATAAGAAGAAAATGGTTTATTTATTGGGCCTGGAGATTACTCAAAGTTCCTTCCTCCATTCCATTATTCTCAAGTGTTTCTAGAATTGGATGAAGTTGTCCTAGGATTAAAAGGGTGGGTCAGAGAGTGCTGATACTGGGATCTAAATAATTTACAACAGAGATTATTGCTATTCTGGGACCCAAAGCCTGAGTGACAGTATTCAACTGAAAGTCAACAGGCATTCCCTGGAGTACACAAACTAGTCAGCCCATGTCATTGACCATAATGTTGGATATTCAGGCAAAGTAATTCTCTATGCTAAAAATTTCATATATTGCATCTGAATTATTGCACAATGTCCTTGACATAATAGATTAAAAATTTCCATTTTATCTCTTTCCTCTACATTTCCATGTTTTCTTTTGTGCTATATATTCTCTTGTCCCCACACCCACACATACTCTCTACATGACTTTGGACAGATTGTATATCTTTCAATGCTTAGGTAACTCTCAAACACTATATGTTGCAAAAAAATATGGTAATCTGCCATCATGGAGGGCGTTTCTTCATCTGGGATCTCCTTTAAAATCACAGGTCTTGTCCCATCACTTTATCTTTCCCAATTCCTTATGACAGCAGTCTGATTGTATTGTATGCTTGGATTATAAACTCTTTCCAAGCAATACTATGATCTGTTTGATTTTGTTGCTTATAGAAGGCTCTCAATGATATTTTGGGTAAATTCTTAGAATATATGAGTCATAATGAACTTTGAGTCAGGAAGACCTAGATTCAAATTCTACTCTGACACTTACTAGGAATGTCAGCATGGAAAAGTAATTTAATATCTTTAATTATAATCTCTGAACCTCTGTTTCATCTTCTGTTAAATAGAATATTATTTGTACTACATATCTTAAAAGATACTCAAAAGGGACACTATATGCAAACTGCAAACTTTAAAGTGTTACATATAACTATTATTATTTTTATCATCATCATCCATTATTTGGGGCTTATGATGACTTCCAGATAAACTTATTTTGTCTTGTTTTTTGCTCCTCCTCATAACTGGTCTTATTTGTGCATGTGGAGAAATAAACTACTTCCTAGAGGAAAGGTCTTAGCCTGGTTTTGATGTGCTTTTAAAAAATGGTGCTGATAATTACATTTCAATATAATTAATGTCCTTTGAAATCCTATATAATGCTTTTTTCCTGTATATGAACTACATAGTTTATATAAAGCTATAAAGGTTGGCTATAAAGCTATGAACTGCAAGGCATTTTTCAAAACTCTGGGTACTTAGCTGAACTCTTCAACCCATTCAATCTAACAATTTAGTAAATTCTAGTGATAACATCTCTTTATGTTTGATCCTGGTGGTGAACTTGTCCAAGGATCAGTATAGCATCACTGTATCATACTAATGAAATGACACATTCTTTAAATCAGGGCTACCTCTGACTCCTCACCCAAGAAATTTTTATATGACCCTGGTTATATAGATATATAAAATGGGTATACAAATCAAATATTTACTGATGATAAATCATAATTTTGCAACTCTCACCTTCAGTTACAAGACTCTATATGGGATCAGAATTCACAGATCAAGAATATGGCCTCTATATAATAAAGTTAAAAACGTGTCTTCTCAATAATGCTTTTTGCTAATGGAAAGTGTATCCAAGAAGACCAACTAGCTTTGTGCAATGGAAGATAAACACATGGAATGGGCAGACGTTACACATAGAATGAATATACTATGTCTATACTAAATGAAGATGCTCAGAGTTAAATGATAAAGACTCAGCCTAAAGGATAAGGATTGAAATGCTGAAAGAGCTATAGTATTTTTTTTTTCACTATAAAACATGTGCCCATATATAATGTGTGTAGATATTAAGAAATAAATTTACTGTTATTGATTTTGAAAGCAAAACATGTTGATCACATCAGAACAGATTATTAAAACTCTTTTACTGAGAACATGTCAAAATGGATAACATCTAGTTACTAAGACTGAGTTCTAGCTAATAAAGACTTAATAGTTGTGAAAATCTAGGCAAGTTTTAAATTCTTTGAGCCTTGCTTTCCTCATCTGTAATATGGAAAAAAATAGAATTACCTTTCCACTAGGGTTATGAGTGTCAAAGGTATGAAAAGTGCTTTGCAAGCATTAAAGTGAAATCAATGATTATTATTGAGAAACAATATTGTATAATAGGAAAAAAAAAAAACACAAAGTCCTGAAAATGTGATTCCAGGTCTCAATTTTGACAAATCATCTTTGGCCCTGGACAATTTATTTAACCTCTGAGCAATTCTGTAAATTGCAAAGCAGTTGCCAGTTGGCTTTAAGAGGGGTTCTCTATATCATAGTTTCATAGTTTTAGAACTAAAAGACAATCTAAGATATCATGTAGCCTAACCTGCTCATTTTGTACAAAGGGAAACTGAGGCTAGAAAATGTAAATAACTTGGTTAAGGACACTTGGGTAATAGCTAGCTAACTAGTATTTATATATCACTTTAAAGTTTGCAAAGTGCTTTGAGGGTATTATTTCCTTTGCTCCTTCAACAACCTTGAAAGGTAGGTACTGTTTTACTGATAGGAAACTAAGGTTGAAAAGCTAAATAAGATGTTTGGGGCTATAATGCTAAAACTCATCTGAGCCAAAATTTGAACTCAGATCTTCCTGACTCCACATCCAGCTCTAATTCTCTTTTTTGAATGGTTGAATCAGTGTGCTGTGACTCCAAATCTAGTGCTAATTTTTCAAGTTATCATCTTACCTCACCAATGAAATCTCAGTTCTGGAACCCAATTACTTATTATTAAATTAGAGGTTATTAGCCTGAATTTGGTCACCTTTATAGGTTATTGTAAGGAAATTGTCAAATAAATTTTTATAGTCATATATAAATATGAATTGTTCTTAACCTTTCTAATTCTCATTTTCTCATTTGTAAAATGTAGGGGTTAATTTTTGAACACTTGGCTTTAAAGGGGAAAAAAAGCCCAATAAAAATCACTCTGGCAGTTGTTTCCAGGTGGCAAGAAGAAGAAAAAAATTAAAAATACTTCCACACATAAAATTCATGATTCACAGAAACATTCTTGGTCTTGACCATAGAAAAACTTACTTAGAAGCCATTTTTAGTTATGATGTAACTGTTGTAGTATGACTCTGCTGAACAAATCTCACCATGAATTTATAAGTATAATCCCTTAATTCTAAGACATGACAATCTAGAACAAGTTGTAGTTATATGAATAGATATAACATTTACCAGTCAATTGAAAAAAAAAATTAATGCATGAATTAGATGAGGAAATTTATGGCATCTGTTTAGACAAGTAATACTTTAGTTATATATTTGGCAAGTATATAAAGACATGTGAGTTGCATTTTTAATATGTGAGGTGAGAAGGGAGGGAGACAAAAATAGGGGAAAAAATTTACACGCCAACTTTGTTATATATTTAAAAGTAATAGAAATTTGAACATAATTGATTTTGTTTCATATGCAATCAACATGTTGTTAGACTGTTATCAAAATGTTTATTTTATTCCATGAATGAAAAATAAAATAAAGTCCCTAAAAATTTTAAAAAGAAAATGAAATTTAAAAGAAAATATAGTAGGAAAAGAAGATTGTTACTATTTTTTTCTTCTTCTAAGCAATCTCATGAAAGGATAATTTAGTCATTTATTCATTATTTCTGAATGAATTTCAAATTTTCTTATATGAATTTCTCATGAGATGTCTTTTGAAGTTTTCTACAAATATGTTTTCTCTATTTATTTTGCTATTGTATTTAATCTTAATTTTTTTATTAACTCCATTAATAGGGATGCTAAAATAAGCATTGGGAACAGTTTCTTTTATGGTTCTCTGAAAGAAGATTTTTTTTTATTTTGGGATAAGGTTGGATATCTTTAAACCTTTGCTTATGGCTCCCATCTTTTCTGTAGAGTCTCCCTTTGAGATTTTGATCAATGTTTAACTCATGCTATTGCCACTTACAAATCACTAAACACATTTTGGTGTCTTTTTTCTTACCTGAAAAGTGAGGGAGTTGGATTAGAAGATTTGATTATGATCTTATAGTGTATGCTCTGACCATAAATTCTTATACTTTTGTCATTTATTTTTATGATTGGGGGTGAGTGGGATGGTGAGTGTGTGAGATATAGTATAGTAGATAGAGAGACAGAATTGGCATCATGAAACTCTATCTGCAAAAGAGGGGGTTAGATTAAAAGATTTGATCTTATGATCTTACAGTGTTATGATCCATGCTTTGACTGGGTGAATTCTCATACTTTTGTCATATATTTTTATCATTTTGGAGGGGATGGGGGAGAATGAGGATATATAGCTTGAGAGATAGTTATTATAATAGACAGAATTGATATCAGGAAATTCTAGATTTAAATACTGTTTCTGACATAGATTGGCTATATGAGTGGGAAAGTTATTTTAACTTCTAACTATCCCTGGAAATGATAATATCATTATCTGGAAAAGTTGCCAGTCTACATTGTTGAAAGAATTTCTTCCATGGGAATCTCTACACAAAGGACATAAGTCCAATCCAAAAAAGGCAAACAAATAAACAAAATGACATTAGTGATAACATATGAATTCCAACAAGAAAATACCATTTTTTATATTTCTTCTATTAGTCCATATATAAGAGGTAACAGAGAGTGATACGTTATGGGCTAGTTTTAGAGTCCGGAAGAAATGAGTTCAAGTTACTTTTCTGACAAAATGCTAGCTATAATGACCATAGACAAATTGGAACAAGAAGACATGGGTATGAATCTTGGCTTTGACAATTAATTTTAGCATGATGTCAGATAGCATGTTACCTCTATGGTCTCATTTTTCATTAATTAAGTTAAAGGGTTAAATTAAATAACATTTAAAGATTTTTCTATCCTTATAATTTTGTTTATGAAAAAATAATTGGCTACCTAGAAAACTGGATTTTTATAAAACTTTAAATTCTTTATCTTTGTGAAGCTCAAATACTCCCATAGACTTGTGATCTCATCAGTGGAGTTATTCACTTCAATGAGCAGATCATAACATCCCTTCTCATTTTTTTTTTATCCTTAGCCATATTCTCCTATGAATAATTATTTATGAGAGTAGATCTACTAAACATACTGGAGTTATTTATTTAAGCAATTTTATTTTAAGTGAGTACCAGTACAGTGCATAGTCTGTCCATTTTGTACCATTCATTCTAGACATCTGATATTTTTCAACAAAAGGCACGCTGCACAGAATCTGGTACAAAGCTGATACTTATGACTATTTGTTGAACAAATAAATGAATTTTTATAATTTTTTTTCAAAAGTTTTTTATAATGTTTCAATCCAGGAAATAGAGGAGAAATTTTTTCTTTTAAAAAACTGCCTGTACATGATGAAAAAAAAGAGCAACATTGCTTGAATATTAACTTTACCCTATAGCACTATAAATATAAAAGAATTTGTGACCTAGATAGAAGCACATTTGGGATTTCAGGGTAGTTGTATTTAGTTACTAATAGTAGTAACACAAGTAGTAATAGTTGTTAAAATTTGAAAGTTTCCTAAGTGCTTCAGAGATATTTCATTTGATCTTCATAACAACCCTATGATGTACTTGTTATTTTTATCCCCACTTTATCAGTAAAGAATCTGAGGCTGAGAGACATCAAGTGATTTGTCAAAGATCATACTACTAATCACTGTCTAAAGTGAGTGAGTCTGAACTTAAAATTTCTTGAATCAAAGTTCAAGTCTAGTTCTTTATTTAGTGTGCCAACTAGTGGTTGCCACAAAATGATTTCAATCTTATTGTTTTGTTTTAGGATCTCACTATTGAATGGTATAGTTTTCACACTTACTGTACTTTGTTGATTTACATAATCAATTCCCAGAACTGCCATGGCCTTCACAATGGCCAGAATGGATTGCAGGGTGTTACTGTAAACAACAGCTTTGAACTCTATACATTCTTGCTCTGTGTAACCATTCTTATGGATAATCCTATAATGAAACAGAAGAAAAAAGGCTGAAGTGAGTTTAATATTTCCCTGTTTAGTAATATCAAATCATGCAAGAATACTTTATATTTTAGAGGCAAAAATCACTGACATTAAGGGATACAGGTGGGATGTTTGGGGGAATAATGGACTACTAAATTTCACTGGCACAAAAAATTCCTAAATATGTAAAGTTCTTTCTCCAGTCCAGACTGGCAGCTAATTTATAACTCAAAGTCATAGAACATTGCATAGGATATTGCATGATTAAGAGATTTGCCCAGGTTACTCAATTCATTTGCATTAAAAACAAGATTTGACCTCATTCTTCTTTAAGGCCTTCCCTTTCTACTTTGCCCCACCCAATATCTTTATTTATTTTTTTTAATGTGATTAGATATACTTCCGTTTATGTTATGGGAAATTAAAATGACTTTAGTATTATTATGAGGGTAGCTTTGACTTTCTGGGGCTCCTGAATTAGTCTTTGCACCCCCACTTGGCCTCAAGACCACTTAAGATACATTTCAATAAACAATAATAAAAAGAAACAAAAAGAAATATTCCAGAATGGCAGTGTAAAACATGAAATGAACCTGAATTACTTTGTCTTTGGGTTTGATTTCTTTCTTTTTTATCATTTAAAGTTTTTTTAATTTTTGACCTTGATTTTATCTAATCAGGAAAAACTATTAGATTGCTTGGAGATCTGGAATTCTCTCAGAATGCACCATTCTTTTTTTTTTGGTGGCAAATCATGGACATTTTGCTTGAAAAATTCACTCCTTACTCAAGAAGTTAGTATTCAGATTCTCAGAACACAAATATCTACAATCCAGTGAAATTTTTAATAGAATATTGAACAATTTCTACAGGAAGTACAGACAGTTGCTAGGAAATGTATTCCTCTTCTGATCACTTAAGACACAGGGGACAATAAGAAGGTCTGTTTTCTATTTTCAGTATTACATGATGTTTATTTCCAAAGGCAGGAAAAAGCATGATTTTTTTTTTTTATTTAAGTAATTGTCCTGAGGTTGAATTTATTGTTATTCCTTAGTACAAATATGTGCCAGTATATTTTCATTTGTGTTTTTCTTCCATAAAAACCTTTGCTCAGAAAAGGAACTAAATCATGTTATACTAGTAAGTATGGAGGGGTAGTTCATATATGTTGACTGAGAAGAAAGTAGTTCATATGAATTTAGTGAAGTTTACTGTATAATTATAAATATTGATCCACAGATTTGGCAGAATAGTTTTGAATAAAGTGCTAGTTTTTCTTTGTTTGTTTGTTTTTAATTGACTCTCTTAAGAAATGCTGGAGTTCAAAATGTGACTACTGCAATTGTTTTGGATTTTTTTAAACAAATTGAGTGGCCTTGGCACAATGAAGAATCCTCAATTCTTCTAAGCTATATGACTGAAGCAAATGATTAAAGAGGAGAAATCCAAAAAAATGATTCAATTTCCTCAGTCCATACAGAAATACTGTCAACAAAAACATAGAACTTGATCATTTACTATAAGCCAATCTATGAGAATATGAACAAATTCAACAAATTCAAGGATACTTAAATTAAAAATTGTACTTAAATACTTAAGTACAATAATTTTTGCCCATTCTGGAAAAAGTTAATTATAACATCTTAAAGCTGAGACTCAAACTATGTACCCTAATCTATAATGTGAACAGCATTCCTGAGAATAGTAAATTAACCTATTCCTGATGACTTCCTATGAGGGTGAATTCAGTTTCTCCTGAAGCAACCCATTTATGTGTATGTGCCCTATTTTTGAGTTGTTTCTTTCAAGTGTTAAGCAATTAATTTCTTTCCCTCCCACCAATTGTAAAAAAGAAAAAAAAAGAACTCGCACAAATAAGAACCATAGTCAAGAAAAATGAATTCCCACCTCAACTAAATACTCTAGCTCTATTAAGAACTTACAATTGAACACAAATTGCTATGAAAATGTAAAAGTACTGACAAAAATTTGTTGTAGACCAACACTTCACATTGTATTCCCAGAAAACTCTAAATGTAATACATATGTACGTGTATCTTTATATAGATACAAACACACATATAGATATGCATGCACATCTATATATACATATACTTTTCTATACACACACAAAAATATGTATATATATATGTGAGTATATACATGTGACTGTATACACACACACACCTTGAGAGAAGCAAGAATGAAATTTCCTTTTGAATTTGTAGATAGGGGAAGATTTCAAGCACATTTTATTTATATGTTGTATGGTATAGAGGACCAGAACTCTAGAAAGGTGTACTTGAATCAAGGACAGCAGGGTGCTTATAGTTAAGCACCTACTCAGTGTGATTGATGGGTAATAGTTCTCTATTTAAACATATACTTAAGTAATGTAATGATGTAATCATTCTAATTGGCATATACTTAGTGTAATATGGTGCTGTAATTTTCTACAGTTGGCATATGCTCAGTTGCTGTAGTGATGTAATGGTACTGAGGTATTTAAGGGCTGTGAGGACTGGGAACTAGGAGTCTCAGACACAGACACAGAGAAGATGCCAGACTCCAGACTCCAGACCCCAGACTCCATCTTTGACCAGCCTCATGGTAGTCTTCCTGCCTTCATCACTTCTCCACTTAAAGACCAAGGCCCATCCAGAGATCCTCTGGAAAGCTAGTCCGGACATTACTGTATGGAACACTGACCTTTACTCAAATTAAAATCAGACTCTCAAGGTAAAAGGCAAAAAAAAAAAAATTACAATCTTGTAAGAAACGGCAACTCCCAACAGACAAGGTGTCAGTAAAGAAGTGCAAATGACAAATTGCAAAACACAAGATTTATAAACCCTAAATGTAGAAGCTCCCCCCAAAAAAACTTTTCTCCCATTGCTTGGGGGAGTCCTAAATATAGAAATCTCTGCCAGAAACAAAAGAAAACTAGTAATAACAAAATCTTTACTCATTAAGTACTTAAATATACTTAGTACAGTAGGGGGAATGTTCATCCAAGATAATCAAATGTCTACAGCTTTTAGCTATAGTTCAACTTATTATGGGAAATTATCAAGTCACAATTAGGGTATAGATCAAAACCACATACCCATAAGAGATCCTCACTCTTTTATCTCTTTTAGTCCCTATTCTTTATTTATTGACATTTGAAGATATCTCACACTATTCTGTATATAGTTACTCAACTGTCTTGTTTTCAGTCTCCAATCCCTATGGACTTGGTTTGTCCTTTTTCTTTCTACTGGAATCCATCTTCATCCTTTTAATACTTCAAGTCTAACTGGACCTTCCTCTCTAGACTGTTCAAGCTTTCCTCTGTGGAAATTCCAATCATGTCCCTAAACTTAAATTTTCACTATAAAACCTACTTGTAGGCTATTCCATGGCTGCTTCCTTCCTTTGTGTCAGCCTACCATAGAATTCTGCAGTGTCTTTTCCCTTCCCCCATGCCACATAGTATCTTCCCTAACTTCACTATGCTTCCCAACTTTACTTCTCCTCCTTACAGCTAATTCATTTAAGGTATTTTTAGGATTTAGGATTTTAGGATTTAGCCTGCTAGCTAAGGACATGTCCCAACCTCATGCAGTACTCCCTTTGTACTGGAAAATTGTGAAATTGTAAGTTCCACTGAGGAACTTGTCTTTTATATGTTCTCCCAACTCCATTTTTGTATTCCTTCATTTTGTCAGTAAACTATTCCCCCAAAATAAATCTACTTTTTGCCAAAGAGAATGGTCACTGTGAATTCTTCACATGACTGAATGCCAACTTTTGGTGTCTGCATCATTTGATGACAAACCCCATATCATAGATCACATCAGTGAGGACCAGGTCTGGAATGGGGCATGGGCCAATTTTCTGATGTCTTTTGCAATTTCCTTTATTACCTGTACATTATCATCAGTTTCCACACAGCAAAAACTTAATTTCCCATAAACTCTATCTTCTTCAGCCAACAAGTATTCTAATACCAATCTTTGCTGGAGTACTGCCTCTCTAGTCTGAGTGGCCTTATCTGCCAACAAATTCAATGCCTCTGTATTCTGGTTAGTAATTATTTTGTCCATGGCCTGGAGTCTAATGAATCTATTTAGCATACAAATTGGGGTTCTGTATCCCCAGCTCCCATCTGGGGCCATCTATCATTTCAAACATTTGTGATCCCAGTATATAGAATAGGAAACTCTTCACAAATAAAGATGCCTATCTTCAGGAAGGCAGCAACAACAGGAAATGCTAAAAGAAACAGACAACCTAGGTCAAATACTTACCTACTTATTTAGGATATAATGACAACATATTTTGAGATAGGAAACTTAAAGATCTTACATACTTGAATTGAGCTCATAGCTTCAACTGAACACTTGCCCTGATTATAGAAATTTGCTGTAAGAGGAAAAAGCAAGGACATGATATAATAGCATCAAAACTAGTCTTTCAGGCCTCAACCTGAGAGCACATACATGGCAGGATAAAGCATTCTTAGCTAATTGTATGCAATAACAATTCTACCTTATAGCCAGACTCAGGAATAATCAGGTAGGTTGTTATTCAAAGGAACACCACTGGTAAACTGAGTCAGAAGAATTCAGCCTTAAGCAGAAGCCAACGTCATCCTCCTAACTTGCTCAAATATTAACATCCATTTGTAAAAATTCAGGATCACCATCCTCTGAGTAGCTTGTAGCACATTCCTTTCAGATGATGGATTACTTACTTGATGATCTATTAGACAATCATATCTGAATTCAATGTCAGATATAGTGCCAAAAGATTTTATCTCAAATAACAAATGTCATTAATCAAAGCTTAAGGTGAATTTAACTCTCAAGGATCCTGTATCCTAAATAAGTATTAACTAAAAAGATTCATCCTAAAAAGTCATAGCTTATCTTCATATCTAAGTAAATGGGTTTTAAATTCAACATTATGCAAATCATCTTATTTTAAGATGCTCAATAACCAATCTATATCAAAACAATATCAAATATTAACCATGCTCAAAGAGACAAAAACATAGACCATTGTTCTCAGAATCTCCCTAAACAATGGGAACAGCTTTAGAATGACTCAAAACAATCAATTCTTCATCCTAAAAAATGTTAATTCAACTTCCTCCAACTGAGGAGCCTTACAAACTTTTCTGAAAATATAAATAACAGGTACAATACCAATATTGTTAAAATTCCTCTAAATTCAATTAATCTCCCCTCTCTCTAAAACATTCCTAATTGCAAAGTCAATTTTAAAGGTTATAAATTGTCCTTAGTCCATTATTGAGGTTCCTCCATATGTCCTTTAAGCCTGATGTTCTCAGCCTCCAGACTGAAGTCTCAGATGTGTCTAACATTGTAATGCTGGAGAAACTGAGCAAGACAGAGATTAGAGAGTATTTAATAATTCATTAAATGGAGAGATATACTGGTACCAATGGATCCATGTTTGGTCCCAGGACTGAATGAGACTATCGTCTCCAAGAATCCAGCCAACAATCAGAATTCTCAATGACATATATACACGTGGCTCAGACACAAAGGGTAGACTGAGGCAGGGGTGGAATCAGGGTACTGAGAGCATGAACAGGACTCTGACAGGGTGGGGTGAGCCAAGGGGAGGCACCCTGGACATGGGGAGAGGCATCTTGATAAGACAGTATCTGATATTCTAATAGCTTGGGATGGGGAGAGGCATTCTGATATTCTATCAAGTATTCTAATAAAGAGGGAGAAGAGGCTTTGCAGAACTGAGAAGCAGGGAAAGCCAGGCAGGACTGAGTCAGGATAATTAGGGAAACTCAGTCATGACAATAAAAGAGAGCTGTAGTATAACAACATCTGGCAAAATCCTTCCCACTCTACTTCTTCAAGGCCTTAGTAAGCACTCAGTCTTCTGGAACTGCAAACTCCAAAGATGTCTGAGCCATAAATCCTTGCTTTCTGAGGACTAAAGGGGATGAAGACACTGCCAGCATATAATTCCTTTAAAAATTATCCTTTGTTTCAAAAGAGAGTGTTTCCCTTTCTCCTTCCAAATAAAATAAACCAATCTCATATGGAGAAAATTCCAGATCACTTCTGGGAACTGTTCTAATTACAAAGCAATAGCCAGGTACTTGACTATTTCAGTTTTTCTCAACTGACTTATCTCCTAAGCTGAATTAATACTCTAATGTTGCTAATCCACTTCCATTTTTGCTTTCTCCAAGTGTCTCTCTTCAGGAATTTACCCAATCATAATGGGAGTTCTAGAGCCAAGTTTAAGGACCACTGGAGAACTCTCCAGAAGGTGCCCGCCCAAGGATTCAGTGTGGGAGAGACATCCTTATGAACGGGAAGCATCCTGGAGTAGGCCCTCACAATTGTGTGGGACAGTAACCCTTATCCAAATGAAAATGAGAGATCTCAAGGTATAAAGCAACAACAACAACAAAAAAGAAAGAAAAAAAGAAAGAAAAGAAAGGAAAGAAAGAAAGAAAGAAAAGAAAGGATTTATTACAATCTCTCCAGAAAGGGTAACTCCCAACAGACCTTTGTCTGACACTTAGGTCAGTAGAGGATTGCAAAGCACAAACTGCAAATCATATTTATAGACCCTAAATGCAGAAGCCCCCACATTCATTGTCTGGGGGAGTCTAGCCTTATACCCTAAATAAGGAAATGTATCCCAGAAACAAAAGAATGCTAATAATAACAAAGTCTTTACCCATTAAGTACTTAAATGCTAATAAAGATGAAGTGGGGTGGAGGAGAAATATTCATCCAAGACAATGGAACATTTGCAGCTTTTTAGCTCAACTTGTTATTGCAAAGTCTCAGGACACAATTAGGGCAAAGGTTGAAGCCACATTCCCATGAAAAGTCTTTACTCAGATAATTTTAATTTAGAAAAGTTTTTCTTCACAAAAATCTTAAATTGTCTCCACAATTTCCATCCATTGGTTTTTGTCCTGCTTTATAGGGCCAAATAAAACAATTCTATTCTATTCCTTCATTAGGATTTCTTACAAGATCATTTCCACATTGCTCCTACTCTTATGCTAAAGATTCTGAGTTCCTTCATCCAGTTCTCATAATCCTCATTATCACAGCCAGTAGAAGATTCCTACATATCAGCCTCCTTCCTAAAATGCAGTGACAATATATGAATCATATTCCAGATGTAGTCTAATCAACTTCTTTCCCCAGCATATTATGGCTTTACAATTAGTATTGTTGACTTCCATATTGAAATGTTGATTCATATTGAACTTAGAGCATAACATATATGGATACAATCACCTGATCCACTCATCTATAAAGGAAATTAGGTCAATTGGACAGCAAGGATGAAGCCTTACTGGCTTTTTCTAGTCACTTCTTCCTTTTCTGTAAACTGTAGAAATTTGTGAGGAATCAAATCTACTCAAGCTCGCATATCTTTTTAACATGAAATGACTAATTGTCATAACTTCTTAAACTTCTGAAGCTCATATTTGAAGAATTTTCACCTATTCCTATTAAATTTTATAATTGAAGGTGGCATGGCATAGTAATGCCAAAGGTCACTTTTAATGAGGTGACCAGTTCCTCCATTTGTCCTATTTCGTATTCTGCCTTAAGGTTATGACCGTCCCCTCTTAATGGTTGAGATAAAGGTGTTATAGACATTCCTTAATGTCATTAGAATATCAGTAACTTTCATCTATGAGGCTATCCCCACCTAGGTCTCTGCTTATGTCATTGTTCTTGTTATACCATAAAAGGCTTGCTGTCTCGATTCTCTGGGCTAGATTCTTTGAGATCATACTCTCGTCTAGCCCTGGGATCCATTGGTCCCAGTATTTCTCTCCATTTAATAAACTATTGAATTGGTCTCTAATCTCTGTCTTGCTCAGTTTCTTTTGACATTACAGATAGAGACCCTTTCTCAGAGGAACTTGTATGTGGGTCAAGAAGCAATAATTAGAACTAAATATGCAACTGATTTGTTCAAGATGGGTAAAGATGTGAAGCAAGCCTGAATATTGCTATTTTATTTATTTAACTTTTGTACAAAGTACATCATGCAAAATGCCACAGTGCATGAATAGAAGCCAGAATTAAGGATTCTAGGAGAAAGGTCAACAATCTCAGATATGCAGGCAATACTACTCTGATGTCAAAGAGTGAAGCGAATGAAGCATCTTCTTGAGAAAGGCTATAAAAGGAGAGTGTAATAGCTGACTTGAAGCTTAACATTAAAAAAAAAAAAAAAAAAAACTAAGATCAGATCAGAGTATCTGATCTCATAATTGTCTTCAAATAGAGGAAGAAACATTGGAAGCAGTGTCAGATTTTATATTCTTGGATTCAAAGCTCATTGCAGATAGTAGCTGTAGCCATGAAGTGCCATGTGATTATTGGAAGGAAATCTATGGAAAATCTGGATAGCATGGTAAAAAGTAGAGATATCACTTTGCTAAGAAAGGTCTGCATATTCAATGTGGGGCTTTGTTTGTTTTTTTGCTTTTTTATCTTTTCTAGCAGCAATGGATGGCTGTGAGATTCAGATTAGAAAAAAAACTGAATGTTACAGAATTAACACTTTCAAATTATTAAATTGTATAAGATTTTTAAGACTCCCAAGGAGATAAAATCAATCATTATTTAAATTAATTCTTGACTATTCATTGGAAGGACAAATGCTAAAGTTTAAGTTGAAATACTTTGAAATGACAAGATATGACTCATTAGAAGAAACCCTGGGAAGCAAAGTCAAGCTGCTGATGGGATAGCCTGGGACTTACACCCAAACCTTTCCAAATACCTGTAAATAATAACTCTAAACAAATTCTAAAACAGCAGAATACACACACGCTCTCTCTTATACACACACACACACATACACACAAACAACAATCCAATTTGACTCAATTTCCTATATATTTGAGAAATGAGGCCTTCATCAGAGAAACTTGCTTCAAAATTCCTTTCTCAATCACTATTGCTAATTTTATATGCCCCTGTTTATTCTATTCTCTCTCCTTTCACCATCTCTCCTCATAAATATTTTACTTCTATCTTTCCCCCATATGCTCTTGGGGCATATTTCTTCTTACTCCTTTTTCTTACTTTCCCCCTTTTTCCTATCTCCTTCCCCTAAGGGTAAAATAGATTTCTATATCCATATTGAGTGTATAGGAGACAGGCTGCCTAGCAACCCCTAATTCAAAATGACTACTTAAGGGATTTCTCAAAGTGAAGATCAGAAATTTTATTACAATCTCCTGAGAAGCAGGCAGTCCACTCACTGAACTCTCAGAGAGAGGAGGCCAATTTTAAAAAGGCTAAGAGATCATTTAAATAGTCAAAAACCACAGGAACCCATGACCCTCTCCTCTCATCTGGCTGATTTTCACTGCCTGCTCAGATGGAAGTAGCAAAGGTATGCTAAATTCTAATTAAGCCAATATAGTTGACTTATTGCAGATATATTTGTCTAAATCTACTGTGATCAGCTTATTACAATATTTGCAAATGTTTACTTGAACTGATATGAGCACTCTATTGTAATGTTTGTACACAAAATTTCATTTTTCCAAAACCCATCAGACTTTGTCTTCAGGGAAGCTGCTGCTCCTGCTCCTACTCCTGCCATTATTACAGATTCATTGGCTCCTGGTTTCATGGAACTCCTCTGATACCCTAGGGTGACAAACTTTTCCTACTGATCTTCCAATTTGTCTTTGATGTCTGTGAGCTGAGACTTCTGGAAACTCCCACTGCTGTTACTGATTCTGAGGCCCCAATGCCAACTCTTGGTTTGTCCTGGCTAGAGCTGTGCTGGCATGGCTTGCACTGGGACCATGTTTCACTCCTTCTCTAGTATGACAGACCTTTTCTGTTGACATTTTAAGTTGTTTTAAGTTGGGGAATTTTTTCATTATATCTTTTTTTTTTTTTGGTAGATTTTGAGAATTTAAATTTTTTTTTAGAGTCATTATTTAAAGGTATTTGTAGGAGTTTGGGGAAAATCTCTAGTAAGGGTCTGCTTTTACTCTGCCATCTTCATTCCACCCTCAAGCATTAATAAAAAGACCAGAGCTGAACAGAAAAGCATAAAAAGGTAAACAGGAAAGGGAAACCATAAGGGACTTAATGATGTCAGATTGTTTTCATTCTTACAAAGAAAGATGATACTTGTTACTTATAAGAACTTTTTCATTATTAGGATGGAGGGAGTTTATAAAGGCGGAAGGCACCTGTTAGTTGAATGTAATATTAACAGTATCTAAAAGGGTGAAAATCAACAGTGAGAGCAGAATGAACTGGGAGAGGAGAAAAGAAAAGATAAATAAACTAAATTATCACAATCACAAGAAAAAAGTTTTTACATTGGAGCAGAAGAAGGGGAAATAATATGGGAGTAAGTGAATCTTACTTTTATCTGAATTGGCTCAAAGAAGGAATAACAGTCAATTAAAAATCTATCTTACCATGCAGGTAATTGGAAAAGGAAGATGATAAAAGAAAGAGGGAGGTAATAAAAGGGAAGGAAGATTGGGAGGAGGGGATAGTCTGAAGAAATGTACTTTTGAGGAGAGACAGGGTGAATGGAAAGTGCAATATGAGAAGTGCTCACATGGGAAATCTCAAAGGATGATGGGAATTGGTCTCAAGCACAAAGAGCTTTCTTGAAAGCACTCATAAAAAATTTTTAAATGCCAAATGAGAGAGGAAAAAGAAAAATTGGGGAAAGAAATAGAGGTAGGCAAGAGAGAGTCAACAGCTTAGAAAAGGAAAACAATTCCTTAAAAAAAAATTGGCGAAATGCCAAAACAAATTCAGTTAAGAACTACTCTTGTGCACGAATGTTTGTGGCAACCCTCTTTGTAGTGGCTAGAAACTGGAAACTGAGTGGATGCCCATCAGTTGGAGAATGGCTGAATAAATTGTGGTATATGAATAGTATGGAATATTATTGTTCTGTAAGAAATGACCGATAGGATGATTTCAGAAAGGCCTGGGGAGACTTACACGAACTGATGCTGAGTGAAATGAGCAGGACCAGGAGATCATTATATACTTCAACAACAATACTATATGATGACCAGTTCTGATGGACCTGGCCATCCTCAGCAATGAGATCAACCAAATCATCTCCAATGGAGCAGTAATGAACTGAACCAGCTACGCCCAGAGAAAGAACTCTGGGAGATGACTAAAAACCATTACATTGAATTCCCAATCCCTATATTTATGCCCACCTGCATTTTTTATTTCCTTCACAAGCTAGTTGTACAATATTTCAGAGTCTGATTCTTTTTGTACAGCAAAATAACGGTTTGGTCATATAAAAAAAAAAAAGAAAACTACTCTTAAAAAAGTAGAAATAATCAAATGAAAAAGAGGCACAAAAGCTAACTGAAGAAAATCATACATTAAAAACTAGAACTGAATACATGAAAGCTAATGGATATGAAAACATCAAGAATTGGTCAAGCAAACCAAAAAGAATGAAAAAAAGCAAGAAAATGTAAAATACCTCATTGGAAAAATAGTCTATCTAGAAAACAGATTGAGGAGAGGCAATTTAAAAATTATTGGTCTAACTAAAGATCACAATGCCTGGATAACATTCTTCAAGAGATCATCAAGTAAAACTGCTCTTATACAGTAGAATCAATGGGCAAAATAGTCATTCAAAGAATCCATCAATCATCTCTAGAAAGAGATCACACAAGGAAAAGCCCAAGAATCATTATTGTTAAACTCCAAAACTATAAACTCAAAGAAAAAATACTATAAGCTGCCAGAAAAAAAAAATATTTCAAGTATCAAAGAGCAAGAGTCAGGATTACCCAGGATCTAGCAGCTTCTACAATAAAGGATCAGAGGGCCTGGAATATCATATTCCAGAAGGCAAAGGACCTATCCATTGAGGCTGAGCATCATCTTTCAGGGGAGATGTATCTTAAATAAAGTAAGGGGTTTTCAATCATTTGTATGATAAAAAAAAAGCATAACTAACAGAAACTTGATATTCAAACACAGGACTCAAGAGAAGCATAGAAAGGTAAATAGAACAAAAAATAAGAAATATTCCTCAGGTGATAAATGATCAAAATCTATGAATGGTTTGCAGACAAAAATCATAATTATCTATAGACATATAAAATGCTCTAATTCATTTTTGATTGCAGAAATGGTAAATAAAACACTTCTGAAGTACTACCACAAACCTATTAAATTGGCTAATAGAATGGAAAAGGAGAATGACAACTGGTGGAAGAAATATAAGAAAAGTGAGACATTGATATATTGTTGGTAGAGTTGTGAACTGATTCAACCATTCCATAGGACAATTCAGAATTATGCATAAAGGAATATAAAATCATGTATATCCTTTTACCCAGAATACCACTACTAGGTCAGCAGTATTGTAATATAATCAGCTGGGAATAACACAACTATTGTAAGGAATACAATCATCCAAGACAACACAGGGGGATTGATATTGAAAAATTGTATCCATACCCAGAGAAAGAAATAATGGTGTTTGAACGTAGATTGAAGCATATTTTTTTCGGAAAAAGAGACCAATAGAGACACAGAGATGTAGAGGGCTGGAACTTTGAAAAGGGTTTGAATCTAAGACAGCAGAGCACTTAAGGCTAATTACCTAGTCAAGATGTGATAATGATTCTATAAACATATGGTGATGTAATGGTTCTCACAATTGATGCTTGCTCAATGTGTTGTGATAAGGTTATCAGAAGCAAGGGTTGGAGAGCTGAGGGAAAGGATCAGAGCCTCTCTGCCACAGCACACTGAGGAGAGAGGACTTCAGGCTCCAAACTCCAGAGTCCAGAATTCATCTTTGGCAAATTGCGTGGCAGCTTGCCTGCCTTCTTCATTTCTCCTCCTAAAGACCAAGGACTTTGACTGATCCTGACTCTGATCCTAAGGCTCTCCAGAGAGCTAGCCTGGACACTATACAGAGTGAGAGAGATAGAGATGGAGATGGAGAGGGAAAGGAAAAGGGAGAGAGAGAGAGAGAGAGAGAGAGAGAGAGAGAGGAGAGAAAAGGAAGGAAGGAAGGAGGGAAGAAAGGAAGGAAGGAAGGAGGGAAGAAAGGAAGGAAGGAAGGAAAGAAGGAAGGAAGGAAGAAAAGAAGGAAGGAAGAGAGGGAGAAAGGAAGGAAGAGAAAAATAAAGAGAAGATCCTGATGCTGGGAAAAATTGAAGAAAAAAAGGGAGGGGGATAGCTTATGGTAAAATAGAAAGTGTGTGGAAGCAATAAATACTTAATAGACAGGTTTGGGGAAGTAATGGAGGATAGAAGGCCACGGTATTCTGTGGTCCACTGGGTCATGAGAAATCATATGCCACTGAACAACTGAAGAAAAATAAATGTGACTCTAGTAAAATTACTTAAACTCTGAGGGCCTCAGGCCAGTCTGTCAGACTACAAATTACATAAAAATTATGCATCTGTTTTATTGGAGAAAGTTTCCTTACCAAAAGTTCTCTGGGACAATGTGTATGTGTGTGTGTGTATGTATGTATGTATGTGTGTATACACACATGCATATGTGTATGCATATATACATATGCATGTGCATACAAACACATATGTATGCATATATTTGCCTTGCATGTATGTGTGTGTGCATATATACATATACACACACACAAAGACACACACACAGAACACTAGATGGCACAGTGGATAGTGTCTCGTATCTGGTTTGCAGTCAGAAATATTCATCTTCTTCAGTTTAAATCTGGCCTTAGATACTAATGATGTGACTCATCTGTAAAATAAGCTGGAGATGAAAATGGCAAACTACTCCAGTATCTTTAGTCAAGAAAATCCCAAATGGGATCACAGAGAATTGGACATAACTGGAAATGATTCAGTTAGAGCATATAGACATGTTTGCATAAAAATAATTTGATATAAAAGATTTAAATGTGCTGCACAGCAGAAATTAGAGATACCTAGTTGATGCAATAGATATAACATTGGATCCAGTGACAGGAAGATTTGAGGTCAAATCCTGTCTCAGATTCTTTATTAGCTATGTCTTCTTGAGTAAGTCATTTAACTCTCTGTTTCCTCAGCTATAAAATGGAATAATAATAGTATCACCTCCCAGGGTTGTTAAGAAGAACAAATTCTATGCAGGGTTGTTTCATTCTGCCATTCATGTCACTACCAAATCTCTGATAAATATTCTGAATAGCCCAGAACAAAGCACAGGTGTGTAGCATATTTCATTTATAGTTGTATTCTAAGTGACATCAATACATTAACAATTATTCTTGGACCTTGATAATCAACTATATCTGAATTACTGATCCTCTAGTCTATACCTCTTTACCTTGTCCCCCAGAATATCGCATAATGTTTTATTAAAACTTAAGGATGATCTGCTGGTAGCGTTCTTCTGATGTACTCATGTAGTAACCTTATCAAAGGTAAAGGAAATGAGGTCAGTTGGGCCTGAACTGTCCTTGACAGTGTCATATTGTCCCTTTCTAGTCACTTCCTGGTCACGTTCCTCTTCTGGATGCTCATAACCATTCATTCAGTACTAAATTGTAGAATTTTGCAAGGAATCAAATTTCAGGTCACTGACTTCCTTTTCATACTTTTTCTATTGCTTTAAAAAGACAACACTTCTCTCTCTAGACCTCTGGTACTTCTTACTCTTTGTGATTTTTCCAATAGTAACCTGGGATATTCAGTCACCTGCATCAGATGATTGTCACTGAATCAAAAAGAATTTCAGGTTCTCTTTTATTGTTGTTCAGGAATTTCATTCTTGTTCAACATGTCCTCACTCCATTTGGGGTTTTCTTTTTTTTCCCTTTTTTAAAAAATTTGCTTGTTTATTTTAAAATACATTGCTTTATGAATCATGTTGAGAGAAAAATCAAAACAAAAGGGAAAAAACATGGGAGAGAGAAAAAAGAAAAAGAAAAAGCAGTAAACATAGCATATGTTGATTTACATTTAGTCTCTTTACTTCTTTTTCTGGATGAGATGGCATTTTATTTCCAAAGTCTATTGGGATTCCTTTGAATCACTGAATCCCGGAGAAGAACCAAGTTTTCATAGTTGATGACCTCATATTTTTTCTTTTATTGTGCACATTGAACTCCTGGTTCTGCTTGTTTCCCTCAGCATCAGTTCACGTAAATATTTCCATGTCTTTCTAAAATCAACTTGTTCATCATTTTTTATAGAACAATAATAGTCCATTACATTCACATACCACAACTTATTTAGTCATTCCCCAAATAATGGGCATTTACTCATTTTCCAATTCTTTGCTTCCATAAAAGAGCTACTACAATTATACCTATATGAGTCCTTTCCCCTCCTTTGTGATTTCCTTGTGATACAGACCCAGTAATGGCACTGCTTGATTAAAGGGTATGCACAATTTTATAGCTTTTTTGGCATAGTAACAGATTGCTCTCCAGAATGGTTGGATCAGTTCATAACTCCACCAACAATGGATTAGTGTTCCAGTTTTCCCACATAAGCTCCAACATTTATCATTATCATTTCCTGTCATCCTGAGAGATGGGAGGTGATATCTCAGAGTTGTTTTAATTTGTATTTCTCTAATCAATAGTGAATTGGAGAATGCTTTCATACAACTATAGATGGCTTTAATTTCATCAGCTGAAAATTGTTAATATCCTTTGACCATTTATCAATTGGGTAATTCTTATAAATTTGACACAACTATATGTTTTAGCAATAAGATCTTTATCAGAAATATTGGCTGTAGAGATTTTTTCCCTTTTAATCTTCTGTTTCTTTATGCAAAAAAATTTAGTTTAATATAATCAAAGTTGTCCACTTTACCTTTCGTAATGTTCTCTAGTTCTTTGTTCATAAATTTCTTACTTCTCCAAAGTCCTGCTAAGATAAATTATCACTTGTTCTCCTAATTTGTTTATGGTATTATCCTTTATGCCCCAATCATGTATCCGTTTTGACCTTATTTTGGTATGGACTAAGAGATGTAGATCTATGCTGAATTTATGACACTATTTTCCAGTTTTCTCAGCATTTTTGGTCAAATTGTGAGTTCTTATTCCAGAAGATGGAGTTTTGGGTTTATCAAATACTGGATTGCTATAGGCCTTGATTATTGTTTCAGTGTATCTAATCTATTCCACTGATCCACCACTCTATTTCTTAGCCAGTACCAAATAGTTTTGATGACTGCTACTTTATAGAGTAATTTTAAGTTTGGTACTGCTAAGACAGCATTCTTTGTATATATATTTTTTTTCATTAATTACTTTGATATTCTTGATCTTTTGTTCTTCCAGATGATTTTTGTTATTTTTTTTCTAGTTTTATAAAAAATGTTTTGGTGGTTGGATTTGGTATAGTACTGGACAACAGACCAGTTTTGGCATTTTTATTATATTAGCTCAGTTTAGCCATGAAAAATTGACATTTTTCCAGACTTTGTTTAGCTCTGACTCTATTTGTATGAGAAGTATTTAGTAATTGTGTTCATATAGTTCTTGGGTTTATCTTGGCAGGTAAACCTTCAAATATTTTATTTTATTTATCATAATTTTAAATGGAATTTCTCTATCTCTGGTGGATATAGAGATATCCTGAGAGAAATACTGAGGCTTTGTTGTGGTTTTATTTTATGTCCTGTAAGATTGCTAAAGCTGTGAATTATTTCCAGTAGGTTTTTGGATGATTTTTGAGAATTCTCTAAGTATATCATCATATCATCTGCAGAGTGATAGTTATATTTCCTCATTGCCTATTCTAATTCCTTTCATTTATTTTTTTTCATTTTTTATTCCTAAAGCCAGCATTTCCAGTACAATGTTGAATAATAGAGGTGATTATGCACATCCTTATTTAACCCCTGATCTTACTGAGAATTCACCCAGCTTCTCTCAATTAAAAGCAATGCTTGCTATAGGTTTTAGATAGATACTACTTATTTTAAGGAAACCTTCTTTTATCCCTAGGCTCTCTAATGTTTTTAATACAAATGAGTGCTGTATTTTGTCAAAAGATTTTTTTGTCATCTATTGAGACTATCATATAATTTCTATTGGTTTTGTTATTGATATGGTTGATTATGGTAATAGTTTTCCTGATATTGAGCCAACCCTGCATTCTTGGCATAAATCCCACTTTGTCATAGTATATTATCCTGCTGATAAATTGCTGTAATCTCTTTGCTAATATTTTCCTTAAATTTTTGCATCAATATTCATTAGGAAGATTAGTCAGTAATTTTATTTTTCTATTTTGGTTCTTCCTGGTTTAATTATCATTATCATATTTGTGCCATAGGAAAAAAAAATTAGCAATATTCCTTCTTTACCTATTTTTCCAAATAGTTTACATAATATTGGAATTAATTGTGCTTTAAATCTTTGGTGAAATTCACTTTTGAATCCATCTAGTCCTGGAAATTTTTTCTTAGGGAATTCATTAATGATTTATTCAATTTTTTTTTCTGAAATGGGACTATTTAAGTCCCATTTTAGAAATGGGACTTATTTCCTTTTCTGTTACCCTGGATAATTTTTATATTTTTGTAAATATTCATCCATTTCAGTTAGATTGTCAAACTTTCTTCCATACAGTTGGGCAAAATAGCTCCAAATTATTGGTTCCATTTCTTTTTTCATTGGTGGTAAATTCAACCTTTTCATTTTTGATGCTGGTGATTTGGTTTTTTCCTTTCCTTTTTCTGATTAAATTAGCCAAAAGTTTATCTATTTTTTTTTCATAAAAGCAACTCTTGGTTTTATTTATTAGTTCAATAGTTTTCTTAGTTTCTAGTTTATTAATCTCTCCTTTGAGTTTCAAAATTTCTAATTTGGTACTTTTTTGGAGGGTTGTTATTTTTCTATTTTTTTTTAGTTGCATGCCTAATTCATTGATCTCTTCTTTCTCTATTTTATTCATGTAGCTATTTAGAGATATAAAATTTCTCCTAATAACTACTTTGGCTGTATCCCATAACATTTGGTATTTTGTCTTATTATTTTCATTCTCTTGAATGAAATTATGAATTGTTTCTGTGATTTATTGTTTGACCCATTCATTCTTTAGAATTAGATTATTTAATTTCCAATTGGTTTTTAGTCTGTCTTTCTCTGGCCCTTTATTGAATACAATTTTTATTGCATTGTAGTCTGAAAAGGAACTTTTTTTTTTTCTTTCTGCACTTGTTTGTGAAGTTTTTAATGTCTTAATTTATGATCAATTTTTGTGCAGGTGCCATATATTGCTGAGAAAAAGGTGTATTCCTTTCTATCCCTCTTCAATTTTTCCAGAGGTCTATCATATCTAGGTTTTCTAGTATTCTATTAACTTCCCTAGGTTTGGGGGTTTTTTGTTTTGGTTTTTGGTTTTTGGCTTTTTGGGGTTTTTTTTTGTTTGTTTGTTTATTTGTTTTTGTGGTTAGATTTGTCTGATTCTGAGAGGCAAAGGTTGAGGTCCCCAACTAGAATAGTTTTGCTGTCTATTTCTTCCTGTATCTGGCTTAAAAGCTTCACTAGGACTTTGACTGCTCTATCACTTGATGCATACGCATTTAGTATTATTATTACTTCTTTTTTTATGGTACCCTTTATCAAGATGTACTTTCCTTGTTATTTTTTTAATAAAATTTATTTTCACTTTTGCTTTAACTGATTATCAGAATTGCTACCCCTGCTATTTTTTATGCTCCAGCTAAAGCATAATAAAGTTGGTTGCAACCTTTTACCTTTACTCTGTATGCATCTCTCTGTGTCAAATGAGTTTCTTGTAAACAATATATTGTAGAATTCTGTTTTTTAATCCACTCTGCTATTTATTCCCATTTTATGGGAAAGTTCATCTGATTCACATTCACAGTTATGATTACCAGTTCTGTATTTCCCTGCATCCAATTTTTTTCTCATGTATATACTTTTGTTCTCTCTTTCTACTTTATCCTCAGTGTTGTGTTTTTTTACTCACCCTACTCACTATCTTATTTCCTATGACCCCTTTCCCTTCTCTTACTTGTATTTTTTATCCATTCCACCCACTGCCTTATCTTCTACCACCCCTCCCCCTTTCTTAGTATTTTTTTTTAAATCCACTCCACCCACAACCTTGTCTTGTATCAACCCTTCCCCCCTTTCTTACCCTTTTCCCTAGTGTTTCTGACCTCTCTTTTGTCTTTCTCCTCCTACTTCTTTAATAGGGTTAGATAAATTTCTATACCCAACTGAATAAGTAAGTTATTCCCTCTTAGAGCCAAAACTGATGATATCAAGTTTTAGACAATGCTTATCACCCTTCCTTTTTTTCCTGGAGTGTATTAGGTCTTTTGCATCTCTTCATGTAATCTAATTTTCCCATTACACCTCCCCTTTATTCTTTGTCTAGTACAGACCTTTTTCTACCTCTTACTGTCTTTTTCTTTGATGTCATCACATCAGAGTCCATTCACAAGGACACCTTCAGTCCATGTAATGTCTCCCCTCTGTCCACCCCAGTGACAGATACAGTTCTCAAGAGTTATAAATATCATTTTCCCATTTAGGGATGTAAACCTTTAAATAATGTACATTTTCTCTCTGTTTATTTTTCTATGCTTCTTTTTATTTCTGTGATTGTAGATTACATTTTCTGTTTAGTTTTGGTTTTTGGTTTTTTTTTTTTTCAATAGAAATGATTGGAAGTCTCTTATTTTGTTGAAGCTCCATCTCACTGGATAGTAAATTCTTGGTTGTAATCCCAGGTCCTTTTTCTTCCAGAATATGGTATTCAGGGTCCTCTGATTTTTTTTTTTTATCATAGACACTGCTAGGTTCTAGGTAATCATGGCTATTTTTTCTTGATATTTGAATTATTTTTGTCTGACAGCTTGCAGTAGTTTTCTTTGAAATTGTAGTTTCACAGTGATGTGGCATTTTTTTTGTTGGATCTCTTTCCAAAGATAACCAACAGATTCTTTCAGTAAGTATTTCACCCTCTATTTCTGGAATATTGGGGCAAGTTTTAATGATTTCTTGTAGAATGCTATACTTTTTTTTTTTTTTTTTGGTCATGGCCTTCAGGTAAACCAATGATTTTTAAATCATCTCTTCAAGATCCATTTTCCAGATTGGTTTTTGGAAACAATGTGGTATTTCACATTTGTTCTATTTTTTCATTCTTTTTAGTTTGAATGATTCTTACTGTGTTACAAAGTCATTAGCTTCCATTCGCCCCATTCTATTTTTTAATGTGTGATTTTCTTCAGTTAGCTTTTGTATATTTTTTTCCCATATGATTAATTCTACTGTTTAGGGATTTGTTTTCTTTAGACATTTTTTTCCCCTTTTCCAAGCTGTTGAGTCTCATGCATATCTCTCATTTCCTTTCTCATGTTTTCTTCTACCTCTCTTATTTGCCTTTTTAAGTCTTTTAAGAGCACTTCCAAAAAGCTTCTTTGGGCTTGAGACTAATTCATATAATTCTTTGAGATCTCCTCTGTGTATATTCTGTTCTCATCTTAGTTTGTGTTTTGGTCTGCCCTGTCACCATATTAGCTTTCTATGGTCAAGGTTCTTTTCTGTTTCTTGCTCATTTTCTTTCCTTTTCTTTTGATATTTCCTCTTTCTTACTTTTAAGGTCTAGCTCTGCTCCTGGGGTATAGATGATGCTGTCCTAAGCTTTCTGTGCAGTTTTGAGCCTTAGCTTTGAGCACAGAGGCCCCTTGTGTAGGTAACTTTGCCTGCTCTTTTCAGGAAACAAGCCTGGTTTCCCAGAGTTTGCCTTTTGAGTTGGTACTGAAAGCTGTCCTAATGATTTGTTCCTCTACTGAGTCAGAACTGAGTGTCTTTTGCTAGTTTACTGCTTTCCCACAATCTTTCTGAGCAAAGCTGAACACCCTTTTCACCCCAGTAAGACTGAGCTTTCTTGAATTCCTCTACTCTTTGTACTTCTAAATCATTTTCCTGGATAGAGAGAACAGTAGCCAAAAAAAAAAAAAAAAAAAAAAAAAAAAAAAAAAAAAAAAAAAAGATCAGTTAACTTTCTCAGTTTATTCATCTATAAAATAGATGATTGTAGATGATTGTACTAGACAATTCTGAGATTCCTTTTAGATATATCTATAATCCTCTTGCCAAATTAAGTAGTTTTACTTTCTTCCTAGTTTCCATTGTTATTTTTTGTTGTTTTGTTATTCAGTTATTTCAGTTGTGTCCAATACTTCCTGATTCCATTTGGGATTTTCTTGGCAAAGATACTGAAGTAGTTTTACATTTCCTTCTCTACCTGATTTTACAGTTGAAGAAACTTAGTTAAACAGGATTGTGACTTACCCAATGTCACATAGTTGATTTGAACTCAGGTCTTCTTAAATCTGGACTTATTTCTCTATCTACTATATTACCTAGTTGCCCCATCTATTGTTTTGTATTCCACCCCAAATGTCTATTTTATCAGTGATCGTATCTTTTCTTTCATTCCCCTTCTTTAGCCAGTTTTGGCTTATCCTAAACTTCTCTTGACAGTTTTAGCTTATTTTAACCTTAAGATACTTGATACCATTTTTACATGCTTCCATTCTTTTAAAAGTCTATTGTCATTGTTAAGTTCCCCTTATATCTATATCCATCTCTTTATAAATATCCCACATCCCCCTTTTAACTCTTCAAAATTTCAATCTCTGGAAATTTCTCTAAAATTTTCATCCATAGTATGTAATTTTTCCTTCTTCTGAATTTTTTGTAACCTGTCATGCCAAAATTTAGTATTCATATGAGATGATCTACAGCTTTTCTCTCCAAGTCTATCACTGATTTTAAATTTGGAGTGATCACTTTCTCCAAAGAAATCTTCATCCCACTAACTAGTTGCTTCTTATTGGTGACTAGCACATCCATAATAATAGTACCCCCTCATTACTTCTTATGTCTTGCAAGATAAGACAAGCCTTAGCTATTTTGATTTTGGGAAAGAGTTCCAGCAAATGTCTAGACATGGAATTTCTTATTCCCTACTCCATTTTACTTCTTGGCTATTCTCATGGTCTGCTTCCCAAACTCCTTATGAATTTAATATTTTGTCCTCATCCTAAATTGTCTTTAACAAATTCTGATGATAAGACTGATTTTTTTTGTGTGTGTGTTTTCATTCAGACACACCCAAATTTTGTAGTTCACCATTCTGGTTCCAAATTTCCTTAGGGAAGTATATCTTTTTTAGTGGACAATGATATTTTGCAATTTTCTCTCTATTCATATCACTATCACATTTGTGTATTTACATTGGAACTATAGAAATAAATTCTTGATTAGTCCCCTTGCCTCTAATTTCTCTCTACTTTAATTCATCCTTAAACATTAGTCAAAATGATATTTTAAAAAAAAATCTATTATTACACTTCTTGACTCATTAAACGCCATTGCCTCTCTGTAAACTATGCAATGGAGCAAAGTATTATTAAGTATATACTAACTACTGTTAATTAGATTGTTATCAAAGTCTTTAACTCTAAGGCTATTCATCCAATAGAATTCTCCCCTTACCTCTGATATCCAGTCATAGATTCATAGTCAAATAGCTTGTCGCTCTCATTTACAACCATAAGATCTAAGGCTAAGTGACTTAATTTCTCTGTATATATAAAATGATTTAAACCAAGTTCTTTATATGTAAAATGAAGTGGCTGGATTAAATGACTTCCCTTTGAACCCTAAAGTTCTCACAGTCTTATGAAATGCAGTGGATGAAAGAAAACTAATGTATTCAAAGCATGGTTTAGCTCACAGAAATTTGCAGAGGCACTGTTTAGGCAAGAGATAAAATTAAAACTGCCAATTTCTAATGTCACTTTCATTCTATAAAAGCAGCATTGATATCAAAACTATATTTTATAAAGATGGGATAGCTTTACAGTAATATTTTTTAGAATATAGAAAACTAATGACCACTTAAACATTTATCAGAGCAATGTGTCTTAACTGATACTAATAAATTATGACTACAATATTTTTGGACTTTATATAAGTCAAAGTCCTGAGACTTTTAGTAACCTATAATAACAACAACAACAACAACAACAACAACAACAAAACTCTTATATTAAAATATTCCAGCAGGGAAATACAGTGCTTTTAAATGAATTTGGGTAAAAATAGTACAATGTATTTCTATTTCTATGTCACACAAATAAATGTGTGACAAGTAGAAATTAAATCCCCTTCCCACTTCCTTGTAAGGACATCGTAAATCAGACAGGTGTTGTGAGTTTCCTGTGAGACTGAAGTTGCATCTGTACAATGGAAACCACCAGATCAATATCAAGATCAATTAATTTGATATTTGGTATTATCACAACAACATCTGATTTGTATCGACAATCATATTAATCACATTAAAGATCAATAATTGAATATAGTTGAAAAATAAATATCTAAAATAGTAAATCAACTTGTGACTTTCTTGCTTAGCAGGCTTCCCTATCCCTTGATATAACACTTATCCTTCAAGATTGTATTCTGACAACATGTCTACCAAGAGTTACTCTTTGACTATCTTTTTCCTCCTAATGCTTATAACGAGATTTTTCAGTCCCCTTTGTCATCATATACAGTAATATCATGATAAAAATAATAACTGACATTAACATAGTACTTAATGGTTATAAAATATTTATATAATAATAACAATAGCATATGGGTGAGTTTTTAATCACTCCTCTTGTGGTCCCTCTGTTTCAGCCAAACAAGGTATTCTCTATTGTTTGTTTACTCTCTCCTCTCTATAAAAATGCTGTTGTCCTAATTCCCATGGCTAGAATAGATTCTTCCCCTCTACTTACCAAAAAAACTTTCCTTTTCATCGAGGTCTAAATCAAAATTAAATAAATATTCATAAAGTTTAATACTAAAAAAAATTGTTTAAATCAGCCACCACTACCTGATGTCTTCCATAACTTCCAAAAATGGAAATGATCCATCAAATCAATACTTTGTCTAGTTTTTCACATTTATTTTACTCTCTTTCATATCATTCTTATTTGTATATGTGCATTTCATCATAAATTAGGCAAAATTCTTGAGAGCAAGTACAGCTATCTTTTTAACTCTGCAATCCATGTGCTTTGTCCATAGTCATTATTTATTGAATTGAATTGCTACAAAACATTGTGACTTACTTTTTTTGCCTTTTGTAAAATTCCATGAGGAAAAGAGTATAAATATTTTTATCCCCATTTTACATATGAGGAACCTGAAATTTAGACAGATTAACTGACTTGCCACATTATTAATAAGTGAGTCTTATTTTTTTATTTCAAACCCTTGGGTTATTTGGCCTGTTTAGCATAATTTTTATGCATATATAAGTGTTTTGTGCATATATTTGTATATATAGTCTCATTTAAACTGTAAGCTTCTTCAAATATTAAAAAAAAAATTCTGACATCTTCTTTTATGCTCTGTAAAACCTAAGATAGTTCAAATCTTTGTAGGTTCATTGATTGACCAAGGTTATTAAACATGAGAGTTTATTTAGCAAGAAAGAAGAGAGAACATTTTTAAATTTTAATAAATTGATCTTATTCTAATTCTGAAGTTTCATCCACTTCTTTCTTAAATTAAAAAAAAGACGTAATTTCTATGTCTTTGAAATTGGTTCACACCTTTATAAACACTGTTACTACCTTCAATATGTTCTGATTACTATCCAGTGGAATAATTATCAAAACTTTTGAAATGATGCTATCTCTTCTCCTCTCCCTGATCTAATCTATTGTTTGTTCTGCTGCCAAGAATATTCTTCCAAATATGCAGATCATGTTATGTCACTACAATGCTTAAAAATCTTTAATGGTTCTCTATTACATAGCAAGTGAAGGAAAGCACTTTCGCTTGCTATTAAAAACCCTTTGCTATTTGTTCCCTTCCTACTCTTTATCCCATCTTATCACTCAACTGCTTATGCTTTTCTCTCCAGTCAGGCTGGGCAACTCTTTGCACTGCCCCTCCTCCACAAAACCAAGCCATGCAAAAACCAAAAATTTATAGTGTTCTTCCATTTTTATTATTTTTGCATAAGACTTCCTAGGCCTGGTATGTCTGTTGACATACCTACTTCTGGTTTTGTCTGTTGAATTCCTACTCATACATTAAAATCTGATTCAAATGTCATCTTTTCCTGATTTTTCTGAGTAGGAAATGTAGTTTATCCCTGCCCCCTACCCAACCCATATCCTTTAAAAAAGGAAGTTCCATTATTTTTACATAAGTAATTTTCCTATGATATAGTGATACAGTGACTCGAAGCTATTTCTGGAGCCCAGAAGATTTGGGTTCAAAATACAATTTTATACATGTACTAACCATGTAACCTTATATAATGTCATTTAACCTCTTCCTGCTTCAATTTCTTAATTTATAATAATAGTCACACTTACTGTCTCACAGTCCTAAATATTGATTGAGATAATATTGCTGAACTTATTTGTAAACCTTTAAGAACCATATGGTTGCTAGTTGCATTACTTGTAAAAATTATTATTAATATGATTATTACTATATACCACTCCACTCCTCTTCCCAGGTCCAAATGGGGGAAAATTAGGCAAAACTAACAGAACAGCCAGTCTGACAACAACACACCACACCCTAAATTCCCAAACTCTGCAATAAAATTCTCTACTCTATTTTGTAACTCTGAACTGCATTTATAATTTAGAAGAGGTAGTATTGTGATGGGCTAGAAAGAGCTTTAAATTTGACACTCTAGGACTCTAACTTGAAACTATTGCTTAACCTCTCTTGGTTTCAGATTTCTTTTCTAGAAAAATGAATATATTGCATTAGATGACCTTAAGGTTCCTTATGATACTAAAGCTAATGTCTTAATATATTATTATGTATTATATGTACTATATAATATAAACATATATGTTTACTTATAATGTATATATCAAACACACGCATACATATATATATATACACGTACCATATTACTATAGCATGATGATGTTCCTCTACTGGAAATTAAACTTAAAAGCAGGAATTATCAGAGATAGATGAGTGGTTCAGGGAATACAATGCCAGCTAGAATATGGGAGAGCTAGTTCCAATTCTGCCTCAGACATTGCCTAGCTGTGATCAAGGACAAGTCAATTAATAACTCTCAGGCTAGGCATTATTATTTATAAAATGAATATAATAATATTCATTTCACAGGACTATTATGTAGATGAAATGAGATAACAAATATAAAATGTTTTGTTACCCTGCAAATTATATAAAATAATATTTTATAATATTTAATATAATATAATTTTATAATATTTTTATTATGCATGTACATACCTCACCATCCTAACCATTAGGCTCTGTACTTAGATAGCATTTTATTAAAAAAAAAATTGTTCCTATTGACTTCTCCCTCCTTTTGTTTTTGTTTTTTTTAGAATTATTATTCATCCATTGTTTCTGACCACACATGATCAGCATATTTGACAAAGGAACTAGAAAAATTTCTACTATAACCAAAACCCAAATGAAACAACAACAAAAAGAAACTTCCAGTTTAGTATTTTTTTTCTCTAGTTCTTTATCTTTACCAACATTCAAAGATCTGCACAGGATGCTCTAAAAGGCAAATACTTACTTCATCTGTTTAACAATTGTGCTTTTTCCAGATTCACCAGCACCTGTAAAAAGACCAGACGACTCATGGTTAGCAATATGCAAAAATAGATGGCTGTATGTATTAAAAGCTATCATCATCCCTTCCTCAGCATAAAAGAGAAAAAAAGGAATAAATTTTTTCTTAATTTAATAAACAGCTTCTATTATTAATTTTAAAAGATACGCTTTGAGGCAACAAGGTAGCTCAGTGAATAGAGCACCAGCCCTGAAATTAGAAAGACCGGTGTTTAAATTTGACCTCAGACACTTAATTTAGCTGTGTGACCCTGGGCAAGTCATTTAATCCCAATTGCTTCAGGAAAAACAAAACAAAACAAAACAACACAAACAAACAAAAAAACTACACTTCTACAAGTTTGGAAATTTTCCTGGAAATTTGCTCTTCTAGATATTAGAGAAAAGACTTTGCCTCTTTTCTGTTCTCTGTTGCTGTTCATTTGTTCCAATTATGTCTAGCTCTTAATGACCCTATTTGAGATTTTCTTGGCAAAGATAATGGAGTGGTCTGCCATTTCCTTCTCTAACTCATTTTACAGATGAAGAAACAGGGTTAAGAGTCACATAGTTAGTTAAGTGAATCTGAGACTGGATTTGAATTCCAGACTTGGTGCTCTATCTACTAAAAGTCTCCAGACATATTGCCAGGTACTAAATAAACAAATAAACAAACAAAAATCTTCCTGTGACAGAAGCCCAAGTCAGTTACCACTAACTTGTTATGTTATGGAAACATATATATATATATATATATATATATATATATATATGTTTCTTTTCAAGTATCAAATAAATGACGAATCAAAATTATTTTGAACAAGTGGAATAAAAATTTCTAGTGTGTTTCAAATCTACATAAGAGAAAAATTAATTCTTTGAAATGATAACAAAAAATATTATCTAGCTAGTACTTCCCTTCTTTGTTTTTACCCTACAGTCCATTCCAAGCTCTGAGCTTAATTTCACGGTCTGTATTTTTTAATGAATAAGGAAATGTTCTTGCAATAGCTGTAGTGAAATTTCTATTAGCATATGCAATTAAGTAATTCTGGAGAGCAAAGTGTTGGGAAGAAAATGCTGGAAAGTGGGATCAAAAATATCCATTGTGACTCAAGGAAGGAACCCAGGATTCACTGTAAACCATGTCTTGGTTTGTAGATTCACTTGTCGAGCATTCACAATGGATAAAAAAGCCAACCAAATGTCAAAAGGAGAAGCAAAGAAGAAAATGTTGCTTTACTCTCAAACTCAAGATTTGCCTCTACCTAGTTTGCTTTATGAAATTTTGTTTATCATTTGCCAGTATAGAAGAGAGAAGAAACTGTTTTCAAAAGAACAATTGCAAATTCTGAACAACCACATGAAATATTGTTACAAATCACTAGTAATAAAGGAAATGATTATTGAGACAATTTACCATATACCCAGTAGATTGGCAAAGATGACATAAAGTTAAAAAAAGATTAGAAACGGAGTGGAGAATCAAACTAATGCATAATTGGTAGGGTTGTAAAATGGCCCAACCAGTGTGTGAAATAATTTAGAATTATGTTAAGAAAGTATCTTCAGTTTCCAATACTTGGGACCTAGAGATCTCACTACTAGATATCAGCTATGTAGATGAAGAAAAAAAAAAAGTCCCTTATATACCAAAATATTGAATTGTACTTTTTTAGAAGTAAAAAAATTACAAAGTAAAGACTCTCTAATTGGAGAATAGCTGATGAAATGGCAGTATATTGAGATTGTACATTGTTATTGTATTATAAGAAAAGATAAATATCATGCAAATAGAGAAGCATGGAAAGAGTATGTAAAATGATGCAAAGTGATATTAGCAAAACCAGGAAGAAATTTGCTTGATTACAACAATGTACAATTTTAAAAACTACAAAAGAATTTTTAAAAAGCCTTTAAATGCTACAAAATTATAATGACTAAAGTTCCCCTTCCCCCCAAAAAAATGATGAAAAAGGTACTTCCTGACTTTATGACCAAAGCAGAACTAGAGATCATTACTGATCACAAAATAGAAAATTTCGATTATACCGAACTGAAAAGTTTTTGTACAAACAAAACTAATGCAGACAAGATTAGAAGGGAAGCAATAAACTGGGAAAATATTTTTACAGCCAAAAGGTTCTGATAAAGGCCTCATTTCCAAAATATATAGAGAATTAACTCTAATTTATAAAAAATCAAGCCATTCTCCAATTGAAAAATGGTCAAAGGATATGAACAGACAATTCTCAGATGAAGAAATTGAAACTATTTCTAGTCATATGAAAAGATGCTCCAAGTCATTATTAATCAGAGAAATGCAAATTAAGACAACTCTAAGATACCACTACACACCTGTCAGATTGGCTAAGATGACAGGAAAAAATAATGATTGTTGTAGGGGATGTGGGAAAACTGGGACATTGATGCATTGTTGGTGGAGTTGTGAACGAATCCAACCATTTTGGAGAGTAGTTTGGAACTATGCTCAAAAAGTTATCAAACTGTGCATATCCTTTGATCCAGCAGTGTTACTACTCGGATTATATCCCAAAGAGATTATAAAGAAGGGAAAGGGACCTGTATGTGCACGAATGTTTGTGGCAGCCCTTTTTGTAGTGGCTAGAAACTGGAAACTGAATGGATGTCCATCAGTTGGAGAATGGCTGAATAAATTGTGGTATATGAAAATTATGGAATATTACTGTTCTGTAAGAAATGACCAACAGGATGATTTCAGAAAGGCCTGGAGAGACTTACACGAACTGATGCTGAGTGAAATGAGCAGGACCAAGAGATCATTATATACTTCAACAACAATACTATACGATGACCCGTTCTGACGGACCTGGCCATCCTCAGCAAGGAGATCAACCAAATCATTTCCAATGGAGCAGTAATGAACTGAACCAACTATGCCCAGAGAAAGAAATTTGGGGGATAACTAAAAACCATTGCATTGAATTCCCAATCCCTATATTTATGCCCACCTGCATTTTTGATTTCCTTCACAAGCTAATTGTACAATATTTCAGAGTCTGATTCTTTTTATACAGCAAAATAATGTTTTGGTCATGTATACTTATTGTGTATCTAATTTATATTTTAATGTATTTAACATCTACTGGTCATCCTGCCATCTAGGGGAGGGGGTGGGGGGTAAGAGGTGAAAAATTGGAACAAGAGGTTTGGCAATTGTTAATGCTGTAAAGTTACCCATGCATATAACCTGTAAATAAAAGGCTATTAAATAAAAAAAAAAAAAAGAAAGAAAAAGGTACTTCCCTGTCTTTACAAAGATGTAAGACTGTACATGTAGAACATTGAAATTAATTTCAGATAACTTTAATATATTCATTAATTTTATTGTCATTTTTTTTGTCAGAAGGGATGGCTTTCTGAATAGGGTAGAGGGCTTTTTTTTGATAAAATGCAAATATTACAAAAAATATATGATTTTTCTTAAAAGAAAACAAAATTGTCACATATAACCAGATATTTTTATCAGCCTGTTTTGTGTATCTGTGTGCTATGGGCCAGAATTCTTATACTTGAAACAAGGATTCTTACAACATACTAACTCAGTGAAATTGATAAGACAATGGTTATCTAGTTTAGCATGGTAGTTCTCTAATTCAGTACATAAACTGAGTACAAGTACAAGTATTTGTACTAAAGTACAAGATTAACACCTATTCTACAAGATTCACACCTACAATGATATAATTAAAACAGAGCATATAAAGCTGGGACAAACTCAGCCAGAGTCAGAGCCAGAGAAGACAAGAGGACTCGGGGTGGGAGCTCAAGCTCTTGGAGCAAGGAGAGACATTCACTCACTTCATCTCACACCACCAGTGGCTGGCCTGGGCTCCTGCATTTCCTCCACTGAGACCAAGGCCTATTTGAAGAAGCTCCAGAAAGCTGGCTGAAGCCTGGCTATTCTTGTGGTGACTACTCAACTGAAACATAGGCTGGTCCAAGACCTCCAGAAAACCAATGAGAACACTACATCTGTGTTAGCAAAAAACTATAAATAAAGCATTCAACTTAGTACATGAATATGATGAAAATTACTATTCCAAAAGAAATTCAAACATTTGTAAGAATGCAAAATAGTATAAAAATATTTATAAGGCCTGAGTATATGAGGGAAGCAGAATCATGCACATGATATATTTAAAAACTACATCAATATAAATACAAAGATAAGAAAAAGAAATTATCGTATATGGTTATTACAATAAAGCTTGGAATTGGAGAAGAATTAAGGAAAAAAAAAAACAGTCTCCCTCTGACATTTAATAGTTGCATGGAATTTAAAGAATCAAAATTGTGGATGAAAAAAACAACAGATAATCACTATAAGAATTTTTTATTTTGTTCAAAGGTCTACTCAGATGATGTCTTTTATGGACAGACTTTCCTGAATCTCTCAGCATCCATTGTCTGTTATTGTTAAGTCATTTCAGGCATGTCCAACTCCTACTATTTGGGGCTTTCTCGTCAAAGGTACTTGAGTGGTTTGCCATTTCCTTCCCCAGCTCATCTTATAGATGAGGAAAAAGGGGTGAAGGGACTTATCTAAGATCATATAGCTAATAACTGTTTGGGACCAGATTTGAACTCAGGAAAATGAGTTTTCCTGATTTCAGGTCCAGCCCTCTATCCACTATGCCCCCTAGTTGCCCATGAGTTTCCATACTCCTCATAAATTAGCCATGTGTTTATTTTATGTGTGTATATGCTAAATATATATGTATATATATATATATATATATATATATACACATGCATACATATATGTATATACATACATATACAATCTCTCTCTGTCTATATATATATATATATATATATATATATATATATAAAATGTCTGCCACATGGTAGGCAATTAATAAACATTTCATGACTTAGTTAAAAATGGAGGGATTAAATTAGATTGACTCCAAAGTTGGTTACAATTCTAAATTTATGATCCTGTGGTTTAAAAGATGCTGTAAAGCTTTTTTATAGTATGATATTTGATTGGGTTGTGATCCCTTAGCAGATAATTTCACTGACAGTGAATTCATAGACATTAAAGTATTAACAAAAGATAATTCAACAAAGATGAAATGAACATTTAGTTTTTGCAAGGTGATATGAAAATCAGCAGGGGAAACAAAAAGCAAAGTAGAGCATAGAGGAACACATTGTAAGATCTTCCATGTTTTATTATGTCTGTTTTACAAATGAGGTGCTGTGATGAAGAGAAATTATGTGACTTGCCTGTGATCATTTTGGATGTTTCAGAATGGATATCCCAGACACATCTCAAAATCAACAGATCCAATATTGAACTGTTTCATTACCTTTCCTTCCATATAGTCTCTTCTTTTAGACTTTCCTATTTTAATCAAAGGAACTACTATCCTTCAACTCTCTCAGGATATTAACCGTGGGATTTTTCCCAACTCACTCTTACATTTAGTCAGTTGCCAAATCTTGCCTTTTCATTATTTACAACAAATTTTACCATTTCATAATTTACATTTTCTATTATTGCACGACTTTGCACTTAACACTGGTTCCACTTCAGCTCAAGTCTTCTGCATATTTTCCCAAAATTACTGCAACAGTCTTCTATTTGATCTCTCTTCTTCAAGCCTTTTATCACTAAGATCCATTCTGCATATTATCATGGACAAATGATTATGCTTAAGAGCATCTCTCACCATGTGACTCAGTAGCCTCAAGTGACTTCCAAAGGCCTCTAAAGATAAAACTGCAACTTCTCTGTTTAGCTTTTAAACACAATATAAGTCCTGTCTTGTTTTCCGGCTTCAGTGAATATTATAACCTTTTCTACATTGTGCAATTATTCTTCCTTCCATAATAATTATTCTGGCTTCCAAAAATTGGTCTGCTCTCAATTCTTCACACACTCCCAATATGCTCAGAATGTTCTCCTTCCTTCAGAATCCCTCTGTATCTTTAAGACATAGCTCAATCAATAGCTTCTAAATGATCTCTTTATTGCTAATACTCTACCTCCCAAAGTACCTTGTATTGTGTATGTGTGTGTATGTGTGTATATATATACACATACATGAGTATATATATATATATATATATATATATATATATATATATATATGTGTGTGTGTGTATATAGACACATATATGGATACATGTACAAACATGTGTATATCTATTTTGTGCTAGATACAGAATGTAAAGCCTTTTTAAATAGAGATGGTTTCATTCTTTGTATTTGTATCTCTAGTGCCAAGAAGAGTGCTAAACATGTGGCAAACACCTAATAAACACTTGCTGATGGATTCATTGATTGATGTCCACACAGATTTCAAGTGTCAGGAAATGGATCTGAAGCTAAATCTCTTTTGATTTCATGCTCAGTACATTTTCTTATACTGCACTACCTCATATGCAAGAAATCTTGTTTAAAATGGAATTGACAGATTTTTGGGAATGATTGGATGTGTGGAATGGAGGAGAAATATAGCATAGTGGCTGAAGGTGATTGCATGAGTTATTGAGAGAAAGGTAATATGGAAATAACAAGAAAGAATTAAGGAATGTGGTAGATTCGTAGAGAATAAAGATTAATTCAATATCAGACATGTTGAGTTTGAAGACATAGAACAAATAGGTAGAGATGCTTAACAGATAATTGAATAAATTGTAATGTATGAAGTAGATTAGATATAATGTAGAAATCATTTTCATGGAGGCAATGATGAAGACATGGGAGTAGATGAAAAGATTGGTAGAGAGAAAAGAAGGGGGGATACCTAGAGACAGAGCCTTGAGGAATGTTTATTTTAGAAATATTGAATCAGAGGAGAACTGGGGACTATGGAAAAAGGAAAGGTAATTCTTGAAGACTTCATCCCCATGACAAATCAACTCCATATGTCATGTGCTCCGTTCTGTTCCTTAGATTTTGGGTATTTCTCAGTGGAGTACCCTACTTTTTCTCCCTGAATACAGAGAGACTTTAAAGCTACATTTGTCCCTTCTCTGGTCACTGTGGTTTTTGTTTTGCTTAAAGTACTGTTTTTTTCCTGTTGCCCATGAATTTGTGACTTTTGGTATGGTTATGGAAAGAAATAAATCACTGTAGGTCCTCAGGAGATTTCTCAATCATGATTAAGATTGGATTGCTCTGGTTTTTACCTTAATATTTTGCTTTAATAGGTAAGAACCAGCTCCCCTCTATTCAGATAGTCCTATTGTCAGGAAGTCCCTCAACATTATTTTACTTAATATCTTGTGATATGTTCTTAAATTTAAATTGACATATCTAAGTACAGGTATAGTTAACACTTTGTATGGGAAATATGGATTTATCAAGCTTGTCTAAATATACCTACTTTCTAGATTTCTCAGAAAGAATTAAGGTCTAGGTTTTTGTCTCATATCTGCAGTCTTTGCTGCTTTGTGGGCTGGTAGATAAACTGAGTTTGGGAATTCTAAATGTAATCAAGCCAAATCACTAAATATTTATTATTTACTCTATCCTAGGCATAATACTAAGTATTGAGAATGCAACTGCAAGGGCAATAAGATTCCTAGCCTTTGTGGAGCTTACAAACTAGTGGATAAAGACAATATAAAAAGAAGCTGAAAAGTAGTCAGGGGTAGTGGAGAAAGCTCAGAGGGTCAGCAATGAAACATGAATAATAAGAACAAGGAAGCAGATTCATAGAATTTAATTCCTGGCTGAGAAGGCCAGTCTTGAAGTAAGGTTCTGGGATGAGGAGACAAATATGAAATGGTAGAGAAAGTAAAGCTCTGGCAATAACTGATCAATCAGAAAAAGGCCACCCTAGTGATAGTATACTTTCTGCAGTAGGAGTTAACGTGATTGGGAGTGCACATGAACATGATCCAATATGGTGAGTTTCTGGGAGCAGAAGAATATCAGGCTACATACCTAAAGGTAGAGCACTGGGCTTGGAATAAGCATGACTCATCTTCATGAGTTCAAATCCAGTCTCAGATACTTACTAGCTATGTGACTCTGGGGAAGTAATTTGACCCTATTTTCTTTAAGTCTATATGATACCATATAATTTCATTTAAAAATTTAGTAGTCCACTAGATAGAATAGATTATTCTGGGCTAGAATACCAATTGGTCAATAGAGAGAGCATGAAAAAGCACAATTAGGAAAACAACATGATAATCCAATAGAGTACTTTGAAGATAAAAGCAGAAATAATTCTACTAATCTTCCTATCCCAATATGATCATCACAATGGTGGACAGTATGGGGCCCGTATATATTGTAGTGTCTCCAGACAGCAACACTTATTAGACTCACTTCAGCTTCCTAATTAGATGGTCCTGAAGCTCTTAAAGTTCTATTTTAGAATTCTGTTAAATAAGAATCTTTTTATGAATAGTACTGTGACTGGAACAGTTCTGAAGAGAGATATTCTACTTCTTCCTGGAGATAAGTAATGTTTTCCTTTTGAAACATTAAGGACTCAGAGTTTATAACTGGCTGTTGTATGTGATGGAACAGTAGAAAAAATGCTGGGCCTGAAATTAGGAAGACTCCTCTTCACAAGTTGAAATCCGGCTCTAGACATTTATTAGCTGTGTGACCCTGAGCAAATCATTTAACCATGTTTGCCTCAGTTTCACATCTGTAAAATGAGTTGGAGAAAGAAATGGCAAGCCACTCTAGTATCTTTGCTAAGAAAATCCCAAATGAATTCACAAAAACCTGACATGATTGAAGTGTCTCCACAGTAACAACAAAATGTCCATGGATAGCATAGTAAGCCATAAAAATCTTCAATATGCTGTACCATATTTAGTTTTTTAAAGTAAAATTAACCTGAGATTTTGTTTTATAATGAGCCAATGATGATTTCTTGATTTAATTATTTTACTGTCAAAACCAACATACAAGAAGTTGACAAGTTTCAAGTATGAAATTTTCTTTACTCATTTCCAAAAAACAATTAACTATTTGAATGGCATGGTGCTACAATTATTGTAAGACCTGAAAAAGGCAAGTCAGTGAAATCTGCATATTGTTCTTCTTTTTTAATCTGTTGAGTAGTTAATTAAAAGGAGATACGCATGTTGGATACAGGAAACTATATATTAATAGCTGACATGTAATGCTTTTAGGGTATAAAAGCATTGTAATACATTATCTCCAGCGTACTTTACAACCATACAGCCAAGTAGATAAGATATATGTTAATATCTCCATTTTTAAAGAGGAGAAAAACGAATGCTCTAAGGCTAAGTGATTTGCCCAAAATCTCTTAGTGAATGATACAAGTATTTCTCATTTACCCAAAACACAATCTATTAATCTTCTTAGATTGTGATATGAAACTTATTGTGTATGATACTCCCTTTAGGGGAAAAAAAGGCATCCAGAGAAAACTTGCTTAAAATCAGTTATTTTAATTATTCATTTGAATAAGTAGTATATTCAATAATGTCATCAAAAGATAAGCTTTGAAGAAAAGCAGTCATGTTTCAAAAAAATCGATTAGTTTGTATTCTAGGATTCCATTTTGAATTTATTTGAGGATGAAAATGATTGACTTTCGTCAATAGCCATAGGGCTTAATTAACAGGGACAATTCCATTCTTGTAGCATTAGATCATGTTACTAGGCCAAATATAGCTGCTAAGCAGCATGTTCACATATATCTAAAGATGTCCTGAGATACTCCCTGCCCTGCCAAATTGTGAATACATTGCTAAAAAGATTTTCTAGGTCAGAGTGCATGAAACATTTTAGCACTGTATGAATAAATCATGTTCATTTATGTGATTTTGCCCAACATCTTTTTAAAAGAACTCAAAAGACTTCTTTCATATTATTACATACTTACACAGCTAAAAGTTATTTTCATTCTAGTTTCCATGGAGGAACTAAAAATCACTTCTAAATTTAGGATGAAGTGGGTTGTGGTACCTTTAAGAAATTGATTTGTGCAGATTACTCCCAGCCCCTCCTGGCTGATGCATTATCAGTTCAGGAAGCCTGAACCTATGATTCACAAATCCTGGTCAAAAGCACCCATTTTGAATTCTAATAGGAGATCTGAGCTTGTCTTAACCCCTACCAGATCTGAGCCAACTTGGGCTCTCACAACCACCGTAAGATCTGAGCCAACTTGGGGCTCCAAAGGGGCCCCTTTAGCTAGATCTCTCATTATAAAAGGAGCCAAACTAAAACCCTTGCTTTGCAAGAGGTTCCAAACATGGCAGCCCTACGCTTGGCACACCAAGGGTCTCTGCCCACAAAAATATTATTTCCAGTGCCCTCTTCTCTTTACTTAACACCTTTTACTAACTAGACTTTAACCAGACTTTAACCTTACTTCCAATCTCCATAATAAACCTCTTTTATCTAGGTTTTCGGGTCTGTAAATTCCTTTACAGGGGACTCTTGTGCCACCACTAGACTTCATTTAACTCCCTACCCTTGTGCCACCACTAGACCTTATTTAACTCCCTGACCACCAGAAACCCTAATTTCATTTGGGTACCCCAAATCTAAACCTCATTAAGGATACATATTTTTGGTGTTTGTTTCTATCTCTTTGTGTTATGTCTGTCTCTCATCGTATCTTTTTCTCTTCCTGTGTATCTCTGTTACTAATTTTGTCTGTTAATTTATGCCTATCTATATGTATATACACAAACAAACTTATCTGTATGCATGTGAATGTAAAATAGGTATACATATGTATGCGTATCTTGTATTTGAATATTCATATATATGTGCGTGTGTATTTGTGTTTAGGTAAGGGGACAACTAAGTAGCACAGTGGATTGCATCCAGTACCTAGCATCGGGAAGACACATCTTCCTGAAATCAAATTTTGCCTCAGATACTTACTAGCTGTGTGAGCCTGTGAAAATCACTTTACTCTATTTGCCTCAATTTTCTCATATGTAAAATAAGCTGGAAAGAGAAATGATAAATTCCAAATGGTTTCACAAAGAGTTAGACACAATTGAAATGAGTGAACAACAATGTATATTTATATATCTCTGTGTTTATCTATATATCTATATCTATATAATTCAATATTCAGTTCTTATTGCATCTATCTCCTTAATACTAGAAAGACAAGGATTATTACTTTGCAGATATTTTAAAACAATAATTTTACAACAATTCACAGTAGATTCTCCTATTTTGCAAATGTATTTGAAATACAAATAATTACTAGGAGAAATTAAATTTTACTTTGAAATAAAACAAAATCATCATACTATATCTATTTATTTTTTCTCAGGGGGAAAAATAAGTGCATTAGTTGATGCAACTTGGTCCTTGAAAATATTCTTAAATTCCAGTTCTTCTTTTAACATGAGCAGAAGGGTGAAAGCATAGAGAAAAGAGACAATAATACATCCTTGAACATATTGTATGTAGTGGAAAGAGTACTGGATTGGAAATCAGGAATTCTGGTTTGTATTCCTGATTTTGCTACTAAATAACTCTGTGCCTTTCAGCAACTGTTTAACATTCTAGGTACCTACTTTTCCCATTATTAAGAGAATAAGAGAGAATAAGTAAGAGTAAGAGAATTGTACCAAATACTCTCAAAAATCTCTTCTAGATCCAAAAATCTATGAGAAACTTATGAACATCTCAGATAAAGTATTTGTTTCAAAAATCATAAATTAAAATTTGTGGAATTGTGGTCTAGTTTACATTTTTCCTTCCTTCCTTCCTTCCTTCCTTCCTTCCTTCCTTCCTTCCTTCCTTCCTTCCTTCCTTCCTTCCTTCCTTCCTTTCTTCCTTTCTTCTTTCTTTCTTTTTTTCTTCTTGCTTTCTTTTTTCTTCTTTCTTTCTTTCTTTCTTTCTTTCTTTTTCTTTTTTTCTTTTTCTATGTGTCTGTCTCCCTCTCTCTTTCTCTCTATCTTTCTTTCCTTCTTATATTTCTTTGTTGATTTTAGAATAATTAAAGCTTAATTACTCATATAGAAGCTAGCATCTTTTTTTTTAAACTTCCACCTCTGTACTTACACAGTCCAAAAGTCTCATAATACAAATGAACTATGAAGTTTGAATTTTTTCCGTTATAACATGGCTCTGGGACTCATTGTTCCTAAGTTCCATCCCTCCTTCAGTCATCACTTCCATGGTTGCTATATAAATATTTCTTCTTTTACAAGGCTTTGTGATTCAATTCTTGTTCTTCATTATCAGTTAGTGCTAACAGCTTCTTTTTAGGGCTATGAATATTCTAGGACCTCCAGAGCAGGATTTGCTCTAAGTTTTTTTGTACCTTACCTTGGGATCTCTATCTTATCTATTCTGGGAGTATCTCCTAGTCCATTCAATTCATTTGCTAGTCTTTTGTGTCATCACATCAGGAGCTCTCTTACATTTTCTTGCACATAAGGCCTACAACTTCTCCATGAATGAGTTTGCAGGGACTTGTCAGGCTCTTGTCTAAATCTGTTGTATGGAAAACAAACCATTTCCATCCTCATCCCAAACTCCACAAAATCATTCACAATAGAGACCTTTTACCAAATTGAGAGTGAACTATTAATCACCATTATTGGGAGTGTGCCAAAATCATACCCATTATCTAGGTACTTATTTCTGTTATTTTTAAATCAATGTAAACAATACATTTTTCAGCTACTATATCACACTCATTTCAAACTGTCAACTAAACTCTCAGATCTTTTACACTTCATGAATTGCTAGTCTTGAGATAAATTTACATCTAAATTTTCTTTACTAACATATTTAGCTATTCTCAATAGCTTTATGTCATTGACAAATTTAATTTATATTTTCATTGCCTTAGTCCAT